>NC_083315.2:155500496-156902669 GCF_963455315.2 Globicephala melas
ACACACCTGGCACTCTGAGGAGATCTGCTGGACTGAGAGTGAATCAAGAACACCAAACGTCAAGTCATCAACTGCCCACAACCCAAGGCCAGCTCCATGTGGCGGGGACATTTTCCAAGGTGACAGAGTGGTTGAGATCTCATGCCAAATCTTTAGCTTAAGACTGCTTGGGCTACTCAACAGCATCTATTACCACCTATACGAGGACGCATAAGAGGGAGCTAATTATAATTTGTCTTGCCCTGCTCCTGAATAATTAAATGTTTTATTGTAATGTTACAATTTGAATTTATTATCTTTTGTTGGGGAATAAAATTAAACATAATGAGGACTGCTAGTCTCCTCACAAAAAAAGATCCAAGTCAACTGTCCAGTCCAGTAGCTAGTTCTCAGTTAAGCCAGGAGATAATATAAGCCACAGCAACAGAATCAAAGAGGTACAACAGATTCATGCATTCGTCATTTACTGAATCGTCACTAAATCAAAAATGAAAGATGAAAGTAAATAAGTCACAGTCCATGATGGGAGAGAAAGACTTGTAAAAGTTCTATATATGGTGAACTAAGTAACATGACAAAATGCCAGGGGAGTCAGGTTAGGATCTTTCCACCCATCTGGAAGGATGAGAAGAAGTTTGACAGATGGATGAGACAAAGAAATGAGATTCAGTTAAAAACCATCTGTCTCAGAGGAACTAGAGAAGAGACAAATAAGCAGAGCTCTCCCATCCTTCCACCAGGGCATGGCTATAAAACTGTCTCTGGATATTCCTAAATATCCCCTGGGGCAGGAATGGGGTGGGTGAGTAAAATCATTCCCAGTTGAGACCTTCTGATTTACAGAATTAAGTATATATGTATACTAACACACATATACTAATATTCCAAATACACTAGATTTGATTTTTTATTGTATGTTCCACTTATTCCTGTTGTTGCCATCCATTTCCTCTCTTCGTCCCTCCTCCTTCCTCCCTCCCTCCCTTCCTCTATCTCTCTCACACACACATACCTCTACTCCATGGATGATGCCAGGAGGACTCAGCCCCCGGGCTCCATTTTGCTCCCCTTGCTAGAGTTAAGAAGGCAGAATCACATGGACCAGGACCCATCAAGCAGGGGGCAGGGGCATTTCTGGAAAAGGCTATGTGGCATACAAAATGACTGTTTACTCAGACATGGAGATAAAACTAGTAGCTGCTTGATTATATACCTGCCAGTTGTTAAAAATTAGTGCAGTTTTAAAAGAAAATAAAGTTACTTAACAACTCTTTCCCTGTCTCACAGATATTTTAGACTCTTAAACCTACACATACTTCTAAAATAAATGAGCCAGTTTAAAAAATTAAATTAAAACATGTCAAGATAAAAAACAATAAACAAAAGCCCAAGAGAAAAAAAAAAACAGAAATGGATGCTAACAAACAGAAGATGGATTTCTTACTTGTAGTTAAGCCCTAGAATTGTACTCTCTCTATTTGCTGACAGATAAAAAATAAATACAAACTACACTATTCCCGAAACAGCAGACAATAATGCAGCCCTCTAGGGGTGCAGCCAACCCCTAATAATTGTCCAAACTGTTCCAGATTGGGCAAGAGATCAGCCTGGGCAAAGACAGAGCTAGGATCCCCGAGTTTCTAACACCATTCTGTTTAAATCAGAGGATGAAAAGTGGAGAACTATAGACCAAATCCAGCCAACCAGTATGTATTTTTAAATAACACTCATTGTGTTACCTTAAAACCTTAATTTGAAAACAAAGAGACTTCACATAAAAAATCTAATTTCCAGTTTTTCTAGAAAAATCCAAAGATCTGGCAACACTGGGGATGAATTTTCCCATGGCAACACAGACGTAAATAGTGGCTGCCCTGGAGTTTGTCATGTACCTTCCTCTTGCCCTTTGCCCTTTGCAGTCCCCACTGGGCCTGCTTCAGCAGTGTGTTACCCAATTAGCAGTTGAGTTTGTAACCCTATTTTGGATAAAGAACCAAGACAAAGGAAGTTTATCAGCCTCATTCTCCAGTTAAAAATGAGCAATTCAGCTGTGAAGAATTAATCAAGGTTAAATGCTCAAAAGATAATGCTTTCCTCTACAGACCAGAAGGGAAAAATTGAGTAATACAGCTTCGATATTAGCCATGCCTATACACTGTAAAACCAGAACAAGATACAAGCATTGAGCATAAGGACTTGATTTTCAGCAAACTACTTAGAATGTTTTCACACTATTGTATATAGAAGAAATTAAATGCAGAACAGTGTTGTACCTTGCATAATCTGGCTCCAATTCTTCACCCCTCCCAAGATGCACTGCCCTCCCACCATAGGTAGAGTTACCCCCTGTCTCTGAGCTCAGCTATTTGACCTACTTTGGCCAACTGGATTTTCGCTGACATGGCACAAGCAGATGCTTGAAATGGGATTACGCACTGGAACCTACTCCCCCACAACTCTTCCATCACCATGAGGACATGCCCACGCTATCCCACCGGAAGGTGTGGGAAACGTGGTTGCCCCAGTGGCTTCCAGCTTGGATCAGCAGACCAGACAGCTGAGCTCAAACAAATGAGTCTAGCCAAGATAAGCAGACAAAGTGTACTGTTGTATACCGGCAAGGTTTTATTTATTATGCAGTAAAGGCCAACTGATATATATAGGTTACTAGTAAGTCATTTGATTTGGTTCAGAAGATGGTTAATTTCCTGACGTTTCCTCTCGAGCCTGCTCTCCTTGAGAAAACAGGTTGGTTTCAGCCTCTTCTAACCGTAGAAGCAAAAAAGGACAGGTTCATACTAGGATGCACAAAATAAGCATTAACAATTGATATAACAAGTGACAGGCCACCAATTTTTGAGAAAGTAATCATAAATATCAGTTGGAGCTATTTATTTGTTCCCTGTAACGTTAAGGTTTTCAAAAGAAACATACAGGCTTCCCTGGTGGAGCAGGGGTCAAGAGTCCGCCTGCCGACGCAGGGGACACGGGTTCGTGCCCCAGTCTGGGAAGATCCCACATGCCGCGGAGCGGCTGGGCCCGTGAGCCATGGCCACTGAGCCTGCGCGTCCGGAGCCTGTGCTCCACAACGGGAGAGGCCACAACAGTGAGAGGCCCGCATACTGCAAAAAGAAAAAAAAAAAGAAAAGAAACATACTATTTCTTAAGTGTATTATAAAGCTTGTTTTCTTCCTATTAGTTTTTCAAGTAGAAACAGAAACTCCTCTTGACTTTCCTAGTGAACAAAACATTAAAAATTTTAAGAAAGGGAAATATTTCTTATTGCTATTTATACCTTAAATTTGCATATTGCTTTATAGCTTACAAAGAATTTTCATTAGCATTTTCTCTTTTGATCTCCACCTGAATCCTATAAAATTGGTATAATTACAACCCTTTACTTTTGTTGCTAAAGGAAAACAAAGTTTTAAGTAAAATACTTATTCATGATTGCTTTGATAAAGTTACAATAACAGAACTGGAACCTAGATCTTGTGTCTCTAAGCCAGTGCCTTTTCCACAGCATTCTTAGATGCAAAAGAACTGTGTAAATTCCAAATACATTGTCCAATCACTGAAATGTCTGGGGGTTCTTTTGTCCTTCCCTACCATATTTCTTACGATCCATTCCCCCCACTATACACACACAACCAATGCATTTAAGGCCAAACTATTCCATATGTACCCATTTACTCAGAACTAAAGGTTTATATAATGAATACAGTATAAGATAATAAAGTATTAATACTATGTAAATCTGCTATACATCCAATTTTCTACAGCTATTTTGAGTTTTAAATAATCCTGTCTCGTATTAGGAATATTTACAACCTCTTTCAAGCCGAAAAGCATTCCCTTTTTTTTTTTTTTCCAGAAATCATATCCTAAAGCCTTAAACTTAAAAAAAAAAGTATTATGAATATTTTTCCTCCACTCTTTCTGAAACCCCATATTTCTTTCTTCCCCCACTCTTCTTTTACTTTATATCTTTAGATCTCCCTTTAACTCTTCTATAATAATGAACTGGAACACTTTTTTACTGTACTTAGAAATATGATTACTCAAGAGTTTGGTATTTTTTATTCTTAATTTTTAAAGTGGGTAAAAAGAATGATGTATATATTCTTTCCAAGATATAACAAAAACTTCTAATTTTTTTTAAAAGGTGATTGGAATACTTTGTACCATGAACTGTTTCCTTTAATATTTTTAAATGTATACATAAAAATTTTAAAGATATAGAATTAGAAAGGAATCCAACTATAATAAAACACAGCTCAATATCATATAAAACCAGTTACATTGAAACACTGAATTACTGCAAGTACATGGATGTAAACTCCACTTAAGAACCTCAATTTTAAAAACTTTCAAAAAACAAAAGTTGAAATAATAATGCTGAATAGCTAATGCTCTAACATCACAGCTTGCTCTATGACAATAAGCCTACAAGGTAAGTACCATTGTCATCATGATATGTAGATAAGAGGCTTAAAGAAGCTAGGTGAGGTACCCAAGGTTACACAGCTTCCAACAGCAGAGCCGAGTCGTGAGCCTTTCTTCAAGGCCCAGATGCCTAACCATGTATGTATCCCTTCTCATTACCACCAGCGCCATTCATAATTCAGGACTTTTCTTAACTCATTACTAGCCACTATAATGGTTTCTCTGAGTCTTTTTCTATCCATTCCAACCTTCACTGACACTCCACTGCCCATGTGATTGAGTCTAGGTTCTTGAATCAGGAATTCAAGACCCTAATCAAGCCACCCTTCTCTTAACGAAAGAATCACAGAAAATATAAGGCCTACATTTAGCTATTACACCAGCTATTCTCCTACCACTTCCATCCCTCACTAATGCCATTAGGTCTGACTGAAATGCCGTCTGCTGTTGACCATTGCCACCTATATAAATTCCACCCATCTTTCCAGGTAAAGGTCAAATAATACAATCTCAGCGAAGCCTTCCATCTCCAGCCAGAAGTGATCTTTTCTCTGTCTGCATACTTATAGTTCCCTACTTATAGCAAGACAATAATTTAAAATGTCCATAGTATGTAATTATTCCTACCACAGAATCTTTTTCAATTTCTCAAATATGTTATGCTCATCTCACCATTATACCTATGCTGGATTCACCACCTAAACATTCTTTTCACTCCTTTTCCTTTGGCTAACTCTTACTTGTCCTTCAAGTCTCAGTTCAGAGGAAACTTCCTCTAGAAAGCCTTCCTTCACTGCCCCCACCTTAACCCTGGGCCAAGGGCCCACCTTGGACACCAACTCCTCACAGCCCAGACATAGCTAACTGGCTGTTTACTTGTCTGTCTCCCTTCTAGTCTCTAAATCTCATGATAGACTCCATTTACTTTGTTCATGGCTGTATTTCAACACCGACCATAGCGCCTGGTGTGTAGCTGGAATATTTTTTAATGAATTTACAATTAACTTCTCCTTATTACACGGTCTGATTAATCCAAAAAACAAATTTCAAAGTACAGGACTTTGCAATTGGTGATTCTAATTAAATAAATGTTGGATGAAATAATTTTTGCAGTAAATAGCCTAGATTAATTATCTTAAGTCCTCAGACAATATGGATTGAACTGCAAAACGGTATAAATATGAATACTTGATATGTCTTTAGAGTAAACAAGGATAATCATTTCAAATTCATTTGAATGTGTTAAAACTTACAACTGAATCAAACCTAGGTCTGCTTGAATTATTGCAAATCACTTTCTCATTGCTATTTGCAGCTACCTACATTCCTCAATTATTATTTATTGGTACTATAAAGCTCTACACACTCCAAATTACCTAGGCTCTTTACTATCTGTGTCCATTCTCAGTACTGTTTTAATGTACCAATTACCACTCATAAGCTAACCCGTTTTTGCCATTTTAAAGCCTTCACTCTCCCGCCATCGAGCTTTTTCCTTCTTCCTACAATCTATAAAATTATCTCTTTTTTTAATTTAACGTTTTTTTTTAAATAAATTTATGTATTTATTTTCAGCTGCATTGGGTCTTTGTTGCTGCACGTGGGCTTTCTCTAGTTGCGGCGAGTGGGGGCTACTCTTCCTTGCAGTGCGCAGCCTTCTCATTGCGGTCGTGGAGCACGGGCTCTAGGCACGTGGGCTTCAGTATTTGCAGCACGCGGGCTCAGTCGTTTTGGCTCACAGGCTCTAGAACACAGGCTCAGTAGTTGTGGCGCACGGACTTAGTTGCTCCGCGGCATGCAGGATCTTCCCGGACTAGGACTCGAACCTGTGTCCCCTGCATTGGCAGGCCGATTCTTAACCACTGTGCCACCAGGGAAGTCCCTCTTTCTTTTTAAATAATCAGAGCTCACTTCTTCCAAGAAGTCTGTCTTCACTAAAAGCCTAGTTCAGGCTTAGCCTTAATTCACCTATTCATTCATCTATGAGCTCATTCATTCATGAGTACCTGTTTCATGGCAAACACTGTTCATAAAGTAGATTTTAAATGTTCATCAGCTAAATGGATTCATGTAACCACAAATACTCCCATCTCCCAAACAATCCAAGTACCAGTATTGTACAGATACATATCAAGGGTTATATGAATTTCAGGGAGGTGCTAAATATCTGATAAAGACCTGATAAGCCTCTTAGCATCATTCATAATTATTAATAAGACACCAGAAACAAGGTTGAAGAACTAAAGTAAAAACTCAGAAAAATATTTGGATTATATGAAAACCAAAGAATTTATCATCTCTTTAAAAAAATAGAAAAAAGAACATTCCAGTAGTAAAAGGTCCACAGGATAAACAGGCAATTCACAGAATACATGTAATATATTCTATTTCACTAATTAAAAAATTGCAAATTAAAGTAATGATATTCCTTTTTATCTGTTTTGTACCTGTGAAAAAAAGTTCTCACCACCAAGGGCACACCTTGCTGTAAGAATATTAACTAGGATAGCTTTTCTAAAGAACAATCTGGCAAGTAAAAATAAGTAATATGCACATGTTTTGACCCAGAGATTCTACTTCTATAACTATATCCCTAAGAAAAACAAAAGGAGATGTATGTATAAGATGTATGTATACCCTTAGATGTAGATGTCGGTAAAAGAGCTTCATGGCAGAATTATTTATAGTAGTAAAAAAAAAAAACCACAAATCCACTGATAAGGGATACATTAAATGTATCTAGTCATTTGGGATACTATGTAGCAGTTAAAAGAGACAAGGTAAAATTTTATATGTACATTATTACAAGAAAGAAAAACACTACAGAATAGTACGAATATATTGAAACATTTCATATTAGAATCAACCCAGTGACATTATTACATGGATTACCGTGAATCTACTCTAGGTTATTTATATATTACTCCCAAATGTGTTAAGACTGCAGTTGAAAATTTCTGGACTAAATTATCCTAACAGGCCCCTCCAGCTCTAATATTCTTTCATTCTAAGAACCTTTTACACATTTATCTTAAACAAAGTGTTATTACAAGACCCCAATCGGTCTTCCCTACATGTTTAAGTGCCCTTTATCTAAATGAAACGTGAAAATGCTAAAGTGTCCCGAATTTTAAATCTATGATGCAAAACCTGAGTTAATACTATCCTCTTGATTATCAATGACAATTTATGTTGCATACATACACTTATAGAAATCACAGATACAGTTACCGCTTACCTCAATAATAACATAAAGACCATTATATTGATATCTTGAAAAAAAAACTAAGAAAGATAATAGAAGCCTTTGAACATTTAAAGAGATGAATAACAAGAAACGTGGCTTATATGGTACACAATATAAAAATACTAACCGCAAATCAAACCCTATTAGAGGGCAATCAGAGACCACAATATGGCCTCTGTGTAGTGGGCAGGACTGGGATTTAGAGTCAGAAGACCTGGGGATGAAGACCACTCTTTTGGCTGCAGAATCCAAGCAAACCAAATAACCTATCTGAGCCTCAATTGCCTCATTTCTAAAATAAACAGAAGGATAATAAATGTATTATATACAACATGTAAAAGGTACCTATACAGGGCCTGAGACAAAATAGGTTCTCAAATACTTGTCTAATAGAAGCAGATGCATTATTATTGCTTTTATTAAGGTATCTAGTTCGTTCCCCTGAATTTTTGTAACACTGCATGTACAACCATCCTATTTAATTGTGATACTGCATGTTAGAAAGGGGTTTCTTGCTCCTTACAAGCCTATTTGTTGCCATATTCTTTTCCACTATAAATATGCAAAAATATGTTATCTCAGAAACTCAGGGAGGAAGCATACTTACAAAGCACACCCCCAAAACTCTGTGTTGCTGTCCTCTGAGCTCAGTGCTCTTCTTAGGCACGTAAGTCTGCCTCCTATCATTTCTTCATGAGGTTCAGGGCAAAAGCCCTAGTCAAATGGATGATCTTGGTTGCCCCTACACTTTCCCCAAACCACCTACAGATAAATGAAACAAGGAGTAAAACACACCCACAACCTTAATTTTTTTTAAACAATTCAAGATAAAAATAAGCTCATCCTATGTACAGTTTGTGTACACAGCAGAGAATATATCACAACAAGTCAGAGAACAGAGAAAATGTTCCTTGGATCATGCAAAAGACCCACTGAAGTCACAGGAATTCTTCACACCCAAGTGCCCAGCCAGCATACTCCTCACTGGTGACTTCCGCCCATACCTGGTCATGCCTTGGGCAGGCTAGAGCATGTCGCAGTGTGAACTGTAGCCCAAGTCTAGCCAAAGATACTATCCCTAAGCATGTCTCTCAGTGGGTAAACTAAGGCAGGTAACGAAATTAATATGTTACTTCTGAATTTAATGGCCTGACTGTATTTCCAAGCCAGTAAATGAACTACATGCTAGCACTCCTAAAGGAAATATTTTATAAACTGCCCAGCTCTTCCTACACTTAGTATTGCAATTAAATAAGTAAAAGTAAAATGCCTTTGGTTTTAAGAGCTGTGTACAGAAATACTCTCAGTTCTTTGTGACGCCTTTCAAAGTAGTAAGAATCCATTGAAAATTAGCCACAGAACTGCTGGTTGTCCACAGAAAAAACGTATCTGAGAATACATCTATCAACCACTCCAAGAAAAAAGGTATTTTCTTAATCAAAACATACAGTCAAGAGAGTTCAAGTTGACCCAGAGGTCATGCAATGGCAGAGAGGACACAGGTATGATGCATGCTTAACTCTTTTAACAAAGCAGCTACTACGTTCATTCTGTGAGTCACAGACACCCCCAAATTTCTCTGTGCCAACATGAAACTACCAAAATTTTAATCTTCTATCTGTGCTGTCCAATACAATAGTCACTAGCCATATGCGGCTAATGTGCTATAAATGTAAACTAGATGCAATACTTAGCACCTTTTTTTAAAGTTTTTTAGGATGTAAAATATCTCAAGTTTCACACTGACTACAGGTGGAAATGAAAACATTTTGGATCTACTGTGCCAAACCAATTACTTAAAGAAATTCCACCAGCTCCTTTTTACTTGTTTAGTGTGTGTGAGTACTAGAAAATTTCACCTTGCAGTGTGGCTCACACTATGTTTCTATTAGCACAGCTCTGTATAGTTAATAAAAATAAATTACTAATATTGAGCACTCCCAATGGCCCAGGCCCTGTGTTAGATAGATACTCTACGTAACACTTGGCACAAGGATACAAAGCGGTTTTACAAGATGTCCGCGGCGGTGACTGAGCTTCATCAAACCGACAAAGGATGCAGCTGGAATTCAATGTCAGGTGTTTCTACGAAATAACTCAAATACGGGGCTGTTCAACAGCTGACACTGGGGCAACTCCCATGTTGGCATAGGAAAGACAAGTCATTGATACAGCGTTCCCAAGGGTAGCAAATTTTTGTGACTCTAAAACATGTACAAAACGTCCAACTATATCCCAGGCCAGGCAAGTACACGCCAGAATGAGGCCAAACTCCTTGACAGCTCAAGCTTCACAGCTCCTAGTGGCAGGACAAGCCGCTCTCAAAAAGAGAACGAAGTTCAAACTCCCTGCATGACTTGACCAGGACCTGACTGTGGACACCCACGCCGAGGGAGGGGGTCGTCGGGGTGCCAGGCACGCCGTCTCCCCCAACTTTAGCACACACACCACCCATCCACGGCCTTA
This sequence comes from Globicephala melas, assembly GCF_963455315.2. NCBI lineage: Eukaryota > Metazoa > Chordata > Mammalia > Artiodactyla > Delphinidae > Globicephala > Globicephala melas. The sequence goes on from NC_083315.2 coordinate 155,510,656, forward strand.
CCCCAGATCTCCGGGCGGCTTTGGCGTCCCCACCCCTGGGACGAGGGGAAGCGGGACCTAAAACGTCTATGACAGGATAGGGAAGTGGTAAAGAAAGAGCGAGGGGACGGTGGGGCGCACGTACCTGAGACAGAAGAGGACCCCAGGTCCTTAATGCCGGATCATTGCCGAGGCCCCACCCGGCTCCCGCGGCCACCACTGACCCAGAAGGTGTAACTGACTGGACGCAGCGACGCAACCGACTCTGCTCTCCCCAGACTCGCAGCTATGGCAACTTGAACTAGCCGCCCAGCCGCGGCAAGTGTACAGTGCCCCGCTGCTACCACTTGGTCCTCTGGGGGTTGTAGTCCGTCTCATGCTCAAAAGCAAGGAGTTACTAGGGGAGTGCGGCCGCAAAAGAAACTGCATTTCCCAGGATGCCATACGACTGGCCTTGGGGTGACTTTTCCGGAAGAAGCCGAATTAGCTGGCACCTGAGTCCCTCGGCCGCGCCCTCTTGCCCTGTTCTTTATTGTTTAAAGGGCCAGTAACTTCTATAAGCGACAAACACCAGATAATGAGCCGAGAGCTGCTTTAGCCCCGACTCTAGCATAATCAGAAGTGTCTAAAATATTTACTTTGTAAAAAATAACAAAAAAATCAAAGTAGCTGCAATACTAACACAAACTATGTTTCTTTTACTCCTTGGGGAACAGGGAAGTGTAACTTCCAGCACTGAAATGTAAAAATCCCCTTAATACGAGGACCCAATGTCTTTTTCATTTCTTTTTCTTTTTTAATTTAATTTTATTTATTTATTTTTATACAGCTGGTTCTTATCAGTTATCTATTCTATACATATTAGTGTATATATGTCAATCCCAATGTCTTTTTCTAAAGGCTCACAAATTCTTGGAACTGGAAGCGAACAGGGAAGATTATCTAATTAAACCTTTTAGGCCTGGAAAGAGTAAATGACTCGCCTAAAACCACACAGTTCATTAATGGCAAACCCAAGGTATATGAGACTGTCACTTCATGGCTGCTGCTACCTCAGTCGTTCTAGAACATGAGAGAGACATATTCCACTCAGAGAAGCTGGTTTCAGTCATGAAAAGGTGATGATAAAAACCTCGATAAAAAATTGAACTTTGGAAAAGCTACGAAGACAGAAAAGTCAAATTAGTCAGCTGGAGCTTTGTTCCCTTCCGCTCTGCCACAAAGACCATTGATTCTTTCCTCCTCAAGGCTAAAATCAAATTTCACTTTATCTGTGACAGCTTTCCTGGCTACCTCAAGAAAAGCCAGATCACATTTTTAAACTATGCAGTTTCCTTATTCTAATAATCTGTACCATAATTATCCATTTCCCAGTTGGTCTCTTCCACTAAATTCTAAGCCCCTCCTGTGTTTACAGGATCTTAACCTATTAAAATTGTTATTTCTCTTCTCAGCCTTTCCTCACTTCACACTCTTCCTTCATATTTCTCTCTCTCTCTCTCTCTCTCTCTCTCTCTCTCTCTCTCTCTTTCTCTCTTTCTCTTTCTGTCTCTCTCTCTCTCCCCCACTCCCACCGGGGCATGCATGCACACAAAATCATAAATAATATATATTGGAATTATTCAAATATTTTCTCTGGACAACACTGAGGTAAAGTTTATTTTATATTCAGCTTCAATATAAAATAATTCTTCTAAAGATCTACCTATGTACTTGCATCTATCTTCAAGCTATTTGCTCAAAGTTGTGTTCAAGAATGTGCTCCACCTGATACTGAAATTAAGGTGATTCAGAACAGCCTTAAACTTGCTCCATATGCATGTGGAAGCATAACAATTACTCCATTTATTCACATTTTGATTTTTCAAAACAAATGTATCAGTCATTTAATTCAGCAAATGTATGCTGAATCTTTCTATGATCCAGACATTGTATTAGACACTGAAGATGCAGTAAAAATGAGGAGGTAAACAACATAGTCTCTGCCCTCATGTTAGAGTCAAGTGAGGGAAATAGATTATTAAACAAATTATTACAAACCCAGGTGACAGTACCACATAGGTTTCTATAGATAGACTTAAAAAAACTTCCTGAGGAATTGATATCTGATTAACTGCAGGAAGAATGACTACCCAAAAAAGCTAATGTAATCTTGGGATGAATTAATAAAAGCTGATTTTTCCACAACCTCTCTTCCTTGGTTCAACCACATTTAGAAAATTGGATTAAATTCTGGGGACCCCATTTTTAAAGTGATATTAACAACAAAAAAGCAAAATCAGAGTATACAACTGGGACTGATGGATAGAGAATCAGATTTGAGTTCACTATGATGAAGAAATTTTAAAATACATTATTAAATTTACAGCAGCTTTCTGTCATATGGTGTGCTCTCAATACACAGATATGATATCCAGAAAAAATACAGTGAAGTCAGATCATAGACTCTTTCTCCTTCTTAACAAAAGAGATAAAATAATAAAGCCAGTTTAAAAAAAAAGATTTTACACAAAATGTGCCTGTAACTACCAAATGACCTTAATTGCTTTTAACTGATATGGTGGGCACACATTATCCAACCCCAAAACCATAGTCAAGATGAATCACCTGAAGTTAGAGGTGGAAAAACCCACAAGGATTACCACCCACAGTGCATAGCCTTTTTTCACAAACAATGTTCATAGAGGCACAGAGAGGTTACATGATGTATTTGGTTTGCTAGGACTGTCATAATAAAATACCACTGAATGGGTGGCTTAAACAATAGAAATTTATTTCTCACAATTCTGGAACCTGCAAATCCAAGATCAAGACGTCAGCAGGTTCAGGTCCTCCTGAGGCCTCTTTCCTTGGCCTGAGATGGTTTTCCTCTCTGTGTGTCCTCATGTGGCCTTTTCCCTGTTTGGGCAGTTGCCTGGAGTCTCTCTTCTTATAAAGACACCATCACGTTGGATTAGGGCCCCACCCTTATGACCTCATTAAACCTTAATTACCTCCTTAAAGGCCCTATCTTCAAATATTGTAACATTGAGGGTTAGAGCTTCAACATATGGGATGGGGGAGCACAGTTCAGTGCATAACACATGATTTCCCCAAAATTGTACCTATTCAAGATTAGTGTCATCAGTGATCCTCCCACCATACAATACCTTGATAAAATTAGATGTGCTGGATATTTTTTACATACCTCACCCACATTTCCCCTTTACTGGGAATGCTCCTACCCATAGCATTGGGCTCCTGAAGCTTTGTTTATATTATACAAAGCCCCTATCTCTCTGACCGTGGGTGGTTGGACAAGGGACAGATACTTGAAATAATTTGGGCCAATTATGCTCTTTATCCTTTAAAACTGGGACTCAAGCATTTAATTCATTACGTGAATAGTCTTGATGTATAGGTACAAGCTGAAGTTGTCGTAGGGAGGTGACCATTTTCAACTGTGTTCAAGAAGAAACAAAAATCTAATCCACAGAGAAAGAGAGAAACAAATGGGTAAAGCAGCAGGAGTAAACTGTGCAGCCCCAGAGGAAATAAGCCTAAGAGAAGAGGGCCTTGCTTCCTGACAACTTCCAAGTTCCTGGCTCCAATCCCACTTGTATTATTAAAAGTGTTATTCCCACTTGTATATCCTGTACTTGTGACCCAGGATACACTAGAGGCAGCTGGAGGTCGTTAAATGAAAAGATTTCGGAGCCAGACCACGCGGGTTCAAATCTTAGCTATAATACCTATCAACTGTGTGACCTCAAGCACATACTTAATCACTCTGTGCTTTCAATTCTTCCTCTGCAAAATGTGGATGCTAAGAATAGTATATAATGTGTAGGGTTGTTTTGAGGATAAAATTAATTAATGTGTGTGAAGGATTTAGCCCAGTGCCTAGCCCATAGTAAGCAGTCAATACAGTTTAACTGATATACACTACGATATCCTAAAATGTTAGTTCCATGAACATTGGGACCTTGTTTATTGCTTTGTTTTAGGTACTTAGAATGAAGAATAGACCATGTTGCCTTGTGATGATTTCCCTTTTGAAGCTTAAGATAAGTTCTACTGACTAAAATTCAAAGAGCCTTGACTAAGATTACACTGGTGAAGCCTAACTGTCCAGCCTGTGAGATTTGAGGTATTAATGTCACATCTAGTTTTTCTGAGCAACTTCATCAAAAACTCTTTTGAACCACACCAAATATTAAACATCTAGATGGGCTAATCAATATAGAGGTTGTGGGATGAGGTTAGCCTGAAAGCATTGACATGAACCTCACAGCCCAACTCTGCTGTTGTGTGGCAGACAGAGGCAGTGGTATTTCAAGTAGAAAGGACAGAAGTTTGTTCTACCCATATCTTGCAAACTCATACTACTGTGAAATAACAGCAGAAAACTGATTATTACTATGTGACAAGAAAATATATTTGAAATACTAACCAAATTTTCCCCAAGTATTTTCTTGTCCCCTTGGGTCCCTCAACCACCCACCTCCATTTCAGCCAGCTAAGCTGTGCTGTGCTTATGGCTCAGAGAAGGGATGTGACCACAGGAAGCAGAAAGGGAGAGGAGGCAAAAGAGACTAAAAAGAAGAAAAAGAGTAGCCTCTTCCTGACTCTTAAGCATTAAGCCTAAAGATCCTCAGATAAGGAGGATCTGGCTATATAATTTGTGAGGCCCAGTGCAAAATGAGAACATGAGGCCCTGTTCAAAACTGTTTAAGGATGTCAAAATGGCAACAGCAGAGCATTAAACTAAGATCAAGGTCTTTTTGAGTGCAGGGCCCTGTGCAATTACACAGATTACAAACCCATGAAGCCAGCCCTGCTTTCAGAAAGGAGTTGTGGTATAAGCAAAGAATTTGGAAGCAAATATGAACAAGAGAAGTCCCCACAAAAGAAAAGCTATTCCTGACGGGAATTGTCATAAGAAACAGAGAAGAGAGCCCTAGGATGGGAGGTTGGGGGTTGAGGGGCAGACCTGATGGTGTTGGAGGAAAGCCCATGTCCATAGAGCACACAGCCTCCACTTAAGCAAGTACCATTCATAGCCTGAACCTAGCTGTCCTGCCCGTTGTCATTAGGGGAGGATGTCCCTTCAAAAAGCATGCATTTTGCCCAGTGATTTTCCAGTCCAAGTAATGACCATCTGTACCATTAGACTTTGCTTGGTTCTGTCTAGCCATCACAGATTGTCAAGCTCCCTCATAATATCACAGGACAATTATAAGCCCTAAGAAGGAAGATGGATCACCAAAGTGGGATGCTATTGGGAAAGTAAAAAGGAAATCCTCAACATCCTAATTTGTTAGGACTGAAAGAAACTACTCAAAATTCTCTCTGAACCAAGACAGTGGTGAAAGCCACTCTCTTTACACCAGCATGAGATGATCATAAATGGTCATTGACTCTCTTTTTTATTATTATATTATTATTTTTATTTATTTACTTTTGGCTGCGTTGGGTCTTTGTTACCGTGCGCGGGCTTTCTCTAGTTGCGGTGAGCAGGGGCTACTCTTCATTGCAGTGCGTGGGCTTCTCATTGCAGTGGCTTCTCTTGCTGCGGAGCACAGGCTCTAGGCACGCCGGCTTCAGTAGTTATGGCTCATGGGCTCTAGAGCGCAGGCTCAGTAGTTGTAGCACATGGGCTTAGTTGCTCCGTGGCATGTGGGAATCTTCCCAGACCAGGGCTCAAACCCGTGTACCCTGCATTGGCAGGCGGATTCTTAACCACTGTGCCACCAGAGAAGCCCTGTCATTGACTCTTTATGCATCAAGTTTCAAGATAACTGCAAGTCTAATAAGAGTTGAAATAAAACATAAGATGTTGCAAAAGCGGTATCGCACACTACTCCAGAATCATCTTCAGCCATTCATTGTGTAGAAGCACTGTTGATCCTGTAATATTCTTTCTAGCCATACACTTCCTAATTATAGGTATTTGTCACTGCCAAGAACATCACAAATATAAAACAGCAATTTTTATGCATTTAAATCAAAATGAAAAACTATTAATGTACAAAACCAAAATTGTAAGACATTTTTGTAGCTAAATAATATAGCCTATGTTCCACTTTAATAGGCACCTTTTTTTTTTTTTTTTTTTTTTTGCGGTACGCGTGCCTCTCACTGTTGTGGCCTCTCCCACTGCGGAGCACAGGCTCCGGACGCGCAGGCTCAGCGGCCATGGCTCACGGGCCCAGCCGCTCCGCGGCATGTGGGATTTTCCCAGACCGGGGCATGAACCTGTGTCGCCTGCATCAGCAGGCGGACTCTCAACCACTGCGCCACCAGGGAAGCCCTAATAGGCACCTTCTGAAAAAAGGCAAAACACATAGAGTAATTCATTGCTAAGTACCACTTTCTGATATTTGAACCATGCTAATGGTCGTCCTACATAAAGGAAAATATAATGTTCTATAGCCATTTGCATTTATCTGTTGTATTTTAAAGGATTTTTTTGTGTTTAATGGATCTGAGTGCAAACACTTCCCTTTATTTAAATGGATTCATCTTCTCATCCTGTGTGTTTATTTGCCCCAGTTTAAAAGTTATGCTAAGGAAAGAAAATTGCTTTATTATCATACCAATTTGTTGAGCAGGCTATTAGAACATAGCCATTCGTTGAGGGCTTGTTCTAGTTTACTAAATTGAAACTGGTTGACATAGGAAATTTCACCTACATTATGAGCATCACTAAGCCAACTTTATGCTGTCTAAATCTTGATTAAAATGTTACAGATTTCAATGTACCATTTCTGTTCCCAATAAAGATGGAGTAGGAGAGACCAGACTTACCCTACACCTGAATCAAACAAAAATACAGGCAAAATATATGAAACAATGCTTTTCAAGACAGTAGACATCAGACAAAGAAGGGCAGAGAGATAGGAAACAAATAAGGTAAGCCTTATGATTGCCACAACTTACTGCCTCGAGAACATTTCCTGGGCATGGTGCAAGGAGAAGGAACTCAGGAAGAGCCCAGAAGATGCTCTGAATTGAAGAAACAGAGCTGAAAGTCGGGAAAGACCAATGTAGCTGGAGTTTGCAGAACAAACGAGTGGAGAGAACCACATAGAGAGAAAGCTCCAGAGAACTCCATGAAGTGTTCAGCAGAGTATGAGTCATCACATTTATGTGAAGAAACTGAGGCTGGAGACAGAAGCACCTTACAAGAGTGGAGGGAAAAGTGCCTGTCACTCACAGGACCAGGAATAGTGACTATTCCTGCCTGCCAGTTTGAAACTCCTCATAATTCATGGAGCATTAGGTAGAGTACTCAGAAGAGTCTTATCTCAAGGCTGGGGAATAATTAGCAACAGATTAAATGCTACTCTGGTCCCACCTAACAAACCTTGAAAGCAAGATCCCAAAATATCAAAGTTTCCAAGTAATTTAATCATATCTGACAACAAATCTCAACTTTATGTGAAATCAAATAATTCAGTACCAACGGGGTTAAAATTTACATCAGCCAACCAAATAAGGTTATCAGGCATATAAGGAAGAATGAAGGGCTTCCCTGGTGGTGCAGTGGTTGAGAATCTGCCTGCTAATGCAGGGGACACGGGTTCAAGCCATCGTCTTGGAAGATCCCACATGCCACAGAGCAACTAGGCCCGTGAGCCATGGCTGCTGAGCCTGCGTGTCTGGAGCCTGTGATCTGCAACAAGAGAGGCCAAAATAGTGAGAGGCCTGCACACCGCGATGAAGAGTGGCCCCCGCTTGCCACAACTGGAGAAAGCCCTCACACAGAAATGAAGACCCAACACAGCCAAAAGTAAAATAAAAAATAAATAAATAAATAAGAGAAATGCATTTCCATTAAAAAAAAAAAGAGAAAAAGAACGAAACTGTAACCCATTTAAAAAAGAAAAATCGGACTTGAGGAACATGGCAGAAGAGTAAGATGCAGAGATCACCTTCCTCCCCACAGATACATCAGAAATACATCTACACGTGGAACTACTCCTATAGAACACCCACTGAACGCTGGCAGAAGACCTCAGACCTCCCAAAAGGCAAGAAACTCCCCACGTACCTGGGTAGGGCAAAAGAAAAAAGAATAAACAGAGACAAAAGAATAGGGATGGGACCTGCATCAGTGGGAGGGAGCTATGAAGGAGGAAAGGTTTCCTCACACTAGAAGCCCCTTCGCGGGGGGAGACTGCGGGTGTCTGAGGGGGGAGGCTTCGGAGCCGCGGAGGAGAGCACAGCCACAGGGGTGTGGAGGGCAAAGCGGAAAGATTCCCGCACAAAGGATTGGTGCCGACCAACACTCACCAGCCCAAGGCTTGTCGGCTCACCCGCCGGGGCAGGCAGGGCTGGGAGCTGAGGCTCGGGCTCTGGTCGGATCGCAGGGAGAGGACGGGGGTTGGCTGCGTGAACACAGCCTGAAGGGGGCTAGTGCGCCACGGCTAGCTGGGAGGGAGTCCGGGGAAAAGTTTGGAGCTGCTGAAGAGGCAAGAGACTTTTTCTTGCCTCTTTGTTTCCTGGTGCTCAAGGAGAGGGGATTAAGAGCACTGCTTAAAGGAGCTCCAGAGACGGGTGAGAGACGCGGCTATCAGCGCAGACCCGAGAAATGGGCATGGGATGCTAAGGCTGCTGCTGCCGCCACCAAGAAGCCTGTGTGAGAGCACAGGTCACTATCCACACCTCCCCTCCCGGGAGTCTGTGCAGCCCACCACTGTCAGGGTCCTGAGATCCAGGGACAACTTCCCCGGGAGAACGCACGGCGCGCCTCAGGCTGGTGCAACGTCCTGCTGGCCTCTGCCGCCGCAGCTCGCCCCGCAACCGTATCCCTCCCACCCCCAGCCTGAGTGAGCCAGAGCCCCCGAATCACGGGCTCCTTTAACCCCGTCCTGTCTGAACGAAGAACAGACGCCCTCAGGCGACCTACACACAGAGGCAGAGCCAAATCCAGAGCTGAACCCCAGGAGCTGTGCGAACAAAGAAGAGAAAGGGAAATCTCTCCCAGCAGCCTCAGGGCAGTGCCTTAAAGCTCCACAATCAACTTGATGTACCCTGCACCTGTGGAATACATGAATAGAAAAAGAATCATCCCAAATTGAGGAGGTGGACTTTGAGAGCAAGATATATTACTTTTCCCCCTTTTCCTCTTTTTGTGAGTGTGTATGTGTATGCTTCCGTGTGAGATTTTGTCTGTATAGATTTGCTTTCACCATTTGTCCTAGGGTTCTGTCCGTCTGATTTGTTGTTGTTTTGTTTTTTACTTTTTTAAAAAAAAATTTTCTTAATAATTATTTTTCATTTTAATAACTTTATTTTATTTTATCTTACTTTATTTTATTTTATCCTCTTTCTTTCTTTCTTCCTATTTTTTCTCCCTTTTATTCTAAGCTGTGTGGAGGACAGGCTCTTGGTGCTCCAGCCAGGAGTCAGTGCTGCACCTCTGAGGTGCGAGAGCCAACTTCAGGACACTGGTCCACAAGAGACCTCCCATCTCCACGTATTATCAAATGGCGAAAATCTCCCAGAGATCTCCATCTCAACACCAAGACACAGCTTCACTCAACGACCAGCAAGCTACAGTGCTGGACATCCCATGCCATACAACAAGCAAGACAGAAACACAGCCCCACCCATTGGCAGAGAGGCTGCCTAAAATCATAATAAGGCCACAGACACCCCAAAACACACCACCAGACATGGACATGCCCACCATAAAGACAAGATCCAGCCTCATCCACCAGAACACAGGCACTAGTCCCCTCCACCAGGAAGCCTACACAACCCACTGAACCAACCTTAGCCACTGGGGACAGACACCAAAAAAACAAGAATTATGAACCTGCAGCCTGAAAAAAGGAGACCCCAAACACAGTAAGATAAGCAAAATGAGAAAACAGAGAAACACACAGCAGATGAAAGAGCAAGGTGAAAACCCACCAGACCTAACAAATGAAGAGGAAATAGGCAGTCTACCTGAAAAAAAATTCAGAATAATGATAGTAAAGATGATCCAAAATCTTGGAAATAGAATAGAGAAAATGCAGTAAACATTTAACGAGGACCTAGAAGAACAAAAGAGGAAACAAGCAACAATGAACAACACAATAAATGAAATTAAAAATACTCTAGAAGGGATCAATAGCAGAATAACTGAGGCAGAAGAACGGATAACTGACCTGGAAGATAAAATAGTGGAAATAGCTACTGCAGAGCAGAATAAAGAAAAAAGAATGAAAAGAACTGAGGACAGTCTCAGAGACCTCTGGGACAACATTAAATGCACCAACATTCGAATTATAGGGGTCCCAGAAGAAGAAGAGAAAAAGAAAGGGACTGAGAAAGTATTTGAAGTGATTATAGTTGAAAACTTCCCTAATATGGGAAAGGAAATAGTTAACAAGTCCAGGAAGCACAGAGAGTCCCATACAGGATAAATCCAAGGAGAAACTTGCCAAGAAACATATTAATCAAGCTATCAAAAATTAAATACAGGGCTTCCCTGGTGGTGCAGTGGTTGAGAGTCCGCCTGCCGATGCAGGGGACATGGGTTCGTGCCCCGGTCCAGGAAGATCCCACATGCCGTGGAGTGGCTGGGCCCATGAGCCATGGCTGCTGAGCCTACATGTCCAGAGCCTGTGCTCCGCAATGGGAGAGGCCACAACAGTGAGAGGGCTGCGTACCACAAAACAAACAAACAAACAAACAAACAAACAAAAAACATTAAATACAAAGAAAAAATATTAAAAGAAGCAAGGGAAAAACAACAAATAACACACAAGGGAATCCCCATAAGGTTAACAGCTGATCTTTCAGCAGAAACTCTGCAAGCCAGAAGGGACTGGCAAGACATATTTAAAGTGATGAAGGAGAAAAACCTACAACCAAGATTACTCTACCCAGCAAGGATCTCATTCAGATTTGATGGAGAAATTAAAACCTTTACAGACAAGCAAAAGCTGAGAGAGTTCAGCACCACAAAACCAGCTCTACAACAAATGCTAAAGGAACTTCTCTAGGCAAGAAATGCAAGAGAAGGAAAAGACCTACAATAACAAACCCAAAACAATTAAGAAAATGGGAATAGGAACGTACATATTGATAATTATCTTAAATGTAAATGGATTAAATGCTCCCACCAAAAGACACAGACTGGCTGAATGGATACAAAAACAAGACCCATATATATGCTGTCTACAAGAGACCCACTTCAGACATAGGGACACATACAGACTGAAAGTGAGGGGATGGAAAAAGATATTCTATGCAAATGGAAATCAAAAGAAAGCTGGAGCAGCAACTCTCATATCAGACAAAATAGTCCTTAAAATAAAGACTATTACAAGAGACAAAGAAGGACACTACATAATGATCAAGAGATCATCCAAGAAGAAGATATAACAATTGTAAATATTTAGCACCCAACATAGGAGCACCTCAATACATAAGGCAAATACTAACAGCCATAAAAGGGGAAATCGACAGAAACGCAATCATAGTAGGGGACTTTAACACCCCACTTTCACCAATGGACAGATCATCCAAAATGAAGATAAAGAAACACAAGCTTTGAATGATACATTAAACACGATGGAGTTAACTGATATTCATAGGACATTCTATGCAAAAACAACAGAATATACTTTCTTCTCAAGTGCTCATGGAAATTCTCCAGGATAGATCATATCTTGGGGAGCAAATCAAGCCTTGGTAAATTTAAGAAAATTGAAATCGTATCAAGTATCTTTTCCGAGCACAACGCTCTGAGACTAGATAAGAATTACAGGCAAAGATCTGTAAAAAATACAAACACATGGAGGCTAAACAATACACTACTTAATAACGAAGTGATCACTGAAGAAATCAAAGAGGAAATCAAAAAATACCTGGAAACACATGACAATGGAGACACGACGGCCCAAAACCTATGGGATGCAGCAAAAGCAGTCTTAAGAGGGGAGTTTATAGCAATACAATCCTACAATAAGAAACAGGAGACATCTCAAATAAGCAACATAAAGTAATTTGAGAAAGAAGAACAAAAAAAAACCCCAAAGTTAGAAGAAGGAAAGAAATTATAAATATCAGATCAGAAATAATGAAAAAGAAATGAAGGAAACAATAGCAAAGATCAATAAAACTAAAGCTGGTTCTTTGAGAAGATAAACAAAATTGATAAACCATTAGCCAGACTCAACAAGAAAAAAAGGAAGAAGACTGAAATCAATAGAATTAGAAATGAAAAAGGAGAAGTAACAACTGACACTGCAGACATACAAAGGATCATGAGAGATTACTACAAGCAACTCTATGCCAAAAAAATGGACAAACTGGAAGAAATGGACAAATTCTTAGAAATGCACAACCTACCAAGACTTAACCAGGAAGATATAGAAAATATGAACCGACCAATCACAAGCACTGAAATTGAAACTGTGATTAAATATCTTCCAACAACAACAACAAAAAAATCTTCCAACAAACAAAAGCCCAGAACCAGATGGCTTCACAGGAGAATTCTATCAAATATTTAGAGAAGAGTTAACACCTATCCTTCTCAAATTCTTCAAAAATATAGCAGAGGGAGGAACACTCCCAAACTCATTCTACGAGGCCACCATCACCCTGATACCAAAACCAGACAAAGATGTCACAAAGAAAGAAAACTACAGGCCCATATCACTGATGAACATAGATGCAAAAATCCTCAACAAAATACTAGCAAACAGAATCCAACAGCACATTAAAAGGATCATACACCATGATCAAGTGGGGTTTACTCCAGGAATGCAAGAATTATTCAATATATGCAAATCAATCAACGTGATACACCATATTAACAAATTGAAGGAGAAAACACATATGATCATCTCAATAGATGCAGAGAAAGCTTTCGACAAAATTCAACACCCATATATGGTTAAAAAAAAAAAAAACCTGCAGAAAGTATGCATAGAGGGAACTTTCCTCAACATAATAATGGCCATATATGACAAACCCACAGCCAACATCGTCCTCAGTGGTGAAAAACTAAAACCATTTCCACTAAGATCAGGAACAAGACAAGGTTGCCCACTCTCACCACTATTATTCAACATAGTTTTGGAAGTTGTAGCCAAGCAATCAGAGAAGAAAAAGAAATAAAAGGAATACAAATTGGAAAAGAAGAAGTAAAGCTGTCACTGTTTGCAGATGACATGATACTATACATAGAGAATCCTAAAGATGCTACCAGAAAACTACTAGAGCTAATCAATGAATTTGGGAAAGTAGCAGGATAAAAAATTAATGCACAGAAATCTCTGGCATTCCTATACACTAATGATGAAAAATTTGAAAGTGAAGTTAAGAAAACACTCCCATTTACCATTGCAACAAAAAGAATAAAATATCTAGGAATGAACCTACCTAGGGAGACAAAAGACCTGTATGCAGAAAATTATAAGACACTGATGAAAGAAATTAAAGATGATACAAATAGATGGAGAGATATACCATGTTCTTGGATTGCAAGAATCAACATTGTGAAAATGACTCTACTACCCAAAGTAATCTACAGATTCAATGCAATCCCTATCAAACTACCACTGGCATTTTTCACAGAACTAGAACAAAATATTTCACACTTTGTATGGAAACACAAAAGACCCCGAATAGCCAAAGCAGTCTTGAGAACGAAAAACGGAGCGGGAGGAATCAGGCTCCCTGACTTCAGACTATACTACAAAGCTACAGTAATCAAGACAGTATGGTACAGGCACAAAAACAGAAAGATAGATCAATGGAACAGGATAGAAAGCCCAGAGATAAACCCACGCACATGGTCACCTTATCTTTGATAAAGGAGGCAAGAATATACAGTGGAGAAAAGACAGCCTCTTCAATAAGTGATGCTGGGAAAACTCAACAGATACCTGTAAAAGTATGAAATTAGAACACTCCCTAACACCATACACAAAAATAAACTCAAAATGGCCTAAAGACCTAAATGTAATGCTAGATAGCATAAAACTCTTAGAGGAAAACATAGGCAGAACACTCTATGACATAAAGCACAGCAAGATCCTTTTTGACACACCTCCTAGAGAAATGGAAGCAAAACCAAAAATAAACAAATGGGACCTAATGAAAGTTAAAAGCTCTTGCACAGCAAAGGAAATCATAAACAAAACCAAAAGACAACCCTCAGTATGGGAGAAAATATTTGCAAATGAAGCAACTGATAAAGGATTAATCTCCAAGATTTACAAGCAGCTCATGCACCTCAATATGAAAAACACAAAAAACCCAATCTTAAAATGGGCAGAAGACCTAAATAGACATTTCTCCAAAGAAGATATACAGATTGCCAACAAACATATGAAAGAATGCTCAACATCATTAATCATTAGAGAAATGCAAATCAAAAGTATAATGAGATATCATCTCACACCGGTCAGAATGGCCATCATCAAAAAATCTAGAAACAATGAATGCTGGAGAGGGTTTGCAGAAAGGGGAACACTCTTGCACTGTTGGTGTGAATGTAAATTGATACAGCCACTATGGAGAACAGTATGGAAGTTCCTTAAAAAACTACAAATAGAACTACCATATGACCTAGCAATCCCACTACCTGGCATGTATCCTGAGAAAACCATAATTCAAAAAGAGTCATGTACCAAAATGTTCATTGCAGCTCTATTTACAATAACCAGACATGGAAGCAACCTAAGTGTCCATCAACAGATGAATGGATAAAGAAGATGTGGCACATATATACAATGGAATATTACTCAGCCATAAAAAGAAACGAAATTGAGATATTTGTCGTGAGGTGGATGGACCTAGAGTCTGTCATATAGAGTGAAGTAAATCAGAAAGAGAAAAACAAATACCGTATGCTAACACACAATATGGAATCTTAGAAAAAAACATAAAGGTCATGAAGAACCTAGAGGTAAGATGGGAATAAAGACACAGACTTACTAGATAATGGAGTTGAGGATATGGGGAGGGGGAAGGGTAAGCTGTGACAAAGTGAGAGAGTGGCATGGACATATATACACTACCAAATGTAAAATAGATAGGTAGTGGGAAGCTGCCGCATAGCACAGGGAGATCAGCTTGTTGCTTTGTGACCACCTAGAGGGGTGGGATAGGGAGGGTGGGAGAGAGGGAAACGGAAGAGGGAAGAGATATGGGAACATATGTATATGTATAACCGATTCAGTTTGTTATAAAGCAGAAACTAACACACCATTGTAAAGCAATTATACTCCAATAAAGATGTTAAAAAAAAAAAGAAAAAAAAGAAAAATCAACCAATCTAAACTGACCCAGAGCTGACAAAGATATTAGAATTATCAAACATTGTTGGGGGTTGAATTATGCCCCCCAAAAAGATATCTTAAAGTTCTAACACCTGGCACCTGTGAATGTGACCTTATTTGGAAATAGGGTCTTTGCAGGTATTCAAGTTAAATTGAGGTCAGAGTGGATTAGGGTGGACCCTAATATAATGCCTGGTGTCCTTATAGGAAAAGAGAAGTATGGACACAGAGATACACAGAGAGAACATCTTGTGATGATAGAAGAGAAATTGGAGTAATTCAAGCCAAGTGACGCAAGTCAAGGATTGCTGGCAACTATCACAAGCTGGAAGAGGCAATGAAGGATCCTTCCCCAGAGCCTTCAGAGAGAGAACACCCCTGCCAACACCTTTATTTTGGACTTCTAGTCTCCAGAACTGTGAGTGAATTAATTTCTTCTGTTTTAAGCCACCAAGTTTGTGGTTCTTTTTTTTCAGCAGCCCTGGGAAACTAATTCAGATATCAAAATAGTTACTGTGATTTAGATGTTCAGAAATTTACATAGAGACAAGGAAAATACATTAAAGCCCAAATAGAACTTCTAGATATGAAAACTTCACCTGAGATGAAAAATACACTGGTAAGACTAGTGGTAAATTAACTCTTTCAGAAAAAGAGAAAAAGAATACTGAATATGAAAACATAGCAAAAGAAACTGTCTAAATGAAAAAAAAGAAAAGTTTTGATATAAAAAGCATCAATGAGCTCTTTGTGGGACAACTTCATTCAGCCTAATGTAAGTGTAATAACTGGAATCTCCAAAGGAGTAAAGAGAGATAAGGGGATAGAGAAAGTATTCATACATGAAGAAATAAAGCCTGAAATTTTTTCAAATTATAAAATTTGAAAACCATAAATGCACAAATCCAAGACCCTCAAAATACTGCATAAGAAAGATGAAGAAAAATACATCAAGGCACATGATAAAATGACTCTTAACCAGTGATAACAAAAGTCTTAAAAGTGTCCTATGGGAGAAAAAAACATGCTGCAAAAGAACAAAGAAAAATGACAGAAGATTTGCCCTTGGAAACGATGCAAGCAACAAGACAATGAAGCCATATTTTGTAAGTACTGAAAAGAAAAACTGTCAGTCTATGACTCTGTACTAAGCAATGATACCCTTTAAAAATAAAGGCAAAACTAGCACTTTTCAGACACACAAAACCTGGCATAATTTATAACCAGAAGTTCTGTACTACAAGAAACGTTAAAGTCTTTCAAGCAAAAGCCGGGTGACAGGAGAAAATACGGCTCTACGTATACTCAGGAACGAAGACCAAAAAGGATAACTAAATGAGTCTTTTCTTATGACTTAAATTTCTTTGAAAGATAACTGGTTATCTTAACAAAGATAATAAGAACGTATTGTAGCGTTTATAGCTTATGCATAGGTAAAATGTATGGCAACAGAAGCATAAAGGCCAGGAAAGGAGAAATGGAAGTAACACCGTTATAGGGTTCTTAAACCATACATAAAGCAGTGTAATAGCAGCTGCAGGTAGACTCTGATAACTTAAAGACATCCACTATAAACCCTAAAGCAGGCACTATAATAACCAAACAGTTATAGCTAAGAGTCAACAAAGAAGATGAAATGGAATCATAAAAACTCCTGAATTAATCCAAACAGGTTAAAAAAAGAAAAGGAAAAGGGATCAAAGAATAGATGGGATGAATAGAAAACCAGGAGCAAGATTACAGACTGAAACCTAATATCAATAATGGCATCTTGGGCTTCCCTGGTGGTGCAGTGGTTGAGGGTCCGCCTGCCGAGGCAGGGGACACGGGTTCGTGCCCCGGTCCGGGAGGATCCCACATGCCGTGGAGCGGCTGGGCCCGTGAGCCATGGCCGCTGGGCCTGCGTGTCCGGAGCCTGTGCTCCACAATGGGAGAGGCCACAACAGTGAGAGGCCCGCGTACCAGAAAAAATAAAAAAAAAAAATTTTAAAAAAAGTAATAATAATGGCATCAAATGTAAATGATCTACACAATCCAAATAAAAAGCAAAGATTGAAAGCAAAACCTGCTTTCAATCTGCTATTTATAAGAAATGGCACTTCAAATATAAGGATGCAAAGAGGTTGAAGTAAAAGTATAGAAAAAGACTAGCATGGTAACACTAATCAAAAGAAAGTTGGATTGTCTCTATAACATAAAAAAGTCAATTAAAAAGAAAAGGACATCACAAGAGATAAAAAAGTACATTTAATAATGATAAAGGCATCAATTCACCAAGAAAATAGAAGAGTTCTAAATAGTTGTATATTTAATAGAACTTCAAAACATATGAATCAAAAACTGATAGAAATACAATGGAAAAAAAGACAAATCCCCAATTATAGTAAAAAATATTTTAGGACCCATGTCTCAATAATTGACATAACAAGTAGATAGAAAAATCAGCAAAAATATAGATGACTTGAACAACACTATCAACAACTTGATCTGTTGTCATTTTTAGAACACATTCAGAATGCACATTTTTTTCAAAAACACACTGAACATTTGTCAAAATAGACCTTATTCTGAGTCTCACTAAATTTAAAAGTTCTCAAGTCATACAAACTATGTTCTCTCTCTACAGTGGAATAAATTTAGAAATTAATAACAGAGCAATATGTGAAAAATCCCCAAATATTTGGAAACTAAATAACACACTACTAAATGACCCAGAAATCAAAGAAGAAAATTAGAAAGTATTTTCAGCTGAATGATAATAAATATCAAAACCTAAGAGATGTCTCTAAAGCAGTACTTAGAGGGAAAATCTATAGCACTATACAATATTATCTTTTAAAAAAGTCTCAAATCAATGACCTCAGCCTTCACCATAAGAAACTAAGAAGGGCAAATTAAACCCAACAGATGCAAAAGAAAGGAGATAATAAAGATCTGAGCAGGTATCAATGAAATAGAACATAGAAAAATGATAGAGAATCTATGAAACAAAAAGTTGCTTCTTTCAGAATATTTATAAAATTGATAAACCTCTAGACATACTTATCAGGAAAGGAAGAGTGAAGACACAAATACCAGTATCAGGTATGAGAGTGCTGGCATTAGAACAGATTATACAAATATGAAGAGGATAAGAGAATATTATGTACACATTTATGACAATAAGTTCAAAAATTTAAATAAAATGGACAAATTCATAGTAAAACACAAACTGTTAAAGCTGTCTCAGGAAGAATTAGATACACTGAATAGCCCTACCATCTATTTTTAGAAATTTAATTTGAAGTTAAAAACCTTCCAGCAAGTAAAAATGTCCAGATAGCTTCACTGGTGAATTCTACCACATAACTAAGAAAGAAATAATATCGATTCTACACAAACTTACACAAATTTGAAGAGGAGGGAATATTTTCTAACTTATTCTATGATGGCAGAATTAGCCTTATACAAAAACTTAACAAAAACATTACAAAAAAGAAAATGACAGTTAACATCTATGCAAAACCCATAACCAAATTTTAGAAAAGTTAATCATAAAATAAATTAAAAACTTAATACGTCATGATCAAGTGGGGTTTATCCCTGGAATGCAAAATGGGTTTAACATTCAAAAATCCATCACTTTTATTCACCACATTAACAGACTAAAAAAGAAAAATGCTGACTCATCTTAACAGATGCACAAAAAGCATTTGGAAAACTCTAATACCTATTCCTGATTAAAAACTCTAAGAAAAGGAGAATAGAAGGAAAATTTCTCAACCTGATGAAAAGCATTTATGGAAACTGTATACTTAACATCATATTTCATGATGAAAGAATGATTTCCCCCATATGATTAGAAACAAGATGATAACTGCCCTTAATCTTTCTACTCAAAATTGTACTGGAGTTTCTAGCCTGTGCAGTCCAATAGGAAAAAGAAATGAGAAGCATTCAGATTGGAAGAGAAGTAAACGATCTATACTCAGACAATACAACTCATCTATGTGGATAATTGGATGGAATCTATGAAACAGCTTCTAGAACTAATAAGTGAATTTCGTGATATTGCAGCCAAGCTATCAGATAACTGCAGCCCTAGCCGTCATTTTGTTTGCAACCTCATGATAGACCTTAAGCCAGAGCATCCAGTTAAACCTCTCCCAAATTGTACCACAGAAACTCTGAGATAGTAAATGTTGTTTTAAGCCAATATTTAACATTTTGGGGTTATTGATTATGCTGCAACAGATAGCTAATATAGCCATTGCCTATTCATTCATTTAACATTTATTATTTCCTAACTCTGAGCTAGGCACTCTTCTTGGTGTTAGGGATACAGTGGCAAAAAAAAAAAAAAAAGCAAGGTTCCTGCTTTCATGGAGCTTATATTTTGATGGGGATGGGAGAGCAGCAAGAGACAGGCAATAAATGAGTAAACTAATTAATAATAATAACAAGAGATAAGTGCTTTGGTGAGGTAATATGATGGGGGGGATCGTTACTTGAGAAAGGTTTTTCCAGAAAAACTTACGATATTTAAACAACAACTTGAATGATGTGATGATCTGGGGACAAATTTTTCCAGGCATAGAGTTCAACAATAGCAAAGGCCCAGAGATGATAATAAACTTGTCTCTTTCCAGGTCCAGCAAAGTGATGGTAAGGGCCGGATCTTGAAAAACAGGAATCAGCAAACTTGTCTTCTAGGTCAAATCCTGCCCGAGTCCTGTTCCAGTACAGCCTACAAGCTAAAAATGGCTTTTACATTTTTAGAGGGTTGTATGAAAAAGAAGAAGGAGGAGAAGATGTGACAAAGATCCTATGTGGCCCACAAAGCCTAAAACATCTAGGTTCTTCACAGGAAAATTTCTTCACAAGAAAAGTTTACAGGCACCCATAGTAGGATTTCATTGGTTAGTATAAAGAATTTATACTTAATTTTCTTTAATTTTTTTTAATTTCTTCTTTTTATTGTGGAATAGTATTCCATTGTATGGATGTATCACTCTGTTATCTATTACCTAGTGGAAGAACATTTGGGTGATTTCCAGTTTGGGGGGATTAGGAACAAAGCCACTAAAAAAATTGAAATACACATATTTAAAGTGCACAGTCTGACGGATTTTGGCAAATGTATACATCCACTTATGTCCAGTCTAATCAAGATGTAGAACATTTCTATCAATATAACTGCCATGAGTTCTCTGCTGTCCTTTTCCAGTCAATCTCCCCTAACCATTATTCTGATTTCCTTCACCATAACTTCCTCCCGCCGTCCCAGAAGTTCATATAAATGGAACCATATAGCATGTAAGAAGATGCTATATGATGCCATATGCTCCTTTTACCCAAGAAGAATTAGTAAGCAATTGAAAGTTTTTGAGAGCGAAATTGGCACAATCTGATATTTATTTTAAATTATCTTCTTGGCTACTGTGTGAAGGATGATGAGTAGACAATAGTGTGCCCCTTAAGTATTCTTCTTCTTCCCATCTTCTGGGGGGATATATGGCTCGATAATATTCCTGGCCAGACCAGAATTTACAGGTCAACTTCAACTACATAGAGCAAAGCTCGATTCAAGAGTTCCATTCAAGGCACTCGAACAGTTTCTGCCGTTCCAGGCTCTCCCGGCAGGTGACGCCAGAGCCCAGTTCCTGGCCTGCCTCGCCGAGTCCGCGCGCGGCAGTGAGAGCCGGACGCCGCCGAACGCCGCCGAACGCCGCCAGACGGCTCCCCGCGGCGATTTCTGCGCTAGTGGCTGCGCGCCCCCAGAGGTCCGGGTTTGCGCTGAAGTTGGGGAGTCGTGAGGATCCCCCCGTGGGTGTCGCGCCCCGGCCTCGGCCGCACCTCGGGCTGGCAAGCCACGTGTGCCCGCCTCCGACCCTCG
The DNA here is from genome assembly GCF_963455315.2 of Globicephala melas. Taxonomy (NCBI): domain Eukaryota; kingdom Metazoa; phylum Chordata; class Mammalia; order Artiodactyla; family Delphinidae; genus Globicephala; species Globicephala melas. Next base: position 155,531,785 of record NC_083315.2, read on the forward strand.
GCAGAGGCGTCCTAGGCCAGGAAGAGCTGAAGTTCTGCGGCACCGGCGTCCGTCCCGGGACGGTCCTTTCCGCTGCAACTTTCTCTGGATAGAGGGTGCGTGCGGATGGATCCCGACAGGGAGCGCTTTGGAGAGGCTACCCACCCATGGGAAGAGGTGGCCCGTTGGGTTTAGAGCCAAGGAAAGGAGCGGGCGTGTAAACTAGGCTTTGGAGGGAAGTAATGGGAGGGGCGCGTGAGGCAGGTTGGAGGGCAGAGAGAACAGCCCGGACCGGCGCTGATTGTCAGGCAACAGACGGGAGTGGCATGGGGCAAGGAAAGTGAAGTACGTAAGCTTGTTTGGGTGGAGGGTTGCCTAGGGAAACGGAGCACTTGAGAGCCTCTTCTTTCCCCTCTCCAGCCTCCTCTTTGGTGCTGAAGTCACGACCCCATCGATTTCTCCTTCCTCCCACCCCTCCCGCTCTCCTTCAGCCTGAGGGAACCCGAGGCGCAGAGGGCTGAGAATGAGGCGATAGTGGAGGATGAAGACATAGCCTTGGAGCCCCGAGGACAATGAAACCGACGCCCCTGCTGCAGCTGGCGCTGCTTCTTGTCCTGCCCAGGAGCCTGAGGGGGAAAGGGTGTCCTTCTCCGCCCTGCAAATGCCACCAGGAGGACGACTTCAGAGTCACCTGCAAGGATATCCACCGCATCCCCAGCTTACCGCCCAGTACGCAGACCCTGTGAGTACCTGGGAGAGGAGAGGGGAGGACTCAGGAGCCAAAGTCGGCTGGAAAAGGTGGATGGAAGTGCACAAAAAGAGCTTGAGAGGGTTGTGTGTGCGTGTGTGTGTGTGTGTGTGTGTGTGTGTGTGCGCGCGCCCGCGCGCGCAATGAGTAAAAACTCCATCGACCAAACGTGGGATTGCTGACGCTCGAGTTACTCATAACACAGAAAAAGTTAACGAAATTTTAGTACAAGATGAAAAGTGAGAGTTGTTCTTTCTACAGAGCTGCTGTTCTGCACTTTGCCTACTCCCAGCCCTGGCTGAATCTTAATTTTACTTAAGATGTAAATAAGATTAATAGCAACTCAAAAACGGATCCTTTTGATCTTATTTTGGGTGATGAAAGTTGCAAAAAAAAAAAGGGGGGGTTTCAACTTTTAATCTTTCTAGATGGGAAATTATCTTACCAGGTCTCTTGGTTCATCAAACATTTGACAAAAATTTAATCAGGGCTCTTTTAAAAACACAGTCGTCCCTCGGTATACATGGGGGATTGGTTCCAGGACCCCTGTGTACACTCAAATCAGAGGATGCTCAAGTATATCATTTGCATATCACCTATGCACATCCTCCTGTATACTTTAGATCATCTCTAAATTACTTACAATACCTAATACAATGTAAATGCTATGTAAATAGTTGCCAGTGTGTGGCAAATCCAGGTTATGCTTTTTGGAACCTTCTGGAATTTTGTTCCCCCAAATATTTTCAATCCAGTGTTGGTTGAATCTGCAGATATGAAACCTGCCCAGATGGACGGTCAACTGAATATCCTTTATACTTCGTCTGGAATTCACTTTGTATGAAGTATCTGAGTTATTTACTCAAATGTGAGATACCCACTGATGTAGTGCATCCAAAAATCTCCTTTGGCTTTGGCATGGTAGAGGTATAAAGAGATGAAATTTCATAAAGTACATTTTTATCTGCGTGTTAAATGTTACCAGATTAGAAACTTGATGTTAAATGAGTTTTGTGTACATCTGTTCCTTAACAGATGTTGAAATCAACGATTGAAAGGATAATCGTAAACAAGGGAAGAAGGCTTTCTTGGGTGATTAGAAATAGAACAGTAGGAAAGAATAGTAAGACAGTCTGGTTTTACTGTTTACTTAACTGGTTAAACCCAGTTAAGGTACAAAAGCTCAGGTTATTAAAGAAAATGTAGGTAAGTGGAAAGCAATGGTGAAGTTGTATTTAAGATTTCCTCAAGAATTCAGCTCATAGGGACATTCAACAGTGGGTTATGAACGTTTTGGACACAGGTGTATATTTCTATGCTGCGATATCTCAGTTTCTTATCTCACCTGGGTCAATTAGTGTAATAACGTCCAGTGAATAACATTCATTCTCGGGCTTCCCTGGTGGTGCAGTGGTTAGGAATCCACCTGCCAATACAGGGGACGTGGGTTCGAGCCCTGGTCTGGGAAGATCCCACATGCGGTGGAGCAACTAAGCCTGTGCACCACAGCTACTGAGCCTGCGCTCTAGAGCCTGCGAGCCACAGCTACTGAAGCCCGCGTGCTTAGAGCCCGTGCTCCACAACAAGAGAAGCCACCGCAGTGAGAAGCCCGCACACCAGAACGAAGAGCAGCCCCCGCTTGCCACAACTAGAGAAAGCCTGCGTGCAGCAACGAAGATCTCCATGCTGCCACTACAGAATAAAATACGTTCTTATCCTCTTGATTAAACCCCTGCATTGACTCCCCATGTCTCCCATGATAAAACTCTTTTGTACAACCTACAAGATCCTTTAAGACGTAGCCCAGTCTTTCAAACCTCATGGCTCCTACTCTGTCACACTTTTCACTCCTACTGAACAGAATTTCTGGCACTTTCCCCAAAGTTCTTTGCTCTCACAACTAACTGCCTGGGCCTTCCCTTCCACATTCTCTTCCCTCTGCCTAAAGCGACTTTTCCCTTTTCTTCATCTGGCTGATGCCTACTCCAAGGTCCAGATTAGCTGTCAACTCCTTCAGGAAGCCCCTCCTGGTCCATGACCCCTAGGCTGGGTGAGCGACCTTCTCCACAACATTCTGTGCATTCACCCCGTCCTAGCCCTTACACACAGCTTTTCCGTAACTTGATATTTCTTTGAGTGCCTGTCTAAGCAGGACGTGAGCTTCTCTAACACAGGGACCCTGTCATTCAACTCTGGAACTACTCTGATGCTCAAAAAAAAAGCTTGTTAGGTGAATGAAAGAACAAACAAATATGCTGGTCTCAGAGTGTCTGCTGTGTGTGGGGAGAAAGGAGGCCAGAGACATCACGACTTCAGAGACTTCTTTAAGGGGAGCAGAACTTCAAGAGTCATTGAAGAGAAATGTGACTCTGGCAGTGGAAGGGAAGCTGGAATCATTCTGTGTATAGTTCCACCAAGTGATGAGACAGGTAGTGTCAGAGAAAGAGCAATGAAATCAGAGTCAGGATACACATCTCTTCCTCCCTCTCTCACTAACTGTGAAATTAGGTGAGATAATTTATGTGGCAGGACCCAAGTTTCCTTCAGGGTAAAAGGGAGGGTTCCATTAGGTTCTTTCTGATGCCTGTGATGCAATGAGAATAGTCTGAGGGAATCCACTGAATCACTGGATAAAGACAGTAGTGGGGAGAATCTGACCTTGAAAACAGTGGGAAGGTGGGGAGAGGGAGGGCAGGAGGGGAGCTGTTCTGAAGAATGAAGTTATCCTGAGATAGAGAAGAGAAAATTGATGAAAAGTATAGGTTAAAGAGCATGCTAATTTGAACAATGACTGCAGCCCTGGGCAAAAGTAGCAGAATGATTTTCAAATCTTTTGGGGGCAGTAGAACTCTTCTGTGAAAGGAAAGCTTATGAGAGAAGTCAAATATGTAAAGCTAACAATCATACTGTGCTTTTTCCTGTTCTCAGTACTTTATACCAACTCACCCATTGAATCCTCACAAAACCAAATCTAGTAGACGATTTTATTACTCTCATTTTATAGATGAGAAAACTGAGGCACAACAGAAATGAAGCTATTTGCTCAACGTCACACAACTTGTAAGCGGTACTGCCAGGATGTGAAATACTGCAGAGCTGCACCCTGAGCCCCCTGCTTTCAGAGGAAAATGGGTCTCACCCTGCCAGCTCTTCCCCAGTATGGTTGTGAGGCTTTGGAGAAAAAAGTTTGAAAGCTAGTGATGTCCAATAAGCCACAGATAACCTTGGGGGCTATTGTCCCTAGAAATATGCAGTAACTCAGAAAATGGGAGGGTAAGAGGAAAATAAAACAAGGAAAGAAAGAAGGAGGGAAAGAAGAAATTGGGAGGGAGGATTGGGACGGAGGGAGGAAAAGAAAGACTACATCTATCATACAAGGCCTTCCCTGCTGGAGCAAACCAGATCCTTGTCATTAAAAACCTGTTCTGAGTGGTAACCCCTATTCCAAATACAGATGCTGTTTAACCATTGCCTAGCCATTTTACAAATTACTATGGTGCAATTTTCCCTAACCCTTACCTTCTATCCACATAGTATGGTGCTGAAAGGTAAAGAGATTGCCTCTTTCTTCACCACCCATACACCTGTCACATGGACTGGGTGGGAGTTATACTGTTTATGGCTCCCACTGAAACAGTGGTTCGGAATCTTTTCTTCCACTTCCCCCCCTCCAAATGGGCATGATACACTCTCTTTATAACAGTGGTTCTAACTAGGTGAGAAGTGAGGGAGAGCTGGTATCCCTACTCCCTGGTGGAACATTCTAGAATCTTTGATATACAGGTAGTCTGAAAAAATTGCTCCTTCCAATTGAGAAGTACTGATTTAAGGGAACGTTAATGAAGCAAGAAGAATAAAATTTAAGTTTTCATGTATAATTATAGATCATATTACCTTAACACCAAGGATAACAAGATTGACCCATCACTCTCATTCAGAGAGTTGCCATTTGCTACTTCTGTGTATAAGAGACCATCCCTTCTCTGAGGAGGTAGATGAGGTTAGACGGCTGTTCTGGATTTCTGTGGATTCTTCCTCAAGAAAGTGCTGCCTTACCTTGCCTTGTCCTTTTAACCCACCTGCTTTTAGTTTTATGATGGTGACAATCATTGCCTCCACCCCCTCCATCCCCCGCCTTCCAGAGTCTAGGGCTTCAGTGAAGTAGTGGTTTGTCCATCACGCACTTGTGTGCCTTCAGAAATGTTTCTGAAAGAGTTGTAGCTATTGTTTTCGGGTTCTGCATTTTGCTTCAGTTTTTAGTCATTTGCATTCTGTATCTGTGTCTCTAATTGATGGCCTGTCCTGGTGTCTTCTAAACTGAAGATGGTAACTCACCATCTTCAGGATTTTTGCCTTCTCTGTGTTCTACCCATGCTATGATTTACTCAATATTTTTAGGTTGACTCACTTCTTCAACTAAAAGAAATCTGTTTAGAAGGCTTATATTGTGACTATAAATGGAAAATTAGCACGCCTTGCTCTAAATAGAAGGTAACTAGAAAACTAAATACAATTAAAACATAAATGTAATTCTATTCTAGCTTGAGACTATTGTCTTTGAATGTTCTGAGCCTGAGGCTGCCTTCTCTTTGTTATAAAGGAAGTTTAATAAGTGTTCAAGAAATATCAAAGAGATATCAATCCACCAATCCTTGGTGGTGTCAGAAAGACTGAAGGACAATGGAAAAGGGAATCACTTTCTCACTGTGTGATTCAATATTATTTAAAGCCATGTGGGCATTCCACCTAAAATAATCTCAAGTATCTCCAAGTCACACCTGTTTTACACTTCGGGAAATGTGGATTAATTCTACATTTCACAATTACTTCAGTTACAATTAGCGGTCATAACCTGAATAACATTTGGCTTTAACCTAAAGAGAAGCCCTCTGCTTCAGCACCCATATGCTGTCCAAACACGGACCAATACTTTGTGTCTTATAAAGGCAGCTTCACTTCACACTTCCAGGCTCTGTGATTTATTCTCTGTTATTCTGTGTGAGTATGTGTGTGTGTATATCAGTCAAGGTTTTCATTGGTAAGTAACAGAAAACCCGCTGTGTCTAGCTTAAGGAGAAAAGAAATATTTTGAAAGAATTACATATAATTTACAGAATCATCGTAGAACCAGGCTTTGAAAATAGGCCAAGGCCCACAGCAGGCAGGAAGTTGGAACCACCGCCAACCATCTGGTTGGAACAACTCCATGGACAATACCGTGATCACAGCCACAGAACATCTGTGGTGCTGGGCACCCAGTTGTATAGCTGCTGGACTATCTGTGTGCTGTCATAACTAATTTCTCAATTGTCCCTGCCTCTTTGAATCACCAGCCAGAGAATGATATCCTATGTGAGAGCAACTGATTATCTGGTGTAGGTTACCTGCTGTGTCCTAGCTGCTGGGGGTAGGAAGAGGAAAGAGGTCTCCCTTTATCATTTTTGGTGTCAGCAGTAGGAGATGCAGAATAGTGTCCTTCTAATATTACACACAATGGGGAATTTCCCACCAAAGAGGGGCCATATGCCCTCCACATGGCTCATCACTTCTTTCATTCTGCAAATGTTTATTAAGCACTGGCTATATTCCAGACACTGTGCTAAGCTCTGGATTTGGTGGAGAATGATGCCAACATGTCCCTGTTCTCAGGGGTCTCACAGTCTAGTGTGGAAGCTGAATATTAATCCCATAAACATGTAATTAGAATTGTGTAAGTGTGCTGAGAGTATACTTGGTGGAAATGGGCGGATGGGGGGGGTTAACTTTGACTGGGGTTCAAAGAAGACTTTGAGCTGTATCCTGAACCAGTAGAATTTGGGTATAAGCGTTTCATGGAGGGTGAGGAAGCATTGTTCCAGGAGGTGGAACTGCTCGTTTGAAGAACTTTGGAGAATTCTAACTTAAATGCTGAAGGGTTTGATTAATTCGCTTGGGACAAAGATATTGATGGGCAACAAAATATGTACTACATACTTTCTTCATAATACAATACAGGTCAAAGTGAATTCTGATGTCAGTGGGGGCAGCTTTTGTGTCCAAAGAAGGCTTTTGAGGGTAACTGGTTTTAAAAACAAATATTTGACTCATTAAAGTAATAAATGTAAAACCTAGGGGTTTTTTTTTTTGAGTTTTCCATGTATTTATTATTTTATTTGTAAATCTAATTGTAACAATTACTTTAAGGAAGAGTTTATAATTTAATAATATCTTAATAAGTACTTTAATAAAATAATAAGTAGTTTAAATGAATACAAATGTAATATATTTTCTTTTAAAGCATGTGAATATTTGACAAAACTTTCCAAATACTTGGAAAATTCTAGAAAGTCTATTAAATTAAATCTTATAAGTACCAGGAATCCTAAGTTTTTAGATATCCCAGTGCTCTTTACGGGGCAGGAGAATAAAGTGGTTAAGAGCATGCTCTCTGGAGTGAGGTCATCTGGGTTGAATGGCTTGCTGTACTGTTTCCTAGGTATGCTCTTGAGAATGTAGGAGAGAAAAAAATTTCCCCCTACCCTTCTAAGTTCTCGGCTGGGGCCTCTGTAACAGTAACAGATTAACAAAAGAAAAGCATACAAATTTATTTAATATAAGTTTTACATGGCATGACACAGAGCTTTCACAAGGAAATGAAGACCCCAAGCTATTATACCTGAGCGTCTTTATGCTAGTTTTGATGAAGCATGGTGAGCCATGGAACAATATGACAAGACAAAAAAAGGTGTGAGCTAAGTGTAATAAACGGGCAAACAGCAAAGTCTGTTCACTCAGATTCCTCTTGCCTTCCCTCTGTCTTTAGAGATAGGGATGGTCCTTCCCTGCGGGTATAGGGAGGACCTCTCACCAGAGGGTGTTGTGACCTGCTTTGGGAGAAGGTCAGAAAGTCCTCCCTGCACATGCTGTTTCTCAAATTCCTTAAAATACTCAACATGCCAAAGTTCTGTATTTTGGGGTAGCCTGTCCTAAACCCCATCAGGAACATTGCCTGATTGTTCTGTGCCTCAGTTTCTTCATCTATAAAATAAGGATAAAAGTAGTACCTGCCTCATTGGATTGCTGGGAGGTGTGAATGACCTAACACTGTTAAAGAATAATTTTCAAAGGCAGGTAAAATTATGACTCTCCTACAGCTATAAATTGAACACATTAAAGATTGTGTTTAACTCATTGCAGCGTATTAGTTTCCTAAGACTGCCGTAACAGAGTATCACAAACTGAGGAGCTTACCATAACAGAAATGTATTGTCTCACGGTTCTGGAAGCTAAGTAAGAAATCAAGGTGTTAACACGGCTATGTTCCTCTGAAAGCTCTAGGGAAGAATCCTTCCTGCCTTCTTCAGCTTCTGATGGCCGTGGGAATCCTTGGTGTTCCTTGGCTTGTAGCTGCAGGATGCCAATCTCTGTCTCTTTATTGATGTGGCCTTCTCTCTGTGTGTCTTTGTCTCTGTGTGTCCTTTCCTCATCTTATCACAATCCCAGTCATTGGGTTTAGGGCTCACCCTACTCCAGGATGACCTCAGCTTAACTAATTATATATACAAACACCCTATTTCCAAATAAGGTCACATACTCAGGTTCCAGGTGGACATGAGTTTTACGGGGACACTAGTCAATCCACAACAAGGAGAAAACTGGTAAGATGTTGCAATCAGCTTAAAGGAGAGCCCACAAAATCAGCACTTTTATAGATGTGGAATACCGAAGTGAACATGCTGATGGAGGCAAAACTAACTTCTTTCATGTGGGGAAGAGTGGGCAGAGTCAACTGAAGCGCTCACAGGACAGAATTTGTGTGTCCGCAGACAAAATTGTTTCGCCTTGTTGTCAGTCATCTACAACCTACAGAGCTGTAAAGTAGCTCTTGTTGAATCAGACTCAATCTTGGAAGAATGTGCTCTAAATCAATGCATAGTTTTCCACTGAAGCACGATTTTGCCCCTACAATGTGTATAAATTGCTTAGAACAGTTACTGGCTCACGGTAGACATTTACAAGTAAACGCAGTAAAAAATAATTTTCTTTTCAACTTAAATCACAGGTTGAAATAAATTACTCAATCATTCATTTTAAATTGGAGTTGCAAGGGCAATCTATTAGATATTCCAACAGCCCAAGTTTAAATAAGACAAAGACCGAACATACCAAATATGTATTGACTATTCTTAAACTCAACACAAACATATTGATACTGTGGATCTGAGTTAGCCTCTCATTTCTATTCTTAATTGTAAAATTTCCCAGGCTAAAAGATGTCTATTCAGTAAGCAAGTTGCTCTTCCTCCTCTAACGAACTCTGGTTTTTAAGGAACCATCCACAGGCTTCCTAAGTTCCTTGTAATTAGGGTTGCCCTATCTGAAAGGAACCTTCTCTTGTACCTGTTGTCCAGGTGTAATTAATAGCATTCCTTTCATTCTCAAAGGTGTCCCAATTTGGAGGATAAATTACTAATAAAACATAAAGTCCAGAGGCCCATAGGACATATGGGGACATTCTTAGCCTTGTTTATTGTCACCGTAACTGGGAGACAATAACTTAAAATGGGTTGGTCTCTCAATACCCCTTCAAAATCTGCAATCCCCACATAGTTAGGTAGCTAGCTTCCTTCACTGCTTCAGTTGATTTTGTGTTTCTTTGGCTCTCTTAAGATACTGAAAGTGTCTTCCCTTCTTGCTTACTGTAGGGGCCTCCGAACCTGTCCCGTCTTCCACCCCTGCCCTCCACAGCCTGTTCATACAGCAGCCAAAGAACTTTTAAAATGTAGGTCAGGTCATGTCCCTCCTCTACTCAGGAACTTCTAACAGGGTTCCTAGTTATCTCAAGATAAAAACCAAAGTCCTTCCAGTTTTGGCCCAAAAGGCCCTATGTGATTCAGACCTTCTTTACTTTTCCAATTTTATTTCTTATTACTTTCATTCGTAATCCAGCTTTCACTCCATTGGCCTTGTTGTTCCTCACATTTGTCAGGATTTACATATTTGGTCCTTCCTTGCGTCTCAAACATTATTTTCCCAGACATCCCCACGGTTAATCCCTGCACCTCCTTCAAGTTTCTGTTCAGATGGTACCTTCTCAATAAGGCTTTCCTAATCACTCCATTTAAAATTTAACACTCCTGCTTTAAAACATTTTTTTAATCCATAGCACTTGTCACCTTCCAGTATCTAAGTAATTTGCTTGTTTTTATGCTTCTTGTTTATGTCTTTCTCCACAAGAATATAATCTCCACAAGGGCAAGGTTTTTGTTTTGTTTATTGTTGTTGTTGTTATTGTTTGTCTGTTTTGTTCAGTTATGTATCCCCAGTGTCCAGAAAAGGCCTGATATATAATCGATAGTCAGTGAGTATTTGTTTAATAGATGAACAAACGCATGAATGAATGTCTCCAGAGGCACTCTAATGTTGTCCCATTGGGTTCTTTGCACCCTTTTATAATTCCTTTTCCAAGTCCTTTAGTTTTATTGCCCTGTTAAGACGGATGGAATTCTGCTTTGTTTCGTATTTTTCCTGGCTATCTGGGACACTACTTCTTTAGATACTGAAGTGACATCCACATCTCTCATTGTTTGTTCATATTACTAAAGACCTGTTGATGAAGATCCTTTGAACTGCCACCCCCAAGAAATTAACTACCCCAGTGCTTTCTAAACTTCCCAAAGGTAGGGCTCCTCGGCAAGAGGAAGTGGAGCAGGGCCCCTGGGATAGCTGGGATACTCAGAGGAATCCAGGGCAAGCAGGACATTCCTTCGAAGTCTTTGGTTTATTTTTTCAATTTAACTTCCAAAAAATTACTAAAATTTTAAATTCTTTTCCATCACGTATTTGTTTTTCATGTGGCTTCTTGTATACCTTCCCGGAGTTATTTCCTTGTACCTTCAGGTTAACGCATCTCTGTATTTGAATATCCCCGTCACTTGATCCACAGAAGTGCCTTGATGCACGGAATGGCAGGCACTGAAGGAGGCCAGTGAAGAAGTAGTTTGGGAGGCAGTGCTGTGTGTAAGAGCTCCATGATCAGACCAGCTCTGCAGAGGCCAAGCCCATTCAGTCCTGTTCTCAGAGACCTGGGTCCAGAATGGCTGGTTATGTCACCTGCCCCTGGGTCTAAGTCTGTCTTCGTATATCAGCTCTGATAAAGTAGTAGACATAGAAAACAAATTCACACTACTTAAAATGTGTTGTTAAATGAGTGAACTTTACCTGAATTTATCAGTCAATTAATTGAAATAGCTTTTTCCCCTCCAGAGCTGAGAAATTAAAATGATATCTTTGATTATTTTAATGTTTCTTGGTTGTACAAGGTATGTTTTTTACCCTTCAGGTTAAGATTTATTCCCAGAGAAAACCATAATTCAAAAAAACACATGCACACCAATGTTCATAGCAGCACTATTTACAATAGCCAGGACATGGAAGCAACCTAAATATCCATCAACAGAGGAATGGATAAAGAAGATGTGGTACCTATATACAATGGAATATTACTCAGCCATCAAAAGGAACGAAATTGGGTCGTTTGTAGAGACGTGGATGGACCTAGAGACTGTCATACAGAGTGAACTAAGTCAGAAAGAGAAAAGCAAATATCGTATAATAACACATATATGTGGAATCTAGAAAAATGGTATAGATGATCTTATTTGCAAAGCAGAAATAGAGACACAGACGTAGAGAACAAATGTATGGATACCAAAGGGGAAAGGGGTGGGGTGGGAGGAACTGGGAGACTGGGATTGACACATATGCATTATTGATACTATGTATAAAATAGACAACTGATGGAAACATACTGTATAGAATAGAGAACTCTACCTGATGCACTGTGGTAGCCTAAATGGGAGGGAAGTCCAAAAGGGAGGGAATATCTATATGTGTATGGCTGATTCATTTTGTTGTGCAGTGGAGGCTAACGCATCATTAGCCATACTCCAATAAAAATTAAAAAAAAAAAAAGATTTATTAACCAGAGGTTCATGGGCTTCCTAGGGGTCTGTGGTTGGCCTCCTGGGAATCTGTGATAATGTAAAAATTTGTATACAAGAACATTAGGGCATTGCTGAGAGAGTCTATAATTCTTCTCAGATTTTTCAATGAAAATCTTTGGAGGTTTCTTGACCTCCAAAGAAATTCTGTTTTGGCATAATTTGGCATTTTGTGTAACTGGAAGTATACGTTTGGTATCGCCTATAATTCTTTTTATTATAAACATTTTTATTTTACAACAAAGAATGCTTAAACATATATTTAAACAAAAAAAAAGTCTTGATCGTTGAATGTGATATATTTTCTCCTGAATACATTAGTATGGTTACTTTTTTATGCCTCACACTTAGCCTGTCCTTTGAATAGGCTTTTCACACAGAAGTTCACTGAATGTGGCTATTCTTCAAGCCAATAGTTTAAAAACAGATCTTACAAGTGTCTAATACCTCATGTCTGGCATCAACTCCTCCACACTGACCCTGTTTCCATTTTCACTGAAGCTGGCCAGTGTGCTTCATTACTCTTTAGCCCTTCATTCCTGCAATTAAAAAATCATTGAAGAAAATTTCAAGTATGGGCAAAATGGTCCCATTTGTTCAAAGCTACAAATTGGATTTTAAAGCATTCCATTTAGATGTCAGACACTACTTACTTTGCTTCATTCTTGTATGAATCCTTAAGATCATTTAGGGTGTTCTGGAAATGTTCAAAACAGATTCTTTTCTTAAAATTACAGAGCAGGCATTTGTGATTTTTAAAGCATCTTATAAATATTACTCTCTTAATGTAGTGACATGTAAATATGGCGTAGGTTTTGCACCATCACAATAGTCCAGAAATTCAAATATTTCATCTTAACTAAACTCCCCACACCCCTTTTGCACCTGGGAAGAGCTCACTGTGTCCCAGTTTTTCTTTCAAAACCACAATCTTTGTATTTATATGATACATAAGCTCTTGGTTTACATTTTCCAAGCATTAGCTTAATTTTACCCACACCCGTGTGTTATCGTAATTACTCAACTCCAGTTAGAGGATTGAAATCATCTCTTCTTATTGCCAGGTCACTCTGTATTTTGTTATTTCAATCTTTTTGTGAGCTGGGAAACGAGAAGGCTAACTTTGGGTGAAGGATGTGGACTTGAGAATAAATAGGCTCTAAAGGGAGGGTGTCAGTGAGGGGCTTTCCTGTGACAGAGTCCTTAGTGGGCTGGGTGACTGCTCTGTTTCCTTCTCAACACATTTTTCAATTATTTCTGGCTTCATGGCCATGGTCCAGAGGTTTGAGATGACCAGAAATCTTACCTCTAGATAGATGGCATTTTGTTCTAGTTAGTTATTCTTCCTTCCTTTCTTCTTTCTTTTTTAAATAAATATTCATTGATCACCTATTAAATGTACATACCATTCTAGGCATTGGAGATATATAATAAATGACCTCCTTGACCTTACATTCTAGCAGGGGAAATAGCCACCGAAAATAAATTAATAAATAAATAAGGAAAACACATAAAATGTGATAAGTATAATGGAGAAGAATAAAGGAAGGGGGAGGAGGAATGCCGGAAGTTGCATTTTAAATGGTCAGAGAAGGCCCCACTGAGAAGGTGACATTTGGATAAAGACCTGAAGGATCTAAAAAAAACTAAGCCAGGCTGGTATCTGGGTGGGGGGGATTCTGAGTAAATGCAAAGACCCAGAGTCGGGGGGACAGGAGAAGAACACGCATAATATGTTTAAGAAGTAACAAGAAGAGAAATGTAGCTGGAGCAGAAAGAGTTGTTGGAAATGACATCAGAGCAGTTATAGATCATGTTTACTTTATAGATCATTATAAGGTATTTGTGTGTGTGTGTGTGTGTAAAAAATAAATAAATATTTATTTGTTTGTTTTCTGAGTGAGATAAGAAGTTAGTAAGGATTTTTAATCACCCCCCACAAGAAAAATCGCATGAAAAAAAATACCCCCCGTAGGTCAGGGTGTTAACTCACCAACCTTCCGGGTTTCTTATGCATGGATGATATAAGAGTTTCCAGATATTAACAGAAAAGCCCCGGGGTGGAAGGCGAGAGGAGCATGATGCAGGGCTGAGATGCAGCACTGTCAGGGTGCACCTGGGTGAAGCCAGCTGGCTTCTGCATGAACCGGTGGCTGCGGAATGGCTAGAGTAGGAGGCACGTAAGGCTGAGAGGATCTCAAGTGAGATATAAGAGATCTCCAATGTAGTTCACTCTTTGCACCACTCAGAATCTGCCCAAGATTTCCATTATATCCTGCTCCCATACGAAAATATGTTATCTGCAGTTTTGTAGGAATGATATGCCCTTACTTCTTTCCTGTGAAAGAGGAGGATACAAGTCCAATCTGCCACTCCCTTCAAGATGCAATCTTTGCAAAGACATAATGCAGGAGAGTTTCAGACATGAGCTAAAGTCTTCTCTGTTGTGTTTGATCCCAAGCTTGTAATTGATACTTATCATCTCTCTGCAACTCCAATCCTAGATTTCTTTCTCCTTCGGACAGCACTTTGACTGGCTGGGGTGATTGCCTAGTGGTATGACCCAGACTTGCACCTCCAAGTGTTCTAAACCCTTAGTTGCCTTGCCCTTTTCAACTATAGTCGCCCCATTTTCTCATTCACCATTATCACTGGCCATAGAAGAACCAAGGTATGTCCCAGTCAAATTCCTGGGTTCTAGTCATACTCCTTGCAGCTGCTAATGTGTAGCAGCCACCCCAGCTTCTCCTGGTTCTATTATTCCCATCAGTAGAGAAACTCCTTTATTTTCCTATTCATGCACTGGTACAAGGAGTCCAAATGACCAGGTGGTTATTATAGCATCAGGCCCACTGTGTTTTACTTTGTGGAAGTTATCTGTCCATCCAGGAACTAGGACCTCTAATCTGGCAGGAATTGAGAGGTTCAAATTCTGGAAGTAGGTCACTGTGGTGATGGTGAGAAGGGCCAATCCTACCAACTCCCCTAGGTCCTCAGACCCAGGTATTCTAGCTGTAAAGAACATAATAGCATACAATGGCTATTGGTTCAGTGTGTATACTTCATCAGATCAGATCCCCAACCCTGCAGGACTTAGTCTCCAAGCTGTAACCTTAGCTGAGCCTTTAATGGGTCAGTCCCTCATTTTATTAGGCAGTCTGCTTCTGCACGATGGTAGGACTAGTGGATATGGCGGTCATGCACCCTTTGTTGTGCCTTCTCTGTCATGAAAGGTGTCTCTTGGTTGAGGGTTGTATTGCACTGTTGCACAAGTCGCTTGTTGCGGTATTGTGCAGGATTTCCTACTGGTAGATCAAGCATTTTATAAGCCCTTGAATAGTGGTTCTGGTGGACGTGTTGAGGTCAGGGAAGACAAACCGAAATCTAAAGTAAAAATTCTTTTTAAAATGAATCACTATTTTCTACAGGGTGGAAAGGGTCCAGTGTAACCAAACTGCCACCAAATGGCTGGCTGTTTTCTGGGGAAATTTACCTTATCAAGGTTGCAGCATAGGGTTCTGCTGTTGGCAGGTTGGGATTTTACAGAGGCAGTATCTTGACTAGCTGTGATGAAAAGGAGCCCATGTTTGGCTTCAGTCCCTGTCACCATGGCCGTTTCATTCATGT
The DNA here is from genome assembly GCF_963455315.2 of Globicephala melas. Classification (NCBI taxonomy): domain Eukaryota; kingdom Metazoa; phylum Chordata; class Mammalia; order Artiodactyla; family Delphinidae; genus Globicephala; species Globicephala melas. Next base: position 155,547,121 of record NC_083315.2, read on the forward strand.
TCACTGCACCATAGAATGGGTCATCTTGTCCAGCTGGTTGTTGAACATCACCTCTAGGGTGGCATCGTAGAAATTTCCTTAGGGTGATCCAGCCTCCCTTTCAATCAATAGACTCCTGGTCTCAGAGATATTAAAGTTTTTTTCCAAAAATGTGCATCTTAAATTAATGAAATAGAGTTCCTCTTGATGTAGGTCAAGCAGTATTAGAGTGAAGAATTTGCCATAATGGTAATTTTTAGGGTTAAGTTAATGCCTTGATGCCAGAAAACTTGAGTTTCAAAAACAACTAGTTCTTCAGAGTGTTTGGATTTCTGAAAATTGCCATGATTTTTATCTACTATGGTTTATTAATCCAAGTTACTTTTATTACATCATAACAGTTTGAGCAATAATAGGAATTAAATGAGTTCTGTGTACTGCCTTAAAAAGCCTATCACTTTTATGTTATTTTCTTTTGTTGAATTATGTTCTGTGTGTGAACTCTGTGTCCAGCCCCATGCTGTGTGTTTTCACATATGATATTTCACTTAGGACTCATGGTAGCTCTGTGAGGTAGATGGTTGACTCAGATGAGGAATCTGAGACCTAGAAATGTCATCTCTCTCATCTTTTATGTCACAACGAGTTTAAGTGAAAGGGTATTCGAACTCGGGTGTCCTAACTCTAAATCCAAGGCTCTCTCTACTATTCTGTAGTTCTCTTCCTAAATAACTCCCCACCACCCTCTCTTAATTGATGTGAAATTCATACAGTGCCCCGAGTAGTGTTTAGTACGTTCATAGTGTTGTACAGCCATCACCTCTAGTTCCAAACCCTTTTCATCACCTCTAACGGAGATCCTGTACTGATGAAGCAGTCTCTTGCCATTCCCCCTCGCCACATAGCCCCTGGCAACCATTAATCTGCTTTCTGTCTCTATGGATTTACCTTTTCTAGACATTTTATATCAATGGAATCATACATATGTGACCTTTGTGTCTGGCTTCTTTTACTTCATGTTTTCACATTTCATCCACGTTGTAGGGATAGAAAGAATGTGGGTGATCAGACGAGTGGCCCAGTGCAAAAGGAGATGTAAAAGGCCAAGCTTGGTTTACTTTCAAGATTTTTCATACAGGTTCATTTCTAACACACCTGTATAAAAAGGACCCCCACCCCTTGTCTAAACACCTTACACCTTAGATATAATAATCTGAACACCAAAAATGTCCAATACTTATTCTCAGAGGCTTAGAGCTACAAAATGACTTTCCCATGTCAAAAGGTTTTAAGAATACCCATCTTGTGAGGGAGAGTGTTTCTAGCCAGTTGGCTGAGGAACTCCATGCTCTTAACCCTTCTGGATCCCACAGCAATCTTAGTCAACACTTCTACAAAGAGGTGACTTAATAGCAATGCATGAGCCATTATCCATAACTCTTACCCTTTTAAGAGCCAATATTTATGCAAAGGACTTCCCTCTGTTATAGGGAAGCTGAAGAACTCAAACAGTATCCCATTTGTAATGGTGTTTCTTTTAATAATATTTTCCATCTCCATTAAAAATTTTTAACCAATATGCCAATAAAGGAAATTTGGTAAGAATAAAAAAAGGTTAAATGAGAGAAGTAGATTATTCTTCCCCTTACGTTTACCAGAGTTTACTTCTCAGCTATTTCTTCCCAACCTGCTCTGGACTTGGAGGCAGAAGCTGTATGGTCAAATCCTAGCTCTCCATCAACTCACTGTGTGGAAGACTCTATTTGCTCAACTCACAGGATGAACAAGCTAGTAAGTTGTGCTATACCCACATCATGGAGTGGTTATGAGGATCACGTGAGGTTATGCTAGTAGCATGTACGTGAAATACCTGATAAACCAGAATAAAGCGTTGATCACAGGTTAACTGTTATCACTAATGCAGTAGTAGGTCTGAGAGCCTGTGAGATCTGGCCTGATTTAACCCTTGATGTGGGTATTATATTGCCTCAGGGAGGTCAAGCTTCCATGCAGGGACCATTCAGCAGCTGTTTGGCTTGAGGGTTGTACAGCTTTATTAAGAAGAGCAAACACTTGTCCACTGTGCAAAAGGGACAGTTTAAAGATTTACGAGATTTCTTATCTTCCTGAGATATTCATGTCCGAGAAGTTACTCTTAGTAGGGTAAAGTGACCGAAATTCTAGCTGGGAGGGTCTCTGTCCCAATAAGGCCCATAAATCTCTAGGAAGGGTTTATCTGTTCTGTGTCAGAGTTTGGCTGAAAGGCTTGTTGGTATTTCCAAACTCTCCAGATGCCCCTATTTAATGCTTGGCTGGCCTTCTTATGTAGCATAACCAAGTTGCCATTTCAAAACCATCCTCAGTCCCTGGAATCTAAAACAACAAAGCCAGAAGCTCTGAAATGTGCTCTACGAAGCATGAAAGAATCCATTAAGGTTCTGTCTGATTCAGTTCTATGTGACAATAGAAGTTCTAATGTATTTATGAAGAATTCCTTCTACTCTTAAGAAACTGAGCACTTTACAGAAAGTATGTTATCTCATGGCCAAAAAAAAAAAAAAATAGAGTGACTTGGAGGGGCTATGCTTTCTTTTTATATTATATCCAATGTCTTCAGTTTCAATAGCAGCAAAGTACGGAGGGAAATATTGTGGTTAAAGCCATGTCAGCTAAAAGTCATAGTGAAGAGTAGAGGATGGAAGTTTCTGGAGCAATAAGTAAATGATTATATGACTATGTGACAGAACTCTATATAGTAAGAGTGGTAAATAGAAATGGAGGTCATAAGTCAGGAGACCTTCAATAAGTCGTGAACATTTTAGCAAGGCACTTAATCTTTCTGTGTCTCACTTTTTGTATCTGTTAAATGAACACCAAGGAATGGCTCTGTCCTACCTCGGAGAACTGATGGGTAGACCAGGGAAGTAACTGTTCAAGTGTAGAAGGTGCTCTTCATTATTCAAGGACAATCTTTCTCATTCAGCAGAGTAAGAATATGGGGGGTTATGCTTTATCAAATATTTTGGGGAACATAGATGTATCATATAGGGATTTTGAGGGAATTAGACTAAAAACAAAGCAACAACAACTAAATACTTAATTTAAAAGCATCCACATCCATCCTTTCCTCCTCCACTCTTACAATAATGGAAGAGGAGTCTCTCCACCTGTGTCCACGCTCCCTGGTCTCTTCACCCTAGACTTTTTTTCCTCTCTCTTTCTCTCCCAGATCCTTTCCACTGCTCTCCAAACACACTCAAGTCTCTGTCTTCTTAAAAACATCTCTATAGTTCTCACATTTTAGCCCATTTACCACTCCTACTTCCCTGCCTTCTTCCCTTCACAGCTACATATTTATAAAGAATTTTCTCAAGTTGCTCTCTTGATGTTTTTACTTCCTATTCGTTCTTTAGCTTAGTGAAATCTGGCTTCTGCCCCCATCACTCAATTGAAAAATCTCTTTTCCAAAGTGACTAACAATCTATGTTGAAAAATTCAGTGGACATTTTAGAAACTTTCCTGGATTGAACCTTTGGTAGCAGTAATGACCATCTCCCTTGGAGTCCTCCACTTTACACTCTGATTGCCTGGTGCCTCGAAGTGGCTCTCTGATCATCATCTAAGGTAGGGCTGCTATTGCACAATGAGGGCAGATACTGAGATACTGAGCCAGTTAGGAATGTCAGCTGCACTCCTACAGCTTAATAGCAAGTGCTTTCTTGAACGGAGTGCTCACCTCCACAACTGGATCTCAGTTGGTCTCAGGATCACAATTGGTATTTATAGTCTCTCTCTTCCACTGTCCATTCTAAATTCCCCTCACACTCAGCTTTCACCTCAGCTGGTCTTGATGACTGATCTAGTTGTCTGATCCAAGCTTTCATTCCTGAGGGGTTTGAGCCCATGGTAACTATACCCTTCTCGGGTCAACGTTGCTGTCCGTGTCCATTTTAGTCATAATGGAACAAGTACTTCAATATGCCCAAATGGATCAGCTGAATTCCACACATATTCCCTTCTGCTCTCACTGTGGAAGAGCAGCCCTACCTCTTCCTGCTGATCAGGATCACTTACTCTTGCCAAGATATTAACTCCTCCTTTAGTCTGCTGATTCCCTGGACATAAGGAGTCCAAAATGCCTAGGTAGCAGTCATAGTTTAAAATTCCCTGCAGAGCCTAGAATTGTAGGGATGGGAAACACAAAGATCCTTAGTGGCTCATTGGATATAAAGGCAACTGAGGCTACTCCTGCTTTGGCTGCTTGGTTCCCAGGCCCATTTTGCTTCCTAATAGAGCAAACATCCAAATAGAGGTTTGTGATTCAATGTGTAACCTGCATAATGGTACTCCATCACGGTCGAGTATTGCCTACAAGTTGTGCCTTTTGCAGGCTATTCCATTGCTCTGTAAAATCAATTGCTTCTGGATTATATGGTGCTTGATAGGACCAGTGGATCCCCTGATATGGACTCACCTCCCTATCTCCTTCTCTGTGAAGTAGGTCTCATCGTCAGATGCTCTATTATATGAGATTCTATGCCTGTGGATCAGACACTTTGAAATCTCTCAGCTAGTGGTGCTGGTTGAGGCTCTAGCGGCAGGAAAGGTGAACAGTTACTGATAATGTCTACTGTTATGACAATAAACCACTGGCCCTTCTAGGAAGAAAGGGCTCAGTGTGGTCAACTTGTCACCAAGCAGCCATGTGGTGCTATCGAGTAATAGTGCCACATTGATTTCTGTTGCCAACTAGCTGGACTTTCAATGGTGATAGTGGCCAGATCAGCCTTAATAAGTGGGGTAGAGGGAGGCAGGGGGGTGTCTATGGTATTGGCGTGTAGTCTCCACTCTGTTAATCTTCCATTTATGCTAGTTCTGGGGTGGCCAATGATGAAGGCTGGCTACTGTCAATTGATCAAGTGATTTTGTCTTGGTTATTTCAATGCTTCTTCTATGGTAGCTGCTTTCTGACGGTCATTAATATATGATACAAAGGTCTTCACATTTTACACCCTTTCTCATATATTCATTCATTCATTCATTCATTCTGCAAACTTTTTTCCCTTCAACCTTCTCATCTTTGTCTTTTACTTTCTTTCCTTTTCTTTTCCTTTCCTTTCTTTTCTTTTTTTTCTTTTCCTTTCCTTTCCTTTCCTTTCCTTTCTTTTCTTTTCCTTTCCTTTCCTTTCTTTCCTTTTCTTTTCCTTTCTTTCCTTTTCTTTTCCTTTCCTTTCTTTTCTTCCCCCTCCCCTCCCCTCTCCTCTTCTTTTCCTTTCTTTTCCTTTTTCTTTTCCCCCCTGCATCCTGAACATCTTTGATTTTCTTTCACCTGGGGTCTTCTCTTCACCTTCCTTCTTTTGCACACAGCGTCAGCACTTATCGTATGGAGCCTGGCCCAGGCACCACCACGTGGGGTGTGGGGCTGGGATTGCCCCCCGGTAGGGCTCACAGAGTGCCCGGGGGGTGAGGGCGGGGGTTAGCACGGGGAATAGTGCTGAATGCTGCAGAAGTGAGTGGTGCTTGGCGGCAGGAACTGACGGAGGCTCAAGGGTGCCGCATCTGTTTCAGGCAGTGAATAACCTGACTTCCGGTAGCTGAAGACTGTGGACTGTCGCTGCCCAGCTGCCTTTTCTAGTTTTTTTCTTCCCAGGCCCCTGACCAGATGGCCAAACCATTTGTTCACAAATCCATATCTTTTTTTTTTTTTTTGCAGTACGCGGGCCTCTCACTGTTGTGGCCTCTCCCGTTGCGGAGCACAGGCTCCGGACGTGCAGGCTCAGCGGCCATGGCTCACGGGCCCGGCCGCTCCGCGGCATGTGGGATCTTCCCGGACCGGGGCACGAAGCCGTGTCCCCTGCATCGGCAGGCGGACTCTCAACCACTGCACCACCAGGGAAGCCCCATATCTATTTTTTATCTTTGAACACTCTTCCATGAATTGAACCCATTAGGAAGATTTTCCCTTGCTGCTATCTTTCAAGGCCACTTCCACTTGCAGCTGATGTCGATTTTGGGGGGACATAGTGAACCAACATCTACACACCAGCAAATGATCCATTGTCCAAGATCTGGCTTTTTGTTTTTCCCTTAGCTTCTCATATGGGACCTCATACAGCCATAGGTGTGAACAAGGAAGGGACTGTGCTGCAGTCTTAGTAGGTGACTTGAGGGTCTGGGTTACCTGTTCAGACAGTTTACTCATGCTTTGTAGTTCTGCCCAGGTTTGATCTTGGATGTACCACTTTCCATCTGATTAACTGCTGCTGAGTCTGCCAGGTACTCTGACTTAGCCAGTCCTATAGAATTCAGCTCATGATGGACAGTTTAGGATGCGTGGCCTCTTGGTTTCCAGGGTCCGGTGTTCAGGCTCATTTGACTGAGAGCCCAGTAGCTTACCAAGAGCTGTTTTTCTGTACTGCAGATGGTGCGGCCTTGCTCTAGAACTCCAGGGGACTGCATTATATTTCTCTTGTGAGGGCTAACCATAAAGTCCACTCCACACTATCTCTTTTTCCAGTATTAACACCTCCAACACAACAGGGTCTACCAGGTCATATGACCCAGCTGCTTGTGCTACAACCTGGTGTGCAGAGTCCTGCTCAGTCCCTACCCCAAGCTAGCAGGCTTCCATGTCAACTGATATATAGACAGAGCAATCCTTGTACAATACTCCATTGAATGAATAAACCACAGTTTGTCCATTTTCCTACTGAGGGATAAATAAAAGCATAACTCTTAACTGTAAGTCCTGAGTTTGGTCTTCAGCTTTCTCTGATTTCATACTGGACTGTACAAGGGCCTTTACATTTAGTTTTCAATTGTCTGTTAATTGTTCTCAGCTTTTCATTATCTGTCTGTAGTAGCTTCAATTACAACTTAATAAAAGCCAGCTCTTTCTTTGGATGCATTGCCTTCCTTCACTTCCCTCACTCCCACCTCAACCCATCCCCATTACTTTCCTAGACCATGAATCATTCCAAAGGCCAGGAAAGTTCCTCAACAAAACATTCTTCCAAGCCACTCCTGGTGAAAGTTTTAGTAGTTGGGCTGCTACCTTGTGCCGGGGACTACTTGTACACTGCATACCACCCAGTATGGGATCCTCATTATCAACCTGCAGAAAGTGATCCATTCCCTAAACTCTACTTTTGCTCCTACTTTCTCATACCTGTTCCAGTACCAACTGTATAGGTTCAGTTATTCTGGGACAGATGCTGAGACAGAATGAGGAGTGCAAGTGGTTCGCTGGGAGATAACATCCGTGAAAGGTAAAGGGAGAAGAAGCAGACTTTGGCAGGGATACTCTCAAACTGTGCTGCACGTCTGACAAAGTCTCAGCCAACCCATTGGGGAGCTCTTGAGTGAAGATTGCCTGTTAGAGGAGCCCCACGTTGGGTGTAAAGGGTAGGCTCTAGTGCCTCTTCCATGCTCAGTCACTGGCTGTGGGCTTCCCAGGAAGAGTGGGTATTGGTTCAAACTCTGTGACAGATCTGAACTTGCTACAGATGGAGGCTGGCAGCTAACTGCCTCTTGAGAGCAAAATAGAAAGCGGTTTCTTCCAAGGTGATCGGAGTGGCATGTCTCCCTGGCTGCCGCATCCATTTTTCTCTTTCATCTGTTCTGTTTGCACATCCCTGGTTTTCCTTACAAGCTTCTCTTTCTCCACCCATCATTTAAACAATGTTGCTTATTAAATTCTCTGCTCATAGGATACTTGCCCCCAACTGTCTTGTTCACTCCAATTCGTACATCCATTGAGATGCTAAATGAATTGCAATTTCAGATCTTTAGGCTAAGTCTATTTTCTGAGCACTACATCTATATCATCCAAATGCCTATTTAGACATCCTACAGACTCCTAACATTTATATTTCCCAAAGTGACCTCATTCTTTTCTTAGCCAAAACCACCTTTCTGTCTACTCATCTCAGAGAGTGGATCACCATTTGCCCAGATACGCAAAACAGACAGCATATAATAGTATCTTTGGTACTATCTTCTCACGCATCCCTAATATCAATCCATAATCATTACCAATCTAAACATCTCTTGAATCTGTCTCTATTGCATTCGTGTTACTGCCATGCAAGTTCACACCACCACCATTGTTTTCCACCTGAACCACTATAAGTGGAGATTCTTCTGTCCTTATTAAACGCAGCAGTCAGAGTGATGTCTAAAATGTACTATGGATGGGGGTCTCAGTTCCCTGTTTAAAATACATTATTGGTTTTCGTTGTTCTCAGGAGAAATTTCAAACTCTGCTTGGTTTATGAAGCCTGTGTGATCTGGCCCTGCTTCTCTTTTCAGGCAGATCTCTTACCAGTTTCCCTCCATTTCAGTCACTTCTATTATTTCAGCTACTTTTCATTAGTTTTATAGTCTAGAATGTGTATGCACTGTGCTGCTCTTATGCAGTTTTGCACAGGCTATTCCTTCTTACTGGAACATTCTTTATCTGCACTCCTTTTTTATCTGGTTAACTCTTACTCATCCTTTACTTTTTAAAGTTATAATTTACATGTATAAGAGTACAAAAATAGCAATGCAGATGGCTGTGTATTACCATCAAGATTAACCAGAAGTTGGGGCTTCCCTGGTGGCTCAGTGGTTAAGAATCCTCCTGCCAATACAGGGCACACGGGTTTGATCCCTGCTCCGGGAAGATCCCACATGCCGTGTAGCAGCTAAGCCTGTGTGCCACAACTACTGCGCCTGCACTCTAGAGCCCATGAGCCACAACTACTGAAGCCCGCACGCCTAGAGCCCATGTTCCACAACAAGAGAAGCCACTGCAATAAGAAGCCCGCGCACCACAATGAAGAGTAGCCCCGGCTTACCACAACTAGAGAAAGCCTGCGCACAGCAACGAAGACCCAACACAGCCAAAAATAAATAAATAAATTTATTTTAAAAAAAATCAACCAGAAGTTAACATTTGGCCTTATTTGCTTCAGCTCTCTCTTTTATACTTTAAATAAGTAAAATGTTATAGAAACAGCTAAAGCCCTACCATTAGCCTGTATTTTGCTTCTCTCCCCACCTATAGGTCAAGATATATGTCTGTTGTCTCTTGCCTTCTATTATTGCTGTTAAAAATCTGCCATCAGGCTGTCATTCTTTGTCTTTGACTTCTATTTGCTTTTAAGGTCTCTTTGTCTTTGATAGTCCACAGTTTTACTATAATGCGCGTAGGTATTATTTAATTTTTATTTATCCTGTTTTGAACTCATTGTCATGAGAATTCTGTCATTATTTCTTTAATATTGTCTCTCCTCATTTTCTCTATTCTTTTCTTCTGTAAGCCCTATTAGATGTATTTTGGATCATTCATCTTCCATTCTTGTCTCTCAACTTCTATTTTATGTTTTCCAATATGATATCTCTCTATGCTACATTTTATCTATTTTCCATGGCTTTATCTTCCAATTCACTCTTCTTCAGCTGACTACTTTTCTATTTAATCCATTCAGTATTACTGCATATATTTTTCATTTCTGTTATATTTCAGTTATCTGTTCTTTTTAATATTGCTCTATTCTTTTTTGTGGTTTGGGTTATATCTTTTATGTTTTGAATTATTTTAAGCAAGCTTACTTTGTAGTCACTATGAAATCGTTCTATTTTCTGAAATTCTTGGGGTCTCAATTTGCTAGCATGTTGAGTCTACTAGCTCTTTCATGGTGAATTGTAACCTCCTTATTTTTAAATTTTGGATTATAAACTCATCTTCAGCAGGGCTATGTCACTGAGAATCTTGTGCAGCCTGGGCTGTGAGCCGAGCATGTTTCATCAGGGGCTCTGCATTTGTTTCTATCGGCAATGTCATGGATCTCATCACTCAGGTCCATACTTTGTGTTACTATCACTGCTTGGGAGGTATCTCAACCAGGCAGCAGTTTAAGTGCTAACCCAAACACCCACATCTGTGGGTAGGTGCATTCCAGATTCTTAAAATATTTTTTTAATACAGAATGTATACAAGGGATATACAAACTTTAGTCAGTGGGCAGATCTTTTCTGACTCACATTTTCACTAAGTGTGTAGCCATCTTACATTGCTAATATTGTAACAGTATCTTAATTCCAACTCTGCCCTTCACGTGTGCCAATGTCTGTTCTTATGACCCACTGTCAGCATTAAAAGCCAAGCTCCCAGGTTACTGAGTCTGGCAATGCCTTCCCCACTATCACTTTCCTATTTCTAGACCACTCATAAGGCTTACCATTCTGTTTGCCGTTCTCTCTTGATACCAGGGGAGCTCACCTATCCATTGAAAGAATTATAGTGTCTTACACAGAATTTACAGATGGTCATAGTAGGAAGGATTTTGGATTGTGTAGACTTCCAGGAAGTCTCCATCTTTCAGTTTCTAGATTATTCATTCTACAGATATCTTATTGTCTCAGGGGCTGTATAGGGTGTTGAAGACAGTGTCTTAAGGAAAAGGATAGAGATCCTGTGCTATCAACTGTACAATATAAATTAGGCATCAGTTTCTCCAGGAAAACTTCCCTAACTTTCCTCAAATCTAGATTACGTAGACCTAATTCAGCACGGTATGTTTCCTCGTTCTTTAACACTATTTTAATTGCATATTTACTTGTGTGTATCATCTTCTAGACTGGACTATAATCTCCAAGATGGTGAAGAATGTCCTCTCGATTAATGATTCCACATCACCTTGCACAGAGGCAGCATACTGTAGGAACTAGAATGTAATTGTCAAACACAATTATTTCCAAAGATACTTGAAAATTTTAAGTCTTTATGAAAATTCCATTTTCAGCCTTTTATTTCCCCCCATCATTCTTACAAATGTCAACCTTTCTTTTTTTCTCAAGTTTTTCTTCTCTGCATATATATGTGCTCAGGCCTCCTCTATTCTTAAAAACAGAGCAAAGCAAAATGATGCCTCCCCTGGTACTTGGTACCCTCTCAAGATAGCATTCTATCTATTCCTTGGTTACGTATTACTCCATTCTCCATTCCTGCATCTGTGAGTTCTCTTAAAAGCAAGGCAAAGCATTTGCAGCAACATGGATGGATCTAGAGATTATCATACTAAGTAAAACAAGTCAGAGAGAGAAGGACAAAGATCATACGATATCACTATATGTGGAATCTAAAAAAATGATATAAATGAACTTATTTACAAAACAGAAATAGACTCACAGACATAGAAAACAAACTTATGGTTACCAAAGGGGAAAGGGGAGGGGAGAGATAAAGTAGGAGTTTGGGGATTAACAGATACACACTACTATATATAAAATAGATAAACAACAAGGACCTACTTTATAGCACAGGGAACTATATTCAATGTCTTGTAATAATCTATAATGGAAAAGAACCTGAAAAAGAATGTGTGTGTGTGCGTGCGCGCGTGTGTGTTTGTGTGTAACTGAATCACTTTGCTGTACTCTTGAAACTAACACAACATTGTAAATCAACTATACTTCAATTTAAAAAAAAGCCAGGCAAAGCAGTCTTGGTGCTTCCCATATGTCATTTCCAAAGTAATACTGGTCCTCCATGAGGCAACTTGCTGCAGTACATTGACACTGGATGCCAGCATTTATGACTTCCAGCCAATTCCCTTACCTCCTGGTGACCCCCTGAAGGCTTTGCTTTCTCATTTCTATGCGGGTACTTCAACTCTGGTTCAGTTTTTTTATATTGATTGTATTTTAACTCTACTTCAAGTCTTATGCTGCATCCCACACTTTAAAAAACTAAAACCTTTCATCCCACTTTTTCATTGACAGTACAGTTCACCTGAGATTTCTCCACCAGGTTGCTCAGCTCTGGAAGTTCTCTGCTGTTTCCTGGTAACTGACAGACCGGTACTTCGATTAGGTTACACTGCTAGTGCTAAGCGTTTTGCTTTATGTAGTTACCCCTCAGGTTCTAGTATCTTCCTTTCACTCTCATATTCCTCATTGCCACTGTTTGTTCATCCTCTATTCATTCCTCGTTCCTTTGCTACTTACTTCTGACCCCATCTTTCTACCAAAACTTGCTATCCTGTGTTTACAAGGGCTTCTTCTCAGTCTTTATCTTCTGGATGCTTTCTGGTATTTGAAATTCTCGTCCTTCCCTTTCCTTTCTACCCATAACACATTTATTCCAAGAACTGGAAGTTCTGTTACAAATTATCTACTTTAGCGGTTTTCAAATTTGACTACAGGTTAAAATTACCAGGAGAGCTTATTAAAAATATTGGTTCCCAGGCCCCATTCCTGAAAATTCTTACCCAGTAGGTCTGAGGTAGAGGTTGGAAATCTGCATTTTAATATATTTGTTCAGTTAGGTAAAACGTGTGCGTGGTAAAAATTTAAACAATACTAATGCGTAAGTGCTAAAATGTAAGTCCTTCTCCATCCTTCCCCTTAAGTTCCCTAAATTCTCTCCCCAAAGGCAACCACTGTTAACAGTTTCTGGATAGATCCATCCATACCCAAAAGTCCATATTTTTAATACATGTTTCAATTGATTTTGGTACAGCTGGTTCACCAAACTTGGGAAAACTTTTACCCTCATCTTTCTTGAAATTCTTTCTTCCCTTGAAATCCTTTATGCTGGTTGTCCACTATCTCTGACAGCCTGAACTCTGTCTTCTCGACTCATGACTTACTTCTTCTGACACCTAAGTGTGGGTATTCCCTAAAGGCATTCTCCTTGATCTTCTTCTGTCTCTGTCTTCCTCCTTGACAATCCTTCCCAGACCCGTGAGTTATTCAGAGAATACACTCATCCTTCAGTCTCTCGCTCCAATATTTTAACCTCATCACAGACCAATATTTTTTCTACTTTTTAGACATTTCTGCCTGGTTGTCTGGAAGGACCTCAACTTCAACACCCAAAGCAAACTCATTTTCCTGTCAACAGAACTGCTCATCCTTTGCTCTTTCCTGCCGTCTTTACAGTCTCCCATCGTCATTGCCTCTTCTGTCTCTTCAATGTTATCGTACCTCTGAAATGTCTCACACTTTCATGCTCTGCGTTCTAGTTTTATGTTACAGAATTTTACACACCACTTTCACTTCTGTTTCCCATTCCCCTGCCCACTGCTCATCACCCGCTTAAGGACAGGAGCTCTGTCTTCTTTATTTCTGTGTTCTCAGCACCTTGCTCTCTCTCTGTCACATAGTTAAGTGTTCTATAGATATGTTGAGTCAATGAATACAGAATAAAGCTCAAACTTAGCTTGGTGGTTGAGATCTTCCATTTTCTACTTTACCAATTTCTTTGATTTAGGTATCTATTTACCCCTTGCTTTGACCAAAATGAACTAGTCATACTCTCTCGCATACACGTTATACTTTTCCTTTTGTATTCCTTCGTGTATGATTCTCCTGCCTGACATGCTCATCTGCCCCATAATTGCCTATCAAAATCCTACAAATCCTGAAAGCTCAAATGCCTCCCTCATTCTTCACAGACGTTTCCCAAATCTCTAAAGCCCTGGGTCCGCACAACATTTGGATTCAGAAAATGCACCTGTCAGATTTATAAAGTCACAGGATTTTAGGTGTGGAAAAGACTTTTGAGGTTATCTAAGGCAACCCTGTATTTTACAGCTAAGAGCGCTGAGGCCCAGGAAGAATAAATGTTGTTCTCAAGCCAGTGACCCATAGAGCCAGACTTAGAAGGCAACTCTCCTGAATCCCTTTTTCAGAGCTGTGCTGCCTATGCAATTATTTTATCTTCTCTTCTCGACTATTAGCACCTAAGGTCACGGATTGAATTTTATTCAGCTGTGCTTCCCTGTACCCTCTAATCTAGTGCCTTGCAGATTCACAAAGTTATCCTGGATTGAAATGAACTTTCGTGTGCTGGTTAATTGATATTTTTAGCTAATAGCCATCTTGTCCTAAATTCCCTGGAAAACAGAGTCTGAGGCGGAGGTTACTTGCTGATGTGAGCGTGAGGAAAAAGAGAAGTAAGGCAGGGAGGGCTGGGGAGCAACGCACTGCTGCAGCTTCCTTCCCAGTAAGCCAGAAAAAATCCTGCAGGTCATGTGGTGAGTGCATCTGCACAGCCATGTAGGGCATCTGTGGACAGGCCCTGTGGAAAACCCATGTTTCAGAAGACAGTTCATAAGAAGGAACCTACCCACGCCCTCCCATCTCTTGTTTCCCATTGATTGAAGTCACTCCCCTGCACTTACAGGTGTGTCACCTGGCCTCTTTGATGGCTACTTGGAAAGCCAGATTCTTGCCCAATTAGAAGGCTTCTCATTTGGGTCCATAATAGAAGAGGATGCACATAAGATGCATCCAATAGAATATCCCTGACCTAAGCCTGTTATGATTGTTACTGCGCTAGTTTCTATATTGATGCTAGAAACACAGGACTGGTGGCAGTTTTCTTTAAGAGAGAGGCCTGAAATAGGAATAATTTTTAAACATTTTATACAAGTAAACAGTGACATTCATGAATAAGAAGATTAAAATACAGATCGAACAAGTCCTCATTTTTTTCTCTCTTAGTCAAAAGTAATTTGTAAATTTATAGACGGCTTTTAAAAAATCAGTATTTTCTCCTATAATGTTATTATGCTAAAGTAAAAGACCTAGAAACTCCTCTTTCCATTAAATTGCTCAGTATAGTGCAAAAGAGTCCAGCCTTTTAACCTGTCACTCTCTGTCCTCATATGTTAACTCACATCTTTAAAGAAAGCTGCTCACCAGTGCACATGACAAAAAAACACTTGAGTGGGGAAAAGAATTCTTTTTTTCAGACAAGTGGTTTTACCTACTTACAAAAAAGACTTGAGAACTTGGACACACTTCAAGAGCCTCTGAATATTTTTCTTCAGCAGAAATTCCAGCCCAGACATTCAATAACCCAGGTTTGTTTTCAAAGTGGAAATAAAGAAACAAATTTCCTAAAGACAGGGCAAAATTTGAAAGCAATTAATGTTGACAGGGCCAGGGATTTTGCTTCATTTTGTTATTAACCCTACCCCTCTTTCCAGTTTTGTTGTCAGATATTGGAAAAGAGGAGAGGGGAAAAGTCTGGGAACTGAAAATAAAATTGAACAGAAAGGGGACGTTTGAAAACCATGTTCAGAGTAGAGCAAGAGTAATTGAAGGAGCAGATGGTCCGAGAACACTGTAACAGCAGATGACAAATAAGAGCCTACGGAAGGTTCATAGACTTCAAACTCTGAAAGGAATTTTGAGGACCAAGTTCAGCTGACATATTGGTGAAGTTGCTTTAAATTAATTCACACCACCAGAGGGATTCACACCATTCAGAGGAATTACATCCCTCGGTGCTGAAGAGATCCAGTCATCAGTCTCTGAAGGCACAATGTGGAATATCTGGGGAATCTTGGGGGAAAAAAAAAAATTTGAACAGAAAAATAGGACCCCTTTTTCCTGGCTTTCTAAAAAAGGGGAAAAGACACTTCTTACTTGCTGGGTCACTTAATTGCTCTGAGCCTCTGGTTCTTCTGTAAACTGAGGATTATTTGCTAACCCTATTATCCATCAGAATTGTTTTGAGAATTAAATAAAATCTGCAAGCTAATCATAAATCCTAAATCAATATAAAAATGTTAGCAGTTGTTTAAATCTCTTCCTTCTTTGCATGTTCACTACGCTTTACACAGACTCACGGACTCCTGTTACAGGTCTTAACATGTTGCATAACATAACTGGAAACTTTGTGTCCAGTTTCCTGACTGGAATGTGAGATCCTCAAGAGGAGAGACAGTGACTTAGTTTTTCATTTGACTGCACAACCCAAAACAGTGACTAGCACTTAGTGGCGCTTAATCAATATTTGCTGAATGAGAAGAGATTAAAAAATAATCTCAGTAGGCTATGTTATAAATCAAACTGTGCTAGATGATAAATTTAACCGAGATGAATATAAACCCTATAATCAGCTCTAAATAATAAATCACACAGTTACAGGATGGTAACATCCTAGCCCAGATTTCATGGTAAAAAGCCTCTGGGGGCTGTAGCTAACTATAAAAAGAGCCAAGAGACAGATGAAATTCCTAAAAATATTAACATTAATTTTATTAATAGTATAGGGTATGCAAATCAAGAGAAATGATAGCCTCACTGCATTCAGCACACGTCAAATCACATTTGAAAAGGGAATGGACAAACTAGAGAAATTCAGGTGACTGCCATCCAAGAAGGTAGACAGTACCCCAGGCTATATTTTAAAAGTTGAAAGAGCCCAGATAGGGCCCTGGGGGAGAGAAAAATAAAAAAAAACAGACTTGATCTGTTTTCGGATATTTAAAAGCTATCCGGTGTTGCCCTTGTAGACAAAACTTGGGTAAAAATTTACTTCCAAATTGGATTGTCATCTTTCAGATTTAGATACAGTATAAGACGGAATGTTCTGAAGATAGCAGCTGTTCAACAGTGGAATGGACTCCTCTAAGAGATGGAGAGACAAGCATTCAGGCTAAACACCTGTGGCTTAGACCTTCCTTGTAGTCCCCTCGGTGCCTAGCATAGTGCTGAGCACACAATCCATATTCCCTAAATATTTTTCTCAGATTGATGCCAAGGGAAACAGTCATAGTTAATTATGAGCGCATGCCTATCCTGCCCAGTAAAGTTTCGAATTGGGCAAATCACCCAGAGGCGTGATCTCCAGGTTCAATTTATTGTGCGCTCTTATCAGTACATTTTTGAACATGTACTCCTAACATCCACATTTACTTATTAATTCCATGCTAAACTACTGAACTAATCAGCACACTTTATACACGCTTATAAAACACACAAATAATGTAAAGGCAAAAGGTGTGAGAAAAAGAAATGCTAGTGTGTTATCTTTCTGCACTTTAGTGGCTCAGCGTGACCCCCTGCTTTGCAGAGAACCAGCGGACCAGTTAAGGAGCTTAACGTACTTCTGTCTCCAATACCTGGCTGTATGGGTGCTTCTTGGTCTGAATTATCTACATATCAATCTTAAATTTTTCCTTTTCCCATGTAGATAAAACTAGTTTTGATTTTTTTTAAAGAAGGGTAAGTGATTTTCTGGAGTTTCTGTATATTTTTGTAAGTCAAAAAAAATTAATAGTTTCCTGTTGACCCTGCATGATTTTGATCCTATTTTTCTATCTTATGTCTTAAAAATAGGTGCATTCCCTTGTAAATATAATAAATTTTACAAAATTGCAACTGTGTGGTGTTCTGTTGAGACAGAAATTTAAATAAATGCATCAGCAGGAACTGAATCAAGAATTTATACCCCTTTCTGTCAGACTTTCAATTAAATCCCAAAGTCCCAACATGAACCCAGCAGCCTTGTTTGAATACTTAGAGGTTCTTTGCTTCACCAATATCTTTTCCCTTTCCTAGGAGATTTGAACTGTTTTTGCATAAATTATTATGCAGTACAATGCTACATATTCCCATGATTGTCCTTTATTTTTGGAAACATTGTTCTTTGGCCAAGTGACTATAACTTTATTGCAACATTTTCTGAATCACATTGCTCCGTCACAGTAAGCTTTCAGAGAACCAGCCGAGGGAGTAGTAAGAGACAAGCAGGTGTCATCTCAGAAATTTATTTCCAGTTACCTAAGGGGCCAAAAAACTCCCACAAATTCAGATCTGGTCCTCAGCAGAAAGAAGCACTGTTCTAGTAATTGGGAAAACCTGGGGTTTAAGCAATGGCACCACTAGGAATCCAATCTCTTGCCTAAGTTTTCTTGGGATTCTCATAGCAATAGAGGAGGGGAAGTCTCCTGTACTAGTTCTTCCTTGGGCCTCCCTGGCTCCTGTTTTCTCAGATCCTAATGAAATAGACCCTGTGGTCTGAGGTGGGTGGAGGTAGTGGGATAGAGAGAAAAAGAAAAAAGTTTCTTCTTGTTCAGCATCCACTCACCAAATCTTTCTCCCAGAGCAAACACAAGCCTTAGCACTGGTTTACCAAGTCTCTTACTGCTCTGCTCTCTGGGTACCCTGAGCCCAAATCAGTAAGCTACTGAATCTCAGTTTCTTCAACTGTAAAGAAGACATTATTATTATCATTATTATTATTATCATCATCATCATTATCATTATCATACTACTACCATCTTTTTAGTCACTTCTGTTTCCTGCACTTAATCTCATTTAACCCTCATGTCAGCCCTATGAGTCAGGTTTTGTTGTTCCCACATTACAGATAAGGAAACTGAGTTTTAGTGAGGGTTCAGGAACTCAGACAAGGTCATACAATTAGAAAAGAGTAGCCCTGGGACTTAAATGAAGCCTCTGTGACTCCAAAACCCCGTTCTCTGCACCTCCCTTGGGAGCAAGAAGAGCAATACCGTCTCACAGTTATACCTTACAGAGCACTTTAATCTTTATTATACCCACCTCAGAATAATTCCATGAGGTAAACAGGAAAAATATTAACATCTCTTCTTCCCTATTCCTCTGTACCTCTTTAGCCTGCATTTTAAAAATATTTAAGGAGAGTAAAGCCTAGAAAATGCAAAGGATTTTTCTAAGCTCTTATGGATAGTAAATGGAGTTGAGATTAAGCAGGCTTTAGTCCTGTGCTTGCTCCACCACACTGCTTTGTCACCTAGAGATAAAGAGACCCAGCTTTGCCTATAGCTAGCACTTTAACCCTAAAATGGTCATTTAAACCCTGCAGTTTTTGCCTATGAAAAATAGATGGGAATAACAATAATAATAACTAATACCTATGTTAACTACCTCACAGTGTTATTACAAAGATCAAATGAAATCATATATGTAGGTGTTTATGGAACAAATGGACAATACACAAACCCAGATAGTGTTATCATTAGGATTATGCTGGTTAAACTATCATAGCATTATTTGCCAGTCTGGTTTCTGGCAAAATGTAAGACAGGGCAGGTTTGTGGTTAACGCTGCCCATCTCCCTGCCTTCCAATTCCCAGGTAGCACATACAACCCTGCTGCCTTTGTCCTGCCTCTCAGAAAGGAATGTTGCCTGAAAAGGCATTTGAAGGTATTTAAGAAGCAGGAGATCTTCCATATTTACTTACATTTTTATGATGAGGCTGCCTATCGCAACTGTCCCATGAGGTGGTGTTCACCTACTTGGGAAACCATCCACAGCTTGTTCTCCCCTGCATGGGACTTGGAAGCAGTTTTGTTGTGCTTTAGAGGGAAACCTTGAAAGCCAGGTGAGTTGTGCTTACACCACTGTGAACTGTCCCAGCGCCCATTTGATATAGTTGGTTACAGAGACTAATGAAGTAGTTTAAAAGGAGGAAATAGAATCTTTGCTCTGATCCAGAACAAGGGGACAAGAAAATACTGCTATCTTTCTGAAATTTATGAAACGAAAGGGGAGGCTATTTTTATTTTTTTAAGGAACTTTCCCAAAACAGGTAAGTTGTCTGTCTGTGTGTGTGTGTGTGTGTGTGTGTGTGTGTTGTGATGTGATGTGATGTGATGTGATGTGGAAGATATGAGGAGAATTGGAAGGAGCAGATGATCATTTCCTTGCTTGATTTCTTCATTCAATTCAATATTTTTGAGTGCTGACACTATGCTAGGCACTGGAAATGGGATGCTGAACAAGACAGATAAGTTGTCCATACTCTCATGGAATTTGCATTCCAGACAGGTGGCCAACATTGATCAAATGTATCATTACAAGTTTGATGGGTATTATAAAGGAGAAAAAGAGACTTCCATTACAACTTTATTTGTGAGCATACTACAATGCCTTGAAGTTATTACTTATAAAGGTCAAGAAGAAGCTACTGCCACATTCTAAAGAACACCAAGTGATTTCCAACAATGAAAAACTTGAATTTCTTAAATAGTAACTATTCTAAAAAGAAGCTAGAATGGCTAATCTTGGCTCTCAGTCTCTCTAAAGCCAATATAAAGGAAATGAGAGCTATACAACATTATCTTGACCTCACTGACCACCAGATAGCCCAAGAAACAGTGCATGCAATATGGTAGAAGGAAGGATCAAAGAATGTGTTTTATAAGGATAATGAATTCTGCTGAGTTTTCCCTGTCTGGGCTCTAATAATTTTGGCTTCTTTTGTAATCATACCCTGTTGGAAAGCCACATGGCTTGGACTGATTTTTGCCTACTACAGATTTTGGATTCCAAAAGTACATCTCCATGACTAAAGAAATGGGCAGTCCCAGGTTGGCTGGCTCCTTCAAGAATACTTAAAACCTGATTGCACAACTGCATGGCCAACTGGGGTCTTAGCATTAACTTGAATTTTCTTACTGGCATCCAATTTTGAGGATATCATATTACTTTGGGAAGAAGGGAGTAGTTATTATGATTTTCATGGACTTGAGGGGTTTTGGTATTGGAAAGAGGGACTTGGAGATCATCTATTTTAATCTTCTACCGAATGTAAGAATCTCTTGTGGTTGATTCATGATATTCATCCTTTGAATACATATGGTAAAAAGAACTTACTATCTCGTTTTTGAAGAATTCTGTTATCCTTTCCTGCACTGGAGAAAATCTAGCACTATTGGTCTTAGATGTGTCTACTTGAGTGCCACAGATCGAATCAGAAAGAATCTCACTTCCATTTAATGACTTTCCTCCTCCTTAGTCTTTTCTAGGCTGAACATTCCATGTTTTCCCTCCATTTTCTACACAACATGATCCTCCAAACTGCTACACTTTTGGATGATAGATTGAGGAGATGGGAGAGGAGCAAAAAATTTGTCTCTTCCCTAACACGTTTGCCATTTCTCTCACACACACCCACAACTTAACTTTTTTGGAAAAGTTTCTTAAGTAAATAAAAATAGCCTCCCTTTGTTTCACAAATGGCAGAAAGATAGCAGTACCTTCTTGTCCCCTTGTTCTGGATCAGAGCAAAGATTCTGTTTCCTCCTTTTAAACTACTTCATTAATCTTTGTGACCAACTATATCAAATGGGCGCTGGGACAGTTCACAGTGGTGTAAGCACAACTCACTTGGCTTTCAAGGTTTCCCTCTAAAGCACAACAAAACTGCTTCCAAGTCCCATGCAGGGGAGAATGAGCTGTAGATGGCTTCCCACCTCAGCAGGTTCGATCAGCATACCACCTGTGCCCGCATTCATATTGATATTTAAACTGCACAAAGCTACTTTAATTGTAAAGATAAAAACAGAATTTCTCCATTAATATAGCCAGATGGGGTGGCTTGCCAACTCATTCTCTGTGGTTCTAGAAAATGCCCAATAAAATAATATTGACTCTAAAATTAAGCTTTGGGTTTGAAGATGCTACCATGCTGTTGAGTCACAAGACTATATTAGTTTTAACTTTTATAATGCTACTAATTTTAGTAACTTTGGCAAAGGGAATATAAAAACAGGCTGTCCCCAATTTATAGGGTTGTGTTCCACAAGTCAGTTGTTTGGAATGTATTTCACATGTGTATTAAATTTTCCGGCTAGCCTATTAAAGAGTTTTTAACCTTAAGATGCCAGACGTTATAATACCATTTCCAGAAATCAGCTGTAAACCAGAAGGCAGTCTCGGGGTTTTTTTGCTTCACATGCACCTTAAGCACCACCAGAAATATTCTGACATCTAATATGTTTTACCATGTTTCTATGGGTTAAAATGTCAAATGTCCAAGTGACTACTGGGATCACTAAGAACATTTTCATGCTTTCCCTTTCCTTTCCAATAGAGTTAGTCCCCCTGCCCCAGTCAGCTGAACAAAGAAACCAGAGGCTCCTTGTGACCTGAGCCTGGTGGTGGCTGGGAGGGTGAGGTGCAGTGATAGATGCCAAAGACCTTCTGAAAAAAAGCACACTGTCAAGTATACTTCTCAGTCTTCACTGGTTCTACTCAGACACCCATTCTTTTCTTCCATGTCAGCCTGATTCATAGTCTCTTCATATCCATTCTCAGTCTCTCTCTTTTTTTTTCTCTGTCTTCCTGGGGGTCACAATGAAGTCTTTCAGGTTTGCTTCACTTGTCCCTTAAGCATTCTCCAAGGTTTTAACGGTTTTTCAGTTTTTCCCCACACTGGGTAGCAAAATGAATGAATGAATGACTATTACTAGGGAAATAGGAACTATAAAGAATCTCTCTAGTAGCATCCTCTGTCCCTCAATATCTCTTTCCATTTTCTGTCTTACTAACACCTGGAAGGGAGAGGCAGGATCACCTCGACCCTACTGGTGGGTCAAGTAAAAAAAAAGGACAAGCAAGGACAGGCCATGCTAGACCTTAAAGGAAAGAAGGTGACGTCTGTCTGGCATCTATCTGAGCTTCGATAAGAAAGCAGAACAAAGGAAAGCTTCTTGGGACATTTGGGAGTGAGGAGCCGGGACCTAGCTCTACTAGTCTTCCTTTCACCCCCTTTTCTCTTGTCACAAAGGAATACGTGTTCCCAACCCTTTCCAAGGCCATACCCCCACCTCTGTTACCTTCTCCCCTTCCTTTCCTTTGGAGACATGTTCAGCTATTGTGGGAGCACTGTTCCCTATCCACAAAATTCAAACAGCTCTGTACAGTGACAATTTTTTGGTAACTCACAGAAGCAGAACTTGGCCCAAACTAAAGTGAGTTATTTATAGTCTTAATTCATTCATATATTTACAAGTGGCATATTCGTAAAGGGCTCTATTTTCCGGCATCTTTCTCTTTCCAACAAACTGTAGAAGTTAAAAGCATAGACTCTAGTGCCCCTAGCTGGACTTAAATCCTACCTCTGATACCAGGTGTGTGTGACCTTGCTTAATTTACTTAACTTCCCTGTGCCTTAGTTTCCTTGTTTGTAAAATGGAGATAATAGCAGTGCCTACCTCAGTGTTGTTGTGAAAATTAAAATGAACTGATCTATATAAAGTACTGAGAATAATTCCTGGCACATGGTAAACAC
Source organism: Globicephala melas (assembly GCF_963455315.2). Classification (NCBI taxonomy): domain Eukaryota; kingdom Metazoa; phylum Chordata; class Mammalia; order Artiodactyla; family Delphinidae; genus Globicephala; species Globicephala melas. The sequence continues at coordinate 155,569,947 of NC_083315.2, forward strand.
TTTACGTTTACTATTACCATCATGCTTTGTCCTTCACTGCTACCTACAAATATTATCTCATTTCCCCCTTGATGCTATCTTCCCAATAGTTAACTCTCTATCAGTTTCCTTTCATTCTGTCTTAAAGAGAAGACCATACATTCGCAGTTCCCGTTTATGTTCAGTCTGCTAAAATCCTGTCCATTATCCCTTTACTCAACTCTGTGATAACTGCTCTCCTAAAGGTCCCTTAGGACTCTTAACTACCAATTTAAAATGTTGCAGTTTAGTTTTTATTCTGCTTGATATTCCCATAGATTATGATATTTCTGTAACAAATAGACCCTCTTCCTACCTCATCTCCATTCTGCCTCTCCTGAGACTTGCTCATTAAATGTTGACCTTCCCCAGGATTCGATCCTTTGTTCCTTTTGCACACTCCCCAGGCTCCTTAGAAAATCTCATCCAGTATTTGTCTTTCTGTGGCTGGCTTATGTCACTTAGCATAATGTCCTCAAGGTTTTGTATGACTCCACTTATCTGGGGTATTTAAAGTCATCAAATTCATAGAATCAAAGAGTGGAGTGGTGGTTGCCTGGGGTTAGAGGGAGTCGGAAATGGGCAGTTACTAATCAAGGGACATAAAGTTTCAGTTAATCAAGATGAATAAGTTCTAGAGATCTGCACAACATTGCAAATATAGTCAACAATAAAGTATTATATACTTAAACATCTAAGAGGGTAGATCTCTAGTATTTTTACTAAAATGAAATAAAATTAAATAAAAATAAAATAACACCTAAAACTTAAATCAGAAAAAGCTGGTAGCTGTGCAATAGCCAGCTAGTAAGTTTTTCTTAAATTTTTCGGTAAGGAAAAGCAGTTTGCATAGTAATAGCATACTATGGCTTATGTGAAAGAGATATTTATTTTCTTTTGAACAATATTAAAACAGACAAATTATTATGGAGTTCAGTAACGTAATGAGCTCACAATAGAGTTAACCTTTTAAAAGTCACTTCCAGTACAATCACAGTAATGTAGCATAGACGATTAGAGTTATTTCTTGCCACCTTATAAAATTGCCAGCTCATTTCACATTTTTCTTTTAATGTACTTCAGTGAATTATTGCATGTTATAAAAATTTCAGTCTCTTCATATAATGAACCTCTATTGATTGGTTTATTTTAGTTCCATTTACTATTAATTATCAATAATGAATCACATTTAAAAGACATGTTAAAATGTCATCCTTTATTCGTGTGCTAAATTGATCATTTCTTTACAGAGTTATAAGAAAGTGATTTAAGTACCCTCCTAAAAGAATAAAATTTGAATAAACCAAAAGAAAAAGGAAAAAGAAAACCTCATCCAATTTAACATGTCAGCTATCATCTGGATAATGATTACCAGACTTTATCATTAACCCTGAACTCTTCCAGGTACTTCAGACTTCATTTCCTATTGCCTCCTAGACATCTCCACTTGATGACCTGCAGGAAATTCAAACTCAGCTCATCTCAACCAAGCTCATCATCTTCTCACCAATATCCTGCCCATAATCCCCACTCCCAACCCCAGAAGAATCCCACATTTGTGCTTCTTCATTCTTCATCTCAGTTTTGACGACATTGTACTTCACCGGCTAGCTTCAGCCAGAAATTCCAAATCACCACCTTTCTTTACTTTCCACATTCACTTACTCACTAAATCCCACCAATTCTTTTTCAGTATCATCACGAAAATCTACCTACTGCTTTAATAAGAACTTCCATCAACTATCATGTAGATCAGTGGCTTCACACTTTTGACCATGACCCAGAGTGAAAAATATGTTTTGCATTGTGCCCCAGGACACAGACGTATTTATGGATGTGTGTGTTTTATTTTATTTCATTTCCCTAAACTGATGACTATGATACCCTAAATTGATTTAACAATCTACCGATGGGTTACAACCTGCAGTTTGGAAAAACACTAACCTAGAGTAATGGCACTTTTCTACCCCTTCCCTCTCCCATATCTGTAACAGGGGTTTAATACATAACACTACAGGGTGTGTGTATCAGGACCTCCAAGGGCAGGTGTTGCAATTTGAAAAAGAAAATCACCCCCCCGCAGGTGATTCTGATATCTCCTATATGTTCTACTCAGTTATCAAAACAATAAGAAATATTTATTAAGCTGTATATATAAAGCTTAAGGCAGTAGTCAAAATAAGCATGATTCACTTATCTGGCTTTTATATTTACTTTTACTCAGAGTCCTCACACATCTCTTAACACTCCAAGCATTTCACAATTCATGCCTTTGCACATATTATTCTCCTGCCTTGGAATGCCTTTCACACTCCCTTTCATCAGGTGCATGTCTACACTTAACAATGTATATAAAAATCTATTTCTTGGACTTCCCTGGTGGCACAGTGGTTAAGAATCCGACTGCCAGTGCAGGGGACACAGGTTCGATCCCTGGTCCAGGAAGATTCCACATGCCGTGGAGCAACTAAGCCCGTGCACCACAACTACTAAGCCTGTGCTCTAGAGCCCATGAGCCACAACTACTGAGCCCACATGCCACAACTACTGAAGCCTGTGCGCCTAGAGCCCGTGCTTCGCAACAAGAGAAGCCACCATAATGAGAAGCCTGCGCACCGCAATGAAGAGTAGCCCCTGCTCGCCGCAACTAGAGAAAGCCCACACGCAGCAACCAAGACCCAACACAGCCAAAAATTAATTAATTAAAAAAAAACTCATTATCTCTTATTAAAAAAAATCTATTTCTTTACAAAAGACAGCTCGATAGTAGGGGTGCTGTGTCCAGTTTATGTGCTGTCCAGTTACTCTGTTTCCTGGTGAGCATGGGCCCTGCAACAGCTCATGCAGTTCCTACTAGCTCACCCCAAAAAGCTCTGGTACATTGGCCTGCACCTCATTTTTCTCTGATGTGTTCTGATTCAGAGGTACTGGAAGTCAGGTTCAAGGTGAAACAGGAGGGAAGGGGGCAGGCACACCTTTTATTTATTTATTTATTTATTTATTTATTTATTGGTTGCACCTGGTCTTAGTTGTAGCAGGCAGGCTCCTTTAGTTGTGGCATGTGAACTCTTAGTTGCGGCATGCATCTGGGATCTAGTTCCCTGACCAGGGATCGAACCCAGGCCCCCTGCATTGGGAGCTCAGAGTCTTATCCACTGCACCAACGGGAAAGTCTCAGGGCACACGTTTTAGAAGAATGACTTAGCCATAGGACATGACAAAAACTGGTTAGAACCAACTAGGTCCAAGATGGTGGAAGATTTGACTTCCAGTGGACCTTTAGCCTCATTATACGCTCATTGTAATACATTAACATAAGCTAAGTGACACACCAACCAGCGCCATGACGGTTCCGAGGGCGACCATCAAAGATCAAAAAGTGGGTAGGGGCTCAATTCCTGGAAATCTCTGCCCCTTCCCCAAAATAGTTGGAATAATCCTCCCACTCATTAGCCTGTGAAATTACCCGGCTCATAAAAACCAACCACCCCATATTTCAGGGCCTCTCATCTTCTGAGATGGCCCACACTCTGTCTGTGGAGTGTGTCTCTTTCTAAATAAATCCACTTCTTACCTATCACTTTGTCTCTCACTGAATTCTTTCTGTGATGAGACATCAAGAACTTGAGCTTCATTAAGTCCTGAGACTAGGTGTGTGATTGCAATTAAAAGACCTGTGCAATCTGGGTTGCAAAAACTAGGTGTGTGATTGCAATAAAAAGACCTGTGCAATCTGGGTTGCACGGTTTCAAAGGTTTGTTGAAGAACAAGTAGAAAGCTGAATCTGACAGTATGGGCTGCAGGTTTTACAACCACATGGGTTTCTGATTAAGAGTGTTTCCATCCTGATGAAACCAGGGTTTTTTTCCTCATCCCTCTCCTACCTGGAAATACAACATGAGGTAGTACTGTTATGATCCCCATTTAAACGATGAGGGAGCCAGGGCAGAGAGAGATTAAATAATTTGTGCAAGGCACATACCCAACAAGTGGTAGAGCCTATAGTTTGAAAACATCCTTAAAGATGAAAATGTATTACTCGCCTCTACTATTGTATTAAGGGGGGAAAAAAGCCCTAAGAATCTAGTTTATACTTTCTTACCCAGTGGTTCAGTTTTTTCTGGCTACTAATGATATGGTCTCCAAACCTTTTTGTGTACTTTAAAATATATGTGTATTTAAAATATATGTGCTCTCAATCAGCACTTTAAAATATATGTGTATGTGTGCATGTTTCATAGACACATACTACTATGTTAACATACCATGTAAATTATAAGACACACACACACAAACAGAAATCCAAATATTTTAAAATTATAAATAGAGGTTCTAATTTTTTTCTGTACTCCAGAACGTTGCCTTGGACACTGTGTTTTGGAAACCAGCTATAAAGTATTATACTTAATAGAAAAACATGCTTTCCTCCATACACAGAAATAAAATTGACCTACAATCAATATTTATTCACAGAATTGCTTTTCAAGGTGTGTTGGTCCGCATGTCACGTCCCCCAGGGCAGCATTAAAGACAAGCATTTGCAGTTTTGAGATGGCTAACCCTGATTAGGAAAGTAAATTATAACTGCCACAGATTATAATCTGACTAATGTGCCCTTGAAACTGCTAGGCTACAGAAGTTTTTGAATTTGGGGTCAAATAGGAGTGATGGGAAGAGGGCTGGTTGATTAACAGCAGATAAAGAGTTCTAAATAATTTGACTTCTGCCTAAAATAGCTATGGGACTTGGGCAAAACATTTAATAATGTCCTTTGATTAAATTGCTTTTGCATGTATTAATTCCACTGATGTCATAATAACCCTGTGAAATAAGTAGGGCAGATACTACCACCTTCATTTTGCAAATGAGCAAAGGCTTAAAGAGGGAAAATAACCTGCCCACACAGCATGAGGTATAAGTGGGCTTCACCACAGCATTTTTGAGTTTTGTACTGCCTTGTTTAACCTCTTTGGGGTTCACTTCTTTAAAAAAAAAAAGTCTATTTGTAGAACAGTTTTAGATTTAACAGGAAAATTGTGAAGATAGCACAGGTAGTTCCTATATACCCTGCACCCAGTTTCCTCTATGTTTGGGTTTGTTAGAGCTGCCATAACAAAGGACCACAGACGGGATGGCTTAAACCAGTGGTTCCCAACCTTTTTGGTACTAGGGGCCAGTTTCGTGGAAGACAATTTTTCCATGGACTGGGGGTGGTTTTGGGATGATTCAAGCACATTACATTTATTGTGCACCTCATTTCTATTATTATTACATTGTGATATATAACGAAATGATTATACAACTTACCGTAATGCAGAATCAGTGGGAACCCTGAGCTTGTCCTCCTGCAACTAGATGGTCCCATCTGGGGGTGATGGGAGACAGTGACACCCAAAGTGTGTTGCTTATGTTCAGTCTACTCCGTAAGATGCAGCTTAATTGTCACTTGCCACTCACTGATAGGGTTTTTTTTTTTTTTTTTTACCACCAAAATGGTTTTATTTTTGACACTGCCAACATGCACAACAATGCATTACTTTGGTTTCCTTAAACATTACTTAAGTACGCATTAGAAATATATGTTTACATTTAAGAAATGTAACACATTAAGAAAGTCCTCTATAAACTTAACTCCTTCTCAATATATTTTCCTGCTTTGTTTCACACATAAATAACATAATCTACAAAGTCATAAATAAAACTATTAACTCTTATGACCTAAAAGTATATACAAATTTTGGAACTTGACAAGAATGTCCTTTTTCTGATTGTATATAAATAACAACATGCAGTATTGGCAATGCTTTTTAATTAAATGAATGACTTACAATCAAAACTTTTATTGTCTCCCAACCAGTTCTCCCTATAATAGACCTTCAGTGCACTTGGTAAAGATGTCATGTATTTAAAAAGTCAAAGTGGTCAAAAGACTAGATTTTTAAAATAGAACAGAAGGTTGCCATTAAATATTATTAAGCCTTATTAAAATCACTTTGGTTTGCCTGAAGAACAAAAAATGCTACCAAAGAGTATATGCTTGTACTAACAGTTTTTAAAAAAAATTTTGGCTGCACCCCGCAGCATGTGGGATCTTAGTTCCCTGACCAGAGATCAAACTTGCACCCCCTACATTGGAAGGTGGAGTCTTAACCACTGGACGGGATTTCCAGGGAAGACCCTATACTATCATTTAAATGGAAGCTAACAAAGTCTTAAAAAATCAGATTAAATTTGTATTAGTCTTGGGAAAAATATTCCACTGAGATTCTGTTATAGGAACAGAATCCATGCTATCCTAAGTTTTCTAAAATTTATTTTGAACCATCACTTCAATTAGTTAAAACTTTCAGGGTAAAAATAATGACACATAAAAATGATCTTAGAAAGGCATATTTAGAATTCCTGATACAGAACCCTTGATTATTTGGTTTTTGTTTAATGACTGCAAACCTTTATTCCTTCAGAAAATAATTAACATTATTTGTTGAGTGACACCATCTATTTAGTGATTAACTAGATAACCACTCAAGGTATATTAAGTAAGCACTCAAATTATTTTTATGTAACAAAAGTAAAAAAGACTTTTCATGTTGGAATTGTTTCATTATGCATTATTATTTTTAAGGCCGTGATTTACAGAGTATAAAAATTAGAAAGAAAAATACTTATTTATTAATAAGAATTAATATTCTCTATTAATATTCTCACTAAATTTAAATGATTCAAATGATAAATAATAGTAAACTAAGCACTGTCATTACTTTTAAAATCTAAGTTTCTAAGTTTCATTTTTCAATCAATACAAATATGATCTGCTTCACAATATTAACTGCCAGTCAAACTTTATGTTTTAAAAAACTAAATATTCTTTGTTAAAGAGCAGTTTACAACAAATGTTTTTCCACGCTCTTATAAAAAACAAGATTCTGATATGCATAATGAATCTAAGTCAAAATCCACAACTGGTAGCTGAAATTGTCAACTTCCAGCCTAATACAACATAAATCCACAGTTGTTTTGCATAAACAATTCAAAATTAAAGTTTATAATGGAAATGTCAACAAGTCATAACTACAACATTACTACTGAAGGGTTCCACTATACTTCAACCAGGCACAGCAGATGTGCACATCTGATAGACAGACTGCTTAGAAAATTAAAGCTATCCGAGCTATAAATAAGGAACACATAAATATGAACACAGCAGTGCCAAAGCATTAGAACTGTTAAAAAAAAAAAAAGATGTGGTGTAAACACAACTGATAGTTTTCTCCATAAGCCACTTTCACTGATTTATAAAGCTATGGTTTTATAATTCTTTTAAAAAGGACAATGTTTCCACATTGCTACATGCAGTGATTTCATTGTACATTCTTAACTACAATGCCATCTTCAATCCTCTTGCAGAGCTTGACATATCTCACCAGGATTTCTTCAGAAAGTCAGCTTGTCATATTTTCAGCAGCCTTTAATGCTTCAGCGGCCTTGCGAAGTTCCTTAATAACTGATGATAAAGCTTCTGGGTTAATTCCTTGCTCACAGAGTCGTACACATATAGACAGAGTTTCCATATCTAATCCAGTATTCAAAATTCTTGAAATCTCAAGCAGAACGTCCATGGTTTCCCTCACCGCATTCAGATTCGCCGCCGCCGCCCCGGCGCCGCTGCTACTCGCCATGGCGGAGGCCTAGGGGGGGCGAGCCACTGATAGGGTTTTGGTGTGAGTATGCAAGCAATTGATTTATTATGGTCCCTGTGCAGTCAAACCTCTTTGCTAATGATAATCTGTATTTGCAGCTGCTCCCCAGCACTAGCATTACCTCCTCAGCTCCACCTCAGATCACCAGGCATTAGATCCTCATAAGGAACACGCAACCTAGGTCTCTCGCATGTGCAGTTCACAGTAGGGTTCGTGCTCCGCTGAGAATCTAATGCTACAGCTGATCTGACAGGAGGCGGAGCTCAGGCGGTAATGTGAGCGATGGGGAGTGGCTGGAAATATAGATGAAGCTTTGCTCACTCACCCGACGCTCACCTGCTGAGCGACCACGTTCCTAACAGGCCATGGACTGGTAGCAGTCCATGGTCCGGGGGGTTGGGGACCCCTGGCTTAAACAACAGATATTTATTTTGTCATGGTCTTGGAGGCTAGAAGTCCAAGATCAAAGTACAGGCAGCTTTGGTTTCTTCTGTGTTTTCCCTCCTTGGCTTTCAGACTACCTCTTTCTCACTGTACCCTCTCAAGGTTGTCCTTGACCTGTGTATTGTCTGTGTCCTAATCTCCTCTTCCAATAAGGACACCAGTTGATTGGATTAGAGCCCACCCCAATGACCTCATTTTAACTGAATGACCTCTTTCAAGACCCTCTCTCCTGGGACTTCCCTGGTGGCACAGTGGTTAAGAATCCACCTGCTAATGCAGGCAACACGGGTTCAATCCCTGGTCCTGGAATATCCCACATGCCGTGGAGCAGCTAAGCCCATGTGCCACAACTACTGAGCCCGCGTACCACAACTACTGAAGCCCACATGCCTAGACCCCATGCTCCGCAATGAGAAGCCCACGCACTGCAATGAAGAGTAGCCCCCGCTTACTGCAACTAGAGAAAGCCTGCGTGCAGCCAAACTCAGCCAAAAAAAAAAAAAAAAAAAAAAAAGACCCTATCTCGTAAAGCAGTCACATTATGAGGTACTGGAGGTCAAGACTTCAAAGTATGAATTTTGCAGGGGACACAACTCAGTCCACAACACCATTTTATTAACACCTTATATTTGTATGGTACGTTTGTCTCAATCAATAAACTAATATTGATATATTAACTAAAGTCCATACTTTATTCATATTTCCCTAATTTTTACCTAATGACCTTTTCCTATTCAAGATACCACATTACATTTTGTTGTCATTATGGACCAAACTGTGTCTCCCCTCCCCCCACCCGAATTCTTATGTCGAAGCCCTAACCCACAATGTGATGGTATTTGGAGGTGGGGTCTTTGCAAGGTAATTAGGTTTAGATGTAGTCACAAAGGTGGGGCCCTTGTGGTGGGATTAGTGCCCTTATAGGAAGTGGGAGAGACCAGAGCTCACTCTATCTCCATCATGTAAGGACAAAGCAAGAAAACTGCCATTTGCAAGCCAGGAACCAAATCCGCCAGCACCCTGATCTTGTACTTCCCAGCCTCCAGAACTGTGAGAAGTAATGTCTGTCTAAGCCACCTAGTCTATAGTATTTTGTTATGGCAGCCTGAGCAGACAGAAACAGTCATCATGTCTCCCTAGGCTCCTCTTGATTCCAACATTCTCAAGGGTTCCTTGTTTTTGATGACCCTCACAGTTTTGAGTACTGGTCAGGTATTTTGTAGAATTTTCCTCGATTGGAATTTGTCTGATGTTTTCCTTGTGATTAGACTGGGGTTACAGGTGTTTAGAGGAAGACCGCAGAGGCAAAATGCCATTCTCATCATGATTTATCACTATTAATATTAACCTTGATCTCCTGGCTGAGGTAAGGTTTTTCAGTTTCTCCACTGTAAAGTTATTCTTTTTTCCCCTTCCATACTGTGCTCTTTGGAGGAAAGTCACTATGTGCAGCCTGAACTTAAGGAACGAGGAGTAACAGGTTTTCACAACTTTTATCTGTAAACCAGCAGGGCTGGAGTAGTTGGTTTCTAAATCACCTTTAGTTTTTTCCCCACAATCATGAGAAGTGTTTTTCTGATTTAAAAAGAAGTCTGTATTCACAGAACAGGGTGAGAATTCTGAAAGCTTGTGGGGGTCTCTTCTTCACACCAATGACAGAGATTTGGATGCAATGCACTGTTTTCAGTAATCAGTCCTCAATAATTATGTTAATTGCTGATTAGTTGCATCTGACAAACAAGAAACTCAGTACCATTTTCTATAAGTAAAGGGTAAAATTTACTAGAAATTTTACCTTGAATACAAACTTTATGTAGTTTACATTTTTTATCCCAGTATATGACGCATGCAGTGAAATTCAACCAACACGAATATGTAAGATAGGCAAAATAAGTGAATGTTGAATGGAAATTGTTTTCAGTCTTTATCAGAGATGAATTATTCTTAAAATAGGAAGAATTGCTAATTGTTTCATATCAATTTTCTATTTCCTGCATCAGCTTAAAAGTATCCACATTAAGAGATTCTTGAAAGCTCCAATTATTCTAGGAAAAATAAACATTTTCTCTTTAAATATTGGAACACTAATTAGTTGTTCTTTAAGATTTCCTTCTTTAATGATTATAGAAGCACATCTGTTCAAGTTAGCAACAACATTTTATCCAAGCAACATGGAATTGTGTTTTACCCATAACCAGTCCTCAGATGACAAATAATTTTGCTGTTTACAAACTAATTAAAATCAAGTTTAAGCCCCATTAAACATGATTACATGGGCAAAATACCCACCTTTTTAAAGGAGAGCTCTACAGTGTTAATTTAGAAGAATGATTATAATTAATAGTTTCCACATTCTCAGATTTTTAAAACAATATTAATATAACCATACTTTTATCTCTTTATAATTTATGGGACAGGAAGCAAATGATCCTGTCTTGAATATGGGAAAAATTTTTAAATGAAGTTTCTGGAGGTTTCAAGTCGGCAAAATGTTTTCCAATGACATCATTCGTCTTATAGGCCACTATTATTCATATACTTACTGGCTACCCTCCGCATATTGTAGGTTCTTTATTATAGAACATTTAAAATGCATAAAGATATACACTGTACTATAGCAAATACCCTCTTTCAAGAAAATTATTAATTTTATAGTTTTATGACATATGCCATATCATAAATACCATAGGATTGTGTTTTATATTTTAAAATTTTATTTAATGGTTTCACATTTTGTGTATAATTCTATAGTTTAACTTCTTGACTCCATATATGAGTTCAAGAGAAATTAATATTGATATATGTAGTGTAGTTTATTTTAATGGCTATATATTATTTCATCACATAGCTAATCAAACTTTATTTATCCATTTCCTTATTGATAAGCTTCAAGTTGTTTCCAAAAGTTGACTCTTGTGAAGAATGCTGCAATGAACATCTTTGTATATGTTGCCTTGTGACAGTTTCTTTGGGGTATATACCTAGGAAAGAGGATTTGTTAGGTTGTAAGATACAGTAAACTTCAGCTTTATCAGACAATGCCAAATTACTTTTTGTAATGATTGTAGCAGAATTCACTCCTAAGAGTAGAACATGAAAATTCTTATTTCCAAATATCCTCACCACATCCTTAGATGTTAAATATTTACCAATCTGATGAATATTTTTCTTGCTCTCATTTTCTTTGTAACTACTGAGGTTGAGCATTTTTCATATTTATTCATCATTTTAACTTTTTCTTCTGTAAATTGTTTATTTATTGCCTTGTCTTTCTGTTGCTTCAAGGAGTCCTTTATCTATCTTGGGTATTAATGCTTTGGTATACAATTGGTAAGTATCTTTTCCCAGTCCATCACTTGCCTTTTGATTTAATTTTTAAAATATGTATTGAATAGGAAGTTATATTCTAGTCATTTAACTTTAATTGTGCAATCCTTTATTATAGAGGTAATTTAAATTTTGATGTAGCCAAATGTATCTTTAATTTCCTTTCAATCAAATCTAGTAATTTACTCCACTGAGGTCTTGCATGTCTTCCATTTTTAACTATCTTGTAGTTTTGTTTTTATTTTTCTATGAGATTTTTTTTAAATTATATTTTCTAAATGATTTTTGCTGGTGTACAACAATGCTGTTGATGATTGTATGTTAATCTTGTTTAAAACCAACTTTGCTGAATTCCCTTGATTTTCCTCACAGAAAAATATATAAATATGACTGTTTTGTTTCTTCCATCTTAATATCAACTCCTAAATTTTTCTTCTCTTAGTGCATTGATTAGGAACTCCAGTACAACACTGAATACGAGCATCCTATCTTCTTGACTTTAAAGATAATGCTTTGGAAGTTTACCCATCACATATGAAATTTGCTGTATTTTTTAGTAGATGCCCATTGTAAGGTATATCAATCAGGATTTAGAGTTAGAGGTAACAGAAGCTTACCCCAATTAACTTAAGCTGAAATCAGACAAATCCATTACCAAGGACACCATTGCAGGTATTGCTGCCTCATGGCACTGAGTACTGCTCCTATCATGTTCTCACTGTCATGGCTATCAGAAAACTTATCAACTTCATTATGGCTTGTTGTCACTCTCTCAAGATTCAAAGGCGCATATGCGAGCAGCCAATTAGCTATAGCTAGGAAATAAGCATGATTAGGTTGGGCTTTTCCTTTCTTGTACTGTCAAGATTGTATGAGCTTCATAAAACTAGTTGGTACACCCTTCACCCTTCCTTCCTTCCTTCCTTCCTCTTTCTCTTGTCCTCTTTTCTTCTCTTTTTCTCCCTCCCTCCTTTCCTTCCTTTTCTTCTTTCTTTTTTTCTGGAATGATTTGTACAAGAAGGAGAGTGTCAGTTTCTTGAAGGTTTGGTAAATCCATTCAGGCTGGTGCCTTGGGGGAGACAGAGATAGATATATAGCTAGATAGATAGAATTTAATCATTATTTGTCTATTTACGTTTTTCTATTTCTATTTTTGGCCATTCATTTTTTTCTAGAGACTAATCAGTTTCATTTAATTTTAAAAATTTATGAGGATAAAGCTATTCATAGTATTCTTTTCAGTTATTTTTTCTTTTCTTTTTTTTTTTTTTGCGGTACGCGGGCCTCTCACTGTTGTGGCCTCTCCCATTGCGGAGCGCAGGCTCCAGACATGCAGGCTCAGCGGCCATGGCTCACAGGCCTAGCCACTCCGCAGCATGTGGCATCTTCCCAGACCAGGGCACGAACCCGTGTCCCCTGCATCGGCAGACGGACTCTCAACCACTGCGCCACCAGGGAAGCCCGTTTTCAGTTATTTTTATAAATCTGTACAGTATGTGTAGTTGTAGCCTCTTTTGCATTCCTAATACAGTTACGTATTGTGCTTTCTTCCTTTTTTCTGATCAATCTTGCTAGATGTTTGTCTATTTTATTTTCTCAAAGAACCAGCTTTTATGTTTATCAAATTTTTAAAATTATGGTACAATATTTATGGCCTAAAAGGAATTACAATTAGAATTTTTAGTCATATGTAGTAATTTCTAGGAAAAAGTTTGTTTGTCTCAGTGACACTGAAAAGTCCCCTGGAAAATATGAATTAAGATTTTTTTTTTCTATGTAGCTCTTGCAAGGAGAATCTTAACACATGTACATATGTGTAGAGACATTTAGGTGTTTTTTCTGATGAACATATGTCTATATAGGATTTGTTAGGTAAGTGCCATTGTGATAGACTTTGTTGCTACAAATATGAACATACATGCCCTGTCCTCCAGGAGTTTTCAAGCCAATGAAAATTTATAGCCACTTTTTATGTTCCACTCTACTGTTAGGAGTCAAGGTCATTATTAATCAGCTTTCATGACACTGGGCACTGACTTCCTGGGAAAGTGACTGGCCTGGACCTCACAGCCTCCAAAGCTTTCTCTTCATACCAGACCACACATATGGCCCACGGAGTGATATTTACTCTGACCTTTTAGAGTCTGAGAAAACACTGTTTAGTGGTCTGGCATCATCTATATTTACTTGGCTTGATTTGGGATAGAGTATAATCCTAACTCTTGATGAAAGGATTTTCATGCATTAACCTTATGGGTCATGATATTTGTGGGATTATTCCCACTCATAAAGTGATTTGTGGAAAAAATGTATACTAATCTTTAATTTAGGATTAAAACAGATATACCCAGGAGACATGGGTCTATAAAATTCACCTTAACTTGAGAAATGCAATAAATAAACATTTCTAAAATATCTTGTTGGTTCAGTTATTTCAGTCCAAAACCAATTGGAGATCTGTTCTATATCAAGATTCCCCAGCCCTCTTGTGAGAAGGAGCTGTTTTTCACAATGTCAGAGATGGTCCTCCTCAGAGCCCTACAGGGTCTGCCCATGTAGAAGTGTTTGTCTCCCCAGGAAGAAACAGGATGACCTGAGCTTAAGTGTCAGACCAGAGAGAATGGTCAGATTTAATATCAACAGCCAGTCCCTGACTTTAGAGGTATCCTGGCTGATTCACACGATGCCAAATAACAAATATCTTTCTTTTAGGTGTCAGAGTCCAGTATAGTGGGGAGTTTGTATCTAGGGGATATAAAGGAGAATAAATGAGATCCTACGTTGAAAAGCCAGCCAGAGTACCTGAAAAATAGCTTTCAGTAGATTTCTTCTCCACTTCCTCCTTCTCCTCGCCATCTCATCCTTAGCACCTCTCTAGAATTGTCTGTATAAGCCCTAAAGGTTTGATTGGACTTTGGCACCATACAGTTAATGCTACTGGACTCTAACATGCTCCGATAGCCACTGTTTCATCGAATGGGATCGGGGTTAGTAGCCAAACTAAGCTAATGGACTTTGTCGTCATAGAATTCCCACACCAAGTAGGAGGCATAAAATGACTTGGAGACCTGGTCATGCAGCTATTAGTCATGGTGTGTTAGTGGAATGCAGTCTCAAAAAGTTATTTCCTAAGTGCTTTCCAAAGACCTGGTTCTTCACACAGAGAGTTTTGGCCAACTGTAATGGCAGGGAGAAACTAGAGTGTCAGGGAGAACAGAATTGATGTTTTAAGTTTAATTTTATTTTGGATCAAATGTTCCTTAAAAATAAACCTTCACCTGATCCTAATTTTCATTTCAATGCCATAGACTGGTGATTTGAGTGTTGGGGATAGAGATCTTAGAATCTGTTTATGTGGTATAAATACAGAAATGGTCTGGTTCTGAGTAGTAGGATCATGATCAGTGTTTGGATATAAACTCAAAACCTCTCTAAGTCACGTGTTCTTTTTTGAAACATAGAAATTGGTCTTTGCAAACACCCTAAATCCCTTTGTTTGAGAAACTTTAAATACACATTGAGTCTTCTTGCCATAAAGTTCTGCACTGCATCTAGAAAGCTTCTTTAAAAAATAGCTCTGAAAACCTGAGGCTGGCAAAGAAGTTGGATAGTTGAAGGGGAAATGATAGAGCATTCTGTTCTGTGGTAAAGGGGAACAAAGGAAGGGGGAGAAGTTATTATTGTCAATTTAAAATTTTGTTTTAAATTTCTAGTGTACAGTGTTCAAGACTGGCAAAAATTTCAGTTTGTTTTATCCAAACATAGTTACAGTGTTAGATGTGTGTTAGAAATCCAGCATGTGGATGCCACCTCCTTAAATTTTAATAGCACAAGAAATGGGAACAGCAAGGGAATAAGGAAATAAACAGAGCACCGGCTTTTGCAGTTGATGGAATACCAATGGCGCTTGGAGGTAACAAAGGTAAGCTAAGGAAAGAATTGAATTTGAGCAATGTCTCATTTTTACCCATGTTACAAGTTTCAACCAGTTCTAATGTTCTGCTAATATTTTGTAATTTTATAGATGGTAAATTTGGATGGTGGAGGAAAGGGACTGGCATTAGGGTAATGCCCGGAGGGATGCTGGAGTAACCCCAGTGCAGCTTGAAGGTACTGGGAAGGTAAAAGGAAAGAGGGAGTGTACAGAGGAAAACTTGCCCCCTTTAAAACTGAGGTCAGCTGTGTGTGACACTCCAGAGCATTATTTCTCAAAGTGTGGCCCCCAGGACAGCTTGCATCCAAATTGACTGTGAAACTGTTAAAAATCCAAGTTCCCAGATGGCACTCCAAATCATTGAAACCAGAACACTGGGAATGTGGCCTGAGACTATGCATTTCAAACAAATAGCCTAGGCAATTTCAAGGCATGCAAACTCCTGTTTGAAACTTTGTGCCAAAGAATGTCAAGGGTAAGTAAAAAAGTAAGAAAGGAACCTACAAATACCATACATTAAAATACCATATATAAAAATGGCCACTGCTCAGGCTTCCATAACCCCTAGGTCAAACTCTCCTCTGCAATTGCCTAGAGAGTCATTGGGGAAATTTCGAACATGGAAATTTTGGAGAATCTCTAGTGTAACTGAAAGAAGGGAAGAACTGCAAAATGCCACATAAGTAGATAGCATGCCATTTATTGGGACAGATTGGCCAGGGCCCATTTCATGTCTCTCTGTTCCCATCTTGAAATGTACGGTCCAGCCATACTGAGCTGACTACATGTCCTCAGATGGACCACACTTTCCCTTGTCTCCATGCCTTTGCACTTTGTTGTTCCCTCTGCCTAGAATGTGTTTCTCCCGAGGGCAGATTTCTATTTGCTTTTCACGTCTTAGTTCAAGTGTTGCTTCCTCTGAGGAGCCTGACCACCCCAAATTCCATATTGCACAATTCTCTATAATAGCACTTAACACCGTCTATTGAATTACTTACCTGTCTTTCCCACTAGCCCATTAATTTTTCAGGGCCATTTATTTATTTCCTCTATTTAGTACAGAGCTTAGTTCATGAAAGCTGCTTGCAAATGTTCTTTAATAAATGACTTAATGTCACATACTGCCTAACCTGCATAATCCAGTAGCGAGAATATTGTCACTTCACGTTGTGTAAGATTCCATTTGGAGTAAGTGAGAATTTTAGTTCAATAAATGAAATCAGTCAGTTATCCAGTAGCAATGAATTGATTCCACCTTTGGTTTTCCAAGGGTAGGAGAGAAACTACACACAGAGTAAGGAAGAGGTGACATGGGTAATTTTGACAAAAGTTTTAGGGTTAAATTGGTTCTGAGTGCAGCCATGCAATGAATGGGTGAGGGCTGTGTAAGGGCACTGAGCAGGAAGGACTTGGCACGTAGGCCATAGAGAGGTTGAAAGTGTGGGGTGGAGGTGGGTTAGAGGGAGGAGGATGCAAAGTGCTTATTTCAAAATTTTACCTAGAGATGGCCCTGCACTCAAGAGTGGAGGCAGCTCTATTTACAACAGCCAGGACATGGGAGCAACCTAAGTGTCCATCGACAGACGAATGCATAAAGAAGATGGGGCACATATATACAATGGAATATTACTCAGCCATAAAAAGAAACAAGACTGCGTTATTTGTAGTGAGGCAGATGGACCAGAGTCTGTCATACAGAGCGAAGTAAGTCAGAAAGAGGAAAACAAATACCGTATGCTAACACATATATATGGAATCTTAAAAAAAAAATAATGGTTCTGAAGAACCTAGGGGCAAGACAGGAATAAAGATGCAGATGTAGAGTATGGACTTGAGGACATGGGGAGGGGGAAGGGTAAGCTGTGACAAAGTGAGAGAGTAACATCGACATATATACACTACCAAACGTAAAATAGATAGCTAGTGGGAAGCAGCCGCATAGCACAGGGAGATCAGCTGGGTGCTTTGTGACCACCTAGAGGGGTGGGATAGGGAGGGTGGGAGGGAGACACAAGAGGGAGGGATATGGGGATATATGTATATGTATAGCTGATTCACTTTGTTACACAGCCGAAACTAACACACCATTGTAAAGCAATTATACTCCAATAAAGATGTTAAAAAAAAAAAAAAAAAAGAGTGGAGGCAGACAACTCCTTGTCTGATGGCCATGGCCTCCTTATGGCTCCTAAACACAAAACTCAAGCAGGTCCTAATTCTACCACATGAATAAATGAAACAGGCTGTGGGAAACTGGCCTGAGAATTTGACCACCCTAAGGAAAAATGCATTCAAAATCCCAGAAAACAGATTTTCAAACAAACTTTTGAAATCTAACCAACTCAGAAATTGAACAAGGCCTAGATTAGCTTTCTCTTACAAATCAACTTAGTAATGAAAGCAGATTTTATTTGTGCAAAGGTCAGTACTCCAGAGATACAGCAAGAGACATTTTATGAGAAGGAAACTAGATGCAGTTTGAGGAGCTGGAGATATTAAAAAAAAAAAGTGCATTCCTTAAACAAAGAGTATCAAAATGACCAAACTTTCTGAACCCAACAAGCAGACACATGATCTTATAAGTCATATAACATATGAGTTGGCCCACTCCAAAGAATCTGTGGTGCGATCAATATATAAAAAGGGTGACTCAGCTGTGCCAAAATACAAGCAAGATTGAACAGGCAAGAAAATGTGAATGGTTTAGTGCAAGCCAATCGCCATTTCTAAAACTCATTAACAAATATTTATTAAGCGTGTGTGTGAGAGAGATACTTAGGCACATAAGAGGTATTTAATATTATTGAATGAATGAATGAATGAATAAATAAATAAACATCTGCTATGTGTCAGGTACAGTACTGGAGCTGGGGAGTAGTCCTAAGACACACATGGTATTTATTCTCATGGACATTACAGTCTAGTGGGATAACAAACAAAAGTGTTATGTGTAGAAAAGGAAGTACTAGTTTCTATTGGAGAACATAGAGCAATTAATTTAAGCCAGAGGGTCAGATAAAATATCCTCTATTGAGATGAGGAAAATTGGAGAAAAGGCTGGCTTGGGGTTGGGATAGGTGGACAGAGATGATATCATGAGTTAGATCATAATGAGATATAGTTAAGCTCAGTTAACCTGTGAACTCAATATGTTATAGTGAAACACAGGAAACTTATCTGTAATCCATAACTCGAACCCAAAACTTTAAACCAAAGCTAGAGTTCTGCTTAAAATATGCAGCATTAGCAGTGGAAATCTTAATATCCAGGCAATGTTTATTTTAAAAACCACGTATGTAGTAAATCTATTCTTTGAAATGGAATTGATTGCCCAACAGAGCTGTTTTTCTTCCTGTCAACTTTATGCTAACTAAAAGAACTCAAGAGTATGGATATTACTTAATAAGTAGGTATTATGTTTCAGAGGAAGCCTGTATAATAATTCAGCTGAGTATAATTAATAATTTTAACTATGTAAATCTTTTGAAAATCTACTTTCACAACAACTTCCTTTGAAATATAATTGACTTACAATACTAGGGTCAAAACAACTTCCTTTATTCAACAGATGTACATACACAATTTCTCAATCTTTTTATTGGGCTGAAATATATGGAATTGCAGGGTTTTGGTCAAAAATTATTGAATATAAGTTGTTTTGTGTGGGTTTCATATGGTTTGACCTAAAGTTCTGGAACAGTACCTTGGGATCTCTGATGAAATAAAAGGAAATCTCTGATACTTATGTCAAGGAACAACTCGAGATCAATTCAGACTAGACAGACAGATGGATAAATAGATAGATGTTTTTCTTTCATTTTACTCTAAGATAAATGTTGAATCTGAGGGTAATATATATTTATTTCTATCTTTAATCATTTCAAATTTCTTAGAAACATAGACTGTTAGACCTGAAAACAACCCTTAGATAACTACTCAGTGAATTTAGGTAGTTAATCAAGTAAATAAATGTTCCAATTTGCTTATTTATTTTTGTTTATACAAATCAAGATTTTATTAAGCTGCCCACTTATTTCGGTCTTGGGAGCACCATGGTTGATTTTTTTTCCTATGTTTTTATTGAAGTATAATTGATTTACAATACTATAGTTGTTTCAGGTGTACAGTGTAGTGATTTGCTATTTTACACATTACAAAATCATCACTATGATAAGTCTAGTTACCATCTGTCACCATACAAAGTTATTATAGTATTAGTGACTGTATTCCTCAGGCTGTATATTACATCCCTGACTTATTTATTTTGTTACTGGAAGTTTCTACCTCTTAATCTCCCTCATTTATTTCACTCATCCCTCCACCCCATTCCCCTCTGGTGACCACCAGTTTGTTCTCTGTATCTATGAGTCTGTTTCTACTGTGTTACATTTGTTCATTTGTTATAATTTTTAGATTCTATATATAAGTGAAATCATACAGTATTTGTCTTTCTCTGTCTGACTTATTTCACTTAGCTAATACCCTCTTGGTCCATTCGTGTTGTCACAGATGGCAAGATTTCATTCTTTAATAAATGTTTCAATTTACTGGTGGTGGTTACGGGGGCATGGGCTCTGAGGTCAAACAGATCTTGATTTATCTATTTATTTGACAAACTCTTTTTGATATCTCACCATTAAGCCAGACACTGATAGAAGCTAACTTCAAATGGTGAACAAAAGTCATCCTTACTACCTTACACAGGATTGGTTTTGTGGGACTCAGTTTTCTCTGTTATTGGGATGGGAGAAGAATAAAAGTATATGCCTCAAAGAGTTGTTATGAATATTAAATGAAATAAATGCATGGAAATTATTTAGTAAAGTGCTGAGCATATGGTAAAATTTCAGTGTATGGTAGCTGTTGACATTACTGTGGACCAAGCCCTCATTTTAAAGCTGACAAAAACGGTATCACCCAGATGTTCTCATTCTCCTCACAACTCCAACTTCTCTTACCTCTGTATAGGTTTTATGCTCAGAAAGCCTTGCAGTATGGTGGGAGCTCTAGGCTTGTTCCTGCTGCTAATGATTCCAATGAGAAGACCGTGCCCTTGTCCAGCGATTAGTGGGTGGTGAGCAGAGTGAGGGGTTAGCCCCACTTGAACCACAAAGAAAGTATTTATGAGAAAGAGGGTTTCTACTACTAGAAAACAAGGATCAAGGAAAGGCAAGCTAGACAGACAAGAACTATAGCTATCACAGTTCACTTTAGTGAGACAAAGGGGAAAAAAGTGATGTATATGTGTGGTGGTAGTAGTGGGGTATGTGTGTGTGCATGCACACATATGTGTTTGTGAACCGTGAGTATGACTTAGATGACTCTAAAGCAATGGACTAGAAACCACAAAAATGATCAGTTCCTAAAGAAAAAAAGAGAAAAGTGAGCACTCACAAAAAGGTCATTTTCAAATTTGCATTCAGATTCTTTCATTGTACTCTATTTTGCACAATTCCTTATTATTTAATATGGTGAAGTCAACTACAACACTATGGATGAGGGCAATCGAAGTAAGATTCCTATAATTGCAATGATCAGAAACCTATCTCAAATTACCATTTCATGAAGATAAAGATGGGAGGTGAGGGTAGGCATAGGCTTACCTGGGGATGACAAGGCCAAACCAGATTTCTGTACCAGGTAGATGCAGGTGATGAACCTCTTGTATTTGCAAATACAGAAACCGTCAGGTACACCATGAGATTAGATTCTATAATCTAGAAGAATAGGAAAAGTAGGACTCCTTGAAGAAATTTCCATAACAACCTGAAACTTTAAAATATATGGGCAACAGGCACTTTCTAAATGAGTATGAGTAACCACTGAATGAGTTCATGCAATGAGCAGAGTCATCAAGAATTCACACTGCTTTACCACATTGATCATAATTTGCATCAACCCAACATCCTTGATCTCAGAGTGATACTCAGAAATATTAAGAAACATGTCCCAAAGTCACACAGCCCATAATTTAGAAGGCTAGGTTGGGAGCCCATGTTCCCTGAATCTTAACCTATAGCTCTTTGTCTGTACTAGTGGTTGTCAAACTTGAGCATGCATTAGAATCATGTAAAGAGCTTGTTAAAATACACATTGGATTGCCAACCCCTGAATAAGGGCCTAAGAACTTACATTTCTTTCAAGTACACAGGCAATGCTGATGCTTTGGGTCCAGGGACCACACTGAGAATGACAGGTCTATACCAAACCTACTACCTTTAATATTTCCTCAATAATAAATATGAGATACAAGTAACTGCCAACACTCACTGAGAATTTACCATGTGTCAAGCACTGTTCTACGTATATCTATGCATGTTAATTCCCATGAGGCAGGGATAAAGCAGGCAACTTGCCCAAGGTCGTACAGCTGATATGTGGCAAAGCTGGGTTGCCAAATCAGGCCATCTGGCTCCAAAGGCCAGTATCTAATTTATACACTATAGTCCACCTTTGGTACTGCAGTAGTACCTGTGGTATATGTAAGTCTACCTTTAGCACGTATCTGGTGTAACGTCAGAAGACCCAGAGCTGACAAAGACAATGGCTCTTACTGGGAGCTGCTGGTGTACAGAAACTGAGGTAATGAGTAAGAAAAAATTCTTTTAGTAATATCCACAATCTCTCCATTGCCCATAATTCTACAAACAGTAATCGCAATTTGTCATATTTTTTACATTGTCTTATTTTCTAGTAAATCCCCCAAAAAAATGTAAAATGTTAAACATGAAATTATGTAGGTACTAATCAGAATACTGATAAATGTTCAATTTGATTGCAATTTTTTTCTTTAACAAAATCTGCAAGCAGAAAGTCAAGTATATAGAAATGGAAGTGGTGACAAAAGAACATAAGAAGAGATATCCAAACAAGTTATAAGAATAATAAGTGTTGAGAAAGATATTGGAAGGTGGAGTCTGAATTCATGGAATCAAAGAGCAGGACTGTGAGAGCAGGGAGTGATGGGGGTCAAAGTTTGGGTAATTTGGTTTCCAACCACAGAAAGAAACCTTGGATGCCTTAAGAAAAAATGTACTTAAAGACTATGAGGTTACTCATATCATTTAATAATTCCTTCCAGAATATGTCTCTTTGCTGACAAATCCCTGATCAACCTTTGAGGCCCAGCTTACATGTCTCCTCCCCTGTAAAGTCTTCTGTCAGCATAACTGATCACTATTGCACTGACAGAGTTCATCCCTTCATTTATGGGTTAGGTGTTCTACCTGCTTGTCTTCCTCACTAGGATAAGAGCAAAAAGATTCTGTGTTTTGTCCATCTTTGTTTTCCCTAAATCTACTGGTCGTAGTAAGAGAAGGAAGAAAGGAAAGAAAAGGAGTAAAGAACAGAGGAAAGGACAGTAAGAGGGAGAAGGAAAACAGAAAGGTAAAATAAATCATGTTCTCCTGCCTCTAAAGAAATTATGGTGCATGAGAGATCTGGTAGCCTGATTGTTAGATAATGGAAATCTCAATTCTACTTTATACTCAGTAAACATTGTTAAATGACATTAATTCCTCAGTTCTACTTTATACTCAATAAACATTGTTAAATGACATTAATTGCCCTACCACTCTGGGAAGAAATCTGTAATTTTATAATGTTTTAGATCAGTTCTTTTTAATATATTTTTGCAGCTCATTCAAACCACTTAGCACACTTTTAAATATGCAAGATATACAATCTGACTCGTGGTAAAGACATTTTCTAGGTAACAATATCAGTAAATATATGGCTGCACTTTCAGTTATGACCTACTTTTACTCTTTTCTAAGTTTACAACCTCAGTCCGTTCTCAATGACTGATACTGTTCAATAGCTGGTACGTCACATACATTGATCTAAAAGTGGGCTTTAAAATTGCAGTTATTAGTATGGGTATGATGGTTAATTTCATGTGTTAACTTGACTGGGCCACAGAGTGCCCAGATATTTGGTGAAACATTATTCTAGGTGTTTTTGGATGACATTAACATTTGGATAGGTAGACTGAGTAAAGCAGATTGACCTCTCTAATGTGCGGGCCCTGGATTAATCAGCTGAAGGCCTGCATAGAACAAAAAGGCTGACCCTCTTGCAGTAAGAGGAGACTCCTACTGCCTTACTGTTGAGCTGGGATACTGGTCTTTTCCTGTGTTTAGGCTTAACTGGAACACTGGCTCTTCTTGGGTCTCGAGCTAACAGCTTTTGGACTGGAACTTGTAGCATCACCTGTCTTGGTGCTCAGGCCTTTAGATTCACGTTGGAACTACACCGTCAGCTCTGCTGGGTCTCTAGCTTGGCAGCTGCAAATCTTGGGACTTTCAGCTTCCACAGTCACGTGAAAACCAATTCCTTATAATAAATCTCTCTCTATATATATACATCCTGATGGTTCTGTTTCTCTGGAGAACTCTATCTAATACAATGGCTAAATCAGTAGAAATATATACTTGCTTTTTTTAATGTGAGAAGAGGTGGAAAGTTAGGTTTGGACAAATCTGAAGCTGTTTTTATGAATAAATCCCTGATACTGATTTTTATAACTTAATGCCTATATATCTTTCACATAAAATAAGATGTAATGGGAAGGGTGTTTAGCTGGGAGTCCGGATGCTTGAGTTCTGGATTGGATTCATATTATAAACTATATGTGAAACCTTGACTAAATCACTGAATCTTTCTTTTTTTTTTTTTTTTTTTTTTTGCGGTACGCGGGCCTCTCACTGTTGTGGCCTCTCCCGCTGCAGAGCACAGGCTCCGGATGCGCAGGCTCAGCGGCCATGGCTCACGGGCCCAGCCGCTTCGCGGCAAGTGGGATCTTCCCGGACCAGGGCACGAACCCGTGTCCCCTGCATCGGCAGGCGGACTCTCAACCACTGCGCCACCAGGGAAGCCCACACTGAATCTTTCTAGGCTCAGTTTCCCTCACTTTAAAAGTGAAAAGATGGACTATTTAGTTTCAGAATAGTAAAGATATCTAGATCCTATACCAATCTCTGGAAACAAACCAAAACCAACAAGGAAAATTAGCAACAGACATTCCCATTGTGATTATTAGAAAATCCTCATTAACTTGGACCATAATGTACATGAGGAACAGCTGTCAAGTACAGTAAAATTGGCCCAGAGGGAGGGAATAAACTGAAAGAAGAGGGCTGCTGGGGATCATAGCCTGAGAGGGCAAAGTTCTCTGAGTAGGTGGTACATACCAAGGAGCAAGACATTCATAAAACAAGATGGGTGAGCTCAAGGAGCTCTGGAAACCACACAAGGTACCCTGCAGTGGCAGGGGATGTGATGATTAATGAGGGCATTTGCAGACAAGCTAACTCTTCAAGAAGTTATCTTTGTGTTTGGCAGACCAGATGAAAAACTGAATGATAAGCATTTTAGGCTCTCAATCTCCATCCTCTACAGAATGTAAACTCCATGGAGACAGGAACTTTTTTTCTGTTTTATTGCTATATTCCCCAAATCTAGAGCTGTACCTGACACAGAGAAAGTGCATAATAAATAAATATTTGTAGGATGGATGGATGGATGGGTGAAGAGAGACTATGGCTAAATCAACCCCTTAACATACGTATAAGTGATACACACACACACACACACACACACACACACACACACCCTTTCATTTTATTTGGGACCTTGATGTGAACTGAAAAATCTTCCTGCTATCCCAGAGCACCTCTCTGTCCCTTCACATATTCTCATACATTATTCTGCTACACCCAGAGACACATCCTTCATTATCAAAAAAGAATTTGATAGGATTTATGCAAAAGCATAAGATTTACGCAAAAAATAAAAACCTATACAAGTAACAAAGAAAAGGAACAAAACAAATAAAAATTATAAAAAGGATACCTACCAAGCTATTTTTATTGCCGTAGAGCAAACAAAACATGTGACCAAATAGTTATCTGTGAGCTCACAAAACTTAATGAGATAAAAGTCTCAAAAAAGAAAAAAGAAGACAACGTAAAATTTAAAAAAAAATTAACTGGCAGATCTTGGGATAGAAGTGAAAAAGAAAAATAAAGTTATCATAGATATAAAAGCCTTGATAGAAACAGCAATGCTGCCAATGCTGAAAATACATTCAAGACATCTTGAGAAAACTAAGCAAAATGAAATGGAAAAGAGTAAAGATTATAGTAGATGGAAAAAAGGTAGCTAAAGAACACAGAAGGAAATCCAACACATGCAACATATGTTTTAAAAGACAAGAACAGAACAAATGGAGCACAAAAATATTCCAATATGTGCCAAAAACTCCTGAAATAAAAGAAGACCTGAATCTATAGAATTAAAGGACGCAGTATTCCAACAGATATAAGTATCTCCTAATACCCATGGAAAATCTAGTAAAGTTAATGGATTTCAAAGAAAAAGAAAAAAAAATATCCAGAGAAGGGTGACATAAAGATCCCATCTTAAAATCAAAAGAATTAAGGTAGCTTCAAACTTTCCACATTCAGTGCAAGGAAGAATAAAGTCATGTCTGAAAAGTTCTCAGGGAAATAAAGTGTGACCCCAAAATTGTATACCGAGACACACTAGGCACTTTATCTCACTGTTCATATATGCAATAACTTTTTCAAATATGCAAGAAGTTAGGAAAATACAAACTACATGAGTTTTTAAAAAATGATTATCAAACTTAATCAAGATATGAATGTATTACATATAATAAAAGGACCAGCTGTGAGCATAGAGTCACTTTATATGTAGAACTCAGGTTAAAATAACTTGGGAGAATTATGATTATAGAACAGACTATAAATATAATAAATTATCACTTTGTAGAAATAATAGAACTAACAAAAACCAGGTCTAGAGAGAAAAGAAGATGGAGGTAGTATAAGTATACTGATTTCCTAATCTTCAAAGTATGTGTTTAAGGCTGCTCTAAGATCAAGTACATAACTAAACAAAATAAGTGTAGCAGAAAAGAAAAACAAGAAGGTGAAACTGAAAGTATTCTAAAAACATAATCACTCAGAGTGGGGCATTAATAGATACTGGTTAAAGAAAGAGAGAATGTAATATATTATTTGAAGTTGTATTTTAGAAGATGACAAAAAAATTACTAGAACTAAAATTGGACCATACATCTTCCATATTATGAAAAAGAAATATACACGTGGGCAAAATGAACCTAAGAAATCACAAATCAATGGTAAAATGTTAAAAACAAAGCATAAAAGACTTCCGCTTCCAGGAATATTCACAATAACATGAACATAACATGCACGTAACATAAACCACTCCTGCTGAGAAAAAGTAACAAAGCAGGATAAAAAAATTATTTTTCAATCTCACAGTCATCAAGGTAGTAAAGAATTGTAACAAAGAAGAGAGAAAGGAAACCTAGAGAGGTGAATCCCAGGAGTGGCTGATGATTCTGGAAGAGGTAATTAAGGGAGAAAGTAAGCACAGATTTTGGCAGCCCCATAGGACTAGACAGTTAAAAAAAATTCTAATCTAAGTTTTGTCAAGTAGGGATCTCTGACAAAGCCCGCACATTGAGTTGGGATCCCAAAGGGCTTCATCTTAATGTAAGGAGTCACTGGAAGAAACTTGGGACTAAAGTACAGTTTCAGATCATCTCAGTCCCTATAATTGGATTAAGGTGATCTAGGATTGCTGGTGCCCCTAACCACCTCCAAAGGCAAATGTAAATCCCACCTGGAGGAAACTAATTCCAGGCCTTAAATTATTTCAACATTTTTTTCCATATACAATGTCTTGCACAGAATTAAAAATAACCAGACAAATGAGAAGAGAAGATGATTTAATTAAAAAACCAAGAGAAATAACAGCAATAGAAATGGATGCACAGGAAATTCAGATAATGAATTCTAAGACAACTTTAAAATTTTTAATAGAAAAGATTTTTTAAAAACCCAAAGTTTGCTGTACAGTAGAAACTAACACAACATTGTAAATAACTATACCCCAATTAAAAAAAAACAAAAAGAAACCAAAGTTGATTGTTTAAAAAGATGAATAAATTTGATAAACCCCAGGTGAAGCTCCTCAAGAAAAAAGAATAAGAAATGAAATGGGATATATCATTACAGAGCTTACAGATATTTTAAAAATTATTATATCATTTAAAGATATTATTAACAACTTTATGTTCCTAAATATGAGAATTTAGATAAAATGGACAAGTTTCTAGAAAAAAATTCAACTTGCCAAAACCGACACAAGAAGAAATAGAAAGTCTGAATTATCCAATAAACTTAAAGAAATTAAAAACCATATCAAAGGTTCATTGTAACTTCCCCAGAGTTATCCCATTCACTTTTTCTACTTAAAACTTTATTTCCATATTTTTGAGAAAGCATTCATTTTTCTATAGGAATGTTTGGGGAATTTTTAAAAATTGTGAGTACCTATTTCCTCTTCATCTTATTTTACTCAATTTTCTCAAACTCTCCTATGATTTACTTTTAAGGATTATATGTATTAGCATCTCAATTATATTTCAAACCATAGGAGGCAGACCATGTGGCAGAAGAGTGAAGGAAGAAAAGGAGTAAGGAGGGAGACATGGAAGAAGGGAGAAAAAAAAAGAACTGTTCTGACTTGAATTATTAAAGTTCTGCAACCACACCCTTTGCTGCCTATTTATAGCCTTCTGACATATAGTCATGAATAGTCATGGATGTTATTAAATATGAAATATATTCAGAGAAGCAATATGAAAAGAGGTTAAGATTTGTGTGTGTGTGTGTGTGTGTATGAGTGTGTAGTCTTGTAGTCCTTGAACAAGGTCCTTGGACAAATTACTTAACCCCTCTAATTTTCAATTTCCTAATCTATAAGATAAAGATCATCATGAATATGATCTATTCTATGAATAGTAGTTATTTATAATTATGATGGAGAGAAAATAAATAAAAATATATGTGATATGATTTTAGGCTTTAAAATGTGTTAATGAGGAAAACCCCAAATCAGTCAAAGTCTCTTTATGCTTATTTCATGGAAATACAAACTTTCTATACTAAGTGGTAGAAATGAGTATGGCCATTCTGGGAAACTGTTCTAAGTTGGCCTACCTGATGGCCTATGAGTTGAACAAAACATTTGACATTTTTTAAAGAAAAGAAGGTGAAATAATAACTTGGCCTTTCTTTAAAAAAATATACCAGGGACTCTGCATCCTTGCCAGTTTTCTGTTACACGGTTTGTTGAGACTGCCCAACATTGTCTGGAATTTCCAAGCCTCAGCACTATAAAAATAATTCACTAAAACCATCCTCCAAATAATTTTATATTGTGTACTTACTTAACACTGAACTTTGGACTACAGTATGGGATGGATATGCTGGGAATTATGTTGAGTTCAGTGAGAGTCCTGTATAAAGCCTATTTTGTCATGAAGAGCAGACCCTGATGTTTAAGGAATAGTGCTGATAGGTTCCAAAAACTTATTACCTACAATTACTAGAACATATTTATCGCAGCAAAGAGGGTATTTAAGAATGGCTAATGCAAACTCTGCAAAACAAGGTTACTGATGTTCCAGTTTGAACCTTCAAGAGCCCTTGAAGGAAAAAAAAATTACTTTCACAGTGAACTTTCAATTGCCTGCTCTCTGATGTCTAAACAGAATAGACTGAGTTCATTTTTTTCCTTGTCTCTTGGCTAAAAGACCACAGCAAACTGATCCTTCACTTAATTTCAAGAAAAAACAAATTGTATTTCTTTTGGTTAAATTCATTTTTCACCTCAGGATTGAGTTCCAGTTCATCTCATCAAAATATATTTTCTTTAAAAATCTGAAATCCTTTCCCTGAATTTTATTGAAAATAAATTCTACTTTAATTATAATACGAGGTAAAATATTTTGGTGTTAATCCTTTTCTCTTTTAGTGAATTAAAACACATAGAAGCACTATTTAAAAATCATGACGCGAGATAAATGTTAAATTCTTTTTACCAAGGATCTTTTGTTTTGTGAAACCAGCTTTTCCATATCTGAAGGCATCACTCAAAAAAGGACTTCACTGAAAAGTGTTTTTAATCATTCTGAATGGAATTGTCTGAATATGACCTCCCAGATACTGATGCATTTGGATTTCCCATCCACTTAGACTATTTCATTCATAATCAAAAATCATGTGGTTTCATGTTCATTGTTTTTTCAGTTGAGAGGTTTGTCAGGAGGAAAGGTGAATGTGACTTTCTTGTCTTTTTTGTTTTAATCAAGAGAATTGTCAATAGGAAATGATTTCTGTATAAAATACACATGGAGCAAATATGACCTTTTGGTCATGACATTTTTCCATTATTACACTGGAGATTTTTCAGAGGTACACATCATGTTTTGCTGCCCTTTTCACATAAAATTATAGCACCATAAAACTTCAGACCTGTCTGTGAAAGCTAAAGAGTATTGGGAACCAGGAAGCTCTGACTGATTGCCATGATGAATAAAACAACCAGGAAATCTCAGATTTTTCTTCCATAGATTTGAATATCCAGGTATGCCCTGCATAAGCCCTCGATCTTAGAAAGCCTGTCTATACTTTTCGAACAGGGAACAGGGGAGATGGAAAGCTGACCTGCCAGTGACATATACAGCATTATACTTGGAAGAGCATAGGTTCCCTCCACCCTGACACTCTGCTCTTACCATCAAGTCACCAGTTTAGGTCATGCAGTTTAGGTCTCTAGAGTCATACCTATGGAGGAAATACAACCGTAAGAGGCAAAGTGGGCATTGGCTCTGAGTATCTACATTAATATTTTGATGAATAGTATTTATCAAAATTTATTTTTAATTGAGTAATAATTTGAGTTATGGTAAAAATATAAAGTTGTTGGTTGGGAAAAACATTAAGCTTCAAATTGGAGAAATAAATATATTTTAAGGGCAATTCTATCTACATTGTTCCTCATTTATTTACACTTTGCTACTAAAGAACACCAATAGGGTATCTGGTTTCAGATTTTAAAACTTGTGGGTTTTTTTCTTTTAGTTAGATAAAATTTAATTTTTTTTTTCATGTGCTTCTTTGAGCATCTGGTTTTCCATGCATCTCTGGTGATTTTTTTAAAAATTTTTTTAACACCTTTATTGGAGTATAATTGCTTTACAATGGTGTGTTAGTTTCTGCTTTATAACAAAGTGAATCAGCTATACATATACATATGTCCCCATATCTCTTCCCTCTTGCATCTCCCTCCCTCCCATCCTCCCTATCTCACCCCTCTAGGTGGTCACAAACCACCTAGCTGATATCCCTCTGCTATGCGGCTACTTCCCACTAGCTATTTTATGCTTGGTAGTGTATATATGTCCATGCCACTCTCTCACTTTGTCACAGCTTACCCTTCCCCCTCCCCATAGCCTCAAGTCCATGCTCTAGTAGGTCTGTGTCTTTATTCTTATCTTAACCCTAGGTTCTTCATGACCTTTTTTGTTTCTTCTTAAATTCCATATATATGTGTTAGCATACGGTATTTATTTTTCTCTTTATAACTTACTTCACTCTGTATGACAGACTCTAGGTCCATCCACCTCATTACAAATAACTCAATTTCGTTTCTTTTTATGGCTGAGCAATATTCCATTGTATATATGTGCCACATCTTCTATGTCGAGTAATCTGCTGATGGACACTTAGGTTGCTTCCATGTCCTGGCTACTGTAAATGGAGCTGCAATGAACATTTTTGTATATGACTCTTTTTGAATTATGGTTTTCTTAGGGTATATACCCAGTAGTGGGATTGCTGGGTCGTATGGTAGTTCTATTTTTAGTTTTTTAAGGAACCTCCATACTGTTCTCCATAGTGGCTATATTAATTTACATTCCCACCAACACTGCAAGAGTGTTCCCTTTTCTGCACACCCTCCCAGCATTTATTGTTTCTAGATATTTTGATGATGCCCATTCTGACCGGTGTGAGATGATATCTCATTGTAGCTTTGATTTGCATTTCTCTAATGATTAATGATGTTGAGCATTCTTTCATGTGTTTGTTGGCAATCTGTATATCTTCTTTGGAGAAATGTCTATTTAGGTTTTCTGCCCATTTTTGGATTGGGTTGTTTGTTTTTTTGTAATTGAGCTGCATGGGCTGCTTATAAATTTTGGAGATTAATCCTTTGTCAGTTGCTTCAGTTGCAAATATTTTCTCTCATTCTGAGGGTTGTCTTTTGGTCTTGTTTATGATTACCTGTGCTGTGCAAAAGCTTTGAAGTTTCATTAGGTCCCATTTGTTTATTTTTATTTCCATTTCTGTAGGAGGTGGGTCAATAAGGATCTTGCTGTGATTTATGTCATAGAGTGTTCTGCCTATGTTTTCCTCTAAGAGTTTTATGCTATCTAGCATTACATTTAGGTCTTTAAGACATTTTGAGTTTATTTTTATGTATGGTGTTAGGGAGTGTTCTAATTTCATACTTTTACATGTACCTGTCCAGTTTTCCCAGCACCATTTATTGAAGAGGCTGGTTTTTTTCTACTGTATATTCTTGCCTCCTTAATCAAAGATAAGGTGACCATATGTGCGTGGGTTTATCTCTGGGCTTTCTATCCTGTTCCACTGATCTATATTTCTGTTTTTGTGCCAGTACCATACTGTCTTGATTACTGTAGCTTTCTAGTATAGTCTGAAGTCAGGGAGCCTGATTCCTCCAGCTCCATTTTTCGTTCTCAAGATTGCTTTGGCTATTCGGGGTCTTTTGTGTTTCCATACAAATTGTGAAATTTTTTGTTCTAGTTCTGTGAAAAATGCCAGTGGTAGTTTGGTAGGGATTGCATTGAATCTGTAGATTGCTTTGGGTAGTAGAGTCATTTTCACAATGTTGATTCTTCCAATCCAAGAACATGGTATATCTCTCCATCTATTTGTATCATCTTTAATTTCTTTCATCAGTGTCTTATAATTTTCTGCATACAGGTCTTTTGTCTCCTTAGGTAGGTTTATTCCTAGATATTTTATTCTTTTTGTTGCAATGGTAAATGGGAGTGTTTTCTTAATTTCACTTTCAGATATTTAATCATTAGTGTATAGGAATGCCAGAGATTTCTGTGTATTAATTTTGTTTCCTGCTACTTTACCAAATTCTTTGATTAGCTCTAGTAGTTTTCTGGTAGCATCTTTAGGATTCTCTATGGAGAGTATCATGTCATCTGCAAACAGTGACAGCTTTACTTCTTCTTTTACAATTTGGATACCTTTTATTTCCTTTTCTTCTCTGATTGCTGTAGCTAAAACTTCCAAAACTATGTTGAATAAGAGTGGTGAGAGTGGGCAACCTTGTCTTCTTCCTGATCTTAGTGGAAATGGTTTCAGTTTTTCACCATTGAGGACAATGTTGGCTGTGGGTTTGTCATATACAGCCTTTATTATGTTGAGGAAAGTTCCCTCTATGTCTACTTTCTGCAGGGTTTTTATCATAAATGGGTGTTGAATTTTGTTGAAAGCTTTTTCTGCATCTATTGAGATGATCATATGGTTTTTCTCCTTCAGTTTGTTAATATGGTGTATCACGTTGATTGATTTGCGTATATTGAAGAATCCTTGCATTCCTGGAATAAACCCCACTTGATCATGGTGTATGATCCTTTTAATGTGCTGCTGGATTCTGTTTGCTAGTATTTTGTTGAGGATTTTTGCATCTATGTTCATCAGTGATATTGGCCTGTAGTTTTCTTTATTTTTGACATCTTTGTCTGGTTTTGATATAAGGATGATGGTGGCCTCGTAGAATGAGTTTGGGACTGCTCCTCCCTCTGATGTATTTTGAAAGCGTTTGCGAAGGATAGGTGTTAGCTCTTTTCTAAATATTTGATAGAATTCGCCTGTGAATCCATCTGGTCCTGGGCTTTTGTTTGTTGGAAGATTTTTAATCACAGTGTCAATTTCAGTGCTTGTGATTGGTTTGTTCATATTTTCTGTTTTTTCCTAGTTCAGTCTTGGCAGGTTGTGCATTTCTAAGAATTTGTCCATTTCTTCCAGGTTGTCCATTTTATTGGCATAGAGTTGCTTGTAGTAATCTCTCATGGTCTTTTGTATTTCTGCAGTGTCAGTTGTTACTTCTCCTTTTTCATTTCTAATTCTATTGATTTTTTTCTTGATGAGTCTGGCTAATGGTTTATCAATTTTGTTTATCTTCTCCAAGAACCAGCTTTTAGTTTTATTGATCTTTGCTATCCTTTCCTTCATTTATTTTTCATTTATTTCTGGTCTGATCTTTATGATTTCTTTCCTTCTGCTAACTTTGGGGTTTTTTGGTTCTTCTTTCTCTAATTGCCTTAGGTGCAAGGTTAGGTTGTTTATTCGAGATGTTTCCTGTTTCTTAAGGTAGGATTGTATTGCTACAAATTTCCCTCTTAGAACTGCTTTTGCCGCATCCCATAGGTTTTGGGTCGTCGTGTCTTCATTTTCATTTGTTTCTAGGTTTGTTTTTTTTTTTTCGGTATGCGGGCCTCTCACTGCCACGGCCTCTCCCATTGCGTAGCACAGGCTCCGGATGCACAGGACCAGCGGCCATGGCTCACAGGCCCAGCCGCACTGCGGCACGTGGGATCCCCCCAGACCGGGGCACGAACCCGTGCCCCCCGCATCAGCAGGTGGATCCCAACCACTGCGCCACCAGGGAAGCCCCTGTTTCTAGGTATTTTTTGATATCCTCTTTAATTTCTTCAGAGATCACTTCGTTATTAAGTAGTGTATTGTTTAGCCTCCACGTGTTTGTATATTTTACAGATCTTTTCCTGTAATTCTTATCTAGTCTCATAGCGTTGTGGTCAGAAAAGATACTTGATACGATTTCAATTTTCTTAAATTTACCAAGGCTTGATTTGTGACCCAAGATATGATCTATCCTGGAGAATGTTCCATGAGCACTTGAGAAAAATGTGTATTCTGTTGTTTTCGGATGAAATGTCCTATAAACGTCAATTAAGTCCATCTTGTTTAATGTATCATTTACAGCTTGTGTTTCCTTATTTATTTTCATTTTGGATGATCTGTCCATTGGTGAAAGTGGGGTGTTAAAGTCCCCTCCTATGATTGTGTTACTGTCGATTTCCCCTTTTATGGCTGTTAGTATTTGCCTTATGTATTGAGGTGCTCCTATGTTGTGTGCTAAATATTTACAATTGTTGTATCTTCTCCTTGGATCAACCCCTTGATCATTATGTAGTGTCCTTTTTTGTCTCTTATAATAGTCTTTATTTTAAAGTCTATTTTGTCTGATATGAGAATTTCTACTCCAGCTTTCTTCTGATTTCCATTTTCATGGAATATCTTTTTCCATTCTCTCCCTTTCAGTCTGTATGTGTCCCTAGGTCTGAAGTGGGTCTCTGTAGACAGCATATATATGGGTCTTGTTTTGTATCCATTCAGCCAGTCTGTGTCTTTTGGTGGGAGCATTTAATCCATTTACATTTAAGGTAATTATCAATATGTATGTTCCTATTCCCATTTTCTTAATTGTTTTGGGTTCGTTATTGTAGGTCTTTTCCTTCTGTTGTGTTTCTTGCCTAGAGAAGTTCCTTTAGCATTTGTGGTAAAGCTGGTTTTGTGGTGCTGAACTCTCTCAACTTTTGCTTGTCTGTAAAGGTTTTAATTTCTCCATCAAATCTGAATGAGATCCTTGCTGGGTAGAGTAATCTTTTTTGTAGGTTTTTCTCCTTCATCACTTTAAATATGTCCTGCCTCTCCCTTCTGGCTTGCAGAGTTTCTGCTGAAAGATCAGCTGTTAACTTTATGGGGATTCCCTTGTGTGTTATTTGTTGTTTTTCCCTTGCTGCTTTTAATATGTTTTCTTTGTATTTAATTTTTGATAGTTTGATTAATATGTGTCTTGGTGTGTTTCTCCTTGGATTTATCCTGTATGGGACTCTCTGTGTTTCCTGGACTTGATTAACTATTTCCTTTCCCATATTAGAGAAGTTTTCAACTATAATCTCTTCAAATGTTTTCTCAGTCCCTTTTTTTTTCTCTTCTTCTTCTGGGACCCCTATAATTCGAATGTTGGTGTGTTTAATGCTGGTCCAGAGACCTCTGAGACTGTCCTCAGTTCTTTTCATTCTTTTTTCTTTATTCAGCTCTGCAGTAGTTATTTCCACTATTTTATCTTCCAGGTCACTTATCCATTTTTCTGGTTCAGTTATTCTGCTATTGATCCCTTCTAGAGTATTTTTAATTTCATTTATTTTGTTGGTCATTGTTGCTTGTTTCCTCTTTAGTTCTTCTAGGTCCTCATTAAATGTTTCTTGCATTTTCTCTATTCTATTTCCAAGATTTTGGATCATCTTTACTATCATTATTGTGAGTTCTTTTTCAGGTAGACTGCCTATTTCCTCTTCATTTGTTAGGTCTGGTGGGTTTTTACCTTTCTCCTTCATCTGCTGTGTGTTTTTCTGTCTTTTCATTTTGCTTATCTTACTGGGTTTGGGGTCTCCTTTTCACAGGCTGCTGGTTTGTAGTTCCCATTGTTTTTGGTGTCTTTCCCCAGTGGCTAAGGTTGGTTCAGTGGGTTGTGTAAGTTTTCTGGTGGAGGGGATTAGTGCCTGTGTTCTGGTGGATGAGCCTGGATCTTGTCTTTCTGGTGGGCAGTTCCACGTCTGGTGGTGTGTTTTGGGGTGTCCGTGGCCTTATTATGATTTTAGGCAGCCTCTCTGCTAATGGATGGGGCTGTGTTCCTCTCTTGCTAGTTGTTTAGCATAGGGGGTCCAGCATTGTAGCTTGCTGGTCGTTGAGTGAAGCTGGGTCTTGGTGTTGAGATGGAGATATCTGGGAGATTTTCGCCGTTTGATATTACGTGGAGCTGAGAGGTCTCTTGTTGACCAGTGTCCTGAAGTTGGCTCTCCAACCTCAGAGGCACCGCTCTGACTGCTGGCTGGAGCCCCAAGAGCCTTTCATCCACACAGAAAAAGAGGAAAAGGGGAAAAAAATAATCTTTCTTGCTCCCAAAGTCCACCTCCTCAATTTGGGATGATTCGTTTTCTATTCAGGTATTCCACAGATGCAGGGTACATCAAGTTGCTTGTGGAGCTTTAATCCACTGCTTCTGAGGCTGCTGGGAGAAATTTCCCTTTCTCTTCTTTTTTCTCACAGCTCCCGGGGTTCCTGCGAGGTAGCAAAAGTATCACCTTCCTCCTGTGCTTCCTCTCTCCAGGTCCCAAAGTCACCTTCACAAGGTCTGCTAGTGTTGGAGGGTCTCCTGAAGAGGCGGGGGGTGGCTGTGGCTCACCGTGGGGACAAGGACACTGGCAGCAGAAGTTCTGGGAAGTACTCCTTGGCATAACCACTCCCAGAGTTCCTAAAAGTTTTTTTTTTTTTAATCTGCATCATTTGGTTTATTCCCTTTCAATTATGTTTTAGTATCTCATGTATTTAGAACAATTTCCTAAAAATCTTTTGTGGTTCAGAAAGAAACATAGAATATTAAGCCTGGGCTTACTCTTTATCTGGTGCTGTCCAAGAGAAATATAATGCAAACCACATGCATAAGTTAAAATTTTCTAGTTGTCACATTAAACTAAGTAAAGAGAAATAGGTGAAATTAGTGTCAATTGTATGTTTAATTAAATTAGTATGTTTAAAATTTATAATTTTAACATGTAGTCAGAATAAGATATTATAAATATTTTACTTTTTCTCTTATTAAGTCTTCAAAATCCAGTGTGTATTTTACACCCACAGTTCATACCAGCTGCATTTCAAGGGCTTGGAAGTCACATGTGACTATGACAATTGTGTTGGGCATTACAGCTGTACTCTATGAAGGGAAGTTATGGCTACTGTACTGGGTTGAAGGAACTAATACTTCCTTCTTTCCACTATGCTCATCCCCCAACCCCCATGCCTTTGAACTTTTAATGAGAAAATGACTCTTCTAGAACTATAGACCATGCTCATAGCTGTGAGTAAAAATGATCCAACCCTGCTCCACCTAACCACACTTTTTTAAATGGTTAATAACTTTTCTTTCATTACAAGTGAAACGTGTTTTCTGTAGACAAATTAGAAAGTACGGATTACAAAAAGAAAAATTTAAATATCTCTAATCCCACTCCCTGAGAACTTCTAATATTTTGTTGAACATCTATTTAGAAGTTTTTTTGTGCAATTGATATAAAACAGTTTTATAATGCATGCACTCTTTTGTGACTGGATATTTTTTAACCTAGTATTACCTTTTAAACATTTCTCATGTTCTTTTTATGCAACTTCTAGATGAATTTTAATGGCAGAATAATATTTCATTTAGTACATGTACCATAATTTATTTAAGCAATCCCTTGTGTTTGGACATTGCAACTATCTAACTATCAAATTTTTTGCTATCGCAAAGGAGTCTATTCTTTAGGTTTGTTTGGCTCATGTTTGGAGTGAGGGAGCAGGGAGCACTTTTACAGGTAATCCAAAAAACAGGAAGATAGTTGCAAATTGCAGCCAACTAAATAATAGTTTCCGGGTTTGTCTGGATACTTTGAAATGTTCAGTTTAGCATGCATAAGGGATCCTCATGAAACTATCAGAAAAACCATACACGTGTCTAAAGATCAAATGCATTTTATTTATTTATTGTTGAATGCATTTTAAATGCTTTTCAGACTCATGTAAGAAAACAATAAAAATTAGTCTTTCTTTTTCCCAAGTAGATATTCTGAAAGAAAATAGGTAAACACAATCTCTTTTATGTTATCATTTGTTTTTGGAATCATCATCGCTGTTGCGATGAAAACATAAATCCAAACTCATTTCATTTTCTGAATTGTTAGGGAAGCTAGAAATCTAAAGGGTAATTTCATGAATGTAAAACATCTGCCTCAAGTGTCTCGTTTCCAGGGTGTGGGAAAAGGAAAGATCGTTCGTTGAGTTCTCTCTCCATCTTACTCCCAAATTATTCAAAATTCTCGGAGGCTGACTATTTTTCACAAAGTCAGTTTTGCTTCCTAAGAGCAAGTACAAATAGCCCACTGTTGCCATGAAGCCACTGCTCTTCCAGGTCTCTGCATGGAATGAAGTGGGTCTTCAAAGAAAGAACTTATACTCAGCCAAGCAAGTTCCATGTTCAAATGCCTCAGATTACAATGTCTTACCTTACGTTCTCATGACAAGCAATTATTTCCATAATGATCAGATTAAGAGGGATGACCCAGCCACAGGTCCACCCTGCACAGAATCACTATTAGCTCCATAACTATTTAAACTCCTGCAGAGTCTAGGTCAGAAGTCTAGATTGCCCTACCACTCAAGTAAGTTCCATCAAGGGGTCCCCTAGGTGTCTTTTCCTTTCAATAAATCACACTGAGAACCATCTTAGTCCTTTAGTGAGGTTCTAGTTACATCTCAGCTCAGGAGGGAAGGGGTAAAAGCCTTCCTTCCCAGGAGACCTTGATCCTGGCACAAACTTTCTCATATCTTCTTCAGTGATCAGCCCTTCAAGCAAAAAAAGTAATGGAATAGAGAGCTTCATCAATCCCCCAAATGGGCTTCTCTTACCTTTCTCCCAGGATGGCCTCACGTCTGGCTTCAAAGGTCCTGGGTTCAAATCCTTGCCAATTCATTTGTTGTGTAACCTTGAGCAAGTCAATTAAACTTACTGAACCTCAGTTTCTCTACTTGTAAAATCACAGGGGTGTTGTAAGGCTTTATGTAACATAAAGCACTTAGCCCAGCAGCAGGCATCTAGTAAACTACAGTATTCGTTCCTGTATTACTTACCTATACATAACTAAGAAGGGAAATAGCAGACTGTGGTGCTCCATCCATATCAATTTAGATCCCTTTATTGTTTCAGTGGACCCCTTCCCCAACTTCTGTGTGGTTTTGCTTCTAGCAAATCATGCTTGCTCTTTAGAGGAATGCCTGGAGCTGATTTGAGGAGTTTATAATGGACTGAAGTAGGACTATGAAAGCCACACTCTTTCTTTGAGTGAGGACCAACTCTAAGACATGATCTATACTCCAGAGCTCTCTGTGGGACCCCGCCGAGGCTGGGACTCTGCCTGAAATCACACCTTCACTCTCACACTTCACACACACACACACACACACACACACACACACTTCTCACTCTTTCCTGTCCTGCTCCCCTCTGTCCCTCTACAGTTTCCCCTAGGAATACTTCCCTAATAAATCACTTGCACACGAATCCTTGCCTCAGGGTCTGCTTCTGGGCAACATGGACTAAGACAGGAAAATCCAGTGATTCTTTCTAAAACAAGAAAAATCTATTCCAAGATGTGTTGATGTCTTGGCAATGTTAATAGCACCTTCTCTTGTGCACACACAAATTCCAGTCTGCTTAATGGGATATCAGATACAGTAGTAATACATAAAGCTTATCCCTAAGGTTGAACTAATAATGAAAACTTGTAAATTATTTCATGAGGGGAAAATTAGTGTTTGTCCATTTTGAGGCAACTCGTTTTATCATCCAGTTGAAATGATTTCATAAAATGGCTATTAGAAAACTTACCCCAAGAGAGTCTCATGATATGGAGAACTGAGTGTTTGTAGCCTTATAAAAAAGTAATTGATTTTTAAACTGTGGTAAGAAAGCATCTTAATG
This sequence comes from Globicephala melas, assembly GCF_963455315.2. Classification (NCBI taxonomy): domain Eukaryota; kingdom Metazoa; phylum Chordata; class Mammalia; order Artiodactyla; family Delphinidae; genus Globicephala; species Globicephala melas. Next base: position 155,609,919 of record NC_083315.2, read on the forward strand.
TTATTTTTTAAATAAAATTGTTTGCAGTGAGGACAATATTTATTAGCTTGTGCCTCCCTCCTTCCCCACCAAGGAAAACTCCTTGTGAGCCATTTTCTTGTATGATTTGTGGAACAAAATCAGGAAAATGTGTGGAGTAAGATAGCATCTAAAAAGGATGCAGATAGGACTTCCCTCGTGGTCCAGTGGGTAAGACTCCACACTCCCAATGCAGGGGGCTCAGGTTTGATCCCTGGTCGGGGAACTAGATCCCACAAGCATGCCACAGCTAAGAGTCTGCATGCCACAACTAAGAAGTCCGCATGCTGCAATGATGATCCCGTGTGCCGCCACTAAGACCCAATACAGCCAAAATAAATTAATAAATTAATTTAAATAAAATAAAATAAAAATGAGGCACAAATAACCAGTAAGGCTTGGTCACTTTGTATAACCCAATACTTTGGGGAAGGAATGAAGTAGAAAAAGGAAGGGAGGAAGAAATCTTGTAGAGAATTTTGGAGGTTCATCAGGAGCGGGTTTGAAAGAAGGGAGAAGCAGAGGAAGGGCTTTTAAAGATGTGTTGTGAGGATTAAGAATGATTCCCCTTTGGAGATCAGCTCAGTGCTTTGTGACCACCTAGAGAGGTGGGATAGGGAGGCTGGGAGGGAGGGAGATGCAAGAGGGAAGAGATATGGGGACATATGTATATGTATAGCTGATTCACTTTGTTATAAAGCAGAAACTAACACACCATTGTAAAGCAATTATACTCCAATAAAGATGTTAAAACAAAAAAAGAATGATTCCCCTTTGAACCCTCCTGCACTGTTGGTGGGAATGTAAGTTCGTGCAGCCACTATGGAGAACAGTATGGAGGTTCCTCAGAAAACTAAAAATAGAATTACCATATGATCCAGCAGTCCCACTCCTGGGCATATACATGGACAAAACTATAATTCAAAAAGATACATGTACCCATATGCTCATAGCAACCCTATACCCAATAGCCAAAACATGGAAACAACCTAAATGTTCATCAACAGATGAATGGATAAAGAAGATGTGGTACATATATACAATGGAATACTACTCAGCCATTAAAAAGAATGAAATAATGCCATTTGCAGCAACATGGATGCAACTAGAGATTGTCATACGAAGTGAATTAAGTCAGAAAGAGAAAGACAAATACCATATGATATCACTTATATCTGGAATCTAAAATATGGCACAAATGAACCAATCTACAAAACAGAAACAGACTCACAAACACAGAGAACAGATTTGCAGTTGCCAAAGGGGAGCGGGGGAGGGAGAGGGATGGACTGGGAGCTTGGGGCTGGTAGATGCAAACTATTACATTTAGGATGGATAAACTGTATAGCACAGGAAACTATATCCAATCTCTTGGGATAAACCATAATGGAAAAGAATATCAAAAAGAGAGTGTCTATATATATATGTGTGTGTGTGTGTGTATCACTGAGTCAGTGTGCTGTACAGCAGAGATTGCCACAACATTGTAAATCAGCTATAGTTCAAATAAAAAAAAAGAATGGTTCCCCTTTAACACTAACTAACTCCCACAAATAAAGACAGGACTTCCTTTTACTGACTTAACAGTATTTCTTTGCAAATGACATTGCAGTGAGCCTAGGTCACATGGGGCCTTGAGTTATTTCTGAACTAATATCAACCTCTACCTTTCCCTATTCCCTAAATCAGAATCAATTTCAGTTTGAAAATGAGAGACCTCTGTTCTCTTCAAACCACTTCTTTATCCCTATAATTGGGAGGGCAAATATTATAAGAAGTTAAATGCTTGTTAATTATAATACCTATTAATACTATTATAATCACAATCATAAAATTTTCATTTAACTTCAGTTAGTTTGTTTTACCTGGTGGTCATTATAACCCTGTGGGTTAATGAGAAGAGATACTATTCTCCACACGTGAAAAAAAATTGAGGCTCAGAGAGTTTAAAATTCACCTAAAGTCACAGAGACAGTTATTAGCAGAGCTGAGATTGGCCAGCCCAGTCAAAAGGCAGCTAAACTCTCTCCCCCATTGTACTGATGGAACACAAGTGGTAAAATAAACACTAACAATGCTACATGGAGAAGAATCATTTCTAGTTTGCCTCTTTACAGGTTATCAAACTCTGTTATTACCCAAATTTTCAAGTAACTTTGCAACCAGGATAGAAATAATAGAGGGAAAGAGAACAGTGGACATGAAGCTTAACTTCTGTCATTCTGCAGGTGCTTATTAAATCAATCCTATTACATTTATCTCAGCTTGGTGAGGTTTATTATGATAAGATGTGGCTACTCTTAGCAATATGTGATACACGTAAAATTCATAGCACAATATTTGACTGGGTATTTTAGTTATCTATTATTGCAATAAAAAATTAGAGGTTTAAAGCAACCATCTTATTATATCTAAATTATAATCAGGAATTATATAATCTAAATTATAATCAGGGTAGGATAAGATATAGCTGAATCATTCTCATGGCATCATCAGAGTTCACTTAATGGTATTTGTGTGACAAATGGGTGTCGCTGGAGAGCCCATGGTGTGTTCCTTCACATGTCTGCTGCTTCGTGGGGATGGCTGAATGCTGGTCTCAGGTGGGACTGTGACTGGAGCTCCTACACTCTTCATTTCAGGGTAGTCAAACTTCTTTCATGACAGTTCAGGGCCCTCTAGGAGAATATTCAAAGACACCCATGCAGAAGCTTCAAGACATCTTCTAATCTAACCACAAAATGCAAGAACACTACTTCTACCACATTCTTTGGTCAAGCAACCAAGGCTAGCCCAAATTCAAGGGGAGGAAAATTTGTGGCCATCTTTTTACTACCACAGTGGACATCAGTAAATCTTTTTTTCCCTTAAGTAACAGTTTCCACGTTATCTTATCTCTCTAAGCAATAGGAATTTTTTTAAAAAATAAAAAAAGGACAGGAGGGGTTTCCCTGGTGGCTCAGTGGTTGAGAGTCTGCCTGCCGATGCAGGGGACACGGGTTCGTGCCCTGGTCCGGGAAGATCCCACATGCCGTGGAGCGGCTGGGCCCGTGAGCCATGGCTGCCGAGCCTGCGCGTCCGGAGCCTGTGCTCCGCAACGGGAGAGGCCACAACAGTGAGAGGCCCGCGTACTGCAAAAAAAAAAAAAAGTAAAAAAAAAAGGACAGGAAAAATGATCCATAAAAAAGAGAAAATCAGTTGATAACAACAGACCCATAATGACAGAGATGATGGAATTAATAGACAATGACACAAATTTTCTGTTATAAGTCTTCTAAAGAAACTCAAGAAAAGAAAACATGACGATAATGAGGAGAGAAATGGAAGACATGGAGAAGACCCAAATGGAATTCTATGGTTAAAAATACATAAAATGAAAATTTAACTGGATGGGCTTAATAGCATTAAACACTACAAAGTGAAAAATATTAAGACTTTGAAGACTTAGCAATAGAAAATATCCAAAATTGAGTACAGAGGGGAAAAAAGATAGTTAAAAAAATGAAGAGTGCATCAATGACCTGTATGACAAAATCAAGTCTTTAATACACATGTAATTGGAGTTCCAAAAGGAGATGAAAGAGAAAGGGAACAAAAGAAAATTTTGAGGCAGTAATGACCCAAACTTTTCCACATCTGATAAAAACTCTACGCCCACAAGTCCAAGAAGCTCTAATGAAGCAGAAGAAGAAGAAACAGAAAGAAAGCTACACCAGGGCACATCGTAATCGAATTGCTGAAAATCAGTGATAAAGAGAATATCTTAAAAACAGTCATAGAAAAAAATAAATACACAGAGTTCTTGTCAGAAACTCCACAGATTGGAATGCAACAGAATGACATCTTTAAGTACTGAAAGAAAGAAAAAGCTGTTAACCTATAATTTTATGCCCAGTGAAAATATCTTTCCATATTGAAAGCAAAATAAAGACTTTTTCTGATAAAAGTTGAGTAAAGTCATTGCTAGCAGACCTGCACTAACAACAAGAAGAATAACATGTTAAAGGAAGTTCTTTAGGCAGGAAAAAAACAATACCAAATGGAAATTTGGATCTACATAAATGTATGAAGAGCAGCAGAAGTGGTAGGGAGGAAGACTGTGGTTTGAAATCAGTGTATAACACTTAAGACGCAAGCACAGAAAAGAAAATTAACTCATTCAAAAATATTAACACCTGAAATGCAAATTAGGAATGAGAAGAACTTGCTTTTTGATCATTTGTTAAATAAAATTATTTTTCTTCTCCCTAACAACAACAGCAACAACAAAAACATACACACACACAGACACACATACACACACATCTCCTTCAAAAATATTTGACCCTGGTATTTAACATTTCTGAATAGAATATATATATGATAAATCTATGCATACTAACTCTTTGATGTTTCACTCTTTGTCCTGACTGGTTTGAAAGTTTCCTAAGCCAATAGTCTTTTATCCCTGGATAAAATTCACTGACAGTACTTTGAAATTTTAATGAGAGATGATGAACTTAATGAACTGCCAATTTGCACATGACTACGAGAAAAAAATGTTAATGTTACCCTCTGCCAAAGCCTGCATTGCCATTTTTAAGGAAAGCTACTTTCCGAACACTGGACAGATGGCAAGTGTTCACCAAGTGCTTTTTTTTTTGTGGTACGTGGGCCTCTCACTGTTGTGGCCTCTCCCGCCGCAGAGCACAGGCTCCGGACGCACAGACTTAGCGGCCATGGCCCACGGGCCCAGCCGCTCCGCGGCACGTGGGATCCTCGCGGACCGGGGCACGAACCCGTGTCCCCTGCATCGGCAGGCGGACTCTCAACCACTGCGCCACCAGGGAAGCCCTCACCCAGTGCTTTTATCTGGAGTACAAACTGGAGGCCAGCTGTGTTTATGGGCATCATTTTATATAAGACCTCATGCATTATAATTCCTGACATTCATTCAGTATTGTGTGATATATAATTCACTTTTCCTTTCTCCTCATAATAACTAAGTGAGAAGAGTGGATAATATCATCACCCTTCTTTGGTTAAGGTTCAAAAAGCCTTGACTCCCAGTCCATCACCCTGCTTCTTTCACTGACACTTTTAATCCTTCAGATTCTGTTATAAATTATAGTCTTCTGGTTTCAGCTTAAATCAGTTCTTTGGAGAGGACTTCTTATGCACTTGCACAGATCTGGGCTCTTCCTTCATAGCATTAACACAGTGATAATAATATAGTAAGTTAACTGTATTAAATAGCTTTTTTAATGTCTAGCTCCTCCACTGGTCTCAGCTTCATGAAGGCAGGATGTCCATCTGAGTTGTTTATCACTGCATTCCCCTCACCATGCGTGGTGCCTGGAACACGGTAAACACTCAACATATGTGTAGTACTAAATATGTGTTGATTCCTGAAGTGCCTCTGGGTCACACCTTCACAACAAAGGAAAGAACCTATGGTTATGTAGTGTCAGAAGACCGTATGTATGTATACTTTATAGTGGAAGGCTTGCAGGACTGCTATTACTTTATTATATGAACTTAAGTCACTCAACCTTTCCTCATATCATTCATCCATAAAATAACAAGGTTTAGACAAATATATAGGTTTTAAACAGCGCTCCTCAAAGCCTAAAATGCTCCATGAGGGTTGAGGAAATGTTAAAGGGAACCATTTACATTTTTTCTTTTATTTACATACCAAGTAAGACTACCACACAAAGTAAACAGTAGTCCAAGGCTCTGTAATAAAATATTCCCAATAATATTGAGGCTGCACTGTAATGCTCCCTCATAAATTAGAAACAAATGAAATAGAGGAAATTTTTAAAGTAACACATAATGGATCATAATAGAGATATAAAAAATCTCTTAAAGGAAATACAACAACCTCATGCAATCTAGTTGAAGAAAATATCCATCTGGCAGAGAATTGATCAGCCATAAACGCAGAGAGAAAGTGGAGTCACACATGAGAATTGTGGAAGTTCCTGTCTAGTCAATGTCCAAGACAAATGAAACTTAAACCAGTGAATGTAAAGTGCTGTGATCCCACAGGCAAGGTCATTCCTTGTAAGAAGTGGTGATGTTAGGCTCTCTTAGCCTGAGAGCATTAAAAAAGTGAGTTCCTCTCCTTCTTTTGATGGATTTCATGCTCTACAAGCAACCTTCTGAATCTGTCTTGGTTCCCTACAATAGTCTGCTCACAAGAAAACACGGGCTTGGCATCATGACTACTCTGGTCCATGTGACAGTTTTATTTCTCATCATCGATTCATACATTGGCAAAGAGATTTGTATGTTTTTAGTTCTATAAAAAAAACAATTCATCTAGTGTTCAACCACTATGTGCCAGACATTGTTCTAGGTGCTTCTAACAATAATTTGTTAAATCTTCATGGCAATCCTATGAGGTAGGTATTATTATTATCATCTACATTTCATACTTTGCAGAACAGCAGTAGTGTATACTGAAGAATCTGATGTCTTTTTGCCTGTGATTAAAACCCTGCTCTCCTACTGAACAGCTGTGTGGCTTTTAGCAAGTTATTTAACCTTCCTGTATCTCAGATCATCATCTGTAAAATGGGGATAATAATATTATATAACTCTCATGGCTGTTATGGTGATGAAGTAATAAATGTAATGTACTTTCATAGTGCCTGGCTCAGAGCTATGTAGATATTTATCATTTTCAATTTACATCCTTGTTGTACTAGTCTGGATTTTCCAAAGAAACAGAATACATACATATATATTCTATATACAGAGACATAGGCAGAGGGAGAAGGATTTTTTACAATAAGGCATTGGCTCACATGGTAATGGAGGCTGAGAAGGCTGAGACCTGCAGTTGGAAAGCTGGAAACACAAGAGAGCTGACAGTATATTTCCAGTCTGAGTCCAAAGACCTGAGAATCAGGAGAGACTCTATGTAAGTTCCAGTTAAGTCCGAGTCCAAAGGCAGGAAAAGACCAGTGTCCCAGCGGGAAGATAGGCAGGCAGAGAGAAAGAATTTTCTCTCTTATACAGCCTTTTTTTTTCTATTCAAGCCTTCAGTGAATTGGATGAGGTCCATCCACAATGGGGAGGGAAATCTACTTTCCTCAGCCTACTCATTCAAATGTTTACCTCCTCCAGAAATACCCTCACAGACACAACCAGAATAATGTTTAACCAAATACCTGGGCACTCTATGGCCCTGTCAAGTTGACACACAAAATTAACCTTCACACTTGGGTTTACAAATATACTTTTTTACATGACTGTGCATATCTCCAAATCCTTTAGCCGTTAAAAATACCAATCACGTGGTATTGGTAAATACCAATTGGTATTTACATACACATCTACCAGTCTGGCTAAAATTTAAAAGACAGATAATACCAGGTGTTGGTGAGGATGCAGAGTTAACGGGAACTCCCATCCATCACTGGTAAGAGGGAACATGGTACAGTCACTTTGGAAACCAGCAGTTTTTGTTATAATTAAGTATATATTTACCTATGATTCATAAATCCCACTCCTAGGTATTTACCTAAGAGCAGTGATTGTATATGCCCATAAAAAATTGGCACACGGATGTTCATAGAAGCTTTAAACATAATAACCCCAATTGGAAAAATATCAATTATAGAATGAATAAATAAATGATGTGTATTCATAGTTAGCAATAAAAAAGAATGACTGATACAGGCAACAACATGGACGAATCTCAAAACCATTATGTTGAACAAAAGAAGCCAGACAGAAAAGGGTGGCTAATGTATGATTACATTTATGTGAAGTTAACAAAAAGAGCAATCTGAGAGGGACGGGGTTACTGACTGGAAAGGGGCACAAGGGAACTTTCTCAGATGATGGAGATATTCTATATTTTGATCTAGGTCCTCGTCACATGGATGTATGTGTTCATATGTAAAGTATAAGTATACCTACCTATACTGGATGAAATAAAAATTCATATTTTAAGGTAAGACAAGAAAAATTTAAACATAAAATTTTTCTCTGCCCTTTGGCCTCCTCCCTCCCCTCTAGTGCACATTGTGTGTCTACATTATAGGTTAACCAGACCTCCCCAACAGCAGAAATAACTGCTCAACCCTAAAGATCAATTTTCTCCTTCTGGCGCCAGCCATGTAACTCCTCGGAAGATAACATTCCTTTCTCAATCCTAGAAGGAGTCACAATGACTCACTACTCCCCTGTACGTGCAGACATCTCTGGTGAACTGTATGTACATTGCCAGTGTATCATTTCCCTTAAAGATAGCTATTGGTGTGGAACAGACTATTCACACGACCTGGGGAGATACTGGCCCACACCCAGTGGAAGTTCTTAGCTTAAATACTTAACGGATGACCTACTAATATTACTAGTCATATACTTGTATTCTGCCTAATTGTACAAGATTATTGTTTCTTATATTACCAGATGTGTGACTGAGGCTCAGATAAAATTAATGATGATTAGGCACCTTGAAATCTAATTGATCAAATTTATAATTCTAAGATCAATTGCTGTAATAGTGTAACTCTAATTATGAGAAGCAGCAACAAGAGGGAACCATTTCCTGGACCCCGACAGACAGGTAGTCCAGAGGATTTGGGCTGCTGTTAACAGGGCCTGCTTCAGTAACAGCACACTGAACGGCCTATCAACGAAATCCTCACCTGACCTGGGGGTGAGCATTCCTAGCACCGTGGGACAAATTGCTCATGAAATGCCTCCCAAACCTTGGTTGAAATTAAGACCGAAAGGGAAGGGATTATAAAATAAAGAATGTTGGGCTTCCCTGGTGGCACAGTGGTTGAGAGTCCGCCTGCCGATGCAGGGGACACGGGTTCATGCCCCGGTCCGGGAGGATCCCACGTGCCACGGAGCGGCTGGGCCCGCGAGCCATGGCCGCTGAGCCTGCGCGTCCGGAGCCTGTGCTCCGCAACGGGAGAGGCCACAACAGTGAGAGGCCCAAGTACCGCAAAAAATAATAATAATAAAAATAAAGAAAGAAAGAATGTTGTCCACTATCCAGGCCTACACATTAGCCACTGCAGTCGCTGACCTGCAATACACCTTGAAAGGAATTCATGGCGAAGATCAGGAAGAGGCACTCTGTGCTTTGGGAAAACTGGCAGAACAGACCTTCAGATAGATATTTTCAGGGGAAAGTTTTTATAAACCTGGATTCTTGCATCTTCCCATACTTAGAAAAGCACTAAACCATTAACTAAGACGTCTGTTCCTCGTGACTAGCAGCAAATTTCTACTGAGATGTGTGTTTGATTGTATATACCCCATTCACCAAGATCCAATGTATACTGGCCTTCCCCTTTACCTCTTCAGAGCAGTTCTCAAAGCTCTCTGAGAGACTGTGTCCTGGGTTATAATTCTTAGACTGGCTCAAATAAAAATTTCCATTTCATTCTTAGACTGACTATTGATTAATTTTTTCATTGACACACTGGTATACCCTTAAGTAGCTAAGTAGACATTTAAGATTTGTGCATCTTACTGGACACAAATTATACTTGTGAAAAAATTTCAATACAATAAGTATCCCAAATGAAATAAAACTAAATTAAATATGTATTTTTCAATCTGGAAACCAAGCATCATAAATAGAAAACTCTCTCCCAGATGACGTAAGCTGGACAATTTCCATAAGCCAGATCTGTCAGGCCATTGCTTGGGTTTCTAAGTCTCGAATCACAAAAATTAAAGCCCAAACGGAAACTGTCTGTCCCAAAATGATGACTCATAGGCGCCTCTGGAATCTGGGTATTGCAGTTTCACACCTTGCGCTGCAGGCATCACCTGGTATTTTTGTACTGTTTGTAAATAATTCAGCAGCAGCCCTGACTGAAATCCCACTCTACCACCAAAACCAGAAAACACAACTTAGTACAGATTAAAATTTGTTCATACTTAAACATACGGCCTCTATGTAGAGAGTGCCAACTATTTGACTGTGTGATTCTTCTGGGTCTACATCCCTGATATTAATCCCTGTGCTTGCTGCACTCTCTCACAACTCACCACAGAGTTAGAAAAAAAAAAAATTGGCACAGTGGTAAAACAAATTCACCAATGAGAATTTTTTTCTCAGCCAAGTAGAAACAATGGGAAAACAATAAATGTCATATTTAATATTGTCCGGTTTATAGGGTACAACTTCACAATATATAAGTATCTGGATTATTTGCACCAATTCTCTCTTCTTCTACTGCCAGTACTTTTTATGGTCACACTTGGCACATCTAAATGAATTATCAGTTGATTGAAACAGGTATTTAATAAAAAGGAGGTTTTACAGATCTGCTAGTCAACACAGTGCCTGTAGTTAACAATAATGTATTGTTCACTAAAGATTTGTTTAGCAGGTAGATCTCATGTTAAATGTTCTTAACACACACGCGAAAACCAAGAAAAAACAAACAAAGAAAAGGGGACACAGGAAACTTTTGGAGGCAATAGATATGTCTATTCCCTTTATTGTGGTTTCATGGGTGCATGAAACCCATATGGGTGCATATGGCCAAACTCATTACATTGTATACATTAATTATGTATAGTTTTTTGTATGTCAATTAACCTCCACAAAGCTGTTAAAAATAGAATTAATGTAATTCTGAATAAAAAATACTTTCTCCTAAAATTTTTTTTAACTAAAAAAATAAATAAAAAGGAGCCCTTGAAATGCAGATGACAAGGGAATTCCCTGGCGGTCCAGTGGTTAGGATGCCAAAAAAAAAAAAAAAAAAAAAACAAAGAAATGCCGATGACAATATTAAACAAACAAGCTTGGTGCAGAATCACAAAATATTCTCAGCCTGGGCTTCCCTGGTGGCACAGTGGCTAAGAATCTACCTGCCAATGCAGGAGACATGGGTTCAAGCCCTGGTCCAGGAAGATTCCACACGCCCTGGAGCAACTAAGCCCGTGCGCCACAGCTACTGAGCCTGTGCTCTAGAGCCCATGAGCCACAACAAGAGAAGCCACTGCAGTGAGAAGCCCGCGCACTGCAACGAAGAGTAGCCCACGCTCACAGCAACTAGAGAAAAGCCCGCACACAGGAATGAGGACCCAACGCAGCCAAAAATAAATAAATAAATTTATAAAAAAATAAAATATTCTCAGCCTGATTGCCAAGAGACCAAAAATGTGACACACAAGTGAAAAGTTTGGTGTTTCTGGACCACACAAGCTCAGCCATGGCAAAGAAGATCAGCAGGGATTCTCAACTCATGAGATTCAGTCTGGCTCATCTCCTCATACTCCACATTCTTTATCAAGTAAAGGCTGTAATGGGAAACCTGAAGCATTGCTTAATTAAAACCTCACCCACATGTACACACTGACACACAAACTATGTATTATGAGTCCAGAAACCTTGTAAAATACAAGACGCTGGAATGTTGATAAAATTTCAGTGAAATGAGCCTACTATCATGCAAGATTACTGTGAAAAATTTAATTGCGCTAACTGTTCTTTTTGGAACATAGAGAACTATCTGCTCTCTTTAGTAGCATTAATCAGATTTCCCTCTTCCATCGCTACTGCAAGAACAAAGACGGTACTTAAAACTGGATCCTATTCGGCAAAATCTGTAAGTCAATCAGTGGCATCTCACATGAATTTCGATTTCTGCACTGCAGCTTCCAAATGCAGATATTTGAGAAATATAAATCTTGCCTGCTCAAAGCCCAAAGGAAACATTTGACTCTAAGTCATATTCTCACTGATACTTCTTGGTTAAATAAGTCTTAGAAAAACAAATTAAATTACATCAGCAGCTTAAATATTTATTCTCTCTTGTAATTTCCATATCTTAAAGCCAACCTGTTTAACTATTAAATGTACATAGTCCACTTAGGATACAAAACTATAGCTGTAAACTTTTTTCCCCAATGATTTATATGTGATGCCTTAGTCATTAATAGTAAATACTGGTACTATTTGTATAAAGTAAGCCTTCTGAGTTTTTTCATTCTATTTTAGAGAGAATAATCATTGCCTTCTTATTTTGAACCATCAAAAAAAAATAAAAAAGCAGAGTCTCTTCTGTACCTGGTGTATTTTCATACGAAATAAACATTATTTTGATGCTAATCCTTTGGATAATAGTATAACACCTTGAAGCTTTTCTAATGTATTTATCAAAAGAATATACTCTTAGATATGTATTTTTCTCTTCAAAAATATTCAAAATGTATTCTGAAAGTAAAATAAAACATTTTGGCCAAATAATTACAATCATTTGCTTTCTTTCCTCTCCCATCTGCTTTTAAAGCAGTAATCACAGGCTTCCCTGGTGGCGCAGTGGTTGAGAGTCCGCCTGCCGATGCAGGGGACATGGGTTCGTGCCCCGGTCTGGGAAGATCCCACATGCCGCGGAGCAGCTGGGCCCGTGAGCCATGGCTGCTGAGCCTGCGCTCCGCAACAGGAGAGACCACAACAGTGAGATGCCCGCGTAAAGCAAAAAAAAAAAAAAAAAAAAAAACTTTGAATAAAGTTCTGCTTTTGAAAATATAGACAATGGAAAGAATATTGTGCATATTGTATCATTAGTAAGACAGCTGTACTGAGATACGTAATTCTTATCCGTGCATTTATATGGGTGGCTTTCTTTGATGAGAAATCTGGCTGAGAAGAATATCTTGTTTGTGCAATCAAGCAAAATGTTAGCATTTCAAAAATGATTGTCTTTTAAAACACGTTCTGCATTTGGTGAGAAAAAAAAATATTTCCCTTCTACTCCTCTAGGTTCTCAGCTAGGGCTTTGTAACCAAACACAGAGTGGCAAGAGAAAAGCATACAAATATATTTAATGCAAGTTTTACATGACATGGGAGCATTTATGAAGAAATGAAGACTTGAAGAAGTGATTAAACTTGAGCATTCTTATGCTAGGTTTAATGAAGATAGGAAAGTGGTGGGAAAATGTGATAGGACAAAGGGGTATGAACTGAGAATAGTAAACTAGGGGAAATTTGCAAGGTCTGTTCATTCAGAATCCCCTCGGCATCCCTCTGTCTTCTGTGATAAGGCTGCTCCTTTCCTCCGGGGAGGGCACCTCTCACATGAGGGTCTTAGGGCTTGCTTCAGAGTGTGAAGGGGAGTCAGAGAATCCTTCCTACACCTCTGCTTCTCAGATTCCTCCAGCTTAAAGTATTCAGTATGCCAACACAATATGTTTTGGGATAGTGTGTCCTGAACTCCATCAACTACAACCAACTCAGTAGTAGGTAAAAGATCTTTGTTCTGACTTAAAGTGTGTATGTGTTTACGTGTGTGAAAGAGAAAGAGAGAATCCAAGAAACGTGTATTACAAATTTCAGAAATTCATATATTGGAAAATGATATAAACATTATTTGAAACTTTAACCAAAGGCTATTAAATTGCATTTAGATGTTATTTCTGTTCCAAGTCAAACTTCTCTGAAACCATTGTTACTCTAATTTTCTTTTAAATTAAGTATCGTTTCTTTACTTTTAAAGACAGAATAAACCCCCAAATTTTTAGCCAATGAAAGTTACAAATTAAATCCGCATTACCCACAAGCAGCGTGCAAAATCTTAGATAAATATGCCCTCAATATCCATGCCTTAGGACATGCTCTATAAGTAAGACTATCTGTGAGCTTAAGTAAGTCTCTTTGGGTGATACCCAACAGGTGTGTACCTTATCTTTTGTTTTTCTTAGGCATGGCCCAATTTTACTGGGAGATTTTAGTCCCAATGACTTGTTATTCTCATTTCTTTTTAACTTCAGAAACTTGGATCTGGACCAACAGGCTTTTAATCAATCCAATTAAGGGAATGTAAGTGGGAGACCTGTGAGGGAGTACAGGTAATCTATGGGACCTGAATTTCTGGAAACATATGAAGGCATATTGCACTTTATGCTGAATCACCAGTGTTGCAAAGGGCTGACAATCTACCCTTTTATCATTCAGGTTGCCTCCCTCTGCCCCCTTTTATAAATTAATTTGGTTTTACTGAGGCTTTGATTAGGTAAGTTACAGATGTATTTCTTGATAGACAGACATGATGTACTGGGTAAAAGGAATGGCTATAAATAGGTCTTAGTAACATGGTGATAAGATGTCAGGGGAGCGGTAGTGTTCTATATTCCTGTGATTAGGTATTTTAGTGAGCCTATGCCTCTGGAATGTGAACTTCACAAGTGTTTCTCAGTTTTTTTCTCTCCCCCCTAGGTAGGACAGAATGGCCAGAGTGAGCTGGAGTTGTGTATTTCCCTTCCACAGGGTCTGGATAACTAGTTTCCCCTGAGGGTAGGCCTTGTTAAAAAAAACAGAGTGCTCTGATGTACAGTTGGCCCTTGAACAACATGGCTTTGAACTGCATGGGTCCACTCATTCGTGGATTTTCTTCAGTAGTAAATACTACAATACTACTTGATCCAGCAGTGGTTGGTTGAATCTGCAGGTGCAGAACTGCAGATACTGAAGGCCAACTATAAAGTTATACGTGGATTTCCGACTGTGTGGGCATTGGTGCCCCTAACTAACCCCTCCATTGTTAAAGGGTCAACTGTATTTCCAGATGGTTCCTTTTCCCGTCCCTGTGACAGAAGCACAAAGGGATTTTTCCCTAGTGTTTACTCTTAGAATCTTGTGGAACTCCTGGAGGTAAATCTCACAAAATTGTGGAAGTCGCCTGTGACTAGGTTCTCCTAGAATTTCCAACTCTCAGAGTTGTCTGCACTGCACCTCTGGCAATTGGTCAATCACAGCTCAGGTTTTCCTACCCTACCCTGGCACTGGTTCCCCCTTATAGTTTTTGCTCATGAGTCTCTGCTCTGGGAAGTAGGGACTCCTTGTATCTACCTGTCTCTCCAGTCCTGGGGACAGTGGTTTGCCCTATGTCTTCCCCTGTCCCACAGATCCAAGAAGAGCTGTTGATTTTTCAGTCTGTTCAACTTTTTGCTTACTGTTAGGAGGGAGGGGTGACTTCCAGGCTCCAGTCATGCAGAACCAGAAACCAGAAATTCTAAATATATTTCAATCACTGCAAAAATTAGTAGTTCAAAGAGTACATAGATCAAGGAAATAGATTACAGAGAAAAAACCCTGTAGCCTAGAAGGAAAAATACACAATCTCAGTATGATGTCTTTTAAAAAGGTAGCAAATGAACAGTGTGTAATTACCAACATTTAAATGGTAAAAACAGACCCGCGGAGAAGAGGATAAGCACGGTGAGGCATTGGCTTTTTGCAAAGCCAGCTTAGAACAGTAAGTACACCTTTCTCCATACAGAATTCTATTCAAGCAGTTGCTATAACAAAGAAAGACAATAAAAAATGGAGGATCAAGGTGGAGACATACTGGAATGCATAAAGAGGTCTCATTGAGTAAGGAAACCACTCTCCGCCTTCTGAAAAGTAACAAAAAAGCACACTGGAAGAAAAGGCACAACCTTTTGGTTGCATATGCAACAAAGACATCATGATCCCGAGAAGAATTAGCTCCTTGTCAGTCATTTATTTCCAAATTGCAGCAAGTTGACGATAAGATCAAGGTAATGGTTGAAGAGACCTTTGCTTGGGCAAAAAGATTATAATCATACCACTATATTTAATCTTTAAGATATATCAAGTGCATTTAATCCTCTTAATACATACTCTGGTGGCATTTCAAGATATTTCCATTGACCGTGAATTCAGTAGTCCTAATAAACTTATGAATATATTATGTTGCCCTTCCATTAACAAATTAAATATGATGTTATACAAGGCATACTAGTTCACTGATAATTCAAAGGCAAATTTTGAAGACTTATTGTCTGCATTTGATTCTCACTCTCAATTCTTGTTTTGTTGGGGGAAAAATTGTTTTCTTGCTTATGTATGATAAAGTATACATTGTAAGGATTGTCATACTTCTAATAATGTGTTCTGTATAATTAAGGTGGGTTACTAGAAAAGTCTAATGATTTAAACTCTAATTGTGTAACTGTTATTTTCATAGGAAGTTTATAGAGACTCATCTGAAAACCATTCCCAGTCATGCATTTTCAAATCTGCCCAATATTTCCAGGATGTAAGTCAATTTTTTTTAATATAAAGAGAAGTTTGCAATTGTGACGTGTTATTTTCTGAATGTGTTCTATCAAGAAAAATACTTGTTATATATCGCACTTGCATAAGTCAATAACGTTCTACATTTCCAATATATATGAAGTTTATGTACAAGATGTTTATTTGATTTGGCTACATATTTATTCCCTAATTCCTAAATGATTTTTTAAACCTAAAGTAAATTTAAATTCCTTTGGCCTTAAGAATTTAATAATTCTTGATGTATTTCAATATATTTTGAGATGTGGCAAAACCTTAGCCAGGAATCTCTCCCATAAACAGATCTCTATATCTATCTCTAATCTATCTATCCCAGTTACCAATTCTTGATTTTCTTTTCACCACTAGTACAAACGTTTACATTTTGTCATAAATGTAGCCAGTGATTTCAGACTTCTCACTTTAAAAAATAATTAAAATTAATTTGAAAATTTGAAATCGTAGAAAACTGAATTGCTATACACTCAAGAGTGAGGAGAAAAAGGGGTTCCATGTTGCATTGACAAAGAGTGTATGTGTCTGAAATGAGCCAGGTCTTTATTTCATTTAGTTGATTCTGACAAGCAATGCAGATAATCCAGGCCTACCAATGACATTACCACCAGCCCGTGTGGTCTCTGGCTAAATTTATTCATTTCATTACCATTTATTGAGTGTCCATTGTGTCATGTCAGGAGCGTTTGATGTTTTTGGTTGTTACAACTGGAGAGAAGGGTGCTACTGTCACCTAAGGGGTAGAGGTGAAGGATCTACTCAACATCCTACAAGGCATAGGATGCCCCCCACCTCCAACAAAGCATTATCTAGTCTACAATGTCAGTAGTGCTGAGACTGAGAAACCATCCCAGCTGAACATCTCTGCAGTTTTTTCTTTTTCTACCAGCCCTTCCTTTTTCAAATTCTTGCCTCCTTTGGTTTCCCTGCTGTTGTTCTCTCCCTCTTTTTAACATCTTATCCTGACTACTCTTCCTCAATTTCCTCTCCTGGATTCCTGTTTCATTTCATTTCATTTCATTCAGTTACTTACATACCAGTTCTTTGTTTATTTTGTCCTAATTCCTTTGTACCCTCCGCACCTTGAATGAAAACTCCCATTCCTTTGGCTTCACTATTACCTAATACAACTAATTCCTAAATGAGTATCTCTAGCCCTGAGTTGTTCCTGCAGCTCAGGCCTGTATTACAAACTTCCTTCCAAATAGTGTCACCTTGATGTCCCACAGACACTTCAAACAACATATCCAAAATAAACTCATCATCTTCCTCCTAAACTGTTCCCTCTCTACTCCTTCTTGTAACAGCAGCACCATTTAGTGGTCTGAAAGCTAAAAGCCTCAAATTCCCCTTTAGCTCTTCCTTTTCCCTGATCTCCCCTATACAATTGCCTATTTGGTGTCTCTACTTGGCTATATTCATTCATTCATTCATTCAATGAATATTTATTGAGCCCTACTTTGTGCCTGGCGCTTTGCTAGATGTGTCACGTACAACAGTAGACAATACTTATGGAGCCTCCAGTTTCCTTCCTAAGAGAGTGATAAGTGCCATGATGGGGTCAGTTCTAGGGTGACCTGGGAACTCATATGAGAGGTTTGTTACCTGGATATGGGGTGGGGTCAGGGAAGGCTTCCTGGAGGAAATGGTGCCTAATTTGCAATGTGTATTATCTGGCCAAAAAACAAAAGATGGAAAGATAGTTCCATGCAGAAGAGAAAAGGGATGTCAGTGAAGTTAAAAATAAGTTTGTTGAGGCTGGGAGTGGGGACAGTAGAGAAAAACAAAATTGGGAGGGAAGCGAGTACAGGACCTTGTGAATCATTTGAAGGAGTTTGAAATCTTCCCTAAGGACCAAGCCACAGAACGATTATAAGCAGGGAAGTGAGAGATCAGATGTTTTAGAAATATTCCCTGGCTGGGCTATGGAAAAGGGGTGGAAGTGGAGCAAGGCTGGAGACAGGAAGTTAGTGAGGAGGTCGATGCAGTGCCTGGGGAGAGGGAACGGCAGGTTGAATGGTGAAGGCTGAGTGGGAATAAAGAAAAAGTGGCCAGGTTTGAGAAATAAGGGAGAGCGGACAAACTTAAAAGTTGGTTGATTTTGAAGGGGGAAACGGAGAATTTCAACGACATTTCTGACTAGGACACCTGTGTGGTTGATGAGCACATTTGCCAAGGTAGAGAAGTTTTCTGTGCATTTGCTGTGGAGGGACAGGGGGTAAGTTAGGAATTCAATTTGGGGCCTGTGGCATTTGAGGTGCCTTTGAGGCATCCAGCAGCTATGTCTAATAGATATCAGGATAAAATTCTTTTATTAATTCATTCAAGAAATATTTATTCAGTCCCTGGTATATATCAATCATTTTTCCAAGAGGTAGGGATACATCAGGGAACAAATGCACAGAGAGCCATGCCCCTGTGGAGTTCACATTCGAACGAAAAGAAATAGGCAAGGAACCAAAAACATAATAAATTAATACAGAAGGGAATATGGATATGGCAAAAAGGAAAAAAAAATCAAAGTAGACTAAGGAGAACTGGAAATTCTGGGTATGTAGGGGCACTCAGGAGAGATTTTGGTAGAGATTAAGACTTGAGAGTCATAAACAGGTAGAAGTAACTGGGATCAGGGAAAGGCATCAAAGAGGAGAGGCTTAAAAAAAAACTGAAGAAAGAACAATTTTAAGAACATGAGGTCCCTAAGAAGGCAGGAGGGAATGGGGTCCAAATAGAGGGATTGACCTTTTACAGGAAGATGGACACCTTTTGTACTATAACGAGAAATAGTAGTTAGAGATGGGGCAGGTGCAGGTAAATTAATAGGCTTATTAGAGGGGGATTCCAGGAATTCTCATCTCAAGGTTTCAATATTTTCTACAAATTATTAAAAAGATTATCTACTAATATTTGGGTAGAAAGGGCAGAGTTAGAAATTTGAGAAGGTTTGAAATAAAATGATGGGCAATAAAAGAAGGAAGTTTGACTGGGATATTCAGGACATCCAGGCAGATTTGAAGGTCCTGATGAGGACTCTTCCAGGGAGACTATGTTTAGATTCTCCAGTCTGGGTTAAGTGTGCCCTGAACCCCATCAGATAATTTATCACTCTACATATTAATCCCATTTACCTGTCTGTATCTCCCACTACTGTGAGTTCCTTGAAGCTAGGGAACAGGTCTGAATGGTCAATGCTCATTTACTGACATATAGTGAATGTTTAATAGATATTTGTTGAATGAAAGCATACACACATACCTAAATAATAGTTAGGGAGCTGTCACATCTATGGGGCAAGAGATCACCAGGTAGCTTTGCCTGGAACAGTACAAATTCCCACCTATTATTCTGGCATAATTATTAATAGCACCCTGCATTAACTCACAAAAATATCCTATTGTGGATGATTAATGATATGGTTACTCTAGTTATTACATGAGACTTGCATGCTTAGAAGAAATATGAGGAGGAGGTGGGATCTGATTTTTCCTGATTATAAAAATGGGATAAGCAAGTAGGGAATCACTGCTCTTATCCCACTGAATAAATGGTTCCTATATGTTGTCTTCGCAACCAAGCTATAAGAGTCCTCTAAGGAGGTATCATTCAGTTGGAGAAATTGGAACTTCAGTGATCATGACATGTGCTGAATGACTAAAACCTTAAGAAAGCTTTGCACCTCCTAAACTAAGAAATTCGGGAGAAAATTTGGAGCAGTGGATATGATGCAAAGTTAGGAAAACAAGTTTGCAGCCTTCAAAATTAATCTTGTCCTTCAGATGGCTCAGCTTCATCCATTATAAATCCCCACAATCTCTACACGATAAATTAATTCTTTTCAACATCTTCAGTGGTTTCCTCTATGTTAGAGGTATGATATTTGGATCAAAATAATTTATGTAATGTTATCTACAAGTGGCAATGACTTGGGAGACCTGATAAATCAAAGGATCATTGTTTAGAGAATAGATAATTCACAACAGAAAGCACAGGACCTTTAGAATACACACAATACCCATGAGAAAAACACTCAAATGGAACAGTCAGCACTCCTCTTATAAAAATTGTATTAATGAAAATATTTTATTGGCAGATTCAATTCAAACTATAGGCCAGTGGTTCTTAACCCTGCCTGCGTATTAGAATCATCTGGGAAGCTTTTTAAAAATAAAAATGTTTGCCCCATCCCTTAAATACTCTGAATTAATTATCCTGGACCGAGTCTTGGACATCTTATGTTTTAAAAGCCTCCCAAATATTTCAGTTGTATGGCCAGGGTTGAGAAGCTCTGCTATGGCCACAGGTGGACACCATCTGTTAATCATTAATTTTCCCAAATGTCATAGAAATGCCTCTCAATAAAAAGCAGTCATTGAATTTGGCTGCATTAGTCATTCTTATTACAAGATAGAATTTAGGAGACTTTTTGAAACATCATCCCTTATGTATTCTTGACAAGTTGTATTTAGAAGTTTCTCTTTTCTCCTTTTTAGTACTTAAAACTCTTATTTGTGTTGCCTTTCAATTACAAAGTTCAAAATAAATATTGAGTTTTCAGCCTCTCAAAATCAAGAAGAGAAGTCTTGAGAGAATATATAGTCACCACCCTATGGAATGTTCCACTAGAGAAATGTGGCTTTTTCTTCATCTTCTTTGTAACTACATCTCTGACCTCATGCAATTAGCTACTCCATTAAAAATGCCTCTTATTTATTGGTGAATTCTTTTCTAACGTCTTTCATTTTCTGCTATTTTGAGTAACTCACCTGTTCATTCATTCACTCAGTCATTCACTTAATCCATAATTATTGGAAGTCTACTACATGACAAGCAATATGAAAGGTACTTTGAGTGTACCTTCAGTGTCCATCAGAAACAGACAGTTCCCCATTTCAGAGAACTGGCACTCTAATGAGACATCAATCACATATCATCCAAACACTTGCAAAGTTTCATTGTGATAATTAGTGGAAGGAGAAGTTCATGGTGCCATGAGGATATACTATGCAAAATTTGACCTAATCAGGAAATTTGGGGAAAGCTTCTAAAGGAAGTATCTGTTGAACGAAACCAGAAGAATGAATAGGTCCAATGAATTGGGAAACTTTCAGATAAAACAGGATCTAAAAAAAGTAATAACTAATTTTAACATAATTAGGGAGAAACCATGAGGGTTGTGCATGTTGCATGACCTGGGAAGCCCCTGACAAAGAAGTTACATCAAAATTAATAGTATGTTTGCAGTTCACAACCCTACTAACTTTCTACTTTGTTTTATATTTTTGTGATGTTCAGCTACTTGTCAATAGATGCAACTCTGCAGCGGCTGGAATCACATTCCTTCTACAATTTGAGTAAAATGACTCACATGTAAGTACAATGAAAAGTGAAGCATGAATCCAAGCCACAGCCAATCTTAATTGATAATTTGGGGGCTCCAGATGGCAATAGCAACTAGAACATGGGTCAGAATTTCCATTTATATTCAATTCTTAACTTGTTCTCACTCTCAGTTTATGTTAATTCATCCTAATTCTAACTTGCATGGCTGGAAGTTAAAGACAAAATTAGAAGTCCTCTTTTTGAATTGTCATTTCTTTCTATTACTACTGTGTCAACAGATTTTATTGACATGGATATCAGTAAGTCAATAAATATTTACTGACCATCTACTGGATTCCAGGGCCTGTGCAAGTTTCTGCAAAAACTAACTTTTTTCCCTCATTTAGGAAAGAGAAATGTAGCCTTGTGAGATTAGAACAGGAGTGGAGTTAAGAGCTCTGGCTTTGGAGTTGGTCAGAGTTGGGTTAAAACCCTGGTTTCTTTGCCTGTCATTGTCTAACCTTGATGTTCCCTGGTGGTCTAGTGGTTAGGTCACAGCAATCTCATTATCTAACCTTGGACATGTCATGTAATCCTTCCTAACCTCAGTTTCCTCATTTGTAAAATAATGGTAATAAGAGTTCCAACTTAATATGCTTTTTATAAATATTGAATGACATAATGCATGTAAGCATTTAGCACAGTGCCTCCCACATAAAACCAATCAATACACTTCATAAATAATTATTCTGTTTTTATTTCTGTAGTACCTTGCAATCTATAAAAAATTTTACACAAATAATCACATTACATTCTTTTAAGCAGCCATGTATTATGAAATATTAACTCTCTTTTCTTGATGAAGAACAAAAATACTTATCATTTATGAATACTTAGTATGTTCTAAACATTATGCTGAACATTTAAGTATTTTATTTATTTAACCTTCAAAAAACAACCCTGTGAAGTAGAGATTATCATTTGTATTATTTATTTAAGAAAAGCATAAATGTAGAGAGACTAAATACATTATCCTAGGTCACAGAGTTACTAATGGATAGGGTCAGAGGTTTTACATCATAAATATGTGACTCAAATCTTCTTTCCCTATGTAATACAGTATGCTGCCTTTAACACATTTTTGACCAGAGACGTATTATGGCCACAGGTATTAGTTTCTGCAAAAATCCCCCGGACGATAATGTGTTAAGAATACTGAGGCCCAGAAAGTTGTCTCCAGCTATGGTAGGCTAGCGGACATTATTATATCAACCATTGGTTTGAAAACAACTAGAGGAGCTGGAAAAAAATCTGTTTAAAGGTATTTGAGTGTTATGAAGGCAGCAAGAACTTAAGGGGAGAGAAGCAAATCCCCAAAACAACATTTGATTACTTTCCTCTTGAAGTATTTTCTAAACTGTAAACAACAGCTGAGAGGCTGCCCAGAGGTTTAGGCAGTCTCATAGAGCTAGGGAAATAAAAACTGGAGTTCAAGGCTTACTAAGGAGATGGTTCCTGGTAAACACCCAAGGATTTTAGCTGGGATGCCAAAAAGAGCTTCCTCCCAGAAGTAAGGTATAATGGGAAATAGATCAGTCCTCACAAAGACTAAAGCTCAGCTTTCAATAAAAAATAACCAAGCATACAAAAAAAAATTAAAAATAAAGAATTTATGGCAAAAATCAAGAGAAGAAAACAGACAATAGAAAATGATCCACAAGAGATTCAAATATTGGAGTTATCAGACAGACTTTAAAACAACTATGATCAAGACATTCAAAAATTTAATTGCCAAGATAGAGAATTTTAGAATAGAACTGGAAAATATTTTTGAAAGGATCAAATGGAAACTCTAGAATTTAAAAATTCAATAACTAAAATAAAACCTAAATACATGAGTTTAACAACAGATATACATAGGTCAAAAGAGAGGAAGTAACCTAGAAGTTAGGTCAGAAGAATTTATCCAACCTGAAGCATGGAGAGAAAAAGAAATATGTGGCACACTAAAAAGTCTAGCATACCTATTACTGGATCCCAAGAAAAATAAGAGAAAGAATGAAAGAAGCAATATTTGAAAGAAAATTTCCAAAATTCATGAGACATCAAGTCACAAATGTAAGCAGTACTGCAAACCCCTAAAGGACAAATACAAAGAAAACCACAACAAGGCACATCATAGTAAAAGTGCTAAAAAATCAAAGAAAGAGAAAATCATAAAAAGCAGCCAGAGAAAAAAATACATAATACTTTCAAAGAAGTAACAACATGACTGAAAGCTGACTTTTCAACAGAAATGATGGAATCCACAAAGCAAAAAGTAAGATATCTGCAAAAAGGAGAACCACACTTATAACAACAGCAAATATCAGCCAACCTAACAAAAAGATTCTCTGAAATTGAAGACAAAAGAAAGACATTTCAAGCAAACAAAAGCTGAGAGGATTCATCACCATTAGGCTCATATTAAAGAAACTGCTAAAGGGAATTATTAAGGCAAAAGGAAAATAATCCTACCTGATAGCACAG
The DNA here is from genome assembly GCF_963455315.2 of Globicephala melas. NCBI lineage: Eukaryota > Metazoa > Chordata > Mammalia > Artiodactyla > Delphinidae > Globicephala > Globicephala melas. The sequence continues at coordinate 155,633,856 of NC_083315.2, forward strand.
AGGTACAGGAGGAAATGAAAAAACAAAAACAAACGAACAAAAGAGCTAAATATAAATTAACCTCGACTGTACAAAACAAAACAAAACGTCTTATGGGGTTTAAAAAACAGGCAGTCTTTGCTCTGCATGATAGTGTTGGATCATAAAACTGTGCATGCTGAAACTGTGCAAAGCGATCTTAATCAATGATAAAAAGATTACTTTTTGTGACAAAAATTCTTGTCAAAACATTAAAATCTCTCTTACTATTGGGTTATAAATGCATGGGGAAAGTAAAAATAGTAAAACTAATATTTTTAGCACATTGTAATTTTAAACGTTAGAAGCATTTAGAAGTAAAATGTTTTATTTCTTTCTAAAAAGCTTATCAAGAGTAGTTTGAATAGCACACACATTTTTCTCTGTTGTATATATAACTTACAAGAGAGTATCACGTCACTGTCTTGGCAAATTGTCATACTCCTTTCTAGGTCTGGATCAGTCTCCAATATCTATCCTCTGTTCTTTCAATGTCAAAATATTTCTGAGAGTCCCTTTAATGTAAGTTCTTTTTTTTCTTTGGGGACATCTTCATTCTTTTATTCACAACCACTTTTCTTATTTATGTCAATAATGCACCTTCACTTAAGTTCCTCTTATTAAATGTCTAGAGTCTCTCAAATGGTGGCACTATGGACGTTCCCATGGTTAGCAGTTTCTATGATTCTATTTACATTTATTCAAATTTCACTTCCAGCACTATCACATTTTGTTTCTTTGTTTCTTCCATCTTTGTTGGTCAATTGCCTCTTTCAATTATCCTCTTTTATAAAATGTTGTGTGGGTTTATCACTGAGAGTCATGGAGGCAACACAACTGCACACCTTATTGTTTGTGTATGAACTGAATAATAGATGCTAGGTGACCTATCACCAATGACTTTGAAAGGAGCAGTGTAATTGATCACCTATCATGATGTGCATCTGTGACTTACATAGTGATGCGTGGACTGAAGATCTGGCAGCAAAGTTTGTACTTTATGCAATTATTCATAGTTAATATATTGTGGTAACAAACTTGAACCATGTGGTTGGAACCAGTTATTATTTAAATTTAACTAAATAATGGTAACTGAACCTCATGCATATGGGAACCATGCAAAGCAAGGACTGCCTGTATACACAGAATTCAAATACACAATAGCAAACAAAGCGATGGGAGGGTTTTAAATAGTATTAATGCATTCTAAGTTCGTTGAATTGTCTGGGAAATGGTAAAAGCACTAACTTATATTAGACTTTTACAAATAACGAATAAATATTCTAATCCATAGGGCAAAAACTAAAATAACTGTAAAAGAATGGATAAATAACAAGCTAATAATAGTGAGGAATGGAATAATAAAAATTAATACAAAAAGGGCAAGAAATTAGAAGAAATAAAGAACTTCTGGAACAAATAGTAGATTTAACTCCAAATAACCAATATTTACATTAAGTGCATAAAAGGACTAAACACTCCAATTAAAATACAAAGATTGCCAAATAGGTTAATTAAAGATGCTGCTTATAAGAGACATACCTTAAATGTAAAGATATAGAAAGATAGAAAATGTAATCATGAAAATATTAACATGCAAACAGTAACCAAGAGAAAATTGATATAAATATACCAATATATATAAAGCATGAAGCCTTGCTATATATAAAAAGAAATTTTACTACGATATAAAAGGATTACTATACACTGTACCAAAAAGATATAATGATTCTAACCTTGAATGTCTATAAGAGCATAGCTTCAAACCATATAAAGCAGAAAGTAACAGAACTAAAAAAATAAAATAGATAAATCCACAATCATAGTGGGCGTTTAATATAGCTTTATCTGATAGAACATATATACCAAAAAAGTAAATAATCATACTCATAAGAAATTAATATCTCAGTAGCTTACAAAAAATTAAAATCAACCATATTCTCTGACTAGTAGGTAGTACACTTCTAAATAATCATGGATCAAAGAAGAAATCCCAACAGGTACTAGAAAATAATTTTAACTAATTGTCAATAAAAATATGACAAATCAAAACCTGTAGGATGCAATTTAAGTTATACCCAGAAGAAAATGTATATATTAGAAAAAAGGCTGAAAATAATTCATTTATATAGCTTTCACAATAAATGTATAAAGGAACAGTGAATTAAAACCAAAGAAAGTAGAACAATACCCAAGAAAACTGAGAATTCAGGTCATTAAGAACAACAGTTAAAATTCAAAACCAAGTCTCCAGACTCCGAATATAATGTCCATTTATCACCCATTTTGCTTCTCTGCCCCACTCACCAAAAACTCAAGGCAACTGATTTGTAATAAAGCTCTATATAAATCCTGCATCTCTTAAAAGCAACTGTTTTGTCTTATTACAGCCTTTTTCTCATAAAGGTTCTAGTTGTTAATATTTCTCTTATAAATATCCATTTTCCCTCTCTGAGCAAAAGTGTTAACTTCCAAAAGCAAAGGAAACTATTAAATACAATGACTACAACAAGGATGAATTTGAAAATGAGTTTTTAAAAAGATACTTTCCTTATATATATGAGGTATTGAGAGCCTAATATCTTAGAAAGTAAGAGAATAATGCATCTTGCATTCTTCAAATTTTCCTACTATGTATCCAACATTATTATCTGCAAATGGTTCTAGTCAACATGAAGGATAAATAAAGACTTTGGGTGCCAAACATCAATAATTTGTTTAATCCACAGACCGCATGGTACTGTCAACCAAAATTTCCTGGGATTCCTGAGCACAGAATTAAAGCCCTCTGATTTATTTAGGAAATAGCTCTTCACCATGTTGGATTTGCTGCAAGGGTAGGTACAAAACTAAGGAGCACTGATTTCAAATGTCAGTGCATGTTGCCAGTGCTTATTGAAATGCCTCAATGAGCACATCAGCAGTTAAAGAGCATAATGTTATTCTGTTTCGTGAATATATTTCCTTCCTCAGCTGCCCTCTCTCTACCCCTTTCTGACCATGTGATTTGGTGAATAGACTGATCTAGGGCTACGGAGAACTCACACTTCATCATCCCCACTTCTAATCATCTCTCCAATGCCTTTTCAAACTTTTCCTGCCAAAGCTCAATATTTGTCCTCTGAGACAGCTTCTTAATTCATGTTTAGATTTTATTCCCTGATATGAATTGGGGTGGTAGAACATAAACATTGCTTCTGTTAGTGACCATGAGCTAGGTTTCCAAAGATAGAAAGCTACCCATTCATTCAATAAACACGGTATGTTTAACACTGTGCTAAAGCTGTGGTAATTGCATCTTATAGCTGAACATACACAATAATCCACTATTCAAAATAGTGGATTATTCTATTTTTATCCAAACCCTCTTCCCCTGGGCTCTGTGATACCACACTCCCAGCTGTCCTCCAACCATGCTGGTCAGTCTTTCTCATTCTCCTTTGCTGGTGTCTCCTCCTTCCCCACTTCAAAATTTTGGGGTTCCATATGGCCCAGTCCTGTGTCCTCTTCTCACTCCACACTCTCCCCCATGTGATCTTATCCAACAAGTCTCAAACTTACACATCTAGTCCAGGCCTCACTTTTTAAGTATTGGACCATTAACCTATTGGTCTACTTGACATCTCCTCAGTTGTGTTACATCTCTCTCACTACTTAAATACCCCAAACTGAAATCTACCTCTCCTCCTGAAATCTGTAACTCCTCTGATACTTGCTGAGCCTGTATATGGCACCTCCATTCACCTTACTGCAAATCCCAGACACCTGAAGGGATCACTATACCTTGTTTCCTCATCACCCACTTCTAATCCTTCACCACGTCCTGTCCATTCTACTACGCTAATACATAAAAAATTCATCCTCTTCCTCTCCGCTGCCACCACCCTTGTCCAATCCACCATCATCTCTTGCTTGGACTACAATAACTTCATAGCCGAACTGGTTTTTCCAGTTTTGGCTTCCTCTATTTCATTTCTGCACAACAGCCAGAGTGATTTTTCTCTTAGGATAAATCCAGAGTCTTCAACATAAACTTCCAGGCCCAGGACTTCAGCCGGCCCTGCCCACCTCTGTCTCCTCATCTTGCTCCATTCCTGCACACCTGTGTTCTTTAGTTCCTTGAACAGTCCAAGATCTTCTCCACCTTGGGGCCTTCACATCCTTTTGCCTCTGTCCAGAAAGTTCTTTCTCTCTCTCTTTACCTGGTTAACACTACCGATTATTTTTTCAGCCTAAATATTACTTACACATACCCTTGATCCCACCTAAATGAACCCTTCACTTGAATCTATGATTGAACCCTTTATTTTTGCTTTATAGAACTTACTAAAATTTGTGAGAACAATGCAAATGTGTGAAGACAATAATAAATGTTTCCACAAGGCAGTGTGTTTTGTGTGCCAATCACTCACACCATCAAACCAAAACCAAAAAACGGGGAACAATTAGATATATTCTAAACATGCACTTTTAAAATCATGAATTGAAGTAGAAGACTGAAGAAGTCTGAATTAATGAAAATTACAATTGATAGAACATTTAGTATTATGTGTGAACATACACAGATGCATATATGTTTAGCTGTCCTTAATGGAGAATTTACCATGTCCCAAGCACTATGCTGAATGCTCAACACACATATTTACTCAATCTTTGCGACAATCCTCTGAAATAGCTACTATATTTTACAGAAAAAAATGGTGTTCAATAACTATATATATTTATATATAAAGTGCATTTTATGTAAACATCACATAACTGGACCTTGCTTTTCTGTCTAATAATCCCTACCCTTTTTTTTTAGTCCATTACATTTACTGTAATTATTGATATGATTTAAACCTGCCATTTTCCAATTTGTTTTCAATTTTTCTTCTCTGTTCTTTGTTCCTCCTTTGTTTTCTCTTGGATTAATCAGGTTGTTTCTGCTTTTGTTTTTGTTTTCTAGTATTCTGTTCTATCTCCTCTATTAGCTGTTTAGCCCTTTGTAATATTTTCTTGTGGTTACTCAAGGGATTACAATATGCATCCTTCACTTATCATAGTCTACCAAGAACGATTATACCAATCCCCATATCACGTAAGAAACTTTTGAAATTATAATTGCATTTGCTCTCTCCCATTTTTTGTTCTGTTTTGTCATATATTTTATTTCTATATATGTTATAAATCCCACCACATTGCTATTTTTTAAAAGAGTTAATTAACCTTTAAAGAATTTGAGTAAAGAAAAACTAGTCTTTTACATATATTCCCATATTTAATATTTCCAGTGTTAATTCCTGCCTGTAGATCCAATCATTCCCTTTAGCCTGAAGAACTTCTTTTAGCATGTTAGTGTGGTTCTGTTGGCAACAAATTTTCTCAGCTTTCATTTATCTGAAGATAACTTTATTTTACCTTAATATTTAAAAATTAGTTTTGCTGGGTATAGAATTCTAGCAAGGCAGTTTTTTGTTTTGGCCCTTTGAAGGTATCTTTCCATGTCTTTTGGCCTCCATTGTTCACTCATATTCTCATCATTGTTCTCCTGTGGATAACGTGTCCGTTTATCTCTGGCTGCTTTTCAGGCTTTCTCTCTATCTTTGGTTTTTAAAATTATGTACCTAGGTGATATTTTCTTTGTCTTTAACCTGCTTGGGGTTTGCTGAACTTCCTGGATCTATGGATTTCTGGTTTTGTTCAAATTTTGAAACTTTTGCCCAATATTTCAACAGACTATGGTGGAAATGACATCATGCATTTTCAGGCCCAGTCTTTAAGAGAACTGGCAGCTTTTAATTTAGACTCTTGGAGGCTTGAACCACTATGTAAGAAGTCCAGCTACACTGATGGGAAGACCATATGGGGAGGCCCTGAGATTACATGGAGATGGAGAAGCAGCCAGCTGAACCTAGCCTTCTAACAACCCGCATCAGAGCCAGGCATAGAAGCACAACCACCCTGCACCCTCCAGATTGATACAGACACCAGCTATATACCAACCAATGATCCTAGGGGATGCCACATGGGGCAGAAAAATTGCCCAGTTTAGCACTGCCTGAAATCCTAATCCACAAAATTGTGAGCTATAATAAAATGGTTGTTATTTTAGCCATTTAGTTTGGGGTAATTTGTTATGCAGCAATAGATGGCCAGAAGAGGTGGGACACTGAGAATTTGTAATAGAAAACTACAAGAATGGCAGGTTTCTTTGCAAATTATTGAGGGTCCTAAGTGGTTACAAATTAGTTCTCCTGAGTTCTAAATTTCAGCTAGGATACTGGTTGGACCCAAAAGTGTACATATGATAAAGATTTATGACTGTAAATTGTGTACATATGATAAAGATTTGTAACTGTAAATTGATGAAACACTAGCCACATCCATCTTCTATTTCATTTCCTTTATAAAGAAGCCAATAGCATATAGTAGACGGTTGCTGTTGTTACTCCTATTAATAGTAGCTACCAATTACTGGTTGCCTTTTATGGGCACGCACTCTGCTAAAAGTGCTTCACATATACTGTCCCACTTAATCATACAAAGCCTCAGTTTCCACTATGTAAAATGAAGATGGTAATAAATATCTCACAGGGCTCTTACCCAAGTTTACTCAACTAAGAAATTTCAGAGTCAGACTTTGAAACCAAGAGTGTCTGCCTCCAGAACCAATGCAAACTCAAAATATCTCTTTAATTAAAAGAAGAAATAATTAAATAAAGTGCTGCCCTCAGAAATATGTTTTTACTGTTTTGTGGATTTTTCGGGTTTTGTTTTTGTTTTGTGGATTTTTTTGAAAATCACAAGTAAATAAAAATTCTACAACTGGGTAGGTAAAACGTGTGATTTACAGCGGATAGTGAGATAAGACTTAATTTTGCTGATTCCCTGAATTGAATCAAGTGGATTTATTGGAGGTTTTGAGAGCACCAGTCTTAGTCCTGATCATTGAATAATCATGAAAGTAGCTGTATACATCCTCCAGGCATATATACACTACCATGTGTAAAACAGATAGCTAGTGGGAACCTCCTTATAGCGCAGGGAGCTCAGCTCAGTGCTCTGTGGTGACCTAGATGGGTGGGATGGGGGGTGGAGGGGTGAGGGAGGTCCAAGAGGGAGGGGATATATGTATACATATAGCTGATTCACTTTGTTGTACAGCAGAAACTAACACAACACAGTAAAGCAACTATATCCCAATAAAGAAAAAAATAAATTGAAAAAAAGAAAAATCATTTTTATAATGTTCTATTTCTAGTGGAAAATCTGCTGATAAACTTACATTTTCCTCAATCCGCTTCAAAACTCTGAACATTTATAAACTCTCTTTGAATTAGCATCTATTTTTTAAATTCCTCAATAAATTAAAAATGCATCAAAATCATGAATATCACCTTCCATTATAGATTATTTTTCCCCAGTTATGTAATGGAATGTTAGTGGTAAAATACTTTATCGATAATTATCATAGTAGAATAATTAAGATATCTCTCACTGAAAAGCCTTGATACACAGTAGCAGAGACAATAAAACTCAGAAAAGTCTGATGGGAGGAATAAGTTGTTAACTTTGGAGTATACAGTGTAAAACCTCTCCCCTGACTTATGAATCTTCAGTAAAATCTACATTGCTCACTTTCTGATGTGAGTGAATTCCTTATTATCAGCAGGCAAGTATGATGGAACAGAAGAATGATGGGACAGTCCATATCTGGGTTACATTTTAGAAAAATGTGACTACAACAAGTATTTTTTAATCCTGTAATCTGGTGTTGAAGAAGTCCTCCCAAACTAAAATTGATCCATTAATAAGCATTTTAGGATAAAGTTGTTCAATAATTTTGAGTCATTAAACTTACTCTTATCTTAAATTTAAAAAAAGAAAATGCAGGAAATAACTTATTCTGTGAACTTGTAGACTATTTCTGAAAAGTGAGTGTTAGTCCAAAAATCAGGACCTTAGAAGCTAAGGATCAAATATATACAAGAGCTTTGACAGCCTTGTACTTTTTAACCCAGTAATTCCATTTCAGTACATTTTCCCTAAGAAAATAAACATAGGAGTGAGAAAAAAGTTCACATAAAAAGCCATTTGGGGCTTCCCTGCTGGCGCAGTGGTTGAGAGTCCGCCTGCCGATGCAGGGCACACGGGTTCGTGCCCCGGTCCGGGAAGATCCCACATGCCGCAGAGCGGCTGGTCCTGTGAGCCATGGCCGCTGAGCCTGCGCATCTGGAGCCTGTGCTCCACAACCGGAGAGGCCACAAGAGTGAGAGGCCTGCGTACCGCAAAAAAAAAAAAAAAGCCATTTGTCCCAGAATTAATTTATAATAGCAAAAATTTGGAAACTACTCAAATGATTAGGTAGAATGGTTTAGTATTAAATATTGAGCAACCATTAGACATCTTTTGTCATAGACTAATCTCAGAGGAACTGCTTTTGACACAATGTTGTTAAAACAACAACAACCAAATATATCTACGGAGAGAAAAAAACTGATTTTCTTTGGATCATGGAATGATGGGAGATTTCACATCTTTTTGATGTGAAAGTGTTTACAAGTTTTACAATGTATATATATATATTATCTTTATAGTCAGATGAAATAAACTTTTTAAAAATTAAGGAGTCCTTCAATATGCATTAATTTTGAAATTAATACTTGATGTTAAAATACATGGGTGATTCAGCTCCCTCCCACTGGTGCAGGTCCCGTCCCTATTCTTTTGTCTCTATTTTTTCTTTTTTCTTTTGCCCTACCCAGGTACGTAGGGAGTTTCTTGCCTTTTGGGAGGTCTGAGGTCTTCTGCCCGCGTTCAGTAGGTGTTTTGTAGAAGCTGTTTCACATGTGGATGTATTTCTGATGTATTTGGAAAGAGGAAGTTGATCTCCGCATCTTACTCTTCCGCCATCTTGAAGCTCCTCAGTCCAGTTTTTGTCCCTAGGCATTCTTTAAACGTCAGTCTCTTCCTCCCACCGTCTCCACTTGCCTTATGTTACTAACGTGATGGTTGCATGAGATCAACATTTTATGGTTTCACATTTGGAAAAGGGAATCTCAAGCCTGTATTGCACAATTTTCTCTGTCCCCATAAAGCTCAATTAATCTCATATTAATTACTCTTCTAGCCCTTTTACTTCATTAATTACTAAACTTGTGACTGCCATAAACTGACTCTCATACGTTTCATGCTATTAGTGCAGAAAACTATCCATTTACTTCAAATCAGACGGATTTTATAAGGTGAAAAACACTTTTCAGCATGGGTGAAATAAAAAAAAAATACGTGGGTGATTTATTATGTGATAAAAGCCTATAACAAAATGTTACTTCAACATTAATTTACTTAATTCTTAGTCCCAGTTTTCACATCGGTATAGTACAGCATTTAAAGCATTTAAAGTATTTAAAGTAACAAAATTCTGGCTTTGCCAACATATTCACATCTTGGTTTTTTTTGTTTTTTGGGGGTTTTTTTTTTGCGGTACGCGGGCCTCTCACTGTTGTGGCCTCTCCCGTTGCGGAGCACAGGCTCCGGACGCGCAGGTTCCGGACGCGCAGGCTCAGCGGCCATGGCCCACGGACCCAGCCGCTCCGCGGCGTGTGGGATCCTCCCGGACCGGGGCACGAACCCGTGTCCCCTGCATCGGCAGGTGGACTCTCAACCACTGTGCCACTAGGGAAGGCCCACATCTTGTTTTTAAAGTAGCTAAATAATTAGTTGCTACTTCCCTACACCTCCTGGAGCATGCAGTAAAGTTGCACATGATAGATGTCCACTAATTATGTGTTTAACGAATCTCTCCACACACCACTCACTAGAGTAAGCAGATCTAGTGAAAGTCAAAGCGGCCTGCCTCCCATTTTTTTGAACCATTGCCAGTTAAAAGCAGACTAGAACAAAAACCTGAAAATCAAATTGAAATAAGCGTTGCGAAGGATCTGGGACTGGCTGAGAGCTAGGTTTTTGGTTAATAGTCTTGCTCAGTTTCTTGTTTTAAACAGCACAGTCTTATGCATTATTGCATTTGTATTTCTTAAGCGTCCAGCTATGCTGACTGGGGCAGCTTCTCTTCTCTTCAATTATTTTAATTCAGTCTCCGAGCCCGGTGGGAGTCTGACGCTTTCCTATCGCCCTTGGCCCCATCTAACTTTGCAGGTGAAATGCCAACTCGAATTTATTATTGCCCTCAATTCTTTCCCAGCTTGGCGTGCTTTTCATTCATGGACTGGAGATGTTTAGGGCATATAGGCAAATATCTCTAAGGCTGAGGATCACAGTCAAATGCCAGGACTAATGCCTATTGAATAATTGAGGTGGGAGGGGGGACAGGACAATGGAAGAAAATCAGTAGTTGGAAAGTTCCTTCATAGGAGGGTTTAAGCCTTCATTTCCCCCCTTTTTGGTTGCTCACTCCCCAACCTGAGAACTCCCTTCTCTCACCTTGCTGATTTCCCTGTTCTTTCGGTTTAGACTGGATACTAAGTACCTGCCACAATGCCAGTTGTTTTAAACAAACCGATTTCTCTATTTTTGGCTCTGAGAATTAACAAATATTTCTCAGAAGAAGAAAATCCAGAATCTAGATGTATGATTAAATGAACCTAATGTATGCTAAATTATTAATCTGCTGTCTTGTGAAAACACTGCACACTGGGCATCGTTAGACTTTTCATCTAAATGTCCATTTTATTTGAAATCCAATGAAGGGAAATTAAGCAATAATGAGTATTTATATTTAAGCTCTGGTCGATGATCTCCTTTAAACATCATTAAAAAAAAAAAAAAAGCTGTATTTGGAGTTAGAATTCCTAGTTTAAGGTCCAGAGTTGCCTCTAACTGTGTAACAGATCAGTCACTTAACGTTTCTAAGCATCTGCATTGTTTTGTCTCTAAAATAAGGAGGATGTTACCTACTTCTCTAAAATCAGTTCTTCTATTCCCTCACTGGTAGAACTGTTCTGAGTAATAAATATACCCAATCCCTTTTCACCTTATAATTTTCCAAGGCTGGGCTTTTTTCTATTCAGTAAGCTTCGAGACCCTCAAGTATTTCCCGGACACAGCTAAATCGCCCCACTCCGTGGAAGAGCATACTTGAAGATTTAAGCAGACTCTTTGGCACTGCATATTAAAATTTTTTATATAGGATATGTATTGCTATTTTTTTTAATTTGGGGTTTTCTTTTGCATGGCTTTTATTATATTTTTTTCCTCATTTGAACAAGATAAAATAAAAAGTGAAATTCACACATTCCTAGCCTCCAAACCTTTCTCCCGGAGATGACCACTATTAACAGTGTGCTCTGTATTTTAAGAATTTATTGATGCTTATTGTATGAGTTTGGGTAGGCTAATTACTGTAAGAAATAGACAAAAATAAAAATGTGTAAACCCTAAGGTAACAAGTTTATTTCTTCTTTATGAGACAGTACTGGGTAGATGAGCAGGTGGGCAGGGTAGCCTTCCTCCATGCAGTCACTCGGGGACGCAGGCTGCTGATCCAGAGGCACTGACATCTTCAGCGCTTGTTCAAACTCACCCTGCAGGACATCTCTATTCCAACCCACTGTGCTGCAATTGCATATAGGTTTTCTTTCTCTCGGTGTCCCCAGCTTCCTGGCAGCATATCTGGCCTCCTGCACACTTGAGCCATAATTGCTTTACTCAAAATTGTGTGATTCAAATTCACCCTCCCAGGCATTCTTGGAACGCATTCCAGTTTGGACTCCTATTTTCTCCTTCTTATCAGAGGTTTCTGGTACTTACCTCTACACCTCCATTGCTTTTTTTGCAACAGCTATACCAGCTGCATTCACTTCTGACATCGGTCTCCATTTAGCTAAACTACTGGCAGTCCATGCCCCACTCCCCTTCTTTGTTTCAGCAGAGATTTTATTTTTCTAGATTTATCGAGATATAATTGACATATAACATTGTGTAAGTTTAAGGTATGCAATGTGTTGATTTAGTATACTCATATACTGCAAAATGATTCCCACCATTGCATGAGCTAACACCTCTGTCCTGTTACATAATTACCATTTCTTTTTTGTGGTAAGAACATTTAAGATCTCTTGTAGCAACTTTCAGTGATATTGTACAGTATTATTAGCTATAATCACCATGCTGTACATTAGATTCTCAGAATTTGCTAATCTTATAACTGGAAGCTTGTACACTTTAACCAATATCTCCCCAGTCCCCTGACCACACTCCCACCCCAGTCCCTGGTAACCACCACTCTACTCTCTGTTTCTCTGAGTTTGGCACTTTTAGATTCCACGTATAAATGATTTCATACAGTATTTATCTTTCTCTCAGCAGAGATATTTCAAAAGTCATTTGCAAACAAGTGTTAACCACTTACCTCAGAAGGTGGCTTCTTTTGCCTGGTGTTTTCTTGTGGTATCTCTTGTCCATCTTTCCCCTTTATTTCACTCATACATTTTCCCTGAAAAATCCATCTCCTCTTTTGTGTCTCCCTCTCTCTGCCTGTAGCCTCTCTCACCTCTTTCTTCTCTTACAGCCGCCATGTGGGTTGCCAGCCTCATTTAATCAGCTGTAACCAACAGCTGTGGTTCATTTCCCTTTCATTCTCTATCCCTAAAGTTGATTCAGCCAGGCTACACTCTTTTATTGTGACATTCTCTTGGGCTGCTCACTCAAGTTCACTTGTTCAACAATAGTCACTCATGGAGCAATTTTCCAGACTGCAAACCACACTCAGTTGTCAAGCTCTTCTAACTAGTTTACGTTTGATTGACAGATGTTTGAACCGTCCTCTCCAAATGGAAAGCTATGGCAAGGAGCTTACTGCTCACCACACAGAGCATCTCAACAGAGTCTGATAGTCTTAGAGGGGCAAGGTGGGATTGCTATGAGAGTGTGCAGTGGGGTAGCCAATGGTCCTAGTTTACCCAGGATAGAGGGAGTTTCAGGGATGCAGGGCTTTTAGTTTCAAGCCAGAGGAAAATTTAAACCATCTAGTTTAAAGTGGGTCTTTCTATGCAGGGTCTTGGTTGGATAAAGATCGTGATATGATAGTTTAGGATTAGTGGACACAACAAGGTAAAGATTTTGAAGTGAGGGTTTCTAAGAGTTTTGGGATATAAACTGTTGAAGCATTGATGGGTCTTTCAAGAAGTTCCCAAAATTAATAATAAAGTTATTTTCCTGGGCAAAAGTTATGTTAATGAAGACAAGGGACCAGGAAGGTTATGCTAATAATAGACAGTAAGCTGAGGTGGGGGAAGTGGGAGATGGTTTCTGTTCTCAGAGTTAATGCCACTCTCTCTTTTCCAAGGTCTGTTTCATATCCACTGTCCTTTGTCAAATGCAAAACCTAGTGGGGGTTTTTTGTTCATTTGGTTTATGTTTTCAAATTTTTGCAAACATTGCATTACCTCCAACCCCAAGTCTCCAATGTCTGCTCCAGCTTTCATTCCACTCAGGAGAATAACAATAATAAAACTATCACCTATAGAGCCTTCACCATAAGCTAAGACACATGTCAAACCCGTTATAGACATTATTTGACCCTCATAAGAGTCTTATGAAAGAGGCACTATTATTGTCCCTATTTTACAGATGAGGAAACTATGGCTCAAAGAGGTCAAGTAACTTGTCCAAGGTCATGTAGCCAGAAGTGGCAGAGCCAAGGTTTGATCTCAGGTCCATCCAACTCTTCAGTAATAAAAGGGAGCAAATTACTGATATATGCTACACGTGGACGAACTTCACAAACACTCTGTTAAGTGAAAGAAGCCAGACGCACAAGATTACATATTTCTGATTCCATTTATATGAACTGTCCACATAAGGCAAATTTAGAGGTAGAAAGGAGATCAGTGGTTCCTCGGCAAGAGGCAGGGCGTGGGAATTAATTGCAAATGTGCATATGATTATTTTTTGTCATTGATAGAAATGTTCTAAAACTGGATTGTGATGATAATTGATTTTACAATTTTGTAAGTTTACTAAACATCATCTAATTGTATCTAATCACAACGCATGAAGCTAATGGAAATTCTCATTCAGTAAAACTGTTTAAAAAATCCCAGAGGCCAGATTCTAAGCCTTCTAGTTGTTACCAGCAACCCCTAGGTGCAGGTTCCTTTAGGAATCAAGCCTTAGGTGCCATTCAGAAGGGGATAGACTAAGTCTCACTAAGTTTTCCTACCCTCTTCACACAAGCCTTTAAACTCTTTTAACCAATCTACACATGTTGAATACATTTAATTCTACCAATGAGAGTCCATTTCTAAACAGGTACTAATTTCATTAATGCTAACTGTGCATTTTGATTAGCATGAATATAAACCTAAGTAGATAAGTTGTAGACATATATGATATTATCACATGTGCTCAAGAGTTTTCAATTACTGATATAGAAAAATAAACCCAAGTGAACTCTTAATACTCACTACCTCTACTGCCTCTGAAATAGCAATTGACAGAGGAGCCTCACTGACCTTATTTTCTTGCTGTAATCCATTATATAATCCACTCAGGCTCCCACTCCAGGGCCAGGTTACTTGTTGTTAATAAAGATATCTTCCCTCAACAAACCATTGGAGAGATTTTTCTTTTCTATTCAAATCTAAAAGGAAAAAAGGCTCTGAGACTGTAGATGAGAAAGGTCACCCCAAAATTTAAATGGATTGAAACTAAGCCAGTGATGAGAGCTGAACAGTCATTGTGTCCCTGAAAGGAGCCAAAAAGTAGCTTGTGGGCTTCCCTGGTGGTGCAGTGGTTGGGAGTCCACCTGCCGATGCAGGGGACACGGGTTCGTGCCCCGGTCTGGGAAGATCCCACATGCCGTGGAGCGGCTGGGCCCGTGGGCCATGGCCGCTGAGCCTGTGCGTCCGGAGCCTGTGCTCCTCAATGGGAGAGGTCACAACAGTGAGAGGCCCGCGTACAGCAAAATAAAAAAAGTAGCTTGTTGTGGATGGGACTGGCTCCTGGGAGAAGTCCCTGGGGCACCATGTAAATGTGTATTCCTCTCAGGAACATTTGCTAAACCTGATTTATGTTGTTTTATCTTTCATAAGAACAGAAAGGGATATATTACAGTGAATATGTTTCCTGTACTTTTACAGAGAGATTCGGAATACCAGAAGCTTAACTTACATAGACCAAGGCGCCCTGAAAGAGCTCCCCCTTCTAAAGTTCCTGTAAGTATTAACTCCTGTCCCTTCCTACCGTTTTTTTTTTTAAGAGAATTATAATGTAGGAATATCCCTAGGATGATGTGGGCCATTTTAGTGGTGTGTGGCCTGGAGCAAATCACATCCTGTGACTTACTCCCCACCTTTTCCCATGAGGCAAGGTAACAGGTGAAATGATCCACATTTTAAAAACCTATTCAAAAGTCAACACATAATGCTGGGATGAGAGATCTGCCCCAAGAGACATGAGGGAGAAAATGCCATCATGTATATATGGTCTTTAAATGAATATAACAAAACAAAACAAAAACCTCTGAAAGCCCACTGGTCAATTTTGTTAGGAAATGGGTATCACAATATTAGAGTGACTGTTACACAAAAACAAACAGAAAACAAAAAAGGGTAAAACCTCATCTCTTAGAGCTAGGGGACAAAAATGGAAGGGACAGCACTTACTGCTTTGCTTTGGTGACACCTTGTGAGCTAACTGTAACCTCAATGAGAGCAGGGACCACAACATTTTTGTTCTTTGTTGTATCTTTACTGCTTAGCGCCTACTGCCTAGGTACTCAAGGAAGTGTGTTCAGTGGATGTGTGTGTATGGCCTCAGGTCTTCTGGGTACCTTCCTTTCTTCCCTTCTTCCTTGCTCACATGCATTGTAAAAAGTTAGAACACAAAACGTTATGAAGAAAAAAAGCCAACCTCATTCCCAATACTCAGAAATAATCACTATTAACATATTAGTTCATTTCCATCTAGGGATTTTAAATAAAAGTATATATCCAAATGTATTTTATGAAATTAGTCTTTAAGGATGAATAGAGTTTATCCAGGAAAAGGAGGGGGAGGGGTAGAAGAGAAATACAAGTGGATGGGATAGCATGATAAAGATACAAAGGTGTGGAACCACATGCCTTGTTTGGGGAATGAAAAATAGTTCAGTTTTGAAGAGGTAGGAGTGGGAGATGCCAGGAGAACAGAAGAGGATATGGATGAGATATGTGGCTGAAAGGGTATCTGGGGAGTAATAAAAACTTACAGCACAAGGCAATTGCTCCTGTGTGGACTTTGAGTTCCAATCCATCAGTAACTCTTTGATATAATGGTCCCCTGCTATGTGCAAGGCTCAGTGGGGAACATGTAGGATAAAAAAACATTGTCCTTGCCTTCAAGAAACTTACAATCTAGTTAAAGAAGATATTATATATGGGATTGAGAAGTTCCTCCCCTAGGAGAACAATGGTAAGTGACAAATAAGAGGTACATACATTATCTGGGGGTGCAGGTAATTAGAGGAGACATCCAGAAGGAGATGGACTTGTTCAGGGTTTTAAAGAATAGACAGGTCTTGGTCCAAGTCCCTAATATGGCATTTCCAGCCCTTTTTGATATGGTCCCCACTTAACTCTGGGTCTTCCCACCGTACTCTTCCACATGAACAGCTGTTGCAATTGAACTAGATTTTTTTACTGTTCTTCAAATATACCTCATGGAATCTTACATCTCTCCTTTGTTATTTAGAATGTCCCATTTGCTTTTTTGAGACCTCAGGCTCTTCTTCCTCTTCAAATCATATGTCTTCCCTTCTAGAAGGAGTCAGGTCAGAATTTGCCTTAGATGGTACAGCAATGGGACTAGAATTTTCTCTACTGGACGACTTTCTTTAAAGATTTACTGGTAGTTACAAGTTCTCACCATGTCATACTGAAGATCTCAAAAAAATCACTAAATCCACTACCTATGTTCTAGTAGCTGCAAGAAATGTTAAACCAACTAAGTCTGAGAGGCATCCAGAGTTTGAGAGTTTTTGTATTCATGCTGTCAATGCACGTTTTAATCTTGACATTTTGCCCTGATGACACAGCTTTGGAAAGTGAAGATATTGTCTTTGACTGATTTCCTCCCTTATCTGGACATATTTTTATGGTACTGCTGCCATGGTATTCTCAAGTGACTACCATGGGAATACCATTCTAGGTAAAATAATGAACACAATATAATGTAGAGTTTGAAAGAAGAAGCCTGGCTTGGAGTTGGGTAATTATATTATCTTCCTGTCCCATCCTCTCCTTATTCTACCCTCCCTTCCCCCCAACACACACATAATGTCCTCCAGTTAAAACAAGGAAATCACACACACACACACACACACACACACGAAAAGAAATCTGAATTCCTATTTCTAGGAATCCCACTTGGTTCAAACAATCCCCAGATGCTTCTAAACAGAAAAGATGTATTGACACTGGTGGACTGGGTTAGATTCTTGTACCTTCAGGGAGCATCATTTCATCCAAGGATTAGAACTTGCCATGGTCTCTCAGATAATTAATGAAGGACTTAGGATTTGATCCTAGTCTGACTTCAGAGCACATACTTTTAGCTATTACATTATTCTACTTCTTATGTGTTGATTTTCTTACCTTATTTCTGTTCTTTTGTTCTTCTTTTTCATGTACTTTAGTGGCATTTTCAACACTGGACTTAGAGTATTCCCAGACCTGACCAAAGTTTATTCCACTGATGTATTCTTCATACTGTAAGTGTGCACATATGCAATATTTGGCAATATTTTACTTGCCACTGACAAGAACTGGGCTGCAGCCAGAGGGGTTGGTTGAAACCAAGTGAAGCAGTTGTTTCAAGGAGGAAGCAGTGATCAGCTGTGACAAATGCACTGATGGATGAAGTAAGGCAAGGACTGAGAAATGGCCATTGGGTTTAGTAACACGGGGCATCGGTGATTCCGAAGAGAACACTTCCACTGGGGTTCTGGGGGTGGAGAAGTCTGGTTGGAGTGGGCTCAAGAACGAACCAGAAGGGGGAATTAGAGAGAGTGACCATAACAAACTCTTTAGGGAAGTTTTACTACAAAAAAGAAGCAGAAAATGCCTCAGTAGTTGGAGCATATTGAATACGGAGAAAAGGGTTTTTTGTTTTTTTGTTTTTAATGAGAGAAACTATGGCATATTTTTGCTGCTGGGATTGTTTGAATAGAAGGAATTTGATGATAATGATGATACTCTATTTTTCACATAGTTTTTCATAGCTTTTCACTCTCCCATGTGTTATCATATTTGCTCCTCTCGACCACCTTACGAGACATAAAAAGAAGTAACAATTTTTCCACTAAACAAATGAGGAAACGGAGGAATAGAAAACCTAAGGGATTTTGTCTGAGGAGAGTCCCAAGGAGCAGTTGTGAGTGGTGCTCAAACTACTTCCTGTGACTTCTAATTGGGGTCATGGTGCTCTTTTCCAAAACCTGTGACACAGTTAAGTATCTTACTAGTTGTTTAGAAGTGAAAGGACATATGCAGAGAGAATTACAGACTGAGTTTGAACTACAGAATCAGCAAAATGTAGAATGATAGGATCCAAACTCTTGGGATTTTGTTAGAAAAAATGCCCATGCTTCTTTGCTGCAGAAGAGCTCAGTTCAAAATACAGGCCGTCTTCCAGCAACTAGACTGGCATAGAAATGTCCTCTAGGAGTATATGTCTTGCAAGTGGAGGGCACTTCAGTAATACTCATGAAATGAAATCAATTGATCCCATTCTAGCAACCCTTTTTAGGGGTTCCACACGCTGAGAAAATGAGTTGCTCTGGACAAAGTATTAGTCAGAGATTCATGAGAAATCTCTGAGACCCACCTGCTCCCCTTGCACATGAGGATTTGTCAGGAACCTCAGCCCACACCCAAAGCTCACTTGCTCACTGCACATGTGGGGCTCTGAGTATATGTCCACCTAGGACAGCTCTCACCACCTCACCGGACCTCTGAGCCACCAACAGCTAAGAAATGTCAATGACACCTAAAAAGAAATAAGATAAAACTGAATTGTGTCAGGTTATTTATTTAAGGGCATATGTGCAGCAAGAGCCCAGCTCCAGAAGGGAAGCATTTTTTTTTTTAATTTATTTTTGGCTGCATTGGGTCTTTGTTGCTGCACACGGGCTCTCTAGTTGTGGCGAGTGGGGGCTACTCTTCATTGCGGTGCGCGGGCTTCTCATTGTGGTGGCTTCTCTTGTTGCGGAGCATAGGCTCTAGGCATGTGGGCTTCAGTAGTTGTGGCTCACGGGCTCTAGAGCGCAGGCTCAGCAGTTGTGGCGCATGGGCTTAGTTGCTCCGCGGCATATGGGATCTTCCCAGACCAGGGCTTGAACCCGTGTCCCCTGCAACGGCAGGCAGATTCTTAACCACTGAGACACCAGGGAAGCCCAGAAAGCACTTTTTTCACCAGGTGTTTTTGTTCCTCCCCTGCAGTGAAATTACAGACAACCCCTACATGACTTCGATCCCTGCGAATGCTTTTCAGGGCCTGTGCAATGAAACCTTGACACTGTGAGTACTGCCAGTTCCACTCCTGCCAACAATGAAACATTTATTTGGGCCGCTGTACTATTTCCACAGGCCATCCAAGAACCGTACTACCATATAGTATGTGCTCTATGGTCTACCGAGGGTTTCACATAGTTAAATAAGAGTAGTGACTCATGGTGTGGTGCTCTACAGGTGACGAAGTGGTTTAGGTAACAAGACGAGAGAGTATTCCCTTACAGAAGTGGTCAGCACACTTTATCTGTAAAGCACCATTCAGATTTTACAGACCACATGGCCTTTGTGGCAACTGTTCAGCTCTGCTATTTCAGGGCAAAAGCAGCCATCCACAATATATAAACTAATGAGCATAGCTATGTTCCAACAAAATTTTATTTACAAAAACAGCCAGTGGGCCAGATTTGGCCTGCAGACCTTATAATAGTCTGGGTTCTAGTATCCCCATTGAACAGAGGAAGAACCTGGGGTTAAAGCAAATTTAAGTGACTTTCCCAAGGTCACTGAGCTAGAAAATGGTGATGCTAAGGGCTTTTCATACTCTGCACTCATACTTCAACTGTGTCGTCACAAACTATTATTAAGTTCCTATGAAGGGATATTGAATAGAAAACATAGTTCTGCTCTACATCATCATTTTGCCAGAGTTTGAATGGGTTCTGCTCTTTAGTTGTTCAAAAGAAATGCTAGATCAGGGAAATTCACAAAATGTTCTAATGAAGGAGTTCTAATAGAGGTACAAAAGATGAGTTAATTCTCCAAGCCGGTAAAAATTCCCCTCTCTCATCGAATTAGCTACAAAGTAGAGTTGGGACTACATCCAAAGGATCCCGTCTCTCTAGTTTCAGTACCACTGCCCAGGTTCAGGCCTGGCGGGGGTTTTGCCCAGATTGTCACCCAGCTCCCTTTCTCCAGTCACACTACAGTCCAAGGGTTCTTCGTCGTATGCAAACCTGATTGAATTATGCCCCAGCAAAATTGATCCAGGCCTCTACATGACCCTTTGAAGAGGCAGTTTCCAAGCGTTCCAAGTCAAGCCGTCTTGACCCTGTGAAGGTATCTCAACCTCTGGGACTCTATCCACAGTGGAGCATTTCAATTCATCCTTCTCGAAAAATGGGGAGAGCTCTCTTGATAAGACAAGAGACTCCTCAGCCACCATTTCATTTGACAGCACAGCAAAGACTGGGATTTAGCCTGCTCAGTCCCCAAACCTCAAGGCCATTTACCTCTTCCGTAAAGCCTTCCATTGTGCCCACTCATTGTATATAAACACCAGTCTCAATTTCTTTGCAGGATGTTACCTCTACATTTTGACATCTTTTTCTAAGGACCCGTATCCCAAGCAGCCCTCTCAAGTGAAAGCTGCTGTTTGTCTCACACCCAGCATGGGGCCCAGTAGGCATCTGATAAACCTCTGAATGAGGGAACCTTAACTTTCCTGAAATCTAGAGGTGGGGATGGCATAGCTTGTCCATTATCTTTTCAGATGATTATTTCTACATACCTGCAAAAGTCCTGGCTTCTTTAAAGCTCATGCTCAAAAAACTATAAACGTGAAAGGGTATGTGTCCAACAGCAAACTTTGTACCCATATTCCTGGTAGGATAGAGTTTCAATCAAAGTTTGCAACCCTTTGTTCTTTCTTTCCTTACTATGTTTTTCTTTCTTCACTATTTTCCCTTTCTGAGACCTACTTGTCCAATAAGAGTTTTATTTAATCTTTGAAATGTAATTCCAACAAAGAACATTTTTATTGTCCAGGCCTCTCAGCAAAGTTTGGGAAAATAGAAATGCCAAATGTACAATTCTCACATCTTCATTAATGAACTCTAGTTCAGAAAAAATTAACTTACCTATAGAGCTTTCTCAGCCTCTGTGCTTAGCGTCCCGGTGCATTGCAGTCCTCCCCCAGGACACCTTAGTAGCAGGAAGTAAACTCATTGTGTAATTATTTTAAACAAAACAAAAAGCAAACAAGGATTGCCTCTTAGTTCTTCACAACTACATACGATAAATCCAAGTTTGCAAGGTATTCATTTTAACATGGTCGTCTCATAAGTGTTCACACCTTACTTGTTAAATGTATAGCTGTTTTATCCTGCCAGAAACCTTTTGATTAGGTATTATTTTATCATAGTTTTACAGACAAGGAAAACTGCGGATAATTGAGGTTGAGAAGTTCTCAGGGTCACCTACTATGAAGTGACAGAGCCAGGTCTAATTCCAAGTTTGGAGTCTCCTGTATGCTTCTCACTGTGTTACCAGAGTTCACAGGAGGCACTGCAGTAGTTTTCAGAGTTCCCCTACAATCACCACTCACTGTGCCTGATTGTGGACATGGCAGCCTTCTCTTATCCCATGCCAGTAGCCCCCAGGAACCCCCATGCACCCCTGTGTAGACCAGAGTTCCCATGGCTGGAGCTCCTTTTCCAGCAGAAAGGATGTGTCCTTTTGGTGGGTGGGAAGAATTGCTTTTGAGTTCAGAAATCCTGATTCCCGACAGCTGTGCATCAGTGCGGCTTTGGCAAATCACCTCCATATCTCAATAACCTGACTAGGAAATAGAGGAGATAATGCTTCAGTCCAGCCCTTGGAATCGCGTATGAATTAATTAGTTGCAGAAACATAGCAACAAGTTAAAACATTAAAACTTCCCCAAAAGGCCATGGTCTATCTATTTTCTTAGATTTGTTTTTGAAGTTCAATTTGATTCAGTCCTCAACCATTTAATTAAGCATTTAATGTATGATACACCCTGAGGATTAAAAATATGACTATAAATGTGAAACAACATTTTAAAGAGAAAAATATAAAACCTATGCATTCAGATGAATAATGTCTTTTAAAGTGCTCATCTTGAGAAACTGCACTTATTCCTCCATTATTGACATGGGGTTAACTATTTCCTGAAACCCCAGTTTTTTGAGTATACGTAAAACATTTTTTTAAAAATCCTTAACGATTGCAAATCTTTGCTCATTAAAGTGAATCTGCTTCTGGGAAACAGCTTAAAGCTCTAGGAGCTAAGTCTGGAGAATGGGGATTCAAACTGGAAAACACTATTCCATGTCCCAAATAAGACATACTGTAAAGTTTTCTTGTAGGGCCTAAGAACCTTCATGCACATCTCTGGCACTGAAGAAATAAAGAGCAACCCTCAGAGAAGAGCCAGCACTACCTCTTATAGGTCACTGATTTCTCCTCTCTCTGTTGATTATAGGAAACTATACAACAATGGCTTTACTTCAGTCCAAGGACATGCTTTCAATGGGACAAAGCTGGATGCTGTGTAAGTCAAGGGTTGCCATGGAAACCACTATCCTGCCCTACACTCCCTCCCCCAAGAAGGACCATTCAGTGGGTCAGAATTCTGCTAGAGATAGGTTCCACCAGAGCATTCCTCAACCCCAGAGTTAGCATGACCAAGACTTGGGGATAATGTTAAGGAACTTGACAAGATCCAGCTTTAGTGGACACACATTAACTCCAATTCTAAATCCCAAAGCTTTTATCCTTAATAAAATGGAGAACGATGGTGTCACCTTCTATTATCTTATAGGAGTGTGTGTGTGTGTGTGTAAATGTTCATCTATCATGTACATGAAGTAAAGGGGTGTCTTTAATTAAGTCCAAAGCTATTCAGAAGGTAAGGCTTTTCTTTTCGTTTTATCTGACATATTTTCAGGAAAGGTGTCAGTTTATATTTGATTCAGTTAGAAATAGCTGAAAAGCCATAGCCAGATTTTGGCTTCTCTGCAAATAAATAATGCCTAGAACAGGATATTGGCAAAAACATAGTGATTAACATGGGTCTCTGTCTTTGTAGTACCTTTCTATCAGATCTCTGTGGTCCCCAGTGTCCATGCCAGAGCATACTTTGTGTCTAAGAGCTGCTAGACTGGTTCAGCCATACTGGTGTGTGATTTAACCTAATAGCTAATAAATGACAAAGAGCTTTAGTAGAGTCTGCTTTCCACAGTATGGTGAACTAGATAATTTGTTTCTACTACGAAAGAACTAGATGATATATTTTGAAAAAACTTATTTTATGTCATATCCCCAAGAGAGGAAAATGAAACAACTAACAAACCAGTAGCTGAAACCAAAATGGTGGGTGCTTACAGAGGGTGCAGTTCCCTTGGGGGCAGCTGCCAACATCAGTGGTGCCAGGAGACTAGACTCAGTGAGAAGTCAGTGAGAAGGTGGAGAAGTGATGTAAACCTGAGACTGCTGGATTAAGCCAGGGAACCTGGATGAGAGCTGGAGTGGGACCACATTAGTAGAACCTCTGGACTCCTGGCAGAAATAAATGCAAACCTCTGCAGAGGAAAGAACCCCAGTGCAGGCCCAGATTTTTAAAATCAATCAAATAGGTGCTTACAGTCAAAAATCACACATAGGAAAGGAAGAAACTACCATGCGTAAGAGTCAGCTGAAGCAACAAACGATAGATTCTTGTGTTTAATTTGTTTTATGACAGTTTATTGAGTATTTTTAAACAATTGTATTTTTTCCATTCCAGAAGTTCTATTTGCTTCTTTAAAAATTTGCCTGCTCATTTTTGTAATTCCATCTTTTTTTTTTTCCCTTTAAACATTTCATACATAGTTGTTTTATATTCTGGAAACGATCATTGCACAATCTTAAGGCCTGTGGTTCTAGATCTGTTGTGCTCTACGGTGCTTCTCAAACTTTATTGTGCATATAAACGATCTGGGGGGTCTTGTTAAAATGCAGAATCTGATTAAGTAGATCTGGGGTGCGCCCCAAGATTCTGCATTTCTAACAAGCTCCCAGGTGATACTGAGGCTACTGGTCCATTGAGCAACTTGAGCAGGGTGAGTTAAATTACCTGCACAACACAGGTTAATAAGTTCAAAGTCATTATACCTTGACGTGGCTTCCTAAGTTCTGTTTGAAGTGGAGTCTCACTCTTTACCAGGGTTTTGGGTTTCTTAGTAGTCTTTGTTAAGTGAAGATCAGAGTACCTATATCTAGATTGCCTAGGTGTAGGTTCATCTGGGTTGATATTAGTCATTTGTTTAAATACATAATTATAGGGGAAGTCTGAAAAGACTCAACAGAGTAACATGAATACTTATACATCAAATTTATTTACAGTATTGGAGAGACCCTACTTCCATCTTAACTTTATTGTTCAAATCTCACACAATCCTACATTTAATTTTCTTTTCTTTTTTTAGTGTGCAGGATGTTTATTGAGGAGAGCTCCTGGAACCTACCGATATGGAAGGGAGGGTATGAAAGCAAAGCAAGATGGGGTAGCAGGAAAAGTTGGCTGACCTGACAGAGAACTCTGGAGCTAAATATGGCCTAGAGTTTTCCTGTTTCGCTAAAATGGCCAGACAGCTATACTCCCATCTTCTTTGGTCGTTAGATTTAAGCTACCCTAACATAGGTTTCCTTAGGTGAGACCATTCTCTGCAGCTGAGGCAATCCCAGGGACTGATAGCTAAAGCTTTTCTCCTGACAGTAGGCCCAGCAGCTGGATAGACAATTCCTTCCTAGATGGAGGACCCAGGTGTATGAGCTCCATCACTGTCATAACTTGAACCTCTTGGATTCAACTTATTTATTTATTTATTAACCTTTTCACTGGAGTATAATTGCTTTAAACGGTGTGTTACCTTCTGCCTTATAACAAAGGGAATCAGTCATACATACACATATATCCCCATATCTCCTCCCTCTTGCGTCTCCCTCCCTCCCACCCTCCCTATTGACCTTGTAAAGTTAAACAAAGTATACAGGTGGACTTCTTGCATCTTTTGATAGAATAATCTGAATTACTAATATCCAGCAGGGGGATACAGTATGCAGAGCTTCTCAGGGAGTTCTTGGTTCCTGGAGCACCTCTCTGGACTGGTGTTCCACAGAACACTTAAGAAGAATCTTTTGATATACTGCCTTGTTCGGAGGCAGGTAAATTTAACAAGGTTTATTCAAGAGGCAGGCTATGGAGAATCTTAAGAGCCAGTAAATTTTCAGATCATCCTGTGGTCTTCTGAAGTTAAACCTATGAAAAGATTATGTAGGAAAACGGTCTCTACCTTCCTACCAACTTTCTCCTTAGACCATATCATGGGCTCTGTGAGAGGCTTGGTTGATGGGAGAGAGTTATTCTGATGAAAACAGTGGATTTTAATTCACTGATTCTCTGAATTACATACAGTCTGTTCTAGTCACTACAACTATCCCTTGAAACACAGGAAAGAAATCAACGCACCATTTTCACATACTTTCTTGACATTTTTATGTAAAATTTGGAAGAGTTTAACAAATGTGGGCAATATTTCTTAACTGAGAATCATTTGTTTCTTGATTTTTAGAAGTCTAGATCTGAGATCAGCAAACTTTTTCTGGAAAGGGCCGGATAACAAATATTTTGGGCTTTGTGGGACACAAGATCTCAGTCACAGCTTCTCAACTCTACCATTGTAGTGTGAAAGCAGCCACAAACAATTCATAAACAAATGAGCATGGCTGTATTTCAATAAAATTTTATTTACAAAAATTGGTGACAGGCAGAATGTGACCACATGGTCGTAGTTTGTGGACATCTGGTCTAGATGTAGGTATTCAGTGAGGATGACCATTGTGTGATGAAATATGTAGTTTATTTCTCCCAATTCCTGGTAAAGGTTAAATGGCAAACATGGGATAAAGATAAGAAGTATCTGGACAAAAATATTTTAGGGTTTGAAAGTTAAGATCCAATCATAAAATAAAATAAAGATCTTTTTATCCAATCAGTATTTTAAATCTGAACTTAAATCTCTGCTCCTGTTATAAAACAACATTCCATCTGTTCGTTCTACCCTAAGTTTGTGATTCCTGGTTGATGGAAACTAAATTTTTCTTAGCTTCATGCACTCCATTAAAAGGTATCCTATAAATCCAAGGTAAAATCAAGATGATAATCATGATAAAGATGCCTGGAACTAGAGGAAGATAAATAAGGGTTGAGCTGTAGATGGAGAAAACAGAGGTCAGGTTTCCATAGTGATAACAAAATAGTATTCACTTTGTGATTTTAACATGGAGCTGTTGCCTCTATCCTCAATACTAACTGTGATTTAAAACTAATGTAAACACATCAGTATTCTATAATTACCCTAATATTGTTCAAATACTGTACATGGCATGTTAGCAATTTGTTGAATCCTCCAGAAGTATGTCCAAATATTTTAGCTTCTAATTTAAACAATTGCTCATCCAAAAGCGTGATTATTCCCCATCATCTGCCTCATGTCAGTTTACTGAAATTAGCAGATTTGACCTCACTTAGACCTATTTTTTTAGTGTAACTGAAGAACACGGTTGCAGCCAAGTTGGACAAATTCCACATTGAGAACAAGCACTGATGCCTCAGCAGCAGTTGGGTAATTAAAAGTTCATGAAAATTATGGCAAATGCTCGAAAGTTCATGGTCCTGTGATTTCATATGGAACCAAGCACACTGTCATCACTCAGATGTGGAATTAATAATAATACAAGCATCCCTTGCTCAACAGAAGTTGAACTGCTCTCAGTTACAAGTTAAGTCACACATTCATTCTTTGGAACCTCTTTTCCACCCTCTCCACACAATCTGGCATGGAGATATATCGCTTATCTCAGAAAATTTAATTCTCTGTATTGTATTTTGTATTGTCAAATTCTAGCAACAAGCTACCATCTGACAGTAAACATTTGGGAAGAAAAAATTACCATTTTGATGTGCTAAGAGCATACTGAAACACTAATCGTTATGAACAGAGAAGTCAACACAATTCATGTACTAATTAGCATCACACATTAGCTTATTACAAGCAAAACACTGCAGCTTGGAGCACTGGGAAAAGATGACGATAGAGAAGATTATAGGATTAAGCAGGCTATTCTTTCTAATGGAGTAAGTATTTGAACAGCTTGTAGGATATGCTCCAAGGCTGGCTTTTACCTCTGCCTGTTGAAGCCTTGAGCATTTTCTCACCTTTTACTGTTTACAGGCAGGTATCCTGATTTCAGCTACTAAAAGGATTTTTATGGAACAGTGAGGGCTGGGCAGCGATTCTCTTTAATTTTCCAAATAACTGATGGTATGAGAGCGAAATACAGTTCCCACAGAAGTATTCCCATGAGAGTCTCACAGTATAAACAGGTGCCCGCCCATTTACCCTAAGGGGATTGTGGAAATGCAGGCTCACATTCTATCTTGGAGCTGAAATGTATCCTAAAACTCCTGAGAGCAAAGTTCAGCAGCAACCACAACTCTCCTTACCACAGTGTCATACTCCTCCCTCTGACACGTCCTCACTTAAACATAATACAGAGGGTGCCTTGAGCTAGGAGTTACCCAGCAACTGGACTTTCATTTAGTCATCCAGCATGTTTTCACTGAATGGCTGTTGCGTGCCAAGTGTGAGTCCAATGGGGAAGGATGTGAGCTATGTCTATCATACTGAGTTCATCAACTGGATAGTCTTCCCCAGCTCATTCCTGACCATCTTCATTTTTCTGACCACACTGTTCTTCCTTAACTGTGAGATACACGGCACTTAAATCAGGGCAGGACTTCTTAACTCCCCTCTCCCTACACCCCCCCCACCCACCACATGAAAAATCTGACATATCTTTTCTCGGAAGAACTTCATTTCTTCCAAGAGGTTCTCAAAGAGGCATACATACTCCGAAGAGTGAAAATTCATTGAATACTTACATGTAGCAGTGTCTATCCTATTTTTAAAGGAGATACCCGTCCTTTGCTCATAAGCCCTTCCCAGTATTTGTACTTAGAAAGACTTTCAAGAAGTCTTTCCTTTCACCGCAGACTCCGAGACTTTCTACTCTTCTTTTGTTTACATTCATCTTGTCCTTGGAAGAGACAGTTTAGATGATCACACACACATACTCTCCCAATAAAATAATCATTGTCTGGAGTAGGTTACCCATGTAGTCTACCAAGATTTGTGATTGACTTACCCAAGTTGGCTTACAGAATGTGGATTCCAGAGGAATCAGGATAAGTCCGGGTCAAGGAATCAATTTAACTAACCTGACATTCCCAGTAAACATTATATGATAAATGAGGCTGATGGAAGCACAATCTTCTTGGATATTAAGGCTTCTGCAGATATATTTCCCCATCCCCATCCCCTCCGCTCCAGCAGAAGGTAGGATCAGCAATCTGAACCCAAGGTTAAAGCTTCATGGCATTATCATAATTTGTGATAATAAGACAGCCCTCCAAACCGCTAAACAGCAGAATGATGGTTTCATTTTTAAGCACCTAATTATTTCTAAGAGATGAAGTGCCCAAACAACCCTCTTGGTTTTGAAGAATGCAGCCTCCCTCAAGACTCCAGTTCATCTCCGTTCAAGTTGGCTGTACCCTCTCTCCATCCTCCTTCTCCCCTTCTGGACTCTGGCTGGCTTTCCCAGTTTAAAGTCTTCTGTAGCATTTCTGGTAAACTCTAACGCTTATCAACCAGACTCCTTATCCTTGGGGGCGTATTGAATATCAGATGAGAACACTGCAGAATTGTACAAGCAATTATTTAGTTTTACAATCATTTCTAATGATTAGAGCAAGCCGATTTTCACTTGCGGCAGTCAGAGATGAAGAGGAAAAACTGAGATGAGCTCACCAGTCCTTACTTGATTTTCAGCAGTCTGGGAAAAGAATGTGATCTGCAAGTTGCATGGTCCAGAGAATATAAAAAGAGACACAAGCCAGTGTGGCACTTGAGTTGAGTTAGTTGTCTTTTTACAAAACCATGCTGCTCAAGATCCTCTCTCCAGGTGTTTTGTCTCCAAGGCAGCTCTTGTCTGCTCTGGCTATCACTGATCATGAACTCTGTGGACACAGTGGGTTGAAGGAGACTCCAACAACGATCGAATGAAGCCTATGAGTGAGAGACTTACATGATAGCCATTCATCCAGAAGGCACAGACTTGCTGCTGTTAACATCTCAGTTGCGTCTTTGTACATATATGAGGGTTAATTGATACCCCCGCTCCATTTTTGACTTAACAGCACCCTGGAAGCTTGGTATCCATCCAGCCATTGCCTGAAGAGGCCATGTCTGGACCATACCCTTGTGGCATTTGTAAACAAGTTGCTTGTCACTGCCATCAAAAAAGTCAATTGGCCACCACACCCTATGATGAGTCTTCTAGCTTTCATTCCCCATTACTTTTTCCATAAAGTAGAAGTTTAGCATAGCTCACCTCACTATTTTGGAGGAAAAGTGCATTGATTTTTTTATTCAATCATTTACACCTTCCTTCAGTAAATAGTTATAGAGGCACTGAATTTGGCACTGGTGATACAACAATGAGTAAGACAGAGAGTTTAACTCTGATTTGGGAGACAGACGATGAAAAAGTAAACAAATACACAAGATAATCACAGACTGTGATAATGCCATGAAGGAAACAAAGATTGCAATGAGGAAAACTGATGGTGGCTACTTTAAGTTAGTTCTCAAGCTCGATTTGAGAAAAAATGTAAAGGATCACAAAATGTATACCAATTTATGAGATGTCATTGTGTGAAGTCGTAGTACTTGTCATTTGGTTAATCCCTCATCCTGCCCAGGAGAGGGAGACTTCTTGGTGTTTGGTAAAACTCTTCCTCCAATTGCTCCAGTGAACACCCATCTATGGCTCTGGGGCTGCCCTCTCTTATTCTAAGTTCCATCCTCTACAAAGGACTAGAGAGAGCAGAGCTGCTGGACCAGGAGAGGTTGAGGGCAGACCTCACGGAAGTGCTGTTTGTGCTTTCGCCTTCTGAACAGCAACAGAGGCTACCTCCTCATGGCTCAGCCACAAATAAAGCCACCCTCCCTCTCCTCAATCTCACCAAGAGATGCAGAGAAAGAGAGAGAGAGACGATTAACCAAGGAGAAGTTCTTCTGTGAGGGCTCTGGGGAAAGAATCCTTCTGACACAAAGTCCTCATGTCACACTATTTTTTTTTTTAATTGAAGTATAGTTGATTTGCAATGTTGTGTTAGTTTCAGGTGTGCAGCACTGTGATTCAGTTATACACATATATAGATATAGATATAGTTTTTCAGATTCTTTTCCATTATAGGTTATTACAAGATACTGAATATATTAATAGTTCCATGTGCTATACAGTAGGTCCTTGTTGTTTACCTAGTGTCACACTATTCTTATTAACCATCGCCCTTGAAGATTTTGCATCATGAAGAGCAAACACCATAAACAGAATAATGGAAGCATTATCTGTATCTAAGCAGATCTCCTGAGTCTCCACTGCATTCATTTTGTATCAACAGGTGACCACTCACTGACTCTTAAATTGACTAGTCTATGCAGGGGTCAGTTATTCTAAACATGTGTAAATTGAGATCATTTATAACAAGGAGATTTTATACACACACACACACACACACACACATATATGATGGCTATATATATATATATATATATATACACATACATAATGCTTTGTTTCTTTTTAGATAACATTGTTCTCTAAAAAAGCTAGGGGGGAAAAAGCCAGTTTCAAAATGCTTGGAAGCTTTTATCCATTTGGAGGTAATTTTATGTTTCAGAATCACTTTGTGATTTAAATTGCTCAAAAATATTTTACACTCAACTGCCCAATATATTTTCAAAATGGAAAGATCAATGTGCCCATCAAGGCCCTTCAGGAAAGGTATACTCTGTAATCTTATCTGTATAACCTGCCCCCCATTCCCCAGAAAGGATTGCCACAGAAAATGCTGGCCACCCAATTAAATTTGAAGTTCAGATAAACACCAAATAACCTTTTAGTATATGAATGTTTCAAAAATTACATGGGAAATACTTATACTAAAAAATTATTCATTGTTTACCTTGGCATCCTGTATTTTTACTTGCTAAATCTGGCAATCCTGCCCCAAATAAAAGATGTGAATCTCTGACAGTTCCCATCACCACTCGCCACCTTCACTGAATACCTGATTTAAGCCCAGTCATCAAAAGTAAATGTAAATATTGATCAATGTTGAGAAAAAAAATTTAATTTAGTTGGTATTGAAGAAGATTGAAAAATACAGTTGCCATTGGCCAGGTAAATAGGGAATTAGGCAACTTTTATATCATCTAGACATGCAAACTAGATCATAAACAAGTTCTCTTTCAAAGACTTCTGCCATAATTAATGTGTATAAACCTTGCACAATTGAAACTAGAATATTTTGAGTGCTTAACCTGGAAGAAGGTAAGGTGTTTTCCAAATTCCTAAGAAACAGGTAATAGCTAAGGAGACCATGCTCTCATTTTATTTTGGTATTTATGTTAATTTGCTTAACCTCACCTAATCCATCCTCTCTCTCACTTTCTCTAGTTACCTGAACAAGAATAAATACCTGACAGCTATTGATAAAGATACATTTGGAGGAGTTTACAGTGGACCAACCTTGCTGTGAGTAAGACATACAAAAGAATATTTGCCTTTTTTTTTTTCTTTTTAATGGAAGGGAGGGGGCCATTAAGAAGAGTAGCTGATGATGTCTGTGGGGAGGGAATGTTGTTGTCTTGGATAAAGGCTTCTGCTAGTACTTTTCTGCCGAGCTGTATAGGTTACTGCTTGGAAGAAAGTCCTTGTTCTTTGAGACTCAGAAGGCCCCAGACTCCACTGTGCCATCCTGATGCCTGATGCCACCTTGGTGTGGACATTCATGAAGGCCCTCTTTTGGAAAAAAAGACATTTTTGAGCATCTGGTGTTTGCAAAATTCTGAGATATGAGGTCTACAAATAGGTTGAAGGCACTCTAGTCTTTGCTGAGAAATGAATGTGTATTGCATAATGCAATACATTATGGTACTGTACCATATGGGGGTTCATAGCACAAAGAAGGAAGAGTATAAAAAGTTTGATTCATATCTGGGAAAACTTACAATCACTGGAAAAGATGGGATGTAAACAGTTTTTAAAACAACATGGAAAAAAAGTTATTTGTGCATTTCCTCTGATTTATACCTCCACATGTAATCATGATGAAGTTCTGTTGATTCTGTCTCCCGCAAGCCTCTTCTAGTGCCATCTTCTCCATCCCCTTGGTCTTGCCTTAGTTTAGAACTTCATTCTTGAGCATCTAGTACAATCCTTGCCAAAGTGGAACAGAGCCCCCCAGGAGAAGCACAAGACAATCCATCAGAGGCACGAAGGTTCCATACATAAGAGGTTCCATTTAAAAATAAGAACAAATTGGGAATTCCCTGGTGGTCCAGTGGTTAGGACTCTGTGCTCTCACTGCTGAGGGCACGGGTTTGATCCCTGGTTGGGGAACTAAGACCCTGCAAGCCACGTGGCATGGCCAAAAAAATTAAAAAAAGAACAAATTAAGTTCTACTAATATTTTACATATAGATGATCACTGTCCCTCAGGTGTCAGGTAGGTAATGATTGCATCCCAAGGGAACAGCTGGTGATCCACAGTCTCGAAGACTTACATCCTCACTCTTTCACTTTTAACAATTTCACTTCACTTTTAGATTGAATACACCCAGTTAAGTGGGTTTATGGCCTTACTTTCTTAACACACAGGCTCCATATAAGAGGGCAGAGTGACCCTGAAAATCTATTGTACCATACGGGGATTCATTGTTAACTCATGGCAAAGTACTTAAAAGTATTATGCATTTTTCTTTTTATAAAAAGACAAGTGAAAAAAAGTGTATTGACCTTTTCTGTGATTTTTTTTTTTAACCTGGAAGACATTTTTTAAAGACATCTTTAACTGCTCCTTCAAGATAAAGGTGATATTTCACCAATGAATGAGGAAAGTTGTTGCTCTTCTAAAGAAATGTGTGCTTTGGAAAGTCTTTAGAAACAGGTATTTGGAAACTTTTCCATGTTACATAATTTTCCTGATGAAAATAGTGAATGTCACTTATAAAAATTTTGCTTTTTTAAAATCAGAAATTGAATTTTAACATGTTTTAAAACCTTTCAAATTAAGAGTTGCAGTGGGTTTAAAATCCATGTATATAAAATATGAAAATGAAACATCTTTAGACTACTTTGCAAAAACTACTTATTGACAGCTGAGAATATGAATTTCAATAAAAACATGTATTTAATTACTGAATTGGATTGAGAGATGAGAATCTCAATTTAGTAAGTACAGCCAAGCCTGCCCTATTCCATTTGGAACCATCTATCTTTGTGAGGTAACTTTTTCAATTGACAACCATTTAAACCAAAACAAAAATAAACTGACCCAGAAGCAGACCTCTGAATAGCTGTATCAGAAAGTGTTAAACGACAGTTTTCATAATGAGTAAAGTATTATTTAATAACATTGATTTCACTTTGGTGAAATATTTTTTTAATATTACTTATTTGTTTTTATCCTATCCTTTTAAATGTACGGTTAGTGTGTTTTGTA
The DNA here is from genome assembly GCF_963455315.2 of Globicephala melas. Taxonomy (NCBI): domain Eukaryota; kingdom Metazoa; phylum Chordata; class Mammalia; order Artiodactyla; family Delphinidae; genus Globicephala; species Globicephala melas. The sequence continues at coordinate 155,667,786 of NC_083315.2, forward strand.
ATGTATAATATATAACATGGTATTACAGTAATATGTGTATAGAGCTCATAAATATACATATGTTAAAGTACATACTCAGACATTTTTTACTTATAAATACATGACATTGAAAGAATTTGAAGACCAATAGTGTAGACCAGAAACATTCAAAGTGTGGGTCCACTATAAGGTTGGCTCCAGAATGTACTTCAAAGCACAGCTTTCTTCATGGATAAAGTCTTCCTAGGAGAGCAAAGTTGCCCAAACTAAGCAGTGTGCTTAGTAAAGTAGTGGCTTACATTCCAGTACAAGCTTCTTACTTTATCAGGGACTCATAAGGAACAGCCAATGGTTACCACACTTTGAGTAGCACTGGTCTAAATGACAAGTCTCCAGATTTCCCCTGGGCGTCTATCTTTTTTTTTTTTTTTTTTTTGGCCTTCTATCTTTGACCTTGTCAATTTTACCTTCTCCAAACCTCCTTGTGTTCAAATGCAAATAGGATCTTAAAAACCAATGCTGGTCTCCCATTCCCCTCAGGATAAAGACCTTGCTGTGGCATGCAAAGCCCTGCTATAACCTTCAGCTTTATCTCTCACACCTCTATACACTCCTGACCAATCATCCATCCATATTGAAACTTTCAGCTCCCCTAATATTCCAACCTACTTCTATGGCTATGCTAAACTCTTGCTCTTCCTACTGCTTTGAAAACCCTAGCACAACCTTATCTGTCTGATAAGCACCTACTAGCATTTTGACATTTGAGTAAAGATCTCTCTGAAGTCATTCTTGGCCCTCCTCTCCTTAGGGAAGGATGACCATTTCTTCCCTTATACTCCCCACCTCTATTTATGCATCTCATGGCACCAGTGACATGTTTCTATCTATCTCTCCAGGAGCTCCTAGACGGCAGGGGCTATGTCTGTTTCATTTCTACAGTTCTAGTTCATATTACAGTGCCTGAAACACAGTACTTGCTTAAAAATGTTTGTGAAATTAATACAGTATACTATAAATATTTGAATCACACTTCCATAAATGCTATGGCATTTAAGTAGTAGTCACATTTTAAAGATATTTTAGTACATTGTCCTTATGGGAGAGTGTCCATTTCTACTTCTTTGGAAGCAGTAAATTAAATTACCTATTTGTTTGTGCTGCTTAAAAGTTGTTTTGATAGTTTTGGTAAGTCTCTTTTTTACAAGACTCTCTAACCAAGTTAAGAGCAGATGTGCAACAGCTTGACGATGCCAGTTCTGCTTCCTAGAGGCACGCCAGGTTACAAAAAGTGAACTATATTAGGAGCTAGACCTGGAGTTGATTCTTGGCTCCATCACTAATTGTGAGACCCAAGTCTCAGTTTTCTTATTTGTCAAAAGAGGGTAGCTAAAAGTAGTGAAACTTAAGTAAGAAAATAAATCTGAAGTATTTCATATATGCTTAATAAATGGTCAACATTATCATTACCTTCACTTCTTCCTGACTCTTGACAGCATCACTATTCTTATCTTTTGTAACCTCTCTGATCACTCCCTCCCGATTTCTCTCACTAGAGCTCACTGCCCCAGAATTTCAGTGTGGCTCAGTCCTGGATCTTTCTCCTCTATATCTTCTCCTTTGGTTAAATCATTTGGTCTCTAATATTATGAGAATATGAATAATTTCTAAATTTCAGGTTTCCGACCATAGCTCTTATTTAGTTATCTCACCTGCCTGGAATTCCTCCCTCCTCTCCCTCTCATTCCTACCCATTCCCATCAGTTTGATGAAACTTTTCCTGACCAACCTCTGAAAATGTACAGTCAACATTTACTGAGCACTTGGTAAGCCCAGGACTCTTCATTATGAGCTTTCAATAGGGGAGGGTCACCACTTTGAAGGATGGTCAGGGAAAGCCTCATCAAGAAGGTCACAACTGGGAAAAGATTGGAAGGTCATAAGGGAGCAAGTCATGTGACTATATGAGGGAAGATCATTCTAGGCAAGTGCAAAGACCCCCAGGTGAAAACATACCTGGCGTGTTTGAAGAGTAGCAAGGAGGCTGTTATAGCTCAAGCAGAGCGAACTAATAGACATATACATTTCATCCAAAAACAGCAGAACACATTCTTTTCAAGTGCACATGGAACATTCTCCAGAATAGATCACATCCTAGGCCAAAAAAGAAGTCTCAATACATTTAAGATTGAAATCACATCAAGCATCTTTTCCAACCACAATGGTATGAGACTAGAAATCAACTACAAGAAAAAAATGGAAAAATCACAAACACGTGGAGGCTAAACAATATGCTACTAAACAAAAAATGGGTCGTTGAAGAAATCAGAGGAAATCAGAAGATACCATGAGACAAATAAAAATGGAAGCACAGTGTCCCCAAATCTATGGGACACAGCAAAAGCATTTTTAAGAGGGAAGTTTATAGCGATGTAGGCCTACCTTAGGAAACAAGAAAACTCTCAAATAAACAATCTAACATTATACCTAAAAGAACTAGAAAAGAAGAATAAACAAAATCCAAAGTTAGTAGAAGGAAGGAAATCATAAAGATCAGAGCAGAAATAAATGAAATAGAGACTAAAGAAACAGTAGAAAAGATCAACAAAATTAAGAGCTGGTTCTCAAAAAGATAAACAAAATGGATAGACTTTTAGCCAGACTTACCAAGAAAAAAGAAGAGAAGGCCCAAATCAATTAAATCAGAAATAAAAGAAGAAAAGTTATAACAACCACAGAAATACAAAAGTGTTTTCCAAACTATCTATCAAAGATGAAGGTAAAATAAAGACATTTTCAGATGTGCAAAACCTCAAAAACTTGATTTCCCTTCACCTTTTCTTGAAGCATAAACAAATAAAGAAAAAAATGAGAATTTTAATGATCAACATTGGACAGAGGCAAATGGAATTCCCAGGATGACCAAAAAGGGAGGTCCTGGGAATCTTGAAACCAGGACATCTACATCAGGGCTGAAGGAGGGCTCCAAGAGAAAGTTCTACAAATAAAAAGGGATTGATAGATTATATGATAGGACTGACTTTATGAAAAACTGAGTTGAGAGATATTTTAAGAACTTTGGAGCATATAACAAGACTCAGCAAGAGGTCCATTCAAACCAAGATATGTAAATAAAAGAGAAATAGACATCTCATGAAGAAACTAAAAATGTTACACAAGAAATAAAATGAAATCACAATATGCAGGCTTGTAATAACCAAAATACTAAATATAGGTTTAACCAAATACATCCTAAAACTATTTCGGGAAAGTTAAGGGGGTGTGAGAAGGATGTATGTGCAGGGTGATGGAAGAGAGCTAAATCCTCATCTTCCAAAGTAGGGAGTCAGTGGGTGAATGAAAAACCAATAAATCAAGAAGTATTTTCAATTATGGGAAGAATACTGGAAGTTGAAAGTGGTTGTTTCAGGGGCATCAGAGAGCAGAAGGCAGGGAAGAGCTGCACAGGAATCTGCTGTGTGTGTTAAGTTTCCAGTATAATTTGCTTTATAAAAATAGGTTCATGCATTATTTTAATAAAATTCTAAATTAAATTTTAAAAGAACACCACAAAGCATAGGAAGAAAGGACAATGGAGATTGTAGCATTTGAGAGGCCCGTAGGAGGAAAACAAGAAATGAATAAGAGTCCAGTCTCATTTCTCCACTTCCAAGCATCTGTCTTAAAATGCATCTGTTAACTAACCATGTATGGCCTTGCAACATCACTTTAATTCTTGTCTTGAACTTTTGTCAAAATCTTCATTACTTTATTTCCGCCATATCTTCTCCCCATAACTAGAATTTAAGATCCTAGAGGAAATGGACTGTGTCTTATACTTTTTGTAATGCCCCCACTTCAAAAAAGAAGACAGCAAGTACTCAATAAATCTTGATAAAGTATAACTTAATATCAAAGACCCATGATTTGGCTATGATTTGGAGTAAAAGCCAAACTTGGAAAATCTTAAACTCCATCTAAAGAGAAGATAATTGGAATATATGTATACCTCATAAAGGTATTTGTGAAGACTGTATTCATCTCTGTTGACTAAAACAGTCAAATTTGCCAACTTAGTTTACCACCTGTTTTCAAGGTCATTTCTTTAAAAAGAATCTAATTTAAAACAGCTGCAACATCTAAAGTGCGATCTCATCTCCAATCTTTGCTAATTTTTTAAAAGCCTTTTAAATTTAGTTTCATAACATTTTTTCCTTATTGATTTTTTAATCAAGATATGCAATCTCATTTTCCATTTTTATACTGTCCATTTTTGATTATCATGTTTTCTTTTCATCTTATTTTGAAAGAGAAGCTCTTGGTGTTTATAACCCCAAAGGAAAGAACACACTGAAATGTAATGCCTTCCATAATAACCAGAGTCCTCCAAGGTCTAAATTATGTAACTCATTCTAATAAGCATTTAACTTACTGTTGATAATGACTATATTGTAATTGTCCCACTTACTATTATAAGTAACTCCTAAGAAGATGAAATCTCTGTGATAATATACTTGAGCTTGCACTACATGTTATCAACAAAAACAAACTTCAAAATAAACTATTGTTGCTATTAGCTGATCAAATTAATCATTTGAAAATCTAAGAGTCATGGCACTGCCATCTTGGTTTAGAGAAAAATAAGTCTTTCATATATTTCTTTTGACTCGTAATGCTCTCCACAAGGTCATACTATTAGATGGCTGAAAAATTGTGGCAGGGTTCTTTCTAGCATGGCTGAAGTCCACAGGCGTGTTGAATACATGATTTTCTAGGTTAATTCTGGGCAAAACTATTTTTTTATTGAGGTATAATTTACATACAATAACATGCACATCTTTAAAGTGTACAGTTTGATGAGTTTTGGCAAAACTATGTTACCTCATTGAAGGCTTAGAACATTTTCATGGCCCAGAAACTTCTCTCATGCCCCAATGTCCCATAGACAGCCACATATCTTTTTATTCTTCTAGTGTAAAAATAGGAGTGAAATTATCAGGTCATAGGATAGATGTATATTTAACTTTATAGGATATACTGTCAAACTGTTTTCCAAAATGACTATCCCATTTTCTAGTCCCACCAGTGAAGTGAGTTTCATACTTGCCAATCCATTGTATTATCAATCTTTTTTATTCTAGCCATGCTAGTGGGTGTAAAGAGATATCTCATGGTGGTTTTACTTTGTGTTTCCCTGACTATTAATGATGTCAAGCACCTTTTCATGTACTTGTTAGCCATTTGTATATTTTCTTTTTACGAGGGTCTGTTCAAATATTTTATCCATTCTTAAAGTTGGGTTGCATGCCATTTTGTTGTTATTGAGGTGTGGTCCTGAGAAATCAAATCAGTTTTAGTCCTAACTACCAGTCCTCTGTCATCCCTAGTTTATTCTCTCTTTCTGTTTCTCTTTTCTTTCTAAGGAGAAATAGCTAATCTGAAACAAACTCACACAAGGTGTTCATTAACTCATTCTGAAGATATTTTACTGAGCACCTACTGAACTCCATGAAAATTATAAGAATAAGATACAACCTCTGCCCTGAAGGAGGTTACAATCAAATTCAGGAGAAATGTGAATAAGGCACTATAAGTTTAATGTAAAAAGAGCCATGAGAAGTATTTAAAGAATCAAGATAGCATTTCTGGTTAGGGTGACCAGCAAAGGCCTTTTTAAAAGAGGTGGTATTTGAGATGGGCTTCAGGTGAGGGGCAGAATGACAATAGACAGAGACAGAAACTATAAGAGGAAGAACAAAGGCAAACGTACAGGAAAACAGGATATATTCTAAGAGCAACAACAACCAAAAAAACATAATTTGGGCCAAAGAATAGTGTCTGAAAAGCGCGTTGTGTTGAAATCATGTTATGGGAACATGACCTGACTCAGCAGGTAAGGATGACCCACTGAAGGTTACCATGGAAAGATTAGTAATAGCTGCATAATCCATTACAGTTTGTGGTCCTCTTCAACTCACCCCATGCTTCCTTTCCTTGGCCTCTGCCCACACTTGACTCTGACTATATTAACCCTGGGTAGCTCTGTCCCAGCCATGGCACTGGGACCGCTCATCTCTACATCCTGGCTGTTTGGCAGGCACTGGCCCTCCCTCAGAGGGAGGGAAATCAAGCCCAAAGACCTAATCAGCCTAGTGTTCCTTGTCTTCCTTTCTGTGCCTGCCAGCAGAGCCTCTGGAGTAGCTCTCTTGGAGAGGAAGGGAGCTTCCTAAGGGTGGAAAACCAGAGGGGTTTGTCTACTAGGCTGCTCTACTCTGGGCTGTGAAATGAGTTACAAAGACAAACAGACCTCTTGCAGTGCCCGACTTGGGCACCAAGCCAGACTCATGCCAAGGAAGCCGGGTTGTCAGGGAAGCAACCAAAGCAGGATAGGCAACTTCTCCTCCTAAGTCATACACCCTTTTCTCCAGAGGCACAGCAAAGGAGAGGGCCTGTGGCCATTTTGTAGAGTCTATGAGAGCTGCAAGGAAGGTCACAGAAGAAGTTGAAGAGAAAGAGAAGACAATTACTTTTCCAGAATTGTGTGCATGGTGGCTTCTTGCTAAAAACAAAAGGATGGTCTTCTTCAGCCCTAGGAATCTTTGGACCAAAGGAGTTATGTCAACAACTCAGGATACTTGATTCCCCCCAAATCCAGATTTATTGATCAGTAGCATCTCTTACTACCATAGCCATTGATATGAGAAGAAAGGATTAGCACTTCAAGTCATGGAAATCTATAATGATAAGGTTACGTTTTACAATTATTGAGAAACTTTCAGAGCATTTCCCAACTAGGGGGATGACTCTGGTAGGAGAAGGATGATGGAGTTATTGCAAAGATCCTCAAAGCCATACAAACCTTTCAGCTTCTTCAATTGACTAAAAGCCCAGCTACTATTATCCTCAAAAGATTTTTACTTTAAATAAAGTTCTCCAAAGCACTGAGAGCCACTGTCCTAGAGCAATGGCCTCAAGTGATCATGCATTTTACGTCAGGGGATTCAGTCTGAGTAAAGGTTTTTGTATCTATGCCACGCCAAAAAGTAAACTAGGATGACTGCATCTCTAAAAAAGAATAACTCACAAATCCATTAACTGTTTCTTTTAACTCAGTTTTGCTAAAGTCAATTATTTAAAGGATTTTTACTTTGATCAAAACTGATAGAACATGAAAGAATCTTTACTGAGTCTGAATTCTAGGTAAACAACACTTGAAGTTTCGGGGAAAAAATTAGAAAAAAATTTCTAAACCATATTAATTTTCTAAACCAGTTTTATTAACTAATCAGTGCTCTTTAGCCAAGAGCCCTCAACAGTGAATCTTCAGAATAAAAAGCAAGTAGGAACACATATTTTTCTCTGCAACTTTACATGTAAATAAATCTACTTTTTAGTGAGTGCCTACTAGTCTCAGTGCTAAACATTTTAAAATAAATTAGTTTATTTTATACTATCAATCCCAAAGGTTTCTGACCTCTCCACATTACTCCACTCATAATTTCTGGTAATTTTACCCATATCAAGTCTCAGTTGTATGATGAAAGAAGAGAAATGAGATTGCATAGGGCCAAATAGATGAGGCAAAAATCATGCGTACTCTGTTCTGTGGCAAGTTTTACTCATGATTTTATAATTCACTAAAAGATGCTGATAACAGGTTGATAGGAGGGGTGAATCAAACTGGGATTAAATTTTTAAATAAATAACCCACAAATATAAATAAAGAAGCGGTTTACAGTGCATAGAAATGAGGCACTCAATTCTTCCCAAGCAAATATGGATGAGTACTAAATCTTTGACTCTTCTGTGATTTTTACTCTTGGAACAGGTGGAAGGAAATAAGGTAGTTAAGGGTTTTCATTCTGACATGCTGTCTCTGTCAAGTCTCTGAAATCCATTTTGTTAATTATGTTCTGCTTCTGAGTCTAAAAGAAACAAACACTCAAAAGAAAGTGGACTTTTCACTTCTCACAGACTGATAGTGATGGTTATTATGTATGTGTGTTGTGCGTCGGGGAGGACAGGGGAGAGGACTTAACACTGAGGAGGACATGTTTGTGTTTCAGCATTTGACTGTCGGTAATACCTTGCCATCATTTCCTCTTGTTACTGTGTGGAGGAGCTCCAACCTTACTGAATTACAGTATACAGGTAGTTTTTCATTCCAGGATATATAATGCTGAGACAGTCAACTCCATGAGATTTCATAGGTCATGGAAGCTCTAGTCTTAAATGAAGTGTAATTATGCAAACTCAAGAGCGAAAAGAAAGAAATAACAGTGATTATCGGAGTTACAAAGCAATTTTGTTTGTACGCAAAGACTTCAAGAAAAGATTGGTAATTTATGATCATCTAAATCTTTAGACAAACATTTTCTTATTAATAATAGGGGCCATTTTTGAGCTTCAGCTGTGTGCTAGGTTCTTTACAGATCACCTTGAGTCTCTTTAACTATTCAATAGTAGGTGCCATGATCCCTATTTAACAAATGAGAAAACTGAGGTGCAGTGATATCAGGTAAGTCACCTGGCCATAAGTGGTGATATTAGGATGCAAACCCAGCCCTAACCCAGAAACACCATCAATTTACAGCACATCAGGTCAACCCCTTTCACATAAGATGATTCTTGCTCCTGTTGTAATCCTCCAACGTTGCTTGATCATTTTCTTAAATTTCTACTTGAACATCCCCAGTTCTTGATCATCTGACTCTGAAAAAAACCAAAGTCCTCACCAAGGCCTTCAAAGACCTATGCTGTTCGCCCCCCACCAATGACCCAGTATCTCTGATCCCATCTCCTGCATCTTTCCTCATCACTCCACTCCAGCCACACTGAACTGGTGCCCCCAGGCACATTCTCACCTTGTGGCTTATGCACCAGCTGTTTTCTCTACCCAGGAGGCTCCTTCCCCAGATATCCATGGGGCTTGCTCTTCTGACTCCTTTGAGTTTTTGCTTAAATGTAAGCTTCTCACTGAGGTCTTCCCTGAATTCCCTGTTTAAATTAGAAGCTGCCCATCACCCTTCATCCCATTTCCCTGCTTCCTTTTTCTCCATGATACTGAGCACCATCCAAACTTCTAGCTATTTTAGACATCTACTGACTTGTTTACTCTTTCTCCCTCCATTAGTATGTAAATGTAATGGGAGAAGAGATTTTTTTCTATCTTTCCCCATGGTTGTAACCACAGTGCCTGATACAATGACTCACACAGAGCAGAAGCTCCTTAAGAACGCCTCTTTTCTTATGGGTTCTCCGAAAATGAGCAAGCCCAGTAGCGAAGTAGTCCATGTGAACAACTTGCAAATTCTTGTTGCAAGTCAATCCTCATATGAAAAAGCTAGACAGTTACCTGTGGGCACCGGCAGCTTGGAGGGATCTTAAAGTAGAATACCTGATTTTAAAACATGCTAATGATTGACTCATGTTGTAGAAACATAAGCAGTTTATATAAAATGAAGTCGAGGCAGATGCCCTCCTGCCTCCTCATTGTTGCTTTTGGACCATTATCTCTCCTCCTCCTTAAAACCTCTCCCAAACTTTGACTCTCGTGCCCTCAAACATTACCACCCAAATATACTTTTTTTTTTTTAACCACTTTTTTTTTGGTGTGAATTCTATACAAACCTTTTTTTTTTTTTTCCAATTTTGTTTTATTTTCTTTCTTTAAAAAAAAAATTTTTTTAATTCAAGTATAGTTGATTTACCACCCAAATATCTTTTTTGTTGTGATTTGTGAACTCCAAAGTTACTCTATCTCATTTCTTGAAGGTCTCAGCACCTGATGTACTGTTACTGATTCCTCTAACACTACTCCTTTCATAATTTTTGTTGATTTCAGTATCCATGTGGATCTTCTTTCCTATACCTTGGCCTCTGACTTCCACTCTAGTAACCTTGTCCTCCTGGCCTCTGACTTCCACTCCAGTAACCTTGTCCTCCACTCTACCTCTAGACTTCAGGTCCATGGCCAATGATTCCAAACACTTCATAATCTCAGTCTCAAACATTCTGCTGTCTTTCCACATGTTTCCTTCTAATACAGTCATTCTTTCAATTCTTTGGTCTTACTAGGAGCTACAATCTATTACTAATATTTCACTGTCTTTCACCTCTCTCAAGTCTTCATTTCTTCCTTATGAAGCTTAAATTCCATATCTATCATTATAAGCACTGATCTGTACACACAGCCAACTAACTACCTTGACCCTCTCTCTATCATCCTTGCATAGAAAAACCCTACCTTGGTTAAGTCCAATTCCCACCTACTGTGGGCCTGGACTTTTGCAGGTGGGCTTGGCAAGTGGTTTCATTTTAAATCATTCACCCCAGGTGGGCCCCAAGTGCTGTACAGCAATAACATCCCATTTCCCTAGGCACTCTCCCAGATGAACATGTCAGACCTCCTCCCCTCTCCTCAATTCTCTAGTCCTCTCTCGTTCTCATGCCCAGCTGATCACCTTGACTTCCATTTCATTTAGAATAAAATCAATCAGAAGAGAATTCCTCATGCTCCCACCACCACATCTACCCACCTTCCTGTATCTATATCTACATCCTCTGTCTCCTCTCCTGAATTTTAAGTCACTTTTTAAGGCTGGGCCCTTCACCAAGGTCTTGGGTCCCATGCCCTCTCAGCAATTCAAGGGCATTGCTTCGGCAATCCTTGCCCTTCTGTCCCATAGCATCTATATTTTCCTCTTTACTGGATTATCTCCCATGGACATTTAAACATGTTATTGTTTCTCCCATCTTAAAACAATATTTCTTGAGCCTATGGATTAAAAGACACCTAAGAGACATATCAGTCAGCTGTAATACTTAGGTCAACTTGGCTCCTGACTCCAGTGAGACAACTACCTTGCCTCTCTTGGAACACTGATTGAATATTTGATGACTTTAAAGAGTTATTATTATTTTTAAGTGTTCTTTTATTTTTAAAAGATACTTTAACTTTCAGGACTATATACTGAACTACTTATAATTTTAAAATATCCCTTCAACTCCATATCTACCTCTGTATCCTTTTGTAGCAAGACATCACAAAAGAGTTGGCTAGAATTCTAAATCTTCTCCCCCAATCCCTGTTAAGCTCACTCCAATCACGTTTTCACCATGCCACCAAAACTGCTCTTTTCAAGGTCATCAGTGACTTCCACAGTTGCTAAATCAAATGGCCAATTCTTAGTTCGTGTCTCAGAAGCATTTAACTAGGTTGATGACTTCATCCTCCTTACAATACCTTCTTCTTCTGGCTTCCAAGACACCACTCTCTCTTGGTTTTTCTCCACACCTCTGATTGCTCCTTCCCAGTCTCCCTCTCTGGTTCTCCCTCTTCTTCCTGATCTCTTGTTGTTGGAGTACCCCAGCGTTCCACCTGTGGCCTTCTTTTTATCTCTTTATCCGTGTCCTTGGTGATGTCACCCACTCATATGGCTTTGCATAATGCCTGTGATATCTAAATAGAAGTCTCCAATCCAGACAACTCTACCAAATTCCAGACTTATGACACACTGCCTACTTGACACTGCCACCTGGATGTCTCATAGGCATCTCAAACTTGACCTGTCAAAACTAGGCCTCTGACCATTCCTCCAAATTTGCTTTACCTTCAGCCTTCCCCATCTCAGGAAATGGCAACTCCATTCTTCCAGCTGCAGACCATATGTCATGGAGTCATTCTTGACCTCACTTGCTCTTAGACCCCATATCCAAATCCATCAGAAAATCCCATTGGTTCTACCTTTTAAATCTATACAAACTCCAACAATTCTCAGCATCTCCACTGCTACCACTCTGGTCCAAGGCACCATCTTGTCTATTGTAGGTCTCCTTGATTCCACCCTTTGCTCCCTTTGGTTTATTCTCAAAGCAGTAGTTTGATCCTTTTAAAATAAGTCAGATTGTACCATTCCTCTGAAGGCTTTTGATCTCACTGTGATGAAAAGACAAAGTCCTTTTGATGGCCTACAAGGCACACATGATCTGGCTCCCCATTACCTCTCTGACTTCTTCTTCCACATTTCCTAACCCCCCACTGTCTCAGCTCCAGCCATACTGGCCTCTCTGCTTGTTTAAACATACCAGGTACACTCTCATCCCAGGGACTTTGCACTGACTGGTCTCTCTGCCTGGAAGCCTCTTTCCCAGATATAACTATGGCTTTCTCCCTCATCTCCTTCAGATCTTCGCTCAACCAACTCCTCAGTGAGGTCTTCCCTGACACCCATCCCCATCTCTAATTGTGACTTACCTCTGGGCTCTTCCTTTCCCCTACTCCGTATTGCTTCTCCCCATGGTACTTATCGTTATCATCTAACATACTGTTCCTTTTTAGAAAAAATTATCCCTCTCTCTAGAATGTAAGCATAAGAAGAGCAGGAATTTCTGCATGTTTAGTCAACTGCTATAACCCTAGATTCTAGAACTGTACCTGAGACATAGAAAGCAATCAATAAATACTTATTGAATAAATGCACATGCTGTTTTAAAATTTTAAACAAATAATTAAACAAGCTCACTGTCTTGAACTTATAGCTTTTAAGCTCTAGTTATTTTTAACTCAGTATCAATAAATTAATTAAACTGCTTTTTAAGCAGTAAGTTAATCTTCTTTCTGCTCTTAGATGCATTTCATCTACCAATTTACAGATGTGACTACACATTTATAATGGATCAGCTTCTACATACTGACCTTTAGAAAACCCCACATTCATTACAAGCAAACATAAAAGAGACTTGCAATTGCTGCTGAAACATTGGCAAGCCGATTAGTGCTTATTTAATTTGCAATTGAATTCATCAAAGGTTAATCGTGTATTTGATAATGACAAAATATCTCACACAAAAATAGAAACTGTTCCAATGTTTGGGGATGCCAGAGCACCTAATTGCTTCTGAGGAGCAATTTGTTCTTCCTATGACATCAAATATCAGTTGGGTCTTTTCTTTTTCCTGGCATCCTTAAAATTTGGTGATATTCTTGCCCAGTATATAACCCTGCAGGCCTCACTCTCTCCAAATTCAGGTCCTGTTACTTTCATTAGACACTTAACTTGAGATGGTTCCCATGACCTAGGCAATTAGACTTCAAACTGTCTGCCAGGCTCAGCTCAGCTGCATTCTGTTTTGTGAGCAAATACTTGCTAGAGACAAATTCTCTTGAAGTTCAGTGCCCATCACTTGATGAGCTCCTTGTGGAAAGTGCCAGAGTCAGTAAGAGAGGGGGAGGCCCTCCAGCTAGTAGGCTTCATTCGATATGGCTGCACTCACAAAGGAATTCAGGTCCTTTAACAGCTGATAGCTACTCTCCATATTGTTATCACTTCAAAACCAAAATTTAAAAATTAAACTATATTTTGAAGGATTTATTTTAGGAAAGATACACTATTAGGAAATTCTGGATTCAAACTGGTCAAATAAAAATTTAGATGAATGTGAAAAGATACAACTTCAAATAACTTAAAATGATCCCTGCCTTGTTAAGTCTGAGGATTTCTTCAGACTGAGGCTCTTTCTCCATCAACTCCAGATTTGGAGATTGTCCAGTGTGGCTCAGCACTCAATAAGTATTCATTCTCAGCTCTTGCACACTTCTACGTGCTAAATGGAGTAGTGATTAAAAGTCAAAGATGATGCATTGAACTTAAGCCTTTATTTCTTCTCCCTCCCGAGATCCCTCTTAAAAGATGGGAGAGAAAATTTTAATGTACATAAATCAACAAGGACAAAGAAGACGGGTGAGGGCAAATGGATGGCCTGGAGAGCTACAGAATTCTGGGGGGAAAAAAGGCAGAGGAGAAGGAGGCAAAACCCACACGGAGCATATATTCAGAGGCAACTTCTTGCCCTGCAAAATCTCTGAAGGGTATGAGATTTAGCAGTGATGGATGTGACATGTGGCAAGAGACGTGGGACTAAAAACAAAAGGATTAATTGAAGGTCTCTGTCTGGAAATGGTAACCCTCCACCCCATTCATGCAAAACACCAACAGCCAAGTACCTCCCCTCTAAGCTGGAGATTGAAGTCTTTTTTCTGAAGAAGTTGAAAAACTCTAAAACAAAAAAGACCTCCACATTGGCATTTTAGGGTTCAGCAGCATAATGGCCATCTCCCCACAGAATTGCCCTAAAGCACAGTCTACTGGTAGACAAGCTCCCTATCAGATTTTCAGTGCCTCGTTCTTCAGCATGAATGTGACACCAAGGAACACAAACCAAAGAATGCTTCTAACATGAAAGATCAAAACCAAGAAAAACAAATGGGGGGTGGGGGTGGGGAGGGGGATGAGTCTGGAGGAACCAAAGACGTTAAAGAGAACAGAAAAGAACTTTTTACAAAGCAACAATTAGTGACCTGAGATAAATCTGAGAAGATGTTTTATCCCTATAACAGTAATGATAATAATGGCTAATATTCATTGACAACACACTGTCAGTTGCTGTTCAAGAAGATGAGGCACAAAATGTTAAGTAACTGATAGTAAGTGGGGAAGCCAAAATACAAATCCAGATAGTGTGAATTGAAAACTCATGCTCCTAACTGTGTGTATGCGTCCTCAAACATGCTATAAAAAAGGAAGATAAAACAGGAAAGCACTCTTTAAAAATGTATTTGACAAGTATATATTCAGAGCCTTCTGTCTTCTAAGCACCAGTCTGTGTGCGAAAAATATAGCGATAAACAGAACAGGCAGAGTCCCAGCTCTCATCAAGCTAAATTTAAAAAATTCAAAGCCAGGCACAGAAAGACAAATACTGCATTATTCCTCTTATCTGTGGAATCTAAAAAAGTTGAACTCATAGTAAGAGTAGAATGGTGGTTGCCAGGGGATGGGGGATGAAGGAAATAGGAAAATGTGGGTCAAGAGGTACACAGTTTCAGTTATGCAGTGTTAAGTTCTGACTGTCTAATACACAGCATGGTGACTATAGTTAATACTATATCGCATACTTGAAATTTGCTGAGAGTAAATCTTTTTTTTTTCATTTTAACATCTTTATTAGAGTATAATTGCTTTACAATGGTATGTTAGTTTCAGCTTCACAACAAAATGAATCAGTTATATATATACATATGTTCCCATATCTCTTCCCGCTTGCATCTCCCTCCCTCCCACCCTCCCTATCCCACCCCTCCAGGCGGTCACAAAGCACCGAGCTGATCTCCCTGTGCTATGCGGCTGCTTCCCACTAGCTATCTACCTTACGTTTGGTAGTGTATATATGTCCATGCCTCTCTCTCGCTTTGTCACAGTTTACCCTTCCCCCTCCCCATAGCCTCAAGTCCATTCTCTAGTAAGTCTGTGTCTTTATTCCTGTTTCACCCCTAGGTTTTTCATGACATTTTTTTTCTTAAATTCCATATATATGTGTTAGCATACGGTATTTATCTCTCTCTTTCTGACTTACTTCACTCTGTATGACAGACTCTAGATCTATCCACCTCATTACAAACAGCTCAATTTCATTTCTTTTTATGGCTGAGTAATATTCCATTGTATATATGTGCCACATCTTCTTTACCCATTCATCCGATGATGGACACTTAGGTTGTTTCCATCTCCAGGCTATTGTAAATAGAGCTGCAATGAACATTTTGGTACATGACTCTTTTTGAATTTTGGTTTTCTCAGGGTATATAACCAGTAGTGGGATTGCTGGGTCATATGGTAGTTCTATTTGTAGTTTTTTAAGGAACCTCCATACTGTTCTCCACAGTGGTTGTATCAATTAACATTCCCACCAATGGTGTAAGAGGGTTCCCTTTTCTCCACACCCTCTCCAGCATTTATTGTTTCTAGATTTTTTGATGATGGCCATTCTGACTGGTGTGAGATGATATCTCATTGTACTTTTGATTTGCATTTCTCTAATGATTAATGATGTTGAGCATTCTTTCATGTGTTTGTTGGCAGTCTGTATATCTTCTTTGGAGAAATGTCTATTTAGGTCTTCTGTACATTTTTGGATTGGGTTGTTTGTGTTTTTTTTATTAAGCTGCATGAGCTGCTTATAAATTTTGGAGATTAATCCTTTGTCAGTTGCTTCATTTGCAAATATTTTCTCCCATTCTGAGGGTTGTTTTTTGGTCTTGTTTATGGTTTCCTTTGCTGCGCAAAAGCTTTTAAGTTTCATTAGGTCACATTTGTTTATTTTTGTTTTTATTTCCATTCTCTACGAGGTGGGTCAAAAAGGACCTTGCTGTCATTTATGTCATAGAGTGTCCTGCCTATGTTTTCCTATAAGAGTTTGATAGTTTCTGGCCTTACATTTAGGTCTTTAATCCATTTTGAGCTTATTTTTGTGTATGGTGTTAGGGAGTGATCTAATATCATACTTTTACATGTAGCTGTCCAGTTTTCCCAGCACCACTTACTGAAGAGGCTATCCTTTCTCCACTGTACATTCCGCATCCTTTATCAAAGAAAAGGTGACCATATGTGCGTGGGTTTATCTCTGGGCTTTCTATCCTGTTCCATTGATCTATCTTTCTGTTTTTGTGCCAGTACCATACTGTCTTGATAACTGTAGCTTTGTAGTATAGTCTGAAGTCAGGCAGCCTGATTCCTCCAGCTCCGTTTTTCGTTCTCAAGATTGCTTTGGCTATTCGGGGTCTTTTGTGTTTCCATACAAATTGTGAAAATTTTTGTTCTAGTTCTGTGAAAAATGCCAGTGGTAGTTTGATAGGGATTGCATTGAATCTGTAGATTGCTTTGGGTAGTAGAGTCATTTTCACAATGTTGATTCTTCCAATCCAAGAACATGGTATATCTCTCCATCTATTTGTATCATCTTTAATTTCTTTCATCAGTGTCTTATAATTTTTTGCATACAGGCCTTTTGTCTCCTTAGGTAGGTTTATTCCTAGATATTTTATTCTTTTTGTTGCAGTGGTAAATGGGAGTGTTTTCTTGATTTCACTTTCAGATTTTTCATCATTAGTGTATAGGAATGCCAGAGATTTCTGTGCATTAATTTTGTATCCTGGTACTTTACCAAATTCATTGATTAGCTCTAGTAGTTTTCTGGTAGCATCTTTAGGATTCTCTATGTATAGCATCATGTCATCTGCAAATAGTGACAGCTTTACTTCTTTTCCGATTTGGATTCCTTTTATTTCCTTTTCTTCTCTGATTGCTGTGGGTAAAACTTCCAAAACTATGTTGAATAAGAGTGGTGAGAGTGGGCAAACTTGTCTTGTTCCTGATCTTAGTGGAAATGCTTTCAGTATTTCACCATTGAGGACAATGTTGGCTGTGGGTTTGTCATATATGGCCTTTATTATGTTGAGGAAAGTTCCCTCTATGCCTACTTTCTGCAGGGTTTTTATCATAAATGGGTGTTGAATTTTGTCAAAACCTTTCTCTGCATCTATTGAGATGATCATATGGTTTTTCTCCTTCAATTTGTTAATATGGTGTATCACGTTGATTGATTTGCGTATATTGAAGAATCCTTGCATTCCTGGAATAAACCCCACTTGATCATGGTGTATGATCCGTTTAATATGCTGTTGGATTCTGTTTGCTAGTATTTTGTTGAGGATTTTTGCATCTATGTTCATCAGTGATATTGGCCTGTAGTTTTCTTTCTTTGTGACATCCTTGTCTGGTTTTGGTATCAGGGTGATGGTGGCCTCGTAGAATGAGTTGGGGAGTGTTCCTCCCTCTGCTATATTTTGGAAGAGTTTGAGAAGGAAAGGTGATAGGTCTTCTCTAAATGTTTGATAGAATTCGCCTGTAAAGCCATCTCGTCCTGGGCTTTTGCTTGTTGGAAGATTCTTAACCACAGTTTCAATTTCAGTGCTTGTGATTGGTCTGTTCATATTTTCTATTTCTTCCTGATTCAGTCTTGGCACGTTGTGCTTTTCTAAGAATTTGTCCATTTCTTCCAGGTTGTCCATTTTATTGGCATAGTGTTGCTTGTAGTAATCTCTCATGATCTTTTGTATTTCTGCAGTGTCAGTTGTTACTTCTTTTTCATTTCTAATTCTATTGATTTCAGTCTTCTCCCTTTTTTTCTTGATGAGTCTGGCTAATGGTTTATCAATTATTTTTATCCTTTCAAAGAACCAGCTTTTAGTTTTATTGATCTTTGCTATCCTTTCCTTCATTTCTTTTTCATTTATTTCTGATCTGATTTTTATGATTTCTTTCCTCCTGCTAACTTTGGGATGTTTTGTTCTTCTTTCTCTAATTGCTTTAGGTGCAAGCTTAGGTTGTTTATTCGAGATGTTTCCTGTTTCTTAAGGTAGGATTGTATTGCTATAAACTTCCCTCTTAGAACTGCTTTTGCTGCATCCCATAGATTTTGAGTCGTCGTGTCTCCATTGTCATTTGTTTCTAGGTATTTTTTGATTTCCTCTTTGATTTCTTCAGTGATCACTTCGTTATTAAGTAGTGTATTGTTTAGCCTCCACGTGTTTGTATTTTTTACAGATCTTTTCCTGTAATTGATATCTAGTCTCATAGCATTGTGGTCGGAAAAGATACTTGTTACAATTTCAATTTTCTTAAATTTACCAAGGCTTGATTTGTGACCCAAGATATGATCTATCCTGGAGAATGTTCCATGAGCACTTGAGAAAATGTGTATTCTGTTGTTTTTGGATGGAATGTCCTATAAATATCAATTAAGTCCATCTTGTTTAATGTATCATTTAAAGCTTGTGTTTCCTTGTTTATTTTCATTTTGGATGATCTGTCCATTGGTGAAAGTGGGGTGTTAAAGTCCCCTACTATGAATGTGTTACTGTCGATTTCCCCTTTTATGGCTCTTAGTATTTGCCTTATGTATTGAGGTGCACCTATGTTGGGTGCATAAATATTTACAATTGTTATATCTTCTTTTTGGATCGATCCCTTGATCATTATGTAGTGTCCCTCTTTGTCTCTTGTAATAGTCTTTATTTTAAAGTCTATTTTGTCTGATATGAGAATTGCTACTTCAGCTTTCTTTTGGTTTCCATTTGCATGAAATACCTTTTTCCATCCCCTTACTTTCAGTCTGTATGTGTCTCTAGGTCTGAAGTGGGTCTCTTGTAGACAGCAAATATATGCGTCTTGTTTTCGTATCCATTCAGCCAATCTGTGTCTTTTGGTGGGAGCATTTAGTCCATTTACATTTAAGGTAATTATCGATATGTATGTTCCCATTCCCATTTTCTTAATTGTTTGGGTTCGTTATTGTAGGTCTTTTCCTTCTTTTGTGTTTCTTGCCTAGAGAAGTTCCTTTAGCATTTGTTGTAAAGCTGGTTTGGTGGTGCTGAACTCTCTCAGCTTTTGCTTGTCTGTAAAGGTTTTAATTTCTCCATCAAATCTGAATGAGATCCTTGCTGGGTAGAGTAATCTTGGTTGCACGTTTTTCTCCTTCATCACTTTCAATATGTCCTGCCACTCTCTTCTGGCTTGCAGAGTTTCTGCTGAAAGATCAGCTGTTAACCTTATGGGGATTCCCTTGTGTGTTATTTATTGTTTTTCCCTTGCTGCTTTTAATATGCTTTCTTTGTATTTAATTTTTGACAGTTTGATTTATATGTGTCTTGGCGTATTTCTCCTTGGATTTATTCTGTATGGGACTCTCTGTGCTTCCTGGACTTGATTAACTATTTCCTTTCCCATATTAGGGAAGTTTTCAACTATCATCTCTTCAAATACTTTCTCAGTCCCTTTCTTTTTCTCTTCTTCTTCTGGAACCCCTATAATTCGAATGTTGGTGTGTTTAATGTTGTCCCAGAGGTCTCTGAGACTGTCCTCAGTTCTTTTCATTCTTTTTTCTTTATTCTGCTCTGCATTAGTTATTTCCACTATTTTATCTTCCAGGTCACTTATCCATTCTTCTGCCTCAGTTATTCTGCTATTGATCCCATCTAGAGTATTTTTCATTTCATTTATTGTGTTGTTCATCATTGTTTGTTTCATCTTTAGTTCTTCTAGGTCCTTGTTAAATGTTTCTTGCATTTTGTCTATTCTATTTCCAAGATTTTGGATCATCTTTACTATCATTATTCTGAATTCTTTTTCAGGTAGACTGCCTATTTCCTCTTCATTTGTTAGGTCTGGTGGGTTTTTATCTTGCTCCTTCATCTGCTGTGTGTTTTTCTCTCTTTTCATTTTGCTTATCTTACTGTGTTTGGGGTCTCCTTTTTGCAGGCTGAAGGTTCGTGGTTCCTGTTGTTTTTAGTGTCTGTCCCCAGTGGCTAAGGTTGGTTCCGTGGGTTGTGTAGGCTTCCTGGTGGAGGGTACTAGTGCCTGTGTTCTGGTGGATGAGGCTGGATCTTGTCTTTCCGGTGGGCAGGTCCACATCTGGTGGTGTGTTTTGGGGTGTCTGTAGACTTATTATGATTTTGGGCAGCCTCTCTGCTAATGGGTGGGGTTGTGTTCCTGTCTTGCTAGTTGTTTGGCATGGGATGTCCAGCACTGTAGCTTGCTGGTCGTTGAGTGAAGCTGGGTGCTGGTGTTGAGATGGAGATCTCTGGGAGATTTTCGCCGTTTGATATTACGTGGAGCTGAGAGGTCTGTTGTTGACCAGTGTCCTGAAGTTGGCTCTCCCACCTCAGAGGCACAGCACTAACTCCTGGCTGCAGCACCAAGAGCCTTTCATCCACATGGCTCCTTAATTTGGGATGATTCATTGTCTATTCATGTATTCCACAGATGCAGGGTACATCAAGTTGATTGTGGAGCTTTAATCCGCTGCTTCTGAGGCTGCTGGGAGAGATTTCCCTTTCTCTTCTTTGTTCTCACAGCTCCCAGGGGCTCAGCTTTGGATTTGGCCCCACCTGTGCGTGTAGGTCGCCGGAGGGCGTCTGTTCTTTGCTCAGACAGGACGGGGTTAAAGGAGCCGTTGATTCGGAGGCTCTGGCTCACTCAGGCCGGGGGTAGGGAGGGTCACGGAGTGCGGGGCGGGCCTGCGGCGGCAGAGGCCGCCGTGACGTTGCCAGCCTGAGGCGCGCCATGCGTTCTCCTGGGGGAGTTGTCCCTGGATCCCGGGACCCTGGCAGTGGCGGGCTGCACAGGCTCCCCGGAATGGGGGTGTGGATTGTGACCTGTGTTCGCACACAGGCTTCTTGGTGGCGGCAGCAGCGGCCTTAGTGTCTCATGTCTGTCTCTGGGGTCCGCACTTTTAGCCGCGGCTCGCGCCCGTCTCTGGAGCTCGTTTAAGCAGCGCTCTTAATCCCCTCTCCTCGCGCACCAGGAAACAAAGAGGGAAGAAAAAGTCTCTTGCCTCTTTGGCAGGTCCAGACTTTTCCCCGGACTCCTTCCCGGCTAGCCGCGGTGCACTAACCCCCTGCAGGCTGTGTTCACGCTGCCAACCCCAGTCCTCTCCCGGCACTCCGACTGAAGCCGGAGCCTCAGCTCCCAGCCCCGCCCGCCCCGGCGGGTGAGCAGACAAGCCTCTCGGGCTGGTGAGTGCTGGTCGGCCCTGATCCTCTGTGCGGGAATCTCTACGCTTTGCCTTCTGCACCCCTGTTGCTGTGCTCTCCTCCGCGGCTCCGAAGCTCCCCCACTCCGCCACCCGCAATGTCCACCCGCGAAGGGGCTTCCTAGTGTGTGGACACTTTTCCTCCTTCACAGCTCCCTCCCGCTGGTGCAGGACCCGTCCCTATCCTTTTGTCTCTGTTTATTTTTTTCTTTTGCCCTAACCAGGTACGTGGGGAGTTTCTTGCCTTTTGGGAGGCCTGAGGTCTTCTGCCAGCGTTCAGTAGGTGTTCTGTAGGAGTTGTTCCACGTGTAGATGTATTTCTGGTGTATCTGTGGGGAGGAAGGTGATCTCCGCGTCTTACTCTTACGCCATCTTCCCAGAAGTCCTATGTCTGAGTCTTTAAGAGAGTAAATCTTAAGTGTTCTCACCCCACTACATCTCACCACATTACATCTGTGTGAGGTGATGGATATGTTAATTAGCTTGATTGTGGTAATCATTTCACAGTGTATACATGTATCAGAACAGCACTTTGTACACCATAAATATATACAATTTTTATTTGTCAATTATACCTCAATAAAGTTGGACATTGTTTTAATTAATTTTTTAATTCAATAGAAGAGATGGAAGATACAGTCAAGGAATTTTACCAGAAGATTCAATAAAAATAATAGCAGAAAATTATAAGAAAAGATGGAGATATGTCTGATGGTTCCAGGATGGTCCTTTTCCACTTACCAGGAATTCCAGGGAAGAAACTCAAGTTACTGTGTTATTCCAAGGCACAAGTTATCCTGGGAACAATACCAAAAATTGTCTTACAGGTGAAGAGCACAGGTCTCCAGATTGAAGGGACCCCTCTATCCCAGTGTCCAGCACAATAAATGAAAAAAGATCTATATCTATATCAAGGCACACTTTCATGAAATCTCACACCAAGGAAGAGAAGGCCATATAATTATTTCACAATATACACATATCTCAAATCATCATGTTGTACACCTTGCACGTAATATATGTCAATTATATCTCAATAAAGCTGAGAGAGAGAGAAGGCTATAAAAGCTGTCAGAGAGTAAAATCACATCAATGACCAAAGAATATATGGAATCTAAATAAAAAAGAAAAATGGTTCTGAAGAACCTAGGGGCAGGACAGGAATAAAGACACAGAGGTAGAGAATGGACTTGAGGACACGAGGAAGGGGAAGGGGAAGCTGCGACAAAGTGAGAGAGTGTCATGGACATATATACACCACCAAACATAAAATAGATAGCTAGTGGAAAGCAGCTGCATAGCACAGGGAGATCAGCTCGGTGCTTTGTGACCACCTAGAGGGGTGGGATAGGGAGGGTGGGAGGGAGATGCAAGAGGGAGGGATATGGGGACATATGTATACTGATAGCTGATTCACTTTGTTATACAGCAGAAACTAACACACCATTGTAAAGCAATTATACTCCAATAAAGATGTTAAAAAAAAATGACCAAAGAATAAGAACCTGAATGGCACCGTACTTACCAAAAGCAACACTGGGTGCTAGAATTCAATAGAGTAAAGCCTTTAGAATTCTGAAGAAAAGTGATTTGCAACCTAAAATTTATAGCCAGGTAAAGTGTCAATTGAATACAAGAGTAGGGAAAAAAGTCATTTTCAGTCATACAAGGACTCAGAAAATATCTTGCATATATGACCTCCAAAAAATTACTTGGAAATGTACTCCAGGGAATTCCCTGGTGGTCCAGTGGTTTGGACTCTGCACTTTCACCATTGAGGGTGTGGGTTCAATCCCTGGTGGGGGAACTAAGATCTTGTAAGCCGGGAAAAGAAAAAGAAAGAAAGGAAGGAAGGAAGAAAAGAAAGAAAGAAAGAAAAAGAGAGAGAGAGAGAGAGGGAGGGAGGGAGGAAGGAAGGAAGGAAGGAATAAAATGTACTCCAGTGAAATGAGGGAGAAAACCAAGAAAGAAGACAACACAGAATTCAGGAAGAGACTTGCGCTGGAGAGAGGGCAGAGACTTAGAGAAGCGTGAACTGTAGACATTGGAGGAACCATGGGTTTCAAGCTGGAAAGCAACAAAACTTGTTCTTTCCAAGTTTTAGAAAGAACATCCTGTCCTAAGTCTGAAGGCAGAATTAGTAGACACTTTCTGGGAGACGAGTCCGGAAGTTTTTGCAAAACTCAGTTGAAATGTAATTCAGACCTAAACTAAGGTGGTAGTTATGAGAACCATGACACTGTAGACCCATAAACAGCAGAGCTGAAATCTGATTGGGGGTCTAGCTCAATTGCATTTTACTGTAAACATTCATGGCATGAATACTGAACAAGGACAAGAGAGAATCCACAAGGACATAAGCCCTGGAAGATGGCACTTGGTGGGCAGGAAATAAAGAAATACCAGCAGGCTTAGAGGGAAGAATCATTCCATTGAGTAATTTTGAAAAGAGAGACAGTGCTACATCCACTGGGAGGTATAGGAGCTCCTACCTTCCTTTCTGCAACACTCAGAGCTGTCTGATTAAAACTTTAGATCTCTGCAACAGAGGTTAAATTTTTTTAAAAGGGGGGGCTGAAGGGGAAGTCGTTGTTCCCCTTGCTTGACTCTGTAAGGGCTGAAGTAGCACCAGTGCAGCAGCCTACATCAGGAGAGGGCCGTACCTCAGAGCACTTCAGGAGCAGTAGGCTTAATGGATACTTAGAGCTACATCAAGTGGCTCATGCCAGTGGGGAGTGAGATGGCTCCAGATAGATTCTAATTTGGGCTGTAAGCAGTCTGTGGCCCTGAGATGAGGTTGGAGAGGAAGGCAAGGGCCAGATCTGCAGGGCCTTGACAAGCATGGTATGAAGACTAGATGTTATTCATGTACATTAGGAAGTCACTGCAAGGTTTTGCAAGGTTATTCATGTACATTAGGAAGTCACTGCAAGGTTTTGAGCAGGAGAATGACCTTGCTCCACCCATATGTTACGACTACTCTACTGCTGTGTGGAGAATGGACCGGAAGGGAGTAAGAGCTGACAAGAAAACTACCACAGCAAGAGATGCTGTTAGCTTGAACCAGAGAGCTTCCATTAGAGATGCAAATACGAGCTCTTCTGGAGTTCACATCCCTGTATTTTGCTCGATTAAATGGACGAGGAGCAGGTTGGTGTCAGGGTGGGGGATTAGAAGCTAAATTTGGGATGGATCTGTCAAGTTGGAGATGCCTGTGAAAAATCCATATGGAAATGTCAAATAAGCAGTTGACTATATAAGCCAAGATCTGGGCTGGAGCTGTATTTGCTTGGTTCCTTGCTTCTGATTTGAGCTTAAACTCCAGATTGTGGCAAGGAGGGCATTAACATTGAACACCTACTATAGGCCAAGTACCAATTATGTTACAGATGTTTCCATCACAAAGTTTATGCACATTTTCCAAAAACGCCTTCCCAATTCAGCCCCACTAGAGGCTACCTGGGAAACGCTCATTGCAGACACTCAGACAAATCAGGGAGTAAATTCCTCCCCCCCACCAGGTTGCTAACGAGTTCCTGGAGGGGTTGCTGCACCTGGATCTATGTTCAAAGACTCCAGAGACCTGAAGATATGAAGGAGCCTGGTGATAATCCCAGCCCCCAGCCACTGAGCTGTCCTAACCTTCAAGCCTTCCTGGCTGAGTCCCAGACAGCACAGAGCAGACACAAACCATCCCCTCCATGCCCTGTTCAAATTCCTGGCCCACAAAAGCTATGCTTGTAATAAAAAGATTGTTTGATGCCATTTAGTTTGGGGGTATTTTGTCATGCAGTAACAGGAATGGTTACTAAAGTGTTTTCTCAAGAAATATCTATTTAAAGACACAGACCTACTAGAGAATGGACTTGAGGATACGGGGAGGGGAAAGGGTAAAAAAAAGAAATATCTATTAAAATGCAAACGCACTACTTGGAAGGATAAACTCTTTCAGATGAACACACACAATCAGTGTATCCAACAGACAGCAAAGCAGAAAAAAGGAGCCAAGAGATGCTCTCTTGTTTCACCGACAGAAAAGAGACACGTAAGTGGCCTCCAGAAAACCGGAGGCATAAAGATGGCCACACCATGAAGACACACGGCTAAAAGAGAAAGAGATGCATCCAAAGGAAGATGAGGCAGGAGAGCAAAGTCCAGCCTCATTTACCTCACAGTTGGGCTTAATTCCTCAACTCTCTCACTAACCACAAAGTTATTCATTTAGGCCAGTTTTTCCAAATGTACTTGCTTAACGTTAAAAATCACCTGGGGATCATATAGTAACAAGAACCAAGGGTAATTATTACCCCCAGGCAAGTTTGGGAAATGTTGAAATATGGAATTTTTAAATTAAATATAAAAAAAAAGCGAACGTGACAGCCTCCCCCCAATAATCACAGTTCTGCAGTGAATGGGGTTAATACTCAAGCTTCCTGTTTATAAAAAGCAAGTTGCAAGTTCTAGCAGCCTTGAACCCTGAGAATGTAAATCCCAGCTAAGTCCAATTACAATAATGTGGAGTAGAAGTTGAAAATATTGGAATTCATTTGCTAATCAGTCATTACTAATTACATGAAACATTAAAAATATGATTGTAAAAAGAAGGAATATTTAATGAAGGTCAATTTAATTCAATTGATAAAATATAAAATAAGAGAGAAGTTAGTTTAAATATTTATGGTCTTATTCAGGCTGTTACTCGACACAAGGAAAAATGATGGAGCAAGATACATAACCTGGATTCTGTGGGACTGAGAAAAGAGCAGGAAATGTCACACTAAAAGCCATGAATTAATTCTACTTTAGTAACTGACACTAATGTCTACACTGTCCCCAGCCTCACCACCTCAATCTGAATCTCATTTCAAATTGTTAATATAAATCCTGGAGTTTTCTTTCCCGGAATACATTTAGAGCCTTCTAAGGAATCTGTGGCGAGATTGTTCTGAGTCATGAAGCCACCATGTAACTGGTTATGACTCCCAAGTTCTGCGTCATTAGGAGAAGACTTTCATGATACTGGTATTGATCCATATCGATGAACACTTTATCAATCCCAAAACCCTAGCCCCCACAGACTGGGAGCAATTTAGTCCCCTCTGAGCCTGTTCAAATTTATTGCTCTTGCCTCTTGAGACCATTTAGCAGTTATATGATGTAGTTTTCCAGAGTAAAATTGACATCCATCTCTGATTCCCAGAGTTTGTGTGTATTGTAATGGGTAAAACAAAATGTCTGCTGAACTATGTATTATTTGTACTGATAGATCCTGGAGTTCTAAACAATAGAAATGGAAGTCCCTTGCAACATACCAACTTAGAAGCATAATATCCATCCTTAGACCAGTGGCTGTGTGTAATAACTCAGAGTGCATATTCTACAGCAGAAAGCATCGTGTCATCTCCCCATTAATCTCAGGCCTGTCTGTCTTTCTGGCCAAGAACTGGAAGGCCCTGGCTGCTCACCATCTCTCTGTATCACTGTTCTCTCCCTCCCAGGGATGTCTCTCATACCAGTGTTACTGCCCTGCCATCCAAAGGCCTGGAACACCTGAAGGAACTGATAGCAAGAAACACTTGGACTCTAAAGAAACTTCCACTTTCCTTGAGTTTCCTTCATCTCACACGGGCTGACCTTTCTTATCCGAGCCACTGCTGTGCTTTTAAGAATCAGAAGAAAATCAGAGGGTAAGTGACAGTGTCTGGAATAAGTGACAAAAGGCTTTGGTTGAAGTTGAATTAATTTCTGGGTTTGAGGAAGAAGCTCTGTGGTTTGAAAACCAGGTGAAGAAGAATTTGGAAACATCCGTCAGAGACATGAAGTTCATGGGACACAGTGACTGCAGACCGAAAGGGTTGCAGATAAGAAATAAGGCCTGTGTCGCTGGATCACAGCAGGGGAGGGAAGGATTTTAGGTGATGTTGTAGGAGAGGCAGGAATCTTGTAGAGGTTACACGACATGATTTCTGGCCTCCAGACCCAACCCATATTAGGTGCCACAACTATGAGGACGAACTTAGGAACAACACGAGCAATTGGATTACCTGGTCAGTTCAGGCCTTGCAAATGTCACAGCTCCCTGGTTACAGTGTGGGCTTTGTAGTCACCTGGGTTTGTGTCCCAGCTTTGCCACTTCCTAGCTGTGTTATCCCACCCTACTCACTTAACCTTCCTGAGCCTTTGTGAAGGGAGATCGTAATGCTACCATTTACAGAGGTTTTGAGAAGAGCAAATGAGAAACTGAGTAGAAAACACCTATCACCATGACCTGGAATTTAAGTTCTCATAATATGTATTATTTTATTAACAGGCTGCTTGTGGGGCTGCAAAAGAGGGATGGCCTTCTTTTTCTCCCATGCTCTCTCTGAATCTTGTCTTCACCTACAGTTTCACTCTGCATCATTTCCCCTTTTGTGTCTGTTCTTCATTTATCTCTTATTCACTCCCTCTTGGCTTCTATATAGTATCTGCGGGTTGACTTCCTGCACTCAGACTAGCAGTTGTAAATAAGTTGGGATCTAGCTGTGGGGATAGAAGCAAACAGGAAAGTTGAACAGCTGTGCAAAGAAAGCTACTGCGGGCATAACAGTGGCAGAAAACTAGGAGTGGGATATGGGGACGGTGTCAGCCAGCCCTGAGCAGAAAAGGGACCAGGGATGGGCGGGAGGCTAAAGTGGACCCCGAGGGCAGTATCCAGGTTTATCGTCAACCTCCAAACAGGTTGGAATAGGCAGTCCACCAGGCATTTTAAGCAGAGCTCAATAGATGAATCTGCTCAGCAGCTAAAGCCAGTTAAAGAATGCCATTTAGGGAATTCCCTGGTGGTCCAGGGGTTAAGACTCTGTGCTTCCACTGCAGTGGGCACTGGTTCGATCCCTGGTCGAGGAACTAAGATCCTGCATGCCGTGTGGCGTGGCCCAAAAAAAAAAAAAGAATCCCTTTTGATATCAGTCTGGAGAGCTAGTGAAACACTAAATCTTACTTCCATAAGCATGTCTGAACAATAGTGTCCATTTATTCATTTGTTCAATAAATATTTATTGAGCACCTGTTATGTGCCTGGCACTGTCCTATCCACAGCAAGAGCCTTCTTGCATTTTGTTAACGTTCTAGAATGGGAAGTCAGAAAAGAAACAGGCAAACAAAAAGAAGATATTAGATAGTGCTGTGAAGAAAATAAACACAAGGCTCAGGCAATGTATTAAGGAAGACGAAGGAAGCCTCTTCTGAGGAAAGAAAATCTGAGTTTAAAACTGAATAATGAGTAGAGGCAGCCATGAGTTTTTCAGGCAGGCAAAGGGAACATGGAATTCTAAAGCTCTGAAGAGGAAAAAAAATAATAATAGTAACCAAAATATACATGGCACTAACAATGTTCCAGGTGCTGTCATAAGAACTTCAAAATGATAAACTCATCTAATCCTTTAACAATCCAAAACAAAATAGATACTCTCCCTATCCCGTTCTACAAATGAATAAACCAATGTTCATAGACCTACCCAAGATGAAACAGCCAGTAAATAGTAGAATCATATCCTAACCTAGGCAGACTGGCTCTAGCATCCATACTTTTTTTTTTTTTTTAAGTCACTGCTGTTCTTGAACTGGTTGCAGACGAGAAATAAGGACCAATGTCAGTGGATCACACTTGGAGAGGGGAGGGTTATAGGAAATGACATAGGAGAGACAGGCCTGACCAGATCATGTAGAATCTCACAGAATCATGTATATCATACGAAGTAGTTTGCATATTTTGCTAAGTGTTGTGGGGACTATTAGAGGGTTTTCAGCAAGTGGTGACTTGTATCTACTGCCTTGCAGAATCCTTGAGTCTTTAATGTGTAATGAGAGCAGTATTCGGAGCCTGCGTCAGAGAAAATCTGTGAAAGCTGTAAATGGTCCCTTTGAACAAGAATATGAAGAGGATCTGGGTGACGGCAGCGCTGGGTACAAGGAAAACTCCAAGTTCCAGGATACCCACAGCAACTCTCATTATTACGTCTTCTTAGAAGAACAAGAGGATGAGATCATTGGTTTTGGCCAAGAGCTCAAAAACCCCCAGGAAGAGACCCTACAGGCCTTTGACAGCCATTATGACTACACCGTGTGTGGGGGCAGTGAAGACATGGTGTGTACCCCCAGGTCGGATGAGTTCAACCCCTGTGAAGACATAATGGGCTACAAATTCCTGAGAATCGTGGTGTGGTTTGTTAGTCTGCTGGCTCTCCTGGGCAATGTTTTTGTCCTGGTCATCCTCCTCACGAGCCACTACAAACTGACTGTCCCACGCTTTCTCATGTGCAACTTGGCCTTCGCAGATTTCTGCATGGGGATGTACCTGCTCCTCATAGCCTCCGTAGACCTCTACACGCAGTCTGAGTACTACAACCATGCCATCGACTGGCAGACAGGCCCTGGGTGCAACACAGCTGGTTTCTTCACCGTCTTTGCCAGCGAATTGTCAGTGTACACACTGACAGTCATCACCCTGGAGCGCTGGTACGCCATCACCTTCGCAATGCGCCTGGACCGCAAGATCCGCCTCAGGCACGCCTACGCCATCATGGTTGGGGGCTGGGTTTGCTGCTTCTTGCTCGCCCTGCTCCCTTTGGTGGGAATAAGCAGCTATGCTAAGGTCAGTATCTGCCTGCCCATGGACACCGAGACTCCTCTTGCCCTGGCATATATTATCCTTGTTCTGTTGCTCAACATAGTTGCCTTTATCATCGTCTGCTCCTGTTACGTGAAGATCTACATCACAGTCCGGAATCCCCAGTACAACCCGGGGGACAAAGACACCAAAATTGCCAAAAGGATGGCTGTGTTGATCTTCACTGACTTCATGTGCATGGCCCCAATCTCATTCTATGCTCTGTCAGCACTTATGAACAAGCCTCTCATCACCGTTACCAACTCCAAAATCTTGCTGGTTCTCTTCTACCCACTTAACTCCTGTGCCAATCCATTCCTCTATGCCATTTTCACCAAAGCCTTCCAGAGGGATGTGTTTATCCTGCTCAGCAAGTTCGGTATCTGTAAACGTCAGGCTCAGGCATACCGGGGTCAGAGAATTTCTGCAAAGAACAGCACCGGTTTTCAGGTCCAAAAGGTTACCCAAGACATGAGGCAAAGTCTCCCCAACATGCAGGACAACTATGAACTGCTTGAAAACTCCCATCTAACCCCAAATAAGCAGGACCAAATCTCAAAAGAGTATAAGCAAACAGTTTTGTAAGTGGTAGGGGGACTTGGGCTGGTTTCTTGAGCATGCATTCCAACCACTGACACAACACACAGTTGACCCAACCTGCAGGTAGTGTTCAGCTCTGGAGAGGGACTAGCCTTAACCTAATCATTGCCTCCAAGAAGAAAGAAAGGCTACCGACATGTCTGAATCCCAGGTGATATCAAAGTAATGTATACTTTCTGGAAGAGTTGCTGGATGCTAAGTGCAGTGATGACATTGTGTAAAATGCTTAATAAATATCACCTGAGCCATGTTGACATTGAGCTTTCTCACTTTCATATGGCATTTCATACTAAAGCTTCAGCAAATGGCAAATGCTATTAACTTGGTTGGTGACCACAAGATAAAACTGGCCCCATGTTGGTTTAGTTCCACTTCATGTTCCCTGATACAACCCAAGAGAGTTTGAGTCTCTAGAAACTGAAAAGTCAAGCAGAACATCATGCACGGAACAGCTATTTTGACACATGAAGGAGGGGGAAGGTGTAGATTTGAGTTGTTTTTTCAGACTCTGAAACTTAATCATCTCTGCACAAGAATCTACCTGATGTGACCCAACTGTTGCCTGGAAAAACTGGCAAGATTTCAGCTGTTGTGGCTGAGCAGACTAAGAATTACTCTTCTTGGCCAGTCTTCTGGCATTAAAGATGTGAACTCTAGAAAGTACTTATAAATAGCGACAAGTGGGAATTATGAGCGGGGCACACTAGATCTCCCACTGATTAATAAAGCAGGCTGGACACTAGTTTACTATTGGATCTTGGGCAAATTACTGGGCTTCTAAAGTCTGTAGAAATGAAGGAGATTGATGGCCTCTTCCAGTTTTAAAACTCCATGTATATCCCTTTCCCTCAAAACATAGGTTGCCATGACAAAGAGAAAGAAAAACAATAAGGAAGCAGAATCTGTTTTTCCTATCTTGTAGGAAAAACAATGTGCCATCTCCTTCTCTTTGGAGCCTAGACATATGACCCAGCAAATTTTTTCTTTGTTTCATTTTTGGTTATGATGTCTGAACCAGAAATTCTATTGAGTGACCATATTGGGTTGGCTCTGAACCACTCATCTAATTATTAGATCTACACAGCTATAATTATCAGGCCAAAACCAGATTGATATTCACACAATAGAATTAGGGTTAGGGTGGTTTTGCAAATGCTTGTTATTTAGAGTTACTACTTCACTGTGCAGGTTCACTTCAAACATTTAACTTGTCTTCAGGGATTGGTTTCTTTACTTAGCCTTTTCTGACCCACAATACAGTACTAAAGAGAGGTTTCTTCTCTCTGAAACTGCCAGCTCTTTCCAACCTTGTTGACCACTGGACATAAAATCTTTATTCCCTAACAGTGCTCCCTTACTTAATATGGTCAGGATTTTTATCTATAGATGTATTCTCCAGGTTATCTGTCAAGACAGTCCCTTAATTTCATCCCAAAGGGAGATGGCATTTGCTTCTCAGTGCTCATGAACCACACTGTGCATTAAAACCACAGCATGAATTAAAAGCTTGTGTTAAGTCTATGGAGTGGGGCAAGTGGGCCCAGTGGGTCCCCAGAGATGGTGACCCTGACTTACCTGGAAACTCTCAATAGCCATACCCATTCCTGATTATCAGTGAGACATGGATTAGATGTCTTAGTAGAAATATTACACACACCTAAAATCATGACTAATCCACCAGTTCACTTGTAACTAATGAAATTAAACAAATGTGTTACCTTTGACATGTATTTCTCATCTGTAACATTTTGAAATACCACATCCTGATAAATAATGTGTTTTATCTTGAGTAGTTGAAATAATGCTTTGGAAACAGTCCTAGAAAAGTAACTTCGACAGAATTGTTGCTAAAATTTGCATTTGCAACATGAAGTAAATTTTCTTCCTATGAAATGACTATGCTGAGTCCTAAAGTATTGCTTTTTGTAATTTGTGAGCTTCTGTAGAGTTATTATTATATGTGTTAAAAGTAAAGACAGGAAAAAAATTTGCACATTGGCTAATAAATCCATGTTAATAAATAAATTATTGACTACTAATAACTTAAGTATAATATTGTATCTTGGTTGTAAATGGTCTTTATGTGAAAAAATTTACTCATGGTTAAATGAATTATGATTCATTGAGAGGCAATGAATCTAAGAGAAAAAAAACGATTGGTGTTGACACTAGGAATTTATATAGCGCTCTAATGAAGATAATAAATCTACAAGACCTGGTCAGAGTTCACTTTATCTGGCAACTATCTAAAGATTTCAACTGTCTAAAGATAGACCCAAATCAGTGAGGACAAACAGCCTCAAGTCAGTCACAATAGATGTCACAAAAATTCATGCCCTAAAATTTAAGCATGTTGCTCAAAGGAGTGTCTCTCAAGAAACCCTCAAAGTTTGACTCTTGCTCTATGGATAATCTGCTGCATATCAGAAGCAGCTGATTAGAAAAAGAGAGTCTATTACAAGGCAGCACCATGAGAGGGGCAATAAAGTAAAAGTGAGGGCAAGAAGATGAAACTGGAATCATAAGAATTAAAAACAATAACAGGGCTTCCCTGGTGGCTCAGTGGTTGAGAGTCCGCCTGCCGATGCATGGGACACGGGTTCGTGCCCCGGTCTGGGAAGATCCCACATGCCGTGGAGCAGCTGGGCCCGTGAGCC
The DNA here is from genome assembly GCF_963455315.2 of Globicephala melas. Taxonomy (NCBI): domain Eukaryota; kingdom Metazoa; phylum Chordata; class Mammalia; order Artiodactyla; family Delphinidae; genus Globicephala; species Globicephala melas. The sequence continues at coordinate 155,701,101 of NC_083315.2, forward strand.
ATGGCTGCTGAGCCTGCGCGTCCAGAGCCTGTGCTCCGCAACGGGAGAGGCCACAACAGTGAGAGGCCTGCGTACCGCAAAAAAAAACAAAAACAAAAAAAAACCAATAACAGTTTGAGAACAAATACTCCTCACTGCTTGAAGGTTTTGGAGAAAAAACTATATCATAACACAGTGGTGTGATTCTCATTCATTCTGAATACCTAAAGGGACAAGAAAAACTTGGTAGCAATACGTTCTACTTCAAAAGATATAGAGTTCCAGCTCAAAGTGATGGATGAGTTCTGGCATCTATCAATCTTCCTTTTTCAAATTCCACTGAAATGACAGTGAGAAAATATAAAATGGAATCAAGACAAAACTGTATTGTAAACAGGAGAAATGGTACCAACAACACACCCAAGTCTTTGATGACTTTCTGAAAGATGGAAAGTTTCTGGCCTTGAGTTGGTGGATAACTTAGAGTGGAGAAGGCTGCAGCCTAGAACATACAGGATAAGGCTGTAGCTGTGGAAGGATGTGTTCTTCCTTGCAGAGTCTTAAGAGACCCCTAAGCCTGAAGGTCACAGGACTGAGAGGCTAACTATGTAATTAACTGCCAGCCCATCTCACCTGGCCCCTCCCATCCCCTCTCACTCCATTTAGTTAGAACAACTGACACATTCAGTGTTTGCCCCAGGTTGAAATCAAGAAACTTATCTTAAAGAAAGTGAATGTTCAGTGTTGATAGGGCTAAGTCCCTGGTCTGGGGCAGGGGGCAGGAAGCAGGGAACCTAGCCCACTTGCCCACTTCCTGCCCTCACATCATAAAGTGAAGCCTGGTCATTGACACAGACGCATCAACATCAGTGTCCAGTCAGGGAAAGGCATCTTGGGGGAGAAAGATCTACGCCATCAGCTGACATTAACCATTCTCATCCTTTATTCAAAAATAAAAATGAACCACAATAATTATCAGACATTTGAAGAGATGAACTGCATATCAATAGCCCAAAAAAAGACCAAATTGAACAAAGAGAACATTTCCCTAGAAAAGACAGTTCAGAAACACAGTATTATTTTTAAATTTGTAATTGATAACATCAGAGAAATTTGAGAAAATACTGGGCTCCAAAATAATAACAAGCTACTATTTTTTTAAAAAAGTAATAATCAAAAATGAGGAGGAGTTTTGGCAAATTTAAAATGGGATTGCCAAAGCCAAGAGCTTTAATAGAAGGACTAGGAGTTAAAGTAGAGGAAATCTAAAATGAACAAATAAATAAAGATGTGAAATATTTGACAAAAGTTGAAAGATACAGAGGATTAGTCTCAAAGTCCAACATATGTCTAATAGGAGTTTTAGAGAAAATGTAGAAAATGTAATAATACCAGAGCAACAGAAGGAAGAAACTTTCTTGAACTAATAAAGATTGATAGTGTCTCCTTAGTACTAAGGGGGCAGGGGGTGAATGAAAAAGACTCACGTGTAGAACAGTCCATATAAAATGTCAGAACACCAAAAGTAAAGGGGAGATCTAAAATGTTTGAGAGCGAATCAAGAGAGAAAGAGAGAAAAACATCAGGTATTGTAAAGAATTAACAAGCAGAGTCACCTTTAATTCAAGTTAACAAATTGTATACTAGAGGTCAGTGGAACAACACTTTCAATGCTGTGGGAAAAATATTTAAATCCAGGATACTATACCTAGCCAAATGTGCATCCAAGTGGAAGGGCAAAATAATAACATGTTCATATTACAAGTACTTGGAAAGTTTACTTATTTCAGATAAATTATCCAACACTTGGAAAAAAGCAAAAAGATAACTATTTTTGGTGTGTTTTCAGTGCAGTATTGGGCTTGACTTCCTATTGTTCAGGGTATTTTACAACTTGGTAAGGACAGAGGTTAACTTGTGCAAATGATTTTGATCTGATAGAGATTCAACTAACTTCTGCATGGTTTGTGGCCCCATTGGATATTAACCAGTTTTGTATCTAACCCAGCAGTTTTATCCTAACACTTAAAATTGCTTATAGATACTTAGCTTCTTAAGTGCTTTATTTTTTGGAACAATTTTAACAATTTGCTAATATCTTCATCAACTTTTAAGTTGAGTAAAACCTTTGGAAAAAATGTTTATTTTATATTTGCAGAAGCATCATTTTCTAACACTACCTATATATCCCATCTGAAAAATTACTTGAAGTTGTACTTCAGATATGACGTAATTTCCTTTTCAATGAATCTCAACACACGCCTGGTTTTAAAGTTAATAATATTTGTGTGTCATAATTCTCTAAACATTTTAAAAATCAAATTATATGGCTCACTTATATTTACCAGTAGAATATAAATATTACAAGCCTTGACACGTCAAAGTAATGGTACTGCTGACAAAAGTCAGGAGGGGGAGGGGGAAGGGAGAGGAGCAGGACATGATAAAGGAGCTAATTCCCTATCTTACACAGTGTGAAGGGAGGGAAGACTGCCCACAGTTAACAGAATAAGAAATAGAAGTTTGTTTTCTAAGGTTATAAAGTTGACCAGCTGAAAAACTTAAAATCAATACCAGCCTCCAAATTTTAAGGCTGAAAGTTAGGAGATTATGCTAAATCAACTAATTTCCTAATCTCCCTTATGTGCAGACAAAAGATACATTGTCTAAATATCTATAGTTCAAGTAACAGGTACCTAAATATATAATAGTAATACAATAACAACCACCAGAAGAACTAAAATCAGAAAATGGCTAAAAGTAGTTTTCTAGGGATTGGGACTAGGGATTGAGTACTGTTAGGGGCTGAATTGAGTCCTCCCAGATTCATATGTTGAAGCCCTAACCCCCAACATGACTGTATTTGGAATAGGACCTTTTTGGAGGTAATTAATGTTAAATGCAGTCATAAGGGTAAGGGCATAATCCCATTGGACTGGTGTCCTTATAAGAAGAAGAAGAGACACCACAGCTCACTCTCATTCTTGTGCACACAGAGAAAAGGTCATGGGAGGACAGAGTGAGAAGATGGCCATTTGCAAGCCAGGAAGAGAGCCCATACCAGAAACGGAATCTGACAGCACTTCAATCTTAGACTTTTAGCCTCCAGAACTGTAAGAAAATAAAATTCTGTTGTTTAAGCCACCCACTGTGTGGTATTTTGTTATGGCAGCCCAAGGTGACTAACATAGATGAAAACTTTTCAACTGGTGCTCCTCTGTACTGCTAATTTTTTTATCATATGCTTACTTTTTAAAGACATTGGAATGGAAATTATTATAATAATATTATCCTTTAAGATAATAATTTAAATGTATCATTTAAAGAAAGGTGCAGAATGGCCAATTTTATCAGGTAATTGAGTTATTATATCTTTAGAGCTATAAGAGGGAGGCAGATATCACATTGAAGGTCACTTAAACAGTAATCTGACCATTATGAAATTTAGATTTTTAGGATGTGACAAATCTAAGCCATGAGTTTTAAAGTGCCTACTTTGTAGCAATATCAAGTAAACTAAACACTAAGAAAGTAAAAGCCCTTCAGAATTTATTCTATTGGACAGTCTAATCACATTAAATCAGAATTTCTGTTTCCCTTAAATGCATTGCTGTAAGTTGCACAGGGAGAATGAAGCAACTAATTGTTATATGAAATACGAATTTAGTAAGTAAAAAGAAAAACTCTGAATAAAGGAGAGGAAACTAAGATAGTGTAAACAACTTCAATTTCATCACCCATTTAGCATAATTTTGGAATCTATTTTGGGAATTTAAGAATATTGGGGAATATTCTGTTTCATTTATTGAAGTATTTTAGATGGAGAGGGATTAGGAAGGTGAAGGACAATTGCTATTGGACAGCACACAATAAAAACTTTAATTGTATCTCAGCGCTGTACCTGCTAGTCTTAAAAAACATAACATGGTTCCTTATAGCCCATCTTGGCGGTTTAGAGTCACAGTGCACTATAAAAATGGCTCAGGCATATGGAAACCATGTAATGATTTATTAATAATTCATCATAATGGGATACAAACAAAGGATTCTAGTCATTGAGACATTTACAATCAAAAACAGCACTATAGATCTGCCCATTGGATGGGAAGCATTTTGATAAAAGCCTATTTATAACTCATTCCTGTGACTCAGGTTTCTTTCACCACGGGCACTGCAATTTAAGGACTAACCCCAAAGGCAGTTGCAAAAAGGTCTGAAAGAGCCTCAGTTCTCTGGGAGGCTTTTCAAGTTTCTCAGCAAGGGCCATATTAAACAGGTGAGGTAAAAGTTTGAGAAAAACAAGACTAGTTTCATCCCTGTTTCTTTTTAGCAAATCCCAGGTCTAAATTTTATTACATTCCACATCAGTTCCCCGGACACCATGTGGAAAAGACTTCTGGAATGATAGTAGACAAATTTAGATATTGTCAAACAAGATATGGGCAGATGATTTGTGGATCTGTGGGAATATGTGACTCCTAAGATTTTTTTTTTTAATAACAAATTAGAACCATTTTGCTCTGTTTGCTCTCAGATATTTCTCTGATTTCTCTAAGTGTTCTTTAAGCACTTTGACAGAAGAGGAACCAGGGGAAGTATTAATAGCTTCAGCAAACGTTGGAGAAATGAGATACTGTGACCAGTCGATGCCATGGTCCAGATGAAAGAGGAGATGCCTGACATCATACCTGTTTTCACCATCTGTAGGCCAACTCTGGAGAAAAGGAAAAAGTGAGCACACACCTCTGGCACTCATAGCTCTTCCCAGAGACGTATCCAAGTTGCTACTTGATTTCATTTTCATTAATGCACTTGAGCCACTAGTGGGAGCAACAGTTGAAGGAAATTAAAGCATTTTCTTCTGCTTCTTTAACTGTTTGACCATCCAGCCTAAATGACACCCATGGTACCCACTCACCCTACAGCCACACCCTGTCTTCCATCTAGAAGACCCTCAATCTACACTGACCCTTCCATCCTATCCTAGTCCCAATACCCTCTTTCAAACCTATTCATTCTTTTCTATCCCTCTTCATGTCCTAAAAATACCATTTCTTTGGCCCTCATGCCACTATTAAAATGGGGAAAGGGGCCTATATGCTGCATCTAGGATATATTCAGAAACTTTTCAGGAATCATCATCATAGACTGGTGATGGAGAAAGTGAGAAGGTGCACAGTGTAGTAGTACCAGTGGTTGAATGGTTCAGGATTAATTACATATAATGAGAAAGAAATGTGTGGCTGGTGCTTTTTATCATCTCCCTCAGTTGAAAAGGAAATGCAGGGGCTAATAATTTCATATTTATATGGTTGCCTCTTACAGCAGTTGCTTAGTAATGCCTACCATTTCTGTAGAAGGATTCTTTAACTTTTTGATAAGTTAATAATAACCACTACAAAATCAGTGGTTAGAAGAAGTGTCCAGAAGCATCTAATTCTTTTGGGAAGACATGAGTTCTTAAATCCTAAACTTTAAAAACACTTTATTAGGGGCTTCCCTGGTGGCACAGTGGTTAAGAATCTGCCTGCTAATGCAGGGGTCATGGGTTTGAGCCCTGGTCAGGGAAGATCCCACATGCTGCAGAGCAACTAAGCACGTGTGCCACAACTACTGAGCCTGCGCTCTAGAGCCCGCAAGCCACAACTACTGAGCCCACATGCCACAACTACTGAAGCCCGAGTGCCTAGAGCCCATGCTCCACAGCAAGAGAGACCACCGCAATGAGAAGCCCATGAACCGCAACGAAGAGGAGACCCCGCTCGGCACAGCTAAAAGAAAGCCCACGTGCAGCAACAAAGCCCAACACAGCCAAAAATAAATTAATTAATTTTAAAAAAAACACTTTATTAATAGCTAACACACACATAGATATGTGTATATGTATATAGTAACCCTGTTATGGTTCTTACTAGGTTTCAGAGCTGTTCTAAATGTTCTGTTAAAAGTAATTCATTTAGGATAAAGAAGATGTGGTACCTATATACAATGGAATATTACTCAGTCATAAAAAAGAACAAAGTAATGCCAATTGCAGCAACATGGATGGACCCAGAGATTGTCATACTGAGTGAAGTTAGACAGAGAAAGACAAATATCATATGGTATCGATTATATGTAGAATCTAAGAAAAGGCTACAAATGAACTTATCTACAAAACAGAAATACAGTTTCAGATGTAGAAAATAAACTTGTGGTTACCAGGGGATAAGGGGTGGGGAGGGATAAATTGGAAGATTGGGATTGACACATATACACTACTATACATAAAATAGATAATTATTAAGAACCTACTGTAGAGCACAGGGAACACTACTCAAGACTCTGTAATGGCCTATATGGGAAAAGAATCTAAAAAAGAGTGGGTATATGTATATGTAAAACAGGTTCACCTTGCTGTACATCTGAAACTTACACAACATTGTAAATCAACTATACCCCAATAAAAACTTTTTTAGGGATCCAGGGACAACTCCCCCGGGAGAACGCACAGGCGCGCCTCAGGCTGCAACTTCTCGCCGGCCTCTGCAGCCGCAGGCCCACCCCACACTCCGTGCCCCTCCCTACCCCAGGGCCTGAGTGAGCCAGAGCCTCCGAATCAGCGGCTCCTTTAACCCCGTCCTGTCTGAGCAAAGAACAGACGCCCTCCAGCGACCTACACGCACAGGCGGGGCTAAATCCAAAGCTGAGCCCCTGGGAGCTGTGAGAACAAAGAAGAGAAAGGGAAATCTCTCCCAGCAGCCTCAGAAGCAGCGGATTAAAGCTCCACAATCAACTTGATATACCCTGCATCTGTGGAATACCTGAATAGACAACCAATCATCCCAAATTAAGGAGCCCTGTGGATGAAAGGCTCTCGGGGCTGCAGCCAGGAGTCAGTGCTGTGCCTCTGAGGTGGGAGAGCCAACTTCAGGACACTGATCCACAAGAGACCTCCCAGCTGCACATAATATCAAACAGCAAAAATTTCCGAGAGATCTCCATCTCAAAGCCAGCACCCAGCTTCACTCAACGACCAGCAAGCTACAGTGCTGGACATCCTATGCCAAACAACTAGCAAGACAGGAACACAACCCCACCCATTAGCAGAGAGGCGGCCCAAAATCATAATAAGTCTACAGACACCCCAAAACACACCACCAGACGTGGACCTGCACACCAGAAAGACAAGATCTAGCCTCATCCACCAGAACACAGGCACTAGTACCCTCCACCAGGAAGCCTACACAACCCACTGAACCAACCTTAGCCACTGGGGACAGACACAAAAAACAACAGGAACTACGAACCTTCAGCCTGCAAAAAAGGAGACCCCAAACACAGTAAGATAAGCAAAATGAAAAGACAGAAAAACACACCGCAGATGAAGGAGCAAGATAAAAACCCATCAGACCTAACAAATGAAGAGGAAATAGGCAGTCTACCTGAAAAAGAATTCAGAATAATGATAGTAAGGTTGATCCGAAATCTTGGAGATAGAATGGACAATAGAATGGACAAAATGCAAGAATCAGTTAACAAGGACCTAGAAGAACTAAAGATGAAACAAGCAACGATGAACAACACAATAAATGAAATTAAAAGTACTCTAGATGGGATCAATAGCAGAATAACTGAGGCAGAAGAACGGATAAGTGACCTGAAAGATAAAATAGTGGAAATAACTACTGCAGAGCAGAATAAAGAAAAAAGAATGAAAAGAACTGAGGACAGTCTCAGAGACCTCTGGGACAACATTAAACGTACCAACATTCGAATTATAGGGGTTCCAGAAGAAGAAGAGAAAAAGAAAGGGACTGAGAAAATATTTGAAGAGATTATAGTTGAAAACTTCCCTAATATGGGAAAGGAAATAGTTAATCAAGTCCAGGAAGCACAGAGAGTCCCATACAGGATAAATCCAAGGAGAAATACGCCAAGACACATATTAATCAAACTGTCAAAAATTAAATACAAAGAAAACATATTAAAAGCAGCAAGGGAAAAACAACAAATAACACACAAGGGAATCCCCATAAGGTTAACAGCTGATCTTTCAGCAGAAACTCTGCAAGCCAGAAGGGAGTGGCAGGACATATTGAAAGTGTTGAAGGAGAAAAACCTGCAACCAAGATTACTCTACCCAGCAAGGATCTCATTCAGATTTGATGGAGAAATTAAAACCTTTACAGACAAGCAAAAGCTGAGAGAGTTCAGCACCACCAAACCAGCTCTACAACAACTGCTAAAGGAACTTCTCTAGGCAAGAAACACAAAAGAAGGAAAAGACCTACAATAACAAACCCAAAACAATTAAGAAAATGGGAATGGGAACACACATATCGATAAGTACCTTAAATGTAAATGGACTAAATGCTCCCACCAAAAGACACAGATTGGCTGAATGGATACAAAATTTACAAGCAGCTCATGCAGTTCAATGTCAGAAAAACAAACAACCCAATCCAATAAATAGACCTAAATAGACCTAAATAGACATTTCTCCAAAGAAGATATACAGATTGCCAACAAATATATGAAAGAATCTGCAACATCATTATTCATTAGAGAAATGCAAATCACCACTACAATTAGATATCATCTCACACTGGTCAGAATGGGCATCATCAAAATATCTAGAAACAAAAAATGCTGGAGAGGGTGTGGAGAAAAGGGAACCCTCTTGCACTGTTGGTGGGAATGTAAATTGATACAGCCACTATGGAGAACAGTATGGAGGTTTCTTAAAAAACTAAATATAGAACTACCATAGGACCCAACAATCCCACTACTGGGCATATACCCTAAGAAAACCATAATTCAGAAAGAGTCATGTACCAAAGTGTTCATTGCAGCTCTATTTACAATAGGCCGGAGATGGAAAAAACCTAAGTGTCCATCATCAGATGAATGGGTAAAGAAGATGTGGCACATATATACAATGGAATATTACTCAGCCATAAAAGAAACAAAATTGAGTTATTTGTAGTGAGGTCGATGGACCTAGAGTGTGTCATACAGAGTGAAGTAAATCAGAAAGAGAAAAAGAAATACTGTATGCTAACACATATATGTGGACTCTAAGGGGGAAAAAAAAAAAGGTCATGAAGAACCTAGGAGCAAGACAGTAATAAAGACACAGACCTACTAAAGAATGGACTTGAGGATATGGGGAGGGGGAAGGGTAAGCTGGGACGAAATGAGAGAGTGGCATGGACATATATACACTACCAAACGTAAAATAGATAGCTAGTGGGAAGCAGCCGCATAGCACAGGGAGATCAGCTCGTTGGTTTGACTAACTAGAGGGGTGGGATAGGGAGGGTTGGAGGGAGGGAGACGCAAGAGGGAAGAGATATGGGAACATATGTATATGTATAACTGATTCACTTTGTTATAAAGCAGAAACTAACACACCATTGTAAAGCAATTATACTCCAATAAAGATGTTAAAAAAAAAAAAAAACTTTTTTAAATAAAAAATAGAGGAGACCTTCAAGATGGCAGAGGAGTAAGACATGGAATGACCTTCCTCCCCACAAATACATCAGAAATACAACTACATGTGGAAAAACTCCTACAGAACACCTACTGAACACTGGCAGAAGACCGCAGACTTCCCAAAAGCCATGTGGCTGACAGGGTCTTGGTGCTCCAGCCGGGTGTCAGGCCTGTGCCTCTGAGGTGGGAGAGCTGAGTTCAGGACATTGGTGCACCAGAGACCTCCCAGCTCCACGTAATATCAAACGGTGAAAGGTCTCCCAGAGATCTCCATCTCAACACAAAGACCCAGCTTGACTCAACAACCAGCAAGCTACAGTGCTGGACACCCTATGCCAAACAACTAGCAAGACAGAAACACAACCCAACCCATTAGCAGAGAGGCTGCCCAAAATCATAAGGTCACAGACACCCAAAAACACACCACCAGATGCAGTGCTGCCCACCAGAAAGGCAAGATCCAGCCTCACCCACCAGAACACAGGCACCAGTCCTCTCCACCAGGAAGCCTACACAACCCACTGAACCAACCTTAGGCACTGGGGGCAAACACCAAAAACAATAGGAACTAAGAACCTGCAGGCTGTGAAAAGGAGACCCCAAACACAGTAAGTTAAGCAAAATGAGAAAAAAGAAATATACAGCAGATGGAGGAGCGAGGTAAAAACTCACCAGGCCAAACGAATGAAGAGGAAATAAGCCATCTACCTGAAAAAGAATTCAGAGTAATGATAGTAAAGATGATCCAAAATCTTGGAAACAGAAAGGAGAAAATACAAGAAATATTTAAAAAGGACCGAGAAGAACTAAAGAGCAAACAAACAATGATGAACAACACAATAAATGAAATTTAAAATTCTCTATAAGGAATCAATAGCAGAATAACTGAGGCAGAAGAACAGATAAGTGACCTGGAAGATAAAATAGTGGAAATAACTACTGCAGAGCAGAATAAAGAAAGAAGAATGAAAAGAATTGAGGACAGTCTTAGAGACCTCTGGGACAACATTAAACGTGCCAACATTCAAATTATAGGGGTTCCAGAAGAAGAAGAGGAAAAGAAAGGGACTGAGGAAATATTTGGAGAGATTATAGTTGAAAACTTCCCTAATATGGGAAAGGAAATAGTTAGCCAAGTCCAGTAAGCGCAGAGAGTCCCATACAGGAAAAATCCAAGGAGAAACATGCCAAGACACATATTAATCAAAGTATCAAAAATTAAATACAAAGAAAAACTATTAAAAGCATACAAGGGAATCCCCATAAGGTTAACAGCTGATCTTTCAGCAGAAACTCTGCAAGCCAGAAGGGAGTGGCAGGACATATTTAAAGTAATGAAAGGGAAAAACCTACAACCAAGATTACTCTACCCAGCAAGGATCTCATTCAGATTCAATGGAGAAATTAAAACCTTCACAGACAAGCAAAAGCTAAGAGAATTCAGTACCACCAAACAAGCTTTACAACAAATGCTAATGGAACTTCTCTAGGCAGGAAACACAAGAGAAGGAAAGGACCTACAATAACAAACCCAAAACAATTAAGAAAATGGTACAGGAACATATATATCGATAACTACCTTAAATGTAAATGGATTAAATGCTCCAACCAAAAGACAGAGACTGGCTGAATGGATACAAAAACAAGACCAGTATATATGCTGCCTACAAGACACCCACTTCAGACCTAGGGATACATACAGACTGAAAGTGAGGGGATGAAAAAGATATTCCATGCAAAGGGAAATCAAAAGAAAGCTGGAGGGGCTTCCCTGGTGGCACAGTGGTTGGGGGTCCACCTGCCGATGCAGGGGACGTGGGTTCATGCCCTGGTCTGGGAGGATCCCATGTGCTGAAGAACGGCTGGGCCTGTGGGCCATGGCCACTGGGCCTGTGTGTCCAGAGCCTGTGCTCCACAACGGGAGAGGCCTCAGCGGTGAGAGGCCCGTGTACCGCCAAAAAAAGAAAAAAAAAGAAAGCTGGAGCAGCAATTCTTATATGAGACAAAATGGACTTTAAAATAAAGACTATTATAAGAGACAAAGAAGGACACTACATAATGATCAAGGGATCAATCCTAGAAGAAGATATAACAGCTGTAAATATTTATGCACCCAACATAGGAGCACCTCAATACATAAGGCAAATGCTAACAGCCATAAAAGGGGAAATCGACAGTAACACAATCATACTAGGGGACTTTAACACCCCACTTTCACCAATGGACAAATCATCCAAAATGAAAATTAAAAAGAAAACACAAGATATAAATGATACATTAAACAAGATGGACTTAATTGATATTTATAGGACATTCCATCCAAAAACAATGGAATACACTTTCTTCTCAAGTGCTCATGGAACATTCTCCAGGATAGATCATATCCTGGGTCACAAATCAAGCGTTGGTAAATTTAAGAAAATTGAAATTGTATCAAGTATCTTTTCTGACCACAATGCTATGAGACTAGACATCAATTACAGGAAAACATCTGTAAAAAATACAAACACATGGAGGCTAAACAATACACTACTTAATAATGAAGTGATCACTGAAGAAATCAAAGAGGAAATCAAAAGATACTTAGAAACAAATGACACTGAAAACACGAGGACCCAAAACCTATGGGATGCAGCAAAAGCAGTTCTAAGAGGGAAGTTTATAGCAATACAATCCTACCTCCAGAAACAACTCAAATAAACAACCTAACCTTATACCTAAAGCAGTTAGAAAAATAAGAACAAAAATAACCCAAAAGTTAGCAGAAGGAAAGAAATGATATAGATCAGATCAGAAATAAATGAAAAGGAAATGAAGGAAACGATAGCAATAAAACAAAAAGTTGGTTCTTTGAGAAGATAAACAAAATTGATAAACCATTAGCCAGACTCATCAAGAAAAAAAGGGAGAAGACTCAAATCAACAGAATTAGAAATGAAAAAGGAGAAGTAACAACTGACACTGCAGAAATACAAAGAATCATGAGAGATTAATACAAGAAACTATATGCCAATAAAATGGACAACCTGGAAGAAATGGACAAATTCTTAGAAAAGCACAACCTTCCAAGACTGAACCAGGAAGAAACAGAAAATATGAACAGACCAATCACAAGCACTGAAATTAAGACTGTGATTAAAACTCTTCCAACAAACAAAAGCCCAGGACCAGATGGCTTCACAGGCGAATTCTATCAAACATTTAAAGAAGAGCTAAAACCTATCCTTCTCAAACTCTTCCAAAATATAGCAGAAGGAGGAACACTACCCAACTCATTCTACGAGGCTACCATCACCCTGAGACCAAAACCAGACAAAGACATCACAAAGAAAAGAAAACTACAAGCCAATAACACTGATGAACATAGATGCAAAATTCCTCAACAAAATACTAGCAAACAGAATCCAACAGCACATTAAAAGGATCATACACCATGATCAAGTGGGGTTTATCCCAGGAATGCAGGGATTCTTCAATATATGCAAATCAATCAATGTGATACACCATACTAACAAATTGAAGGAGAAAAACCATATGATCATCTCAATAGATGCAGAAAAAGCTTTTGACAAAATTCAACACCCATTTATGATAAAAACCGTCCAGAGAGTAAGCATGGAGGGAACTTTCCTCAACATAATAAAGGCCATATATGACAAACCCACAGCCAACATCATTCTCAATGATGAAAAACTGAAACCATTTTCTCTAAGATCAGGAATAAGCCAAGGTTATACACTCTCACCACTACTATTCAACATAGTTTTGGAAGTTTCAGCCACAGCAATCGGAGAAGAAAAGGAAATAAAAGTAAACCAAATCAGAAAAGAAGAAGTAAAGCCGTCACTGTTTGCAGATGACATGATACTATACATAGAAAATCCTAAAGATGCTACCAGAAAACTACTAGAGCTAATCAATGAATTTGGTAAAGTACCAGGATACAAAATTAATACACAGAAATCCCTTGCATTCCTATACACTACTGATGAAAAATCTGAAAGAGAAATTAAGGAAACAATCCCATTTACCACTGCAACAAAAAGAATAAAATACCTAGGAATACACCTAGCTAAGGAAACAAAAGACCTATATGCAGAAAACTATAAGATACTGATGAAAGAAATTAAAGATGATACAGACAGATGGAGAGATATACCATATTCTTGGATTGCAAGAATCAACATTGTGAAAATGAGTATACTACCCAAAGCAATCTACAGATTCAGAGCAATCCCTATCAAACTACCAATGGCATTCTTCACAGAACTAGAATAAAAAATTTCACAATTTGTATGGAAATACAAAAGACCCTGAATAGCCAAAGCAATCTTGAGAAAGCAAAAGGGAGCTGGAGGAATCAGGCTCCCGGACTTCAGACTATACTACAAAGCTGCAGTAATCAAGACAGTATGGTGCTGGCACAAAAACAGAAATATAGATTAATGGAACAGGATAGAAAGCCCAGAGATAAACCCACGCACATATGGTCACCTTATTTTTTGATAAAGGAGGCAAGAATATACAATGGAGAAAAGACACCCTCTTCAATAAGTGGTATTGGGAAAACTGGACAGCTACATGTAAAAGAATGAAATTAGAACACTCCCTAACACCACACAGAAAAATAAACTCAAAATGCATTAAAGACCTAAATGTAAGGCAGACACTATAAAACTCTCAGAGGAAAACATAGGCAGAACACTCTATGACATACATCACAGCAAGGTCCTTTTTGACCCACCTCCTAGAGAAATGGAAATAAAACCAAAAATAAACAAATGGGACCTAATGAAACTTAAAAGATTTTGCACAGCAAAGGAAACCATAAACAAGACCAAAAGACAACCCTCAGAATGGGAGAAAATATTTGCAAACGAAGCAACTGACAAAGGATTAATCTCCAAAATATACAAGCAGCTCATGCAGCTCAATATCCAAAAAACAAACCACCCAATCCAAAAATGGGCAGAAGACCTAAATAGACATTTCTCCAAAGAAGGTATACAGATTGCCAACAAACACATGAAAGGATGCTCGACATCACTAATCATTAGAGAAATGCAAATCTAAACTACAATGAGGTATCACTTCATACCAGTCGGAATGGCTGTCATCAAAAACAATAAATGCTGGAGAGGGTGTGGAGAAAAGGGAATTCTCTTGCACTGTTAGTGGGAATGTAAATTGATATAGCCACTATGGAGAACAGTATGGAGGTCCCTTAAAAAACTAAAAATAGAACTACCATAAGATGCAGTAATCCCACTACTGGGCATATACCCTGAGAAAACCATAATTCAAAAAGAGTCATGTACCACAATGTTCATTGCAGCTCTATTTACAATAGCCAGGACATGGAAGCAACCTGTGTCCATTGACAGATAAATGGATAAAGAAGATGTGGGTCATATATACAATGGAATATTACTCAGCCATAAAAAGAAACGAAATTGAGTTATTTGTAGTGAGGTGGATGGACCTAGAGTCTGTCATACAGAGTGAAGTAAGTCAGAAAGAGAAAAACAAATATCGTATGCTAATACATATATGGAATCTAAAAAAAAATGGTTCTGATGAACCTAGGGGCAGGACAGGAATAAAGACACAGACGTAGAGAACGGACTTGAGGATATGGGGAGGGGGAATGGTAAGCTGGGACGAAGTGAGAGAGTGGCATGGACATATATACGCTACCAAATGTAAAATAGATAGCTAGTGGGAAGCAGCCGCATAGCACAGGGAGATCAGCTCGGTGCTTTGTGACCACATAGAGGGGTGGGATAGGGAGGGTGGGAGGGAGGTAGACGCAAAAGGGAAGAGATATGGGGACATATGTATATGTATAACTGGTTCACTTTGTTATAAAGCAGAAACTAACACACCATTGTAAAGCAACTGTACTCCAATAAAGATGTTTTAAAAAAAATTAAAAATTAAAAAAAAAGGTTACTTTCAAGCTGGGATTTCAAGGGTGAGTAGGATTTCAAATGTATAAATATAGGAGGATGGTGGGAAGGGCATTCCAGACTGAGACATAAACAGGAGCAAAGTCTCAGGAATGTGAACCACCATTAAGAAAAGGAACCAGAATGCGTAATGCATAGGCTTACAGGACCGTAAGGAGGGAAGGAATGTGCTGGTTATTCTCCAGAGGCATTCTCCAACCTTTTCTGCCCTGCAGAGGCTGACCCCTAGGGACTGCATCACCCACACTCTGTTGCCTTCTGGATTCTAGTTGGTTTAGCAATGAGGGTGGGTGGGCACTGGCTTGAGATCAAAGTGCAGCTCTCCAGCTCCCTCCCTGTCTCCTGGCTGTTCTGGCAGTGGTAGGTCTATGGCTACAGCTCCTGACTTACCCATCTCTCTTCTTTGGCTCCAAGTTCTCTCCAGGGTCTATTATCACCTCACCCCTGCTTTCCCTGTCCATTCAGCCGAGCGGTAGTAATAGCTTTGCTGTGGCTAACTCCTGCGTTAATGTTTCATCATCCCTGTTGGGTTCCCTCAACCCCACGCATCACTCTGTAGATAGTTTGATCATTAAATTCTCCTCAGTTAAACCCTTTTAGTGGGCCATCTGTTTCCCGGCAATATCTTCACTGATTCAAGCAGACTGAAGCCAGACCATGGAAAGCCTTGCATGCCAGACTGTAAAGTTTAACCTCTATTCAGTAGACAGTGGAGAATATCAAGGCTCTTAGCATAGCGTTGTGTGGATTGCTCACTGCACAACCAAACGTGGAGGCCCTCCCTCTTAAGAAAGGGGGTGACATGGTTAAGAAGAACACAAAGGAGGAAGCTGGTCTGGGAGATATTTCTAGGAGAGAATCAACATGACAATACTATCAGTAGCTCAGATTATCATAGGCACTCTATGATACTAAGACTGGCAAGAGTGGCTGTCAGTTTTAAATAGAAATTGTCACAGCTACTTAAGTCTGAGCTAAATAGCTCATATTCTCCCCAATATCCAGAGTTCATCTTTTGCATCAACCTGTGCCCATTCACTGCAGGATCCTCCAGCACTTCTGACTTAGAAACCAGTTGTAGCTGAAGGTTCTTTAGCAGATATTTTTCCACTTCATTATTTTCTGATGTTAGTCTGCGGTGTTCTGGGAACCAGATAACCAAGTATAAGGAAGATTAGACATTTCCTTCAGGATGTGAAACCCAGGTCCTCTGACAAGTGAGACCTTATAGCAGTACTCCCCAAACTTGTTCGCATCACGGCACGCTGCGAATATCATCATATTGCATGCACACCACCTAAATGGATGAGGCTGCTCTTGGCCAGAGGTGACCAAGATAGAGGCTTTGGCTGCCCCCAACCTCGGCCAGCTTCCCCAAGGGTTAAGCAGTTCAACATTGAGTCACATGTGCCACACACTCAAGACATATTAGTTGTGAAGTTCTGCTTTAGAGCTCCAACTCCTTCTGCACAAGAGTCTTTTCCTCTTGGAGCTCTCTCAGGAATCATCATTGACCTCAGGCAGGGTCTGGTCCCCTTTAACGTTTGCTCTAATCACAGACATATGTCCCCTCCCTTGATTCTCTGAAGCACCGTCAGGGCCATAGCTAGCCCGTATTGAACTCTTATACAAATGAGAAAAAGGTGCCCTTGCTCTGGATGGACATTGCCTAGCACCAAGATGTGACAGCAGGAATGTTTAAATAAGGTTTTATTAAAAATTCATGGGATTATAAAAAGGAAGTGGCATCACTCAATAATCAGCCTTAGTTGGGCTTGGGGCTCACTGAAAGGCTGCCTCCTTACTTTGCTGGGCACCTTTCTACTCTCTCGCAAGTCACTCTATCTTTGTGACCCTTCCAGCTGGGAAACTGACTGTCCAGTCCTATTGGCTGGCTCTTCCCTAAGCAGCTTAACCTTCCGTGAAAGCCATACTTGTATATCAAATACCGTGATATATTTCCAACCTCCAATGTTGTACTGAGCTTTAGCAACTATCTTGATGATACCCAAGATCTCAGGGAAGTTCGGCCAGTTCTATCATCTTCTCTCTTGAAGCTTTTACTCCTACTTCTGCTTCTGGGCCACCTAGTAATGAGGCCAATCCCATTAATCTAACAGCATGATCCACTAACCATAACGTATAGTATCAACTCCTTGATCAAAATCAATCCTCCGCCCTCCAAGGCTGGCAATAGAGGAGACTAGGAGCAGAAGAAAAAAAACTGAAGCTTTAAAGTACCCTTTCTTTATGGAAGGTCTCACTGCTTGGCCAATTTAAAACTGGGCTTGATTATATTAGGGAATTGACAGACAATTTTAGTTTTTCCTTTGGGTAGAATAAGCACAGGAGAGTCTCTCATGAGTCAAATATACATGAGTAAAATACACACTGGGATCAATAGGTCCAATAACTAGTTATGTGCTGTATTTGCGTACATCTAATGTCCTAGGTAAGTCCTGTTGCTGGACACATAGGCTCTTCAATAATAGCCCAAAACAGATCTGGCAGACTCAGCCTCAGAGTGAAAACGTGGCAAGGGATGAACTTTTTTCCAAATGTGGGGAAGGTTAACATGACCTAAAACCAAAGCTCCTCTGTTCCTTGCCAGATGTGAATGACCTTTCTGTGACAAATAAAAAAAGAGAACCTTAATGAAATATACCTGCACCACTAGGTGTGCTTACTGCAGACACTTACTGAGGAAGTCCATTAGGTCAGTGGATGAGGTCAAGGACTTGCCAAACTGGGGTCACTGTCAACTAATGGAACAAAAAGAGAAGGAAAAGAGAAGGAGGAAGAAAGCTAAGCAGTTTTGAGCTGAGACAGGAGTCACAGCCTCCTACATAGAACTGCTTGAGAATATGTCTTTCTCCCCCTTTCTCTTGCTAGAGAATTAGGAGCCTCTCAAAGTGTTCACAGTTGACTGGTGTCACACAGCAAATCCTCCCCTTGATGGCATTCTCCCTCTGCAGGCTGCTCAGCTGGAGCACAAGGAAGGCACCTCTCCTCAGCTGTCCCCCAGTGTGACTGACACGTCTCCTATGCCACTCACCCTTGGATGTCTTTCTCTTGGCCATCATATTATAACAACTAATTGCTCTGATAGTGATTCAAAGAGGAGAATAAAAAACCACTGCTGGACAAGTTGGTTCTTCTTTTTACCTTTTTGCCTTGGTCTGTAATATCGGCCACAAGTAAGGCACATCCATGTTAGCATGGCCCCAACAGTATTAGAAAACACCAAATTAAAGAGTTTTACTGCATTCTATGAGACCCTTTGGCACCTTATTGTTTCAGTTAAAACTCTCCAAGATTGCTTGTCCCATCTGATAATGATGGTTGAATTGGGGAATGGTGGCTCGCACCACTCTACTTCACCTCGCCACCATTGTAAACTATTCAGGTTGTTGGAAAAAAGCTTCCTTTCTCAAAAAAGGTGGTGCATTTTGATTGGCCTCAGTCAATCTGAGGCCAAGTTACCTTGTGACCAGTCAAGGGGCAGGAATTGTTTTAAGGAAAGAATCACAGAAGATAAGGATGCTTCTTGTAGCTTAATAACTTACATTTGGCAGGTTGAACATTAGACTTTCACAGGACTATCTCTCCCTAAACTTCCCACAAGAATCAGACTGTATTCCTTGGGTGAAGCCAAACCCAATGACTTGGGCCCCTTTGACACAGTGCTCTTTTCTCCTGTCTGCATGTTGAACTGCTTTGCCCAACTGTGGTCAAATCCAAAGCAACACCATTCTGCCAAGTGCTATCACCATCGATGAAAGTAGGTAGACTTGAGGAGTTGCCCTACTTCTGCTTTGCTGGATAGTGTCCCTCTTCTAGAAAATTTCACAAAGGTGAAGCTCCAAGTTCATAGGTGAAGAGCCGAGTGCTGCCCAGCATCGACGTGCACTCCCCAGGCTACATGAAGGAGCATCCAGTGTTTGTCAATCATTAAGCCTCTGTGAAACATGTTATATATATATATATATTTTTTTTTGCGGTACGCGGGCCTCTCACTGCTGTGGCCTCTCCTGTTGTGGAGCACAGGCTCCGGATGCGCAGGCTCAGCGGCCATGGCTCACGGGCACAGCTGCTCTGCGGCATGTGGGATCTTCCCGGACCGGGGCACGAACCCGTGTCCCCTGCATCGGCAGGCGGACTCTCAACCACTGCGCCACCAGGGAAGCCCAAACATGTTATATTTTTAAAGACAAAACTTTTTAAATACAAAGTTAAGATGATACCTACTTACAGGTAAATTAAATTTATAAGACAAAATGTTGACAAAGTTCTTCAACTAAAGTAATGCAACATCTGTACTCAACTCTTCATAAGCAGCAAGCTGCGTATTTAAAAAATAATGAGTTGTTCAAACAAATAAATGAAATTGTGTTTAGGCATCAGGGCCCATGCTGGTGGCTATCAGGAAATAAAAGAATGTAATTAACTTGGAAAAACTTTCAATGATAAATAAACAAATGTGATCACTATATATTTTAATCATCCTTGTTACCTTTTGCATACTTGCAAAACAGTCATGATTAGCTATCTTATGGCAAACACCCAGGTCATATACTCAACTAAACCCATCTTCCCTACATCTTGGGCACACACCTACAAACACATCTCCCTGCTGTGCTTGCAGTTATTGAGGTCTGGCCAATGGAATATAAACAGGGGTAAGAGTGTCACATTCAAGTCCCTGAAACCCCCACACAATCCTCCTGTGTTCTCTGTCTTCTGTCTCTGCCAGACAGAAGCAAAGGATCCCAGGGAGATGGAGACAGTATCTGAAATCCCAGGGAAAGGTAAACTTATTAGATGGAAGGAGCCTATGTCCCTGAATTACTGCGTGGAGCAGAGCCTTCCCTACCAACCTGGAGTGCACTGTGACATGCAGGAAAAACAAACCTTTACTGAGTTAAGCCACTGGAATCTTGGCGTTAAAGAAACATTACATAAGTTCACTTTCTTTGACTAAAATCACATTCTTACACTGTATTCTTAACCCTTTATTTCAGAAATTGAGCAATGGTAGACAACATACCTTTATCTTTTCCATAGTTAGAACATACTTGAACTCTTTGCCAATGTTACTTGAATTCCTTCCATGTCAAACCTATTTGACAGCACAGACAAATAATACAGAATTATGTAGTCATCTTGTATGCAGTCCTTTAGACAATCATGCTAATCCATGATGCTAAATTTAGAATTAAAATGCATTGAATCCAAATGTAAATAGTTGGGAGAAAATTTTTAAATAGTGTTATATTCCTTCTTTAATAATAATCCCATAATGGCCATTTCATGGAAAAGTAAATTTTTTCCTCATGTTATATACATTACTGTCAACAAATATCCCCGAATTACACAGGAAATCACTGTCATTGCCCGATGTATACAAAAGGAAATTTCAAAAAACTTTTTTCTTAAAAGGAATGATTTTGACATTTTTTGACACCTGTATTAATGCTACATGACTAACAAAACCGTGAGAATTGCTTAGACTAAATCAGAATGAACACACGTCAAAATGCTTAAGAGAGAGGAATGTAGTCTTCACCTGTATGGATCTCTACCAATAAAAGGTAAAATATAAAAAATGGAATAACCAAAATGTACACTTTCTGAGTAGAATTAACTTAGGCTTGGAGAGTAATAATAGTAGCATCGACAAAACGTATTTTTGATGCCACCATTTTATCTTTGAATTTTTGTTACATATTTATATGTCAGGAATGTTTATTGGGACATCACCTCTGAGGAGAGAACTGAATTGAGATAAACGCTAGAAACTGTCCTGATTTATATAAAGAAACTCCATTGCCTATAATTCATGGAGTAATTGATTTTGTTATAATGACATTTGGTTCACTTTCTTTTAAAACTTCCCACACTAATTTTTTTTCTTCAGTTAATGTTCAGGTTTATCCATGCTTACCAATTTCTTTGTTCTCCATTCCTTCTTTCACCCCCGTTCTGGTTCCCATAATCTTTTCTCCTGAAATTCATTATTTATCAATACTAATTCTTTCAGCCTGGGCCTTATAAATAATTTACACTTTCCAGTTTTATCTAAAATTATTTTTATTTTCATCCTCACTCAAATAGTAGTTTTAACTTGGTATAGGCTTCTAGGTTGAATTAGTCCACTTTAGCACTCTGAGTATACTAACTAGGTCATTGCTCTTGCTTTTGATGAGTAATCTATCTTAGTGGGTAAGTAGCTGGTCTCTAAGTTCAGCCTGGGTCCAGGTGTGGCTCCACCATTCACTTGCTGTGTGACTTGGGGGGAAAATACACAATCTTTCTGTGGCTTAGTTTCCCTATCTGTAAAATGGGGGGAAATCTAAAGCATACTGCATTGGGTTATTGAAAGATTCATGCATGACCAGTGTCTGTAACATAAAAAGCAATTTGGTAAAAAAAAAAAAAAAGCAATTTGGTATCTTTATTTATCTTGCTCAGGACTAGATGTAAATGTAGATTCTATAGCTGTGCTTGAGTTCTCATGGGATTCTTTCTGTTTCACCAGAGCCCTGGGCATATGCATGCTTCCTTGAAAGGCACTACAGTGCAGAGACTAAAAGCACTGATTCTAATTTAGAGACTACTTGGGTTTCAATCTTCATGTGACGCTTGTAATACCACTGAACTTCTGGCATATTGTTAAAAAAAAAAAACATTCTCTGTGACTCAATTTTCTTGTCTGAAGTCCCTCTTCAGTGAAGGGGGATTAGAAAACTCCACCAAAAAAATGACAATAAAAGCTAACACCTATAACACATGACATGTGCCCTGCACTGTTCTAAATATTTTACTATATTAACTCATTTAATCTTCATAACAACCTTACAAGGTAGGTATTATTATTAATTTCATTTTACAGGAAAACAGTCACGGAGAGGTTTTTGTTTGCTTGTTTTTACACGATGTCTAAGGTTCAATGGACTTTCTTTCCTTTCTTTCACACTCAGTTCTGTATACAATTTTTTTTCTTCTTTTGTACCAAAAAGGCTTGGAGGAGTGGTTAGGGCAAGGGACGAGGAGTAGGGATCGCAGCTCACACTAGCACTGTCTGCTGTGTTGCCAGGATCCAAAGCCTGCAACTGAATTTTGAACACTCTCTTCAGTCAAAGCCATTGCTAGAAAAGGCTCTTTTTGTGACACCACAAGTTCTTCTCTAATTCTATTTGAAAATGTGCTTTAATTTTCTAAAATCTTATTGACAACATGTGGCCTTTTCCACAGCACATCACTCCTAGGAGCCAAAAGTTCTTATCTGTAGGATATGAGCAAAGCAGATAAGACGTCACCTCTGAAACCCCAGCCTCTTTCCAAAAATCTCCTCTCTTAATTATTAAACAAAAATAATCTTCCTAGACTCACTAGAATCATTTTATACAATGGAAGAAATAATAGTACAATATATTCATCAAAAATAGTTCGCTTGGAAGTTCAAAGAAATAAGTCAAACTAGGCTTTTCTGATAGAACCAATTTTTTCTTTGCCTAGTGTATATAGGAAGAAATAAAAAAAAAATATTGGGAAGAAAAACAATGTCGATAAAATCTAACTATCCAGAATTTAAACTAGTGTAATTTAAATATTGGTCATGAAACTTGCTGTGATTTTCTAAACCATTTACCTGGCAGCTGCAAGACTACAGTATAAAAGCACTAGCTGTGAAACTAGTCCATGGTTCCCCTAAGTTCTCCCATCTGAAGTCCCTGATGACAAAAGCTCATGGCCACAGAGGTGGGGTGGGAGGGAGTCTCTGTAGGTGAAAAAGGCCCTCCACTGAGGAACATAAACCAGATCAGGGCTCAAACCTGGGACCTGCTGTTTACTCTCTTGTATGTCATTAATGGCCCTCAAGGAACGACCTAAGTGTCAGCCAGACACCTGATTATACCCCAATTCTCCTGTCTTGTAGGTCACCATTTCTTTAATATTTAAATTAAAAGGTGTAAACTCCCATTCAAACACAGGAGAAAGCAGCATGCTGACTCCCACCCTAAGTAGTCTGGAGACACCCAGGAGTATATGTTTCTCCTGTTGACCTTCTGCTCTGATTTTCTTGATCCACTGTACCTTCAATCCCACTCACATCTTGTCTCCTGCAGTTTTGTCTTCCCTTCACCCTCAACTAGTTCAACTCAAAAGGCATCCCCTCTTCCTTTGATTCCCCAAAGCCACCATGATGATAAGCCTTTTGAATGAATCAGACCATTTTTTGAAGGCTTAAGAGTCAAAGGGTGGGGAATGCCTCCCATCACAGAATCATAACCGCATATGCCTTCAATTTGAACTTTAGACACTTTTGTTCTTAAAAGCCCCTCAAGGGCTTCCCTGGTGGCGCAGGGGTTGAGAGTCCGCCTGCCGATGCAGGGAACACGGGTTCGTGCCCCGGTCCGGGAAGATCCCACATGCCGCGCAGCGGCTGGGCCCGTGAGCCATGGCCGCTGAGCCTGAGCGTCCGGAGCCTGTGCTCCGCAACGGGAGAGGCCACAACAGTGAGAGGCCTGCATACCGCAGAAAAAAAAAAAAAGCCCCTCAACTATCCTCGATTATAGAAACTTCTCCCAGGCTGTTTTCCTCTTTGGGGACGTCCCTCCACGTGATGCAGGACCAGCCCTCTTCACTTCTCTTCCTTCTTCTCCAACCAGCCTTCAAGTTCTCACGATCTCTTGGCATTTGTCACACACAGCAGTTCTTCTCTGTACTCCTTACCTCAAACCTTCTGAAGCCTACTTTTTAACGTCATTAAGGTACTTCAAAAATAAAGGGCCATCTATTTTTCCCCATTTCCTAGCTCCAACCCCAAACACAGCAGAAGCTGTGACATCGGGCTCTGTAGGATCACATTCCTAGAAGTGGCTCCCTTACTCTTCAGTGTCTTTACAGAGAAGGAACCAGTATAAAGACTCATTCTTCCCATTATATGAATTATGCCACCTCCTCCTGTTATCTCCCTTAAGAAGAACCAAAGACAATTCATTTTTTGTTTTAAATAGTAATGTTTCCCTTCCCACTACAGGAAGTAATACCTGTTCTCCAATGGAAATGAGGATGACACATGCGGATAAGCATATGCAAACTGCCAGGCCTGTATTAAGTATGGAGGCATTGTGGTTGGTCTGATTTTGACTGGTATTATTTCCTCTCCTTTTGGGAATAGTGATCTTTTAAAAAAATAAATCATTTTATCATGCTATCCTCTGCTTTAACTCTCCAATAGACTCTCATTGCACTCAGATATAATCTAGGGCCTACAGGCCCTACTTTCTAGCCCTTTCATACTTCTCTAACCTCATCACCCTTCAATCCCCTTCTTGTTTACGCTGTCACACTCCAGCCATACTGGTCTTCCTTCACTGCTTGCATTCAAGACATACGTATTGAGCATCTACTATGCACCAGGTAATGTTTTAGACACTTGAGGTACATCAGTGAACAAAACAGAAAACACTTCCTCACACAAAATATACTGTAGCTGCTATTTCTTCTTCCTAGTATGTTTACCCAAGAGTTTTGTGAGGTCTGGCTTCCCTTCATCCTTTAAGTCTCAGCTCAAACATTACCTCCTCCAAGAAGACTTCCCCAACCACACTTTCTGGAGTAGTACCCACTCCCCTGGCCACTATGTATTTCATCATCCTTCTTTGATCGCAGCTGTATTTACTATTTTTCAATATTATTTTATCCATTTATTTATTTATTTAATTTTAAAATTTTACTTATTAATCATCTGTCTTTCCCAGTTAGAATGTAAGCTCCATGAAGGCAGGGACTTAGCCTGTTATGTTCCTCATTAAATCCTTTGCACATATGACAGTGCCTGTCATGTTGTAAACACTCAATAAATTGGATACACTGAATGAGTGAATAATGGATGAATGAATGAATGAATGAAATTACATCTGCTTTTGCTTGAAGTCATTTTCCTTGCTCCGTGTGGTCCTTGTTGTCAAGAATGATACAAATAGATGGAGAGATATACCATGTTCTTGGATTGGAAGAATCAACATTGTGAAAATGACTCTACTACCCAAAGCAATCTACACATTCAATGCAATCTCTATCAAACTACCACTGGCATTTTTCACAGAACTAGAACAAAAATTTTCACAATTTGTATGGAAACACAAAAGACCCCGAATAGCCAAAGCAATCTTGAGAACGAAAAACGGAGCTGGAGGAATCAGGCTGCCTGACTTCAGACTATACTACAAAGCTACAGTAATCAAGACAGTATGGTACTGGCACAAAAACAGAAAGATCAATGGAACAGGATAGAAAGCCCAGAGATAAACCCACGCACATATGTTCACCTTATCTTTGATGAAGGAGGTAGGAATGTACAGTGGAGAAAGGACAGCCTCTTCAATAAGTAGTGCTGGGAAAACTGGACAGGTACATGTAAAAGTATGAGATTAGGTCACTCCCTAACACCATACACAAAAATAAGCTCAAAATGGATTAAAGACCTAAATGTAAGGCCAGAAACTATCAAACTCTTAGAGGAAAACATAGGCAGAACACTCTATGACATAAATCACAGCAAGATCCTTTCTGACCCACCTCCCAGAAAAATGGAAATAAAAACAAAAATAAACAAATGGGACCTAATGAAACTTCAAAGCTTTTGCACAGCAAAGGAAACCATAAACAAGACCAAAAGACAACCCTCAGAACGGGAGAAAATATTTGCAAATGAAGCAACTGATAAAGGATTAATCTCCAAAATTTATAAGCAGCTCATGCAGCTCAATAACAAAAAAAAACCCACCCAATCCAAAAATGGGCAGAAGACCTAAATAGACATTTCTCCAAAGAAGATATACAGACTGCCAACAAACACATGAAAGAATGCTCAACATCATTAATCATTAGAGAAATGCAAATCAAAACTACAATGAGGGCTTCCCTGGTGGCACAGTGGTTGAGAGTCCGCCTGCCGATGTAGGGGAGACGGGTTCGTGCCCTGGTCCAGGAAGATCCCACATGCCGCAGAGCGGTTGGGCCCGTGAGCCATGGCCGCTGAGCCTGCGCGTCCAGAGCCTGTGCTCTGTAATGGGAGAGGCCACAACAGTGAGAGGCCTGCGTACTGCAAAAAAAAAAACTACAATGAGATATCATCTCACACCAGTCAGAATGGCCATCATCAAAAAATCTAGAAACAATAAATGCTGGAGAGGGTGTGGAGAAAAGGGAACTCTCTTGCACTGCTGGTGGGAATGTGAATTAATACAGCCACTATGGAGAACAGTATGGAGGTTCCTTAAAAAACTACAAATAGAGCTACCATATGACCCAGCAATCCCACTACTGGGCATATACCCTGAGAAAACCAAAATTCAAAAAGAGTCACGTACCAAAATGTCCATTGCAGCTCTATTTACAATAGCCCGGAGATGGAAACAACCTAAGTGTCCATCGTCGGATGAATGGATAAAGAAGATGTGGCACATATATACAATGGAATATTACTCAGCCATAAAAAGAAATGAAATTGAGCTATTTGTAATGAGGTGGATGGACCTAGAGTCTGTCATACAGAGTGAAGTAAGTCAGAAAGAGAAAGACAAATACCTTATGCTAAAACATATATATGGAATTTAAGAAAAAAAAATGTCATGAAGAACCTAGGGGTAAGACAGGAATAAAGACACAGACCTACTAGATAATGGACTTGAGGATATGGGGAGCGGGAAGGGTAAGCTGTGACAAACTGAGAGAGAGGTATGGACATATATACACTACCAAACGTAAGGTAGATAGCTAGTGGGAAGCAGCCGCATAGCACAGGGAGATCATCTCAGCTCGGTGCTTGTGACTGCCTGGAGGGGTGGGATAGGGAGGGTGTGAGGGAGGGAGACACAAGAGGGAAGAGATATGGGAACATATGTATATGTATAACTGATTCACTTTGTTATGAAGCAGAAACTAACACACCATTGTATTGCAATTATACTCCAATAAAGATGTTAAAAAAAAAAAAAAACAGTTCATCAGAAACAAAGGCCTCCTCACATTCCTACTCATGAACTTTCTTTCAGTTGCCAAGACCTAGAGGCAAGAAAACACTGTACTGAAGGAGCGTCTAGGGTCTACTACATTCTCTGAACCACACAGCGAAAAGAGAAGACATAGAACCATATTTGCCCTGACATGTGACAATGGGAGAAGTATACTATTTCTTGGATATACTCTGTACAGAGACCAATATATGTACAGTATGTACAGTATTTAATATTAATAATACTAGTAGCTAACTGTAGTGGGTGGAATGGTGGCCCCCAGAAAGATATGTCCATGTCCCGGAACCCCTAAATATGACTTTATTTGGAAAAGGGGTTTTTGTAGATGTAATTAAGTTAAGGATCTCCAGATGAGATTATCCTGGATTACCCAAGGGAGCCTTAAATCCAGTGACAAGTGTCTTTATAGAGTAAAGCAGAGAGATTAGACACACAGAGGAAAAGGCCATGTGAAAATGAGACAGAGAATGGAATGATGCAGCTCTAAATCAAGAAAAGCCTGGGCTACCAGAAGCTGAAGTGGCAAGGAAGGATTCTCCCCCTAGAGTCTTCAGAGGGAACACAGTCCTGCTGACATGTGACTCTGAACTTCTGACTTCCAGAACTGAGAATAAATTTCTGTTATTTTAAGCCATCCAGTTGGTTGTAAATTGTTATGGCAGTCCTAGAAATGGAATGCACTGGCCCACATTGTACTTACCCTGTGCCTACACCTGTGCTAGGTGCTTTGCCTTCATTTTCTCCTTTATTCATGGCAAATCCTCCTTACATGGGAGGTATTGTTCTTCCCCCTAAACAATGCCTTGCCCAAAGGTTTTAAATGTCTTGCCCCAAAGTCCCCTGAGGAAAGGTGGAGCCTTAACTCAAATTCAGATCTACCTAACTCTGAAGCCCATGCTCTTTCCATCATACCTCTATTTCTGTATTTAATAAAGTGTTTGTTTTCAAATTATTAAAGAATAGGGTCTGATCCTGATGCCATTTCTAGAATATTTGACACCCAGAGCACTTCATTTTTTAACACCTCCTCCTCTCATATATGACACAATTATTGTCAGTAATATTCATGAAATGAAATGAGAGTATTTCATTTACAGACTAAAATTTGCATTAACCAAAGAAAAGGATTACACTTCAGAGTTTATACTGTTTTATATTTAAGCAGAATAAAATTCCCAGTGGTCACAACGAAGGACATAATTAAATACCTAAATTTTGTTTCTTCCCTTACAATTATTGTGCTCCAACTGTTGCTTCCTAATCTACTGTTTAAAGACAGAATTATACACTACCACAAGAGTTGGACGCATGAGCTTAGCCTTAAATGAGTGTGAAGAATTCTGAACCCAGGGGAATTTATTCTTGAAACCAACGAATATGACTGTACCCCAAGTGTCGGGGTCTGACTGTGTAACTGGCAGTTGTTCAAATTAACTTCCACAGTGATTATAATGTTTGTTAAAAAATATGTATACTTTTAAAAATTGTGGTTAAAAACATAATATAAAATTTAACCATCTTAATTAACCATTTTTAAGCATACAGTTCAGTAGTGTTAAGTATATTCACATTGTTGTGCAACTAATCTCCAGAACTTTTTCATCTTGCAAAAATGAAACTTTCTACCCGTTAAATAACTCCTCATTTGCCCCTCCCCAAAGCCTCTGGCAACCACCATTCTACTTTATGTTATTATGAATCACACTACTTTAGATACCTCCTATCAGTGGAATCATATGGTATTTGTATTTTTGTAATTGTCTTATTTCACTCATGTGAAATGTAGAAAAATGGCTTTTAAAAGATATGTAATGCATGGGCTTCCCTGGTGGCGCAGTGGTTGAGAGTCCGCCTGCCGATGCAGGGGACACGGGTTCGTGCCCCGGTCTGGGAAGATCCCACATGCCGCGGAGCAGCTAGGCCCGTGAGCCATGGCCGCTGAGCCTGCGCGTCCGGAGCCTGTGCTCTGCAACGGGAGAGGCCACAACAGTGAGAGGCCCACGTACCGCAAAAAAAAAAAAAAAAAAAAAGATATGTAATGCAAATGAAGCTAACAAATATTTTATTATTAAAACTCAACACTAACTGCTGTATTTAGGCCAATTAGAACTTACACTAAAAAATTATTTCTTGCAGGGAGTGGTAGTAATAAAAGCATGCCGAATTTAATCAGCTTTATTATTACGTCTAAATTCTCTGCAAACAGTTCGCCCCCTTCTTGCCTGTTCCTGGGACAGACTGCCCCCTGCCTTAGGGATACCATTGCTGCAAAATGTGCCTATGAGGGCCACGTGGGACAGCTTTCCCCGGAGGCAGGCCAGGCCGGGCAACAAGAGTTGCTGCCCACGCTCACGTACTTAAATTAAAAACTGAAAGTGGGGCTTTTCAGTGACCACAGGGCATCAGCCTCTGGGTTTCTATATTCCTGCTGCGCCCTACAATGAAACCTTCAAAAGCTGTAGGAACCACTTTGATTGCATTAGGGAGCTTACTTGGGAATAAACCTCCAGAAGAGAAGTGGTATGAGCTCAGTGTAGACAACCCTCCCTTCAGGTAAACAAAAATTTTTTTTCCTGAAAGCACGTTCTTTTCCTTTAACTTATTTAACCTAATCCTATTAGTAGAGGGGGAAAAGTCATAACTAACCACTTTGCTGATCCTCAAGTGAGCACAGAACCACTCTCCAGAGTGGCTTTGTCACTGTGGCCCCAGGTGGTGTATTTATTTCTCTCCCTGTCTTTTCAGTGTCTTTTTAGAGTGGTGAATGCAAACGGTGAAGAGTCAACGAGTGTTCCCAGAATGCCTCCTCTGAACAAAAACAGGAGACCAGGCTGCTGTAAGGCTGCAGCCTCTTGTCCACAGGTTTAGCTAAGGTGAAAACCATTTGTTCCTGCAAACTGAGGAGATGGAGAGACCTAACTCATCCTTGAGCTACAATCTTGGCCTCACTCTGCAACAAGCCTAAGCTTCACTATCATCATTTCACTGTGTGATCTTAGTCAAATTACTTGACCCCCATAAAAATAACCACCCTAAGGGCTATTGTGAGAATTAGAAGAGCAGCCAAAGCTTGTGGCACTCAAGGAAGATTCACTCCTAGTCTCTTTCCTTCATCGAAACCTCTATTCCCAAACTTTTCTTTCTGCTCCACTAAGGGCTGTGTCTATAAAACCTTTCAGTGCGCTTCTCCTGTCATCTTTGATGCCCTTCTTATTTGGGAACAAGAACTCCCCACATAAGGTCCCTTGACTGTGGGAGGTAAAACCCTAGGGGGAGGCTCCAGAATATATAGGACATGTCAAAAAGAGGGTTTAATAAAGAACATGAAAATAACATTAAGTACACATCACACACAAACTCCTTATAACACAGAACATATCAACTAAAAAGTGCCATCTCAGGATAGGGCACAGGGTCCTGATGTATGTTCATACCAAGAAAAGAGAGGAAGTGTTAGAGTGGGGGGCCTGGTGCAGGCAGACTTGTGCTAGAACAGGTTTAGGGAGATGTCGATGACTATGGAACCTCTGTGCTCCTTGTTTCCTACAAATGGGCCTCCAGTGGCCTCATCCAGGCAAGCCCCAGCCTCCAGAGAGCAGTGGTGCTAGCGATGAGGCATCTTGACCTGATTCTGCCGACCCTCCTGACCACTCACTCTACCAAGACTGTATTGGATTGGAGTTTGGGTCTAGCTATCATGGTACATGTAGTAAGTATTCAATAAATAATGACAAAGCTATAAATAAGGAGCTAAAATTTAACTGAAACTCTTTTATGCTCAAGTATAATCAGCCAGCCAACCACAATTGTAACTGTTAAACAGTAAATAATGTTAACAATAATAATGTAAATACATTGCTGTTTTGTGTATCCAGTGAAGGTTATAGGATATTGAATGCCTAATGGGAGGAAGGGGTTAATATAAGGCAGAAGACTCCCTGCAAGGGAAGGAAGGTGATTCTTAAGACATGCCTCTGTTTCCAGTTTTGCTGAATCAAACCTTGCTACCCCAGCTTACCGAGAGACAAATGTGGAAGTGTTTGAACACTGGGATAGATGTATAACTGAATAGGAACCTTGCTGCTGAACCATGCAAAGGACACTGCTTTGCATGATTAAGAAAGCTTTTCATGCTAACTCATAGTTCAGTGTGGCTCATTCCCAAGTGAACTGAGCTACACTGTCAGGGCTCTTGGTTGTGAACAATAAAAACAAAATCTGATTAATTTAAGCAGAAAAAGAATTGATTAGAAGAATAGAGTAGTTTGCAGAATCAACAGGAAGGCTGAAAAACCAGGCTCAGTGAGCAATCAAGCAAAGGAGGCAAAGCCACAGCCCTGCCCCAGCAAAAGTGTGCTTAGGAAGCTGCCACAGATACCCTTGCCCCAGACAGTCACTGTCACACCACTGGACCTAAACATATATAGGACCTCTGCCTGGTCCTGAAACTTTCTTTCAAGCCCTCAAGATTCAAAGTCCTCTGATTTTAAAACTTACTACAAAGCTACAGTGATTAAAACAATGTGGCACTAATATAAAAGCAAACACATAGACTAAAGGAATTGAGAACCTAGAAATAAACCCTCAAAAATATAGCCAAATTATTTTGACTAGGGTGCCAACACCATTCAATGGGGAAAGGACAGTCTTTTCACAAGTGGTGCTGAGAAAACTTGATATCCACGTGTAAAAGAATGAAATTGGATCTGTATCTAACACCAAATGCAAAAATTAACTCAAAATGAATTAAATACCTAAATCTAAGGCCTAAAACTATATAGAAGAAAACATATGGCAAAAGCTTCACAACACTGGATTTGGAAATGATTTCTTGGATATGACACCAAAGGCACAGGCAACAAAATTTTAAAAATAGATAAACTGGACTTCATGAAAATTAAAAAATTTTGTGTATCAAAAAACAATATCAACAGAGTAAAAAGTCAATGCACAGAATAGGAGAAAATATTTGCAAATCACATATCTGATAAGAGATTAATATCTAGAATATATAGACAACTCCTAAAACTCAACAACAGAAAACAAAAACCACCCATCTCAGAAATGGGCAAAGGACTTGAATAGACATTTCTCCAAAGGAGATATACAGATGGCCAATAAGCACATGAAGTTCAACATCACTAATCACTGGGGAAATATGAAATCAAAACTATGAGATACTACTTCACACCCATGAGGATAACTACTATGAAACTAACCTGGGTGGAATTCTTCATTTTCCTGTCTGTACTTGCTCTGCCCAGCTTTTCCAAGCTACCCTATGGCATCCATAGTGTGGAAGATCTGTCAACACTGCAGAAAAGTCAGTGTGCCTTTTTCAAAATGAAGAAGACAGATCCTTGACTTTCTTCATAATAACCAGCACAGCACTTTTATTTACTCACTCGTTCATTTAACAAATATGTACTTTTAATGTCTGGCACAGAGTTCAGTCCTGGAAATATGGTTGACATATTCACAGCCCTAATGGAATGTATAGTCCAGTGACCCAATCTTCAGCCCCTAAGGAATGCCATAGAATACTCTTCTCTTGAGGCTTTTAATAAATGCCCACATTCTCATCAATTTGATGGCCTCCAAAGTCTATGCCTAAGAAAACAAAAATGGCCCAGATAACCCCTCACGTTACCCTTATCCTATGGGATGTGTAAAATTTTCAGATTTTGAGCTTTTTCATATTTTAGAGCTCTCATAAAGAGATGATTATTGAGGAATGGAAATTATGCCTTTAAACCAAGCTCCCTTAAAACAACAAAACAGCCAGCTGTACCCTGTTTCTCTAATTACAATCAGGAGTATTTCACACAAGGAGGTACAAGACTAAGCCCACAGAGACACTCTGGTGGTCCCCAGGTATTCCCTCCCACCCATAGTCTGCCTTCTTGTAGAATACAATTGACTTTTTCTTTTTTAACATCTTTATTGGAGTATAATTGCTTTACAATGTTGTGTTAGTTTCTGCTGTATAACAAAGTGAATCAGCTATATGTATACGTATATCCACATATCCCCTCCTTCTTGCATCTCCCTTCCACCCTCCCTATCACACCCCTCTAGGTGGTCACAAAGCACAGAGGTGATCTCCCTGTGCTATGCAGCTGCTTCCCACTAGCCATCTATTTTACATTCGGTAGTGTATATATGTCAATGCTACTCTCTCACTTTGTCCCAACTTACCCTTCCCCCTCCCCATGTCCTCAAGTCCATTCTCTAGGTCTGCATCTTTATTCCTCTCCTGCCCCTAGGTTCATTAGAACCATTTTTTTTTTTTTAGATTCCATATATATGTGTTAGCATACGGTATTTGTTTTTCTCTTTCTGACTTACTTCACTCTGTAGATGGACCTAGAGTCTGTCATACAATTGCCTTTTATTTTGGAAAGGCAACAAGGTTTACAGCAGCTTCTCACAGATAAGTCCCGGAGAAAACAGAATGGTCTAGGAGGGTAACTACTTGACCTCAAATTGAATGGGATATTTTCACAAATCATTTTGCATCTGTTCTTAAAACCAACATGTGACAGGCTGTCACATGGGACCAGAGATTCACTGCCAAAAACACAAGCAGTTAGTACAAATATATAAAGTAGGCCAGGTGTAAGAAGAGGAGAATTGCCATCCTTTTGTCTCAACTGTACATTAAAAAGCCACCATTGTATACTATTAAAACAAGTTCGAGGAAACCTGGCCATGGGACATCACTGCCTGTAGGTTGCATGCCTCAAGGAATCTACCTAGGTATCAGGAGACCCTCTGGCTATACCTTTTATTAGTTGCACAATGTTGGCTAATTTGCATTACTTTTTTGGGGGTTTAAAGTCCTCAACTGTAGAGTATGAAGATCAAACCAAAAGAACCTTAAGGCCCTTTTGCTAATATAATGAAATATTTTCAGGGAATTCCCTGGCGGTCCAGTGGTTAGGACTCGGTGCTTTCAATGCTGGGGCCCAGGTTTGATCCCTGGTCAAGGAACTAAGATCCTGCAAGCTGTGCCACATGGCCAAAAAAAATTCAGACCTAATATGTGCCCTACACTTTACATACACTATATCTTACAAAAAAGGATGCAAGATAACCATTATAATAATGCTTTTACTATAGATTTTATAGATTAGGGATCTGAGGCTCAGAGAGTGTAGTACACCTGGCACTCAACCCCAGGTCAGCCTGGTTCCAAAGCCTGAGCTGTTTCACCCTATAGTATTTTCCACTGTGTGTCTAGGAGCTATGCTCATAGGCCCCTCTGAGTATAGAGAAACAAGCGTTTCCCAAGGGAAACACAGTCTCAAAACCTAGGCCTAAAACAAGCCAGCAAATCATCAGGGAAAAATGCAGAAAACTGTATACAATTAAAAGGCAGAGAGATGAGAAGAAATAAAGAAAAAGAATGGTAAACAAAATCAGTATTTATGATAACAGTAAATGGAATAAATTACCTACTAAAATGCTTATTTACAAGAAGTCATGAAGGGGCTTCCCTGGTGGTGCAGTGGTTAAGAATCCGCCTGCCAATGCAGGGGACACAGGTCCATGCCCTGGTCTGGGAAGATCCCACATGCCATGCAGCAACTAAGCCTGTGCGCCACAACTACTGAACCCTGTGCTCTAGAGCCCGTGAGCCACAACTACTGAGCCTGCGAGCCACAACTACTGAAGCCCACGTGCCTAGAGCCCGTGCTCTGCAATAAGAGAAGCCACCGCAATGAGAAGCCCGCACACCGCAACAAAGAGTAGCCTCCACTCGCCGCAACTAGAGAAAGCCTGCGCACAGCAACGAAGCCCCAACAAAGCCAAAAATAAATAAATAAAACAAATAAATGTATTAAAAAAAAAAAAAGAATCTGCCTGCCAATGCAGGGTACATGGGTTCAAGCCCCAGTCTGGGAAGATCCCACATGCTGCACAGCAACTAAGCCCATGCACCACAACTACTGAGCCTGTGCTCTAGAGCCCGCGTGCCACAACTACTGAGCCTGTGTGCCATAACTACTGAAGCCCGCGTGCCTAGAGCCCGTGCTCTGCAACAGAGAAGCCACTGCAATGAGAAGCCCACGCACCACAATGAAGAGTAGCCCCCGCTCGCCGCAACTAGAGAAAGCCCGTGCACAGCAACAAAGACCCAATGCAGCCCAAGATAAATAAATAAATAAATTTATTTTTTTTAAAAAAAAAGTCATTAAGGATGCTGTTTCTTTCCATCTTCTGCTCTGCCTCCCTGTATCATCTTTATCTTAAGCTCAGTTCTCAAGGTCATAGGATGGCTGCTAATGCAATTGGAGCTAATGCCTCCTCATCCAAATCTGACAGGAGAGAGTCTGAGCATTTCAAGCAAGAATCCTGAATCCCTGAATCAATGACCATGGCCAGGAAAGAATGGCTTAAGCTAACCAGGACCTCATCTTTATTAAAATACTATCCTCTTTGACTTGTAAAACACCAACCTCTCCCCTTTCTTCCTACTTAACTGGACTTGTCCCTTACTGACTCCCAGGACCAGCTTCGAAGGTATGTGACAAGTGCAGTCACAAAGGGCTCCACTGTCACCATCTTGAAATTCTTAATACATTTTGAACAATGTGCCTCGCATTTTCGTTTTGTATTAGGTTCTACAAATTATGCAGCCATTCCTGTTACCTAATCCTTTTCCCAATCTGTCTTGGGAGTGCCTTTAGGGTTGGTCCTGGATCCCTCTCTTTTTACATTCTTGCTTAGGTGAATCATTTCTATGGCTTTAAATCCTCTCAATATGATAATAAATACCAATGGTCTTATTCAGCTCAGACATCCCCGCTGAGCTCCATCTGCTTATATCTTGCCTTCTTGATACTTCAACCTGAATGTCTAATGGGCACCACAAACTTAATATATCAAATATGGATCTTTTTATTTCTCCCCCAAATATCTGTACTCTCCCATGCTTACTACACTTGAGCCTCTTAGATAACTTTTGTACCTTGTAGATACCATCCCCCTGTCCTGACTTGAAGCACTTGTGTTTCTTGTTCCCTCTGTCCACCAGAAAGCTGTTACCATTTTGCACTCCTGCAAGCAATGCATCATAAGGTCCATTTATCCACACCCTGACCATGACAGGGTATTTTTTTCTGGTCATTGGGTAGATGGAAAAATGATTTATTATTATTGTCTTATTTTGTATTCCTTCAATTATTAAAAGGGTCAATTAATTGACATCTGCCTTTCTTCTTAGATGAATTGACTTGTTATATATATGTATTTTCCCTAATGGAGTATTCTATTCATTTTTAAGAGTCCATTATATTAAAAATATCAATTGTCTTCATAAAAAGTGAGTTAGAGCAAACCTGGGATGAGGAAGGACAAATCAAGAAATGTCAATGTAAGACAAAGCATGGTAGAAGCAAAAGAAATGTTCTTGACAATGGGAATATAAAGATCTAAAGGGAGAATGTTGCAGGCATAGGGGAAAATCAGGTGTAAATGCCTTGCTTAGGAACTGAACTTTGTGCTACTAGGTGGGTCCCCCTATGTAGTTGCCACCTGTGCATCCAAACTGTGACTCACTTCCACGTGAACATATATTAAGAAATGGGCTTTAGTGAGACAAATCTACAAAGTCAGGGTCAGCAAGAGAAGAACGAGCAGGGGCCCACATCCTGTCACAGAGAGGCAGGCCAAGGCCAGGGGCTCTGATAGACACAGTTGAGATCCAGTTGAGGGAAGTTGCCCCAGGTTCTCCCTTCATAGGAAAGGCCAAGTGTAACCTTTGTCAGACTAGTTGATGCCAGTCTGGTTTTGGGGTGACTCAGACTAGGTACCAGTGAAAAAAAGAAGGGAATCAGGAAAAACTTGTGGGTTTTGTTTTGAGCACCTGGTAGGCAGTGGAGCTATTTCCTAATATTGGTGAAGACTAGGTTAGATGATACTGAGCTTCAAATCCCAGTGACTGGGAGAACAGTAGTCACTGATACACACAAGGTTTGGGAGTGGGGAAATAGAAATTGGAATGAATTCCATTTCTGTTACATTGTGTTTAAGAAAGCAGGCTATTCCAGAAGTGATCAGGAGGTAACTGGTATCATTTCAACTCAACAACCTTCAGAAAGATGAAGTTTGAAGATAAGATCCAGAACATTCCTGATTCAAGAACACAGAATTCATTTCCAATGTGAAGACCACAATTATAAGTAAGCTTCTAGAATTATCTCCATTGGCAAGCTCAATGCTCTCTATAATTGCTAGTTTTTAGTCCTCTGATCTCTCACTTTAATCTGCAGAAGCATCAACCCAGATGGTAAATGTGTTTCTATTATGACAGGAAGATAAGGAAAATTCAAAGTAACCTAGCCAGTCTAAGATCTTTTCTGTGACCATTATGCCTTACTAAAACATATGGATATATACACACGTGCCAAGGACTGTGCTAAATGCAATGTATGCATCATGTCATTATCTTATCTTCACAACAACTCTATGAGGTAGTAGGTTTGGTAACATGCTGAACCTCACACTGCTGTCAATCCAATCCACACTGGGATTAGAACCCAGACAATCCAACCTCACTGCTTTTAAAGGCAGCAACCATCTTAACTCATCTCTGGCTCAACCAATAATACTGATCATAATTCCTGGCCTATGGGAGATCACCAAAAAGAGTTGAATGAGTGAGTTAATACGTGCTCTGTGCTCGATTCCCTTTCAAACTAAGAAAACTTGTATTTCAGAACAGAAACAAAAGTAACCGATTATTTATATATGCAACTTCTTCCTTGGCTGGGAAGTAGGAGCATTGACACAAAGGTTATTTGCCTCCAGAAATAGGATTGCCAACAATCCCTAGGAGAGGGGTTCAGGTCAGACTCAAGAGTGATGTAATCATAGTTTCAATGTCTTTCAATAACAATAACACTTCATTATCACTTTCTCCATAAATGAAATGAGCAGAATCCACTGATATTTAGGAAAATCATGCAATTTTTAAAATGTTGTATTGCTACTACAGTTTTAGCTTTGGGAAAATTCAACCTATTTTAGACATATAGTTCAAAAAATGTTTACTTTAGGGGTAAAAAGGCTTAAAGCCTTCTGGTGTGTTTCATTATTCCTATCCATACCCATCATTCCCTTTTCTTCCCTCAGGCACTTTCTGCTACAGACAGATGCACTGCTTCACTAACTCAGCCTCCCAGGCTTAATTTGCTTGGCTGTATCCACATTTTCACTGCCCCTCCTTAAATCAGACCACATTCTCTTTTGCTATTTTTGACCATTTAAAAACATTTTTTCCACTCCACAGGTCATTTTAAATGATATAATTATGAAATAAAGTAAATAACTGGGATATCTGAGTGCTTACCATGTACTACAAAAATCTTTACATGTATTACCTTTAACCCTCAAAACCATATTGTTGTCATTTTACATATGGAGAAACTGAGGCCAAAAAGGTTAAGATCATCAATGTAGGAACTTGAATTAAACTGCAAAAATACAAGATTTGCTGGCAATAAACAAAATATCTTTATTATGATTGTTTTAATGGTTAAAATTTGCATGTTTCCTAGATAAAGTAGTCCATAACAGGATTAAAAAATTACAAAAAAGCAAGCTTCTTAATGATTCATTTGAATTAACTATAAATTAAAATACTTGCTAATTATTTAATACCTTCTAAAATAACACAAAATATATTCAATATGTAATACAAGCCTTAATAATCTGATTCTCCTTTTATGCAATTATTTACAAACTC
This sequence comes from Globicephala melas, assembly GCF_963455315.2. Lineage (NCBI taxonomy): Eukaryota > Metazoa > Chordata > Mammalia > Artiodactyla > Delphinidae > Globicephala > Globicephala melas. The sequence goes on from NC_083315.2 coordinate 155,740,328, forward strand.
TGAACTAAAAGAAAAACATATGGCTAAATGGTGGAATTAAAGAACAAGTATGTTCTCAAATAATTTTATCCTAAGTAATCTATTCTTTGGAGTAGAAATACTCACTTAATACAGTATGTTAATTATAATCAATTTTAGCTACACTTTGTTGGTGCGAATTTAGCCCAATTTAAATTCCTGTGTGCCTAGAAATCACAACTATTCTCTTTAAAAGCTACTAAGAATTTATAACACAGTTTAATATTCAGACTGATATCCCACCCTATTTATTTTAAAGGTACAGAATTTAATACCTTCTTTTGATAAATGGAACTTACTAACAATGTAAAGCATTTTCCTTTCTAAACTGTATAGTTTTATTCAGTTATCTATATAACAATGTTATAAACTAGTAAGCAAAGCAAGCAGCATTACTTTTTTTAAATAACATCTTTAATTAAAGTTTTTGCAAAGGTAAAATATTAAACTTAAAATAGGTCTTAGTACATCAAAATACTAAGTTCTCTAATTGTATTCCAAGATGGTCTTTAAAACATAATATCCCATATATCACAGAAGAGCAAACTTGATCTGCAATTGTACAGAATGAATTTTACAAACATAATAAATATATTTACGCCCTTACACATAACAGTATGTACAACAGCAGTTGACAATAGTAGCTCAGAACAGCAAAAAGGATTAGCCCCTCCCCCCAATTGTAGCCCTGATACATACTGGATGATTTAAGGAAACTTGAAATAGTAGCTACTAACTCAATGTAGTTCTTCCCTTAAGAGAGAAGAAAAAAACAAGTTTATCTTGTTCCTCAAAATAAACAAAAATATCAAGTTTGGTGTGCTCTTCCTTAAACCATAAAAAAATGACAAAAAACAGACTAAGGCAGGCTTAAAAAGGGAATACAAACTTCAGAATAATTTCCATAGCACAATAGATTAAAATGCAAAACTATTTAAAATAAACCCATGAGGAGATATATAAAGTAACTATTTTTTAACCAATGAATTCAAAATCTGAAATAGCTGATTCAGACAGATAGGTGGGAAATAGACATATGAAATAAAATGAAAATGTACAAAGATGGATCAATAAAATATTACATTGCACAAAAGCTCAAAAAAGTTCAAGATGAAATAATCTGAAAATATAGGAATTTTCTCAAGTGGAAGAAAAAGCTAAGTTATAAAGGGGACTCCCAAGAAAATTATGTCTGATTTCCTATACAAGGTGTATTTATCTTCTGAAAAGAATGGTGACGTTATTGCTATAAGATAATCAAAAATTACTCTTAGAAGGAGATAACCCTCTTCATTCCTCCATAAAAGCCAGAAAAAAAAGAAAACCAAATCCTTGATTTTCATATAGCAAAAGAAAATCTTTATACAAAAGCTATTATATTTTTATGTTCTTGCTGTCCAAGCCAGTCGATTACAGTATGCTCTTCAAGAACACATTTTAATCACTATACACACTGCTCAAATCTTGATGTATCCCTAAAAGAATAACATCAAGGTGGCTTTGATTTTAAGAGAGGCAACAATATAAACGTGGTATTATGGTGGCATTTAATAGAAAGAAATGTGAACATTTAAAAAAATATAAAAGCCCAATATAAAGATCCCCCTCATATAACAGACATTTTACTCTAGAAACTAATTGCACATTAAAGAGTTGTTTCAGCCAAATGTGGCGCTCCACAGAATTTAAATGTGCTCTCAGCCATTCAAATGGTCTGACTATCCAAACGACCACCAAAAAAGAGTACATACACTGAAAGGCACGCATTTCCACACTTTTATCTAGTACTTTTGCGTAAATTTCCTTAGCACTGCTGATTGTTTTTTAATAAAAGGTGCCATCACCATCTGTGCAAATCTAAACAAATCCTTTTCTGAAACCTTTACTTATTTCATAATACTAAGTCTGAACTATTTTCCCTCTTTGAATAAACATGTTATTTTCATTTCAAAATTCTGAAAGTGGGAATCCTTGCCTTTTCAAAGGAATGACAGAACCTAATGAAACGATTTGTTAAATAAAATGTTAAAAGCATGATTAAGAATTCAAGTACAATAAAAGATAAGCAAGTGGCATTCTTATAGCAAGCCACTATAATAAAACTAAAACATGCTATTTGATTAAAAAGGAACACGATGCAGTAATATATAAGAGCACAATTTGGTATGCAGTGTTGTTTGGACCAGCTTTCAGAATATTCACAGGTAAAAGAAAAGCACTTGCCAAGTATGTCATAATTAATATGCAATATACACAGGTGCAAATATAAATGGCTATTTCCTGCTTCAAAATAACCCTAATGAGTCACTCTGAAAGCAGTGGTTGTTCATGTTTGAGTATAAAAACAGGCCAGTATACAATTCTATTATGAATATGAATGTTTTCGTCTACATAGAGAGCCCAAAATATAAGCTGAATATCATACAGTAATCCAAGGTTCAGTAGCATAAGAACTACTAGATAGCGAAAGGGTTTTAATCAACACTGCAGCAATGCTAAACTTTTATAGGTAGTTCAGGTCATTGACTTCTTCACTGGGTAAATATAAACCTACTAGCAACTATACTCAAGGGCAAACAAACAACAGGACTTCTGTGATTTTACCCCCTCTCCCTTCTCTCCTCCCAGTCTCATTAATTAAAAAAAAAAAAAACAAAACCTGTGTGTGCTTTGAGCATAGTGGGGTAAACAAATAAACCTCCAGAAAACTAAATTAATATAGTAAAAATTAAAACCGTATCACCAGTTATGGCATCTAAATAAAACCTAACTACTAGCATGCTAGAAACCACATTTATACCAAAGTTCAGAACGTAAGTTAAAGGGACCAAGGTGGTATGTGGGGTGGGAAGCAGGCAAAAAAAAAAGAAAAAGAAAAAAGATTAGCCTTTTCAAGAAAGTTTAAAGATTTGTGTTAAAAAAGGAAAAACAATATATAATACCTCACAGTTTTTCTTTGCAATGTACTTTAAAGTGTTTCTATGTTACTTCTGGAAACACAAAGGCAAATAAAAGGAAGACAAAAATGGAAGACTTAAAAAAAAATCAATATACAAGTAAGTTAAACACATGTGAATTTTGTCAAAATAAACCATGAAAAGAATTAGGTGTAAGAACAAAGGTGAATACACAAGTTCCTACAGTTCTCCCAAGCAACTCGTTCACACTGAACATAGCACTGCCACATTGTTCTTTATAGCCCCTTACAGAATACAGAGCTATGCATTCTTAATATCATATAACATTTCTATTATTTTTAATATACAAGTCAAATTTCTATGCTTTCTTCCCGATGTGCAAACTGGAGCCCATGTCTATATTATCAATGGCCTGGAAGGGCCACCAAATGAAAGAGGTAAATATGTACTTAGTGGCCCACCCTCCTCTAACCCCAAAATTTCTCCCTCAAATTACAAAGTTGCATTTTAAAAGTGTGTTCACTTAGAATCATTTTAAAATTCTTTACTAGTAAACACAAAAAAACTTTTATAATTACTAAATTGTTTAATAAAATTCCAGGTCCTCACCACCTGCCCAATGCTTCAATCAATGCACAGAATGTTATCTAAATGTTTGTTTAGCTTGAAGACTAAACACATATATAAGCATATACTCTTCAGCCCAACAGGAAAAAAAAATCTATCTATTCACATGTATATAATTTCAGCTGGATGGTACCTTTGTGCAATAACACTGTATTCCTGAGGAGCCACTGGGGTTTCTTTTTAAGGTGAGGGGGCTAAAAGAAACAAATACAATTTTTCTGTTAGGAAACTGAAGTTATTTTAATTCTGCTCAACTCAGATGAGACCCAAGTCTTTAAACTACATTTAATGAGTCTCAAAACCTAATTAAAATAAATACCCATTCCTGGGTAAATTTTGTCTCCAAACTGTGATCACTGTTTACTTCCTTTAACTCTTAAATAGATGTTCCATAAAGCAGGGAAGGAAGAGGTATATATTACTGAAGGAGAACAGCAAGTAAAAATATTTAAGACCTATTATGAGAGTTCTAAATTGTTTCCTTATACAAATGAATTAAAATTCAACACATATTCTTACCCTTTTGTAAAAAGCTCACACGCAATTTTTACCAAATATAACCACGTACAATAAGCAGTTTCGGTTCAACCTATCAAAAGGGAAGTTTCTTCAGTTCATTCCAACAAGTATCTTCTGACTGAACTCAAGTTGGAGGAAGGAATATAAACCAAGCTTTACATGCTAGTTACCAGTGGCAGGTACCTGTATTTAAAATCGACAATTACGGTTTTCTTACACAAAATCCCAACCCTCGCCACCCCAACAACCCCAGGTGCTACAGTTCCATGGCTTGCCAGTTAGAAGTAGTGTCTGTGTTGTCAAGGTCTCTTTGTTCCAGTAGCTCTGCTTCTACTGCACTTCTCTGACATGCAGAAGTTAAGTTTTGGTTGGTATATGTCCCAAGTTACAAACTGTCCACTTTAAATTTTTTTTTAAGTTTCTTTTGTTTTATTTATAAAAGGAAAGAACCAACTCTTCACCATTCTGCATCTCCAATGGCTTTGGAAAATATATAATCTCTTCCATTAAGATTCATAATGCCATCCTTGAGATGAAATTTCCATTTGTTTTTACTTCTGTGTATCTAAATAAATAAGTAAAAAATGTATGAGATAAAATAAAAAGAAAACAAACAACCACAGAAAAATCATTCACACATCAAACTTGTATATTACTGCAATTGCAAACTGGTTTCTTTTTTAACTGAGATATAACTGACATGTAACGTATTAGTTTCAGGTGTACAAAGACCATAAATAGTTACAAATTTTTTTCCTGTGACAAGAACTTTTAAGATCTACTCTTTTTGTAACTTTCAAATATACAATGTTATCAACTGTAGTCACCATGCTGTACTATATCCTCCTGATTACTTATTTTATAACTTAAACTTTGTATCTTTGACCACCTTCACCCATTTCACCTACCTCCAAACCCTCATCTCTGGCAATCACCAGTCTGTTCTCTGTATCTATAAGTTCACTTTTTTCGTTTTAGATTCCACATGAGATCACATGGCATTTGTCTTTCTCTGTCTGATACTTCACTTAGCATAATGCAAAGTCCATCCATGTTGTCATAAATGGCAAGACTGCCTTCTTCTTAAAGGCTGAATAATATTCAACTGTACATATACATACACCACAGCTTCTTTATCCATTCATCCACTGATGGACACCCAGATTGCTTCCATTCTTGGCTGCTGTAAATGATGCTATAATGAACGGGGGAATGCACATATCTTTCAGAGTCAGTGTTTCTGTTTCCTTTTAATAAATACTCAGAAGTAGAATTGCTAGATTGTATGGTAGTTCTATTTTTAATTTTTTTTTTTTTTGCAGTACACGGGCCTCTCACTGTCTGTGGCCTCTCCCGTTGCGGAGCACAGGCTCCGGACGCGCAGGCTCAGTGGCCATGGCTCACGGGCCTAGCCGCTCCGCGGCATGTGGGATCTTCCCAGACCGGGGCACGAACCCGTGTCCCCTGCATAGGCAGGCGGACTCTCAACCACTGCACCACCAGGGAAGCCCTCTATTTTTAATTTTTAAAGGAAGGTTTACACTGTTTTCCATAGCAGCTATCCCAGTTTACATTCCCATCAATGGTACCACAGGGTTGCCTTTTCTCCACATCCTTTTTAATTCTTGTCTTTTTGATAACAGCCATTTTATCAGGTGTGAGGTGATATACCTCATTGTGGTTGACTTGTATTTCACTGATGATTCGTGATGTTGAGCATCTTTTCATGTATCTGTTTGCCACTTGTATGTCTTCTTTGGAAAAATGTCTATTCAGGTCCTCTGCCCATTTTTAAATTGGGTTGTTTGTTTTGATGTTGAATTGTGTGAGTTCTTTGTATATTTTGGGTATCAACCCACTGTCAGATATATCCTTTGCAAATATCTTCTCCAATTCAGCAAGTGGCCTTTTTGTTTTGTTGATGGTTTCTTCCGATGTGCAAGAGCTTTTTCATTTGATGTAGTCCCACTTGTTTATTTTTGCTTTTGTTGCCTTTGCTTTCTTGTCAAATCAAAAAATCACCAATAAGACCAATGTCAAGGAGCTTATCATCTCTGTTTTCTTTCTTCTATGGTTTCGGGTCTTACATTCAAGTCATTTTGCACTGATTATTTTGCATGATAAAAGATAGTAGTCTAGTTTCATTCTTTTGCATGTGGCTTCCCAGTTTTCCCCACACCATTTACTGAAGGGACTGTCCTTTCCTCATTTTATATTCTTTGCTCTTCTGTCATAAATTAATTGACCACACAGGAATGGGTTTATTTCTGGGCTCTCTTTTCTGTTCTATTGATCTACGTGTCTGTTTCTATGCCAATACCATACTGTTTTGATTACTATAGTTTTGTAATACAGCTTGAAATCAAGAAGCATGATGCCTTTGTTCTTTCTCTAGATTGCTATGGCTCTTCAGGGTCTTTTGTGGTTTGATACAAATTTTAGGACTGTTCGATCTCTTTCTGTGAAAAATGCCATTGAAATGTTGATAGAGACTGCACTGAATCTATAGATTGTTTTGGATATTATGGACAATTTAACAATATTAAGTCTTCCAATCCATGAGCAAGTAATATATTTCCATTTACTTGTGTATTTTTCAATCTCTTTCATCAATGTCTTAACAGTTTTCAGTGTACAGGTCTTTCACCTCCTTGGTTGTATTTATCCCTAGATATTTTTTTCTTTTTGATGCAGCTGTAAATGGGATTATTTTCTTAATTTCTCCTTCTGATAGTTCACTATTATTGTATAGAAACTCAACAGATTTTTGTATCCTGAAATTGACTGAATTCATTTATTAGTTCTAACAGTTTTTTGGTGGAGTCTTTAGCATTTTCTATGTAATATCATGTCACCTGCAAATAGTGACAGTTTCCCTTCTTCCTTTCTGATTTGGATGTCTTTTATTTCTTTTTCTTGCCTAACTGCTCTGACTAGGACTTCCCATATCACGTTGAGGAAAAATGGTAGGAGTGAGCATGCTTGTCTTATTCCTAATCTTACAGGAAAAGCTCCAGCCTTTCATTGATGAGTATGTTACCTGTGGGATTTTCATATATGTCCTTTATTAAGTTGAGGTACATTCCCTCTACACCAACTTAATGTTGAGACTTCTTATGTTGAATTTTGTCAAATGCTTTTTCAGCATCTATTGAGATGATCACATGACTTTTATCCTTCATTTTGTTAACATGGTGTATCACACTGACTGATTTGTAGATGTTGAACCTTCCTTGCATCCCTGGAATAAATCCCACTTGATCATGGTATATGATCTTTTCAATAAATTGCAAATTCAGTTTGCTAATATTTTGTTGAGGATTTCTGCATCTATGTTCATCAGGATGATACTGGCCTGTAATTTTCTTTTCTTGTGGCATCCTTGTCTGGTTTTGGTATCAGGGTCTTGTAAAATGAGTTTAGAAGTGTTTCCTCCTCTTCTATTTTTTAGAAGAGTTTGAGGATTGGTATTAATTCATTAATTGGTATTAATGTTTGATAGAATGTACCCATGAAGCCATCTGGCCCTAGACTTTTGTTTATTGGCAAGTTTTTGATTATTGATTCAATCTCCTTACTAGTAATCAGTATGTTCAGATTTTCAATTTCTTCACGATTCAGTCTTAGAAGGTTGTGTGCTTCTAGGAATTTATCCATTTCTTCTAGATTGTCCAATTTGTAAATGTATAATTATTCATAGTAGTCTCTTATGATCCTTTATATTTCTGTTATCAGCTGTAACATCTATTTCTGATTTTATTTATTTGAGTCCTCTCTCTCGGTGAGTCTAACTAAAGGTCTGTCAATTTTCTTTATCTCTTCAAATAACCAGCTTTTAGTTTCATTGATCTTTTCTATTGTCTTTTTAGTCTCTATTCATTTATTCCCACTCTGATCTTTGTATTTCCTTCCTTCTACTAACTTTGGGCTCCTTCTTGTTCCTTTAGGTGTAAAGTTGGTTTGTTTGAGATTTTTCCTTATTTCTTGATGTAGGCATTTCTCTCTATGTACTTCTTTTTTACAACTGCTTTTGCTGCATTCTACAAGTTTTGGTATGTTATATTTCCATTTTCATTGTCTCCATTTCATTGTCTCAAGGTATTTTTCTAGTTCTCTTTTGATTTCTTCTTTGACCCATTGGTTGTTCAGTAGCATATTTAATCTCCATCTAATTGATTTCTAGTTTAATACCACTGTGGTCAAATTGGTTTTTAATAGTTAATTTGACAACCTCTCTTAAAAAAAAAATTCACTAGGTGCGTTTTTCAAAAATAAATTTATCTATAATTAGTAATACTTATTTTATAGCTCTCAGTACTTGTGTTCATTAAAGTAGTTAATAATATTTCTCTGAAAAATATCTTATCTCTACCAGGTATGTGTATACATGTCATTTCATAGGAAATTTTATACTGGCAAATATTTCAAACAGCAATACCCTTTGTTCTCCCTGATGCTTCTAGACCATTTTTTTTGGTCTTTTCTCTGTAACTCCTTTTATGTCTATGCCATTGATTTGACCTTAGGCTTTTCTTCATTCCTCTTATCTACTGACCACCAGGACACTATCTTTTCAATATTGGTATCATGTTTACAACTACTCTCTTCTTCTTCCTCACATACAGTAACAACTTCCATATTGCTGACCTTTTTAATACCGTGGCCCCACTGTATTAGAATTCACACTAATATTAGTATTTCTCTAATTATTACTTTCTCTCTAATTCTATTTTAGTTGTCTTCAGGACACCTGGCAACTGTTTTCTAAAAGGCCATCAATAATCTTCTAGTTACCATGTCAACAGCCTCTTGTCGTACGATTTATTACAATATCCCTTAGCTGATTTCCAGGACTTCACTCTCTCCCTTCCTTCCAATCATCTTTTAAGTATCACTGCCACTTCAGGCTTTCATGTTCAAAAGAGAAAATTATAGCCTGGAGAGGTTCCATGGCATGACCAAGGGCATATCACAGTTAAGTGACAAAGATGATTCTCTTGCCCCAGTCCAAAATGCTTTCTACTAATCAGGCTGTTTTATATAATAATGCAGAAATTCTCACTATATACAGGTATTTTCTTATCCCACTGCTAAAATTCCATGGTCTAACATCCCTGTGCAGACAGTCTCCATGACACATTCTTAGCAAATCACTGTTCGGTGTCTGCTTGAGTATGGTTAAAAGTGGGGGGTAAAGAACTGCAAATTAAGTTATCCCTTCCTGGGATAGCTCTCTTATAACTCTTTCATACTTTACTCCTTACTAAAACTGCTTACTCCAAACTTCTACTTATTGATCGTAGTTCTGCCTTTTGGGAGTTAATTTAAAAAACAATCAAATACTTTGTATGTTTGAAAATCACTCCCATACCTTTCCTCTAGATCACTAACTTAAGCTATATATAAATTTAACATGTGTCAATTTTTTCTCACTTATTAAAACAAAATAGAGTACAATAAAGTGAAACAGTATTCAGGACAGAGACTCCAGCATTAAGTGGTCTTATAGCTCTCGTCTAATTACATTATGTAGATTATTACACCTAACACCTTAGGATGGATGATTTGAATGTCTAACAGATACAACACTTAACATGCCCAAAACCAGCCACTCTCCTTTCCCAAACTTCTCCATCTGCAGCCTTTCCCATCCAAGTTGATGGTATCTCCATGCTTCTGTCTGATTCCTCATCAAAAAAAATTCCTATACTCATTCTTGATCCCTCCTTTTCTACTGCACATACAAGAGTCAGGAAATCCTGTTGACTCTTCCTTCAAAACATCCAAGATCCAGCTGCTTCTCACCACTTCCAGTACTATCATCCTAGCCTCAGTCACCATTATCACTCACTTGGATTATGACAATATCCCTCTATTAACCTCGTTTCAACCTTTGCTTCTTCTCTGCTCTCACAAAGAAAGCTAAGTAATCTTTTTAAGATTAAAATGTAAGTGATATCACTTTTGTCTATTTGAAACCTTCCAATAGCTTCCCAATTCACTCAGAGGAAGAGCCCATGTCCTCCTACACCATCTGCCTTCACCTAGCTCTGACTTAATCTACTACTATACTACTCCCCCAAGTCCAGTTACACTGGCCTCCTTTTTGCTCCTCACACACAACAGGCAGGTTATGCCACTGAATAATGACAGGGCTAACTTTCTTCAAGTCTTTGCTCCTGTTCCATTTTCCCACTCTAATAATTTCCCATACCAATTATCAGCTTCTAGCATAGCATATTAATTACAGTTGACCCTTGAACAGTATGGGTTTGGAAGTGCAGAGATCCACTTATACATAGGTATTTTTCAATAGTAAATACTACAGAATTAAGTGGTCTGTGGTTGGATGGCTACATGCATGTGGAGGAAGCGCAGATACAGAGGACTGCCTATATGTTACATGCTGATTAACCCCAGCATTGTACAAGAATCAACCGTAATTTATTTGTTGTTTGTTATGTTTTAACATCTGTCTCCCTCAACTAGAGTAAGCTTCTCAATAGCAGAGACTGTTTTGTTTTGTTCACTGGTGTATCTCAAGTTCCTAGAATAGTACCCTGGGACATCACAGACACTCTGTATTTTTTGAATAAAAAGATGTCTCCTCTTTTCTTTGACTTCCTGTAGAGAAAGTATTAACTATCCTAAAATTGGATATACAAATTTATTTCCAGTACAAACCAAGTGACTACAACCTGAAAGACATGGAATTAAATAAACAAGTGACATATATATAAAATAAATAAATAAATGAGCAAACAAGTGCTGAGTAGCCAGAAAAAGGAATTCCACAGACAAGTAAAGAAACTGACTGCATTCTGCTGCAAGACAACTTGCAAAAAGCAAATGTAGAAAAGTTTCATTAATCAAATAATAGTCTATATACTAAGCACTGAAGTCATATTGAGTAATAAGTAGTAAATATTTTTACTTGAATAAAATCACAAAATACAACTTAACAATTCATTGGCCTTAAATTAAGCCCTTCCTGAAGGAGTGTCCCGAGTGCCAGGAAAAAGGCCTCTGAAATTTCCTAATGACAAACATATTAAATAAAATTACCTACAAATAAGGCTGAAGACTCAATACCTGATGCCATACTTATGGGAGAACCCTGCCTCATTATTAAGTTTAAGGTTCTCATTTGATTAGCAATACAATAACTCTATGATTGCTTCTAAAATTGACTCGTTGTTGAAATTCTAAAGTTTAGTCTTCAAAAATAAACTCCTGAAGTTCAAGTTGCCTCAAACCACACCCACGCCCATTTCAGAACACACCATTCTTTACTGTTGGCTAAAACATCAAGACTCAACCCTCCAGTCTCCAGAACTCATTTGATTATAAAAATTAGATCTCTGCAAACTTTATAACTGTTTATCATTCAACACACTATTTAAATCTATTTTTTAATTTCTTAGTTTAAAACATTAAAATATTGTCTCTTGGAGCAAAACAAACCAATTTTAACATTTAAAATATTAAGTGTACAAAGGAGAATACAACTAGTCACTTATAATATGAAAATACTTAGAAGCATATTCTTAAGTCAAGCTAAGGTAAAGGTCCTCTCTTGACTGATAAATCTGACATCTTGCTATCATGAAACTGTGCCCTGGATAATTTGGCTGCCAACAGGTTCCCTTGAGTCTTCCTGGCAATAAAGATTTACTGGTATCTCCCATTGTTTTAACTTCAATATGCTTCCTGTATGTGCATGTAACGAGAAATTACTTTTATTATAATGTGCTTGGTGTAGGGTATTAAAAGTGCTTACTTAGCAGTCATAATGTACACAAGCGGATGTCTGATAACTCTGAATCAATGACCTCACTAATTTAATTCTATAATTTCACGGGTATTCAATTCTCTTGACTTTACCTTTTCATTAGGAAATGATAAGATTTATTTTCTTAACATTTTCCCTATAGATCTGTTTGCAGTAAACATGGCTATTTATAATATTCATTTCTATAAAAGCAACACAAATTTAAGATTTTCATCATTTGTAAAGGAGGGCATGCAGGGCACAAATCTTGTATAATAATGACTTCAGTTCCAGTACCTGACACATTTAGGCACTTAATAAATATACGTTTACTGAATGAGTAGTGCTTATAAACAAAACCCAACTACTTCTGTTAGAGTTTTCAGCACATTTTAAAGACCTCTGCTAAAATTAAATTATAAAAATGCAATATAATTTGTGGATTTACTATAAATTTAGTGATTATAACCAGAAAAAAAATTTATTCCAAATTAAATGTTTCAGCAAATAACCAAAATTTTAACAATGCCAATAACTATAACAAAAATACTTGGGAAGTAGCATCCTTTTTAAGAATTAAGAAATCAATAACTAATTCTCATAGAACCTAGTTTAAAAATTTTTTACTGCTACCAAAGCACAGCAAAGCTAAATAATTTAAAACAATTTTCAGTAAAAATTATCTTTTGTTAGTTATCAGTCTTGTTTTTTGCCGTTGTTCTTTTCTCCTTAGCAATAAAAAAAGGTTACAGAAATTTAATTAAAGCCTTTTAGTTTTGAGGTAGTTGAAGTCAGAGGGAAAACAGGGTTATCCCACTGAGTTACTATTCATGTTAAAGGACAACCACAAAGTAGCTTTACTTTGTTAACAGGTTGGGAGACAGTCTAAATTGAAAACAACATACTTCCCATGAGTTCTTTCAAAACTTTTTTTTCAACTGTAAAGTTATACAAATTAATTTCTCATTCTATTAAAATAATCTAAACTATAACATTGTTTTCATTCACACTGTTTATACTGAATATAAGAGGCATCAATCAGCTGACCAAATGCTTGAACAAGGCAGACAGGATGGTTTAGGGAAGAAATTACAACAGAAAAAATGTCAGTAACCTGATCATAAAACCCTTACCTTATCATATTGGCATACAACAACATTTTCTGTATCAAAGAGTTCCTGTCCTTCCTCATCACTCACATCATCTTCACTATTGAGGGGTTCCTAAAAATGAAAAAGGGAGAATTCATTTACTTATACTTCATGTATTACTAGAAAAGGCCCTTCTAATATTCAGAGAAAAGAAACACAAAGATCTTGATGTTTTTTGAGAACCAAGGGCCAGACAGATGCATATATACCATGAATATATTGTTAACTGGCTGTGTTAAGACTCTACCAATGTCACTGAAATTCCAGCAAGAAATTAAATACAATAATTAAAATAGTTAAGCTATATAATTTATAAGCCTGAAAAGATGTTTAACTTTACTTCCTTTATTCTTTCCTAATAGTACGAAAAGATGATTCTCTTTAGTAACTGTTTTAAGATGCCTAGAAGTAGACCTAACAAAATATGAAGGTTTAATGAGATAATGGTAGTATGTACCACCAAAAGCAGCAGTGTAAAAGGGAAAACAATGGTGAAATTGGCATAGGAAAACAGGGTTATAAAACAGCTTGGCAGCCTGGATAGTCTTTACATTAAGGACTAGGACTAGGGATACAAATTAGTATTAGTGGAGGCTTAGAGCATAGTTAAGGCAATCATATTTAAAAAGAAGGAGAGGATCTCGGTCTCAGTATCAAAGAGAATTAAAGGTCAAGATCTAACTAGAGCATAAAATGACCAACTAAATTAACCTTGACCTCAGTCATGGCAGAAAATAAAACATATAACTCTGATTTCTAATTAATGAAGAAAGAGAAGCTAGGACAAAATGAAGGTGGAAAGAAAAATAATCAAGATGATATTAAGTCTAGGCCTATACCTACTCACACACATGTATATGTATATATATTCTTTAATTTAAAATAGGTTATCACCAATGTAAATGTAAAAAGAAAATTTACTGAGGTAAAATTCACCATTTAAACCATTCTAAGGTGTACAATTTGCACTTAGCACATTCATAATGTGTGCAATTACCACCACTATTGCCATTTCTAAGCAATATTATAGAGCTTAGGCAACAAGGCAAGAAAAACTACTTTTTCACTTTTGATTTGACTGTCTACAGAAAAAGCATGAAAGAATCAAAAGAGGCCACCTGGTAAATAAAGATGACGGTAGCCCCCAGCGCCCCCACCTGAAAACCCCATTTCCCTTGATCAACCTGCCGTGTCCAGGGAAGGAGCTGGGAAGCACAGCGAGGTTGCCTTAAGTACACGTGGGAAATCAAGAACTACGATATTTTTCTCTGTTCAAACAGCTTTTTAAAATTTGCTATGGTGTTTATAACAAAAAAGAAAATTGAAAAAAAAAATAAGTGGAGTAGCAGAAGCCTTTTGCTACTCATCATTAATCAAGGAAATAATAATTAAAACCGAAATGAAACAAAAGTTTCTACCTACCAGACGCAAAAATTAAGCAGCCTGACAATGTCAAGTATTGGTGAAGATGTATAGACATATGCACCATTATACACACTGACTGCCGAAGTGTAATTAGTACAACTATGTGGCATTTTATCGTAAGTTGAAGATAGGCATGCCTTATGATTCAGCAATTCAAGGTTTAGGTACAACACTTAGAGAAACTCTTACATGTGTCCCCAGAAGACACATACCAAAATATTGTATAACTGTAATGGTTAACAAGTAGAAACAACCCTAATGCCCAACACATCACAAAAATGGATAAATTTTTAACATTTAACAGTGAAAATAATTATATGTATATGCAACAACTCAGATGAACCTCAGGAATACCATGTCGGCAAAAAATATCAACTTGCAAAAGAATACACAATTATTTCACTTTATTATAAACAGACATGTAAAACAAAACAATATGCTCCTTAGGAATATAAATACATATGGTAAAATATAAAGGTAAGTTAGCGATAAACACAAAATTCATGAGCAAGGTTACTCTGATGGCAGAAGGAAGAGGATGGGGATTGGAGACGGCACCCAGGGGACTTTATTTAGGCAGTGGGATTTTTTTTTTTAACTAGATGTGGACATTGGGTTTTTTATATCATAAAATATTTTTGTTTCATCTATTCAATATTTAATAAAACAGTATTCTTTAAAACAACATTACTTAGATCAGCGGTTCCCAACCTTTTTGGCACCAGGGACCAGTTTCATGAAGACAATTTTATCATGGATAAAAAATTGGAAGGGGAGGGGCTTCCCTGGTGGTGCAGTGGTTAAGAATCCGCCTGCCAATGCAGGGGACACGGGTTCGATCCCTGGTCTGGGAAGATCCCACGTGCCGTGGAGCAACTAAGCCCGTGCGCCACAACTACTGAAGCCCACGCGCCGTGCTCCGCAATAAGAGAAGCCACTGCAATGAGCAGCCCGTGCACTGCAATGAGGACTCAGCCCAGCCAAAAAAAAAAAAATTGGCGGGGGATAGTTCAGACGGTAATGGAAGCGATGGGGAGTGGCAGAGGAAGCTTCACATGCTCACCTGCCGCTCACCTCCTGCTGTACGGCCCAGTTCCTAACAGGCCACAGACCAGTACCAGTACACGGACCAGGGGTTGGGGACCCCTGACTTAGATAATTTAGAAGAAGTTTGTACTAAGATAAACCAGAAGATTACATCTTAGGCTGCAGAAGGCAATTAACAGTGAAAACTGTGGTAAGACAAACACCATCTTGAATACAAGTAACTAAGCTGGAATACTGAGGAAAACAAAGATATAATCACATGCTTCTAAAAATACACAACAAAAAATCAGTAAGAAAGGATGGTTTGATCAGGAAACTTGCACAATCTTCTTAGATAGCCTCATCCACCAAAGGGCAGACAGCAGAAGCAAGAAGAACTACAATCCTGCAGCCTGTGGAACAAAAACCACATTCACAGAAAGACAGACAAGATGAAAAGGCAGAGGGCTATGTACCAGATGTAGGAACAAGATAAAACCCCAGAAAAACAACTAAATGAAAAGGAGATAGGCAACCCTCCAGAAAAAGAATTCAGAATAATGATAGTGAAGATGATCCAGGACCTCAGAAAAAGAATGGAGGCAAAGGTCGAGAAGATACAAGAAATGTTTAACAAAGATCTAGAAAAATTAAACAACAAACAGAGATGAACAGCACAATAACTGAAATGAAAACTACACTACAAGGAAGCAACAGCAGAATAATTGAGGCAGAAGAATGGATAAGTGACCTGGAAGACAGAATGGTGGAATTCACTGCTGTGGAAGAGAATGACGAAAAAAAGAATGAAAAGTAATAAAGATAGCCTAGACCTCTAGGACAACATTAAACACAACAACATTCACATTATAGGGGTCCCAGAAGAAGAGAGAAAGGACCCGAGAAAATATTTGAAGAGATTATAGTCAAAAACTTCCCTAACATGGGAAAGGAAATAGCCACCCAAGTCCACGAAGCGCAGAGAGTCCCATACAGGATAAACACAAGGAGAAACAAACCGAGACACACAGTAATCAAACTGGCAAAAATTAAAGACAAAGAAAATTACTGAAAGAAGCAAGGGAAAAATGACAAATAAAATACAAGGGAACTCCCATAAGGTTAACAGCTAATTTCCCAGCAGAAACTCTACAAGCCAGAAGGAAGTGTCATGATATACTTAGATGAAAGGGAAGAACCTACAACCAAGATTACTCTACCCAGCAAGGATCTCACTCAGATTCGATGGAGAATTCAAAAGCTTTAGTGACAAGCAAAAGTTCAGAGAATTTAGCACCACCAAACCAGCTCTACAACAAATGCTAAAGGAACTTCTCTAAGTGGGAAACACAAGAGAAGAAAAGGACCTAGAAAACAAACACAAAACAATTAAGAAAATGGTAATAGGAACAAACATATCAATAATTACCTTAAAATGTGAATGGATTAAATGCTCCAACCAAAAGACACAGGCTTGCTGAATGGATACAAAAACAAGACCCATATATATGCTGTCTACAAGAGATCCACTTCAGACCTAGGGACACATTCAGACTGAAAGTGAGGGGATGGAAAAAGATATTCCATGCAAATGGCAATCAAAAGAAAGCTGGAGTAGCAATACTCATGTCAGATAAAATAATTTTAAAATAAAGAATGTTACAAGAGACAAGGAAGGACACTACATAATGATCAAGGGATCAACCCAAGAAGAAGATATAACAATTATAAATATACATGCACTCAACATAGGAGCACCCCAATACACAAGGCAACTGCTAACAGCTATAAAAGAGGAAATCGACAGCAACACCATAATAGTGGGGGACTTTTAACACCTCACTTACACCAATGGACAGATCATCCAAACAGAAAATTAATAAGTAAACACAAGCTTTAAATGACACAACAGACCAGATAGATTTAATTGATATTTATAGGACATTCCATCCCAAAACAGCAGATTACACTTTCTTCTCAAGTGCGCATGGAACATTCTCCAGGATAGATCACATCTTGGGTCACAAATTAAGCCTCAGTAAATTTAAGAAATTTGAAATCATATCAAGCATCTTTTCTGACCACAACGCTATGAGAGTAGAAATCAATTACAGGGGAAAAAAATGTAAAAACCACAAACACATGGAGGCTAAACAATATGTTACTAAATAACCAAGAGATCACTGAAGAAATCAAAGAGGAAATCAAAGAATACCTAGAGACAAATGATAATGAAAACACGACAATCCAAAACCTATGGGATGCAGCAAAAGCACTTCTAAGAGGGAAGTTTATAGCTATACACGCCTACCTCAAGAAACAAGAAAAATCTCAAATAAACAATCTAAACTTACACCTAAAGGAACTAGAGAAAGAACAAAGAAAACCCAAAGTTAGCAGAAGGAAAAAAATCATAAACATCAGAGCAGAAATAAATGAAATAGAAACAAAGAAAACAATAGCAAAGATCAATTAAAGTAAAAG
This sequence comes from Globicephala melas, assembly GCF_963455315.2. NCBI lineage: Eukaryota > Metazoa > Chordata > Mammalia > Artiodactyla > Delphinidae > Globicephala > Globicephala melas. The sequence continues at coordinate 155,758,267 of NC_083315.2, forward strand.
CTGGTTCTTTGAGTAGATAAAATTGATAAACCATTAGCCAGATCCATCAAGAAAAAGAGGGAGAGGACTCAAAACAATAAAATTAGAAACGAAAAAGGAGAAGCTACAACAGTCACCACAGAAATACAAAGCATCCTAAGAGACTACTACAAGCAACTCTATGCCAATAAAATGGACAACCTGGAAGAAATGGACAAATTCTTAGAAAGGTATAACCTTCCAAGACTGAAGCAGGAATAGAAAATATGAACAGACCAATCACAATTAATGAAATTGAAACTGTGATTAAAAATCTTCCCACAAACAAAAGTCCAGGACCAGATGGCTTCACAGGTGAATTCTATCAAATATTTAGAGAAGCGCCCACACCCATCCTTCTCAAATTCTTCCAAAACACTGCAGAGGAAGGAAGACCCCCAAACTCATTCAATGAGGCCACCATCACCCTGATACCAAAACCAGACAAAAATACTAAAAAAAAAGAAAATTACAGACCAATATCACCAATGAATATACATGCAAAAATCCTCAATAAAACACTAGCAAACAGAATCCAACAACACATTAAAAGGATCACACACCATGGTCAAGTGGGATTTATCCCAGGGATTCAAGGATTCTTCAATATATGCAAATCAATCAATGTGATACACCATGTTAACCAATTGAAGAATAAAAAACATATGATCATCTCAATAGATGCAGAAAAAGTTTCTGACAAAATTCAACACCCATTTATGACAAAAACTCTCCAGAAAGTGGGCATACAGGGAAACTACCTCAACATAATAAAGGCCATATACGACAAACCCACAGTAAACATCATTCTCAATGGTGGAAAACTGAAAGCATTTCCTCTAAGATCAGGAACAAGACAAGGATGTCCACTCTCACCTATTATTCAACATAGTTTTGGAAGTCCTAGCCACGGCAATCAGAGAAGAAAAAGAAATAAAAGGAGCACAAATTGGAAAAGAAGAAGTAAAACTGTCATTGTTTTCAGATGACATGATACTATACATAGAGAATCTTAAATATGCCACCAGAAAACTACTAGAGCTAATCAATGAATTCGGTAAAGTTGCAGGATACAAAATTAATGCACAGAAATCTCTTTCATTCCTTTACACTACTGATGAAAATTCTGAAAGAGAAATTAAGGAAACACTCCCATTTACAAACAAAAAGAATAAAATACCTAGGAATAAACTTACCTAGGGAGACAAAGACCTGTATGCAAAAAACTATAAGACACTGTTGAAAGAAATTAAAGATGATACCAACAGATGGAGACATATACCATGTTCTTGGATTGGAAGAATCAATATTGTGAAAATGACTACACTTCCCAAAGCAATCTACAGATTCAATGCAATCCCTATCAAATTACCAATGGCATGTTTTACAGAACTAGAACAGAAAATCTTAAAATCTGTACGGAGACAAAAAAGACCCTGAATAGCAAAGAAGTCTTGAGGGAAAAAAACAGAGCTGATGGAATCAGTCACCCTGACTTCAGACTATACTACAAAGCTACAATAATCAAGATAATATGGTACTGGCACAGAAACAGAAATATAGATCAATGGAACAGGAGAGAAAGCCCAGAGATAAACCCACACACCTATGGTCAACTAATCTATGACAAAGGAGGCAAGGATATCCAATGGAGAAAAGACAGTCTCTTCTTCAATAAGTGGTGCTGGGAAAACTGGACAGCTACATGTAAAAGAATGAAATTAGAACACTCCCTAACATACACACAAAAAAAACTCAACATGGATTAGAGACCTAAATGGAATACCAACACTGTAAAACTCTTAGAGGAAAACATAGAAAGAACACTCTGACATAAATCACAGCAAGATCATTTTTGATCCACCTCCTAGAGTAATGGAAATAAAAATAAACAAATGGGACATAATGGAACTTCAAAGCTTTTGCAAAGCAAAGGAAACTACAAACAAGGCGAAAAGACAACCCTCAGAATGGGAGAAAATATTTGCAAACAAACCAATGGAAAAAGTATTAATCTCCAAAATATATAAGCAGCTCATGCAGCTTAATAGTAAAAAAACAACAAGCCATCCAAAAATGGGCAGAAGACCTAAAGAGACATTTCTCCAAAGAGGACATACAGATGGCCAAGAAACACATGAAAAGATGCTCAACATCACCAATTATTAGAGAAATGCAAATCAAAACTACTATGAGGTATCACCTCACACCAGTTAGAATGCGCATCATCAGAAAATCTACAAACAACAAATGCTGGAGAGGGTGTGGAGAAAAGGGAACCCTCTTGCACTGTTGGTGGGAATGTAAATTGATACAGCCACTATGGAGAACAGTATGGAGGTTCCTTAAAAAACGAAAAATAGAACTTCCATACCACCCAGCAATCCCACTACTGGGCATATACCTTGAGAAAACCATAATTCAAAAAGACACATGCACCCCAATGTTCAATGAAGCACTATTTACAATAGCCAGGTCATGGAAGCAACCTAAATGCCCATCGACAGACGAATGGATAAAGAAGATGTGGTACATATATACAATGGAATATTACTCAGCCATAAAAAGGAACAAAATTGGGTCATTTGTAGAGATGTGGATGGATCTAGAGACTGTCATACAGACCGAAGTATGTCAGAAAGAGAAAAACAAATGTCATATATTAACGCATATATGTGGAACACAGAAAAATGGTACAGATGAACCAGTTTGCAGGGCAGAAATTGAGACACAGATGTAGAGAACAAACGTATGGACACCAAGGGGGGAAAGTGGCGGCGGGTGGGGGTGTGCTGAATTGGGAGATTGGGATTGACATGTATACATTGATGTGTAGAAAATGGATGACTAATAAGAACCTGCTGTATAAAAAAATAAATAAAATTTTAAAATTAAAAAGAAGATAAAGTATGGTTTGTTTAACTGAAGATAGACACTAAGAGTAGATAAGGTTATCTACGGAACTGGTATGGAATACAGAACAAAAGGAGGTTTTGAAGAAATCGGTCACATTTAGCTTTTTCTTAAGTTTCTTCCCTTTCGAAATGTTGTTTTAAATTACTGAAGGAAAAGATTACCACATCTATCTGTTCTACCAATGTTTAATCTTTAAGCTACATCACGATGAATGCATAAGCCAAAGAATTAGAATTACATGCACTGTCTCCATCACCTTTATAAGTACGACTTAATTTGGTATTCATTCATTTTTTTGTTACCAGCTATAGAAATATTTTATAAAGATAAATACATCCAGAACAATCTAAAAATCTTAGGGTACAGTACCCTAACAGCCTCTAAGAAAATATAATTCATCAGTTTGGTACCAAGTAAAAGAAGAAATGATTGAGTAGTTTCTTACTTCTAGTCTTTTACTAGAAACTTACCTCTTCTACCTGCCCATCTTCAGCTCCATCTTTCTCTTTGTCTTCTTCCTCCTCATCATCATAGTCTTCTTCTTCATCTTCATCTTCTTCAGATGACGTATCCCCAGTCCCATCAACCTGCAACACCAGCGGCGCTTGCTGTTGAGCAGGCTGGGCCTGTGGCTGCTGTTGGCCAGCTGCGGTTAGCTGTGCTTGTGCTGGTGTAGGTGCTGCCACTGTTGTAGGTATAACTTGAGTCTTATTTCCTGTAAATAAGATTTGCTGGGGCTGGATGATAACACCTGTTTGTGGTGAAATCCCTCCAGGAAGAGGGGCCAGTACCTAAGGCAAAAGAAAAACTACAGATTAGTAACTAGCTAGAGGATCAAGTAGCTCAGTTTCATTGCTTGGCACACTGAAATAGGCCCCAATGCTAAAGAATCACCCCAAATTGCCATATCTCACACATAGTTAAAACTACCATAGCACAGGAGGAATGTTTAGTGAGTGTACTGATCCACTAAATTTTCATTTTACCATTCAAATTTCTAAAGGAAAAAGATTTTCTGAAGATAATTGCTCCATTAATCAAGTACTTGCTATGTATATGCCAGACTCCAGGCTAAGAGTTACACGTTATTAGTTTATTTGCTTGAGGTATAGAGGTTTAATAACTTGCAAAGCTTGCAGTCAAGTCACTAAGAGGCAAAATATGAACCTAGGTTTTCTGGTTCTGCTCTTATTATGCTACACTGCCTCCCTATGAAGAACACTGCCCTGAACTCTGAAGCCCTGGGTTCCAGTTTTGTCTAAGATCACAGATAAAGATGTAGCAGAGGCAAGTCTTTAACCTCTCTTCACTGTTAGATTAGAGTCAATGGTTCTCAATGCTGGCTACAAATTATAACAACCCAGTAACTTAAAAATGCTGATACCTGGGCTTCCCTGGTGGCGCAGTGGTTGAGTGTCCGCCTGCCAATGCAGGGGACACGGGTTCGTGCCCCAGTCCAGGAAGATCCCACATGCCACGGAGCGGCTGGGCCCGTGAGCCATGGCCGCGGAGCCTGTGCTCCACAACAGGAGAGGCCACAACAGTGAGAGACCCGCATACCACACACACACACAAAAAAAAAAAAAAAAAAAAAACAACTGATACCTAAGTCCCCACTCCTAATATTCTGATTTAATTGGTATAAGATGACATCTATTCATTTTATTTAAAGTTCCCCAGGTAATCCTAATCATGCAACCAAAGCTGTGAACCACCAGATCAGATGATTTCTGAAGTTCCTTCCAGCCTCTGCATCCTAGGATTCTAAAGTAAACCACAACTCAAAAAGAACCTATTAACAAATAGTAATTATATCTATTATAATGAACATATTTATAATTATAGTTATTAAATAAAAAGCAGAGAATGCCTAGTGATAAATTAAAAGCACTAAATGGCAATTCCTTGTCATTAGGTTCAAGGAAAGCAAAAATAATAAGACTATTTCTTTTAAGAAGTTTACAGATTAATGATGCAATAGACAAAGCAATAGCAACTCAAAAAGACAGAAGATGTCTGAGAACTGCAATATATAGCATTATGAAAAGACAGGCGAGAGTACTAAATTCAGCTTGGGGGGACAAGGCCTGGTCAGGGAAGCCTTCCTAGTAGGCAACAGTTGAGCTTCTATTTGTGTTTTGGGAGATTAGTCAGGCTTTTTCTGTTTGGTTTGTTTGTTTGCGGGGGACTGGAGAGAACTGCTAGAAGGAAGGCCAAAGGTGGCATTCTAAACAGAACAGCATCAAGTGAAACCCAGAAGTACCAACAGGACAAATGTGGAAGGCTGTAAGTAGGCTGGATTAATGTTCCTCCTCTGTATCTCTATCATTGTACTATCATATTAACGTTATTTGTTTATGTATCTGTCTCTTTTTCAAAGTACACAAGTTCCTCAAGAAAATAACCATTTCTTTCATCTTTGTCCTCACAGTACAAGAGTTTAACACCTGGCACACAAGCATGTCCAAATATTTGTCAACTTTGATATAAACAGCAGCTGAACCAGGTAACAACTGGAAGCATGGCAAAAAATAAAATGTGGAAAAATTTTAAAAAAAAGAACCCAAAAAAGATCTCATAACCCACGCTGAGGAGTTTACACTTTTTCCAATAAGCAATGGGAAATCATTAAAAGATTTTAAGATTTTTAGAACAATGACTATAAATATAGAGTAGCAGTCAAGTTAGGAGGGCACAAGGCTGGAGGCAGGGAAATCAATTAAGAGGATAACAGTATTTTAAGTGAGAAATTATGAGAGCATGAACTAAGGAAATGACAAAAGAGAGTGTGGGAAAACAAAACTAGTTTCAAATATATTAACGGACTGAAAGCATGTTTAAACTGCAGTCTAAAAAAAGAAACTATTAAGAAGAATTGGTAGGATTTCATGATACCTTGGATATTAGAGGTAAGCAAAAGGGAGGATTCCACATACCCCCTTCCAGACAATACATAACCATCATGAAACCAGACTCATGCCTGCTTCGTTCACTCCTAAATCTCTAGTCTCTTGCAAAGACTCTGATACGTAGCCACCCAATAAATGTGTGTTGAATGAATGCTGAATAACTAGCTTAGGAGGCTGGATGGAGAGTGGTGCCACTTATAAAAAGCGGGGGGGAGGATGATAAAGGATGAGTAGGGATAACAACAATTTAGTCTTAAACATACTGTAAGTTAAGCTGTGAGGTGTACAGGAGGAATTCAGAATGACAGGTTGTGTAGTATTAGAGAAGAGTCTAAGAATTTGTATAGACAAAGCTATGGAAAAAGGGATGGTAAACACCCAGAGAATTCATACAGAGGCAGAAAAAAAAGAACCCCATGGTGGTCAAAACTTAAAGATTTTTACCTGCTGTATAACAGGAGCTTGTACTCCACCAGGCTGCATTTGTGGTATAACCTGTTGTTGTAGAACTACTGACTGCTGAGGCTGAAAGATATACTGGGCACCATTGGCTGCTCTGACCACTTGAAGAAGCTGGCCTAAAGTAAAAAGCATGTATTCCAAATTACCACTTTAGCAGTGACCACCTCAAAACAAACAAATTCATAGTGAATGTCAGACCATGGTGAATGACAAAAATTACTAAGAAGGCTAACAATTTTATTAAGGGCTGTCATCCATACACAGTAAACTATAGTCCTTACCTTCTCTGACTTTACGACATGCTCTAATACATTGCTTAATATGTTTTATTTTCCTTATAAAGCTGTTTCCAACAAAGTTTTAACAACAGATTATGAGAGTTGATTAAAAGTGTAAATTATCTTCACTAACAAGTCATGAGAGAGGAATAAGTAACATCAGTAGACATTTCAGGGGCTGTTCATTTTTAAAGCTTTAAAGAAACAAAAGTATAATAATGCATTAATATCTTGAACAAAAGCACAGCATTCCGTAGCTTCAAGATGACTTAAAAAGCAGTAAGAGTTTGCTGAACCAATTATTACTGCCACATAACACTAACAGTATGACTGGCTTATACCAAATCCCTCTAATATATTGTTTTAAATGATGCAGAATGTTGAATTAATTAAGTAGTAAGCAATTATATCTCATTAAAATATGTAGCAAGTCGCTAAGTTTGTTCTTCAAACATTTAGAAATTAACAAAACAAGAAATTGTATAATCATTGTACTTTTTTTTAAACATCTTTATTGGAGTATAATTGCTTTACAATGGTGTGTTAGTTTCTTATTTATAACAAAGTGAATCAGCCATACGTACACTTATATCCCCATATCCCCTCCCTCTTGTGTCTCCCTCCCACCCTCCCTATCCCACCCCTCTAGGTGGTCAAAAAGCACCAAGCTGATCTCCCTATGCTATGCGGCTGCTTCCCACTAGTTATCGGTTTTACATTTGATAGTGTATATATGTCCATGCCACTCTCTCACTTCGTCCCAGCTTACTCCTCCCCTTCCCCGTGTCCTTAAGTCCATTCTCTACATCTGCATCTTTACTCCTGTCCTACCCCTAGGCTCTCCAGAACCATTTTTTTTTTTTTTAGATTCCATATATATGTTAGCATACGGTATTTGTTTTTCTCTTTCTGACTTACTTCACTCTGTATGACAGACTCTAGGTCCACCCACCTCACTACAAATAACTCAGTTTCATTTCTTTTTATGGCTGAGTAATATTTCATTGTATATATGTGCCACATCTTCTTTATCCATTCATCTGTCGATGGACACTTAAGTTGCTTCCATGTCCTGGCTATTGTAAATAGTGTTGCAATGAACACTGTGGTACGTGACTCTTTGAATTATAGTTTTCTCAGGGTATACGCCCAGTAGTGGGATTGCTGAGTCGTATGGTGGTCTTATTTTTAGTTTTTTAAGGAACCTCCATACTGTTTTCCATAGTGGCTGCACCAATCTACATTCCCACCAGCAGTGTAGGAGGGTTTCCTTTTCTCCACACCCTCTCCAGCATTTATTGTTTGTAGATTTTTTGATGATGGCCATTCTGACTGGTGTGAGGCGATACACCTCATTGTAGTTTTGATTTGCAAGAAATTGTATAATTAAATTACAGAGAAAATACTTAAAACCCAGGTAAATAAATTCTTCAAACATTATTATTAAAAGTAAATTTTGCCTGCTATGGAGAGATACTATATAAAATACAATGTAATAAATTTGCTCTTAAGATACTATAGAATTTAGTTTGATATCACAAATTAGTTCAAATGAGTTGTTTAACTTATTTGGTAAGTTAAAAGTGTTTAGCAAAAAACCAAGTAAATAAGCACTTCTAGGGCTTCCCTGGTGGTGCAGTGATTGAGAGTCCGCCTGCCGATGCAGGGGACACAGTTTCGTGCCCCGGTCCGGGAAGATCCCACATGCCGTGGAAGAGGCTAGGCCTGTGAGCCACGGCCGCTGAGCCTGCGTGTCCGGAGCCTGTGCTCCACAACGGGAGAGGCCATAACAGTGAGAGGCCCGCGTACAGCAACAACAACAAAAAAAAGCACTTCTCTATAATCATACTTCATTCAATAAATAGGATTCCATTCACGGATCAAAAGTTCAAGTGCAATTCTCATCTTCTCTACTGCATCCTCAGCAGTGATTATGGTTTAATATGCCATGGTCCTCAAATCATCTTATTTTAATAACGTAAGCCAAATGGTAAAAGAAGTATTAAGATCTTCTGTCTTTCAGTGAAGACAAAACAAAGGCTAGACGGTACAATTTTCTGAGTTATATAAATAATGGATCAGTTATTCCTAATTACCTGAATTTGTTAATATCTGTTGAACAGGAGTCACACCGGCAGGGAGTGCTAAGGTAGCAGCTGTAGCAGCAGCACTCTGGAAAAAAACAATGAAAAACAATCAAAACCATGTATGTTCATAACAGCACATCAGTTTATCTCTGGCATATTTTAATAGTATTTACAGTTTCATTTAGTATATACTAAAATGAAAAGTTCTAACAATAAGACTAACTGCCATTTTATAAAATGGTACAATAAAGACCATTGAGCCTAAACATCTTACCTAATTATTTCAAGCAATTAATTAGAATAATTAGGAGGTTTTTTCACCTGGAGAATGTACTCTAAGGAAATATAACCCACACTAACAGTGCTGTACAATAAATAAAATATCCATTCCATTATTTCCTTACTTATTCTGTTTCCTTACTCCCAATTCCTTGTTGTCAATTAATATACTTATGGCAAAAGTGTAAGTATCTTCACTTTAGAAATCCTAATATTTTAAATCTATACCATGATTAACAGGTCTCTAGAGAAAACCTTGTATCAGAAGACTGCAATTCTTAGCTGGCAACTCTTCTAAGATGCCATAAGGTGACAACACTGGCATTATCTAGGTGAAACATATATTACTGACAGTTTTATCAATATAGAAAATATCTTTAAAATCTTAAGTCACAAAAATTAATTTCTACACTTAAAAATGAAGTTAGTATCTGACTTTAAATTATAAAAACATACATGGAATTATACTCTGAATGTTTTTAAATCCAGGATAAATTCTTGATTTACTGCTTCTGGAGACTTCTCCCCTTTCCTCTGAAAGAATTACACTACATTTTTACTGTTTTTTTAAAATCCTGAGCTCAAAGTATTTCCATGTATCTCACTGTAACTATATACAGATAGGTTTTTTTCCCCTCCCTCTTCAATCTTTTTTAAGGTACCAAACCTTCATATACTCAATCTAACTTATACATTTTTAGAAACACCTCTATTTGAATACGCTTTAAGAAATAAATATTAACTGTGCTTTGAAGTCAACAAAACTTGGAAAATTACACTCAGGTAGGTTACTGATACAACTATCTAGTCAGGCTTTAAGTATAGCCTTCCAAGAAAATATGCTTGTTGCCATTTGACAGGCCTAAGTAATCTCTATATCTTAAGCCTGAAACTCCCATTATGTCCCCAAAATCCAGCTATCTAGCTCACCAGGTTCTCTTTATAAAATGCAGGTTCTGCATTTCATTTTATTAAATAAATGAAAGATTTAAATAAATCTTGTCTATATAAGCAAATGAAAGGTAATCTAAATTTAAGGAATATATTAACAACCACTTACTATTGAGAAATATTATTTAGGAATATTAAGTGCCTATAATTCACATTTTATAAGATTAATAGATCTCCCTCTACTAGCAAACTGACCTAGCATTTTCCTTATAGCATACATGAGAAAATAACCACCTGCATACCTCTGCACACTCAAGTTGCTATAAATATTTGTTGTGATGTATCATACACAAACCATCTTTTATTAATGTCTGCTGAAAGTTCCTTCCTGTATTTTGTGAAAAGGCCCTAATGTGAATAACGCATTTGAGCAATTTCATAAAGAGAACCTGCAAAACTAGTTTGATATAAGGTCCTGTTTCATAAGTTCCCTGAAATAGCTTTCTACCAAATATATTATCACTATCCCATATTCTTATATTAAAAAAATTCTTTTTTCAAAATGAAACTGTTTTTAATGGATATCTTTGAATCAGGAATAATAATGCAAACAAACAAAAACACAAAAAACTTATTTGTAAAAAGCCTATACTGATTACATTTTAGAACATGAAAAACACATGAAGCAAACACTAACTGAAAACAAGTAAAATGCTGAAATACGTATAAATGCTAACATTTTATTGATTGAAGTCTGACCTATGATCTGTTTAAATACATATGCTCTTTAGAATCAAGGAGACACAGCAAATCAGTAAGAGATGGGCCATTAACTTTACCAGTCTTTTTAAACACAATTTTAATTCAAAATTCTCTCCCACAAAACTTAAAATTCTTCAAAATTAGATGGGTCTACTGCAAGTGATTCTACTAAACTTTGTTTTAAAATGATACAAGTTATTCCCTAGGAAACAGTCTCAATAGTACCAACTACAATATGGATCCTACAGTGAGACTTATTTTTAAAGATGGAGGTTAAAAAGAAATTTGGTGCCTTAAACTTGAAAGGGAATTTTTTTTGAATAATAAAAATTCTTGTGAGAATCGATAGGCATGGACTTTTGTGATTTTCATGCAAAAGAATTGACTCCAGGAACTTGAACTGGAAGTACAGAGATTCTTGATTTTTTGTGAATTTAAAAGTTCCAATTTCTATCGTGTAGAAATTTGCAATTCTGTAAAGTTATACATTTGTTAAGGTTGGTATATATCAATAGAAAGAAGTCGTTTGTCTAGTAGGTAAGCCCTGCTTCCTATATGGCTTATAAAACACAAAGGAGCTTTCAGGTTCACTCATCACTCACAAAATATAGTAACTGTTTTTTTTTTTTTTTTTTTTTTTTTGTGGTTCGTGGGCCTCTCACTGCTGTGGCCTCTCCCGCCGCGGAGCACAGGCTCCGGACGCGCAGCCTCAGCGGCCATGGCTCACGGGGCCAGCCGCTCTGCGGCATGTGGGATCTTCCCGGACCGGGGCACGAACCCGCGTCCCCTGCATCGGCAGGCGGACTCTCAACCACCGCGCCACCAGGGAAGCCCAGTAACTGTTTTTTAAAATATTGCTTTTTCGTTTAAAAAAAAAAAAAAATCTGGATCTGAAAAGAAAATCTCACTGCTAACACTAGACTAAGAGATCTTATTTAAAATAATGATTCTTTCCTATTAAAAGGATTTGGCTGGATTTAAGAATGGAATGTCAGAGCAGAGACACCACTAACAGTCTGTGTAGTTTAAACAGAAGAAAAGCCATTTACGAGAAAATGCCGGAACAACGATTCTAATTAAACTTTGTTTTAATGTTTTATTAAAAAAAAAAACTGTGAGGATAGAAGTAAAGATTTTCTAAGGATCTGAGGGTTTCTTTCTTTCAGTTTTATTGTTATATCTGATGGGATATATTATATGTGCTAAGTGAAATTTGAAAATTTGAGGACTTATGAAGTTCAGTGGCTATCTCTTAGAAGTATCAAAAGTCTAATATATAATAAACGCAACTGAAAAAATGCATTTTAAAGTAGCAATTTACATATTGTAATAAAACTTATTAGGCTATGCTATGGTTAAATCAGAGCAAAATTTGTAAATGTCTGATCTTAACGATACTAGTTATCTTTATCCAAATGGTTCATTTTTTAAAAATTTATAATTCTTAGCATTCCTAACCTCTTTCAGTTAATGGGTCTTCTGCAACATAACTATACTTGGCATAATGTTTGGTAGGTCCCGTAAACCTATTTTCAAAAAATAGCAGAAGGGCTTCCCTGGTGGCGCAGTGGTTGAGAGTCCGCCTGCCTATGCAGGGGACACGGGTTCATGCCCCGGTCTGGGAAGATCCCACATGCCGCGGAGTGGCTGGGCCCATGAGCCATGGCCGCTGGGCCTGTGCATCCGGAGCCTGTGCTCTGCAACGGGAGAGGCCACAACAGTGAGAGGCCCGCGTACCGCAAAAAAAAAAAAAATAGCAGAAGATAAAACAGCTCCCACAAAGCATCATTCTTTTGGTATTTTCAACAGAAAGTTGCATAATTTTATGAACCTTAATGTCTAAGTACCAAGCTAAACTTTAGATTTGCTGTTAAATCCAATACTTAGGAAACCAAACAAAACAGCTATTTTGCTTAAGTCCTGAATAAACTTCAAGTTGTTAATATACAACATACACAAGCATAATCACAATTTGGGTTAGAATAAATAGAGCCAAGCAAAGTGCTATGTTCTGAGTCTTACCATGTTTGATGCATTCATATGTTGTATCAGCTTAGAATCAGGAACAATAACTTGTGGTGCTGCAGCTATGAAAAACAACAGGCACACATAAAAACAAGGAACCCTGAGGCTATTTCATAAGAATGCTGTGTACTATACCAAAAATTTTTTTCATGCTTTCCACATTTTCTGCATGCAAATGCACTCAACCACTTGATATCTCAGAAAGTTATAAACTTTTACGGTAAATAACAGCTGTGACATACCCACCTTATACTGGAAAACCCACAATTAAAAAAAAGATTTAACAACACCTAAGGACACAAGGGACCTTGGGAACACGACATAATGAGATACCTAACACCTAAACATATATTTCTGTGCATTCTTAAACTGGAAATTTTCAAACATAATTTAATACTGTCTTGCCAACTCAGCAATAACTGTGTTATTAATATAATGATACTACTGCTGGAATGCATTATTGACCCATTAAAAGGGAGCTCAAAAAGTTATAATCTACATAGTCTTTTAAAATCTTTTTCTCCCAATTTGACAGTTTCCAGTATCTTATTTCCATCAACTTTTTAAAAAATACAAATCATAAATAATGGCAATATCACGTAAGCATAAAAGGAACTAAGTGTTTGATTCCGCAAATTTCAGAGAATAAACAGATAATCCCATTATCCTAATATTCTCTGAGTGAAGAAAATCAAATTTTAATTTATGATAACCTAAAATCCTAGTGCCAGGCCTGAAGGCAATAGGAGGAACGGTCATCAAGAAACATTAAAAGGATAAAATTACTTGATGCAAGGTACAGAGTAAAATCAAATATTAAGTCTTATTTGATATAAACAGTAAAATAACTCAAACAGACATTTCTAATGTGCATCAATATCAGTTTTAAGTCTTACATACACTCTCAGATGAGACAAATAAGTAACTCAAGTTACCGTAAGATGAAGTTTTCATTTATCTTTATTCTCCTCTCTGACAACAAGATTTACAAAACTTGAAGGCCTAGGAAGTTTTATAACTGAACAAATGTTTGTCATGACAGAAAATACTCCATGTAGAGGATCAAGCTTCTAAGCCTTTTCAGGGCCCAGATTTTCCTCAGCTGTGATGTTTTAAGAGCTACTTCACAGAGCCTCTATTAGACTGCAATGAAACAAAACCTATAAAATGACTTGCACGGTACAAGGCACTATGGATGCAGTCTATAAATACTTGTTTTTTCTTATCTTTAAACCACATAATATAAATTAAGATGTCATATATCCACTCTTCACTTAAAGGAAATCTAATTCAGTCAATTTAACTACATAAATTAATAAGGAATTAGAATTTCCGATTGCCAAAGTATAGTTACAAAAACCCTCCAGTGTTTATTTATAAAAACTAAACTCAAATGCCTTTGTAGGAACAAATCAGTTTCAAAGAAAGTAATGATTCTACTATATAAAATAATGAAACCCTTAGTAAATAAACCTTTATAGATCTGACTTAGGAAATCCACCATTGTGTAGCCATCTAAAAAAAGTAATAATATACTTACCTGAATATCATTTTAAGCTTTCTGTTAGTGAATTACTTGTTTATCATTACTACATAAATAGGAACCACATTTTATACACACAGATACAACCCCCTCAGCCAATAGAAAGGAGACACCAGAGTGTTTCTCTTCTTTGAAAATGACAACTTTCATTTCCAAGTTGCAGTAGGATCGGACAGCCTCACCTTGCTGAGACGCAGGAATAAGGACCTGCTGGGTCTGCGCTTGCTGAGGTACTGTCTGCTGTGGTTGAGCCTGGTGGTGATGGTGGTGGTGATGCTGCTGCTGCTGGGGTTGCTGCTGCTGTTGAACTTGCAGTAAAAGCTGCTGCTCTTCTGAATGAAATCCATCTACTGCCCTAGACTGCATTAGTTTATTCTCCCATAACTAAAGCAAAGAATATTAAAGATTTCTAAGTAAGAGTCAGGGAAAACAACGCTGGACATATGGATAAAACATACTTTATTAGTCAGTTTATAAAATTCTTACATTTTCAAAACTGATAAATCTACAAATCTCTAATTCTTACCCAAGTGTATGCCATAATGAAAACCAATTTTTAAAGTATCAAACCTCATTTTTGCTACTTAAGAGTACTGAAGAATTCTTTTGTTTCCTTTTATATCTTCAACAAACTTTCCATAGTAATTCCTTGATTGCCAAGCAGTTTCATATAAGCAATTTTTCAGTAATCAAAAATCATCCTTTTTAGTATCAAATCCATTGTTAGCTATTTTATGGAAATCTTTCTTTCCTAACTTTTAAATAACATATAAAACATAAATTCATCTTTCCTTGAACTATGAGAAACATTATAGAGGCAGTCCTCAGGTTAGAAAACCCTACCTTTCTATCTGTCCAACCCTACATAAGGAAAAAGAAACAGCAATGCCTAATATGCTTTCAGAGGTATTCTCAACCCTCCACACTTCTTGAAATTCCCTTCCCTCTTTCATTATGACAAGGATTGACAATCCTTTTTTGCTTAACCACTTCTATTTTCTCATCTCTCCCTTGGACAGCTTCTGTGATGAAGGAAAAAAAAAAATCAAAAGTGGGCAAAAACAAGGAAGTAAAAGAAAATATTTACAACTATTCCATCCTTCTCCCTAACACACATTTCCTCTCTACAAGGTTTAGTGTTCAATCTATAGAGCCCTTATAAAAAAACTGCCCAAGAAAGTTACAAACCATTCCTTAAACATACATATAAAATTTAATTCAGTCATTCTGTACACTAGGATCTACAGATACTTTGTTTTCTCCCCTAGGATCTACTCTTGGGATATTGCCTAGCTCATGTAAGGCTTCTATCAGATCCTTCAAAAAGCTCCCTTTGCCATACTAACAGGGATTTTTATAAACTGCTGACACTTCCAACTGTTCTAGAAATTCTAGATCTACATGTTAATAACAATTCCAGCACATCTCTAACAATTTAGCGAAAAAGTAAACTAAACTAAAGGTCAATTCCCCAGAGCAACCATTCCCTTAGCAGTCTCAGTATTTAGGCTCACCTGAAGACTATTCTTACAGAGACAGTAACAGTATCTATTTCATGCGTTGTTGCGAGGAGTAAATAAGATTTCCATGTAAAACATTTATCAGAGTCTAGCATAAAGTCAGTCATCAATAAATGTTAGGTATTACAGTTATTGTAGTGGTGGTATTAATTGTGTAATAAAGCATTACAACAGAAGTCAGGAACCCAATTAGTCCTGGTTTGGCCACTAAACGGCTTGGTGGACAAATTATTTGTCTTCCCTGGGCATTTTACTCATCTAGAAAGGGAACAAGCTGAATTAGATTACTTCTAAACGAACTTTCAGCTAGTAAATCTAAGTCGGTGCAAATCCCAGACTAAAAACAGCTAGGGTTCTTCCTAGGGTAACGAAAAACTACTTTTTGAGAGCCCAAGTTTTGTCTGGTTCATTTCTATAAAGTGGGCACCTAGCATAACACACAATACAAAATAGGCTCAGACACTGAATAAAATACACTCTACACTCTAAAATACACTCTAAATGTATTATATAGTAAGGCTATATAGGTAAGCCTCGCAAACAGTTATCACCCAAACTGTTTACACTTCTTTTCCCTGTTTCAAAACAAAACAAAACCTCGCTTCTTGTAGGCCAAAATCAAGGTGCAAAAAGTACTATTAATTAATGCTTTAAGAAACAGGTCTTTAAGGGACTTCCCTGATGGTCCAGTGGTAAAGAATCCGCCTTCCGACACAGGGGATGCGGGTTCAATCCCTGGACAGGGAACTAAGATCCCACATGCCCCAGGGCAACTAAGCCCACACGCACCACAACTACTGAGCCCGCACGCCGCAACTAGAGTCCGCATGGCGCAAACTACAGAGTCCACACGCTCTGGAGCCCATGCACTACAACTACAGAGCCCATGTGCTCTGGAGCCTGTGTGCCACAACTAGAGAAAGAAAATCCACACACCATGACTAGAAAGAAGCCCACGTGCCACAACAAAGAGCTCGAGCACCGCAAGGAAAGATCTTCCACACAGCAATGAAGATCCCATGTGCTGCAAGTAAGACCCAACACAGCCAAAAATAAAAATAAATATTAAAAAAAAATAAAGAAACAGAAAAAAAGAAAGAAAGAAACAGGTCTTTAAACCATAATTTTCTAAATTTAAAGCTTCAGTTTTTATCACCTCCAATTGGTCTTCCCACTGCAATCCTGACCCATCACTTTAATGAAGCTTCCATGACAAACGTAAATATTAACAAATACACATTATGTGCTAAGTGCTGCGTACCACTACTCACCTAGTCTCCCAAGTCAATGATCTGTGAGTCAGAATGCACCCCAATGCCCTATCATTATTGTCAATTTCCTTTCCAAAGCATTATTCCAATCTATCCCTACTATAATGGCCCCAGTTCAAGTCCCTTCCTCCCATCAGTATTATTGCAAAGTGTTAATGACTAAGCTAATTGAGCTCCCTGCTTCAAATCATACATTCTACACATAATTATTGAATATCTCCCAGCTAGACACTGTTAGTGGCATTGAGAACAGACAGTGAACAAATCTGACAAAGATCTTTGTCCTTACAGAGCCTACATTTTAGTGGAAACTTGTGCTTCCAATCTATTCTCTATAAATCAGTAGTCCTCAAAATGTGATCCTGGACCAATAATATCAGTATCACCTGGGAACTTGTTAGACATACCAAATCTAAGGTCCCACCCCATCGAATCAGCAACTCTGGAGCTAGAGCCAGGAATCTGTTTTAATAACCTATCCAGGTTATTGTGATGTACACTAAAGTGAAAGCCACTGCCTTAAAGTATAAACCAATACTTTTCAAACTGCAGACTGCAACCCATTAATGCATTATTAAAAGTTAATTTAGAGTTTTTGGTAAATGTAATCAAATTTTTCTTTTTAAATGTCAGACTGTACCCCTATCAACTGAGACTCTTTGAAGCAGAAGTCCAAAACTCTGTCTTTTAACTAGCACCCCAGAGAATCCTTCTCACTCTAAAGACCAAGCTCCTTAATGCAATATTATGTTAACTTCTCCAACTGCTACTATAACTTGCACTCTATTTTCCAAACTACTTGCAGTTCCCTAAATATAGCATACATACCTCCTGTCTAAACTTTCGTAAACTACTCCTTATGACTGACAGTCTTCCCACACAATTCCCCAAAGAATGCAAATGCAAAGTCACATAGCCGCGAAGAAATCGCTCACTGCCTCTATACCTTAGAGATATTTCTATTGGTACACTTTTCACACTAAGTCTACCTTCTCTATTAAAGTATGAACTCCTTCAGGGTAGAGACTATGTCTTATTCATAACCTAACAAAATGACTAAGAACTTATCAGAAATTTAATATTAATTTCAAAAAGAATGGAAAACGAACTTGTTTTCTAAGGTAGTTTCTCTATAAAAATGCTACCAACATTTTAGGCAGAATAACTCTTTATTTACAGGGTATTACCACAGGAAATGTACATGAAATACAACACTCCTCTAGCCTACTAAATGCCAAAGATGCCCATTAGTCATTATAACAAGCAAACATGGAACCACACATTTCAAACTGCTTCTGGGGGAGCAAGGGGACGCTGGAGTAGTGGGCCACTGAGAATCCATATTTACTAAGTACCAAATACTGCTCTAGGTAATGTGAAAAATACAAGAATAATACCATACAAATATTTAGCATTACGCTTATAATATCAAATAATGTAAAGTTCAAATTAGTTGAATGTTTTCTGTTTCTCTCCAATTTCATTTTAAAATAATTTTATTTATCAAAATATTTTATTTTTAAAATATCATCTGTTTAAAATAATGTAATACTGTTTTGGCAACAGTAATCATATTAATACCCCTAAAGACTACCAAGAATACTGAATTGTTATTTATGTATGTATTTATTTATTTAGCTAGCTTAGAAAATAGGAAGAACTCTTCTCTCCACATTTTTATAGTACTTTTTCCCCCCAACACCATAGCTATTGTTTCTGGCAGTCCTATTTCAACAATCTTTGCCAGGTCTCCGGAATTAGACATGGAGAAAATTCATTTTCTGTTCCCAAAATGATTTGGATATGCATCATGTTATGCCCATGATGTTTACTAGACTAACACTGAATTCTTAACGTGCACTTAAGTACTTTCCGTGTACACTCGTTTTTCACAAAAATTCTTTAAAATAGACATTATTATTATCTCCTTTTTACAGAAAAAGAACCTGAGGAACAAGAAGTTAGGTACCTTATCCAAGATCACCAACTAACAGCAGGCAAAACCATCATACAATCCAGGCAATCTGACTCAACAGGGCTGGACCCTGAGAGTGAAGAGTAAATGTCCTTTAAATTTTAAATTTAAAGTTTAAATTTTGGACTCTAGGCCCTCACTTTCCTCACCATAATCCCAGCTCTGGTCCAAAGTTCTAATCTCTAAACTGTACTGCTGCTATCAGAGCAGGTCTAGTCACAACTCTGGTACCTTCCTTATCTGGAGACAAAAGGCTTAGCTTCAAGTCTCTACCACTTGCTAAATGATCTGTCAAAGCATATTTATTCCATTTTTTGATCTATAAAACGTTACCAGATCTACTGCTCCCTGGCAGTATGCTGGGCTAGAAATTCTAAAGGATTCTCCTACTCTCACAAAAACAACTAGCTCCTGGATAAAACATAAGACAATTGAATTTTTGGGCTCTTTAGAAATGATGTTGGGGAACAGAGCTTTCCCCAAGGCCAAATGATATAGAACAGTAGATCATCGTTCAACTTATGGTTCAAGTATTTATATACAACTAGAGTATATTTAGAATAGTGGTTCTCAATCAGGGGTAGTTTTTCCCCTTCTGCCCTGGGGACATTTGGCAATGTCTGGAGATATTTTTGGTTGTCAGAACTAAGGGGTGCTGCTACTGGCATCTAGTGGGCAGAGATCAGTTATGCTGCTAATATCCTACGATAACTAGCCTTCTACAACAAAGAATTAACAGGTCCCAAATGTCAGTAGTGCCAAGGATGAGAAAACAGATCTAGGGGCAGATTAACTTTTTCAGATTTGTCTCCAAATGAGGAATTCTTCTCACTTTGTTTTATTGAGAGGCCATGTTTTCTATCTCCCACTGTACTTGCTATTTGGATAGGGCTGGGTCTGACAGTTTAGAAATCAGGATAATTTTATCACTTACTTTGAAGAGGACTTCTAGACTGTCATTTCCACCCATAGTCATTTACCAATCTAAAACACAATTTACATTCAAATATAGCTTTATTGAAAATCAAGTGGTGATCATTTTCTAATGTATAGAAATCCTGAATCCCTATGTTGTGCACCTAGAACTAATACAGTGTTGTAGGTCAATTACACTTCAATTAGAGAAAAAAGCAAGAAAACCAACATTGTGCTTTATGCATCTTTTCTATCTCCCACAGTTCATACATTAAAGGAGACCCACAGTGTTAACAGATAACCTCAAGAATCAGGTTGAATTATTTTAATGTAGAAGGTCCCTTTCTGAATTATCTAGTTGAACTTCAAATTACAGGCACTCTCATTACTCATCTTAATTCATAATCTAATACACCACTGTATCCTTCACAGCCGTTTGGAAGCTTTTGACAGAAGTTTGTGAAACACTATAAAATGGTGAGAAAGGGGATAGAACTAATGATAGTCTTTTATAAAGCTTAAAATATGAAATATTGTTAGTTTTCATTAGCAAGAATATCCAAACCTACAAGGTCTAATACAGTAGCCACTAGCCACACGTGGTGATTTAAAGTGAAATTAATTATAATTAAATAAAAATTCAGTTCTTCAGTTCCACTAACCATATTTCAAGTGTTTAATAGCCACATGTGGCTAGTGGTTACCATACTGGAGAGCACAGATATAGAACATTTTCATCACCACAGAAAGTTCTACTGCATAATGCTGGCTGTCAGACTGTTAAAACTAGGGCACATTCTGGAAATTCTAATGAGATCCTGAAGAAATTTAGTGCAGAGAATTAAAATAACAAACTCATTTCAGTCTAACAGTTTTATATTTAAATTCAGCTACAACCCAGAATAAAAGCGTATGCCCCGTTTAAAAAACAACAAAAACATTAAACTACCTTTTTCAGTTAGATTCTGGAGCAAAGTGTTATTAATTTGTTTAATTAAGTATTTACTGAATGCCAACCACATATGCCAGGCATTGTGGTAGAGGTTGGAGATTCAAAGTTGAATAAGTCACAATTTTGTCATAGAAAACTAAGCATTAAACAAAAAATCAGTGCATAACCTATAAAACACAGATATTACTTTTTTTATACTATTATACTATATTATATGTACATATATCTGTATATACGTGTATACATGTATAAAGTCTTATGTACTAAAAATGCAGGTGGAGCTATTTGGTCTCAAAGATAGCTCATTCTGTTTGGAAAGAACACCTTGATTCTAACTGGGACCAGTAGGAAAATATCAACAGACTCTGTGAAAAGCAAGAGGAGATAACAACTTGGATTGACCACTAGTCTGACGTACCACAAATTAAAGCCTTTGGGACTAATTTTTTGCACCTAAAAATGCTGTACCTTCTACATAAGATCACAGATCTACAAGGACAACCATTATAAGGGTATAACATATTTATAAAATATTCATTACATGTAACATTAAGGAATCAAAATAAGCTTATTCTCTTCTTATTCATATCCCTGAGATACTTTATGTTTGAGTAGTTTATATTGCTATTCTTCCAACTCATGTCTCAGAGTTGGCATTCCTTCACTTGTATTTTTAAATACCTACTCTTCACTTTCAGTAACCATTACATTTCTCACAAGGTAAATAAATATTTCCTCATCTCATTCAAACCTATATTTTCCCTTCCTCACAGGGGCAGATTCGTATTGAAAATTCTACAGAAGCTGCCCACAGATGCTGCAACATTCTAAGATATATTTTATCACCACAACATAGGTGAGATTTGCTTTATTTAAAATAGTAAGTTGCTAAATTGCAGCCTCCACGCCTCTGTTGAATGGATAAATAAGACCACAACAAATGTTCCTTAGCATTCATTAACTGTGATTACTTATTTATACATAGCTCTAAAGGAGCTCAATTCCCAATCTCTAAGCCAGCAGTTCTAAAACTTTTTAGTCTGAGTCCTTTATCATTTTTACAAATTAATGAGGACCTCAATGAACTTTTATGAAATTTTAAATAAGATTTTTTTTTAATGTTGACATTTAAAAATAACGTGGGCTTCCCTGGTGGCGCAGTGGTTGAGAACCTGCCTGCTAATGCAGGGGACACGGATTAGAGCCCTGGTCTGGGAAGATCCCACATGCCGCGGAGCAACTAGGCCCATGAGCCACAACTACTGAGCCTGCGCATCTGGAGCCTGTGCTCCGCAACAAGAGATGCCGTGATAGTGAGTGGCCCCCGCTCGCCACAACTACAGAAAGCCCTCGCACAGAAACGAAGAACCAACACAGCCAAAAGTAAAATAAAATAAATAAATAAAAGAAATGCATTTCCATTTAAAAAATAAGATCCAGAGGAGTAAAGAAGAAAAAAAAAGAAAAAACAACGTATCCATTACATGTTAACATAAATACTTTCAATGAAAATAACCATATCTTCCAAAAAAATTTCGTGAGAAATGGCTTAAAAGGAAAATAGCTGGATTCTCATATCTGCTTCTACATTCAGTTTTCTTTCGTTGATGTATATGAAGAAAATCTGCCTTCTCATAGCTAAGTAGTTGGGAAAGGAAAAAGTATTTTAAGTGATGGTTTCTTAACAGGTAGCTGCAATGTACAATCTGAAACCATATACCAATTAACTTTTCAAACTCTTCGATTAAATGGAAAATATGAGTTCAGTGAAGTATGCAGACATGCCATATGTTAACACATTTCATTATAGAATATCATGAATAGAATATCAAACAATTGCATGTCTTAGTATCAACAATGATCTCATCTCAACCTTTACGTAAACATCTTTTTAATATTTGGTACATCAAAATGGGAAGCATGCATAAAGCCCTTCTGCTGCATATGGAAGAGTTATCTCAAGGAAAAGCACTTGTACATTTGAGTTGCAAGTTTAACTGGTCACTTTTTTCATGGAATACAACTTTTACTGGAAATATGACAAACATACTATGATTATTCAGATTTGGGCATCTGTCCAACCGCATGGACCCCTGAAAGAGCCTGTGGGGAAGTCCACTGACCATATTTTGAGAACCACTGTTTTGAGCAGTAAGGCAAAAATATTCCATGATTTCATGAGTCATTACACCATCAAGAAAACACAAATGCTAAATAAAAGTATCTATATATTTCTGCTTAAATCCAAGTAAATAGAAGAGGCAGAAAAGCAGCTCCCAAACTAGAATACATTGTAAACCAAATATTTGGCCCACATAGAGAATCGGACTCCAGAACATGAAATTTATCAAGCACTTAATCTCCACAACATAAATACATTTTAGAATACCAGTGCATTAAGACCACAAAAAAAGAAAAAGTAAAAAAAAAACCTTACAGGAATGTCAAGTAATTAAAACATAAATGGATATTAACTGCCCATTAATAATAGCTAATACTATTGCCAGGCACTTTGCTAAACACTTTATATAGTCATTACATTTAATCTTCAAAACAAGCCTAAAAGGTAAGTACTACTAATTCTCATCTCACATATAAGGAAACTGAAATATAAGCAGTTTGCCTAACGTCGGAGGAAGAATGGATGGTAGAGCTGGGATTCAAAACCAGCACCCTTCACATAACTATACTGCTTCCTGCAACAAAGTCAAATGGTCATCATATGGCAAAATTATGAAGTATAGTTTCTGACTGAAGAGAATGTTAAAAAAAAAAA
Source organism: Globicephala melas (assembly GCF_963455315.2). Taxonomy (NCBI): domain Eukaryota; kingdom Metazoa; phylum Chordata; class Mammalia; order Artiodactyla; family Delphinidae; genus Globicephala; species Globicephala melas. The sequence goes on from NC_083315.2 coordinate 155,781,846, forward strand.
AAAGCAGCAAACTCACAGTTTTTAGTTCCATCAGAACTTGTTCATCGACTCCATCATCCAAAAAGATGTCTCTCACATCGTTAATTACATCTTCAATCACAGATCTGTATAATTTAGGCTTTAAAGGGAAAATAAAAGACTGCTAAAAAACACTGCTTTTCACATATTAAAATATATAACATTTTCACAAATTCAAAACAAATGTAATACAACAGTCCCTTTTCCAACTCTCTAAAACTTATTTTAGAAGATGTAACTTTAAAGGTATGGCCATTCCCATAAACATCAACTGCCTTAGTTAAAATGAATTATTTGATGACTGCATATTTTAATAAAGGTTTTACGACTGTTTAATACAATTCATATACAGAAGATCATCACAGATACAAGGTCTATACAGTTTCCAGTTGTAATTACCCATGTTGTTATAGTCAAAACACTTAATGTGTTTTGACTATATCCAACGATATAGTTTTATGGGTTGCTATGTCTGGTTTTTATTATTCCTTGCTTGGTTTAACCCGTTGTATCTCCTAACGTCATCGCTGTCTTAACAGAAACTTATGTCCTGTGATTTGCCTGGTAATAATTTGCAACCTAATAAGTATTCAAATTTAAAAATCACCTAATTTTAGTTTTTGTTACCCAGTCTGTACCTTTAAATTATACCATCAAGCTGTTCATATAACCACAATAACAGGTCTCAAAGTCTCAGAGGAACAAGCCACAATGATCTCTTTTCCAGGATTTCTCTCCTACTACTGCCCAGATGATGCTATGGAATAGAACTATAAGCAGCCTCGATATTTATTTTTAAACTATTATTATTGTAACTATTATTGTTGGCATTACTTGGGGGGAAGCTTGCTTTTAGAAGGTTGCCAGAAAAATAAAATGAGAATAGATGTGCAAGCACTTTAAAAGCATAAAGTACTTTTTAAAAACCAAAAGGTAAGAGACTGAAGACTTTGCCCAACCCACATCCTATTTTTAATGGACAAAAGGAAGTTTGCTTGTCAGAGTGTAAAACCAGAGATGCCTTGCTATAAATCTTATCCATTATCACACAGAGCTAAGATCAACAGCCTTTTTATTTTAATACTTTGTCATTATCTGTGTTTTATATCTTGCTTAAAAATTACTGCTTACCCAATAAAACCAAGGGTTTGCTCTCATAAGCAAACCTCAAACATAAATAAATGTTTCATTAGCATCTCTCCCAGCAATACTGTTATCACAGAGGAAACCTCTTATGTGTCCTTGTCCAGGCAAAAATATAAATAATGAGTTCCTCTATACAACTTACCTCAACCATTAAAAACTATTTGTTCCTTTTCATTACAACCAGAAAAACAATTCATGTATCTAGTTTCTCACCTTTGCCGTTCCACTCACTCATCTTTTTATTTTGCCAAATCTGCCTCTATGAACTAAAATTATTCATGTGATTTCTGCATCTCTACAGTGCCTCCTTATGTTAGCATTCTGATTCTATATATAAAGGAAAGTCTATCTGACTATGGGTATCACCTTATCTATGGCAATTCAACTACTGAATTACAAAAATACATTTATAAAGTTTTTTTTAAACCAATGACTCAAGGCATTATAAAGATACAGTGTAATTTTAAATTGGTAGTATAAATCTCAAATTGACGATATAAATTATTTTTCCAGCAAAATAGATGTTGTTCTGGTGTTTCTGAAGTCGGTCATCCCTAAAAATATTCTGCTTGGATATCCACACATTTATAGGTACAATGTGCTTTCTTCTGGCACTCCCTACTTAATGAATCAATCTTGCTTTAAGATTTTGCTTTTGTGCTTTAATTAACCCACAACTTGACCACTTAATGGATTCATATGCACTATAGTTAAAGAAAGGGAAATGTGTATTATTCATGAAGTATATGCAATTTAAAATTGTTCAAGAGTTAAAAAGCGCGCAAAATACTGACGTTTTTCAAAGTATGTGAGTACACAGGCATTATGTGAAATAAGCAATTTCTGAATTATTTAGAATACTAAAATGTACTTAAGCCAAAGTTTTTGCCTTTTATGAAATACACATTAATTTAGGTTTGTCCTAGTTTTCAAAAACCAGATATTCCAAACTTAAAAACTCGTAAATTAAAGGGCCATTAGTGCCATTATCTAATGATTAAAGGATTTCTTTCAAAAGTGTTAGTACCTGGTACAATACTGGAAAATAAGTTGGATTAATTTCTATATTGGATATCACATTAACAGCCAATGCAGCAAAAACACCGTCTACTTAGAATTTTAATACCCAGTTTCCACTAAGCAAATTACTCACAATTCCCCGATCCATAAATGTACTGTAGACATAGGTCCTACGTCGAAGCTTTAGGCACTTACTATTTCTTTGAAAAGCTTCGTATCTCAAATATTTATTATAGGAAAACATAATGAAATATTAGGAGCTATATTTCTAACATTTCCTGAATACGTGATAAACAAAATACTACCAAAATCAAATCCTCCACAGCTAACAATTAATGTAGTAAACTTTTCAAAAAAAAAATTACCGACAATAATGCATGCATCTTCTGAATACAAGAACGATTAGACATCTGAGCTTAAATTCTCCTTAAAAATAAAAATAAAATAAAAGAGGATGGCAAGTCTATTTTCCCCTATCAAAGACCGCAAATCCCAGCTGCTGTATGAAAACAAAAACTTGGGGCTCTAAAAGCAGACCCGGTTGGGCACGAAATTACAGTGTACGCAAAGGATTTAGGAATAAACTGAGCTCTGCACGCGCCAGCCTCTCGCCTCGGGAGCACGCACCTCCCAGCCCCGCTCTCAGCAGCTCTCACTATTTAAAGCCGGATCTGGTGTTTAAATGGAGAGGCGGTGACGTAGGCCTGAAAAGCACCTTCCCATCCTGGCAGAGTCTATATTAGAGAGCGGCAATGGCTCTATATAAACAGGGCAGCCAAAGGGAGGAGGACCACAAGGCTCAGGGACTGAAAAGCAGGGTAAGCGGCCGCAGCCATGATGGATCGACCCGAGTCGTCAACGGTACGGAGCCGGGCTGCCGTGGGCTTGTCTGCATTTGGGACCGGGCAAAAAAGTGTTTTACTGTCATAATAAAAATAAGAGAGTGGGGTGGACTAGTGATCACATTTTGCGTTGGTGACTGAAAAGGTTATTTATGTGACTGCTTTTTGCAAACCTACGTGATCGCAAGTAAGAAAAAAGGGACAAACGGTGAGAAGTAGGCAAATTTCAAGGCGAAAGCGGGGCACTTTGACCACTACTGTAGGCTTTGTTTGTTTTGGTGCTTTTGCTAGTCGAAGATACGATGGGGGTTTTGCTTCCCCTTCGCCATTTTACCGATTCGGAAGGAACCGAGATAAGTGCTTTTCAACCTTCGTCCTTTTTTTTTTTTTTAAACATAAAATGGCCCCAATGAAGGCTCTTTAAGCACAACCGCCAAAACGCCCAAAGTAACCCCCAAAGTAGCCATTAACCTTTCACTGCGTTAAAGTGGATCGCGGTGGGTCTTGGGGATTCGCCCAGCTCCCCAAACACGGTTTTTGTTTTGAGGCTGCTCCGGGAGCCCTCCTCCAGCCGGCGCGGCCGGGCCCGCTTCGGGGAGAAGCGGCGGCGCCCCTCCCGCCCTCCCTCCTGGCGGCCGGGGTCTGGGGCCGGGGCCGCGCGCTCGCCCCGGCCCAACCGCCCCGCGGCGGCCCCAGGCCCAGCAGGCGCCCCCGCCCTCCCCGCCGCCGCGGCCGCAAGCCTCGGCACCCCCCCGCGCCCGCCGCCCGGCGCACCGGCCCGCTCCGCCTGAGGCGGGAAGCGGCGGCGGCCGCGGCGGCCGCGCGGGCGGCTGAAGAGAGTCGAGGCCGGGAGTCGCGGCCGTCCCCGCCCCCGCCCGGTCCGGCCGTTGCTGCCGCCTGAACGAAGCCCCCGCAGGCCACCAAACCACGTCCTTACCACGGTGTTTGTATTTGCCGAGTTCGCCATTTCCACACACAACACAAACAAGAGGGGGGCAACCCCGAGAAAAGATAAAAACAAAAACAAACAAACAAAAAAAGAACACCCGGAGGGTGACCCAAGCCACCGCAAAATTGGGGGGAAAAATTTTTCAAACAAAATCGTATTCTGACGGAGGAGAGGGGAGCGGTGAGAGGAGGTAGAGGAGGAGAGCAGTCCTCGGAGCTAAAAACTCGAGAATCGCCCTTAAAAAAAAAAGGCCACGACCCTTCAGGGGTCCTGGGGGGCGTTGCCCGCTCCCCACCCCGCACCAAGGAGGGAAACCACCACCGGTCGCCGCTCCCCGCGCCGCCGCTGCCGCCACCGGCTGCAGCTCCAGCCGTCCGGTCCGCCCGCTTCTCCCCTTTATATAGTGAGCCAACAAGCTGCGCGAGCCGCCGCCACCGCCGCTGCCGCCGAGAGACAGGGCGGAGGGGGAGGGAGGGGCGGAAGGGGCGGGGGCAGAGGTGGGCGGGTCTGAGCGCGAGACACCGCGAGAGCCGCGTGCGCAGGCGCGCCGGGGCGGAGGCCGCCGCGCGTCGTCACGCGCAATGGAGGCTGTTGTGAGGGCAGGGCCCGGGGACTTAAGTAGTGAAGTTGGACCTCTGTCTCCCCAAGTCTCGCGTGATCACGTGGTCGGCACCCAGGCGGAAGTCTCCTGCACCTGCTTTGGGATGAGGAACTTGCTAAGCATTGCTGGAAAACGCGTGAGTTCTGGTGACACAGGAGTCCAGAGCTAGCTGGGATCGCCGCGCGTCGGGCATTTATGCGCCGTCGCGCGGTGGAGGGGATACGAAATGCTGAAGGGGCGCTGGCTGTTGCCCCGCTAGGAATGGCCGCGGAGGAGGGCCGGTCACGTGGCCCAGCTTCTTGGCCCTGGCACGCTCGGACTGAGGGAAGTTTCAAATGCGGAGTCATCTCCGAGAACGGGCTCGACTCAGATTCCGATTTCCGAGGCGTTGGCACCTCTTCCCTAGGATGGGCCTTTAGCTTGCAGAATTGTGTACGAGTTCCTAAAAGGGATGAAAGCTGATTTGGGCTCCCCGTAAACACATTCCAGAATTAATAACACCTGAAGCCGTATGAGTTCTCTCCATCAGTAAGCTACAAAGTCTCTGGGTTTAAGTTCCCCAAAGGTCCGGCCTCTACTATCCCACGTACTTTAAATGACTTTTCAAGGTGGTGGAAATGCCACCCCCCACCCACCCACCGCCAACCCGAAACACTGATAACCGGGATTACGATCGCACAACTTTTCCCGGTTTTTAAAAATATTGCCAAAATTCAGTGACTCCACATGGTCAGGACATACTAACATCTGAAATACTTGGCATGTGACACACCAAGTCACATGGCCTTTCGCTGCGGAAGAGGGGCAGAAAATGTCCATGTCTTGGACTGCAACTCAGTAGGCTTTTGACCTGTTCTGTCCAAGCTAATCTCGCCTTTATATCAACATTTCACGCAGAACAGAGAATGCTCTGTTTAGAAGGCAGAGCTCACAGTACCTAATTTTCTTGTCCCTAGGAATTTCCAGAGACATGGAATGTAGTCTGGACAAGTGAGGGAGTTTATCCTCAAAAGGCAAAGCAAAACAAAATGTCAAACTTGTATGCCTCTGAAACCATAGTTGAGGAATATCAGTTGCTTCTCAGTTCGCTGCACAGCTGCTTGTTTGGGAGCATCAAAAGAACAACAACAACAAAAAAAAAAATCACAGGAAATCATAGTGTTCTTTATGTATTATATAAAATTATGATTCCGTCAACATTTGTAATTCATTTAATAGTCGGGTGACCATTAGCCGGAAAAGTTATACTAATACTTTTCACTTCTTACTATTTTAAGAGGACTTGTTACCTCCTTATGTAAGTACTACTTTTTAAAAATAATTAATTAATTTATTTATTTTTGGCTGCATTGTGTCTTGGTTGCCGCCTGCCGGCTTTCTCTAGTTGCCCCCAGCGGCGGCTACTCTTCATTGCAGTGCGCGGCTTGTTAGGAACCAGGCTGCACAGCAGGAGGTGAGTGGCTGGCAAGCAAAGCTTCATCTGTATTTATAGCTGCTCCCCATTGCTTGCACTACCGCCTGAGCTCCACCTCCTGTCAACATTATGGTGAGTTGTATAATTATTTCATTATGTATTACAATGTGATAATAATAGAAATAAAGTGCACAATAAATGTAATGTGCTTGAATCATCCCGAAACCACACCCCCCCCTGCACCGCCACCCCCCCTCCCCAGTCCGTGGAAAAATTGTCTTCCATGAAACTGGTCCCTGGTGCCAAAAAGGTTGGGGACTGCTGTTTTGGAGAATACAGAAGTTGAGAGGAAAGATCTTATATCTCAAATTTGCTAATCCTAATGGAAGTCTTACTGTAAAGTATACTGCATAATTACAGCATTCATTCAAGATATAAAAAGCACTGATATATTTCAGGCCTACCAAATAAAATTATAATCAGGTTTCACCTAATTTTTATTTGAAGTATAGTTGATTTACAATATTGTGTTAGTTTCAGGTGTCCAGCAAAGTGATTCAGTTATATATATGTAATTTTTTTCAGGTTTTTTCCATTATGGTTATTACAAGGTATTGAATATAGTTCCTTGTGCTATACAGTAAATCCTTGTTGTTTATCTATTTAGTTTGTATCTGTTAATTCCATACTACTAATTTATCTCTCCACCCTCCCTTAGATCTTCTGCCCATTTTTTTATTGGATTGTTTGTTTTCTTGATATTGAGTTATATGAGCTGTTTGTGTATTTTGGATATTAACTCCTTGTTGATCACATTGTTTGCAAATATTTTCTCCCATTCCACAGGTTGTCTTTTCATTTTGTTGATGGTTTCCTTTGCTGTGTAAAAGCTTTTAAGTTTGATTAAGTTCCGTTTGCTTACTTCGGCTTTTAGTTCTTTTGCCTTGGGAGATTGATCTAAGAAAATATTCTTACTATTTATGTTCGAGAATGTTTTGCCTATGTTCTCTTCCTGAGTTTTATGGTGGTATATCTTATAGTTAGGTCTTTAAACCATTTTGAGTTCATTTTTGTATATAGTGTGAGGGACTGTTACAATTTCATTGATTTACATGTAGCTGTTCTGCTTGCCCAACACCACTTGAAGAGACTGTCCTTTCTGTATTGTATATTCTTTTATATTCTTTGTTGTAGATTAATAGGTGTGTGGGTTTATTTCTGCACTATCTATTCTGTTCCATTGATCTGTTTTTTTCTGCCAGTACCATGCTGTTTTGATTACTATAGCTTTGTAGTATTGTCTGAAGTCTGGAAGGGTTATATCTTCAACTTTATTCTTTTTCCTCAGGATTGTTTTGGCAATTCTGGGTCTTTTGTCATTCCATGTAAATTTTAGGATTATTTTTTCTAGTTCTGTGAAAAATATCTTGGGTATTTTGATAGTGATTGCATTCGATCTGTAGGTTGCTTTGGGTAGTATGGCCATTTTAACAACATTAATTATTCCAATTCAAGAGCATGGGATATCTTTTCATTTCTCTGAATCTTTTTTTTTTAATTTATTTATTTAATTTATTTATTTTTGGCTGCACTGGGTCTTCCTTGCTGTGCGGGCTTTCTCTAGTTGTGACGAGCCGGGCCTACTTTTCATTGTGTTGTGCGGGCTTCTCATTGCGGTAGCTTGTCTTGTTGTGGAGCACGGCGTCTAGGCACATAGGCTTCAGTAGTTGTGGCATGTGGATTCAGTAGTTGTGACTTGTGGGCTCTAGAGCACAGGCTGAGTGGTTGTGGTGCATGGGCTTAGTTGCTCGGCGGCATGTGGGATGTTCCTGGAGCAGGGCTTGAACCTGTGTCCCCTGCATTGGCAGACGAATTCTTAACCACTGCGCCACCAGAGAAGCCCTCTCTGAATCATCTTAAGTTTGTTTTATCAATGTCTTATACTTTTAAAGTATAGCTACCTCCTTGGTTAGGTTTATTATTCCTAAATATTTTTTGATGTGATTTTAAACAGGATTGTTTTCTTACTTTTTTTGATATTTTATTGTTAGTGTAAAGAAATGCAACTGATTTCTGTATATTAATCTTGTATCTTGCTACCTTGCTGAATTCATTTATTACTTCTAATAGTTTTTGTGTGGAGATTTTAGGGTTCTCTATATAGAGTATCATGTCTTCTGCAAATAGTGACAGTTTTACCTCTTCCCTTCTAATTTGGATGCCTTTTATTTCTTTTTCTTGTCTGATTGCTGTGTCTAGGTCTTCCAATATTATGTTGAATAGAAGTAGTGAGAGTGGGCATCCTTATCTTGTTCCTGAATTTAGTAGGAAGGCTTTCAGCTTTTCATCATTGAATATTATGTTGGCTGTGGGTTTGTCATAAATAACTTTCATTATGTTGAGATATGTTACCTCTATACCCACTTCGGTGAGAGTTTTTATCATGAATGGATGTTGAATTTTGTCAAACGCTTTTTCTATGCTGTTGAGTTAATCATGTGGTTTTGTCTTTTCTTTTGTTAATGTGGTGTATCACATTGATTGAATTGCATATGTTGAACCATCCTTGTAACCCTGGAATAAATCCAACTTAATCATGGTGTATGATCCTTTCTGTGTATTGTTGAATTAGGTTTGCTAATATTTGTTGAGGATTTTCACATCTATATTCATCAAACATATCCTGTAATTTTTTTTTTTTTTTGTAGTGTCATTGTCTGGTTTTGGTATCAGGGTGATGGTGGCTTCATAGAATGAATTTGGGAGTGTTCCTTCCTTTTCAGTTTTTTGGAATAGTTTGAGAATGCTAGGTATAAGTTCTTCTTTATTTGGTAGAATTCCCCAGTGAAGCTGTCTGGTCCTGGACTTCTGTTTTCAGAGGGTTTTTTGTTTTTTTGTTTTTGTTTTTGCAGATTCTATTTCACTTGTAGTAATCAGTCTGTTCAAATTATGTTTCTTCTTGACTCAGTTTTGGCAAGCTGTGTATTTCTAGAAACGTCCGTTTCTTATAGGTTGTCCAATTTCTTGGCATATAACTGTTTATAGTATTCTTTTATGATTTTTTATGTATCTATGGTATGAGCTGTTATTTCTCCTTTTTTCTTATTTTGTTTATTTGGGTCCTCTCTTCTTCTTGGTGAGCCTGGCTAGAGGTTTGTCAATTTTGTTTATCCTTTCAAAAAAAAAGAGGTTTTATTGACCTTTTCTGTTTTTTAATCTCTGTTTTATTTATTTCCTGTCTGGTCTTTATTATTCCCTTCATTCTGCTGACTTTATGTTTTGTTTGTTCTTCTTTTTCTAATTCTTCTAGGTGGTAGATTATAGAACAAAGTTAACTTTTGAAAAGAAATCCCAAAATTGAAAATAAAATGAAGCAAATTAACCTAACAGTGTATTCCATAACACACAAAGAGGAACTTTTTCAAGTGACTTTAAAACACGGTCATTAAACTATATATATCTGTAGTGGGATATTCTCTAAGGACAAAAATATGAAAAGTTTTTTTCACTGCTCTCAATATTTTTATTTGTGGTGGTAATGTTGTATATGTATTCTTTTTTTTTTTTTTTTTTTTTTTTTTTTTTTGCGGTACGTGGGCCTCTCACTGTTGTGGCCTCTCCCATTGCAGAGCACAGGCTCCGGACACACAGGCTCAGCAGCCATGGCTCACAGGCCTAGCCGCTCCACGGCACGTGGGATCTTCCCAGACCGGGGCATGAACCTGTGTCCCCTGCATCGGCAGGCGGACTCTCAACCACTGTGCCACCAGGGAAGCCCTCTTTTTTTTTTTTTTTTGTGATATGTGGGATAAAGAAGATGAGTAATTATATGATGTAATTATACCATCCCAGTCATTGTTGAGAAGCGGGATTCCCAACATAGGAGAAATGAAATTCAGATTTAAGACAGAAGAGGATAAATGAAAATTCTGTAGTCCTGAATTTAAATTAGAAGTGTCACGGTGTATTTTGTCTCAAATATTTCTCCCTGGCTCTGAAAAGTCCTAGAAACAATAACCAACCCATTAACAATGTGTATACCTGGTACCTAGATTATGGTACTTTAAGACCAATGCTCCTTGGAGAAATATCTTATTCTAATTCTAGGTCAAAAGCAGGAAATGTCTTTTTTTTTTTTTTAAGCAACAAAAACCCAAACTCAATACATTTTAACTTATAAAATATATTGAATACATAGTTCTGAAAAAGTCTGAACACCTCACTGGTGATCAGCCCGGTATCTGTGAGCACTACTAGCTCCCGGATTATGATCTTGAAGTACCATTTTCCACTAAAAGGAATTAGAGCTCCTTGGAAATATTTCTCACTCCAGGACTGGGGCAAGAAACATATTAATTTAAACCAAATGAATTGCCTATTATTGCCCTACCTAATGCAAAATGAATCTAGAATATATTTCCATACAGATAGCATGAAAGTGTATTAGTGTCCTAGAGCTGTTGTAACAAAGTATCACAAACTGGGTGACTTAAAACAATAGAAATTTATTGCCTCATAGTTCTGGGAGCTGTAAGTCTGAAATCAAGGTGTCAGCAGGGCCATGCTCTGTCTGACACTATGGGTAGAATCTTTCCTTGCCTCTTCCCAGCCTCTGGTGGTGGCCAGCAACCCTTGGAATTCCTTGCCTTGGGTCTCATCACTCCAATATCTGTCTCCATCTTTACATAGCATTTTCCCTGTGTCTTTACATTGTTTTCCTTCAGTTCATGTCTATCTCTGTGTCCAAATTTCCCCTTTTTATAAGGATACCAATCATATTGGATTAAGGCTTATCCTAATGACCTCATTTTAACTTGATTGCCTCTGTTAAGATACTATTTCTAAATAAGGTCACTTTCTAAGGTACTGGGGGTTAGGATTTCAACATATCTCTTTGGGAGGAGGTAATTCAACTCATAACAGAAGATATCAAAGACTTCTAGTGTCATGTCAAAAGAATTTAGGAGCCAACATGAAGAGGCTCCCACTGGCCAAAGATGAGACACTTTGAGTATCAATAGGATAGTACGTGCAGCAAGTTGAATTGCATCAAATATTTAAATCCATTAATTTATAATGCTGCTAAAAAACAAAACATTAGGGCTTCCCTGGTGGCGCAGTGGTTGAGAGTCCGCCTGCCGCTGCAGGGGACACGGGTTCGTGCCTCGGTCCAGGAAGATCCCACATGCCACAGAGTGGCTGGGCCCGTGAGCCATGGCCGCTGAGCCTGCGCATCCGGAGCCTGTGCTCAGCAACGGGAGAGGCCACAGCAGTGAGAGGCTCACGTACCGCAAAAAAACCCAAAAAAACATGAAAATTCTGATTGGTCACCATTGGAGAATGGTAGGGAAACGACTCATCATTTTGAAGACTGGTAAATAAAGAAATATAATCAAGCATTTCCAGCCTTTCCAACATGAATTGTACCAATTATCAAATAGTAGATGTAGTGGTTTGAATGGTAGCCCACCAAAAGATACGTTCATGTTCTAATCCTCAGAAACTGTAAATGTTATTTGGAAAAAGGGTCTCTGCAGGTATAATTAAGTTAAGGATTTTGTGATGAAATCTTTACTGTGTTAGGCCCTACATTTATTGACAAGTATCTTTATAAGAGACACGGAGGTGAACAAACAGAAGAGGAAGAGGAAATGTAACCATAGTGGAAGAAATTAGAGCAATGCAGCAACAAGGAATGCCAACAGCCACCAGAAGTTGGAAGAAGCAAAGAACAGATTCTCCCTTAGAGGATCTGGAGGGAGTATGGCCCTGCCAACATTTTTGTTATGGACTTCTGGCCTCCAGAACTATGAGAGAATAAATTTCTGTTGTTTTTAAGCTACCACATTTGTGGTTATTTATTACAACAGCCTCAAGAAACTAATACAGTAGATAAGAGGAAGATTCTCTTTAAAGAAGTATTACAGCTAATAAGTGAATGAAGAATAATAGAATATCACTATTTTGCAACCTCTAATGAATTAAGAAATGGAGGTGTTAAGCACTGACATCTGCCAACATCATAAAAAAAGAAATAAAATAGCCAGGTATTATGTGCTTCTTGATGAAGAGCATGCTACCACCTGTAAGGTAGTCTTACCCACACTCCCACCCCAAAATATATACCCTGAATGTGATCAAGCTTCTGTATCCAACTAACAATGTACAAAAAATACACAGGTTGCAGGGACATTTTCATCTATGTATCAGAAATGCAGCCAGCAAAATCCAGACCCTGGGAAGCCACAGGATAAATGATGTAATTTCTTCAACAAACAAATTCAGAACGAGAAAGGAGCCTACAGAGAAAGACACTTGAAAGACATATCAGTCAATCACAGTATATGGAACTTATTTAGATCCTAATTCAAATAAACTGTAAAAGAAAGATGACAATTATGAGACAATTGGAAATTCAAACGCTTACTGGATATATGATGAAACTAAAGAATTATTGAATTAAATGAAATCTTCCATTAAAAAGTTAAAAATAAGCCAATGAATCCTTATTTACAATCAGTAGCAGTTCTTTGTCCATACAGCTTGTCTTCCAGTGGAAAGACCGTTGATATTCCCAAGAAGGCCTGGTAGGTATTGTGTTATAAGTGTAATTAATATTAAGCGTTGTGTTTAATTACGTGGGTTTCCTCTTTCTCTGATTCTTACATCTTAGCTACATATGCCTTATCTTGATTTACAAGTTGAACAGCTGTGATTTGGGACAGTTAAAAATGGTGAAAAGTAAGGTGCTTGCTCAGATGTTTTTATAAAAATATTCTTCTAATGGCCAAGTTATCTTTGATTTACCTACCAACTTTACCTTCTTACTCATATATCTTTAACTTGATAGAGGCTTCTGATATGAAAGATAATTCTACACAGACAATTTTCTAATAAAATATATCATAGTGGATAAATTAAATCTGAGTTAATCTACAAACTATATCTTAGAGAATTATTATAGAAACTGGAAGTAGATGGCTCAATTTCAGTTCTTCTCCAGAACCTACCTTCCTCTGATAGTAAAGGTAGTAGAGATTATGAAAGGGGAGGTGGCAGAAAGATTATTGTAGCTTCCAGGCCATAGTGGAAGTAAGGAATTTGCATAAATACTAAGGGCTGGTCTTTGATTTAACAAGGGTTTCTGGGAGAAAATCAGGAGATGCAGTTCAAATACCTCCTTGAGAACAAGGGTCTGCATTAATGTAGGATGGTTCTTCAAAGTAAGGAGATAGCAACTAGGGGAAAAAAAGGATGTTTAAACAGGAAAAACGGAGATTTAAAAAAGAAGAGGAATTTGCCATTTTGTATTCCCTGCCAAGTTGAGAGACAATAATAATTATAATGGACTTAGTCTAAAAGATTTAATCACAAGGTACCTCCTCTAAAACTTGTAACAGTCCAATGAGACGAGTAATGTTATCCCTTTGTTATGGATAGGAAACTGAGACTCAGGTTAAGCAGTGACTTGCCCAAGGTTATACTGCTGTTTACTCATGAAATTTTAGAGCTCCAGGTTCAAGGCTCCTTCCACCTGTCTTAGAAATAAGAAGCTATCAATCCAGGAGGATGTGAGGTTTTGAATCAAATTATGTTGGTAGTTAAGCTTGTCAAATATATATTAATTATATATGTGTTAAACTTCATTTGGGAGAAGAAACTATAACATAAAAATTGGAGAGTTGAAAGTGAGATTAGTTGCGATTAAATGTGATTACCTTTGTAAAAGCATCATCAAAATGCATTTATTAAATCATTTAAATAACTGATGTCTCTGTTTCTACATTAGTTGAAAATCATCCATTTGCCATTCCAAATAGCACTTACTCAATTATTGAATTTGGTGAGAATTGTCATTTTTCTAGCAAGAGTATAATCAAAACATTTCTGTCTAACTTTATAATTATATTTTAAGTGCTTTCATAAAACAAGAAAATGGAGGGTTACCATTTTTAGTGGTAGAACATTGGGAAGGGGAAGTCTTTCTATTTTACCTCATGGACCAGTGGTATAACTCCCATTGTGTAGATAGAAAAATAAATGAGGGGCTTCCCTGGTGGCGCAGTGGTTGAGAGTCCGCCTGCCGATGCAGGGGTCGCGGGTTCGTGCCCCGGTCCGGGAGGATCCCGCATGCCGCGGAGCGGCTGGGCCCGTGGGCCATGGCCGCTGAGCCTGCGTGTCCGGAGCCTGTGCTCCGCAACGGGAGGGGCCGCGACAGTGAGAGGCCCGCGTACCGCAAAAAATAAAAAAATAAAAAAATAAATGAAATTGGGCCTGTGCCAACGTCATTGCGCAATAAATTAGAAAAGGCCATGTGTATTGACAGGGATAGTGGTACAGCAGTACCCAAGAGCATGAGCTTTGTAATCAGACCAAGATGCTTGTCCTTGTTCCAGTCATAGGCAAGTTACCTCATCTGTAAAATGGCAGTAATATTAGTAACTCTCTCTACTTTAGAGAGTTGTGGGAGAATTAAGAGATAATACATGTAAAGCCCCTTAGCACAGTGATTGGCACATAGTAGGTCCTCCGTAAAGATCAGGGGTAATAATAATAATTTTGATGGTAATGAAAATGGGTTCTATTTTGTCTTTGTCTAGATTATGGTAAGCAGTGGAGTGGAACAAAAATTAGGAATCAGAACACTTCTGAACTGAGTTCACCAATTAAGCAAGCTCATACCTATCTTTTGGGGTTTTTTTTAAACTTTTTATTTTATATTGGAGTATAGTTGTTTAACAGTGTTGTGATAGTGCAAGTTCATATCTATCTTTTGAATGTGTAAGTTTTTTCCATTGGTAAAATTAGAATCAAAGAAGAAAGCAATTCCAAGTTTGAGATAAAACACATACTACACTCTAGATAAGTACATTTTTTAATACCAGTTCTTGAGGATAGATCATTTGAATAACTGATTTCTCTGTCTCAACATCAGTTGAAAATCATCACTTTACTGAAATGACTCAGATTGTTTAAAACTGAGGCTTTATATAAACTCTAGTCAAGAGTTATAATTGCTCATTTGTGAAGTATAGAATGCATTACCATTCCTCAGTAAATCTCAAATTAAAATGATAAGTTTTCAGGCTTCAGATATGTTGTAGTGTGTGATAAAAATCAATACTGTTATTTGGCCACAGGATGGCAAAATACACCTGAACCCAGATAGAATACAGGACTAGGAAACCACAGTCCCTAGAATGGTGTTTCATCTCCTCTTCATATATTTTGCTGCCTGCTTAGTGACATTTACCACTAGCAATGGTTTTATTTTCAAACGATAGAATTCATCACATATTTGCTTCTTAATTCTAATTTTAGCAAACGACAACACAATCAAGTCCAAATCCCTTCTTTCTGTCTCTCTCCCCTTTTCGCTTAACCTCCCTTTATATACTTTCCTTTCTCCCTTCTCTTCTCAGTCTCCTTTCTTCCTTTGCTTTTATTTTTCCTTTTTAATGCAGTAGTTACAGAATACCAAACATAGCCTCTGTTCGGTGACAGAGGCTGTTTTACATCACAGAGGCTGTTGATGTAATTTCATCATTCCAGTATTGGCTTAAAAAATGAAATCAGAATTTCTGTCTGACTTTTTACAAATGTGATTGGATGATTATCAAATACAGACCATTTTGAAAGTCTCAGTATATTCTTAGTCTCCATACTTAGCCCTCTTAATTTTAACCTTAACCAATCATAACATTTAAAAAATATTTTATTGGGGGTGGGGGGACCACAAAATGAGGGAAATTAAATTACCAAAACCATCAAAGGAAAACTATAGAAAATAAAAATGAAACTCTTGTGTTCTTGTCTCTACTCACACCTCTCAATCACACCTGTGTTTTCCCTGTACCTATCTCTAGATAATGGAATCATGCTTTAAATTTTATATGCAACTTGCTTTTTTCATAGACCCAGTCTATCTCTTCCTAGGCTAGTAAATTTCAAGCTGACTCAGGTGTTTTTTAGTGGCTGCATGGAGTTTCATAGTATGAGTATACAATAATTTATTTAACTTGAAAGTGCAGTTAGACTCTTTCCTTTTTTGCTATTTTAAACATTGTTGCAACAATATCCTTGTGCGTGCCCCTATATATGCTTTTGTTACTATCTTTGTAGGGTGGATTCTAAGAAATGGAGTTGATGAGTCTTAGGATTTCCACCTGTTAAGTATTAATTGATAGTCACAAGTTACCCACGCTATAGGTTGTCCCTCCTATCTCTGACTTTATAAAGATCCCATGTAGCTGTCCTATAAAGTTGAGACCAACTTCCTTTCTCATTCCTCCAGAAAAAGTTCTTTGCCTTTTAAAATTTGTTTCTGTATCTTTCTTCATACTACACACTTACAATGTTTTTCTTCACATATCTATCCTTTCTTCCTTTCTGGAGAAATCAGCTCTTGAAACCTTTAATTCCTTCCATCATTTCCCTTATCATTATTTCTCTATATTTTTTTAATCATTTGGAAAGTAATAATATTTGATATAATTACTTGTGCAGTTTGTTTCAACATACATTTTAAAGGGAAAACTAAAACAAACATTTCCCCAGTGTTCTTTATTCTGGTACTTATTTTTCTTTCATACAAAGGGAAAGATTAAGCTGTGCCTAATTCTAAGGCCTGGAAATATTGTCTTTTCTAAATTTTGTACATAGTTTCTCCTTTTTTAAAAAAGCATTGTAATTACTTTTTGTCTGATTCCCACTAGACTTTTCTTCCATTCATTCAACAGATATTAATGGCACATCAAGTCCTATTCTAGGCCAGGAGGGTACAGCACAGAACAAAACAGACAAAATTCCCTTCACTCCTGAAGTTCATAAGACTGGTGAGACAGATAATAGACGAAATAACTAAGTAAATATTATATAACATGTTAGGTAATTGTAGAAATTCGGGTGAGAAGAGTGGAGATGGAAAGAAAGATTCATCATATGTTTTGAAAAGAGATGAAGTTAGGCTTGCTTTCGGTAGAACATGAGGTTTAGATAAAGGAACTATCAAAAATACCTCATAGGTTTCTGGGACTTCCCTGGCAGTCCAGCGGTCCAGTGGAAGTCCACTTCCACTGCAGGGGGCACGAGTTCAGTCCGTGGTTGGGGAGCTAAGATCCTGCATGCCGCAGGCACGGCACAGCCAAAAAAAACCCCTCAGGTTTCTGTTAAGTAAGTGGGAGGATGTTGCTAAGATTGGGGAAAATTGAGGGAAAGACATGTTTGGGTGAGAAAATTTCTGTTTTGGTTAGGTTTAGACATCTGTTGAACGTTCAACTGGAGACGATAATAAACTGTTGAATATGAGTTTAGAACTCAGTAAGCTGACGTGGAGATAAAGATTTGTGAATCACTTAGCATGTATAGGTATTTATAGCCATGGAATGTATGAGATCATGGGAGGAGTGTAAGGGGAGAAAGGGGAAGCATGCTGATATTTAGAAAATGGGCCAAGGAGGAACATCCAAAAAACAAGACTGGGAAGGGGCAGGAAATGATGTAGCATATGAACCAGGAGAATAGGAGTAAGGATAAGGGGTGGACACAGGCACCAAGGGAAGAGAATGTTTCAAAAAGAGTGGTTACTGCTGTCCACTGCTGCTGAGAAGCAAATAAGATAATGATAGAAAAGATCTTGGATTTATCAAGTTGAAGGACATTGACAAAAGCCATTATAGGGACTTCCCTCGTGGTGCAGTGGTTAAGAATCCGCCTGCCAACATAGGGGACACGGTTTCGAGCCCTGGTCTGGGAAGGTCCCACATGCCATGGAGCAACTAAGCGCGTGCACCACCACTACTGAGCCTGTGCTCTAGAGCCTGCGAGCCACAACTACTGAGCCCGCGCACCTAGAGCCCGTGCTCCGCAACAAGAGAAGCCACTGCAGTGAGAAGCCCACGCACCGCAATGAAGAGTAACCCCGCTCACCACAAGTAGAGAAAATCCACACGCAGCAACGAAGACCCAACGTGGCCAAAAATAAACATTTATTTATTTATTTATTTTAAAAGCCATTATAGTGTAGTGATGGAGATGGAAGATAAATTATAGTGAATTGAGAAGAAAATAAGTAAAAAAAATGGTGAGAGCAAATATAGACAACTTTTTGAGAAGCTTTGTTGTTAGCTCACAGAAATAGGATTGTATTTAGTGGGGTTAAAGAGGTCAATTGATTTTTTTTCAATGGTTTTTACTGTGGTAAAATACACATAAAATTTACCATCTTAACCATTTTTAAGTGTACAGGTCAGTGATATTAAGTGTATTCATATTGTGCAACTGTTACCACCATCTATCTCCAGAACACTTCATCTTGCAGAACTGAAACTCTTTGTACATTAAAAAATAATTTCCCATTCCCCTCTAACCCCAGCCCCTGGTAACCATCATTCTACATTGTATCTGTATGATTTTGACTACACTAAGTACCTCATATAAGTGAGATCATACAGTATTTGTTCTTTTTTATTGAATTATAGTTGGTGTATAATATTATGTAAGTTGCAGGTGTACAATATAGTGGTTCACAATTTTTAAAGGTTACACTCCATTTACAGTTATAAAATATTGGCTATATTTCCTGTGTTGTACAGTATATCCTTATAGCTTATTTTTTATATAATCGTTTATATCTCTTAATCTCCTACCCCTATATTGCCCTTCCTCCCCACTAGTAACCACTAGTTAGTTCTCTATATCTGTGAATCTGTTTCTTTTTTGCTATATTCATTAGTTTAATTTTTTAGATTACACATATAAGTGAAATCATACAGTATTTGTCTTTCTCTATCTGACTTATTTCACTTAGCAAAATACCCTCCAAGTCCATGCATGTTGTTGCAAATGGCAAAATTCCCTTCTTTTTTATGGCTGAGTAGTATTCTGTTATATATATATATACCATGTTTTCTTTATCCGTTCATCTGTTGAGGGACACTTAGTTTGCCTCCATATCTTGACAATTATAAGTAATACTGCTGTGAACATTGGGGTGCATATATCTTTTCAAATTAGTGTTTTCATTTTTTTCGGGTATACAGGAATGGAATTGCTAGTCATGTGGTGGTTCTATTTTTAGTTTTTGAGAAACCTCCATACTGTTTTCCACAGTGGCTACATGAATTAACATTCCCAACAACAGTGAGCAAAAGTTCCCTTTTCTCCACATCCTTGCCAGTATTTGTTATTTGTGTTCTTTTTGGTGGTAACCATCCTGGCAGGTGTGAGGTGATATCTCATTGTGGGTTTTTTTAATATATAAATTTGTTTACTTATTTTTTATTTTTTAGCTGCGTTGGGTCTTTGTTGCTGCACATGGGCTTTCTCTAGTTGCAGTGAGCGGGGCCTACTCTTCATTGCAGTGCACGGGCTTCTCATTGCGGTGGCTTCTCTTGTTGCGGAGCAGGGCTCTAGGCGTGCGGGCTTCAGTAGCTATGGTGCACAGGCTCTAGAGCACAGGCTCAGTAGTTGCGGCACATGGGCTTAGTTGCTCCACGGCATGTGGGATCTTCCTGGACCAGAGCTGGAACCCATGTCCCCTGCATTGGCAGGCAGATTCTTAACCACTGCGCAACCAGGGAAGTCCCTTATTGTGGTTTTGATTTGAGTTTCCCTGATGATTAGCAATGTTGAGCATCTTTTCATGTGCCTGTTAGCCATCTGCATGTATTCTTTGGAAGAATGTCTATTCAGTCCTGCAGATTTTTTAATTGGGTTTGGTTGGTTGTTGCTATTTTGATGCTGAGTTGTATGAGCCGTATATATATTTTGGATATTAACCACTTATCAGTCATATAATTTGCAAAAATTTCCCCCTGTTCAGTAGGTTGTCTTTTCATTTTATCAGTGGTTTCCTTTCCTGTGCAAAAGCTTTTAAGTCTGATTGGGTCCCTTTTTTTTTTTTTTTCCTTTTATTTCCTTTGCTGTGGGAAATGGATCCAAAAAAATATTGCTGTGATTTATGTCAAAGAGTGTTCTGCCTATGTTTTCCTCTAGGAGTTTTATACTATGCAGTCATACACTTAGGTCTTTAATCCATTTTGAGTTTATTTTTGTATATAGTGTTAGAGAATATTCTAATTTCATTATTTTACATGTAGCTGTCCAGTTTTCCCAGCACCACTTATTGAAGAGACAGTATTTTCTCCATTGTATATTCTTGCCTTCTTTGTCATAGTGAATTGACCATAAGTGCATGGGTTTTTTTCTGGGCTCTCTGTTCTGTTCCATTAATCTATGTGTCTATTTCTGTGCCAGTACCATACTGTTTTGATTACTGTAGCTTTGTAGTATAGTCTGAATTCAGGGAGCCTGATTCCTCCAGCTCTGTTCTTTCTCAAGATTGTTTTGGCTCTTTCGGGATCTTCCATGTTTCCATACAGGTTTTAAAATTATTTATTCTAGTTCTGTGAAAAATGCAGTTGGTATTTTAATAGGGATCACATTGAATCTGTAGATTATTGGGTAGTATGGTCATTTTAACAATATTAATTCTTCCAGTCCAAGAACATGGTATATCTTTCCATCTGTTTGTGTCATCTTCAGTTTCTTTCATCAGTGTCTTATAGTTTTCCAAGTACAGGTCTTTTACTTCCTTAGGTAGGTTTATATCTAGACATTTCATTCTCTTTGATGTGATGGTAAATGGGATTGTTTCCTTTGTTTCTCTTTCTGGTAGTTCATTGTTAGTGTATAGAAATGCAAAAGATTTCTGTATATTAATTTTGTATCCAGCAACTTCACCCAATTTATTGATGAGCTCTACTAGTTTTCAGGTGGTGTCTTTAGGATTTTCTATGTATAGTAATCATGTCATCTGCAAACAGCGACAGTTTTGCTTCTTCCTTTCCAATTTGGATTCCTTTTCTTTTTCTTGTCTGATTGCTATGGTGAGGACTTCCAATACTGTGTTGAGTAAAAGTGGCAAGAGTGGGCATCCTTGTCTTGTTCCTGATATTAGAGAAAATGCATTCAGGTTTTCACCATTGAACATGATGTTAACTGGGGGTTTGTTATATGGCCTTTATTATGTTGAGGTATGTTCCCTCTATGCCCACTTTCTAGAGACTTTTTTTTTATCATAAATGCATGTTGAATTTTGTCAATAGTTTTTTCTTCATCTATTTGTCTGATTATATAGTTTTTATTCTTCACTTTCTTTTTTTTTTTTTTTTTCTTTGCGGTATGTGGGCCTCTCACTCTTGTGGCCTTTCCCGTTGCGGAGCACAGGCTCCGGACACGCAGGCTTAGCGGCCATGGCTCACAGGCCCAGCCGCTCCGCGGCATGTGGGATCTTCCCAGACCGGGGCACGAACCCGTGTCCCCTGCATCGGCAGGCAGACTCTCAACCACTGCGCCACCAGGGAAGCCCAAGGTAATTATTGATAGATATATATTTATTGCCATTTTAGGCCTTGTTTTCCAGTTGATTTTGTATTTCTTCCTTGTTTCTTTTTCTTTTTTTCCTTTTGTGGTTTGATGATTTTCTTTTGTATCATGCTTGTGTTCTCTTTTTGACTTTTGTGAATCTGTGGTTACTCTGTTTTCAAGTAACAGAACCCCTTTAACCCCTTCTTATATCTATTTGCTTTAGACTGTTAGTCAAATAGGCTCAAATACATTCTAAAAAAAAAGAATCTACATTTTCTTACTCTCTTCCTCCACATTTTATGATTTCAACGTCCTCTTTTGTATCTTCGTGTTTATTCTTTTGCTGTTCACTGTGGTTATCACTTCACAAAAACTTTTTGATTTTTTTTTAATCTGAATACTGGTTTAATAAGTGATTTACTTTACAATTGTGATTTTCTCTTTCCTATAGATTCTTGCTTTTCTTCTCTTTAAACAAGATCTTTAAATATTTCTTTTAGGATAGGTTTAATATCGCTGTATTCTTTTAGTTTTTGGTTGTCTGAGAACTTCTTTATCTCTTCTTCTATTCTAAATGGTAATCTTGCTGGGTAGAGTATTCTAGGTTGCAGATTTTTCCCTTTCAGGACTTTAAATATATTTTGCTACTCTCTTCTGACCTGCAGTGTTTCTGTAGAGATATCAGCTGAGAGTCTCATGGGGGTCCCTTGTAATTAACTCTTCTTCTCATTCTGCCTTTAGAATTCTCCTTATCTTTAACTTCTTCCATTTTATACGATGTCTTGGTATAGGTCTGTTTGGGTTCATCTTGTTTGGGACCCTCTGTGCTTCCTGTACCTGGATGTCTCTTTCCTTCTTCAGGTTTGGGAAGTTTTCAGCCATAATTTTTTCAAGCACATTTTTGATCCCCTTTTCTCTTTCTTCTCTTACTGGAATCCCTATTATGTGTAGATTGGGAAGCTTTATATTATCTCATAGGCTCTTATATTGCTTTCATTTTTTAAAATCTGGTTTTCTATCTGCTGTTCTGATTGGGTGATTTCCATTATTCTATCTTCCACTCAGATTTCCCATAGGCTCTGAGTTTACAAAGCCGGCAGTGGAGGCGTAAATCTGCACAACTCAGATTTCTGCCCTACCATGTGTGGCCAACCCGCTGGCGCACTCCCAGAACTCGTAGAGGTGGCGCCAAGTCATCTGAGAGAAAGAGGTTTTTATGGGTGCCCCCTTCCTTCCTTCCACACTCCTTAATAAAGGTGCTTCACTTCTATGGTGGGCCCAGGCTTCCGCATACACCCCTGGTTGCGGCCTGTACCATGCTCCAGCCCCTTCAGGCTGTCTCCACACGGCCAACCCCAGTCCTCTCCTCAGGTCTGTGCTCTTAAGCCCGAGTTTCAGCACCCAGCCGCCACCCACACCAGTGGACACACGTCTCAGGCTCAGGAGCATAGGGCAAGGGCCCAGATCATCTGTGCAGGTCTCTCTCTGTTCTGCCTGCCACAAACCGACTGCTGCGTTCTCCTCCAAGCCTCTGAAACTCCCTCTCGGTCCAGCTGACGTCCCCACCAGTGAAGGAGCTTCCCAGGGTGCAGGAACATTTCCTGTTTCACAGCTCCCTCCCAGGAGTGCAAGTCCTTTCCTGATTTCTTTTTTTTTTTTTTCTTTCTTTCACTCTACCTGGTTACGTGGAGATCTTTCTTGTGATTTGGGGTATTTGAGAAATTCTGCCAGTGTTCACTAGGTATTCTGTGAGAATGGTTCCAGATATAGATGTATTATTGATGTATTTGTGGGAGGAAGTGAGCTCCACACATCCTTCTTTTTTTTTTTCCCCTCCCTCCCACTCTTAATCTACCTCCCTCTGCCAGACATTCATTTATCTGCTTTTTGTCACTGTGGATTAAATTGCAGTTCCTAGAGTTTTATATAAATTGGAATCATATACTATATTCTCTCTTTGAGAGAACAGCATAAATATATTTTAGATTTTTTTTAAATTTTATTTATTTTTATACAGCAGGTTCTTATTAGTTATCTATTATATATATATTAT
This sequence comes from Globicephala melas, assembly GCF_963455315.2. Lineage (NCBI taxonomy): Eukaryota > Metazoa > Chordata > Mammalia > Artiodactyla > Delphinidae > Globicephala > Globicephala melas. The sequence goes on from NC_083315.2 coordinate 155,805,258, forward strand.
AATGTATACATGTCAATCCCAATCTCCCAATTCATACCACCACCACCACCACCACCACCCTGCTGCCTTCCCCTACTTGGTGTCCATACATTTGTTCTCTACATCTGTGTCTCAATTTCTGCCCTGCAAACCGGTACCAATGCCCTGTACCATTTTTCTAGATTCCACATATATGCGTTAATATACGATATTTGTTTTTCTCTTTCTGACTTACTTCACTCTGTATGACAGTCTCTAGATTCATCCACGTCTCTACAGATGACCAAATTTCATTCCTTTTTATGGCTGAGTAATATTCCATTGTATATATGTACCACATCTTCTTTATCCATTCATCTGTCGATGGGCATTTAGGTTGCTTCTGTGACCTGGCTATTGTAAATAGTGCTTCAGTGAACATTGGGGTGCATGTGTGTTTTTGAGTTATGTTTTTCTCTGGGTATATGCCCAGGAGTGGAATTGCTGGGTCATATGGTAATTCTGTTTTTAGTTTTTTAAGGAACCTCCATACTGTTCTCCATAGTGGCTGTATCAATTTACATTCCCACCAACAGTGCAAGAGGGTTCCCTTTTCTCCACACCCCCTCCAGCATTTGTTGTTTGTAGATTTTCTGATGATGCCCATTCTAACTGGTGTGAGGTGATACCTCATTGTAGTTTTTATTTGCATTTCTCTAATAATTAGTGATGTTGCGCAGCTTTTCATATGCTTCTTGGCCATCTGTATGTCTTCTTTGGAGAAATGTCTATTTAGGTCTTCTGCCCATTTTTGGATTGGGTTGTTTGTTTTTTTAATATTGAGCTGCATGAGCTGCTTGTATATTTTGGAGATTAATCCTTTGTCAGTTGTTCCATTTGAAAATATTTTCTCCCATTCTGAGGGTTGTCTTTTTGTCTTATTTGTGGTTTCCTTTGGTTTGCAAAAGCTTTTGTTTCGTTAGGTTCCATTTGTTTATTTTTGGTTTTTTGTTGTTGTTTTGTTTTTTTGCAGTACGCGGGCCTCTCACTGTTGTGGCCTCTCCCGTTGCGGAGCACAGGCTCCGGACGCCCAGGCTCAGTGGCCATGGCTCACGGGCCTAGCCGCTCCGCGGCATGTGGAATCCTCCCGGACCAGGGCACGAACCCGTGTCCCCTGCATCAGCAGGAGGACTCTCAACCACTGCGCCACCAGGGAAGCCCTATTTTTGTTTTTATTTCCATTACTCTACAAGATGAATCAAAAAAGATCTTGCTGTGATTTATGTCAAAGTGTGTTCTTCCTATGTTTTCCTCTAAGAATTTTATAGCGTCTGGTCTTACATTTAGTTCTTTAATCCATTTTGAGCTTCCTTTTGTGTATGGTGTTAGGGAGTGTTCTAATTTCATTCTTTTACATGTAGCTAGCTGTCCAGTTTTCCCAGCACCACTTATTGAAGAGACTGTCTTATTGCTTTTGGTGCCTTTTGGCCACATGCTGAGAAAGCCAGTTCTCTATTGCTTTTTTTTTTTTTGCGGTACGCGGGCCTCTCACTGTTGTGGCCTCTCCCACTGCGGAGCACAGGCTCTGGACGCGCAGGCTCCAGACACGCAGGCTCAACGGCCATGGCTCATGGGCCCAGCCGCTCCACGGCATGTGGGATCTTCCCAGACCGGGGCACGAACCCATGTCCCCTGCATCGGCAGGCGGACCCTCAACCACTGCGCCACCAGGGAAGCCCTCTATTGCTTTTTAATGAGGATAAACCTAATAAATATAAAACATTAAAAGGCAGCACACAAGTGATAAAGGCAGTAGAAGAGATGTACAATAGGGGTTTGTTCAAAAGAGTTCAATACGGGAAGAAATAACTGGAGACTGTCCCAGTCTCTGAGGTACGTCCCTTTCTGTGCCACTGCCGCCAGATTAGTCTAGGCTGTCAGGACTTTATGCCTATTAGTGAAAAGAAGAGAGGGGAGGAGAGCAAGAGGGAGATGATAGAAAATCTTGACCCCTGGGGTGTGTTCTTGACAGGTGGAGAATAGATTTTATCCTGTTCTTTTCTGTTGACCTAGACTGTGCTGAGGAGGGAAGTACATGTATTTTGATTTTAACTCCTTTTGAAAAATATTATCTGTAACTTTGACCCCACTAGAGAAAAATTGTGAGTTTTTGTAAGTTCTTTTCTGGAGAGCTAAGATATAATTCTCTTCAGTTTGGAAAGATACTTCAGTGGGTCCATAACAGGATGTGATAGAGTGGAACTGAAAATTGCTTTGCATAATAAAGTGAAGTACAATGGAGACATTATACTTCTATTCAAGTTATTTGGTCTGCCATTCCACTCAGTGGGTCTGTGAGGCAGATAAAAGATGCTGTCAAGACTGAAACAGTCAATTCATGTTGGTAAAACTCAGGGAATAATTGTGTGACTCATTTTTATGACTTCCCCACATTGACCATGCACTGGAAGGCATTGTTCAGGTGGCCGGCATTTTTGGTGGTGATGACTCCTGTTGGTATCCTCAATGAAGAAATTGAAAAGTTAATTGAGGGTCATGGAACGACTTTCATTAAAGAAGACTGACACCGTAGTCTGCTTTATTTTATAGACAGTTTAAGTGATTTTCAAGAGTGTTCAAGAGTGTTGAACTTTAGAACTTAATTCTCATTTAAGGTGGGATTTTTAAGAAGAGTTTTGAGTTTTCCCTTGGCAGTGAGACAGTGGTTTGGGGACTTGAGGGATTGGTTCCATTTACTCAGGCTAGAGCTGAGCAAGAAAGATGTTTAATAAGGACTTCCTCCGTGGGGTGTGGGTAATGAACTTTAAAAACAGGGATATCTGATATTCAGTTTTAAGTTCTTTTCCTGTTTTGTGCTGTAAATACTCACCATTGATTGCTAACCTTCAGTAAACATTGGTTGTACCACCAGCCTTGAGTTATTAGTGCCTTGCAGAATGGAGAGAGGGGGCTGCCTTCATTAAATAAGATAATGCATCTAAAATACTTACTACAGGTCGCTGCACCAGAGTATAAGCACTACCTAAGTGTTAGGTCATATTATTATGCTTTGGGAATACAGAAAGCTGCCCAGCGTGGAGAAATACAGAGGAGGCAGTCGGAGGTGATCAGAGGGGAGCTGGGTTGGGAGTTTAGAATAAGAGCTGACAAATGACACTGAGGACATTTCAATCCTCATCCTCACTTCCCCTCATTCTCAACTCCCCCTCCCCCAAATCCTGAGGAACATTAGGGAGCATACTTAGCTTCAAACAGTTACTTGAGTAGTTATTCCACTTGGATATTAAAAGGAAAGGGGGACCTTAGAGGCTAAAACCTTGTGATAATGTGGGACCTAGACAATTAAGTCTCAAAACTTGTTCAAGAGGACTCTGGGCAGATACGGATGGAAGAATAGGGGGAAGGAGTAGAATATTCTTCAGAATCCACAACTTAAGAAAATATTATGCTCTTGTTTGGCTTTTAACACTATTGTGCACCTGATAACAGTTACTAGTATCAGTTAATTTTGTACCAACTAGGCTATAAAATTCTGTGTGTTCAGGATAGAGTTCTCTCAATGGCGGGGGACCACTGAACTGGCCTGAGTTATCCCCTTGTAGATAACTGTACTTTGCAATGTCTATGGTCTGTCTGAACTAAACAAAACACAAAGCTCTGTTTCTTTCTTGTTTACTCCAAAAAACCTTTGTTTTCTTGCGTTTAATCTTTTCCCTAGACCAAAATACCCTGCACATTGTAGACAGATTAGTCTTTCTAGAATAATGCTATATTGCCCAGATTCTGAAGTGGCTTCATAGCATTTATTAGATTGAGTCCACGCTCAACCTGGAGGCCAGCTCTTCCACAGCATGGCCTCACTGTCACTCTTACCTGTTGATGTGCATGAACCCCTCACCCAGGTCAGGCTCACCTGCTAATCCAACCACTTTACACCTGCCTCTTCCCAACCCCAAACTCCCTTCCTCTTGCCACTGAGCTAAATTTTACCCCCACCTCCAGATCTCACTGAAAAACCATCTTTCTTGTGAAAATCTCCCAAGTATTCTAGTCCATATTGATTTTTTTTCTGTCTATGTTGACATTGGTCTCTTGGATTCATCAATCAGTTGAACAGTTATTTGTTGAGTGCTGACAGTATGGCCAAGAACGTAATGCAAATACTGTTATTGATTATGTGCTCTGTTACATTTCTAACTTACTTATATGTGTATGTACTTACTGCCAAAAACAAACCACCTTAGGAACTGTTTGTTTTCTCACAGAATTAGACCCAAAATATCAATGCAATAAATATATCTTGAATTGACTGAAGTATATTCATGATAAACTTAACTAGGATACAGGTCACTTGTTAACTTGTCAGCTTATGATCACTAACTGTATTAACAGGGTGATGAATCTTCTTAATAATAAATATTTTTTATTATGCTTGACCTCATTAAATCTTGCATAGTGACAGATATTGTTTTAAAATTTTTATTAACAGCTCTTTTTCCTAGCTCAAAAAAGGTATTACAGATGATAATCAGCAGAACAAGTAAAAACAAAACCTCACCTCTATAGAGTTAGCCAGTGTGTAGACTTTATTACATAGGCACATTTTTTTTAAGTAAGCTGTTTTTAACATAAAATAAATCACATAGTACAAGCAGTTACATTGAATGAGGACAGATGATGAAGGAAGGAAAAGCCAAGCCTTGGATCAGCTGAATCATTCACTGGATCTTGGGTCCCTCCATCCTGACACATTGAAATGCTCTATGAGCATTACAAAAATGGAGAGTGAGGAGGGGGTGCTTTTTTAGCGCTCCCTGGCTTAAAACACTGATTGATTTTGTTTCATTTCTTGAATATGGTAAACTTTCTCCAGGTTCTCTTGGCAGGTTGACTGACACAAAGGTTAAATGCATGCTGACTTAGGGTCAGAGGAGTTCATATTCTTTCCTCTGTCACCCCAGTACTTCAAAACCCTTAGATGCTTTGGTCCAACAGGTTGCTGTCAGGATCTGATTGCACATCTGCTTTCCCAGAACCGCTCCCATTGGAAACCACGTGTGGGTGCTGACCCTGAAGCACACAGAGGCCAGACAGCGGTGCTTAAGGCTTCAGTCACAGTGCGGCTAGATGGTGTCCACAGCCAGCACTGAGGGTTTGATCTGAGGCAGAAGGTGGGACTGAACAGGAAGAGGATGCTAAAATTCCTTTACTTTGTCTGGCTGGAATTGAGCCATTATATTTGAGCAACTCTTAGTATAGGAATCTAAAATCAAACTAACACATACCACGAAAGAGATGCTCTTTTGTAGCTTGTACACATTTTTTAAAAATAATTACATTTTCATGTTACTAAGAGACTGTGAGGATAGGGAGGACTGACCCTTTCATCTCCTTTTGCCATAACTGTGTTACAGATAGTCCCAGAATGTTTACTAAGTTTGTTTTCCCCCTCGATTTCTGCAGTCTTTTGTATAAAAGGATATATCTGTAAATTGTTGATCATCCCGACATAGCCCCTTGGAGGGTTAGACCGACTTCTGCTTCAGGTAGTACCCAAATCCTATCAGTTCCTCTTCACCTTCACACCACTGTTGTGCTGGGTGATGCCAGAGGAACTTCCAGAGCAGTGTTCCAACTGATCTTCACCGTCCTTTTGATCCTCCATGTTTATCTGTGTTTTGAAGGCAACTACAAAATAGAGGACTGCAGGGTTGTCTGGGCAGATGGTAAAGGATAGAGACATTAAAAGAGAAAAGATGGGCCAGCTGCTTTTCCCAGTATTCAAATTTTAAACTTCTTGGTTCTTAAGATTATATGAAGAGTCCTATTGATATGAAGTATCACTGACAGTGGCACCAAAGACAGTTTGTAAAATAATCCGTAACACTGGAGTTGGAAAGGATCTGAGGGAACAATCAGTCCAGCGTCCTCACTTTTTTAGCTGAGGTTTCTGAAGCCCAACTGGGAAAATTGCAAGTGACTTAACATGATGATTGTCTTCATGACTGTGTCCTTTAAAGATTCAGAGAAACCCCAATTCTCCCTTGATAAAGGGCACGCCCACCAATGTCTTTACATCAACAGTCTTCCGTGTCCTTGTGTTTGGCCTTAGCTCCCTTTAGGGAAGCTGGTTACTGGGACAGCACCTTGACCAAATACTTATTGAACTGAATTAATTCTGTTGTTTATCCCTGCTAGGCAATCTTTTATTATTCCTGGAGCTCCTTACATTTAAGGCCTCTAGTTCAAGTATTTTTTTTTATTTATTTATTTTTTGCGGTACGCAGGCCTCTCACTGTCGTGGCCCCTCCCGTTGCGGAGCACAGGCTCCGGACGCGCAGGCTCATTAGCCATGGCTCACGGGCCCAGCTGCTCCGCGGCAAGTAGGATCTTCCCGGACCGGGGCAAGAACCCGTGTCCCCTGCATCAGCAGGCGGACTCTCAACCACTGCGCCACCAGGGAAGCCCCTAGTTCAAGTATTCTGAGGTTTGGTGGCCAGTGCTGTATTTGTCATTTCTCTATATTTTTTCATATTGCCATTCTGTTTTTTGATTCTGTTCTTTTATAGCTTTTCTTTACATGCAGTTATTATTTGCCTCTCTCCAGGCGCTACCAAACACATTGCTATGGATAGTTTCTGCCTTTACAGGCCTGGAATTGCAAATTCAGAGATACTTTTTTTTTCCCCCCAATTGTTAAAAGGACTAGACTCTAAATCAGGTTTGCTAAGGCACAGTATAAGAAATGTAAAAATTCCATATTCCTACTTTAGTTAATACATGGGAAAATACTACTGACACACACATTTATTTTCTACATTTATGTCTCTTTCACTTTTAATTCTTTAAATACATAAATATGAGTCGCAATGTCCAAAGCAAGTTTCATTTAAAAAGAACATAATTAAATGGTAGAGAGATGGTGACTTGTAGGGAATTGGCACTTAGACATTGGTAATGACAGTATGTTTAGAAGGTGAAAATGCTATGACTAATTTTATATAAGAGCTGTCATGTTTTGAATGACACTTGTTAGTGAAATGTTAAGAGATAATTCCTTTACTAGATAATATTTTTTGTGGATTTAGCTTTTTGGTCAGTTTTGTTTGAATTTCCTGTTGCATTCTTAACATCACCTAAACTCTAGATATGCTAGAATTAACTTATAATCATTCGTAGAAGAGTTAAAGTTACCATTCCCACCTAGGAAAAATTTTAAAAGTAGGCTAAATGGCAGTGCTTCCTAGTCAAATCAACTTAATATTTTAAAGATTTTTAAGAAAAATTTCCGATCATTCTCTCTTTTCCCACCACGAAACTTATTATGAGATTTAAAGCAGCTCTGAAATCATGATGTCACTTCACACGTTTCAGCCTTACTACCCCAGGCCTCCATCTTTCTTACTATGGTGACAAAATAAATGCACAGTAACATTGGCCAGTGGTTAATGTTGGGGAAAACAAAGACCTAGCACACCAAGACTGTCCATGTACTCTATTAAATGCTTTCTTCTCCCTCTCACCATTCGAATGGTCAAGGCTTAGGCTCACAGAGCTGTCTGACTTGCAAGAACAAAACTGAATCAATAATCTGGACTGTGACAGCATCTGTGCTACTGTTATCTTTGGGCACAAAAATGTTTTTCAATATGAATAAGATATACTGTAGTTTAAGTTCAGATGCACATTAAGTGCTTAAGTGCTGACAGTTATCACTAGTTGACAGTGGAGGCAAGGAAAGAAAAATTATTTAAGTTCTCCAGGAAATAGAAGCATGCTTGTGTGCTTTAATGTGTTTGATGATAAGTAAGGTTAGGTAGCCTTAGAGTCTAAGCATCAGTATTCATTCAGCAAACATTTATTGAATACCTAAGTAATTTTCCTTTATTTCATTAATATCTGTTTATCCTATCAGCACAGGATTTAAGGTAGCTGAAACTTATTATATTCCAAACTAACTTGGTGGTAGGTACTAGAAACAAAGAATAAGAGCCATTTCTTGTCTCCATGGATCACATTTCTTGGGAATATGAATTTCTAGGGAAATAAGCTCCTGCCCTCATCTACAGGATTTGAAAGGAAATTACTCTAATTTCAAATAAGAAATATTTTACATTAAAAGAATGTTCTTGGGAATTCCCTGGCAGTCCAGTGGTTAGAACTCGGCGCTTTCAATGCAGTCGCCTGAGTTCAATCCCTCATCAGAGAACTGAGATCCCGCAAGCCATGCAGCACAGCCAAAAAGAAAAGAAATGTTCTCATGGGTTATGAGCCCTGCCAATAATGCAGGAGGGTTGCATGGGGTGGGGGGTGGTGGGGAGAAGAAAATAGAAGAGAAAAAAAAACTGCACGGATTATATTTCATATGAGTAAAACGCACAATTTTGATAAGGCATAACTAGTATATTTACAAGAGTGGCAAAGGGAGTTTAATGGTACACCCACAAAGTACCTCATAGTCTCGTTTGATATATCATGAGTACATTTCTCATCCTCCTTTACTATAAAGTCAAAAAAGGAAGTCACCAGTCTCAAAAAAAAAAGCACAGCTCTTAATATCATGGGACATCTAATTTATATCCTAATAGTAATAGTAAGACTATGTATTGGTAAAATGAACTCACTTCTAATATTTTCACATTACTGATAACATAGACAAGGATTATTTGTGGCCACACACACAAAATCCAAGTCCAGGGTGGCAAACTTAGAATCTGCATATCAAAAAGGTATTTGCCCAACAGTGTTTTCTATGTAGGCTATTAACAAAACTACATAGAAACTACGTCTAAAAATATATAGTATTATATTTCCCACCCCGCTAAATGCTACCCATAATCAACTTCCAAAAAACAGTAGAGGGAAAACAAATCTGATGAAATCAAGGTGGTAGGTTTTTAAAAATGAATGATAATATGATTGCTGAATGTAGATAGCATGGAAGGGATTTCCCCATCCCTTGGTTTAAAAAAAAATGTCCAGGTGAAAGTACAAAGGCAATGAGAAATAACCAACAGGAAAAAAGCGTCCAACCACCGATACACATGTGATGCTAGCAGGTGAAGCAGAGATCTTGAGAGGGTGCACAGGTGCTAACCTTGGGTAAAGAAGGTGCTAGAATGACCTTCACCTTGCCAACACTTCAACCCATTTCAATGTTTCTATAAGGAATCTCATGTGCTTTTAGCACAACAGGGGAAGGGCTAGGCCTTGGAGTCCTCAGTTGACAAAGACCTCTAGGGGACTCCACTGTATTTCAAAGAGCATGAAAAACCACTTATCAAACTAAAAACGGAGTCCTAATACTGTTGAAACGAAACCTATATGTAGAAGGGATCTTGTTAAGAATCTAGCCCAAATCCAATCTAAGAGTCCCTTTCATAGCATTTAGGATGGGTTATTTTAGCCTTTGGGCATTTGCAGCAACTGGAAGTTTTACTGTTTGAGTCCATTCCTCTTTAGAACAACTCATTACAAAGTTCTTTCTTATATTGAAGCAAACATCTGTCATCTATAAAGCTCCTCTTTTTGCCCTTTGAAGCAACACAGGAAAAGTCCAATTCCTCTCCCCTTTTATAGCTCAACAGAGATTTCAAGGCAGCTATTGTATCATTCCCTCTTTTTCCCTTTCCAGCTATACCTTCTGTTCTTCAGAGGAAGTATTCCCCTATTCCATGTATAATCACACTCTCCACAACCCTGGCCACCTGACTGGACACAATCAATTTATTAACATCTCTCTTAAAATGTGGTTCCCAGAACTGAATGCAGCCCTTCATCCAGATGTGGGCTGACCAGTGCAGCATGCAGGACTCCCTAGACTTCTGTTACCACAGGCTGAATGCATTAGTTTTGTGAATAGCTATGATATACTCCCGATTCAAAACTGAGCTCATTTCCCCAAGAAAACATTTTATACAAAAACTGCTGTGAAACCAGGACTTTCCAACACCCTTCCCATTAACACACACAGGTAAACACACACATCCGTACACACATAGGTACCCCATTTTGTACTTAGTGGGCTGCATTTAAGAAACTCAGAATATAGAGTTTCTCACTAATGCCTATTTAATTTCATCCTTTTAGTTTCAGTCTTATGTTCAGGTATTTCAAAAAATTACAATGATTTCTATATCCTAATGTCAATACATAGAATTCAGTGAATATTCATGGAATGAACTAATCCCGAATCTGCCAGTCAACAGACTAGTTATATGTCTATTTCTATGTCATCTACAAATCGGATAACCCTTACTCTATTCTTCATGGGAGAAACAGGAAGGCAGGTTAAAGCTGCTTTAAATTGTTGAGCTCGTATCCTCTTTGGGATGCAGAGGTACAGAATGTGAGCTGGAACAGATGAAGAGAAAGAATATTGAGTGTCCTAGATTCTTGGAATCAGGATTTAGTGTTCCCAACATTAGAAAAATACGGCTTTCCCTCATCTCTACCCTAGAGTCTTCTGCCTTTTAGATCTATTACAATACTGTGATTATCAAACTCTGAATTTTTAGGAAAAGCTCATACAAGCTCAGTTTTGAATGGCTTTTAAAATGATCTTTTCAACTTATATTTCCTGTAAAGTTTGAGTTAAAGAGACACGCAGCTGTCTATTGGCTATGAGGTATAAAAATAGTTCCCAAATGCCCCTGACAAATGCCTGAGATACATGTATCCATCTGTTTCAGGAATCAAACATGGCCTATACTTTTCAGTGTGAATTTGGAAATTCACTGAGATTTAAGCTGTCTCCTGAATTGAAGATAATCTTACAATGAATGTTCTTTTTCCCCAGAATGAAGAAAAGTAAGCTCAATTTTGCTTTCCTTTCAATAGCCACTCTTCGCAGAATGTGGGGCTACTCACAGAATTTAGAAGTGTCCTCTTGTGCCTTTTTTCCATTGTCTACTGTGACTCAGGGTGATGAACCCTGGGACTGATGCCTTAGAAAGATGGAAAAAGTGTTTCAGTCAACACTATCTAGAACCAGGAGGGAAGCATCTCAAAAACTTCTGTTGCACAGTGTTAACATTTGAAGAATGGAGACACCTATGAAAGGTCTAGCAGACCCAAAGAGGAAATCGGTTTTGTACCTTTTCTCAACTTTTTCTAAGGGGAGTGACAGGGATGGAGTCTTAGTTAATTAACTTCTCAAGATTCTTTTCCAGAAACTGATGTAAGTAACAGATGAACATCGGAAGGAAATCACGCCAACAATGATGTTGGGAGTTTCTTTTCCTGACTTTATCAGTCACAAACCATACCCAAGTGCTGTGAGATAAGCAGAGTGGAGAGGAGGCTTAATTATACAGTAAGCTCCAAAAAGTCAGGTGATGCAGGTGCTTCAGGCATGATCAGAGCCTCTCCAAAGCAAGCACCTTAGGGCTTCCTGTTAGAATACAGGTAACTACAAACAGGGAGGTCCAATACACTGTTCCCAACGTGGAGTAGCCATGGTAGGCAGTGCCTTGAACTTCAGCTATTCAGGAAGACATCCTGTCGTGATGCTTAGGTCAGGGCCCCCTGCAGTAGGGCTTCGTCACTGGACCCCACACTCCTTGGGATTTTCCATTTCATCTCCTTCAAAGTCTGGCTTCAAACTCTTTTTTTGCTCAATTTCCACCTGTCAAGAATAAAAGTTGGAGAGAAATATCAGAAGAAATATCAGAAAAACATCCCAACAAATAAATAAACCGAAAGAGAAAAGCTCACTAGGTTCTTTGAGAGTCCTTGTAATTTGGTTAATGTTCTGGGCTTTAGTCACACCAAGCTACTGGCCATGTGTATATTATGGCTCTGTCTTTGCACATGCCCTTTGCTTGGTCTGGAATTCCTCTCCCTCTCAGTCCACCTGGAAAATTCTTATTCTTTGCCTTACACAGATACTCAAAGGTCACCTCTTCTGTGAAGCTATTCTTGACTCACCAGGTAGAGTCAGGTGCTCCTCTGTGTATATTCCCACTACACCCTGGACCCGCTACACCACAGACTTCGTAGGACAGGGCAGGCCCTTGTTCACTATTGTACGCCTATAATATGGGCCTACAGCAGGCAATCACAAAGGTTTATCAAATGAATGAATTCCTTTGCAGCTGGCTCTTTACACTCTCCGTTATTTTATCCCTTTAAAAAGTCTCCAAATGGATAGGTATTGTAGTGTTTACGGTTCTGCCTATATCTTTTGGAAAATACTGTAGCTGTAACTGTAAAGAGATTAATAAATTAATCTTGCCTTGAGAGTGATATACCTCATCTGAAGCCTTTGATAAATCAGGCAGGGAATCCTTTGAGCTGAAGGAGTTTCATAATTAAAGCCGCTCTTCTCAATACCACTTGGATATTTATGACGAGGGAAACAATTCAAGACAGAACAGTTGACTAGGGTCATGTTTGAGGAAAGTGCTGGGTTCTTTCCTGGCCACAAGATGGAGTATTTGTTCTTTTTGGTAGTTTAATGTTTTAAATCACACAAGTAAGGAAATATTTAAAGAACAATTAAATGATCATATAAATCTAAGGATGCTCTTACGAATAGAAAATTATTAAACCACTTTGCCAAATCCTTCTTCAGTAACCCCCTGTTTTCCGTCTTTGGCATATAATCTCCTATTGAATTTCTAACTACTCAGGATACAATACTATTTGTGTCGGAAATCTCCAACTTCATTTCCTCCTTCACAGCCCTGATCCTGTTACTATTATAGAAGCTTGCCTGGCTTTTGAGTTTGTCCAGTTATAGCCCAGTGACCAGGTTGTATGACTTGGTATATGTCATACTTCACTATGACATACTGTCATACATAGTGTCATACTTCACTATGTAAACTTCATTCAGATCCACTTCATCAACACCTGGAGCTGAAATATATGCTTTGGGTTAGCATTTTCCTGACCCTCTCTCCACTTCCAAACTCACTCCCCTGCACATAAATTATATGACAAATGAGTAATAATAATCCCATTACCCCATTACTCTGTTGTTGTTCATGACGACTGAAAGACATTATATACTCCTCCTTCATCAGCCTGTACTTCTCTTTCCAACCTTTCTCTTGCCTGCTAGAGAGATTATTCATTTAACTCAGAGCAGACTCAACCACAGCTATGCATGGTAAACCGCCTGCAAGGTGGTAGGAGAATACCCTGCACCCTGGGCAGGCACTGCTAAAAGGAATGAGAAGGGGGAGGGCATGGGGGTGCACAGACAGACTTGGAAACATGAGCCAGATGCCTCCCGAGGCTACCTTGTAGCTGTAGTGTGCAGAATAATTGACCCACTTCCTGACGTCGGTCTTGTCTTCCACGGAGATGGATCTTACGGCAGCTTTGGAGGCAGAAGTTGTAGGCATGCTGAACTCGACGTTAATGTGATTGGCAAATCTGGAAGGCACTTCCCGGTCAGAGCCAAGTTCAAGATGGCAGAAGAAACAGTGTGGGTGACCAGAAGCTATGAAAGAAAGACAAAGAATCTAGGGTTCAGGTTCTTTGGGGAGGAAGTGGAAGAGCCTCAATAACAAACAAAAGGAGGCCTGGCAGTCTTTAAGAGCATCCAACTGTGAGCAGAGAATCTGCCTCGGCAGAAATCACACTGCATGTGCTTCAGACCCTTTGACATAACATCTGACTACAGTAGCCTGGTATCCTAGCAATAAAACCCATGACCTGAGAAATGGAGTGCTTTCTGCCTGCTCAGGTCAGAGTGCTGTGTGAACACAGTGTAAATACTATGAAATAGAGGTTGTATATTGGCAGAAAGGAATAAAAGAGATCAGCACTTAGCACCTAATAAAACATCAAAGACGGCCACCTGGAGCAAAATCATCAATTTCCTTCGGAAGATGAATTTTCTTAATAGCATTTGATTTTTTTTTTTTTTTTTTTTTTTTTTTTTTTGCGGTATGCAGTCCTCCCACTGTTGTGGCCTCTCCCGCTGCGGAGCACAGGCTCCGGACGCGCAGGCCCAGCAGCCGTGGCTCACGGGCCCAGCCGCTCCGCGGCATGTGGGATCTTCCCAGACCAGGGCACGAACCCATGTCCCCAGCATCGGCAGGCGGACTCTCAACCACTGCGCCACCAGGGAGGCCCAGCATTTGATATTTTTTTTTAAATGCTTTTGGCATGTTTTTTTGGTGAACAGCATATAAAAATGACAAAGCCCTTAGAAACAGCACATATGCTTTAGGGAAGCACGTGGAACGCTGGAGAGAATACAGACTAATAGTCAGGATACCTGGGTTTGACCTGCAGTTCTCCTAAGTGCAGAGATCCCACACCCAAGTCCTTTTTGTTCTCTCCAGGCCTCAATTCCTCATGTGTGAAGTGGCGAGTTGGGCGGGGGTGGAAAAGGGTAGGCTGGATAATGCCAGGCATCGTCCCTTACCGCTATTTAACTCTATAAATCTATGGCTAGTTCTACTGTATTTGGAAGGCAAACTTACGGTCTGATTTTCATTTGAGGATTGTTATTAGATTATTTAAGGGAAAAGAGTCAGAACTTAGTTCTATGACGATCACCACCGCAGCATCGTCCTCGCTCATCAGATGTAACAGGAAACGTTTGTTGATAACTCTAAGCCAAGTACTGTGCTTTATGCAGATTCTCTCACTTCTCTCTCTTCATAACAGTCCCGAGGTCATAATTATTACGCTGCACGAATGAGGAAACTAAGGCTTCAGGAGGTAAGGTCAACTGCCTAAGGTCATAGCTAGAAAGTGGCAGAGCCAAGAACTGGACCCAGCAGTCTGACTCCCAGATGTTCTTAACCCGTTTGTCTGAGTCATAACCTCACAGTCCTCAAACCTCAAGACAGGTTTGCAGGGTGACAGGGGTGGAGAAAAAGGAAGCTGTAAGAAACCCATAAAGCAACTCACTGTGGATAAACCATGTGACTCTGGCTTCATTATGTAACTGAAACAGCCCTTAGTTATCCCGAGTTTCCCCAAATAAACAGTTCCAATTTCCTTTATTGGTCTGGGCAGGACTTTTTAATCTCGGAGCCTGAGGACATACACACCCGCTCTCCAAGGAAAACATAACAGACTGAAGTATTTGTTTTGCTCTGTTTCACAAATGTAACATATTTCAATGGGTCTTTCTAAAGAGTAATACTTTGGAAAATTAATTGAAAAAATTGCAGTTTTTTAGGAAAGGAATTTAAGATATATGTAGTAGTAAAAAATACATTATTTGAAAATGAATCCGATTTTTTAAAATTGTGTACCACAGATGTAATTATATAGCTGTCACTTACTGAACACTTATTACAGGCCAGAGACTGTGCTAAACACTTAAAAACATTACTAATTCCTTTCTTAATGAGCTAGGTGTTAATAACCCTATTTTATAAAAGAGGAAACTTGAGATTTCTCTGAAAGGTTTAAGTAAATTGCCTGAGGTCACACAGCCATTAACTTGTAGTACTGGGAATAAAACTCATTATCTAACTGACTCCAAATTATGTCCTACACTCCTCTCAATAGATTGCTATAGATTTAGATCATTACAAAGTATTTAGAGGAGTTTCTTAATTTAATTCAATAGCAACCTGAACAACAGTTTTATCTAATTACCCTTATTTACACATGGTTGGAACACTGAAAATCATAACTTTCCACAAAACTGACCCCCCTCTTCTCACCCCACCAAAGCATATTCACAGAAAATTCTATGAAAGCAACATTCTCTCTTGAGTTCTAGCATCAGCTAATGCATGTGTAGGGCTAGTGGACAGATAGGGAAGTACAATTTTGAAAGCTAATACAATTTAATTCATGTTAATGAACTAATGAGCTCACATTATGTCATCTTCCTTGATGAAGCTGAGAAAATTTAATATTAAAATTCAGATTTCTATTTTCCATAGAAGGGGAATCATATTAGAATTGTTTTCCCTTCACCTGATCTAATGAGAACTGGAATTCCAGCAAAGAAAGCTACCTATGCAGAACAGAATGTTTTGTTTCCTGGCAGACAATCTGGGAAAGCACAGAAACTTGTTCTGGTGCCTTCTAGGATTAAAGGAAAGCTCTTGGGATTAGGACGGGAGGGGTCCTGGGAGAGCACAGATAGAGGGACCCTGCTGGTGGGAGCCATGTTGGAATCCAATGGCAGCTTGTTAGCCTTTTGATGGCTTGACTGGGATAAGCCTGCTGTGGCTGCAGACTTGAGGTGCCGACAAAGCCCAGGATGCCAGCCTGCTGGCCCATGCTGCCCTGCAGTCTGACCATCCTACCTGTTGGGGCTAGGGTTGCAGGGCCACTGCAGGTGGGAGCAGATGTGCAGAGGTTCAGTCCTTTTTCACTGTAAGTAGAGGTGTGAGGATTATGAAAAATGGCCTATGAAAGGCACCTTCCCAAAGCTATCTCAAGACTAAGAAGAGCTCAGAAAAGGGACAGTTACTAACAGATCATCGTCAATTCTCTGGCTTCATGGATGGAGCAGTGGATGGGGAGGGCAGGGGTGGGCACAGAGAATACCAGCAATGGTAAGAACTTGCATTCTGACTGGAATTCAGATCCTGTACATCTCAAGTTTCCAGAAAAAGGGTGCTATTAATTTCCTGAACTGACACAGAAATATACCATTGGCCAGAAGTAGAAATAAGAAGCTCTTGGGGGGATTTCATGTCTAAAAATACACAACCATGACAGCAAAAGCAGTAATTGAGTGGGGGGTAGGTTTACGTGAGAAATATCCCCAAATATCCTTATGCTGTCCTTATGTATTTTAAAAATCATTCACAAATAAGGTTCCAGTAATCTAGAAATACATATGTAGTATAAAGGCTGCATTTACTTGGCCTTGAGCCTACTTAACACTACCCCGCTGGGAAGCATTAAGGAAAGTGGTTGCTGAGGACTATTTATTCCATGCCCTGCATCTGCTCCCTTTTTATTCTGGTAACAATCTTTTTTTTTTTTTTTTTTTTCTTTTTTCTTCCTCTTCGAGAAATACTCTTCCCCAGCACTGCATGTCATCTTGGTGGTCATGTCAGTCAAAATGCCCTGTCCTCCCTTTTACTCTTGGGAAGTGGCACAAGGACAGAAAATGGCCTGTGATGGTTTGTCCCAAAGGCTGCAGCCTGAGGAGACATCCACAGTTCCTGCTATCAAGAGCTATCCTTTCTGAAGCCTGTTTCTTCCTTCAGTTCTGTGAGCTACCTGTATCTTTCCAACAATTTATTTCTTTTTGCTAAAAGAAGCCAGTCAGTCTCTGCTGCTTATAAAGCCCCTCACATGGTACTTTTAAATATTTGAGAGAAAGAACTTTGAAACAAATGGGGTATGTGTGTACACACTGAGAAAACTGAAAATCTCTGTCCTCATAGTGGAAGTAACTTTGAGTTTGTGTCTGTTTTGTGTCATCTACTAAGAGGCAGCTGTGGTATGGAGAAAAAAGACCCCTGGATGTGATGAGTCACGTCACTCCCGGTCCTTAATTTTCTCATCTGTGGAATGGAGAGGTTTGACTAAGTTATCCCCAAGGTCCTTTCGAGCTCGAAAATCCAATTATTCCATAATGAAGTGATCTGAATACATGCTTAGTAAATTGCAGAGCTAAAAATTCCAGTAAGCATAAACCTGAGGTCTTTTCTCATGTCAAGCCTCTTGCGGGTTAAACAGTAATTTTCCCCGTTACCTCAGTTCTCTTCTCAAGGGCATCCGTGCCAAAGGAAAATTGAGGGTTTCTCCTTTCTGCCATCAATTCACATCGGCCTCATGGCTGAGGCAGAAATCACAGTGCTATCACCAGGAGAATACAGTGCTGATTTTAGGGAAATGAATAAGCAAGCTCAGAGAGGAAGACTTTATGTTAAGAATTCTGTCAGTTTAGAAATAGGGGGTGGCAAATCCAGCCTCAAACACAGAGGTCCAATTGTCTTTTCGGTTTGCACTGCTACACCCAGTGTCTGACAAGAAAGCCCTGGTGTGTGTCCACTGCCTGGCCTGCCTAGGGAGTTGGCCAGATCGTATTGCTTCTTGGCTTCACGTTGTTTTACATTTAGGGTAACACAGCCACTCCACACTCAGAACAGGAAATGAAGACTCCAATCATACTGTTAGGATTTAATAGTGAGAATGGAAAAAAGAATATCTGCATAAGAGAAAGACTTTAACCAACAGTTTTTCCAAACCTCTCTCTTTCTTTCTTTTTCTTTTCTTTTTTTTTTTTTTCTGGCCCAAATACCCACTTTTTTAACAGATGAGCGAAGTTTATTATAAACAAGAAAAGTGATTTAAAGGGTCACAGGATCATGGGCTTATTGCCTACCACTGGGGTCACCCAGACTTACTCTAAGAAACAAAGCTATTAGAGCTGGTTTGATTACTCCTTAGTTTTGTCATTTCACCAAATCTCACTGGACCCATGAGGAAAGTCATTGCCTTCAGGCTCACTCAAGCACAGAAGCACCCCTGCTAGCTGGGAGCAGGCCAGCTAGGGCTGGTAAACTGTCTCCTTTGTTTAAATTAAACATCCCTTCCCTTACTTTCTGTCCTTTTGGATTTCAGTCCTTTTGGACCTTCATGTCCTGGCTGGATCTTCAGTCTGATCAGAAGCCCCTTCCTCATCTCCAGATCCTGGCTCTGAACTTGGGATGTTATGATTGACAGGCCTTGCACAGGGTGACTGGAATCATAGATCTAACTCTTGGCCTGTACTGTACACATGATTGGCCATAAACTGGCTCTTTTACCTATAATTGGGGCAACAGACATCTCTTCAAAGCCCAGAAGCCTTCTAGGATCTGGAAAAGGATAGCTTCCAACACCAGATAAAACTTTAATGAGTCAGAAAAGAATACAGAATCATAAGCTGCCTTGGAAATCTGCTTAGCAGCCCAGCTGAGAAGAATAATGCATAGTTTTATGGAAGAACTGTGATAGTAAGAGAGTACAAAGATGGAGTGAACTGGGTCATGCATGTTTGTTAAGTACTTTGCTCAAATATTTTTGTTTTTCTGGTCCCCCATTCCCCCATCCCTCCCCATCATCATTCCTATCACATAACAAAAACCAGCACTTCATAGGGAAAGAGAATGTGGAACTTTGATCCCAGCTCTTTCACAACCATGTGGCAGTTTTCACAGAAGAGAAAGCTCTGCCTACCTGAGTTTTTGTCAGGCAGTCGGTTTATCCTCCACACAATGGAGTTGAAGGCATGCTCATACTTCGCAGTTCCCAGAGTTACTCTCATGACAGGCTCAGAGCCAGACAAGCTAGTTGAGCCAAAACTTGCCCCCCGGTTCACTTTGGCTTTCAGAGACTTTTCCCCCAGGACACTTTCCCTGCGGAAGTTTTTCACCCACTCACTGGGCACAGGGTAGCGAACCATCACATTCTCACAGGGAACCTGAGTGAGAGGATCACAGTTAGAGGAGAAGCCAGATGACATCCTCAGCCAGCTCTGCACCTCCACCTCTGCCCCACTGATGCTTGCCACAGTCCTGAGTGTGAATGGCAAGGTCTTCTCGGCAAATACTGTCCTGAACCTCATTAGCTCAAGTCGGCAGGCGTCCAAAGGGTTGAACAGAATAACCCGTGAGCTGTTGAATACATCCTCATCCACACACCTGTGAAAATGGCACTCATGGAGCTTGATCCACTTTGTGGTGGTGGTGGGCATGATGTCTTGCCGGGAAACGATTTCGTTCCCTTTGACGAGGACATCATTGAGACCCAAGCGGCACTCGGCAAGGCCAGAGAGGAAACTCAGGATGTGGACCCGTGTCAAGACACGGTGCTGGAGAATCTGGTTGTCTCCTTTGCTCACAAGGCCAGAGAATTCATCTCGGACATCCACTGCAATCTCCTCTTCAAGGTAGTTCAAGCCAACTGTGCACAAGTCCATTGACAACACCGGCAGGTCCATGAGACGGTCCTGAACTGCACGGATGAAGCTCAGGAAGTCATCGTAATTGGTGGTGCCCAGCTTAATCACTTGTTCCCTCTCGGCCACGTGGGCCACGGCAGGTTTAGGCTGGTATTTCTTCTTCTCCTTGTAGGTGACGCGGTCTATCCGCAAGCTGTGGATCCTGCCGTTCTCATCATAGTTTTGGAGCCGGGGCTCTGAAATCTCATGGCAGATCTCCAGCTTGAACTCACGGAATGGCTTTTCTAAGCCCTTCTCATAATACAGCTGCAGATACCCACTGTCTGTCAGTTTGATGTAGATGGGTCCCCAGTGCCTAGAGGACATGATGTTCTTCTTCTCAGGGATCCTAAGCATCATGGGCCAACCATCCTTGGGCTGGGACAGTGCGGAACCTGGTGGGTGGTCATCTAGTTCAATCCAGGCTATTGGGTCATCATCAGGGAGTGTTGTACTCCCTAAGTGATCGGGATCCTCAAGTTGGAGTCGTTTGAGTTTTTCAACAGCATCACAGTGTGACTGGTTTTTGCTTGAATCATCAAAACTGATGGCATCCTTGTAGATGACAATGAGAGAATCTCTTTGGCTTTTGCCTGTGGTACCAGACATGGAATTGTCTTGGGAGCGCCTCTCCTGCTCCTCAAAGAAAGCGCGGAAAGGGTTTATAGGGGAGGGTTGTACATCCTGTAGAGTCTCATTCAGAAAAGGATTGGTTGCCCTCCAAAGAGGAGCCTCAGGCACGGAAGGCGGACGGTTTAAGGAGGAAATGTCCAGCTTCTGAACTTTGGAGAAGTTCATCAAAGTGCTCTTGGGACGTTCCCTCTTCTTAAATGACCCAGTTGAGTTACAAGGTACATCTGGGGTCACAGATGCAAGAGGTGGTGTTTTCGGCTTCAGAGGAGAGGTGATTGGTGGCAAAGGGCTGCTGACTTCATTGTCATCAAAAGTGACCCAGCTAGGGAAACGAGCAGAGGTCACTAGAGTGGCGGGGTGTCCGTTCATAGCTGGACTGCTGGCCTGCCAGTTGATGGCCTCCATCTCTACCTCTTCATCTTCCTGAAGAGAGGAAGAATTGTCTAAAAGGAAAAGGAGAACATATGAAGGGCTGCTATTCAGGACCTCTAGAGGTATAGGAATGAGGGATGACTAGAATTTTATATGGAATCCAGTAAATTCCAAAGCATTTCATTACTTGTCCTCAAGTGTTTCGTCTGGGCACAGCTCTCACAGTTTTGTAATAAGCAGTAAGAATACAAATGTCAATACAGAAGCACTGATAGGACCCAGGTCCCTTGCAATTTAACTCTTATACATTCTCCCTTTATTTTATCGAAGTTTCTGGAATAGATTTTTTTTCTTGACTCTAAAGTATGTATTCTTATATTTTTAAACATTGAAAACTACCTCCTACATAAAATGATACAAAGCTGATCTCATTGAACAAAATAAGCCATATGCTCTAAGTGATAATATGATTGCAAATAATGTAATCAGAGAGATTTTTACCCAAATGTGGTAAATAAATATTAAAGACAAAATGTTAACATCCTTAATATGAAATAAATTTACACAAGTGAATAACAAAAATACAAAAACTTGAAATACAGGCAAAGGACATATACAGACAACCCAGGAAAGAGAAAGGAAAAATGTCTAATAACCATGTAGAAAATGTTCCGTCTCACTAGTAATAAGAAAAACGTAAATTAAACCCCAAAAATCAGTGAAGATTTTTAAAGTTTTAGTATTCGATGAGGGTAAAGGTGCTATAATATGAACAGTAAATAGACCCTTAATGGGACCGTAAGTTGCTACAAACTCTCTGAAAATGGTTTGGCAATTTGTATTAAGGGTCTTACAAATATTCATGAACAATGACTTAGTAATCTCACCCTAAGGAAATAAATCCAAATTAGGAACCAAGTTTTGGGTGAACGTTAAAAAACTGAGGCATACAATGGAATAACAAGCAGCCATTAAAATGTTTACAAGTTCGTATAACATGAGAAAATGCTCCTGACATTAATCTCTTCTTTTTTCTCTAAAATACTTTTCCATCTTGGGGTTTAATTTATGGGAAAAAAAAAAAGATTATTACAAATAAAACTCCACCCTAGCAGGGCCTTCGAGGAAGGAGATACAGGAGTTGAGTTTCGATGCAGGAAGACCCAGACCTTTTCAGTAAAGATGCTGTGTGTCTGCTGGGGTTATAGGAAGGAGGAGGAAATGAGGCCTTTATAAAGCAAGGAGTGGATTCTGAGGAAGGAATGGCACAGAAAACAAATCTGTATCTGGCATATAGTAAATGCTCAGTGAAGAACTGTTAATTGAATGAGTGAGAAAAGAAACTTTGCTTTGGAGCAGTTCTATTCTCTCTGTCTCTGGAGGAATGTGTATGGGGATCTCTGCTGCCATTCCACCCACTGTTTTTACTGCCAGAAATTTGGAATCAAAGAGAAATGAATACTCAAATGGTTAAGTCAAATAGTTGGCTTTTCTTACCATCCTGCTAAATCTTCACAAATATCATATCCAACCACACCAAATGAGCAATGTCACATATAATTAAACATGTAATTACACATGGATGGGATGGCTGCCTCTCATCCATCTCTCAAAGTATATTTATTCAAACAAATAGCAATTACCTCTACTGAAAACATCAGTTTGAAAATATAAGCTAAATGCATGCATGAGTGAGCATACATACATACCCACATTCGCCCCAGAAATATAATGAGCAAAAAGTATTTTCTATATATGCAGCATCACAAAAGAATTTAAAAGCATTATAAAATGAAAGATGAGACTCTCCTTCAAATTAATCATTAATCCACTTTTGTAAATGCATAAGTGATTTATTTTCTAGAAAATGAAGGGAAAAGGGTCAGAAAACAATCCAGGTTTGTAGGACTTATATTTTATTACTACTACAACTGCTGCTGCTGCTGTTGTAATGAAGCCTAAAGGGAACAATGTGGCCCTGAGTAAAATACAATCACTTCCTTGGAACAGTAACTAATCCTCCCTAGAGAACTGGCAAAAGGGGTGTATCGCAAAATGCATCACTTTTTAATGAAGCAGCTCTATGGAGCTTTTGTAAGCAGTATTTCCACCCAGACAGTCTGGTATTGACCCACCCCTTGTGCCAGGGATATCCTTTTTGCCTTGGAGCTCATTACTACTCCCTAGTTCAAAACGTGCCCTAAGTCCTTTTCCTTTGGAGGGTGGCTTTCTGCCAAAGCTGTTTATTCTTGCTGCTAAAGGATTCTCTTCTGTTGGGAGACTTGCCCCCAAAATAGCACTTCTCATCTTCCTCTCCCAAACCAAAAAAAGGGGGGAAAAAGGCCTCTGTCTCCACTGAAGATAATTTTCTTACAATAAATTTGTTTTTAAGCCAAGTTACTTGAGATCACACCAAGTCCTACACAGTTGTGAAGCATTTGACTCTTAATACAATTTAAATGAAGTATCTTTAAATTTGGGGGGAAATTTTTTGAATTAAATTAATTTCTAGAGATTCTACATTCTCTTAGACAGCCATCAAAAAGTTTCAAAAGACTTATAAAGTCTCTCCTTTGGCATTTTCATCTTCCATGATTACAACCTGTTTTAAAAATCCATCCTTTGGGATGATAGTGGGGTATAGGTCAAATTTCTGAAAATGAGAATTTGTTTTTCTACAAAATCATTTATAAAGAAAAAATATCTTAATAAAGACACTTTTATAGGGCTTCCTTGGTGGCTCAGTGGTTGAGAATCCGCCTGCCAATGCAGGGGACACGGGTTCGATCCCTGGTCCGGGAAGATCCCACATGCCGCGGAGCAACTAAGCCCGTGCACCACAGCTACTGAGCCTGCGCTCTAGAGCCCGCGAGCCACAACTACTGAGCCCGCCCCATGACTACTGAAGCACAGCCAAAAAAAAAAAAAAGACACTTTTATAGATGAACAGCAAAAGTGATCCATAGTTCATATAGGTCATAGTGGTTCATATTTTCATATGAAAATAAAGCATTTCTTGAGGTGAACCTAAGGAGCGCCAAATAGTACTTTAAAAAATTATCCCCTGTTAACACTGACTTCCCTATTTGTGAGTTCTAATTTTTTTTTTCATTTATCACTGGCTGAAGGACATCCTCAATTGTTTTTATAAAGGTTAAGTCATATATTTTCTGAACCTCTTTTTATTAAAGAATGGTCTTTGAGACTTTCACGTATAAAAAAAATGACAATCTGTATGTAAAATTTCTTGGGGAAAATATTTGTATAAGACAAAAATTCGACCTCTTTAATATATAATGACAGTGTATCCTTAATAAAAATGATACACCCTCACAATAAAATAGGATGAAAACAGACTATTCACTAATGAAGAAATATAAATATCTAATAACTCTTTGGAAAAAAGAGTTTAAACTTATAAAAGAATAAATACAGGACTTCCCTGGTGGTCCAGTGGTAAAGAATCCGCCTTCCAATGCAGGGGATGCGGTTTGATCCCTGGTCGGGGAACTAAGATCCCACATGCTGCAGGGCAACTATGCCCGTGCACCTCAACTAGAGAGCCCAAGTGCTACAAACTACAGAGTCCATGTGCTCTGGAGCCTACATTCCACAACTGGAGAGAGAGAAGCCCGCGCGCTACGACGAAAGATCCCACGTGCCACAACTAAGACCCAATGCAGCCAAAAATAAATTAAATTAAAAATAAATTAATTAATTAAGTAAACATTCTTTTTGGCGGTACGCGGGCCTCTCACTGCTGCGGCCTCTCCCGTTGCGGAGCACAGGCTCCGGACACGCAGGCCCAGCGGCCATGGCTCATGGGCCCAGCCGCTCCACGGCATGTGGGATCCTCCCGGACCGGGGCACGAACCCGTGTCCCCTGCATCGGCAGGCGGACTCCCAACCACTGTGCCACCAGGGAAGCCCTAAACATTTTTTTAAAAAAAAGAATAAATACAATTCTCCCTGTGTCAGAGAGACAAAGACTTAGAAAGAATAATAATCATTACTGGTGACACATGGAAATTTACACTCTATAATGTAAGTGTTAAAAAGAAATCTTTCTGGAAGGCAATTTGAAAATTTGTACAAAAGTCTCAAAAAACATAATCCAAGAATTCTACTTATAGGCTTTATCTAAGGAAAGAACAAGACAGACATGTAATGATGTATATAGTGGTATGTTTATCATAGCAGTGTTTGTATCATGGAAAAATTGGAAACAAATGTCCAATAATGGGAGATTGGTTAAATGGAATCTCATGCATCAATCAAGACAATGCTGTTGATGATGTTAATTCACTGGAAGCTGATCATGATATATATTGTTGAGTGAATAACAAGAGCCTACAGTGTGGAGTCAGACTGCCTGGGTTTCAATTCCGTGTCTGCAGCTTATTAGCTATGTGACTGGGCAAGTTGTTTAATTTCTCTGCGTCTCAGCTTTCCCACCTATGAAACTAGAAGAATATTAAATCCTACCTAACAGGGTTGCTGTGAAAATTTAATACAGATGTTAGAATTGTATTTGGCAAATAATAAACGTTCAGTAGATGTTAGCTGCTATAACTACTGCTGCTGTTGCTACTGCTGCTAGAATGATACACATTCATGATATAAAGTGTATATATGTACTAAAAAGCTTTTTGATGTGACAACAAATGTCTCATGTGGGGTAAGAGGTGATTTTTAAAATTCTAAATCTGTATTCTTTTTAAAAAAATGCTGTATTGCTTACAAAATAAAGAAATATTAAAAGGTCAAAACCTATCTTTATTCCTCCCACTGATTGACCTTAGAGCAAGAAAGCCAACAGCTTCACTGTAGTCCATGTGGATAATGCAGCAGTTAGATCTTTTCTAAGACACTTATGACTGGTGTGGCTGGTAAGGGAAACAATAAGGGGGAAAAAAGTCTGGCAAATATCTCCACTAAGAAATCGGCAAAAACTAATGATCTTTAGACCAACATTAACTATCATCCACAATTCCGTTTGACTGACTTATTAAAATATAATCAAAACACCAGCATCATTTTAATTACTCTCTCTTCCATATTGCTTTTAGTATTATGAGTTGGCCTCTGCCGAATAAAAGCCATGGATGAAGATTAGGTTCTTATTCTACATCACAGGGAGAATTTCCAGTACCTAAGAGCTTCCTTAATGCCTTTACTGATGCAAACTAAAGAGAAATGGTGGATTCTTTTAATGTTAGACCACTATCTTTTTTTTTTTTTTTTTTTTTTTTTGCGGTACGCGGGCCTCTCACTGTTGTGGCCTCTCCCGTTGTAGAGCACAGGCTCCGGACACGCAGGCTCAGCTGCCATGGCTCACGGGCCCAGCCGCTCCGCGGCATGTGGGATCTTCCCGGACCGGGGCACAAACCCATGTCCCCTGCATCGGCTGGCGGACTCTCAACCACTGTGCCACCAGGGAAGCCCGACCACTATCTATTTTAAATACCACAAAGATTAAATTAATTGATTACAACGGCAATCAAAACCACCAAACTGAAGAAAAAGTAAGCACTATGGGGAAAAAAATCAGATTCTATGATATTTTGAATACAGCAGACAGTCTGCCATCTTCCTCCCCCATTTGTTAACCTAATTTGTTAAACGCAATGACAAGTGCAAAAAACTTATTGAGAGCTGTTCGCTGGAATTTACGAGCAATGGCAAGAACAAATATTCTCAGATTACTGTGGTTTTCTCAACATGAGATAACAGTCACTGTTGCAAGAGAGTATATACACTGTATGACCAGACTCAGATGCACAGTAGGCACTTAAATATTTGTGTAGTAATCTGCAAAGCAAGAGGAGGAACACAGAATTTTCAGGCTTGAAGAGATTTTAGAAATAATAAAACTCGACCCCTTCATTTTGCTGAGAAGACCAAGGCTCAGCGAGTTTAATTCAACTGCCCAAGATGAAATGAAAAGTCAAGTCCCACTTTTAATATTCATTAACTGGTAATTTCTTAAAGCTTGTTCATTAGATTAAAATCCGATTAACTTACCTTTGAGATTGGCAAGAGTCATCTTGACACACAACTTTTTAGGAGCCGTTGTTCAGTGGTAGAAAAGAAGTTAACTAAACAGGATTGACATTTATACAGGGAAGCCTCTGGGCATAAAGTCTTCCCCTGATAATGTGAATGTGTATGGGTGAGAGAAAGGAGTTACTCATTTGAACCTTATCAAGGGAGCTTCTAACTTGGATAAAGTAAGCTGAGACCTGCTTAATCATCACAATACACTGATAAAAAGGAGAGTCAGAGGGTCTGAGTCTATTTATCTGTCCTTCCGCATTGTCGTGGAGAGGGGATGCTTTGATGCTGGTCAGAGATATCCCCAAAGTGAAGAAGTCAATTCATCAAACTACCACTTAACCACTACTTGACAGAATCCCTATCAAGAACATTTTACACTGCATTCTGGGTTTTATTTGCTAAGAGGACCTAAGAAGCTGTACTGAGCACCTTCAAATGACTGGTCCAGCTCACCCTGCCAGCTCCCTCCCTGCTTATCGAGACTGACCTAATACATTTCATCACCCTTTTTTTTTCCTCTCATAAAAGCAAGCATCAGACTTTAAGTTTGATGAATGGCCCAGGAACATCCCCAATATCTTGTGTTCCAAGTCTGTTCTAAATTTTTAAAATCTGGTTCTAAACTTTTGCCTGTTTTACCATTGCCCATTTCCCCATGGCTTCTTCAATATTCAACCTTTGGATCCCTGCTTTTGGCTTCTTCCTCTAACAACTGAACTTCCACTCAACTGGCTTACTGGTTTCCCTGGCTTAAGTTGCCTTTCTGATATCAGCTTCTTATGTTGTCTTAGATGAAGGCTCTATTCTCCCACCTGGGCAGAGATCCCACTGTAACCCCTTGCTGTTGTCTGACAGGCACAACTTCAGTTCCCCAGCAGAGGTCATAGGCAAGGGGCAGGGCTGGATTCCAATATCTACGGTAAATTGAAAAACTGGCAATCCATTTAATAAATTAATCTCTTAACATTTTATATATCAGGGCATCTCAGAGGCTTAACTAGTGATGATACCTGCTGACCTAACCTAACCTGTGTTTTATTTATTTTTTATTGCCATAGCAAAAAGCCCCCTGCATTTCCTTCCCATCCTAAACTATTTTCCGAGCCCACCAAAGAGGAGTAAACAAAGAGGAGTTTCTAGGGTCTGAGCCCTTTTGGATGGACTGTGAAACTCTCTGCTTAATGGCCCGTCAAACTCTTCTATGATGTGACAAGAGTGGAAAGGGCTCTTTTGGTTCAGGAGCTTAAAAGAGAAGGGAGTAGCATCCAGATGTTACTGTCAGGGAGAGCGTATGGTAGAGGCAAGGGAAAAAAGGGGTCTTCATCCTGACTCTGATCTGAGCATAGTTCTTATGCCTAGGAAGTGCCAGCGCTGGGGACCAGGAAAACGACTGCCTGGAGGGGCACTGGGTAAGTTCCTAGAAACAGTGGCAAGCTTACGGTGCTCGTGCCCTTACTGTGACCGGGACAGGTCACGCCCCGGGACTGCCTGTCCCACTGCCACAGTGGAAGTCTCACTTGCGTGTGCCCCCAGGTCCTTACTCACTGTTCACCTGGTCACCATGTGAGGACACACCGCAGCAACAAGCCAGGATACTTGTAAGCTCCAAGGAACCACTGGACCCCTAAGCGGGTGAGGGAACAGACAAGGTCCTGGACTTGAGTGAAGAACTAGGGTGAATCAGTATGCCCTAAATTAGGGTTAAAAGGGACTAAACCGTGCATGCTGTTACATTTGGTCAGAGATCTCAGTTTTTGTTTGTTTGTTTGTTTTTTGCGGTACGCGAGCCTCTCACTGTTGTGGCCTCTCCCGCTGCGGAGCACAGGCTCCAGACGTGCAGGCTCAGCGGCCATGGCTCACGGGCCCAGCCGCTCTGCGGCATGTGGGATCTTCCCGGACCGGGGCACGAACCCGTGTCCCCTGCATCGGCAGGTGGACTCTCAACCACTGTGCCACCAGGGAAGCCCAGAGATCTCAGTTTTTAAGAGCCTCATCACTCTTACATGAACAGGTAAAATCAGGTTTCACGTTTGGCAGGATGATCCCCAAATCCTGGAACTTCTGAGGAAGGTAAAGACACATCTTACTACTTTTACCATTTCTTAACTGCAATAGTAAGAAACAGAGAAAAGGACCAGACTTATGAAGGATTAGGGAGCACCCAAGGATAAGGGCTTGACTGTCCTCCTGGTTATGTTGGTGAGTAACAGAAAACAGAACTATGCCTCAGAGAGCATGTCAAAGCGGCCAAATGGAATTCACCTAGAGGTTTCAGTCTCACCAATGGCTTTGTCATCTCCCTCTCTGCTCCCTTCAATACACGGGTCTACTTTTAACTGGTACTAATGTCCTGCCAATCAGTCTATGCCCCTACAGAGCTGGGACTCATCATCCTCTTTACATATAATACTTCTAACTCTGACGTCCACTGCACGGGTCATGGAGCACCTGCACCATGGGCATGGACCCCTGCCTACTTATTCTGGGGGTGGACCTTGGGAGTCTCACCTAACCCCGATGAACTTACACACTTTTAGCACACACAGCAATGCCTTCTTTCCCTTCACTGTTCTGAAGCAGTTACAGGCAGAGCCATTCTACTGTAGACCAGATTCAAAGTCTGATCATTTTGAACCTTAGCGATGGGAAGTGCTACTTCTCCGCAGCTGATTCTGTAAATTTGGTCAGGCGGCAAAGAAACAGCGCTGGGGACTCTCATGCATTATTACATTTGCTTGTATACATGTGTATTTATTGGGAATGAGAAGAGCAGGCATTCTGACTGAGTCTGTATCAGGCCTATCTTCCATTTGTTAACTTGGCTAGGCTATAACACACCTTGCAGGAGGAATTCAAAAGGTCTGTTGAGATGGGGGTATAGTCAGCTGGGCTAAGGTCACCCATAGAAAGGTTAGGGGCAGTTCTTGCAAGCTGAAAGGATCCGTACAAATGATCTCCTTTCACCTAT
This sequence comes from Globicephala melas, assembly GCF_963455315.2. Taxonomy (NCBI): domain Eukaryota; kingdom Metazoa; phylum Chordata; class Mammalia; order Artiodactyla; family Delphinidae; genus Globicephala; species Globicephala melas. The sequence goes on from NC_083315.2 coordinate 155,835,140, forward strand.
ATTACCCAAAGCTCACTGCTCTTTATGTGGATTTTCCAGCAATGGCAACAAAAACAAAATAACCAAACAGCTCCTGTATGCCGTAAGCCACTTCTTTTCTATTGAATTTCGAGTAGGTAATTTGATTTCATTTCAGTACTTGTCCAGCTCCCTTTTAGTTACCAAGATCAAAGGAGACATTCTTACAGACTGACAGTAGGTGCACTTTATAAACTGTAAACATACCAAGTTAAAATAACCTAGTAGGAAAACAACTAATTTCTAGCATGACAACAGATTTATTCTAGCAGGTAGAGATCTCTTTGTACTCCTGAACCTGTCGAGTTTTTCAGAAGAACTCATAAGGCAAACAGAGTGAAAAGCTATTTCCAGATGATTCATACACAGACTCAGTACTTCTGCTCACTTGCTCCAGGACCCTCACCATCCAGCATATATACACCAGTGTCTCCTGGGTGGACACAAGGCCCATAATAGAAAAGACAGCTTAAAAGTGGCTTGTACTAATGCTGGCTTGAGCTCCAGGCCCCATGCTTGTCTTCACCACCTATTTTGTGCCACTGCAGGCAGCAGAGGGGAAAGCTTGGACTTGGGCTCTGGAGTCAGATTGACCTGGCCCTGCTTCAGAAAACTGTGTGATCTTGGGCACATTACTTAACCCTCTCTAAACTTCATATTTATCACCTCTTAAGGGGGAATAATAACAGTACCCACTTTGTAGAGTTGTTGTGAGGGTAACAGAGATCGTTAAAGGACATTGAATTTGATTAACACGTAGCACAATAAATGTTAGCTATCACAATAAAAAATATGTAAATATTATTATTATTTCAGAATTCTTAAGGAAGCAAAAAAGAGGAGAGAGGGGAAGAAGTGGGAGAAAAAAATGCCTTTGAAGTTTCATTAGAATCAAGGGAAAGTGGGACGGAGAAAGAAAGAAGAATGTTTGTCTCAGGTTATGAGTCCATGAATCCAAATCTTTCCATAATTATTGCAAAGGCTTGGGAATTACAAGAGATGTAAGAGTCTGCGTTCGTGAAGTCACTGTGATTATAACAAAACAGCACTAGAATCTACCACCTAACAGAAGTGCTAAGTCATGAGTACACTTTGGTCAAGACAGGACATGCAACTTTCTATTACCCCTAAGAATTGCCTTTGTAATTGCTGGGCAGGTCTAAGATGTTATAGTATTCCAGAGAAGCAGTCCCCAAAGGAGAGCAGCACACCCAAGGAGTTACAGGATGATCCCCTGGGGTGGAGGGAGAAAATATCAGAACTTCTATTTTTGTTGACTTTTTTAAAATTAATTTTTATTGGAGTATAGTTGCTTTACAATGTTGTGTTAGTTTCTACTGTACAGCAAAGTGAATCAGCTATATGTGTGTGTGTGTGTGTGTGTATATATATATATATATATATATATATATATATCCCCTCTTTTCTGGATTGTTGACTTTTTAACCCATCCTTTAAACATTTCTAACTTTTGTTTATATGTTAGAAACCATATACTAAAATACTTGCTTGTAATTTATAAATATATTTATAATATAGTATATTTATAAACATACAAATATTAGAGGCTCACGATCAAACCTTTGGAGAATCACGACCAAACATTTGGAGAAGGCTAGTTCAGTGCACTAGGCATATTTCAAATACTCAGCATGGGTGCACACACACACAAAGCTATCACCTCTTCCCTGTCCTCTGTAAGAGTTGGCCATTGTAACCAGAAAAATGGCCGTGGTTGTCAGTCCAAAGGGAAAGGTGCTTTGGCAAATAAGAAGGATCTATTACTCCCTTAAACTCTCCCATGATTTGGGCAATAATTGACTCTTACATGCTCCAGCTCCCTGGTGGCCATGCTAACAACCTATCCTGGCCTTTCCTTGTTGCTTTGAATCTAGCTAAGCATGACTTGACCACCACCCACCTTGCTCTCTAGAAAGTTTTAAAACCAGTCTTCCAATTCTGCAAAAATTATAAAACTGACCTAAACAAATAACTATTGGAGTTGCTGCCAGGGCCAAGGATTATGCGACCTCACTATCACAACAAAGGTCTTTTGATGTCCCTTTCTTGGTTATACTCTTGGTGTCCAATAAATACATAGCAATGGAAGGAAGAGGGCCTGTCTGTGAGATCTTGACTCATGCCAGGGTCATCACTAGCTTTATAGCAAATATCTATTGAATTAAATGCTTTAACTCTCCTATTGCTCAAATAACAGGTTGAAACTGTTACTTTTGCTTTCAATAAGTCTTAGAGGAAAAGTCAACCCACACGATTCAGAGGGGAAGAACAAAGTCGATACAGCAAACAATATACAGGGAAGGAATACTGTATTACCTTCCCTGCATCCCTCCCCTGCTCCTTGGGGTAACAGCATCACAGCTGAACTTTTCTCCTCTCATGCATGTCTTTCTGAAGTGTCAGTGAAGGTGCCCCACCCAGGATGCATATGACCCAAGAAAAGTCAGATTCTTGTTGGAAATTTTGAATGGACTAACTCAAGTGCAAAAAAGTGGTGGGAGCTGAGTTATTGACATGGAGGCACCCTGAAGAGTCTGCACATAGGTCCTTGCTGACTTGAGCCTGAAGGATGCTAAGGTTCCCAGCCATCTGTGGGAGACGGCAAAAATGGCCACAGATTCTTCCTTTCTCTATCCATGCTCTTGGGCAGTCCCCCACACCCCCGCCACATTGACTCTGACCTAGCGCATGTGATTACATTGACTCTGAGCTACAGCATGTGATTTGCTTTAGTCAAGATCAAATACACCACTAGCAGAAACTTGAAAAGTGCTTGCATGCTGCGGCTTGCCCTCTTTTGCTCTACTTGGAACCCCGAGACCATCATTCAAACAAGCCTACAGGGAGATGAGTGACCACATGGAGAAGTAAGGCGCCCTAGCCAACCAGGCAGCTGATCACAGACGCACGAGTGAACGCCTAAGGAGATCAGCTCAGCCTAGTATAGACGGGGAATCGCTCAAGCGTGCCCAGATTGCTGATTTGCAGCATCTTGAGCTAATAAACAAAGGGTTGTTTAGGGGGGCCACTAGTTTTCAGGGTGGTTTGTAACACAGTAAAAGCTGATACACCAACTTCCTGAAGCTTGAGTGCTCAGCTTTTCTTCTGATTCTGTAAACAACTATATCCTTAAAATAAATTCCTGTCACTTAAAGGTAGTACAGTTGGCTTCTGTTCCTTGCAATCCAAGCTCCTTAGCAACCAGGCAGAAGACCTTCCAAACTCGTCTGGCTATTGAGCAAAAATATTTCCATTTTATTGCTCCTCTTTACCCTCCCTTGCTCTTTTCACAAGGAAATAGAACAGTATTCTTCTTGCTTATATAATACAAGACACTTACTTCAAACTCTGTAAGTTTGAAAGGAAGGAATTTTAAGACTCTCATCCCTAGAATTGTCATCTTTGGCCCAGGTCACCCTAGGCATAAACAGGTAGGAAGTGGATAGGCCCTGAGTGCATTGTCAAGTGGTCAAGAGTACGGACTCCAGCTTCAGGCTGGCTCATATCCTGGCTACTCCTTCTCGCTCTGTGACCTTGGGCAAGTTACTTAATGCAGGCTTCAGTTCCCTCAACTCTAAAATGGAGATAATAATAGTACTTACCTCTTAAGTTGTGGTGAGGACTGAGTTAATGTATTTAACGTTTGCATAGCAAACATTATATAAATATTTAATAGTGTTATTATCACAATTATTCCTTAGAGTCCAGGTACCCTTGGGGAAGATTTTGAAAAGAGACATTTGGCATTGTGGGAACTTTGATGAAGCCACAGAACAGAAGGTTTTATTTCTAGTCCTGGCTCTGCCGAAAACCCCCTGTGGTCTTGGGTAAGTCTCTCTGTGCCATTTCCCCATTTAACATGGGATAATCATAATCCCCATTCTAGTTTGGAAGCAAATATGAAATAACACATGTAAGCATGCTTCTAAACATTCAGAAGTGCTCAACCACTGTTTGGTAAGGCCTGTGATTACTTTTCACATAGTGAGGTAGTTTTAGCTTCCAAGTGAGTCCTACAATTCTTCACGCTGTGTGAGTGGGTCTGAGGTGGGCAGTTATTGCATTTTAGAGATAGAAGACCATAAAAATGCAGAAAGCAGTCTTGGAATAAAGACTTCTTTACAAAGATATTAAACCAAAACTTGTGTGTTGAGAGGCCATGGCCTTTTCAAAAGTCTCCCAGAAACTGTTAAGTGTTTCTAAGAAGGGAAATGAAATCAAGTAACTAGAGAACAGAGGAAAGTAGAAGGACAAGAACACTTTCATACCTTTATACATCCTGCACTGACAGATGTCCTTTAATTGACTTGCTCCCCAACTGTCCCAGGGACCAAGGTTGAGTGTTCTTTGCCTCAGCTGGGGACAACTCAAGGTTTAAGGCCCACAGAACGTAATGTACTCCCATGTGAGTTCATTTTAAGACAAACCATTTTCATGAATGTTCCAGTCACCAAGTTCTAAAGTAAATAAATTTTGTTTCTATAATACAAAGAAGGTAAAACTTTTTGATAATTTTAAGAAAGAAGTTGTATTTTAGAAAACTTGGATGGTGCAGAAACACAGACAATTAAAAGCACCTGAATCTTGCTGCCACCTGAGATGACTGATGTCACCATCATAGTGTGCTTCCTTCAAGCTCTCTCACTCTGCACATAACACATTCACGAACACACACCTCTCTACAAAGTAGGGATTATTCTGCATATGCAGTTTTAGGGCCTGGGTGTTTTGGCTTAATGTTCTCAGATGAGAATTTTCATGGGACACCATTCAAAACAAGTAAGTGCCGGTAATTGTTGGCAGGATCTGACGGAGCTGTTAGTATGAGCATTATGTTTGCTAAAAGAGTTTGGACTGCAGAGCATGAAAATATATTAATTGCAGTTCATATATTCAATGTCTAGCCGCCTCAGGGGGGATATGCAGAAATTCCATATCAGGGGGGATATGCAGTAAAGTAATAAGAAAGTATGACACCGGATGAAGGATGATCAATGCTGATGATTTGTTTCATGAAGTAAATTTGACTCCTGTTGACATTTAAAGTCAGGGACTGCAGTAGACAGGGATGAGGTAATGGGATTAGGACTTCTATCTCCAAACCTAAAGCTTCTTGCCCCACTGTGACACACAGAGATGTTGACAAACATGCTGCCTTCCATTCTGTAAAAACAGTAACCTTTGTGTCCTCACTGAGGGCCTTTCCTGGGGGTCATAATGAATCTCTTCTGCAGCTGGACACACAGCCGGCTGATCAGTACACGTGGTTACTTGTTGCCTCTTCTTCTTTGCATATATGACAGAAGTCAAGTGAAGGACATAAAGCCAGAAGCATCAGCCCACCTCTAAGCCAGAACCTCAGTTACATCATAGGGTGGGGCGCACAACCTAAAACACGGAGGTTTGCTGCCTCAAAGACTTTTTAAAAGCATGCCATATAGCATAGGAATTGCCATCCTATCTTTAAGAGCAGACTGTGGTAAATACACTAGTCAGCATGGATTAAATAAAGGTTGTTAGCAAATAAAGAATAAATAGTCCCAAAAATATTTAAAGAGGAAGAATGTACTCTAAATCCTTAAGATTTCTGATTAAGATTAAGAGGGGTTAGGAGTGTGTATGAGGAGATAGGTACAAACTGTCTTTAGAATCAGGGTGAAACTGAGTCAGGGAAAGAGATCTTTATGGTGTTAGTTTTTCTTCAAAGCATTTAATTTGGGATTGGATTATCTAACCCTACAGAGCCCATAGGGACTTTTGGAGTGTGTCTGGAGTACTCTGGTGATTTCAGGAGTAGACTTTGGGTTTTAGGGCAGGAGAGGTTGCTGGAAGGAGAGAGGATAATAGCTCACCATGGCCACCACCTCCAAGACAACAGCAGTGGCAAAGCTGACACTCACCAGTCATGTATCACATGTCATGTATCACCTGTCAGGTGCTCTGCCTAGGCCTGTACCAAAACCATCTCATTTGATCCTGGAGACACCTACATGAGGTAGCTCCTACCATTATCCCTATTCTATTGATGGGGACACAGGCATAGAGGTTAGATGACTAAATCAATGTCACAGACAAGCAAGTGGTGGTGTTAGGATCTAAACCCTGGAGGTTCGAATTCACAACCCTCAGCTTGACCCCTCCCGTATACTGCAGCTCAGTGTCTTTAGAACTATCTGATCTTGAACAAGTAACCCAATTTCTGTCTCAGTTTCCTCGCTTTTAAAGAGGATAATAATAATCTAGTCTATCTACCACAGTACGGTTGTGAGGGTCAAATGAGACACGTGAATGCATGCGATTGCCATTTGTAGAATATGGCATGCTCTACAGTTTAAATTATTTTTATTATTACAGATGAAAGGAAGAGAAAGAGAGTACTGATTTCTTCATTTTGAGGGTTTGGGTTTTTTATTTTGGCTTAGTATAAAAGTTTTAATTTTAACAATCAACATAAGGCAATGAAAATAACTGATATGCACTAGTAGGTACATTAAGTATTGATAAAAAGCAGAAAACACTCCCTGTATCAGGAACCTGTGATTAAGAAAGAAAAAAAAAAAAACAGTGATTATTTTGACAGGACAGTGACTTAGAATAGCTCCTTGTGGGGCTTGGTAGCTCTGGTGATAAATCTCCTCTAACTGCTGGCGGACAAGTGACACTTCCCTTTCCGGAAATGGAAATGAACTCTCAAGGATTTGTGACTCTCCAGATAATGACTTCCTGCTCCACAAAAACAAAGCCCAGCCGCTGAAATAACAACCTATCTCTGGTCCCTACTCAACATCCTAGGGCTGCCATTCTTAGTCTGGTCTGAAGGAGGCTTCTCCAGCTCCAGGCCTCTAAAGCCTCACTATTCCAGAGATAGACAAAAATGCCAGAATTTAAAAGCCAAGGTTAGAAAGAGTTACCTCTGGGCAAAGTCACGCTGCACTCAGACTTGATCTGTTGGAAGTCATTCAACTCCCAAGCAGGCCTGGAGTCCCTGGTCCATACCTCTATCAGGCACACAGCACACACAGGCAGGATCCCTTTGTGTTTATTTTCCAAATATGGCCAGTAAGTTCCTAGAGAAGAGAAGCTACATAAAAGCCTTTTGAACTGAATTGCACTAGGGACTTCATCTAGGAACCCAATGTTGGGACAGAGGGAAAAATGAGCCTCTCCTGAAATTAAATGATAAAAGGATCAACAAAGAAGAGTTTAGTCATCCACCATTAAATGGTTTGTGAATGTGCTGCTCTCAGAGATTTAGGAAACACCTAAAACCAATCAAAGGTGACTTGGATATAATTTCAGAAAGATTTGATAGGAGTGAGTCTAAAGTCTACTATTCATAATCTAATTACATAGAAGTTTAAAAACTTTTTTTTTAAACACAAATAATCCATGTCCATTGACGAAAATTTACAAAATACAGAAAAGTGAAAAAAATAATAAAAAGCACCCAAAGTTCCACATTTACCACCAAAATATGAGACATCTCTGCTGTTATGAAGGTTGATGAAGGAGAAAATGAAAATAACAGCCAGGAGTGTTCAAAAGTTAACTGTCATGTGACACTAAACCATGTATAGTACTGGGATCTGGTGGTCACTTTCATATACATGCCTGGACTTCTGTCCTCTTAGGCAACCCCTCTTCACCTCTCAGGAATATTATGAAAGTTATCCATACATGCACAGAATAGTGTTGTACAAGAATATACTGTGACACCATCTCAAAAAATTAAGAAAAGGTATCTAGTAAAATTTAATACCCATTAGTAATAAAAACTTTCAGCATACTAGGAATGGAAGAGAACTCTTCAGTCTGATAAAGGGCATGTATCGCAAAAAGCTCAGCTAACATCATAATGGTGAAATATTGAATGCTTTCATCCAAGCCCACCACTCTATTCCATACTGTACTAGAGTCCTTAGGCATCGCAACAAGGTAATGAAAGGGAATAAAAGAAGCTATATGAATGGCCATATAACACATGAAAAGGTGCTCAACATCATTAGATACCAGGGAAGGGTAGATGAAGCTACAATGAGATACTACACATCCACTAGAATGGCTTAGAAAGTGTGATAACAGAACACCACTACAGTGATAAACATAAGTGAATTAGTTACACATGCAGCAGCATAATGAATCATTAAACCACCATCTGAATCTTAAGAGTCCTATCACACCGTCGCTCACCTTGGTTTCATTCATTCATTTAATCTCATACCAACACTATAAAGTAGATACTGTTATCCCTCTTTTAATAATGAAAAAGATTCATAGAGGAAAAGTAATCTCCAAGATTATATTAGTTCATTCAATATTTACTGAGCACATACTGTTTGCCGACAGGCAGTGGAGCATGTGCTGAGGATATAATGTTAGCAAAACTAGACCCAGTCCTTCCTCTACACAATACTGCCAGGTAATATGATGGGCCTGTCATGAAAAAAAAAATAAGACCATCACTACCTTTAAGTTCAGAGTCCAGCTGTACACCAGAATCTAACACAACATCAACTATAATTAGAAAAAAAAATTTTTTTAAAGAAGTTCAGAATCTAGCAGAAGAAACTGGCAGATAACAATTTACCGTGCAGTAAAAGCAATTACAAATTAACACAAAGTGTTCTTACAGGTATATGCAAAGTGCTGTGTGTACTCAAAAAGGGAAATGACTGATAATTTTGCAGAGTTGATGGAAGCCAACCTGGCAAACATTTGAGCTGGTAATGTAACAACAGACAGAATGCCTTCAGGCACTGAGGTAGAGTGGAAGGACCTGATTTGTAACTAAATACACCTGGCTAAGATGCCTGCTCAGGATTTACATTTGTGAAATGTGAATACCCAACAACTTGAAGGGGTGTTGTGAGAACTGGAAATAATACCTGTAAAGATCCAAGCACATGCAGAAGACACTCACTTCACAGTAGCTTGTAGTTTTGGAACAAATCACTGGTGACAGTCATCTTGCTAATATACATCCCCTGCTGTAAATTTGTGTCAATCCCAGAAAGTCTCACCTCTCAATACAAGAATATGATTCACTTTCTGAGGCCGAAAAGCTTAAGACTATATCTTAAACCCATGGCAATCTGCTGGCTTTTGACCTTTCTCCTCATCTGAACATGACCTGAGCCCCAATATATGAGACTGTGGGTAAAGTAGAGTTGGCTGTCTCAGTTAGACTGGCTTATGGAAGGTTAGAGGCTGGGACCCAGAAACATTCGGACCAGTGGCAGTAGCAGCCACTCTGCACTGTGCCTCTTTGCACAAAACCGCTCAGAACATGCACTTTATCAGCTGTCTCCTCTGTGCCCAGCTCACAGCAACGCTCACTTTAATCTGCATCAGATACCCATATCGGTCTACAAATTTCCGGAACAGGGGTTAGCAATAAGTATTAAATTAATCTGAGAGAGACAGCCCAGTAAGGGAAGGACCAAAATGGCAGAACTTTCTCGATACACAGAGGCTCTTCCCGTGGTGCCTGCATTTTAATATAGATAATGCAATAGGCCCGGTACCCTTCCTGGTGGCACAGCGCACAGGTTAGTGCGGCTGAACACTGAGGCATTTTCAAAACAAGAGCTCAGAAGTTGTTTGCAAGGCTGACCAGCTCTTTATTGACATTTCCAGTCAGAATGGAATAATTACAGCAAGAGCGACCAGAGTGCCGACCTCTCCTAACCACATGGGTTTATATGTGCACAGCTGACTGACAAACTAACGCAGAAGGGTGTCTGCATGGTTTAATCATCAGGGCAAACACTGCAGACGACTCTACAAGGAGCACGGCACACGGAGAGAGAGCGGGCTCGCACTGCGTCACAGGGCACAGCGGCTGTGGGCGGCGCTGGGCAAATTACATAGAGCTCTCCAAGCCTCAGCTTCCTCGCCTATAAAGTGGGATCATGCCCTGCAGGATGCTGTGAGAGTTACATCATGTAGACAGGTGCCTGGCACAGCGCCTTGTGGGTAGTGGACACCTAGTAAATGGTCATTTCTGTTACTTAACTAATGTAAGGCATGGTCATCTATAGTTTGGGGGGAGTCAAGGGAAAGATATATGCTAAGAGTGGATTGTTTTGTTGGATAGAGGCCATGTTAAATGGCTTTTAGCCTGTGTACATGGAGTTCAGTGAAGGGTGTGTGTGTGTGTCTGTGTGTGAGAGAGACAGAGAGAGAGACAGAGAGAGAGAGAGAGAATATGAGAATATGTACTAAGTGAGTGGAGGATATCAGAAGAGAAGGGAAAAAAAGCTTTGAGAAGAAACACGGACGTCTTGTTCCTAGACCATAAGCTATTTGAAGGCAAGGCCTCTGCTTTATTTTATTTCACTTTCAGCCCTGTTTTTAGTCACTGTTCCATGCTCCATTAGAATCTACCATAACGCCTGACACCCAGCAGGCACTCGGTAAACATTTCCCGGACCAGGCGCTGCACTCTCACTGGCAGGTGTGGCTGTGACTAAACACAGGAAAAGGAAGCCAGCGGTGGTGGTGAGGGACACTTGCCAAGCGGCGGCTCTGACACGCAGAAGTGCCCTTTGTCCCAGCAGCTGAGTCACTGTACCACCGCACTGGAGCACTGTGACAGGTTCCATTCACAACAACAATAATGACATGAGGTCATTCCCCCAACAAAGCAATAAACCCCAGATGGAGGCTCCAAATCCTAACACAGGTCACCCTCTACGCTAATGAGCAGATCAGGCGCATTAAATGCTTTACCGGTCCACTCTGGACTAGGTGTTCCGTATACACTGTTCCCATTAATCCTCAGGACAGCCCTATGGGAGGTAATAGTGATAGCTGATAGGTAAGAAAATGAAATTCACAGGGGTTAAGTAACTGGCCTGAGGTCAAATACTTCACCAGATTTCAAACCAATGCCCTTTTCACATACTTGAAGTAGAAGACACATACAGAAAGGTGTGCATAAGTGTATAACTAAATAAATTTTCACAAACTGAGCACATTCATGTAACCACCGCCCAGATAGGAAACAAGTCCCCTGTACTCCTTTCTCATCGCTCCCTGGCTCCAATGGTAGCCAATACACTCACAATTCTATATGAGTTTTACCCAGAACACTCGACGACAATCTCTCCTCCCACTGAATCCTTAGGTTTTTCTTATGTGTACCACCCATCTGGAATTTCCCAATACTCTCTTGTAGTGTCAACTATTTGTTCCTTTACGTATCTTGTCTTTTTAATTATTACTATAAATTCCTTGAGGCCAGGGTTTTTATACTTTTTTACATCCCCCTAGCACATCTAGTATGAAGCAATTACTCCAAAATACATGTACCTGTTATTTTCTGCTTTCTACACACATCTGATGCTATTTTAAGCACTTTACCTGATTTCATTTAATCCTCCCAAAAACCCAATCATCTCCCTTTTACATATGACAAAACTGAGGCATAAAGAAGTAACTGGCCCAAGGTCACACAGGGAGGGATGGAGTAAGGTTCAAACTCAGGCATCATTACTCCAGGGCATGCATGGATTGGAGGCCTCTCATGATTTTGTCCCCTTTTCATAAATTGTGTCCTAAAGTATAAAACACATGTAGAAAGAAAACCACATAAATCACACATTTAAAGTTCAACAAGTTTTCACAAAGTGAAGACACTTAGTAACTCACACCTAGATCAAGAGACAACATGGCCAACAGCCCGGAAGACCCCTTCACGCCCCATCCCAGTCACTAAATACCCCCCCAGGGTACCCACTGTCCTGATTCCTAACACCATATATTAGTTTACCTGTTTTTAAACTATATAAATGAATCATACAGTATGTCCTCTTTATATTCACGAGTCATTCATTCTGTTGCATGTGGTATGATTAATGTGTATTGTGGTATTGTATTCAATTGTGTGAATGTGACATAATTTATCCATTCTGGTGTTATTAGACAGTTGATAGATTCTAGATTTGCATAACTGTAGCTAGTGCTTCTGTGAACATTCTTAATGTCTTTTGGCATATGCATGTATTTTTCTTGGGTACATACCCAGGAGTGGAACTGTTCTGTCCTTGAGTATGCAAAGTGACCACACCAGTTTACATTCTCATTTGCAGTGTTTGAGAGTTCTGGTTGCTCTACATCTTTGCCACTTGATATTGTCCATTCTTTTCAGTTTAGCTATGCTGGTGGATGTGTAGTTGCATCATATTGTGGCTTTAATTGGGCTTTCACTGACGACAAATGATGGTGTACACCTTTTCATATGTTTATTGGCCATTTGGATATCCTCTCTGTGAAGTACCTTTTCAAGGCTTTTGCTGATTGAGTGATCTGCTGTTTTGTAGAAGTTGATTTGTAGAAGTTCTTTATATATTCTGGATATGAGTTTTTTGTCAGATGTATCTATTGTACATATCCTCTTTCACGCTGTGGCTTACCTTTAACACTCTCTTTTTTTTTTTTTTTTTTTTTTTTTTTTTTGCTGTACGCGGGCCTCTCACTGTTGTAACCTCTCCCGTTGCGGAGCACAGGCTCCAGACGCGCAGGCTCAGCGGCCATGGCTCACGGGCCCAGCCGCTCTGCAGCATGTGGGATCCTCCCAGACCGGGGCACGAACCTGTGTCCCCTGCATTGGCAGGTGGACTCTCAACCACCGCGCCACCAGGGAAGCCCACCTTTAACTCTCTTAATAGTATCTACTGATTAACAGGCAATCTTAATGGAATCTAATTTATCAGGGTTTTTTTCCCTTTATAGTTAGTACTTTTGGGGTCTTGTTTAACATGTGCTTTTTTTTTAGGGATTGCCTCATTAGAGATTCCCTAGTGGGACTAAGCAGTCAAGCTTCCCTGCCTTCCTGGAGCCACATGAGCTAAGCTAAGCCACTGCAAAGCTCTTTCCCTGGAATTCGACTCTTTTGAAAATAAAATTGAAGATGGTTACCATTCACTCATGACAATGGTAGCACTGGAAGAAACCATCTGCAAGTCCTTGTCAAAGACCCAAATGCTGTTCTAGCTCCTGTCCTTTCTGCGGCTGGCTTTTCGGTTTGATTTCTTAGCCTTTCCTTCAATTCTGTGAGCACACCCTCCTCCCCAATCCCCATATCCTTTCAATAAACCCTCCTTTTTTATTTCTAATTAGCCAGAATCTACTTCTGTTGTTTGCAAACAAAAAAATCCTATCGATTCCTTTCTTCGCTCTCTCTCTTTTTACATATGGCACTAAGCACAGAAGTATAGCTTGATCCGTTTCACACACTTTCATGATTCCAGTATAATTTTTGAAAGCTATGAGCTTTCTGGCATCCCAGAGCTGGCTCTGCCTTGACACTCACCACATTAGGAAAAACAATGGCATTTTCAACTCATTGGCTCTTAGGGAAATGAAGAAGGGGAAATCTAGCTAAAACTGGACATTCTCCAGTAAAGCTGACAATAAAAAGGTACAATAGGGCATGAACCCCTTAACAAATTATCAAGCAAAGGCAGCTCTGTAGCTGTGCCTAAGCATGATAATTACTATCTCTTCTAGCTGGTAGGTATAATAACGAGCATTGATAATTTAAATGGAAGAGCAAACGATACTTTGGGTGGAATATTGTTTGAATAAGGAGCACTTCTAAAAACCAAATTTATCCTGAAAAGCCAATCTACAGAAACACTGTTAAAACTGGAAGGGTGGGGTTTCCCTGGTGGCGCAGTGGTTGAGAGTCCGCCTGCCAATGCAGGAGACGCGGGTTCGTGCCCCGGTCCGGGAAGATCCCACGTGCCGCGTTGCGGCTGGGCCCGTGAGCCATGGCCGCTGAGCCTGCGCGTCCGGAGCCTGTGCTCCGCAATGGCAGAGGCCACAACAGTGAGAGGCCCGCATAACGCAAAAACAAAAACAAAAAAAAAACTGGAAGGGTGGGCTTCCCTGGTGGCGCAGTGGTTGAGAGTCCGCCTGCCGATGCAGGGGACAGAGGTTCGTGCCCCGGTCCGGGAGGATCCCACGTGCCACGGAGCGGCTGGGCCCGTGAGCCATGGCTGCTGAGCCTGCACGTCCGGAGCCTGTGCTCCACAACGGGAGAGGCCACAACAGTGAGAGGCCCGCGTACCACACATACACAAACACAAAAAAACTGGAAGGGTGTCTGGGGAATCATCTCAGCGATTGCTCTCTTAGACAGTTCACATTTCACAAAACATGAGCACAGGCCAACATTAACAAGAGAGATTTTAAAAAAACAAACAGGGACTTCCCTGTTGGCACAGGGGGCCCGGGTTCGATCCCTGGTCAGGGAACTAGATCCCACATACACGCCACAACTAAGAGTTCGCATGACACAACTAAGGAGCTGGCCTGCCACAACTAAGCCTGGCGCAACCAAATAAATAAATAAATGTTAAAAACATAAATTTTTTTTTAATTTAAAGTAAAAAAAAGAAATAGAAGTTATAACTACAAATGAGTCTAAAATGGTAAGCCATACACATATTGCACTGAAGTAATTATAACATTAGGCATTCCAGATTACATCTTTGGGCAGTGTTTTCAGAACCTGCAGTGCTGTCTTCAGCGTGACCCAAGTGGTGGCAAAGCTTTATTCCTCGAGGTCAACGGGTTTGATTTTTCAAAACAGTCAAAACTCACTTGGAGTCAAAGCTGTTGAGTAAATTTCTATAAATTTATTTCCTTTTTTAAAAAAAGAGACAATGCAACATAGCAGTTAAGAGTACTGACTTTAAGGGCTTCCCTGGTGGCGCAGTGGTTGAGAGTCCGCCTGCCGGTGCAGGGGGCACAGGTTCGTGCCCCAGTCCGGGAGGATCCCACACGCTGTGGAGCGGCTAGGCCTGTGAGCCATGGCCGCTGAGCCTGCGCATCTGGAGCCTGTGCTCCGCAACGGAGAGGCCACAACAGTGAGAAGCCCACGTACCGCAAAAAAAAAAAAAAAGAGTACTGACTTTTAGAGAAATCTGGATTCTGACACTTGCTGATGTGTGATCTTGAATACAAAACAGTCTATCTGAGCCTCAATTTCTTTATGCATCAGAAGGGACTAACAAGCAACAAGGATATACTCCATAGCACAGGGATATATAGCCATTATTTTGTAATAACTCTAAATAGAGTATAATCTATAAAAATATTGAATCACCATGGTGTACACCTGAAACTAATATAACGTTGTAAATCAACTATACTTCAATAAAAAATAAGAGCGGGGGGGCTAGCAGTCTATCTGATAGGTGTGGCTGGTAAATTAGATAATGTAACTGAAGCTATTATATCTTTAACTTCTATTATTATGACTAAGGAAGGAGAATGACTTTTGTTTATGGAATGTGAATTGGTTCTGAAAGGGCTTCCCGAAAAGTTGTTTACAACTTTTATGCATTAGCATAGTCATTTGTGAGTGTCAAGACTTAAACTGTCTCTGGATTTATGCAATCCAGCTCAGACCCAGAAATTATTTTTAAAAGGACTCTGAGCACACAAAACACAATCAGAGTCCATGTACTAAAGCTGGGATATTTATTCACAGGTGGCTTCTTGGTGACCGACAAGGCCTAGCCACTCATGCTCTAATTCTAAGTTCATCTCTAGCAACTCGTGGGAGGTGAAGCGGGCCGTGAAGACAGGTTAACTGTGGTGAAGGGAAAAATGAAAGAACTGATGGAGGAAACAGAAATTCTCAAGGGACAACCAGATTCACCCAGAGACATGTTTTACCCAAGGACGTATAAAGTGAGGGTCTCTGGGAGGATTAGGGACAAAAAGGCTGATTTAATAAGCAAAAATCAGAATTTCAAAGTTCAGAAGGGCTGGTTTCTAGCGTAGTGCTAGCCAGGTAGAACAGGCTGGTCTTCTGGTAGAAAAACTTTATTTGGTTCAGCAACTGGATAAGCAACCTTTCCTTGGTGTTTGCTTAAAATTTTGCTCTGCTCTGCTTCTGTGGGAACAGAAACAGGTCATCAAAACACCCACAAAATTTTGTTACCTTGACCCCTGAGCCTTAGGGTCCTTATCAATAAAATGAGGAAACTCATGCCTACCTCACAGTACTATGCAAGTTAAATGAGATCTCATAAAAAGCATTTATTACAGTGTCTGGCACATAGCAGTTGCCTGATAAATACAAATTACTATTATTATTGGCTTTATACAAAAAGATGCCAAATATTTGGAGCTGAACTATGAGGAAGATAATAATCCATAGACTGAGAGAAAAATTAGTTCTAGTCTGGATAATTCTAGAATTTTCTGAATCCTGAATTTTAAGCAATTGCTATTATAGCTTCAATGTATATTTTCTTAAAATACATTCTCTATACCTTTTTATCTATCTACATATGTCATACAATTTTACTTCGTTAAAAGAACAAAATAATCACTTAATCAATTATCCTTGAGAAAATCTATTCATAAATATCTGGGTCTTATGCTCTGCAGATCTGACACTTTCTTGAAGTTGCAGGGCTGGAGGATGACGTTCCACTGTGGAACCATCAATCCCCTGGACCATGTGTGAAGCTCAGGGATCTGGCTCTGCTTTGATCATGACTGTATCTAAGGGCACAGGGTTTGTGGAGGAGATATCCTTCAGAGGGAAAAACAGGAACTGTTCACTTTGTCATCACTGCCTCTTTCACATAATAGGTAAATGTAAATTTCCTACAGAGAGTCAGGGATAATGTGCCAAAGACAGGAAGAGACTGGGTGAAAGGTGTCATCTTGTTTGAGAATCCCCCACTGATGACCACCCTCACATTTCAAAACGATGGCTCTCAAATCATTTTATGTCCATGGTCACTTTGAAAGAGTGATAAACCAAGAGGCCACATATTCAGGGCCTGAATTACGGCTGGAAGACCTGTCCTTCTGCCACTTGGAGAATCCATTTAATACCCATAGGCCTCAATTTCCACATCTGTAAAGTGAAGGGTTTGCATTAGATGATCCTGAATTTGTCTTGTCTTTAAAACCCTATAATTCATATCCATTCTTCTTCTTTTTTATTGTGAAAGAGAACAGTGTAAGCCACCTCTCTTCGACTAGAACAAAGGATATGACATTGCTTTGATGAGATCACAAATAAAAGAAATGATAAAATATGAATTCATGTTAAAGATAAAAATATACAGTGCCATCCTGCAGTCATTACCAGAGAGCTGTCTGCTCACCGTGTGATGTGCCTGCTTGTCATATGCTCTTTCTCTCTCATCTATGGCAATGATGGAAAAATAGCTGTGAACCCTCAAAAAGGGTCATTCAATACCAACTTAGGAACTGTCAAGACTAACCAGAGCTGCAGACAGATAGAGCACCTCTGTGGTCAACAGGTGAGCAATGGCAGCCTCAGGGGCAGGTGGTGAGGTTTAAGTTATATAGGACTGAGAAGTCTAACTGGCCTCTAAATAGCTAATTATCCAGGTGTTATTCATGAGCTAATCATGGATAACATTTATTGAGTACTTACTATATGCCTGGCCTTAAAGCCATGTGCTGTACATATGTATGTGTGGGTGTGTGTATACACACACCCACACATACATATAATCTAAATATTTGATTATCACCCCTATTTTGTGGGCCAGGAAACTAGGGCTACAGAAGCTCAGGGTCCTGGCCATGCTGCTCAACCAAATTGTATTGACAGCTCTTTCACAGTGAAGATGAACAGGAAATCTATTTCCTTTCCCCTGTGCCTTTTTTCCTGGTCCAGTAATTCACATCCTTTCCTCTCAGGCCTGAAAGGTCCCGAGAGACTGGATGGCTTGGGAAGTTTGATACTTGATCTACTCTTTTTTTTTTTGGTTGCACTGGGTCTTAGTTGCAGCAGGCAGGCTGCTTAGCTGAGGCAGGCAGGCTCCTTAGTTGTGGCTCGCAATCTCCTTAGTTGCGGTTCCAGGGCTCCTTAGATGTGGCTCACTGGATCCTTAGTTGCAGCACTTGGGTGGGCTCCTTAGTTGCAGCATGTGGGCTCCTTGGTTGTGGCATGTGAACTCTTAGTTGTGGCACACGTGTGGGATCTAGTTCCCTGACCAGGGATTGAACCAGGGCCTCCTGTGTTGGGAGCGCAGAATCTTTTTTTTTTCTTGCGGTATGCGGGCCTCTCACTGTTGTGGCCTCTCTCGTTGCAGAGCACAGGCTCCGGACGTGCAGGCTCAGCGGCCATGGCTCACGGGCCCAGCCGCTCCGCGGCATGTGGGATCTTCCCGGACCAGGACACGAACCCGTGTCCCCTGCATCGGCAGGCGGACTCTCAAACACTGCGCCACCAGGGAAGCCCGGGAGCGCAGAGTCTTATCCACTGCGCCACCAGGGAAGTCCCACTCTTTAACTTTTTAAAAGTGTTTTCCTCTAAGTACCAAATGATTCGGCGACTACCTCTGTCTCCCATGATCAAGTCAACTGGTAGCACTGATATCCCTAGAGTGCTTGTTATGTGTCAGGGATTAGTGTATGCATTTGGGTGGAACAGCAAGTGCATGTAAAGTACTTGGGGAACAGAAGAAAGCAAGCTTGTAACTGAGATACCACTTCTTGGAAGATAGAGCTGAATTTGTATTGCTTTACATATTGCACCTAGTTTTATACCAATCAATCAACAGTTAAAGAAGTAGAACAGCATACTGGACAGAGCAGCAGAATAGGAGAGAGTGGAAGAACATGGGCATAGGTCTCCATCACCCCCATTCCTGCCCAACCATCTCTGCTCTGCTCTCCTTCCCTCCCCCAATACCGGGATAAAACCCTGATACTGAGAAGCACCAAATGTCAAGGGGTGTTTCTAATTCTGGAGGGGCAAAGGAGAAAAAGCTGAAATATCTCTTCATGGAATTAAAAACAATAATAATTTTTAAATCATACTATGTGCCAGGCACAGTGAAAAAACTTTTTTTAGTTGATCTTATTTGCCTCTCACAAGAATCCTATGAGGGCGATACTATTATCAATGCCACATAAAAGAGGAAGAAAATGGGGCACCCAGAGGTTAAATAAAATGCCCAAGGTGTCCAGTTAGGAAGCGGCAGAGCTGAGACTGAAGAGAGGCTGAAAACACCAAAACTGAAAACAAGGGGTTTGCTTTGTAAAGAATTTTGTTAAAGTGGTATTTGTTCCTGGCAGCTCTAGAAAAAGGCAAATCCCTAGGAAACCAAGAGATTCCTTATAGCCAACCTTCTCTGGAACTAACTAGCCAGGAGACATCAGATAGGAAAGCACCATAACCCACAGATAATCTTTGTTGTGTCTATTTTTGGTAAATGAAGGAGTGGCCAATTTATATCGCCCTGTGAGACACACGAGCCTGACGGCTTGGCTGCTTGTTATATCCCAACACAGTTATTTCCTGGTCTTTGGCCAGCACAGCATATACCATATTATCTCCGCCTAAGTCCGTGAATGAGCAAAATGGATGTGTGTGTGTGTGTGTGTGTGTGTGTAGGATTTATGCAGTGTAGGCACAAAGCCACAGGCACTCCTTGCATTCTCGGCGCACATTCCTTCCTCCCCATAAAGAAGAGAGATCATGTGATTGTTTTAGTCATTCTTCTCTTCCTGAAACGGCTTTGGGACAGATACAGTCTGGCTGGGGTTTAAGCTCCCAACTGGACCAAGCATAAAGGCAGGCTACTGACACCCTCTGTGTCTGTGGGTGTTGGTGAGAAAAGGAAGCAGGGACAACTCTGCAGGAAAAGGCTGTCCTTTGCCATTAAAGCTGAACTCTCAAGGGAGAGGATCAGAAGAGAAACTTTACCTGTCTCACCCACCCATATGCTCTCTCTATACCTGTTCTCAAGATAAACGGAGGCTGCTTTGGCTTTTTGAAGCTCCTGATTTCATGCTTTCTACTGAAACTTAATCAGTAAAACTCCCTGAAGCCGCCTCCCCTACAAACTGCAAATTCACTGAGACCAAAAGGAGTTGTATCTTCTAATTCCATCTCTTCCCACCCCCAATGCCTCCTGTACCTGGCCGAGGAGCATCCATCACACCTCCAACCTAAGGAATTCCTGCTCTTCCCTCCCGGCGTCCTCTAGACTAGGCTTGCTGTTTCAAATCAAATTGCCCCTGGCTGTTTAATCATGTAGTAGCTAGCTCTGGTTTCATGATGCATTGGCCTGTATTGATCATAACTGTATTGGTCTACAAGAACCTGCCAATCCTTTTGAAAATTAGTACCTTTCTGGTTTTTAAGGCAAAGAGATTTCTGGAGTCCAGTCATCTTTTCGTGTATTTATAATTACCTTTTGGTGGCAACCTCTTTGTACCATCACTCAACACTTCGGGTAAGAATTCTGCTTAAGAAACTTGTCCTTGCTTGTGAAGCCTGGCAGTCAAAAAAGAAAGACACTTACTGGCAAATTAAATAAAAAGACACAGCCCAGGGGCTTCCCTGGTGGCGCAGTGGTTGAGAGTCCACCTGCCGATGCAGGGGACACGGGTTCGTGCCCCGGTCCGGGAAGATCCCACATGCCGCGGAGCGACTGGGCCCGTGAGTCATGGCCGCTGAGCCTGCGCGTCCGGAGCCTGTGCTCCGCAACGGGAGAGGACACAGCAGTGAGGCCCCCATACCGCAAAAAAAAAAAAAAAAAAAAGACAGCCCATGTTTTCACTGCTCTTCTTACCTTCACCTCTTCTTCCTCCTCATCTCTTTCTCCCTCCCTCTCTCTCTTTCTTTCCTTCTTTTTTGGTCCACCACTTCCATTCTTTATACTGTCTTCTAAAATCTCCTTCCAAGGCCTTGCTCCATTTCATGGATGGTGACACAAGAGGCTAATCAGTCCAATCAAGGAAAATGAAAACCTATCGAATGATCAGATCAATGACCAGAACCCAGGGTTTTTGGTTTCGTTTTAATTTCTTGAAGCATAGTTTGGGTGTGGAGTGGGATGGTAGAGAATAAAAACAGGGAGAGCAAATCTGAAGACCCTTGAGGGCAGAGACTGTGATATAATCACCTTGCACTCTCCATAGAGCCTAAGTCAGCCACACAACAGTGTTTAGTGAGTGGCTTCAATATACAGAACCAGTGGTGACCAAAACAGACTGGGTGTTTGCCTCAGAGAGCCCTCAGACTCATGATGAGAGAGAAAATTAACTGAAAAAAAGAAAGAAAGGGAGAAATAGATCACTACAAACTTTGATAAGTGTGGTGAAAGAAAAGAACACACTATCAGGGAACATATGCCCAGTCCTGATCTAGCCTGGGGGTGAGAGTAGGCTCCCTTGAGGAAGGGACACTGAAACAGAGATACAAAGTCTGAGGAGCAGTTAAGGGAGTTGCAAATTATAAGACGGTCGACAAAGCAAAGGGCTTTCCTACTTCTGAAACAACTGGAGTACCACTTTTTTTGTGTGGGGGAGAGACATGAAAGAAATCTTAGGAATGTCATCCAAATCTTTCATTTTAACATGTAATAGAATTCAAATCCTCGTATGAGCTGCCGAAGGCCACTCCACCTAGGACTAGACCCTGGGCTCCTGGCTCCCAGCCCAGAGCTCCCTGGAGCACGCTGTGGACTACACGGCAACAAGAATGGCATTTCAGTGACCACAATGGACTTAAAAGCAGTGACGGATGGGACTCTGAGACATAAAGATAGAGGGCTTATCCCATATTCAAATGGTATGTAATGGGCTGGGGATAAAAGGTTTTTAAAATTGAACTTTTAGGGCTTCCCTGGTGGCTCAGTGGTTGAGAGTCCGCCTGCCGATGCAGAGGACACGGGTTCGTGACCCGGTCCAGGAGGATCCCACATGCCGCGGAGCGGCTGGGTCCATGAGCCATGGCCGCTGAGCCTGCGCGTCCAGAGCCTGTGCTCCACAATGGGAGAGGCCACAACAGTGAGAGGCCCGCGTACAGCAAAAAAAAAAATTTAACTTTTAATAAAAAGAACTCAGCACTGCTTCTGAAGAATGGCTTGATATTGTGCAAGGTTTTTTTGACCAAAAGTTATTTGTAAATCAGGAACAAGGAGTGAGCCAGGCAGATTTCCCCATCTGCATGCAAAGTGAAAACAAGATGTAGAAGTGATAACAGCAATGGGGCAATGTGATAAATCAATCCAAAGTTGATATTTAAGGTCTAGTGATTTCATCCATTAGCCCAGTGAGAACTACAATTAGCACTAAACTCAATCACCACCCCTGAGATGACAAGCGGCAGCCCTGAGTGACAGACGGAGCATTTTTTAAGTGCCTGTGAAGCCTCGTGGGAAGTCAACACCACCTAAGCGCCTTTCTCAGCAGTTTCCCTATTTTCTTTCCTCTCTGTGACACCACTACACCAAGGAAAAACTAACACTGCCACTTCTCTTTCTCAGTTACTTTGTCCTTCCTTCACTTCCAAATGCTGTGGGGTGAGGATCTCTCTCAGAAGAGAGGTCTCATGAAGAAGGGAGAAAAAGATTCTACTGAGTACAGATTAAATGTCAATTCCTTCCCCTCCTCACACCTCTTCAGGGGACAAAAGATTGGAAATGTTCCAATCAAAACAAGATCTCTCTCTGCCTTTCCATGATTCTTAGCCCCTGCTTTGTGTTGGCCTCTTTGTTCCTGCAAAGAAGCTGCTTCATTGAAACATCACAGAAAAAAAACAGTTGTCCCCCAGACAATGAAGTCGCCTGCACACAGGCATCTCCAAAATAGGCAGGCCACAATGCCGGCAGAATTCTCAACCTGTTGCTATAGTAGCAGAAAGAATGTGATTCCAGCAGCTCTGCAGAGATTCATATCCAAATCCCACTAGCTCCCAAAGAGAACATTAACCCTTCGCTGTCCCTTTTCAGGGGCAGAACCACCTGGGACGAATCCTTAATTATTCTAGGAGCTGGATATTGTAGTCTTAATATTCACTCACTCATTCATTCATCCAACAGCCATTCATTTAGATTCTGTTATGCTGGTTCCTAGGTTTTCAGTGGCAAACAATGCAAACATGGCCCTTGGTGTTAAGAGGAGGAATAAGATATTAAACCACTGCTCAAATAACAATATACTATGCAACATCAGTGTTACATGGGAGGCACCAGTTTTCAGCAAAGCCATCACCAGAATGGAAACAACCTACCCAAGAAAACCAGCTTATACATTAGTTGCAGCAGACAACTGCAATTATTTGATTGTTTACATGTGTTCATTTGACAAAAATACCACTAGTAATGTATATTCCAATCACATTATGCCTCCTACAAAGCATTGGTTTAAATGAGCTATTTAATCAAATCAGTTTTCCACATAAAATAGAAACAGGATTGTTTGTTGAAGAACATAGCAAGCAGTTGCTGACTTGTCACCAGGGAACAGAAATAGCAGGTTAGGGCTCAGAAAATACATGAAAGAAGCAAAGTCCTGAGAACCCTGGGAGGACTTCTAAACAGCCTTCACCCCAATTTATTTCTCTGGTCAAGAGAGAGTAACAAAGAAACCTCAGGAAATACAATTTAGAAATGACCTGTAATCCAGCCTACTCTCCCTAACTTTGTGGTGTAAAATCTCATGTTATTGAATACCTTCCTGCTAGACTTCCTTGTTTCCCATGGAGCACAAATACTAGGAAGGCAGGTTATCTTAGGAGGATGAACTCGGTAGGTAATGATATCCTCATATGCTTTTTGTGAAACAAGGCAGCATCGATCGGATTGCCAAGCAAAAGCTGAAAAACCAAGAAGACAGGTAACTAATTTCGATTGGCTAGTAAGATGCAGTCTCAGGGAAGTCACATAAACCTTTGTACCTCAGTTTCCTCAAAGGTAAATTTGATATACCACATAGATCCAAAGGCACATGGATCAACAGCAATACCTGAAATAAAGTACTCTGTTATCATTCTTAGTAGCGCTGTAAAACTGGGTTTCTGCCCTGAGAACCTCAATCATCTTTTAGAACACTGGCTTCAACCAGAGGCACAGGGTACAAGCCTTTCACGAAACACATCAGGGAAAATGGGCCATCAGGAAGGGATATTCACCCAAATCTCTTTTAACCACTGCAACACTGGAGCAGGGTTTGGGACGTAAGGAAAAGAATGGTGCATGCCAATCCACTTCTACAAGGATCAAGTCTTTGGCCACCCTAGTCATGCACTGACAGTGAACCCTGAGGGGAATTCAGAATGGAGAAAAACAGGAAGCATTCTGTGCTTTGGATATACTGGCCCCTATATAGTTAAGATGCATATTTAAGAAAAGTATTTAATGACCCCAGATTCTTGCATCTTCCCATAAATAGAAAACCACTAAAATCATTAATTTGAGATGTCTGTTCTTTGTGATTAGCAGTAATCTTTGGATGTTCGACTACAAGTTTTTTTCCAGGAAAAGAAGTCATATATATCCTGGCTCCTCCCTCACCTCTTCAGAGCAGTTCCTCAGAGCTATCTGAGAGGCTGCCTCCCAAGCTATAGTCCTCAGTAAGGTCCCCAAATAAAACTTAACTCACAACTTTTACATTGTGCATTTTCACTTCAGTCAAAAAGGAAAAGGTCCCAAGTGTTCAGACTAGATGGAAACTGGTTTCTGTTTGCCTGAGAAAAAAGTGATGATAGCAAAGGGATATGGTGTGATGTATCAATAACTCCACCCAAATAATGCCCATCCTGGAAATACACAGCCAAGCCCAGTGACCCAAACCCTTGACATTTTGGAGGACAGAGCAAGAATGGAAATGGAAGCATTTTGTTGGAACTCCAGTGCCATTTCTGTATCTATCAAGTCTGAAGTACCTGCAGGAATTGTTTTCCCTTTAAAATTCCACTGGCTAGATCATAGTAGCAAAGAGTCTGATGCTTACTTCCTCATTACAAGGAACAGGCTAGTTTCAGAAGATGGACACTTTCTGCCTTTTGGTTACTCTGGGATCTACCTATGGTTTCACCAGCTTTTCTAAGCAGGAAAAAGTACAACCCCCCTCATATGCCACTCCCCCACTATGGAATCTTACTTTTAATAGCCCTAATTCTTCACCCCTCTCAGTATCCATGTCCTTTGCCACATGACTTTACAGTTTCTCCCTGCAAACATATATTTCCCTGACCTTTGACAATGGTCTTGGCCACGTGACTTGCTTTGGCCAACAGGATGTTAACAGATTAATGACACAACCAGAGGACTGAAATGAGTTTGCTCATTGTGGCTTGTGCTCTTGTATCTCTGCCATCAACCATGACAAGAACATGCCCAAGCTAACAGCTGGTCCCAGGGGGAGGATGAGGGACATGTGGAGTAAAGCCATCCCCGAGTAAGTCCAGTCAAGACCAGGTGATTCTCCCCACCCCAACCTACAGTCATGGGGGTTAATAAAAGCATATTATGGGATGCCACTGAGATTTTGTGGTTGCTTGTAACTCAGCATTAGTGTATTGACAACTAACTGATACATCCACCATAGCAAAAATTAATCTGTAATTTATTAATTAAAACACTGTTTGCTTTTTTTTTGCTTTGTTTTCTTAACACATAACAAGAAACGGATCTCTGATTTTTGCCCCCATTACACGACAAGGTCCTCAAAGCAGGGTCCTATGACATCCCTAATGCCCAAGATTTATTCATGGAGTCCATACCATGTTCTAAATCCCAGGAGATGCAATGATGAACGATACACAATTCCAGCCACCATCAGTCTGCACCTGTGACTTTTTTCCGATCTAAGACCAGGTCAATGTGCTTTAGCTCAAAGGTGATTATAAAGTTTACTTATGCAGCTGGAAGTACACCAAGTCAGTAGTGAACTCTGAACCACTTGAGTGTTCTTTGCCTAAGTACAGGTGAACTGGAATCATAACCTCTTTCAGTAATGGAAGGAATTGACAAGACCATTGGATTATTGGTTTTCAATCTTAGCCAATCACCAGAGCGTTCTAAATTATAGATTCCTGGTTCCCATCTATAGATATTTAGTTGAATACTCTGGCGCAAGGCCCAGGTGTCTGTGTTGTTAAAAAGGTCTCAAAGTAATGCCGATAATGATAAGCACTGGGACCCCACCCATGCACCCACCTAATAGAACCTCTCCATCCAATGACTGAATCTCTTATGTTGAGTTGCACTAAGCATTTGTGATGACATTAAAAGACCCAAAAGTGACCACAGAGGGACTATTTCCAGATGACCACATGTATCCATTACTTACTGTTAGCATGATAACCCATTCCAGAACTCAGTAGCTTGAAACAATAAGCACTAATTATTGCTCAAGAGTCTATGGAGCTGGATCAGTTTGTCTGATCTCTGCTGGATCCACTCATGTGTCTAAGGTCAGATAGCTGGTCTAGGACTGCTTCACTCACATGTCTGGTAGAAGACCACTATCAGCTGGGGTGACAAGGGTCTTAGCGCCACAGAAAGCGAGTCCAGGAGTTGTCCCTATGGTGACTAGACTGGATTCCAAGGGAGCAAGCAAAGGTATACAAGGCCATTTAAGGCCTAGGCTGGGCTGAGGTGGCTAGTGCACCACAGCTAGCCGGGAGGGAGGCCAGGAAAAAGTCTGGACCTGCCTAAGAGGCAAGAGACCACTGTTTTGGGGTGCACGAGGACAGGGGATTCAGAGCACTGCCTAAGTGAGTTCCAGAGAAGGGCACGAGCTGCGGCTATCAGCTCGGACGCCAGAGACGGCCATGAGACACTAAGGCTGCTGCTGAAGCCACCTAGAACCCTGTGTGCAAGCACAGGTCACTCTCCACACCGCCCCTCCCAGGAGCCTGTGCAGCCTGCCACTGCCAGGTCCCGTGATCCAGGCACAACTTCCCCGGGAGAACACACGGTGTGCCTCAGGCTGTTGCAATGTCATGTTGGCCTCTGCAGCCGCAGGCTCACCCCGCATCCATACCCCTCCCTCCCCCTGGCCTGAATGAGCCAGAGCCCCCGAATCAGCTGCTACTTTAACTCCGTCCTGTCTGAGCAAAGAACAGGCACCATCAGGTGACCTACACGCAGAGGCAGGGCCAAATCCACAGCTGAACCCCAGGAGTTGTGCGAACAAAGAAGAGAAAGGGAAATTTCCCCCAGCAGCCTCAGGAGCAGTGGATTAAATCTCCACAATCAACTTGATATACCCAGCATCTGTGGAATACCTGAATAGACAACAAATCATCCCAAAATTGAGGCAGTGAACTTTGGGAGCAACTGTAGACTTGGGGTTTGCTGTCTGCATCTAATTTATTTCTGGTCTTATGTTTCTCTTAGTTTAGTATTTAGAGGATATTATCATTGGTAACTTTGTTTATTAATTTGGTTGCTCTCTTCCCTTTTTTTATATATATAGATATATATTATTTTTTGCTTTTTCTCTTTTTGTGAGTGTGTATGTGTATGCTTCTTTGTGTGAATTTGTCTGTATAGCTTTGCCTTTACCATTTGTCTTAGGGTTCTGTCTGCCCATTTTTTGTTTCCTTATTTTAGTATAGTTTTTAGCACTTGTTATCATTGGTGGATTTATTTTTTGGTTTGGTTGCTCTCTTCTTTCTTTCTTTTCTTTTTTAAATTACTTTTCTAAAAATTTTTTATTTTAATAACTTTATTTTATTTTATTTTTTTCCTCCCTTTTCTTCTGAGCCATGTGGCTGACAGGATTTTCGTGCTCCAGCCAGGTGTCAGGCCTGTGCCTCTCAGATGGCAGAGCCAAGTTCAGGGCATTGGTCCACCAGAGACCTCCCAGCTCCACGTAACATCAAATGGCGAAAGCTCTCCCAGAGATCTCCATCTCAACGCTAAGACCCAGCTCCACTCAATCACCAGCAAGCTAGAGTGCGGGACACCCTACGCCAAACAACTAGCAAGACAGGAACACAACCACACCCATTAGCAGAGAGGCTGCCTAATATCATAATAAGATCACAGACACCCCAAAACACACCACTGGATGTGGTGCTGCCTACCAGGAACACAAGATCCAGCCTCATCCACCAGAACACAGGCACCACTCCCCTCCACCAGGAAGCCTACACAACCCACTGAACCAACCTCACCCACTGGGGGCAGACACCAAAAATAACGCGAACTACGAACCTGCAGCCTGTGAAAAGGAGACCCCAAACACAGTAAGTTAAGCAAAATGAGAAGACAGAGAAACACACAGCAGATGAAGGAGCAAGGTAAAAACCCACCAGACCAAACAAATGAAGAGGAAACAGGCAGTCTACCTGAAAAAGAATTCAGAGTAATGACAGTAAAGATGATCCAAAATCTTGGAAATAGAATGGAGAAAATACAAGAAATGTTTAACAAGGGCCTAGAAGAACTAAAGAGAAAACAAACAATGATGAACAACACAATAAATGAATTAAGACTTCTCTAAAAGAAATCAATAGGAGAATAACAGATAAGTGACCTGGAAGATATAATAGTGGAAATAACTACCGCACAGCCGAATAAAGAAAAAAGAATGAAAAGAATTGAGGACAGTCTCAGAGACCTCTGGGACAACATTAAACACACCAACATTCGAATTATAGTGGTCCCAGAAGAAGAAGAGAAAAAGAAACGGACTGTGAAAATATTTGAAGACATTATAGTTGAAAACTTCCCTAATATGGGAAAGGAAAGGAAAGGAAAGGAAATAGTCAATCAAGTCCAGGAAGCGCACAGAGTCCCATACAGGATAAATCCAAGGAGAAACATGCCAAGACACATATTAACGTTAACAGCTGATCTTTCAGCAGAAACTGTGCAAGCCAGAAGGGAGTGGCAGGACATATTGAAAGTGATGAAAGGGAAAAACCTACAACCAAGATTACTCTACCCAGCAAGGATCTCATTCAGATTCAATGGAGAAATTAAAACCTTTACAGACAAGCAAAAGCTAAGAGAATTCAGCACCACCAAGCCAGCTTTACAGCAAATGCTAAAGGAACTTCTCTAGGCAGGAAACACAAGAGAAGGAAAAGATCTACAATAACCAACCCAAAACAATTAAGAAAATGGTAATAGGAACATGCATATCAATAGCTACCTTAAATGTAAATGGCTTAAATGCTCCAACCAAAAGACATAGACTGGCTGAATGGATATAAAAGCAAGACCCATACATATGCTGTCTACAGAGACCCACTTCAGACCTAGGGACACATACAGACTGAAAGTGAGGGGATGGAAAAAGATATTCCATGCAAATGAAAATCAAAAGAAAGCTGGAGTAGCAATTCTCATATCAGACAAAATAGACTTTAAAATAAAGACTATTTCAAGAGACAAAAGAAGGACACTACATAATGATCAAGGGATCAATCCAAGAGGAACATATAACAATTGTAAATATTTATGCACCCAACATAGGAGCACCTCAATACGTAAGGCAAATGCTAACAGCCATAAAAGGGGAAATGGACAGTAACAAAATCATAGTAGGGGACGTTAACAACCCACTTTCTTCAATGGACAGATCATCCAAAATGAAAATAAATAAGAAAACACAAGCTTTAAATGATACATTAAACAAAATGGACTTAATGGATATTAACAGGGCATTCCATCCAAAATCAACAGAATACACTTTCCTCTCAAGTGCTCATGGAACATTCTCCAGGATAGATCATATCTTGTGTCACAAATCAAGCCTTGGTAAACTTAAGAAAACTGAAATCATATCAAGTATCTTTTCCAACCACAACGCTACAAGACTAGATATCAATTACAGGAAAAAATCTGTAAAAAATACAAACACATGGAGGCTAAACAATACACTACTAAATAACCAAGAGATCACTGAAGAAATCAAAGAGGAAATCAAAAAATATCTAAAACAAATGACAATGAAAACACGATGACCCAAAACTTATGGGATGCAGCAAAAGCAGTTCTAAGAGGGACGTTCATAGCAATACAACTCTACCTCAAGAAACACGAAACAGGGCTTCCCTGGTGGCGCAGTGGTTGAGAGTCCGCCTGCCGATGCAGGGGACACGGGTTCGTGCCCCGGCCCGGGAAGATCCCACATGCTGTGGAGCGGCTGGGCCCATGAGCCATGGCCGCTGAGCCTGCGCGTCCGGAGCCTGTGCTCCGCAACGGGAGAGGCCACAGCAGTGAGAGGCCGCATACTGCAAAAAGAAAAAAAAAAAAGAAACAAGAAACATCACAAATAAACAACGTAACCTTACAGCTAAAGCAATTAGAGAAAGAACAACAAAAAAGCCCCAAAGTTACCAGAAGGAAAGAAATAATAAAGATCAGATCAGAAATAAATGAAAAAGAAATGAAGGAAACAATAGCAAAGATCAATAAAACTAAAAGCTGGTTCTTTGAGAAGATAAACAAAATTGATAAACCATTAGCCAGACCATCAAGGAAAAAAGGGAGAAGACTCAAATCAATAGAATTAGAAATGAAAAAGGAAAAGCAACAACTGACACTGCAGAAATACAAAGGATCATGAGAGATTACTACAAGCAACTATATGCCAATAAAATGGACAACCTGGAAGAAATGGACAAATTCTTAGAAAAGCACAACCTTCCGAGACTGAATCAGGAAGAAACAGAATATATGAACAGACCAATCACAAGCACTGAAATTGAGACTGTGATTAAAAATCTTCCAACCAACAAAAGCCCAGGACCAGATGGCATCAACGACGAATTCTATCAAACATTTAGAGAAGAGCTAACACCTATCCTTCTGAAACTCTTCCAAAATATAACACAGGAAGGAACACTCCCAAACTCATTCTATGAGGCCACCATCACGCTGATACCAAAACCAGACAAAGATGTCACAAAGAAAGAAAACTACAGGCCAATATCACCAATGAACATAGATGCAAAAATCCTCAACAAAATACTAGCAAACAGAATCCAACAGCACATTAAAAAGATCATACACCATGATCAAGTGGGGTTTATCCCAAGAATGCAACGATTCTTCAATATATGCACATGAATCAATTTGATAAACCATATTAAAAAACTGAAGGAGAAAAACCATATGATCATCTCAATAGATGCAGTAAAAGCTCTCAACAAAATTCAACAACCATTTATGATAAAAACCCTTCAGAAAGTAGGCATAGAGGGAACTTACCTCAACATAATAAAGGCCATATATGACAAACCCACAGCCAACATCATTCTCAATGGCAAAAAACTGAAACCATTTCCTTTAACATCAGGAACAAGACAAGGTTGTCCTCTCTCACCACTTTTATTCACCATAGTTTTGAAAGTTTTAGCCACAGCAACCAGAGAAGAAAAACAAATAAAAGGAATCCAAATCAGAAAACAAGAAGAAAAGCTGTCACTGTTTGCAGATGATATGATACTATACATAGAAAATCCTAAAGATGCTACCAGAAAACTACTAGAGCTGATCAATGCACTTGGTAAAGCAGCAGGATACAAAATTAATGCACAGAAATCTCTTGCATTCCTATACACTAATGATGAAAAGTCTGAAAGAAATTTAGGAAACATTCCCATTTACTAATGCAACAAAAAGAATAAAATACCTAGGAATAAACCTACCTAGGGAGACAAAAGACCTGTATGCAGAAAACTAGAAGACACTGATGAAAGAAATTAAAGATGATACAAACAGATGGAGACATATACCATGTTCTTGGATTGGAAGAATCAACATTGTGAAAATGACTACACTACCCAAAGCAATCTACAGATTCAATGCAATCCCTATCAAACTACCAATGGCATTTTTCACAGAACTAGAACAAAAAATTTCACAATTTGTATGGAAACAGAAAAGACCCCGAATATCCAAAGCTATCTTGAGAAAGAAAAACGGAGCTGGAGGAACCGGGCTCCCAGACTTCAGACTATACTACAAAGCTACAGTAATCAAGACAGTATGGTACTGGCACAAAAACAGAAATATAGATCAATGGAACAGGATAGAAAGCCCAGAGATAAACCCACACACATATGGTCACCTTATTTTTGATAAAGGAGGCAAGAATATACAATGGAGAAAAGACAGTCTCTTCAATAAGTGGTGTTGGGAAAACTGGACAGCTACATGTAAAAGAATGAAATTAGAACACTCCCTAACACCATACACAAAAATAAACTCAAAATGGATTAAAGACCTAAATGAAAGGCCAGACACTATAAAATTCTTAGAGGAAAACAGAGGCAGAACACTCTATGACATAAATCACAGCAAGATCCTTTTTGACCCACCTCCTAGAGAAATGGAAATAAAAACAAAAAAAAATGTGACTTAATGAAACTTAAAAGATTTTGTACAGCAAAGGAAACCATAAACAAGACAAAAAGACAACCCTCAGAATGGGAGAAAATATTTGCAACTGAAGCAACTGACAAAGGATTAATCTCCAAAATTTACAAGCAGCTCATGCAGCTCAATAACAAAAAAACAAACAACCCAATCCAAAAATGGGCAGAAGACCTAAATAGACATTTCTCCAAAGAAGATATGCAGACTGCCAACAAACACATGAAAAAATGCTCAACATCATTAATCATTAGAGAAATGCAAATGAAAACTACAATGAGGCAGGAGCTCACACCAGTCAGAATGGCCATCAACAAAAACCCTACAAACAATAAATGCTGGAGAGGGTGTGGAGAAAAGGGAACCCTCTTGCACTGTTGGTGGGAATGTAAATTGATACAGCCACTATGGAGAACAGTATGGAGGTTCCTTAAAAAACTAAAAATAGAACTAGCACACAACCCAGCAATCCCACTCCTGGGCATATACTCTGAGAAAACCATAATTCAGAAAGAGTCATGTACCACAATGTTCACTGCAGCTCTATTTATAATAGCTAGGACATGGAAGCAACCTAAGTGTCCACTGACAGATGATTGGATAAAGAAGATGTGGCACATATATACAATGGAATATTACTCAGCCATAAAAAGAAATGAAATTGAGTTATTTGTAGTGAGGTGGATGGACCTAGAGTCTGTCATACAGAGTGAAGTAAGTCAGAGAGAGAAAAACAAATACCGTATGCTAACATATTATATATATGGAATCTAAAAAAAAAAGGTTCTGTAGAACAGAGGGGCAGGACAGGAACGAAGACGCAGACATAGTGTATGGACTTGTGGACACGGGAAGGGGGAAGGGTAAGCTGGGACTAAGTGAGAGAGTGGCATGGCCATATATACACTACCAAACGTAAAATAGCTAGTGGGAAGCCGCTGCATAGCACAGGGAGATCAGCTGGGTGCTTTGTGATCACCTAGAGGGGTGGGATAGGGCGGGTGGGAGGCAGGGAGATGCAAGAGGGAAGAGATATAGGGACATATTTGTATGTATAACTGATTCACTTTGTTATAAAGCGGAAACTAACACACCATGGTAAAGCAATTATACTCTAATAAAGATGTTTTTAAAAAAAAAAAAAACACCTAGGCTGGGGACCAGTACACAAGCACACCTTTACTTCTGCACATTCTATTGGCCAAAGTAAGTTATGAGGCCAAGCACAGATTCAAGGGCTGGGGAAACAGACTCCACTTCTTGGTAAGAGAAGCTACAAAATCACATCACAAGGGTCTAGATTCAAAGAGGGAAATAATTGGGGCCATTTTTTCAATCAATTTACTATACAACCTAGTGGAAGAAAAATATCGGCTCCAGCCAAATGTGATTTCTACGTGTGGGCCAAAGTTTTCACCCTAAGCTCACAAAGTTATAAAATTCTCAGGTTGGCATTTCATCTGATATTCCTCATTTCTACTCCTGCCTGGGCGCGCGCGCGCGCGCACACACACACACACACACACACACATCTTAATCCTCACGATCTTGGTCTCAAACTAAAGCAAAAGAAATCTATTAGCACATTTTATTTTATCCTTTGATGTTTTTAAAGATGATGCTAGATGACACGCCACCCTTACGAGGATTTGTTTTAGGGCAGGTCTCTCTGTGATGTCTCTTCCGGGCTGAGGATATGCCTACAGATGAAAGGTGACTGAATGATTACCAGGGCTACATCCTCCAAGGGACCCCAAACCATTAACACGAGGAGAAGCAACGACGCAGAAGAAATATGACAGAAAAAAGATAACACAAAAGTAGCAAATAGTCTTGAGGAGCAGGAAGCTGGAGCTCACTGAAGATTACAGGCTGAGGCTAATTATATTTTTGCCACCAGCTGCTGGCAAAGCCCTCTTCGTTCCACTTCCCTACTTCATCACCCTTGCCCTGACTGTGACTGTTGAGGAAATGCACTAAACTACAGTGGCTGAATCCACAACTATCTTCCTTGCCCCAGGCCCTAAGATGTATGCAGTCTGGCTGGGATGTAGCAGCAGCTATTATAGCATCCCTACTAAGGTGCTGCTTTCTGTGTTTTGGGAAAATCACCATGACCTTTTGGTTAACTCCCCTTGAATTCTCTAAATACCTACTTGTGAGGTCTGGGACAGCAGGAGGTGGTAGAGAAAAGAGCTGCAGAAACCAGAAAACACAGGCTGGCAGAGAAGTGGCCAGGGCTGGGTAGTGCCTGAAGGCTCTTTAGAGAGTGTAGGAGAAAGCAGACTCTGCTCAAATGCAAAGCTGTCTCAAGTGCACGGTTTGGTTCCCGTTTAATACAGCCAGTTTTCACTCTGCTTGGTAGGTTCACTGCTTCAAAGACTAAGAAACAGGAGTGGATGAAAAACACAAGGAAATAAAAAGAAATGATAAATTTACCATAAAGATGCCTCAGAAAAGCCAGGTTCAAGAAGATACTGCACTTATTTTAGTTTATGTAGAAATTCCAGGAAGTTCTGAAAACATTTAGAACAGGCCCTCTATAGGAAGAAATGTTGCCTACACTCTTCAGAACTTTATTCTCTTCCTAAGCACTGGATCTGGGAGAGGAGAAGGTTTGGCAAGAATGGCGATGTTTTTATACTGTAATGCTTAGGATCCAAAGCGCAAGTGCCTGTGAGACCCAGAGTGGCTATCAGTACTGTTAACTCCACAGGTGGCCTGAAGCTGCGTCTGTTTGTTTTTCAATCATCACTGAAAAGAGTCACAAATTGAAACCCTGCATCTCTAGGTAAAATCATCATGAGGGTTCCCACCCCCATCTCTTGCTCACTTGGCAACAAAATAAGTGGCGTTCCTGGACGTCTTCTAATGAGCTGGCTGATTGGGCCACAGTCAATCTATGCTTTTGATTCACTAGCCAAGGGGAATCCAGAGCTGTAAGAAAGCAAACTACTGGCATTATCACCACAGGAACAGTGATAATGACAATGATGAAGAATTACTGATTTCTGCTCAGCAAAAGCCACCCTGTACTTTCCTGAAACTTAGAAGAGAGGTATGCTATCTAAGAAGGGGACAGTCACCCTGCCTGTGCCCCTTCCCACTTCAATACACACATACCACGACTTCATACCCTCTGGGTACAGTACTTTTCAGGGCTATTGTTTACTGCTGCTCTAAAAACCTAGACATGTGAAGTACAGGTTGCTCCTTATAGAGAATCCTTCAGTTGCCTGCAGAGCAGTGCCAAGAAAGAACCTGGGCTGCCTCTGCAGATACCTGGGCACTGGCCAAACTTGCACATGTGTCTTGTAAGTGCCTCCAGTCTGGGCAATTTCTGTTACAGCTTCCCAGGCCGTGCTCCTACAAAATCGCTTAGTGCATCATCTTCACTCTCTAATGACCATGTAATTCCTCATGGCTGTTAAAAAATAGGGCCGTCTCAAATATACAGTACTATACTGGTATAGTAGCAAATTCACGTGACACATACACAAATGCTGTCTTTCCTGTGACATTTTTCTTGAAATCTCCTTAGATATTAAAGTTTGGGTGAGGCCAGGACGCAGAGGCAACAGTTTTATTCCTTCACATGCCAGTGCAATCAACGGCTTGTGTTTAGAATAAATATTTGAGACTCAGAAGCCTGTTAACAATGCAGCGCTTGATTGCTCTGAATTACTCTCACCCACAGCAATCAGGGGAGAAGTCCTTGGCACCAGCTCCATGCAAAAAACCTGCTTCCCAGCCTCCTCCATCTGCCTTCTGACTCTCTCTTCAAAGAATTCTCCACACACCACACAAAGGTCTCAGTTTTCTCCGTTAAATGCCACATGAATCCCACATTGAACATCTGACTTCTTTCTTCCCAGAGCACCACAGATTTAATTCAATACTTCCATGTTCCTGTATATTTAATGGAACCAACTTATCTTTTAACTCTTTGACTCAAACCCTTCTGCTGGTATCTTTCATTGGACACTGAAAATAGGGTTTTCTGTTGACTAGTTTTAGTTTTGAGACAAAATGTCATCTTGGTCTATTTTAAAGCTATGGTAACAATTAAGCTACTTTTCAATTAGTCAGAGGTGCCCATGTATTAAAATGCTCACAATTCTTACCACTTTTCCTTCTCCAAAACCCATTTGGTAAGCAATGTAATTTTTTTTCCTATGGGGCTAAAGGGTAAACTATACTAACCAGAGGTAATTAGAAGGTTAAATTTTGCTCAAGGCCAGGCTATCAGATTACAAGTTCTAATAAACCCCGCTGGGAGAAGAGGTGCCTTTGTCTTGGGACCACTGAGAACTAGCCAATCAACAAAACAAAACGCCTTCAATTCTATCAGAAACTCTCCCATCTAAACACAATGGAAAAGGAAAGCCAACACCAAAGCAAATAAAATGAAGTGGTTCCACTGCTGGCAGCCCTTACCGTGAGGGGCAAAAACCCCCTGTGGACCCTGGCCGGGGCTCTGGCTCCTCCTGGGGTGGGGGAAGGGTGGCGAGGGGTCCAGGACTTGGGTGCAGGTAGAGGTATGCTCCATGCATGCTTGAACAGGACTCGCGGCCTGCCTGCCTGCCTGCCTGTCTGCCACTCAGTTCTCCAGTCTGGGTGGGAAGGGCCAAGATGGAAAAAAAAAAATGCGCAGGTTACTCACTGGCCTTCCCAGGCGGGGCACACCCAGGAGGAGAGAGAGGCCAGGCGCAGATAGGCAGATTCTTCAGAGATCTTGCTTCCGATTCCTTTTGTTAATACTTCCTGAACTTTCAACTCAATCTGCACAAGCGTGGGTACTTTGGGGAGGCAAATAACACTTGGGAAATTAGATTCCAAGAGCTCAATGCAAAAGGTTACTTTGAAAAGGCCATGCTTTCCTGCACATACTTTTACATTTAACCCTGAAATTTGTTTCCACTGTTTTTGAGCATTAATCCTGGCACAGAAAATGAGAGTAACAGGCAACCTTGGTGCTGGGCCTGGAATGACCCGGAGCAGGCAAACCCAGATGCAATTTAGAGAATGAATTTTTCTATCAGGCACATTCTTGAAATAGGTATCTGAAAATCAAGATTTTAGAAATGGACTCACATTGAAAATGCAAGAACTTGTTACCTGAGAGCCTGGCCTTTGATAAATCCTGAAATGAAGCCTTTCATAAATGGAGGGAATCCTTCAGTAATTTGTTTTGGTAAATGTGGGTGTTCATGAACAAAGGCACAGCAGTATTACAATAGAAGGAGATAGAGAGATGGAGAAGGGTGAGGAGAACTAACACCTATTAGAACCAGGTACTTATCTCATTTATTCCTGAAAACATCCTCAGGAATTCCTCTTCCTCTTTCACAGGTGAGCACGCTGAGACCCAGAGGTTAGGTAACCTAGCTAGAGCTCAGGCAGCTAGTGAATGGAAAACCCAGGATTTGGACCCAGGTGTGTCTGAATCTAAGACCCAGCATCATCCCACTGGACCACCAGGCACCTCTCCCACCATTCCTGAAGAAATACTCACCTTTCTTCTACTCGCAGTTGACAGAAGGCTAAGTCACCTTTTCTTAAATTTTTATACCATTTCCAAAACTGCTGTGCCATGAAATGTAATTCTGCAGGATACTAATAGGTGTAATAAAGGTGAAAAAAAAAATGTGCTGTGCAGGTTTCTTTACTGTAGCTCCTCACAACCTTTAATATGCTAATATATATATTATGAATCTCCTAGCTCCAGACTTAGAGTGTCATGTTTCCTTTCCCAAAGGTTGTCTACTTGGGACAAGGAGATCTTCTGGGTTTGGGAAACACTTACAGAAATGGGTTACTGTTGGACTCTTCTCCCCCTTTGCTCTACTCTGAATGTTGATGTCCTCCCAAAACTCCCATGCTGGAACCCAGTTCCCACTGTGATGGCGTTAGGAGGTGGGGCCTTTGGAACATGATTAAGTAATGAGGGTGGAGCTCTCATGAATGGCATTAGTGCTCTTATAAAGGAGCCCTTCCACCACGTGAGGATACAACAAGGAGGACCCTTACCTGATCTCAGACTTCCAGCCCCCAGAATTATGAGAAATAACTTATTTCTGTTGTTTATATAATAAGTCACCCAGTCTGTGGTATTTTGTTATAGCAGCCTGAACAGACTAACACACCTTCCTTTTTCTTTTTTTTTTTAAATTTTTTAAACATAAAAAAACTCATGACAGTTTCAAATAGTATATAAGGATATAAAATAAAAAATAAAAATCTACCTATTCTAGCAATCATTCCCATTCCCCAGGGGTAACCACTGTTAAGAATTTTTTATGTACCCGCTTCAGAAATGTTTGTGTTTGTAAAGCATATATGAATACCCTTTTAAAAATAACACAACTGGGATTAAAGTATAACCAGGGTGTGTTATTTGGCACTTTTTTTTTTAACTTAATAATGTATTTGGGATTTTCCATATCAGCATATAGAATTGCTACTAGCAAGTCAGAGTCAAAAAAAGTAAAAGGTAGATCTATAATATAGGATTACTGCTTTACTAAAGGGTCCCCTACGTGGGTCACAGGATGCTTGGTGACTCAGTGTCAGAATGCCTGGATTCCCTTCCCAGCTCTGTCTAACCCCACACTTGACCCTTGTGTACAGGATGGAGAGGACCCCTAGACCTAAGCCACACTACCAGCCATTGTGAGGATCAACAACGATGATGACAATGACACCACAGCAACCACTCGAGCATATTTTTTGTACATATTAATTCGATGAAGCCTTACTTGCAACAATCCTTTGAAGATGTGCTATTATTATCCCCATTTTCAGATTGAGTGAGCCATCTCAGAGTGCACACCCAGCACTCTGAGTGCACAGTAAGTGCCTGAAGTTCTATCAACAAAGTAAACATGATGTCAGCAACCCCAATCTTTGCCACGATATATTCCTCAAAGTAGCACTAGAAAGTGGGGGCCATTTTCCCTTAGGATAATGTATTGATAATTGGGGGTTCTGTTCCAACACCTGACCTTGGCTTCCTATAAATTCCAGACATAATAAGATCTTGTAAAACAGAGATACAAATCTCATTTAAAATAGCAGAATGATGTTCCATGCCTCAGAGTTTTTGAGAGATTAGTCCCTACAACCCTTCCTTTTTACTGATTAATGAAATAACATCCAGAAAATGTGTGGGTCACTTCTGGGCACATACCCTGTTACATTGTCTCAGTCATGAAACAATTTTTAAATGTGCACACATTTGAACCCCATATGACTACACAAGGGACTCCAACATATTCTATACGTCCATCGTATCACAGAATATATTGTATCACAAACCTGACATAATATTAGTACACAAGTTAGAACAAGCATTAAATATTTAATTAGAAATAGCTTTTCTTGCCTCCTTAGAATTTAAAAGGTCATCTGAGAAATGATTTGACTGACTCATTTCTCTTAGAAAAACTGTCTAGGGAAAAAGGGAATCAATACCTTCTTACCCTCTCAATACATTTTCCTAAAAAAGCCAGAGACCTTCCACATCAGTCCACCAGGTTTTTTCCCCCTAACATAGTTGCAGAATACCTCTATAGTTTGGGAAATCACGCAGGGTCTTAGCTTGGTTTGGGGTGCCCATGCTTTGACCTGGTCCTCCTGCCAATCTCTCTCTCTCTTTTTGCTCCCCATCCTTCTTCCCCAGCAAGGAAAGCCTTGAAGGTGAGGTAAGTCACAGAGGGGCCAACTGAGAGAAGGGAGGAAGAGGAGAGACTCGCATTCCCTTAATGTGGTTACAGTTGACTGCATGCTATGCATTTCACCCTAAGGGTTAAAAAAAAAAAAAAAGGACGGAGGATCTAACTCCTTCCCTCTTCCGCTTTGACTCCCACCCCCAGTGCTAGAAGATAGATTTCAGCACAGCACCTAGAAGATGGTAGGAGCTTACTCAAGTGGGGGGTATTTGTCCCCTCTCCTGCCCTCTAATTTAGCATAACCTTCATGTCCAGTGCATTGTTTCTTACTCTCAATTATATTCAGCAACGACTGTCCATCCAGAAAGAAGTCAGGTAGCGCAGCCCTGCTCCGACAAAGGCACACGTTTAAAAGAAATGCTTGCTTTGGCTGCTGTGAGATCAGGAGTAAGGAAGGAACAGCAGTGCTTAACGGCATCCGAGACAGGGCTGGGGTGCCAGCTCCGCTACGTATGTTCTGGTCAACTCACAGGTCGGAACTCCAGCTTCCTGGTCTCTCGAGTGACGATAATATCATCTACCTCACTGGCTGTGATTGACGATTAACTGAAAGAAGTATGTGAAACATTCTTTAAAGGGCAGAGTTCCAGGTAACAGCATGAATATCAGTAGTGACCATCACTGCTCTCAGCTCTAAATGTGCTGGCGGTAGAGCATGACAATTGCTTTAAAAGAGGAACTAAGTTGTTTCTGCTGTTCCTGATCACCCAGCCCATAGCCTACTCAGCTGCTGTTCCCAGAGCAGGTCCATCAGAATACTAACTAGTAGGTGAACACAATTCCAGCAGAAAATGGACCAGCTTATTTTTCATATGGACAGAGATTTTTTTCCTTCATTCCTCTTGTTTTATCAGACCCTCTGAACTACTTCCTTTTAGCAATAATTATAAAACGTTTTTTAAAATTTTTTGTTATGGAAATTTTCAAACATATATAAAAGTGGAGAGAAAGGTGTAACAAACCTCCACGTACGTATCACCAGCTTATCAATGCATTCAAACCTTGTTTCACCTATATCCCTACCCACTCTGCATTATTTTGAAGCAAGTTCCCAGTATCACATCATTTTATCCAAAAACATTTCCGCATGTATCTCCAAAAGAAAAGGATTCTGTTTATAAGCGTAACAAAAATATTACAGCAAAAAAACTATAATTACTTAATATTATCCAATATCTAGTAAGTATTAAAATTTCTCAAAGATTTTTTTTTGCACTTGGTTCAAATCAATTCTGCAATTAGTTGATAAGTGTTGTCTTTTTTAATATAAAAGTTCTTTTTTCATCTTTTTTTTTCTTTCTATTTATTAGTTGAAGAACCTGGTTCTTTTGTCATATAGTTTGTCCCACAATCCACATTTTAATTATGTTGTGATTTAACAAGTTCTCTGCCCCCCGTGTTTCCATGAATTCATAGTTAGATCTAGAGGCTTGATGAAATTCATATTGGATTTCTGGATAGAACAGCAAATTGATAGGTGGTATTGTGTACTTCCATCAGGAGGCAACTCATATCGATTACCTCTGATTTTGTGCGCTTAGCAGCCATTGAGAATCAGTGCCTAGGTATTATTTCATAGGGATTGGAAAATGGTGATTTTCTCCCATTACTTTTTCATTTATTAATTGGGATGCTATTATTATTATTAAAGGTTTATATTTGCCTGAAATGAAAGCATATATTTCCCACTTCTGCTTTTGGCCATGAGGTTTTATGTTAGTATATCAGAGTTCCTTTCTATCTACATATTTTATTAAAATCTATTATACTGAATCTATTATACTGAAAAGATGATCAAGTTAAAAAAAAAAACTACTCAATTAGATTTCTGGGGAAAACAACTGGGAAACATCATCCAGAAATCTTCACTCCAAGGGTAGAGAAAGACGGGTCCACAGCACATCATTCAGATTCATACTTGATTCTTACGAGCTCTATGATTTTGGTCAAAGTTTAACATTTTGACACCCAGTTTTCTCATCTATAAAATAGGGATACAATACCTACTTTGTGGTTTCTGTGAGGATTCATGATAAAGTATGCAAAGAGCCTGTTCCAGTGTCCAAAAAATGAGTAGATGCTCAATAAAATGTAGTTACTACTAGTTGCAGCACTGTTTCCTCCAGACCTAGTTGCTTAATAAATGCTGGGTGAATAAATAAAGGGACGC
Source organism: Globicephala melas (assembly GCF_963455315.2). Lineage (NCBI taxonomy): Eukaryota > Metazoa > Chordata > Mammalia > Artiodactyla > Delphinidae > Globicephala > Globicephala melas. Next base: position 155,877,223 of record NC_083315.2, read on the forward strand.
TGGGTTTACTTTGTCCCAAGCTGATGATGGCTTTAAGATGCTGGAGACATAGAAGTGAACAAAACAAAGTCTCTGCTCATGAATTTACATTTAATCGTATAAAGGAATGGAAATGGGCATTATTTGTTCCAGGATAATAATTATTCCAGTTGGCTATTTTGAAAATAAGTACTGTTGGTGACCCACAGGGTTGGGGCAAGAGAGAACAGGATCAACTCAATTACATCACTAGAGACGTAAGAAGGAATCAATATTCTCCATAAGAACGATAAATCAGTACTATTATTACATTTGACTTGGCCTGCGGTACACTGAAGGCTCACCTAGCGTACTGGGTTCAACTGTATCTTCCCAAAAGGTAGGCTGATGTCCTAACCCCCAGAACCTGTGAATATGACCTTATGCGGAAATACAGTCTTTGCAAACGTAATCTATTTAAGATAAGGTCATACCAGATTAGAGTGGGCTCTAAATCCAATCACTGGTGTCCTTATAAGGGACAGGGAGACACAGAGATACACGGGGAAGACCATGTGGGGATGGACTCAGAGATTGACGTTATGCTGCCATAAACCCAGAAATGCCAAGGATTGCCAATGCCACCAGATACTAGAAGAGGCAAGAAAGGATTCTTCCCCACAGGCTTGTGAGAGCGCACGGCCCTCCTGACACACTGACTTCGGATTTCTAGCCTCCAGAACTATGAGAGAATAAATTTCCCTTGTTTTAGGCCACCCAGTTCATGGTAACTTTTTCGGGCAGCTCTAGGAAGCTAATACATCCAGTGAACCCATACCAAAGATCTGGACCAGTCAGCCTACTTGCGGCTCAAACTGTTTAGTGGGATAAAGAGAGCAAAGGTGAGGGGGGGCCGTCCTAGACAGGAGAAGTTGAATCAGTTTTAGTTCATCTTACATCAACTAGGCCCATGACGCACTCTTCAAAGCTGTGCAAGTACCAACAGGTAAGCCTGCTTTACCTGAAAAGCAGGTAAACAGAAGCCACAGAACTTGTTGGCACTGATACCTTAGGAATGAGAATGTTCTTTGAGAAGTTTGGCGGGGGAAACAGTGACATCCTCTTCTACGGGGTAAAGGAGAAACATTAACACTGCCCAGACGCAGTGGGAGAAACATTCTACCCTAGGCACCTACCTCTCTACATTTATTGTATCTCAGGAAGGCTCGATGGCCTAACGGAAAAGCTGCTAAGCACTCCCCTAGTTACCTAGCCATGCTGAGCCTCTGCTACTGCCCCCCTCACACTATGAGAAGAGGTCAACACAATAATGCAGTAAAGAACTCAGCCTGTGAGAGGTGCTGGGCTGGCACCCTCTGTAACGTCACTGTCTAGATACCTGGTATAGGAACTAGTGGTATGGCCATTCACAGACATCCACTCAGCCCCTTTTCCGTGCCGGGGAACCGGGCTGGACGCTGAAGAGACTAAGAATGAGCTACACTTTTTGATAAATTAATTGCGTTAGGGATGTGGGATTGGGGATGGCTCCTTTTTTATGTTTCCCTTAAAATGTCTTTTAATTTTATAATAATATTTTATAATGAAATACTTAAAATTAAAACTCTGATCTAATTTAAAAAAAAAGACGTGGGAAAAGCTGCCACACGTGTATGTGTCTATACGCATGTAGTTTATATATATACGTATATATCCACACACACACACACACACACACACATTGCTCAATCTTCCCACAAGGCACAGCACTAGGTACCTCAGGAGACGGGTACCCTCACCAATCTCCAATTTACCCTCACCCCCATTGCACTAACACTGGGTCAGTAGCACATGATTTAGCACAGAATTGGTGGCTAATTATTTCAGGTGTGCTAGTTTTATTTTCCCAGGTTAGTTCCCCCAGGGCAGGAATTACCTCCTTTCACACCATCTGTTAGCACCCACTCAAAAGCCCACCATGCCCCAGGATTAGCTGGCCTTACAAACTAGACGATGCAATAGACTTCTCTGGACCTTTCTGGAAAACAAGCCATAACAAGTTGCCTAGTGATTATGTTAAGGCAAGGAAGGAAGCAGAAGAGAGTATGACTAAGAGTTCTGCTCACATTTAGGGTCTGCTTCTTCATTTCCTATTGGTTTGCCCTGAAATGGCACCACCAAGACCACAGGGCAAAACATGGCAAGAGCCACCTGTGAGGCACCAGCACCTGAAAAAGAGATGTATGTGTATGTGTGTGTGTGTGTGTGTGTGTGCGCGTGTGTACACTGCCATGTGTATAATACTGGAAGGCTAGAGCAAATAAAAGGCCTCTGGAACTTTATTGTTCCTTCACGACTGCCACAAATGCTTTGGATGCTTGCTGGAAGCAACCAGGATAATTTAGCCCCTCCCATCTTAGGAAATGTGGACAGGAGTACTATGTGCAAGCCACTGTGCTAAGTACTTTAGATCTGCTCCTCTACTTACTCCATTCAGAGGCTCTCACCTCAGGGAGCACTAACCCTGTTTCAGGGGTTGGGAAGCTGCCTAGAAAGGGCAGAGCTGGTATGCATTTCCTGTCTTGGTGACCCCAGCATAGATTATCTGCGTGACCACAGTTCCACCCTACTGGGAGGGAGGGGAGAGAAAAGTATTAAATAAAGTTGTTAGTCCCTAGCCCTTTTTCTCCCCTACTTGCATCCATCACTCACCAGTATGAGCAATGAACTCTGACCAGAGACCCTCAAATGATGCCACAAAGCTGCCTCTATGCATCTCTCTATGCTTGGACAGAGGAGAAAAAGATGACCTCGTTGAAGCTGCTGAATGAGGGTTAAAAGCTGCATCCTCCCTCCTCTCCACACAGAGCAGCTAATCGAGGTCACAGCCATAGAAACCAAACAAAAGGCTCCCAGGAGCCCACACATCCTCGCCTCACTGCTGCCAGCCACTGTGGGAAGGGAAAAGGGAGCGCCCGCCCTCCTTCATTCCTCAACAACTTAATGAAGATTTGGCCTGTCATCTTCCCAGGGAACAAACCCCGTGGCTGTCTGAGATTGATTTTTATTCTCAAACAACACAGCAGATCCTCCTTTAAAACCAAAAGTCAGCAATAAAATGGATCATAAACATGTGTATGGGGTTATAACCCCCCAACTACTCTAAAGTGGCTGGATTTCTCCCAGCCCCCCAGGTCTGTCAAAACGAAATTCCTGAGCAAGTTCCCCATGTCACCACTGGGGACGGCGAGGTTGGTGGAGTCCATGGCTCTCACAGGGCTGCTGCCACAAACAGCTCTCTTAGGCCACATCCCCTGTGGTCTCAAAGTAATGGGCGTATTTGTCTGATATCATTTATTAGCAAATGAGGATATCCAGCTGGCTTTGCAGATTTGAGATGATTCTGAAAAGAGTCACATTTACACTCTAAAATGTCCAAGATTCTAAGCACATAAATGACAAAAAAAAAGTACTTTGTATACATCATAAGCAAGCACTATTTTTTAATCCAGCAAAGAAAACTGAACCATTGCCTTGTTAGACTTATTTTATTTATGCGCTTTAAAATCGCTCTTCTGGGGATATAAATTCCAAGAAAAAAGTCATCATTATTCGAAAATTAAACATATTTTACTGTTGAGGTCTCCAAATGGGCGTGAGTATATTAAACCTACCTCAGCGCCTTGAACTTCTTTTGTCACCTTTGTAGAACTAAGCTGAATTGTAAACTGTTTCTGAGACTGAGGATATTTAGCTCTTTTCAAATAAGGAAGAAGATGTCATAAACCCAATAAAGATTGGGTTTATTCTTTATAGATCCAAGGCGTGGTGATAATAACTATAATAACAATTATCATTATACTGGAAGAACTGACATCTATTAAGCACACCTACAGTATCAAGCAGTTTTCTAAGAACATTAAATACATTTCTCATTCACCTTACCAATCCTATGAAATTACTACTATGATTGTTCTAATTTTGTAGACAAAGAAACTGAAGATCAGAAAAGTTAAGTGTTTTCTACAAGGTCAAACTGCTAATAAGTATGGAAGCCCGTGTTCAAACCAGGCAGTTAGTTGCCAAAGGACTAGTGGGTAGATAGTAAACATGGCTTGAACATGGAATGGGCTGCCTCTCTAGTGACTGCATCCTTCAAAGTTAGGTATTCAGGCAGGAACTGCCATACTAAGGACTCATATACACATTATTATTTATAAAATAGATAACTAATAAGGACCTACTATATAGCACAGGGAACTCTACTCGATACTCTGTAATGACCTATATGGGAAAAGAATCTTAAAAAGAGTGCATATATGTACATGTATAACTGATTCACTATCTGTACACCTGAAACTAACACAACACTATAAATCAACTATACTCCAATAAATAATTTTTTAAAAAGAGCTTCACTTGGGACCTTGGCAAACTACCTTTTCTGGTCCCCGGTGATGCTCAGTCCTTCAGATTCCATGATACTGAGCTACTTAGTATCAATACGATTTTATTTTCCAGATTTGAACAGATTCTCTAGTTCCATTTTCCCACATTTATCAGGAAGTTCGTAGATCATTCAAAAAGCAGAGAATCCGTTTGTCGTCACACATGATATTCACATTTCTGTCTAAAGAAAAGAGCTGGGTTTGCACACCTGTTCCCAAATGACTTCCCTTTCTTCTTCTTGGAAGCAGATGGTAAAATATGTCTTGGTCAAAGTTTCTGTTCTAAAGCCAAGAGGCTCATCAGTGAGAAGGATGCTACACAGCACCTGCAGCTCACTCTACTCTTAAGCAAGCCCCAGTTAGAATGGATGTCAAGGTTCAGGCGTGGCAGTGAGGCCAGAGACGATTCCATCAAACCAGCCAGCCAGCCTTTGGGAAGTGACTGTGCCACCTCCAGGGTGTTAGTAGTTGGCCAAATCCGATACCCACTTCCTTTCTGCTGAAAGTGTGCATCTAAGAAGCATCTATAAAGGAGAAGTGAAATATTCGATTTGTTGAAAGACTGCTTATTTTGTCTGGCCTGACTACGTTTTTCCTTCACTTCACTTACTTAAATATTAGGCCACATTTCAAATCCCACCACACACTATGGAGCTTTCAAAACAAAGAACTTGGGGAAGGTGCTAATTTCATCATCCAGGCTTGGAATAATTTAGAATCTTGACCGACTTTCTAGAACCTCTAAAACAGTGACAACCACCACCTATTATTATTATGAGGGCCGACAGCTAGGATTTTAGGCCTCAAGCAAGCTCTTCATACCTTCCTCTCTTTCTACTTCCACGTCTTTCTCAACTTTGCCAAAACACCCTCCCTGGGCACCTGGAAGGAAAGAGGGACATATCTTGTTTATCAGGAGCTGAAGCACTTTGGCTGATGTTACTTCCACAAGCGAGGCTGGCACAAGGAACCACTGGCAAGCCTAAGTCAGAAATAATGCAGAAGGAAGACGGGGAAGGGGCAAGACACGTGGAGTGGGAACACCCTACAGCAACGGGTGCCCCATCCCAGCGAGCCAGGCAGCTCTTCTGAACAAAGACTTGCTGCCGATTTTTTTTTTTTTTGCGGTACGTGGGCCTCTCACTGTTGTGGCCTCTCCCGTTGCGGAGCACAGGCTCCGGACGTGCAGGCTCAGCGGCCATGGCTCACGGGCCCAGCTGCTCTGCGGCATGTGGGATCTTCCCGGACCGGGGCACGAACCCGTGTCCCCTGCATCGGCAGGCGGACTCTCAACCACTGCACCACCAGGGAAGCCCTTGCTGCCGATTTTAGGTACAAGAGTCAGCACTAACGACAGTGACCCATTCTCTGCATGAAGACTGACCAGAGACACTCTCCAAGACACTACCCAATAACCATCTGTGTGCTAATGGAATGGAAAGGAAAAAGGAAGAGAGAAGGAACTAGAAGAAAGAAAAAGGGAGGGGGAAGAGGTCTCACTACAAGCCCTAATCATGTCCCTCTTCACCACAAACGCTTCCTATCATATGCATCTAACAAGATGTGCAGAGATGGTCTAGAGAGATGGATGGAACAGGACAGGAAGGTGCTGAGTGAGGAATATCCACTGCTTCACCTCTCAAGAGCTGTTTCTAATTTTGGTTCTGTGGATACAGCTAGACTGTCAGTCATGCTGGAGAGACTGAAGGGAGAGACAAAGGTCTAAATTAAAGGAAGACCAGGAATTCATACCACGGCTATGGGTTCTGCAAGTTTCATAAATAATACTCTTGGATTTACTATGGAGTCAGTCCTGCCAAAATTTACAAGGGGATGTGTAACCTAGTTGAGGAAAGTCATCAAAAAATGTCAGCATGAGAGGAAGCAAGATCAAAATAAATTATTTGTTAAGAGTATTATTTGTTAATGGAGCATATTTAGGAGAAAGAGAATTTGGGGGTGGTGAAGAGAGACAGATACACAATATGCAAGGCAGATATTGAAAGAGCAAGGTTCTTGAAGAGGCAATAGGATTAATTCAAGACTTTTTGGTTTTCAGTAGAGCTCAGGGGCACAGAGGTTACACATATGTGGTAGGGGTTACTCAGGATTGAGAACTGGCCAAAGGGATATAGTGGCAAGTCAAAGAGCTAAAGATTCTAAGGCTGTTGGTAGAACACTGAAGAAAATTACCCTTGGGGTCCAGGCTGGGTAGGAAGGAAAGTGAAGCCAGAAGATCACTGAGAGAAGTTCCAGGCAGCAGTGAGACCCAAAGTTTGGCATGCCACTGGAAAGCTGAGAGGGCAACTGCCCATAATACCTGCCCTCTACATAGTATTCATGGTTTAGAAGTTAACTTGACCATGCATACCTCATTTTATTCCTCAACAAACCCTGGGAGGTAGTTACATCGAGTAGGTATCATTACGGCCATGTTCCAGATGAAGAAACTGAGGCTGAGAGGCACAAGTGATTTCCCAAAATCTTATCACTGCTAAGTGGGAGAGTGAGGCCTCCAAATGAGCTCTTCTGACTACTAGTCCAATGCTCGTTCCACTAGCCGAGGACTCCACATCACTGGAAATAACATTAAGGGGAGGATGGGCTTGGAGAAGACAGTCAAGGGCCAGAGTCAGCAATGCACATGCACAACCTGGGCAGAGGATGGTGGAAGTGGACATGGAGGTTTATTTAAAATTGTGGAACAGTGGCAGCTCCATAATGACATGAAAGCAACCAGGGGGAAAGGAGATGATGCCAGTCCTTCCAAGGTTGAGGAAATTAGAGCCACAGGGAAGGGAAGCCAGATGACTTTAGGACAAGAGAGTATAAGGAGAACAATGTACAGGTAGAGGACGTAGAGTATTTTCTCACCATCAACAAGAGTTTGAAAGATACAAGATGGCTCAGGTTGGAATGAGTGAATGAATGAAAGGCAAAGGAGCAGGGCAAAGGGGCTCTGGCCTCAGATGAATGATGAGCGACAGCAAGGATGAGGGAGACCATGGGTCAAGAGGGGGTGGGGCTGTAACAGTGACAGGAAAGGAGTAGCTGCTACAGAAGCTGTGGAACATTCCCAAGGTTCCAAGTCCTAGTCCCAGGGTTCTAACTGGAATATTAGTGTGAGGATGTGAACATCACTGTGAGCTTTAGATGAGACAATGTGTATAAAAGTACCTGATGGTACCTGGCAAATAGCAGGTGCTTGAAACCTTTGGTTGAAACTGAAGTTAAGTCATGTGGGCTTCGGGAAATTTTCTCCTCACTGTTGACTTTTGTCTTTCAGCCAAATACTTACTGTATACTATTACAGCAACGTGTTTGAGGTCATCTAATAATGAATCAGACATTGACACTGCTTTTAGCCTCAAGGCACACTGATAGAGACTACAGTGTACTCTGATGGTGAATATTCACTTGTTCAGCAAATAATTATTGAGCATCTATTATGTGCCAGGCACTTGGTGATGCACCAGTGACAACAGAAAGTCCCTGTGAACAAGGAGTTCATGTGGACAAAATAGACAATTAGAAACAGACAAATATTATCAAGTGGGGTTAAGTGCAATGGAAAACACAAAGCAGGGTAGGGAGATAGAGAGTAAATAGGGCACAGAAGGCCCTGTGTCAGATGGGGTGATCTGGGAAGGCCTCCATGAGGAGGTGACAACTGAGCAGAGACCTGAATGGAGTAAGGGAGTGAGATGGGTGACAGTCTTGAAGAACAGTCTTCCAGACAGAGGGAATAGCAAGAGAAAAAGCCCTGAAGCAAAGAACAGCACATGAGCCAGTTCTGAATGAATATGATAAAGCAGAAGGTAGTAAGTGATACAGTGAAGCTGCTGTGGTAGACAAGTTACTTCCGCCTTGGGGTGTTGGTGTATTTGGGGAGAGCATGATGAGGAATCAAGGCAGGCTTCCTGGAGGTACTGGCATCTGAGATGGACCATGATGGAGGAACTATTTGGACCCATGGCAAAGAACACTGTCAATCAAAGCCCAAAAGGAGAAAAGCAAAGGAGGTGCGTGGGGGACAAAGAACCGTTTGGTTTGGATGGACAGCACATCTGATAGAGGGAAGTGGTTGACAATCAGGAAGGAAAGGTAAGATAAGACCAAAATGTGGAGGGAGGGAGAAAGGGCAGAAGGGAAGGAAACATACAATTTTTGAACTATCCATCAGGCGTGGGGATAGGTACTTTATATGATTTCACTTAGTTATTATTTATTTCAGTAAATAAAAATTTCTTCCATTAAACAAAATAAATATTTCTTTTAGTAAGTAGCTCCTAATACACATTGCCAAGCTCATGCTAAAGATGATGAACTGAAGCTAGGTTAAACCCAAGAGTGAGCCATGGATACCACAGTAAGGAGGTTAGAGTTTAAGCAGGGAAGTCATGGAAGGTTTGTGGACACAGGAGGGACACAGGCAGCACTGTGCCACCCTGGGATGAACACAGTGTGGAGTAAGGTTCCAGGGTCGGGGACAAGCAAATGATGGTACAGACCTCAGACTACCAACTGACGGGATTAACTGTCTTGTTTCTTTTGTACAGTCGGCCTTTTTGCATCCAAGGATGAGAAACAGCGGATATGGAGCACAGACTGTATTCATTATATTACGTCATTTTACACAAGGGACTTGAGCATCTGCAGATTTTGGTATCCACAGGGGCTCCTGTGGTCCCTGCAGATACCAAGGGATGACTGTATTCCCAAGGTCACGTGGCACAGTGATTGGTCTATATTAGGTTGCCAGTACTTGATTAATAGCCCACCCAATTTGAAGTTCAGAAACAAGAAAAGCACAGCACCTGATCAATCTAGTCCTTCTTTTCTTGGGACTCATGTTCCATATGAGAGACTTGGGGCTATTCTTTCAGACCTGCCCAAAGAAGGCTTTTCTTAGACTTTTCAAACTGTAAGGCAAAGTATCAAGAAGGTCCTCAATCTTTGAAAAGCTGGATTTGTTTGTTTTTTCAAATAAAGCAAATTGTGGTGTAACAATACAATAAAACACTACTCATCAGTAGAAAGGGATGAATTTATGCAACATGGATGAATCCCAAATAATAATGTTGAGTGAAAGAAGCCAAATTACAGAACCTACTGTATGATTCCATTTATACAAGATTCTTAAAATCTCAAGCAAATCTTTGTAGGCAGAGTAGTGGGTGCCTGGGGCAGGAGATGGGGGGGTAGTGAGAAAGGAGGATTACAAATAGATAGCAGGAACTTTCGGTGGAAGATACATTCATTATCTTGATTCTAGCGATGACTTCACGGATGTAGACATGTTTCAAAGCTCATCACACTGTACCCTTTAAAAGTGTTTCGTTTATTGTGTGTCTATTATACCTCAGTAAAGCTGGAGGAAAAACATAATGGTCTACAGATCTTAAACAGGGTCCCTATAATCAGGGGGGATAAACACTACAGATTTCTATACGTTTTGTGGCACAGCCTCTTGTGTTCATGAACATTTGTGTTCTCTGCTTTCCAGGCATGTAACAAGGCCACATTTTCCAGCCTCTTTGACAGGAAGGCATGGCCAGGCCCTGCGTTCTGGCCAACAGATTGTGCACGTCCACTTCCCACCCACCACCTGAACAGAGGAGACTCTGAGCACAGCAATGGGTCCCTGAACTCTGGAGCACAGCACCCTGTCGCCACCCTGCACTCACAGTCGAGTGGATGAGAAATAAACTTGAACTGTGCTAATCCACTGAAATCCTGGAGTTGTTAAAGCAGTTAGCCGCCTATGTATAATTTGTATAAGGACATTATATAAATTATTTCAATATTATTAATATCAATATATAATATAAAGTATATTAAATATATGAGGTATAATATAAAGTATATTAAATATATGAGGTATAATATAAAGTATTGATATGTCATTAGCATCTGTATTTTACAATACATATTCATATATTAATTGGTATATTAATATGCCTAATACTGATATTAGTATTGGTAGTAGAACAGAGGACAAATCATTGAAAATTAATAAGCCTTAGTTTCCTCCTCTGTGAAAAGGCAGGATATTTTTCTCCTTATCTCACAGGCTATAATAAAGAGTGAATAAAATTATGTATGTATTTGAAAGCTTTTTGAAAACAAGTGTGTTTTTACCTACAATAGAATTACCTTAACTGCCATTAAAAATGTCCATATTTGATATCCTTAGGCCAAGTTCATAGTATTACTTCCAGCAAGGACCAGATGACTTTTCTTTGTTCCAACTCAGAAAGACTCTCAGCTCTAGCAAGTGCCTCATATTTGATATAATCTGAGCAGACATGACCTGCAAACCATTCATAGGGATAATTCTTTCTGGTACAAGATGGGAAATGGATAGGTAGATACATTCAAATGTAAATTCACAAATAATGGATACCTTTAAAAATAAAAATACTATCTGCTCTTCTTCACATTAGGGACTTTATTTATATTCTCTCATTTTATAAATTTTTTACCAAGATGTGGCCCTGAATTCTATTTCTGGAGGGTCAAAAAAAGAGTGAAGCAAGGTAGATGTATTGATAACCCAAACCATCACTACTGGAAAAGGAGCCTCAAAGCGCACTGAATGTTAGCAATTCAGGAACGGAAACGCGAGCAACTGGGAGTGCAGAGGGCACATACCTGCCCAGTCACACAACTCCAGTCAACCCGCGGGATTTCATCCAGGCTCTTCTGGGTAGCCCTACCATACATACGATAACAAAAAGTTCTGCCAATACCATATTTAAAGGTATACAGATATATTTTGTTTTTTACAGATTGAAGGTGTGTGGTGACCCTGAATCTAGCAAGTCTATCGGCGCCATTTTTTCCAATAGCATTTGCTCATTTCATGTCTCTGTGTCACGTTTTGGTAGTTCTTACAATATCTCAAACTTTTTCATTATTACATTTGTCATGGTGATCTGTGATCAGTGATTTTTGAAGTTACTATTATAACTGTGGTAGAAAGGGCAAGAGAACTAGAATTAGAAGTGGAGCCTGAAGATGTCATTGAATTGCTGCAATCTCATAATAAAACCTTAACAGATGAGGAGTTGCTTCCTACAGATGAGCAAAGAAAGTGGTTTCTTGAGATGGAAACTATTCTTGGTGAAGGTGCTGTGAAGACGGTTGAAATGACAACACATTTGCGATAATGTATTTAATGACAACAGCATTCAGAATATTGCATAAATTTAGTTGATGAAGCAGTGGCAGGGTTTGAGAGGATTGACTCCCGTTTTGAAAGAAGTTCTACAGTGGGTAAAATGCTATCAAACAGCACTGCATGCTGCAGAGAAATCATTCCTGAAAGGAAGAGTCAACCAATGTAGCAGACTTCATGGCTGTCTTGCTTTAAGAAGTTGCCACAGCAACCCATCCTTCAGCAACCACCATCCTGATCAGTCAGCATCAAGGCAAGACCCTCCACCAGCAAAAAGATCACAATTCGCTGAAGGCTCAGATGATGGTTCGCATTTTTTAGCAACAAAGCTTTTTTTTAATTTTATTTATTTATTTTTGGCTGCGTTGGGTCTTTGTTGCTGCACGCAGGCTTTCTCTAGTTGTGGCGAGCGGGGGCTACTGTTGGTTGCAGTGCACAGGCTTCTCATTGCAGTGACTTCTCTTGTTGCAGAGCACAGGGTCTAGGTGCTCGGGCTTCAGTAATTGTGGCACATGGGCTCCGTCGCTGTGGCTCGTGGGCTCTAGAGCGCAGGCTCGGTAGTTGTGGCACACAGACTCAGTTCCCCGGTGGCATGTGGGATCTTCCTGGACCAGGGCTCGAACCCATGTCCCCTGCATTGGCAGGCGGATTCTTAACCACTGCTCCACCAGGGAAGCCTCCAGAGGATTTTTAAATTAAGGTATCTATCCTGTTTTTTAGACATAATGCTATTGCACACATAACATACTAGAGTGCGAACATAACTTTTATAGGTACTGGGAAACCAAACACTTTGCCTGACTCGCTTTATTGCAATATTCACTTTGTTGCAGTGGTCTGGAAGGGAAGCTGAAATGTCTCCGAGGTCTGCCTGTACAATCTTCTTTCCTTAGACACCAGTACTGAGGGGTTAAGGAAGGATGACAAAATCCTGGAGTTGAAAACAAAGATGAACAGCTCCCAACTGGTTGCTTTCTAAATGCGTAGTGCAAGCAGCAGACGCTCAGTGTGAGGGAGGTGGGGCACCGGACCGAAATATGCCGAAGTGGAAAGTGCCTCCACGGTCCCAGCATCCTCTTTGGGAAAAGGACAATTACTTGGCAAAGGGAAAGCGGCAAGTCTCCCGGGATACATTCCGGCTCAAACTAATGATGTGTTGCTTGAGGCAACCAATTTGTCCAAACAAACCAATTCTGAAGAGGAGGAGGGGCGAGGCACCTCATGAAAGTAAACCTGGCATGGGCTCCCTACCCCCATCCAGCCCTCCCCCTCCCTCCACCCTCCCTCCCTCCTCTTCTCAGGGAAGCTTTTCTTCCTGATTCTAATTCTGCAGAAAAATGCCATAGACACAAGTGGTTTCACAAAGCATGCTGAGTGAGCCCACCCTTCAGTCAATGAGAACAGAAAGAATAAAAGAAACTGCCTTTCTGTAAAGGCAGTTTACAGAAACTAGCCAAGGACATAAAGGAGAACCTCTTCGGAGTTCCACTTGGCCGTTTTTCCACAACTTAAAAGAATTTTCCTCCCATTGACTAAGTCCTAGCTCTAAAACATGAGGAATTCTGAAAACCGTATTATATCGCTATCATCATAATGACTACTCCTTATTTTATTCCAGAAACTTTATGTTCCAGGTCTCCCTGAACCCTCAAAATAAACCTGCAAGCTCAATTATCATTATTATTTCCATTCTACAGTTGAGGAAACTAAAGGTCACTGAGGTTAAATAATCTGCCGAAGGTCACGGAGCAGGGGAGTAGCAGGAGTGGTCTTTGGTCTGTCAAACTCAGAAGATCATGGCTTTCCATCACTCTATATCTACTTCCTGCAAAGAGTAAGCAACTAGCATCCTGCCAGCGAAAAATCACAAGTATATGACAGCAATGTTTGAAACAATGGCCTCCCCCACAAAGCAAACAGGCCAGCACTCAACCCCCAAACAAACAGGCCAGCCCCCAAACAAACACATATAGCACAGAAGAAATTTTAAAATGCTCTAGTAACGTATTTAATTTTCTAAGTGGAAGTATTTTCATTCTCACCGAGCTGAGGTCCCTGTGCTATACATCATGTTCCCACTAGCTATCTATCTTACACATGGTAATGTATTTATGTCAAGCCTAATCTTCCAATTTGTCCCGCCCTCCCCTTCCCACCCTGTGTCCACATGTCCGTCCTCTTAAACTCCGCCCTGTAGGACTGGGTGCAGTGAAGTGGTCCTTGCAGAGAGCTCAGCCACAGGACGGGCAGAGCTGCACAGCGTCAACAAGCCTGGACATCAATCCTAATTGTGTCCCTTAACTAATGTGTGGCTCTGGGCATTGGTGTTGTCATCTATAAAAGGAAGATCATAACACTACAAAGACCACCACAGAAAGTAATGAATAAAAGGCACTACAGTTGTCACCTCCTCTTCAGGACTAGTGCATTAGCAATTCTAAAAGGAACTTGCAAAATCTCTGGTTGGAGGTCACAGGTTTTTTTATTAAGTACTTCTAAAATATCTAGTTTAGATAATCTGTATGGAGCACAGCATCTTAAACTCTACCACTCTTTCTCATATCTTGGTCTACATAGATGGTTCAATAATCACAAGGACCTATTTCAATATCACAGAAAAGCTTTCCCCAAATCACCTTCTTTGCACTCTCTGAGCTAAATAAATAGGAAAGGAAAATATGGCTGCTTTGGTCAAAGAATATATAGGGTAAGTGAAATTCTGAGATACCCAGACAGAGAGAGAACCCCCCACTGCACCCACACACATACGTCAATTGTTTTTTAGAAAATTTAAAAGACTATAGTAAAACCCAAATAAGAACAGGAAAACAAAATGAATGGACACGACTGGATAAATGGCTAACATGTGAAAACACAGGAAAGAAGTCTTATTTACACACTGGCTGCACCTATCTGTTCCCTTTTAGTTCTTCCCTGTCATGAAGTTACATTTCAATTAGCAAATACACTTAAGCCTAGGTAACTGGAGAACAGGATTGGGAACAAGGGTCTTCTAGCCCTATATCAGAATAGTTAATTTATTCCACAAATGTCCACTGCGTAAGTTCAACGTGCCAGGCAGTGTTCTGGGAATATAAAATGAATATGATGTGGTTCCTGCTTCCAAGAAGGCCTCAGTGTAGTGGGGACTCCTGAACAAGTCACTGCCACCCAATGAGATAAACTCATGAGGGAGGTTTGTACATAGCTCCCGGGATGCAGAGAAAGCAGCGCTGGGCCCCCAGAAGGTTCTCTATAACTGCTGCCCACAACTTACTCCATTCACAAACACCAGCCTCTCATTACCAGGCACCAGGCAGGGAAACTGAGGAGAGAGGCTTGGACTGAATCCCAACACTACCCTTTCAGTTGTGTGACTTTGGCCAAATCATTTAATCTCCTTAGCTGTGTTTCTGCTTCTACAAAATGGGGTAGTAATATCTACTCTTAAGATTATGAAGATTAAATGTGTATGTGCATGTGTGTAACACATTCCTAGCATACAGATGTTCCATAGCTAAAAACTATTTTTTAAGTTATATATAATGATCCTTTTAACAGCAAAAATTTGTAGGTTATCCGTTCTTCATAGACAGATGTCATACACTTCACTCTTTTCTGTATTTGCAACGACTGGCAAAATACCAGTTTTACTCAATAAAAATTTGTGTTTCTGAGAAACTTTTGAACCTCTTTGAAAAGAAATTTTCAAAGAGAGCAATCATTAGAGTTTTAAAATACTGATTTAAATCCAAAATGTAGGGCTTCCCTGGTGGCGCAGTGGTTGAGAGTCCGCCTGCCGATGCAGGGGACACGGGTTTGTGCCCTGGTCAGGGAGGATCCCACGTGCCGCGGAGCGGCTGGGCCCGTGGGCCATGGCCGCTGAGCCTGCGCGTCCGGAGCTTGTGCTCCGCAACGGGAGAGGCCACAGCAGTGAAAGACCCGCATACCGCAAAAACAAAAAAAAATCCAAAATGTACAACTTAATGGGAACAACAATATCAAGGATCCTGGGGCATCCTAATAACAGAAATGGGGCCAAATTTCTATTTGTTAATGAAAGAGAAAAAGATGTAATTTGTTTTAAAAATATGTTCTACTGTTCTTCGATTTTGAGGAGGGCACTATTACTCAGGAGGGATACAAATTATCACTGAAATTCATAGTTAGACAAAAGAATTTTTAAAATAAGTTAGCTCATTTTGTTTTCCAAGCAAAATATATTCAAGGTGAAAAAGAATCATAAAATACAAATGTGCCTTAAGAATAACAAGAATCCCCTGTAGCCCCATCATGCACAATGATAATTACTGTTTACTGGGAATCTGGGCCCCCTGGTCTAGTGTTCTACCAGCTGCAGCAGGATTACGACAAAACAGGCAACAGAGAAACGTGTTACATCTTGTAAAGAGGCACACAGCCCCGGTGATGTTCTCATTCTATCCTTAACCAATCATGACAACAGAAACTTTCTAAGCATATAAAAAGTGCTTGTCACAAAAATTGAACTCCCGAGTCCATAGGTTTCTACCCATCATAAACACTTGTTTCTGGGGGGGGGGGGGGAAGAAGAGGCCCAAATCCCTGGGGATCTCCTACTGCTCTGGCAGAATTCCATTGTGATCAGTTAAATGCAAATAAATCAAGAACATCTGGTCTACATTTGTTTTAAAGCCCACGAGGGTTTAAATACAAAGAACGTTTGGCAAAATGTATTCCTGAGTCTATTGAATTAGAATTTTCAAAAAAGGCCAAGAGGTATAGCAGAGCATGAGACAAAGTAGAGTTACCTTTGTAAATCCAGGAAAGTTTGTCAAAATATTTCTTTCTGGTTTCTCTGGTTTCCCAACACTTTAGCAATGGCATGCACTTCCAACTCAAATTTGCTAATTTATGTATGTTTGGGTTTCTATACCTTGAGATCTGACCAGGTAACCAGATAGGCACTATGGGTTAATGAAAGACTAAAATGATTTGTAGATGTATATAAATATATATATGTGTGTATGTGTATATAAATATATATGTGTCTGTGTGTGTATATATACACACACACATATAAATATAAATTATACATATACATAGATACATACATAAATACCATATCATTTCAGGACTTTTCAAAATCTTTAATAAGCTAATACATGTTACAAATCTCCAGCAAAGGTGGCAGGGGGACTTCCCTGGTGGTCCAGTGGTTATGAATCCGCCTTCCAATGCAGAGGACATGGGTTCGATCCCTGGTCAGGGAACTAAGATTCCCACGTGCTGCATGGCAACTAAGCCTGTGCCCCACAACTACTGAGCCCACGTGCCGCAACTAGAGAGCCCACATGCCGCAAACTACAGAGCCCATGCGCCACAACTACAGAGCCCACGTGCTCTGGAAACCTCGTGCCACAACCAGAGAGAAGCCCGCACACCACAACAAAGAGCCTGCACACAGCAACGAAAGATCCCATATGCCGCAACTAAGACCTGACGCAGCCGAAAATTAAAAAATAAAATAAATACTTTTTAAAAAAACAAAGGTGGCAGGTCATGACCTAACTCGTTGGCCCCAGCATCCTGGCTTTTCTTAGGCGGCTGCATGGGACACACTTGGGAGAAATGCTGGACTCTTACACCCAAATGGGATACAGATGTCTGGGATGCAGATGACTCTCACCACCTGGAATCCCACTCCTTTCATGCAAGGATCCATTCAACAGACAACTATTAAACACCTGCTATGTGCTTCACCCAGCATCAAGTTTCTCAGTTTGCATATACACCTGAGCATTGTCATCCCACACGTAAACCGACACCTTTCTTATGCATAAAAGAAACCCAGGGGCTTCCCTGGTGGCGCAGTGGTTGAGAGTCCACCTGCCGATGAAGGGGACACGGGTTCGTGCCCCGGTCCGGGAAGATCCCACATGCCGCAGAGCGGCTGGGCCCGTGAGCCATGGCCGCTGAGCCTGCGCGTCCAGAGCCTGTGCAACCAAAATGGAGGCCCACTACTTAACAGCAGCTTGTGCTACTGTAAACATTTTTGTGTTTTCTCTTCTCTTGGTTGCAATGGACTTCCAAGGCAGAAGGCTTATTTTTATTCCTTCGACCCTCTTACCATTTATCAACTCAGGTAAAACTAAGGGCATTACAGAGCTACTGTATGTGATGACAGGGTGTGCCTGTCATCTAGGGAAAGGGGACCCTGGGGAGACAGGGGGTGCTATTAGGGATCTTGCCTAGTCCCACTTTTGCCATTTGCACTGGAAAGCCAAACCCCAGAGCAAACCTCTACACTGCTCTCCAGCTCTGCCCACACCCCGTGATTTAACCAAGGTGAGGGGATTGGGGATTTATTTGCCTTCCTCCTGCTAATTATCCCCTTAGTGAGAAAACGAGAAGAAAGTGTAGGCTGATCACAGAGTCCTTCCCTGCACAATTATGCTGGGAATCGGGATTGCCCTGTGGGGATGCCAGCTTCTTGCAGGACTCCTGCCGCAAAGGACAGCGAGGAGGTACGGCTTGCTGTGGCCTCGTACAGAGCAACAGAGCCAGGCAGACAGGCCGGGCCTGGGCCACCATAATCCCGCTCCACACAGGAGATGAATCGCGGAGCATCTGCCCCAGCCGCATCTGCAGGGAAACCCCTGGGCTGGCGGGGCAACTTCTCTTCACCCTCTTCTTCCCTCCGCAATGCTAAAGGACATGGGGGTCGAGAGTGGGCAGATAAATGACAGAAGTCTCCCCAAGGAAGGTCCTCCCAAGGACCCCCAAGCCCTCAGCACAGGAACCCATCATCCTGAAACCCCACAGCGTCTCTCCACTTACCCCGGCTCACTGCTGAGGACCGCAAAGCCCCTCTCTGATCCCATCCCACAACGCGTATGGTTTACAGTCCTCTTTGGGGCAATAAAGGAGTAGGCAATAATTACCCTCATTTCCCATGCTAAAGGGAAATAAGGCACAGGGCTATTCAATTAGGATTGTTTTTTTACTCCTAGGGCGCTGTACGAAACACCTCTGCACACACCCTGTTGCCCTGCCTGTGCAGGGGTGCCCAGCCCCATTTCACAGATGAGGAAGAGAAGCTCCAGGGAGGGGAGACAGAGGTGGATGAGAATCTGCTCCCCAGCCTGAGGGATTCAGTTTACCCTGACTGAAACACCCAGCCTCAAAGTAGGGCTCTCCCAGAGGCTGGCCAGTGCCACAGGCCCGGTGCTGGGCAGAGGATGGGTAGCCACCTGGCTGGGGGCACTCTTCCATGTTTATCAATTTCTTTGAAGCTCTCAATACCTCAACTGAAAGCATCTGTAAATTCCCCATTGCTGGGGTAGATGGGTAAGTGCCACAGGCTTCGAAAATACTTGGTCGTCCTCCTAAACCTTGTTTTTCCTTATCTTCCTTCTATCCTGGGACCCAGGATGAGTTAAAGGCTTTTCAAAGCCAGAACTCCACCCTGTTGGCACCGGTCAGGTATATATATGTATTTCCTCTATACCTATCTGTACAGCAGGTCTGGAAGGTAACAGCAAACTGACAACATGATGACTCTGGCACTGCCAGGTTTGGGAGCCACTGGAAAAGGCTTTGGAACTTTAACTAAGACACAGATTTGTCCATTCCTTAGCGGTGTTCTCTTAGACAAGTCTCTTAACCTTCTACAGACTCAGGGTCAACTAGGATATGAGAATGATGCCTGCCAGCAGGATTCTTGTGAAGGCAGAGATAATCCACATCTGACACACAGCACACACTCAGTAAGTCCTGGCTATGATTATTACTACTTCTGCAAAAGAGGACGGTTGCTAAAAGGCCACACATCTAGCCTCCCTGTAGCTGCAGAAACCGCCTCCTGCTGAAGGAGGGAACCGAGAGCATCACTCAACATTCTCTAGTCCTGGTTTTGCATTTGTGTCTCTGGAGTGACCCCAGCCTGCAGGACATTTAGTTCCTGGTAGGGACCAAAGTGTGTTGGCTATTCTCCATTTGCTTCACCACCACCCCTCACTACAAAGCCATTCTCCACCTCTCTACACCTGCTCTGTGGCCTGGTGGCTGACTGCTGTGGGCTGCCTCACCAGGGCTCCATGCCCTTTGGTTTCCGACAAGATCTGCTGATGCGAAGACCAACACAAGATCTGGGTAGTTATTCTCCCCACTTTGCCAAGTCTCTGGCAGTGGTGTTGCTCTTTCTATAGCCATAGCACCTGTGGGGCAGCCCCTCTTCCATGAATCTAGGTCTTGTTGCCTCTGTAAGCAGTTCTTTCATTAAACTCTCTTCAGATAAACCCCTCTGAGGGCACCATCTGCTTCCTGCTAGGACCCTGACCAAAACAACACAGGGCAGGAGGCTTTCTCAATGAAAAGGGAGATACTAAACATAATTATAAGCTTTGGGGACAGCTTAACAATGTCCAGTTCAGGCTACGACTCTGATCTTCATCATTTGAACCTCTAGGAATTAAAGCAATTTTCACCTAAGTAAAGAGGCCACCAAAAAGAACAGCCTGAGCCTAGAGATCTTGACTTTTGCTGCAGTGAGGAGCCCACCTCTACTTCTCTAAAGCAATAAGAACCCTGGGGCAGGAGAGAGAAGAAATCACATCCTTGACGATCATTCATTCTGTGTCAGGCATTATGTTAAGACGTTGTACATAAACTGTCTCACTTGGAGTGAGTAATAATTTGGCTGAGGTAAGAACTATTATTACGGCCATTTTTCAGATGAGGAAACTGAGTCGTAAAGATACTAAGAATCTTGCCCAAGGTCACAATGGCAGAAGGAGGATCTGAACCTGAGCAGTCTGACTCCAGCGTCTGTGTGCTCTTAGCCTCCTCCACGGGAAGGCTTGGCAAAGAGGTTGAGGGCAAGGAGATGCAAACGGGAGGCAAGCACCACCTCTCTTCCTCACCACCTCAGCTTGTGACTTCCCATCCACAATATGCTCCCATCCATGAAATGCTCCCCAGGGTGGAGAGGGGGGTATGAGGGCATATTTCAGCTGCTGATCAAGATCATCCGTCACAGAGCATCAACCAGAACTGAGTGTGTCAGTGCAAACAAAATGCAATAAAGAACTGTGGCTTGTGAAGAGAGAGAGAGAAACCATCGTAAACTAGGATTCCTTGCAATATTATCAAATACCAAACCAAATCCTGTCTCAACCCTTTAGTCTGCAAGAGGGATCACTCTTACTTGTAGAACCTCCCAGTAGCACACACCGTGAGGACAAATGTTACCCAAGTTTGAAAATGATCCAGAAACAAATTCCTAAAGCACACCTTTGAGAAGGAAAAACAGATATTGTTGGACACACTGGGTAAATTCATCTACAGAGAAACCATCAGTAACTCTATCACTTTCAAAGGAAAGCAATCCCTTGGGCCAAATAACCAAAACACTAACCACACACAACATCTTCCCAATGCTGCCCTAAACCCAACCCATAATACAGTGCTTGCTGACAGGCCCATATTCTACCTGCAAAGCCAGCCAGCATTCCACCCTACACCTACCGGAAATGTAATAAATGAGAACATGGGATGTTATACACTAGTGCATAGCTCAATCCAGGCACAAAAGAAAAAACAGAACTGCGAAATGATCTGTACTCTGGACACAGTGGCTGCATCCTGATTCTCATTCTACTTCACATAACATTTCCTTTTTCTCTGCTTAAATGTAACCTCCCTCTTGCTGAATAGGGAAGGTGCGTGGGTGGTAGGATGAAAGATTCAGCCTTGTTCATATTACACATAGTTTGGTTAACCAAGGAGAAAATAAATTGACAGGGAACCGTACTTGTACAGAACAGTCAGAAAACAGCCCCTTAAGATACACTGACAAATGGTTTCTCAGTATTGATAACCTTGCCAACCAACCAGCCAATCTGTGTGCATGTTTTTTCCCAGTGCAATTTTGAACCACTCAGGATTCTAGCTTTTTGACTGGATGACTATGCCTGAACTCATTCTGCAAACAAAGCTGGCTGCAGAGATTTGATGAGTGGCAACAGGTCACCAAAAGTGATTTGCAGAGCCCTCTGGCTTGGGGCTCCATCTTACCAGTCGAGTCGGCCCTGGAAGCCAGGCCACTCTGCTCCTCAGCACTGATGAGCTGCAGGCCTGTGTACGAAGGGCCAAAACTAGGACTACTGGTGTCTTCAGAATGTGTGGTCCAGCTGCTCTCGGAGGGCAGAGGGCATCTCCTCAGGGAGCTGAAGGAAGGGCACGTCCAGCAGGGCATGGTCAATGATATGGCTGGGGACAGACGGAAAACCAAAAACATACAGTATAAATAGTTGTACTTTGTTTATCTTTAGTGCTTGTCTGACTTTGATGTTATGAAAGTCAGGCAAGCACTAAAACAACACAAGCACTATGAAATCTCAACAGCCGTACAAGGCAAGGAAGTGTCACTCATGATATAGACAGGGAAAACTAATTGACTGAGACCCCACAGTGAGTCAGTATCAAAACCGGTACTACAATTAAGGTCTAATGACCCTCAAATCAAAGGTAAGCTCACCAAAGAATATGAGTGATTTTAGGCTCTACTTTTTTTTTTCTTTTTTGGCTGCATTGGGTCTTTGTTGCTGCCCATGGGCTTTCTCTAGTTGTGGCGAACGGGGGCTACTCTTTGTTGCGGTGCGTGGGCTTCTCATTGCAGTGGCTTCTCTTCTTGCGGAGCACGGACTATAGGCGCGCAGGCTCAGTAGTTGTGGCACACAGGCTTAGTTGCTCCGCAGCATGTGGGATCTCCCCAGACCAGGGCTCAAACCTGTGTCCCCTGCATTGGCAGGAGGATTCTTAACCACTGTGCCACCTGCGAAGTCCCTAGGCTCTACTTTTATTTCTAAACCTAGGTTTCGGTTTCATTCAGACCTAAACTACATGCAGTTTTACCCTTACCCTTACATTTCCTCCATTTTTAGTGGCACACCAACACTCTCAAGAAAACTTACCGATTTGCACTGCAAAATTAGAGCTAAATTGGATTACGGGATAAGAATGTGAATATAGATGTATTTGCATATGAATGTGATATGTCTCCGCTTGCCTTGAGTTTGACTGTAACTGGAGACTCTGTAGACTTTTACATATACAAATTCAGATCTACTAGGACTGCTGACCTGGCATACAATGAAAAATATCTTTAAGGGGGAAGTGCACAGGGCTTGGCTTTATCTCTGTAACCTTGAGCACCAAAGTTGGCAAAAAACACTTCGGAAAGTTTCTTTTTTTAAAATCAAGTTTCCTAATGTTCCTAATTTGTCTTTGGTTAATTGCCTATCACATGGTTTCTCCACCGTGTTGCATAAGAATCTGATCGCAAATTTACTGACAAGTACTGAAAACAAGTGCTGAAAAGAGTGTAGACAGGGAAGGAAGAATTAAAAAAAAAGAAAGAAACTAGCAATTATTGAGTACCCATGAAATGTCAGACACTCGTACAAATGTTATCTCATCTTGCCCATGGGTCCTGAGAGTTAGACAGTGGTCTTCCTTTACACAGGGGGTAACAGACTCAAAGAGGTTAAGTAGCTTGTCCAAAAACATAGAGTCAGTCAGGCCTCCTGGCTGGAGAATCCAAATTATGGTGTTGGGCTCAGAAACAGGAAGAGATACTGAGATTTAAGAGGAAAATGAATAAATAAATAGCAATATCTGTGACATGGTGTAAATATGAAACTACAGAGAATTTTCATTTTATTTTCTTAGGCATTTATAAAACATAGAGATCTTTTCTCTATCTGGAATGCTTATGGCTCACACCCCATTTTCCGTAAAAATGTGACCTTCTCCTAGCTATTCTCTCCAAAGATGCAAGTCCCCTTCTCTGCTTTATTTCTCCTTAACGTTATCTCTAACAGCCTATATGTCCCATGTCTTCCTCGCTAGAATTCAAGCTCCTTGGGGGCAAGGATTTTGGTTCATTATTGTTCACTCTTCTGCCCTGAAGGCCAGAAGGATTTGCTACCCCAAAATATGCCTTTTTGGCATAAGGATTATTTTAGGTTTATTATATTTTAGAAACAGCTGATGAGGGAGAAGCTCTGAAAAGTCAGTGAAAGTTACCCTATTGTAAGGGACATTTACATTTATAAGGGAAATCTCCATTTGTAAAGCTGTCTCTCTGTACCAGGAATAGGAGGAGGTCCAAATCTCTAGAGACCCTTTTCCAGCAGAGAAGGCCTGGACTTAAATCTGCAAAACAACCTTACCCTTGTTTACCAGGGTAACCTGGTAACTTACCCAAACTGGCCTATTCCCTCCCCCAACATCCTCTTTTGTCTTTAGCTGGTATTTAAGGTGGTGGTTTGGGCCATTTCAGGGAGCTATTCATTTTTTTTCTGGGTACCTCCTATGTATATAGGAGTATACATGTTTATTAAACTTCTGGGGAGCTGCTCAGAGCTACGTCCCAGGGACTTGGGACTGCAGGCAGCAGTGTGGCAGACAGGGTCTTGGTGCTCCAGCTGGGTGTCAGGCCTGTGCCGCTGAAGTGGGACAGCCGAGTTCAGGACAGTAGTCCACCAGAGACCTCCTGGCTTCACATAATATCAAACAGGGAAAGCTCTCCCAGAGATCTCCATCTCAACGCTAAGACCCAACTTCACTCAATGACCAGCAAGCTACAGTGCTGGACACCCTATGCCAACCAACTAGCAAGACAGGAACACAACCACACCCATTAGCAGAGAGGCTGCCTAAAATCATAAGGTCACAGACACCCCAAAACACACCAATGGATGCGGTCCTGCCCACCAGAAAGACGAGATCCAGCCTCATCCACCAGAACACAGGCACGAGTCCCCTCCACCAGGAATCCTACACAACCCACTGAACCAACCTCACCCACTGGGGGCAGACACCAAAAACAATGGGAACTACAAACCTGCAGCCTGCGAAAAGGAGACCCCAAACACAGTAAGTTAAGCAAAATGAGAAGACAGAGAAACACACAGCAGAGGAAGGAGTAAGGTAAAAACCCACCAGGGGCTTCCCTGGTGGCACAGTGGTCGAGAGTCCACCTGCCGATGCAGGAGACACGGGTTCGTGCCCTGGTCCGGGAAGATCTCACGTGCCGCGGAGCGGCTGGCCCCGTGAGCCACGGCCACTGAGCCTGCGCGTCCGGAGCCTGTGCTCTGCAACGGAAGAGGCCACAACAGTGAAAGGCCCGCGTACCACAAAAAAAAAAAAAAAAACCAGACCTAACAAATGAAGAGGAAATAGGCAGTCTAACTGAAAAAGAATTCAGAGTAATGATAGTAAAGATGATCCAAAATCTTGGATATAAAATGGAAAAAATACAAGAAATGTTTAACAAGGACCTAGAAGAACTAACGAGGAAACAAACAACGATGAACAACACAATAAATGAAATTAAAAATTCTCTAGAAGGAATCAATAGGGGAATAACGGATAAATGACCTAGAAGATATAATAGTGGAAATAACTATCACAGAGCAGAATAAACAATGAAAAGAATTGAGGACAGTCTCAGAGACCTCTGGGACAACATTAAATGCACCAACATTTGAATTATAGCAGTCCCAGAAGAAGAAGAGAAAAAGAAAGGAACTGAGAAAATATTTGAAGAGATTATAGTTGAAAACTTCCCTAATACAGTAAAATAAATAGTCAATCAAGTCCAGGAAGCACAGAGAGTCCCATACAGGATAAATCCAAGGAGAAACAGGCCAACACACATATTAATCAAACTATCAAAAATTAAAATACAAAGAAAAAATATTAAAAGCAGCAAAGGAAAAACAACAAACAACATACAAGGGAATCACCATAAGGTTAGCAGCTGATCTTCCAGCAGAAACTGTGCAAGCCAGAAGGGAGTGGCAGGACATATTTAAAGTGATAAAAGGGGAAAACTTACAACCAAAATTACTCTACCCAGCAAGGATCTCATTCAGATTCAACAGAGAAATTAAAACCTTTACAGACAAGCAAAAGCGAAGAGAATTCAGCACCACCAAGCCAGCTTTACAGCAAATGCTAAAGGAACTTCTCTAGGTAGGAAACACAAGAGAAGGAAAAGACCTACAATAACAAACCCAAAACAATTAAGAAAATGGTAATAGGAACATGCATATCAAAAGCTACCTTAAATGTAGCTATTTACTTACAATGGCTTAAATGCTCCAACCAAAAGACATAAACTGGCTGAATGGATATAAAAACAAGACCCATACATATGCTGTCTACAAGAGACTCACTTCAGACCTAGGGACACACACAGACTGAAAGTGAGGGGATGGAAAAAGTTATTGCATGCAAACGGAAATCAAAAGAAAGCTGGAGTAGCAATTCTCATATCAGACAAAATAGACTTTATTTTTGTTTTTGTTTTTGCGGTACGCGGGCCTCTCACTGTTGTGGCCTCTCCCGTTGCGGAGCACAGGCTCCAGATGCGCAGACCCAGCCACTGCGCGGCATGAGGGATCTTCCCAGACCAGGGCACGAACCCGTGTCCCCTGCATCGGCAGGCGGACACTCAACCACTGCACCACCAGGGAAGCCCCAAAATAGACTTTAAAATAAAGACTACTACAAGAGACAAAGAAGGACACTACATAATGATCAAGGGATCAACCCAAGAAGAACATAGAACAATTATAAATATTTACGCACCCAACATAGGAGCACCTCAATACAT
The DNA here is from genome assembly GCF_963455315.2 of Globicephala melas. NCBI lineage: Eukaryota > Metazoa > Chordata > Mammalia > Artiodactyla > Delphinidae > Globicephala > Globicephala melas. The sequence continues at coordinate 155,903,474 of NC_083315.2, forward strand.
AAGGCAAATGCTAACAGCCATAAAAGGGGAAATCAACAGTAACACAATCATACTAGGGGACTTTAACACCCCACTTTCACCAATGGACAGATCATCCAAAATGAAAATAAATAAGGAAACACAAGCTTTAAATAATACATTAAACAAGATGGACTTAATGGATATTAACAGGACATTCCATCCAAAATCAACAGAATACACTTTCTTCTCAAGTGCTCATGGAACATTCTCCAGGATAGATCATATCTTGGGTCACAAATCAAGCCTTGGTAAACTTAAGAAAACTGAAATCATATCAAGTATCTTTTCCAACCACAACGCTAAGAGACTAGATATCATTTACTGGAAAAAAATCTGTAAAAAATACAAACACATGGAGGCTAAACAATACACTACTAAATAACCAAGAGATCACTGAAGAATTCAAAGAGGAAATCAAAAAATACCTAGAAACAAATGACAATGAAAATATGATGACCCAAAACCTATGGGATGCAGCAAAAGCAGTTCTAAGAGGGAAGTTTATAGCAATATAATCCTACCTCAAGAAACAAGAAACATCTCAAATAAACAACCTAACCTTACACCTAAAGCAATTAGAGAAAGAAGAACAAAAAACCCCAAAGTTAGAAGAAGGAAAGAAATCATAAAGATCAGATCAGAAAGAAATGAAGGGAACAGTAGCAAATGTCAATAAAATTAAAAGCTGGTTCTTTGAGAAGGTAAACAAAATTGATAAACCATTAGCCAGACTCATCAAGAAAAAAAGAGAGACTATTCAAATCAGTAGAATTAGAAATGAAAAAGGAGAAGTAACAACTGACACTGCAGAAATACAAACGATCACGAGAGATTACTACAAGCAACTATATGCCAATAAAATGGACAACCTGGAAGAAATGGACAAATTCTTAGAAAAGCACAACCTTCCAAGACTGAAACAGGAAGAAATAGAAAATATAAACAGACCAATCACAAGCACTAAAATTGAGACTGTGATTAAAAATCTTCCAACAAACAAAAGCCCAGGACCAGATGACGTCAACGACAAATTCTATCAAACATTTAGAGAAGAGCTAACACCTATTCTTCTCAAACTCTTCCAAAATATAACAGAGGGAGGAACACTCCCAAACTCATTCTACAAGGCCACCATCACGCTGATACCAAAACCAGACAAAGATGCCACAAAGAAAACTACTGGCCGATAGCACTGATGAACATAGATGCAAAAATCCTCAACAAAATACTAGCAAACAGAATCCAACAGCACATTAAAAGGATCATACACCATGATCAAGTGGGGTTTATCCCAGGAATGCAAGGATTCTTCAACATATGCAAACCAATCAATGTGATACACCATATTAACAAATCAAAGGAGAAAAACCGTATGATCATCTCAATAGATGCAGAAAAAGCTTTTGACAAAATTCAACATCCATTTATGATAAAAACCCTCCAGAAAGTAGGCATAGAGGGAACTTACCTCAACATAATAAAAGCATATATGACAAACCCACAGCCACCATCATTCTCAATGGTGAAAAACTGAAACCATTTCCTCTAAGATCATGAACAAGACAAGGCTGTCCACTCTCACCACTATTATTCAACATAACTTGGAAGTTTTAGCCAGAGCAATCAGAGAAGAAATACAAATAAAAGTAATCCAAATCGGAAAACAAGAGGTGTCACTGTTTTGCAGATGATATGATACTATACATAGAGAACCCTAAAGATGCTACCAGATAATTACTAGAGCTAATCAATGAATTTGGTAAAGTAGCAGGATACAAAATTAATGCACAGAAATCTCTTGCATTCCTATAAACTAATGATGAAAAATCTGAAAGAGAAATTAAGGAAACACTCCCACTTATCACTGCAACAAAAAGAATATAATACCTAGGAATAAACCTACCTAGGGAGACAAAAGACCTGTATACAGAAAACTATAACACACTGATGAAAGAAATTAAAGATGATACAAACAGATGGAGACATATACCATGTTCTTGGATTGGAAGAATCAACACTGTGAAAATGACTCTTCTACACAAAGCAATCTACAGATTCAACACAATCCCTATCAAACTACCAATGGCACTTTTCACAGAACTAGAACAAAAAAATTTCACAATTTGTATGGAAACACAAAAGACCCCAAATAGCCAAAGCTATCTTGGGAAAGAAAAATGGAGCTGGAGGAACCAGGCTCCCAGACTTCAGACTATACTACAAAGCTACAGTAATCAAGATAGTATGGTACTGGCCCCAAAACAGAAATATAGATCAATGGAACAGGACAGAAAGCCCAGAGATAAACCCACACACATATGGTCACTTTATTTTTGATAAAGGAGGCAAGAATATACAATGGAGAAAAGACAGTCTCTTCAATAAGTGGTGTTGGGAAAAACTGGACAGCTACATGTAAAAGAATGAAATTAGAACACTCCCTAACACCACACACAAAAATAAACTCAAAATGGATTAAAGACCTAAATTTAAGGCCAAACACTATAAAACTCTTAGAGGAAAACAGAGGCAGAACACTCTATGACATAAATCACAGCAAGATCCTTTTTGACCCACCTTGTAGAGAAATGGAAATAAAAAGAAAAATAAACAAATGGGACCTATGAAACTTAAAGTTTTTGCACAGCAAAGGAAAACATAAAGAAGACGAAAAGACAACCCTCAGAATGGGAGAAAATATTTGCAACTGAAGCAACTGACAAAGGATTACTCTCCAAAATTTACAAGCAGCTCATGCAGCTCAATATCAAAGAAACAAACAACCCAATCGAAAAGTGGGCAGAAGAGCTAAATAGACATTTCTCCAAAGAAGATGTACACATTGCCAACAAACACGTGAAAGGATGCTCAACTCCACTCATCATTAGAGAAATGCAAATCAAAACTACAGTGAGGTATCACCTCATACCAGTCAAAATGGCCATCGTCAAAAAATCTACAAATAAATGCTGGTGAGGGTGTGGAGAAAAGGGAACCCTCTTGCACTGTTGATGGGAATGTAAATTGACACAGACACTATGGAGGACAGTATGGAGGTTCCTTAAAAAACTAAAAATAGAACTACCACATGACCCAGCAATCACACTACTGAGCATATACCCTTAGAAGACCATAATTCAAAAAAAGTCATATACCACAATGTTCACTGCAGCACTATTTACAAAGCCAGGACATGGAAGCAACCTAAGTGTCCATCGACAGATGAATGGATAAAGATGTGGCACATATATACAATGGAATATTACTCAGCCATAAAAAGAAACAAAATTGAGTTATTTGTAGTGAGGTAGATGGACCTAGAGTCTGTCATACAGAGTGAAGTAAGTCAGACAGAGAGAAACAAATACTGTACGCTAACACATACATATGGAATCTAAAAAAAAAAAAGGTTCTGAAGAACATAGGGGCAGGACAGGAATAAAGATGCAGACGTAGAGAATGGACTTGAGGCCACAGGGAGTGGGAAAGGTAAGCTGGGAGAAAGTGAGAGAGTGGCATGGACATATATACACTCCCAAATGTAAAACAGATAGCTAGTGGGAAGCAGCCACATAGCACAGGGAGATCAGCTCGGTGCTTTGTGACCATCTAGAGGGGTGGGATAGGAAGGATGGGAGGGAGATGCAAGACGGAGGAGATGTGGGGATATATGTATATGTATAGCTGATTCACTTTGTTATGCAGCAGAAACTAACACACCATGGAAAAGCAATTATATTCCAATAAAGACGTTAAAAAAAAAAACTTGTTTTTCTCTTGTTAATTTTTTATCACAGGGGCTTCTCAGCTAAGAACCTAGAAGGGTAGAGGAAAAATTATTGTTCCTTCCCTTCAAATCCCCATTTCTAGACTAGTGCCTGGTGTAAAGTAGGCGCTCAGTAAGGATTTGTTGGTTATGTCCATAACAGTCTATACACAGATATTCTATATTAAATACAGACTGTTAAAATAAAATTCCCACACAAACATAGGGGAAAAAATCAAAACACTGAAAATAAAAAGAAGAAACAACCAAGAAAAAAAACAAAAGCAAAGGGAATTCCCTGGGAGTCCAGTGGTTAGGACTCAGTGCTTTCACTACTGGGTCCTGGCTTTGATCCCTAGTCGGGGAACTAAGATTGTGCAAGCTGCATAGCACAGCCAATAATAATAATAATAAACAATTTTTTAAAAAACCAAAGCTGAACTTGTAAAAGCTTATCACAGGATTGCCATTTCCTACAGTATCATGGATTAGACACTTAACTATTATGGAAATAAAAGTAAAATATTAGGTAAAATGTTAACAACAATATTTACAATACATTACAGGGTACGCAAGAAAGTAAAGAGTTATCAGAGGCCGAGTGAAAGCTGGAACCCAGAAATGGTAAGCAGAGCACACAGCCTGATTTTTATACCCTGAGGATTTTGTACAAACCAGGGAGACTCCTAAATTTGAATTTTTTCAATCTCTTGTGAAGAAGGTGTAGGGGAACAGAATTTGCCACCCTAAAATATGTCTCTGTGGCATATTAATTGTCTTAAACTGATCATTGTCTAAGAAACAGCAGACATGAGAAGTACTCTGAAAACCAAGTTAGAGTTACCCTTTTGTAAAAAAAATTTCCATTTGTAAGGGAAATCTTATTTGTAAGGGTTTGTCCCTCATGCTGTACCTCATACCAAGAGGAGGATGACCAAATCTCCAGAAACTCTTATCAGTGGAGAAGGTTTGGACTTAAATCTGCATCATAATCAGCCTTGTTTACTCTGCTTTTCCTGGTCATCTCCCACCAAAGACTCTCACCACCCTCAACATCCTCTTTCGTCTTTAGCTAAGGATGGTATATAAGATGAGGGCTTCAGCCATTAAGACGAGTTACTCAGTTTTTCTGGGTCTCTCCCATGTATACGTGTCATTAATCAAAATCGTTTGATTTTCTCCCGTTAATCTGTCTCATGTTAATTTAATTCTTAGACCAGTCTGAAGAACCTAGAAGGGTAGAGGAAAATTTCTTCCTCCCTGACAAGGCAAAGGGAAAAAAACCTAGGACTTACCCAAGATGGAAAATCTAACAGAAGATCTGGCGCCTAAAGCTAGAATTCTCAAAGGGCTCAGTTAAAGGGTAAATTAGGAATAACCCCCACTAGTAACCCCACGCTAAGGGTGCAAGATAGAGGGGGGAAAAAAAATCTGAGATTTTATAACCACAAGCTGTCCCATATAGGGGTTTGCAGCTAAAACTACTTGTGTGGCCAGAAAAACTTCCAGTCTGAGAACCTGGTCGAAGTATTTCCACTTTGATAGTGGAAAGAGGGTAGAGTGAGAAGGTCCCACAGACATCTAATCTGAGTTCCTAAAGAGAAGAGAGAGAGAATGAAGGCAATATCTGAAAAAATGCTGGCTGAGAATTTCCCAGAATTTATGAAAGATTTTATTTGTCAGATTAAAAAATCACAAAGTATCTCAAGGAGGGTAACCAAAAATAACTCCATAAGTAGATATCAAAACTATATAAGACTGGGGCTTCCCTGGTGGCGCAGTGGTTGAGAGTCCGCCTGCCGATGCAGGGGACACGGGTTTGTGCCCCGGTCCGGGAAGATCCCACATGCCGCGGAGCCATGGCCGCTGAGCCTGCGCATCCGGAGCCTGCGCTTCTGGAGCCTGTGCTCCGCAATGGGAGAGGCCACAACAGTGAGAGGCCCGCGAACCGCAAAAACAAAAAAAACAAAAAAATAACTATATAAGACTGAAACCAAGCAGGACCCTATGGGGCTCCTGGGCACAGAAGCCTTTCAGTGTCCCCCATTTCCTGTTTGTAGGGAATAGATTCCAGCCTCCATGACCTTCCCTGAGTTCCACAGGGCAGATTCGAATGGTTGCTAATCAGGGAAGGGAGGGGTTGCAGAGACAAGGGAGGAACAGTCCAGAAACAGTAGTGCAGCCTTGGGGCAGGGATACACATAAACATATCTTTGAGCTCTTTACAGAACTAAACCCCCCAACAAATGGAAGACTTAGCATTCTTCATTTCCAATTAAAGGAACCAGAGAAACTCTTCAAGAGACCACCTGAGACCAGATTAAAGGGGTGCAGGCCCTGCGCACACCCTGATCCTTATCAGCAGCCCTGCCCTTGAATCATTGCTGTAAGTCGTCACCAAATCCCCCCAGGTTGGGACACACAGTTTTTGAGGGGCACAAGCCCACTGTGTCCCCCTTTGCCTGGAAAAGCAATAAAGCTATTCTTTTCTACTTCACCCCAAACTCTGTTTCTGAAATTCGATTTGGCACTGGTGCACAGAGGCTGAGTTTTCGACAGCAAGACCAAAGACATACAGAAGATCTTAAGAGCTAGCAAAGAGAAAATAAGATTACCAGTCTTATTCCTATTCCCCAGTTTTACACATGGTACGTGTCTGTGTTGTATTTATTTCTATGTAATGTTATCAACGTGTAGGTTTATGTATCCACACTACAGTCAAGATACACAACAGCTCCACCACCACAAGGATCCTGCCTGTTGCCCTTTTATATTCAATCCCACCTCTTCCCCTCATGCCCTGTTCCTAAACCCCTGGCAACCACTAATTTGTTTTTCATTTCTATAATTTTGTCATTTCGAGAATGCTTTATAAATGGAATCATGCAGTACGTAACCTGTTACAATTGGCTTTTATCACGCAGCATAACGCCTTTGACATTCACTGACGTTGCTGAACATATCAATACTTCATTCCTTTTAACTGCTGAGCAGTATTCCATAGTATGGATGTACTACAGTTAGTTTCACCATTCACCTGCTAAAGGACATCTGGGCTGTTTCCAGTTCTTGGCTATTATAAATAAAGGTCTATGAACATTCATGTACAGGTTTTTGTATGAACATAAGTTTCCATTTCACTGGGATAAATGCCCAAGAGTACAACTGCTGAGTTACATGGTAATTGCATGTTTAGTTTTATAAGAACCTACCAAACTGTTTTCCAAAGTTGTACCATTTTACATTCCCACCAGCACCATTTTACATTCCCACCAGCATACATGAGTGCCTCCTTATTTTCTTAACAGGGTCTTTTGCAAAGCAAAAGTATTAAAAGTTTTAAAAGTCTTTAACCAGCAAGAAAACAAGAGAGCATCTATAACAACAACAAAAAATATGAAGCATATATAGTAATAAATTTAACAGAAGATAGGCAAGGCCCCAGAGGAGATATTTGTAAAGTGTATTAACAGACCATAGGGAAGACCTTATTAGATGGAGAGATATACTATATTTAGGGACTGAAAGAATTAATGAGGTAAAGATGTTAATTCTCCCTAAATTGGATTATAGAGTTTTGCCTCTCAATCACAATCCTAGCATGGTTTTTTCCTCATATTAAGCAGAATACACTATTTAGATATGAATGAAATCAAATGTTTAATAATATAAATATATTTGTAAATATATATTAAAATAAATAAAACAACAGAAATAATATTGGGAAAATACTACTATATGGAAAAAAATGAAATTAGACTCCTACTTCACACCATACAGAAAAATCAGTTCTAAGTGGACTGACTGTCAAAGTGTGAAAGGCTACATAAGATGCATTTTAGAAGGCATATAGCTTAATATGGTCATGACTCTGGGGTAGGGGAAGATTTCCTTTACCAAGACAAAGAAAGTACCAAGCATACAAGAAAAATAAACAAATTTCATATAATTAAAATTAAGAACTTTTCACTAAAAGGCACCACAAAGAGTCAAAAGACCACCCACACGGTAGGAGATAATATCTGCCACACATCATATCCACAAGGAACTCCTAGAAATCAGCAAGAAAAAGGAAAATACCCTCAACAAAAAAATATGCCACTAGGCATTTTATGAAAGAAAAAATCTAAATGAAAAAAAAAGTAAAGAAAAGGAAAAAAAAAGAAACTCAACCTCATTAGTAATCTAGGAAATGCAGATTAAAACCACATGAGATACCATTACTCTTCCCCCTTCCCTCTCTCCCTGCCTCCCTGTGACAAAAATAGTGCAACGTGACTATCCCAGTGCAGGCGGGGAAGTGGAGCCGCAGCATTTTTCATATGTGGCTGATAGAAGAGTAAACTGGAACCACTGTAGTAAAAGAGTTGATGTTAAAGTTATCTGAGAAAGTGGAAAATAAACACACTCTGCAGCATAGCAATTCCCCTCCAACTTTTTTTTATACAAGAGAATCACTTGCACTTGTTCACCAGGATAGGAATGCTCATAGAAAAGACAAAAAGTATGCTCATAGAAGCATGTTCGTTTTTTTTGTTTTTTGGTTTTTTTTTTTTGCAGTACGCGGGCCTCTCACTGTTGTGGCCTCTCCAGTTGCGGAGCACAGGCTCTGGACGCGCAGGCTCAGCAGCCATGGCTCACGGGCCCAGCCGCTCCGCGGCATGTGGGATCTTCCCGGACCGGGGCACGAACCCGTGTCCCCTGCATCGGCAGGTGGACTCTCAACCACTGCGCCACCAGGGAAGCCCAGAAGCACGTTCTTAATTGCGGAAAAGTAGAAATAACTTTAATATCCATCGCTCATAGAATGGGTAAATGAATTGTGGAATATTACTAAGAAGGAATACATTGCAATAAACACTAAAGGAACTATACCTACAGGTAATAACATGGAAAAATCTCACAAATAATGTTGTGTAAAAGGAGCAAGCCACAGAATAATACATGCAGTATTACTCCACTTACATAAGGTTCAAAAACAGGGAATTCACTTATGTCATTCTCGATGCATGTGTAGGTAGGAAAGCTGTTAAGAAAAGTAAAGCAGGGACTTCCCTGGTGGCACAGTGGTTAAGATTCCTCACTCCCAATACAGGGAGCCCCAGTTCAATCCCTGGTGAGGGAACTAGATCCCACATGCATGCTGCAACTAAGAGTTTGCATGCCACAACTAAGAACCCTGCTTGCTGCAACTAAGACCAGGTGCAACCAAATAAATAAATATTTTTTCAAAAAGAAGTAAAGCAGTTATCACAAAACCAGGAAGTGGGTGACAGAGGAGGGAGGGAAGAGGATGTCTGGAAAAAGGATGTCATGATCAGCAGGGAAATATGCAGCTTCTGGGTGACGACAGTGTTCTATTTATTAAACTGGGTGGTGGGTTGTACTGTCGTCCTTTTAATTTAATACACATTTTAAATATGTTCCTTTGTGTTTATTTGGTAGATAATAAAGCTTATTAAGACCACATATCAAAAGACTAATTATTCAAGAAAGGAAGCTATTTTAACTATTTGTATTTTCACATTAGCTCTTTACATTTCTTAGATAAAACTCCAAAGTTTCCCTTGAAAGAGAAACTAAGAATAATGCAGCTGGGAGAGGCAAAGTCCCTACATCCTACAAACTGTTCTCATTTGGTCTCATACACTTTATTTATCAGCTTAGAAATCCTGGATAAATCATTTTACTTAGGTTCTGAATTGACTATCCTCAGGCCACAAGATCAGTTGAACGGTGAGAGAAAGTACTGGGTCTGGAGCTGACTCTTCTCCCAGGGACCAGACCTCCGACAGCCTGGCCGGCGGAACAGCAGGCTGCTATCATCACGATGCTTCAGAGCCACATCCACCCCTCAAGGAATAAAGTGAAAAACAGACAGAAATCTGCCTTCTCTCCTTTCCTATGAGGTTGTGCACAAGGACTCTGGATCCAGACTGCCTGGTTCACATTCAGCCCTGTAGCCTGGGACAAGTTACTTAATACATCTGTTCTTCTGTGTTTTCACCTGTAAAATGGAGCTGAAAACAGTGCCCGTCTCATAAAGGGATTAGGCTAATACTGACAGAGCACTTGGAAAAATGCTTGGCACAAAGGAAGTACTCAAAAAGGGTTAAGTGGTCGTTATTACTTCCAGACATAAACTTATGTCCAAATCTACTTGAAATCTTGACGTAGATCTCTAACTTTACAAGTCAGAAACTAAGTTCCTACTATCCCTTCCACACCAGCTCCTTCACCCTTTCAGATGTTCAGAATGAAACCTTGATTCTTCTTACATTTGGTCCATCCCAGCTTCTGTTAGTCCTACCTTCAAAATATACCTGGAATCCAATCACTTCCCACCATCTTCAAGCTACCACCCTGGTCCAAGATACCATCCTCTCCTGGATCATCACAGTGGCTGTCCCCTGGTTTTCTGTCCTCTCAGTCCGCTCTCAACATAGCAGCCACACAGTCTTAATAGAATTATCTGTGCAAGCCTAGTGGGATCACACCACAGCTCTGGCTCAACACCCTCCCACAGCTTCCCATCTCACCCACAGTAAAGGTGAGAATGTCCTCATTGTGTTTTCAAGGACCTACGTGGTCTGAGACCCCTCAACTTCTCTGTCTCATCTTCTTCTCGAACTTCTCCCTAATTCACTCCACTCCAATCACATCCCACGAACACGGCCACCTTCCCAGAGTCCCGTCACTTGCTGTTCCTTCCTCCTAGAAGGCTCCTTCCCTGATTTCTGCAAGGCTCACTCCTCACTCCCCTCAAGTCTTTGCTCAAAAGTTACTGCTCAGAGAGTCATGCCCTGACCTTCTGTAAAATTTCACATCCTCCCTCACGCTATTCCCTTTCTTTGCCTCATTGTTCTCTTCTTCCCACTTACATTATCTAACACACTTACATTGCATCTACTTCGTGATCGTGTTTCTGGTGTGGCTTCCCCAGCAGAATGGATGCTCCATGAGGCAGGAATATCCCACTGTATCCCCGGTGCCTTGAACAGTGACTGGTAAATAGTGGGGGCTCAAAGCGCCATTGATTGAATAAATAATAAACTTACAAGTTGTCAGCTGAAACAATACAGCAAATACTGTTCTCTCTTTTTATACTTTGGAATCCTGGGTAGACTAAAACTTCAAATACTTATATACATTTTGATGTCATGTCCTTTATTTATACTTGGATGTTTACTCACTAGGGCTAAGTGATTTTTCCAATGCCGTAAACATGCCCATCCATGAATACAAAATAGATCTAATTCGACTCTTCATTTGTGTCTTTCACGCTATTTCATAGCTGGCAATACAAAGCAGCTGCCCCAGGACTGGCTCAGAAGAGCGCCTGCTCACGCCAGAAGGCTTCATGGGTAACAGATTGCCCGACCGCTGGATTAACTTCAGCTTGGGGAGAACAGGGACGGTGTCCAACTTTCTCATAATTGCATTCCCAGCACCTAAATATTCTTTGCATGAATGAACCAGTTAATTAATGCATGCTTGGGCAGCTTATTGTGTTTTGTGTCCCACACTGAGGGTGAGGGTGAGATAGGCCACACGGCTCCCTGGGTGAGCTAGCATATTCTCTGGAAGAGGAGAATTCTGGAGTTTTAATAAAATACGTATATGTTATGTTAGGCGTATATGTTGTATGTGTATATATGTAAGTGTACATGTTATATGTGCATATATGTAAATGTATGTGTATGAGTACATGTTACATGTGTATGTCTGTGTATGTGTGTGTCTACATGTATGTATGTGGTATGTTTATACATACACTATGTGCATAACAGTGGAAAATCAAAAACTGATAACAACCAGCTGATAAGAGAATGGCATGATGGAGAAGAGGCTGTTATAGTTTGCTTATTAAAAAAAAAAAAAATTCACTTCACTGAGGAAGCCATCCTTCAAGTTCTACTAGCCGCTCACTGCCCACATAAACAATAATGTTTCTGCTCTAGATTTCATGTACATCTTTCACCTTTTCCTTCATTAATCCAATAAATCAAAGTGAGCGGCTACTAAGGTCCATGCACCGTACTCTGGGATAAAGAGTAAGTGAGAGAGACAAAGTCCCTTTCCTCTAGTGGGGAAGAGAGACAGTAAACATATAAGCATACAACCTAATTTCAGGTAGAGACATGGGCTGTAGAGACACATAAAGCCAGAAAAAGCAGAGAAACCAGGCTTCCTGATTCCTAGCCTAGTGCTTCTTCCTCAGGTGAGTGGCTTTCCAGCTCTCTCTCTCCCTTTTTTTTAAACCCCAAATATTTCTTTCTTCAAACGAAATCATTTAAGACGTCCAACATGTGAAACAAGCATGGCTGGAACAGCTCTAGTTGAAAATGGGGTGAGTGAGGGGTTTTCGATAGCTCAGCTACCCCCTCCCCAAGGGCAGCTGGGCCCTGAACGTTGTCTGAGGAGGGACCCCCCAAAACACTGCTCCCAGAGCACCCAGTCTCACCCAGAACACAGAGAAACTCCCTGTTCCATCAAAAAGGGACACTTCCCACCCAGAAGGGATGCAAGTTCATTTTTATTTTATTTTTTTAAAATATTTATCTATCTATCTAAAAAAAAAGAAAAAGCAGGGAGTTGGTGAACGGAGGTGATGCTGAGCAGAGCTCTGAGTGAAAATGTAGGGGAAGAGCTTTAAAGGCTGAGGGGACAGTAAGAGCAGAAACGCACTTTGGGGAACAGCAGGAGAGGTGACAGTTGGAGCAGAGTGGAGCTCAGTGGAGAGGGGCAGAGAGGTGGCAGACCCCTGAGGAAGAAGGGCTCTGTTAAATTCATTCCTGAGTGCATCATGGTCTGAGATGGATTCCAGAAAGGTCATTAATTACATTTAAAGGCAGAGAAGAATAATTTAAGGTATTAAAAGAAAATAAGACCTCCTCTGTTGAGGAGAGAAATATATATGCATGTCAAATGCAGGGCGTCTGGTCTCTGTATTCACCAAATGGCTGGGATCTTATCCCACCCCCATCCACCACTCACCCACCCGCCCCCAGTAGCCAGAATGAAAAACATAACAGAAATTAACCAATGGCCTAGTCTTCGTCAGGATTAAGTCTCTCAGCTGTCACCCCTGCCTCCCTCTTAAATGGCTGACGGCATCTCTGGTCCTCCCCCAAACAAGTGGCTCTTTCTCTGGTCCCAAATAATTAGCTTCCCCAGACACAATGGGAAGGCCTCAGTCCAAGTTGTGAGGGAAGACATTTGAAGGACAAGCGAATACTAGTGTTTTGCTTGGGCTGTGAGACAAATGTTCCGGAAATCAAATTTTTTTTATGTTTGTAATTATGCATATCCTGCAGTATCTGCATAATGGGTCCAATTCAGCCTTGGCCTTGCCACAAAACTGCCACGTCCCTGGAAGGTCAGCGCATAACATGACGAGTGAACAGGAAGCCTCATGTTGATAATAGTGCCTTAATTTTTTTTTGTTTTGTTTTAATTTGGGGATGACCTTTGCTCTGTCAGTCAATTTGCATGCATTTGCAAACATATTCTAAGCACACCCATACACTTGTAAAATGCACATCTGTGAAATCAGCCTTGGGTCTGAGATAATCTTTGTAAAGAATTTAGGTGACAGGGAAGCTAACTACTACATTCTTCCTGGTGCACGGTAGAATTTTAAAGTCAGAGCAGACAAAATACTAAGTTAGGAAAGCTTTGTGCAACGAGGCAACCTCAGAAACACTATTGCTAAAGGACCCAATGTGAATAAAACACACTTGGGTTTAGGTTCGTTCTCAAAAATATTTCTTTAAGAGAACAATATAAAGATTCAATTTTGATTTGAACAGATCCACCATAAGGTTTAAAAAAAAAAAAGAAACAAAAAACTTTGGTTCTGCTCACGGTTTAACAGAATATCTGTGCACTTAGTTCAGAGTTTGGCAAACAAGTTTTCAGTTAAGTTTTTTGACATTTTTCACCATGTAACCCAGATCGTTCACACAGCATCTTCAAACTGGAGGTGTGAACAGTATTCTTGTGCTAATTTAAGTCCAAAGTTTAAGTGTTTGACAGTTAAGAGTCTAATAAAAATCTTTCAAAAGAGGATATTTATCAACACAGCCTGAGCCAAAGTGGTCCTGTTAAGTCAGATATGTGAATTCCACATTTGGCCTTCACCAAATTTCAGGGGTCTTAATGGAAGAAACAATTTTTACAAAAGAATCAAAAGGCATGATTTTATATGCTCTCTCATTCCTAGTATCCTCAGGTCCAAAGAACTGGTGGCAGCTCTCTTTCCTATATATGTAGTTATAGAAAGGCTCTGTCACTCAGTTGATTTTATTCATATTTTTCTGAGGGAGATCAGGTAGCTCCTTTTTTCCCAGACCAACCATGAGGGCACTTATTCACTTCAAACCCTGCCCTAGTTGAAGTCCAAAAGAAAGTTGTTCCCTTGATGGATTTAAGCATCTCTGGAGTTGTTTTCCCCTCTAGCTGTTACTCCTGGCTATCCAGTCACCCTTGGTATGTGTCAGTGAACAATAAAAAGTAGCCAGGTCACCAGGGTGGGGACTAGCTACTCCCTGGCTTCTCTAAGTTCCCTGTGCACCTTCTGGCATTTAATGCCACAAAAACAAGAGATTTAACACTAATGACAGTCTCTTTGTCCCTTACTCCCCATGCCTACAGCCTCCTGCATTTTAATGAAGGCAAATTGCACATTCCCCTTCCAGGCTGAAATCCAATGCCCCCTTGACTTTATTCTTAGGTGGCACAACTTAAAAGATAAATTATTTTGTGGGGTTTTTTGGTGTTTTGTTTTGTTTTGCTTTTCTTCTGTCAAGAAAACTGTGGAGGAGTGGAGGAATGGGGACTGGGGGAGGGGAAAGGAGTATCCCAGATAACATTTCTCTACCTAGGCACTCCTGCATGTGTGATCATTTCTTTCCCAACTTCTCTTTGCAAGCCAGGATGTTAAGGTATGAAAAAAGCTGGCTGAGTAAGGCTCCACTTTTTGCTTCCAGGAATCCAGACTAGGAATGTCACTAATCAGTCTTCCTTTGTTGTCTTCCCACCTATTTCTCTGAGGCCACGATGATTTTCTCATAAAAGGAACTCATAGAGAGGCTGCATGGGATGAGTCCAAGATACACATTTTTCCCTTTCTCCTGACACAAAGACATCTGACCAGAGGGTGCTAGGCATTTGCTAGAAGCAAATAGGACAAACGTGAGGAAAATGGGAATAAACTGAGAAACTGTAACTCCGTTATAGGAAAGAGTCCGTTTGTTTGGGTGATACTTATGTGACTGGGAAGACGGCTGAAGCCGAAAATCAGTTTCCATGGAACCTTTGTTCTGGCTGAACTTCACCACCTGCATGCATGGTGGTGTAAACTTTAAAAAGTTTGTAAAGGGCTGCAAACTTTGGAGATGACGCATAGCGGCTAGCACAGAACATCTGCTTGGTAAATGGCCTGCACTATTAGAGATGCTGCACTATTAGAGATGCTCCACTAGCCCAGATTGACTCATTCTCAGTCTGGTTCCATTTTAAGATTTTGGAGACGTGATATATTAACTGTGGCTGCTATACCAAAAACCCGGTGGCTTTAAACAACAGGAGTTTATTCTCTCCTAGTTCTGGAAGCCAGAAGTCTGAAATCAGAATCACTGGGCCAAAATTAAGATGTCAACAGGGTAATGCTCCCTCCAGAAGCGCTAGGGGAGAATTCATTCCTTGCATCTTCCAGCTTCTGGTGGCTGCTGGCATTCCTTGGCTGTGGCCTCATGACTCCAATCTTCAGGGCCAGCATCTTCAAATCCCTTTCTGTTCGGTCTTCTCATTGCCTTCTCTGTGTGGGCAAATTCTCCCTCTATCTCCCTCTTACATATGTGATTGTATTTAGGACACACCCAGATAATCCAGGATTATCTCCCTATCTCAAAATCCTTAACATAATCAATCTGCAAAGATACTTTCTACAAATAAGATAATGTTTACAGGTTGGGGGGGGGGCCTAGGACCTGATGTCTTTGGGGGCCATTATTCGGCCTGCCACACCAGGAAAACTTAGCATTATCCAAAGAATAGAGCAGGGAGCGGTGACTGCAAGAAGTCTCAGGCTGTCTCTATCACCATGAAGATACTTGCTGTCCACACTGCGCTAGTTTGGTGTAATGCCTGCAGTTAACGTATGTGATATCATTGACACAGCACAGGTATCCAAATCTTTTGGATTCAAATTTTTAAAATCTGAGCTGCTCAACAGCCTCCAGGATGGAACTGCCTGCATTTTCTGTGTTGAGTGACCTGAAGCCTAGTTTCTCCCGCTTACCACCTGGCCTTAGCTCTACCAACCACTCACTCTTCCTTATTGTTAAACACAGTCTGTGTGAGGAAACCCATGAGGGAGCTGGCCTAGTTGGTGAGGCTAGTTTGGGTAAGAGGGATGTACCCGGTGGTCCTTTATTTGGGGGGGTTCCTTGATGGGCAGTTGGGTACCAGCAGGAGAGTTGAGATAGAAGCCTTGGATTTATTACCATTTTCTTTACCGCCCTGATGCTCTGCAGAGTCCTCTATGATTCTTGGGTCCCTGGGTTAGAAACACTTGCTGAGGTGGGGCTGACCCTACACATTGGGCCTCACGTCTGCTGGGAAACCAGCCAACAGGCTCTTCCTGCAGCAGAGGGCTCCATCTCCACAGAGCTGAGTTAAATGTTCATACGTGGAAACAGATGGAACTAGTAATGAACGTTTGGGCAGTTTTCAGGCCACAATTATGCTTTCACACATTTGGAAGTTGTCATTTCTTGATTTGTTCTCTAGTGATATCAATGAATCCCATATCCTTAGTGCAGTGCAAGGCTGGCACTAGGGCGAGGCAAGTGAGGCACTCACCTTGGGCGCAAAATTTAAAAGGGTACCAAAAAACTTAGTAATCAAATAACATTTTAAATACAATATTTAAAAAATATAAAATCAGCAAACTGTGGCCCACAGGCTAACTACCTATTTTTGTACATAGAATTTTACTGGAACCAGGGCTAGGATTAGGGTGCAGGGTGGCAGTCATGAAGGTATTGGTTGAATTTTGTCTTTAAAGTGCTGATATTTTGTTCATCAAGGGTTTTTTTTGCATTGTTTTGACTTTCTCAAATAATCTTTAAGTAATTTTGATTTTTAAATTTAATTTTTAAATTAAAATATTTTTCAAACCCAGTTTTTTTCAAGACAGCCATTTTTCTTCAAGACAACCATTATATCTTGGTATGGAACACAAGTGTTTTATGCATATTTCCCAATTTGTCACAGAAAATATTAAAAAGATGTACTTAAGAATCCAGATTTAGGGCTTCCCTGGTGGCACAGTGGTTAAGAATCCACCTGCCAATTCAGGGGACACGGGTTCGAGCCCTGGTCCGGAAGATCCCACGTGCTGCGGAGCAACTAAGCCCGTGCACCACAACTACTGAGCCTGCTCTTTAGAGCCTGCGAGCCACAACTACTGAAGCCCCGCATGCTCTGCAACAAGAGAAGCCACCGCAATGAGAAGCCCGCGCACCACAATGAAGAGTAGCCCCGGCTCGCCGCAACTAGAGAAAGCCTGCATGCAGCAACAAAGACCCAACGCAGCCAAAAAGAAAGAAATAAAATAAATACATTTATTTTAAAAAAAAGAATCCAGATTTAATAAAATTAATAATCTTTACTACTTCATGAAGGATATTATGTGAAATTGACTTTTTTTTTTTACTATGTGTACACAGTGGCCATAAGTTTTACTTGCCATTACTTTTACACCATTAATGCAAATGCCAATACAGTAAAAAAAGACCAAAAAAATCTTAGAATTATTATGAAAATACTTTTGGTCCCACACACCCCTTGAGAGGGTCTTGGGAAACTCCAGAGATCTATAGACCACACTTTGAAAACTACTGCCTTAAAGGATAAGGTTTTAATGATTTAAAGGTTAAAACCATTAAAGTTCAAAACCATTATCAATAACAAGCTAAAATCCTCAGTCAGATGGGGGCAACATAAGTATGACTAACTCCAAAGTTAGTTTTGCAAAAATAAGTGGTGAAGAATTAAAGCAAATTGATCCATCTGTCATATAAACAGTTCTAAGCAATTAGGAGATCTTTGAAACTAAAGGTAAGGTATGAACAATATGTAAAAGAATCTGAATGCCTTGAATATAATCAGTGATCTGAAAGCAGGGCCATTTAAGGGCAACCCATCCCTGGCCTCCCCTGCCTCCGGGGAATGAGGAGGCAGAGGAAACTATAGCAATAACAGGAAGATTAAGGCACACATACCACACACAGCATCCCTAGGCTGTTCAAAGATCCTGGGGCCAGTCTGCCTGGTAGTAAAGCTCTCTCCTGCCACTTCCTAGCATACAACTGTGGGCAAATTCCCAAACCACTATCTGTCTCAGTCTTCTCATGTGTAATATGAATATAATATTAAATATACCTTCCTCATATGATCGTTGTAGAGAGTTCATGAGATGACATAAAGCACCGAGCACAGTGTCTGAGAGAATAAGTATTTAATGAATGTAACTTACTGAAAACAAGCATACTTCTGTACTGATTCATTGCCCTGTGTTCAGTAACTTTCCCTCAAATGCACAAATGCTTAATTAGCCAGCCCACTGTCTTACTGTGTTAGGTGTTCAGTAAAGGTTACGTCCTCCCTCCAGCCAGACTGGGAAGCCTGTCTGGACCCGTCATTTCATCCATGCTGCTTTGAGTGTCATGGCTTTCTCACCAACAATTCACTGAGAAATCTGATGCTTAAATGTGAAAAAGTGTATCAATGTGCAAATTGTTATGTAAAAATGGAAATGTTTGTTATACAGTAGAATTATGCCTTATATTTTCTTAAAATTATTTTTATTGATGTTGAAAACACGTTTGAAAAGCAAAGGAATTGTTTTTAAACATCAAAGCTAGCAAAACATTTAACCCACCAACAGAAAAACATCAACCTGGCTTTGCTAAGAGATCTCTGTGGTAGACAAAATAATGCTCCCCTACAAAGATGTCCACATCCTAATCCCCAGAACCTGTGACTATGTCCTTTTACATGGCAAAGGAGACTTTGCAGATGTGATTCAGTTAAAAACCCTGAGATGGGGAAATTATCCTGGATTATCCTTGTGGGCCCAGTGTAATCACAAGGGTCCTTAAAAACAGAAGAGGAAATAGACATTTCACCAAAGAAGACATACAGATGGTCAAGAAGCATGTGAAAAGATGCTCAACATCACTAATTATCAGAGAAATGCAAATCAAAACTACAATGAGGTATCACCTCACACCAGTCAGCAGTCAGAATGGCCATTATCAAAAAATCTACAAACAATAAATGCTGGAGAGGGTATGGAGAAAAGGGAACCCTCTTGCACTGCTGGTGGGAATGTAAATTGATACAACCACTATGGAGAACAGTATGGGGGTTCCTTAAAAAACTACAAATAGAACTACCATATGACCCAGCAATCCCACTACTGGGCATATACCCTGAGAAAATCATAATTCAAAAAGAGACATGTACCACAATGTTCACTGCAGCACTATTTACAATAGCCAGGTCATGGAACCAACCTAAATGTCCATCAACAGATGAATGGGTAAAGATGTGGCCTGTATATACAATGGAATATTACTCAGCCATAAAACGAAATGAAATTGAGTTATTTGTAGTGAGATAGATGGACCTAGAGTCTGTCATACAGAGTGAAGTAAGTCAGAAAGAGAAAAACAAATACCGTATGCTAATGCATATATATGGAATAAAAAAAAAATGGTACTGATGAACCTAGTGGCAGGCAGGGCAGGAATAAAGATGTAGACATAGAGAATGGACTTGAGGACACAGTGGGGGAGGGGGAAGCTGGGGTGAAGTGAGAGTGGCATGGACATATATACTCTACCAAATGTAAAATAGATAGCTAGTGGCAAGCAGCAGCATAGCACAGGGAGATCAGGTCCGTTCTTTGCGACGACCTAGAGGGATGGGATAGGGCGGGTGGGAGGGAGGCTCAAGAGGGAGGGGATATGGGGATGTATGTGTGTGCATGTGGCTGATTCACTTTGTTGTGTAACAGAGGCTAGTGCAGTCTTATGAAGCAGTTATACTCCAATACAGATTTAAAAAAAAAAAAAAAAACGAAGAAGAAAGCAGAAGTCAGGCAGGGGAAGATTTGACTATAGAAGAAAGGCACAGAGAGATGCAATATTGCTGGCTTTGGAGACTGAGGAAGAGGCCACATGCCAAGAAATGTGGGCAGCCTCTAGAAGCTAGAAAGGGCAAGGACACAGATTCTCCCCTAGAGCCTCCTGAAAGGAATGCAGACCCACCAACACCTTGATTTTAGCTCAGTGACACCCATGCTGGACTTCCGAACTACAGAATTTTAAGATAATAAAGTTGTGTTGGTTAAGCCACTAAGTTTGTAGTAATTTGTTACAGCAGCAAATAGAAAACTAATACAGTCCCAAAGGTTATCCCAATCACCCTTGGTATGCTTCAGTGCACAATAAAATAAGTAGCCAGGTCACCAGGCTAGGAACTAATCATTCCCTTGGCTTCACTCAGCTTCCCAGTGCAGCTTCTGGCCATTTAAATGCCACAAAGTAAGAGACTGACCATTAATGACAGTTCCCGCCCCTTAAGATTTGGATTCTAAAGGTCTGGGACACAAGAACATCTATGTATAACTGGTGACTCTATTAGAGATGGTTGGTGGTCCACACTTTGAGAGACATTCATTTTACTCACAGGAGCTTACAATTTAGGTGCTAAGTAAATAGAATTCTAGTCCATAATAGATGAATAAATATGCATACTTCCAAAGAGAAATTAACAGCCAGGGCAAGGGTAAAAGGCTGGAAATGGCCCAGAACACATAAATCCTTCCACATGCTTATGTTAATAAAAACGTGTCACAGAATTAAGCCAGATGAGATCTCTGTCTGCTCCCTCCAGTGCTTCAGGGCTCTGGAGCAGACAAAACAGAGTGCTGGCAGCCCTGCAGACCTCTCACGAAAAAGCGTCCCTGGTGAGCACAGCCCCCCACCTGTCCTACCTGTCCCACCTGCTTCTTTATGAGGTGGTAATGTGCTGGCCCAGGGTGGGTCATCTTCAAACTGAACCCAGCTGCTGATGGCTGAAGCCAGGTCAGGTGGAGGCTGCTCAGGGCTCAGGGGAGGGGAGGCCGCTTCAGAGATGAGGCCCGTCTTTTCAGAAGAGTCATCGTGCTCTGAGGGGGAAAGGTCCTGAGAGCCTCCATCCACCACACGGTTCTCCCCAGAAGAGATCTCGGACTGGTCTGAGGAAGACGATGGTCCTGGGAGGTGCTCTTCAGTGCCCCCTGAAACAGATACCAGAAACTACCATCACATCATGCGAGGAAGGCCACTCTTTAGAACTGTCTCGTGGAGGAAAAACAAAGGACAGGCAAGCAGTGATCAAAGGACTCACCATTACAGGGTGTGAGGGCAGAAAAACAGCCATGCCCACCTGCCTCTATGCTTAAAGAGTGTTTACCTTAAAATGTATAAAAACTATACCCTAGGATGTCCATAGCAGTCTCCATGCAGGCTGAGACTGGGAGTCTTGTTCACTATTCTTATCCTACCATCTACTCCAGTGCTTAGGGGTCACAAACAAAATTCCTACAGAGGCCGAGCAACAGATAGAACTAGGTCGAATTAGAAAAGCGAAAGGCAATGGGGAATGGTGGAGACTGTGGCTCAACAGGAGAGCTTCTGTCTGGACTAAAAACATTCAAATTCAAACTCTGCGCAGTCCAAACAACACACATCTGCGGGCCACCATGTGCAAACCCTGCACTAATGACCAGCTAAATATGGCACAGAGGCCCTTCCTCTAGCTTTTGTATCACTGCATTGGTCCTGGAACATTTAATAGCCTTCAAAAATTTGTTTTTAAATAACAGAACTAGATCCCAATTGTGGTGGTGATTACACAAATCTATACGTGTGTTAAAATTCATCAACTGTAGACCAAAAATGGTCAATTTTACTGTAGGAAAATGTTTAAAAAATAAAAGTACTGATGCGAAACTCCTTTCTCCCATCACTAGCCAAACAAACAGGTCTACCTGAATGTAATTATTTAGATAAGCGCTGTCCTAAAAAAGTAAAAGGTGGGCCATATATGAATTTTAAATTTTCTAGTAGCCACATTTTAAAACTAAAAAGAAACAGGCAGAACTACTTTAATAATACGTATTTCATCTCAGCATGCTGAAAATGTGTAATATCAACATGTAATTGATAAAAGCTGTTAATAACACATTTAACTTTTACTAGGTCCTCGAAATTCAGTGTGGGTATTTCACATTTATAGCGCATCTCAATTCAGACGAGCCACATTTCAAAGACTCGACAGCCACAGGGCTACCGTATTGGACAGCACAACTGTAAACTCACACTTTCCAGGTGCTGTAAACGAAGCTGGGACGATTTCAGGTGGCAGTAGCAGCGGCCGTGGAACAGAAGCAGCTGAGGTGGTTCTGTAAATAGCTCCCGCATCCCACCTTGACCTTCATCCCTGAGCACAGTTCCCCAGAAGTCAATCTAGCCACCTTCATCATGATCACGGGTGACAATTATGAGCCCTTTCCATGTGCCAGTCACTGCTGTAAGTACTTTACATGTTCATTCATTTAATCCTCACAACCACCCTGAGGTAGGTACTGTGATTACCCATACTGCACAGATGAACCACCACCCAGGGAGGTTAAATCAATTATCCACCCAAGGACACATCACTCATCCATAATGGAGCCAGGATTTGAGCCCAAGGGATCTGGCTCCAGCTCCTGTCACTCTTGACAATTATGCTTTAAAAATTGAGACCATCCGAATTGCTGTTGGGAATAATAACCGAAAAGACTGAGCATAAAGTACTTTGGAAATAGGAAGTTAATGTTCATTGGAAGAAAGCAGCGAATATACTTTTGGTGTTTCCTGGTCCTTGTTTGGGGCCCTAGGTTCTAAGATGTTTCCTCCAGGCTTCTAAGTGGAAGAATCTGGACCTGAAGAAAGTGACAAACTGGCTCTGTTTTCCGTATCAAGATCCATCCCCCCCCCCCCCCCCGCAAAAGAATGATGAAATAGAAGCCATAACAAGCAGGTGTGGTTCTTTGCTAATCTTTTCACTTAGGCGATGGAAGTTCTCCTTACCCTCAGGAGGGACAGGAAAGAGCGGCTCCTCATTGAAAGAGACCCACTCCGACTGGTGGGTAGCGATCACATGGTCCAAGGTCGTCATGCTAGGAAGGTGCTGGTCATCTTCACACTGCTGGCCTCAGGCAGACCCCAGAGCAATGCCTGGGGTGGGGGGGGGTGGGGGTCTGGTAGCACAGTGGACTTGGGCCTGGGGTCTGTTATGGGGGTCTCGCGGAGAGTGGCACTCAGAACGTAGACAGATTAGCCTCTCTTGCCTTTGGTTAATCTGCCAAGTGGAAATCTGTTTAAAAAATAAAAAGTAAAAGGGATAACCATCACATTATAACCAATCCACTCAGGTCTTGAGCTTTCAACACTGCCCACAAGGAGGTCTGGGTCGTTTCCAACCTATTTACCTTTCTCTATCCCTGTCTTGCCTTCACTTCTCTTACAGAAATATCTGCTTTTAGCATCAAGATCTCTGTATGTGCCTTCAAATCAGACATAAATAATCACGCAGATTTTAGCAATTAGATTCTCCAATTTTCCCAGTTACTATATTTTGGAAATACTTTTATCTATAAGGCCATCATTGTAGAACAAATATTAAAATTTTTCAAAGTGCTTTCACTTTCCTTTACCAGATGGCAAAATAAAAGCATGTTCTTTCCTATTAAATCAGTGTGGTTTTTTGCCTTAGGCAGGTAGCTCTTTGCAAGCCTGATTTAAATCTTTGGCAGAAACCCAACCATCTCCAGATGGTATCTCCAAGCATGATTTACCAATCAAGAAAAACAGAAAAGGAGTCATCTTATTCATTTGGAGTAAGGGGGTAGGGCATATTTACTTTAGTGGAAAATGTGAGTTAAAGAAACATGTTTTCACTCTAGGACAGTTTGAATTAGTATGTAAAAGTCTAGCCTTTACTCACATTGCAATTATGTTCCATGTAAGGATACTTAATAGACTCATAATATTGCTTGTACAATTAATGTCTTTTTACAACTGGAACCTAACTCTTGATCTTATAATGAATTAGTAAAATCTGAATTAATGTTTCCACATAAGGGCTACTATCCACCTTGAACAGCATCAGTTCTTATTAACTGAATACTCACAATATTCACTTTAGTCTAGAATAATTTAACTTATAGCCTTCTAGCTGGTGCACAATAAAAAGAAAACATTGAAATTTTACTACAGTTATTATCTGCAGTAAATAATCTATGCTAACGATAAAGAGAATAGAAACATTTAATAGCTTTTGTTTTGGTAATTAAAACAATTAGTTTTGTTGCATGATACTTCCTAAAAACAAGTAATGTTTCCCACAGAATCTATAATTTTCAGAAACCTATTTTCATATCATACTTTGACTGAATAGCCATTGTAGTTGGGTAAGAATTATTATAATTCTTTCACAGAGGAAGAAATCTGGGCTGAGAGGAGTTAAGTGACTTATCCAACACTTTTGCTGTTTCAAAGCCTTTGTTTGGTGCCCTAAGATTCTAAGATGTTTCTCCCAAGTTTCTAAGTGGAAGAATTCACACATCCTAGGATAGTGACAAATGGACTCTTTTTATTCCATAGTAAGAGACCACCAAAAAAATGATCAAGTAGAGGTCATAACAAGCAGGTACACACCTGCACCAAGCTAGGAAGTAATAGATGCAACACTTGAGCCCAGGCCTTCTGATGCCGAAACACTCTAATCTTTGGGTCATAGCCACAAAGAAAAATACTAGAGAATATATATAGACTACCACCAACTAAAGTACTTTACAGACATTAATGACAATGGAACCATAATGAAATGATCAGTGAAACTGCTCACTGGAAATCTGCCAGGGAATCCAAGCTGTGCGCAGAATGGAAAGTCCAGAAACCTCTCTTCCAAGTTCCTCTCCTAAGATCCTTACCAATCACAGGACCAGACATGTGCTAAAAGCCTGGAGAGTGAGTGCTCCAAACCAGATCTCACCAGAGAACCAGGCAGGGCCCACGGACCCAAAGAGCTGATTCCAGTGGGCTTCTCCCATTAAGCCTTTCTCAAGCCCGTCAAATGTTAGCATCAATGTGGCAATGGCTGCAGGCCAAGAAAAGACAGTAAAATTGAAGAGTCAGATTCCCCCTCTCCCAACAACAGCAGCATGCAAACCAGTTCCAACAACCACCACAAAGCCACAATACTACAAGTCCACGTGCTGACATTTGCAGCATCATAGCTCAATGGGGAAAACATCCTGCCCATCCCATGATGATGAATCCAGCGAAATTCACGGATGAGTGTGGGTGGATGAGGGGAAGGGGAAGGAGAGAAGGAAAAGGGTGAAAATAATGGAGAAAATATCTAGAAATTTTAGAGCTCCAAGATTTTAAAGGCCAGTAGTCCAGCTCTCAAGTTTTACAGATGGAAAAAAAAAAAACCCAAAAAAACTGAGGCCTAAGGAAATCAGGCATAGTAACAACAGAGATTGAAATGAGCTCGGGAGTTCCACTGTCTGGATTTGAGTACTGTACGGTCTTTAAGCCTCAGCTCACCCCTCTGCAGCAAAACTCATGTCATAATTTTAAGGATTAAATAAGATAACATACACCAAGTGCTTAGTACTGGGACTGAAAAACCCTATGTAACAATGATGACGATCATAGCAGGCGAGCTTACAGAGGGCTTACTGTATGCCAGGCCCCAATCCAAGCTCTTTATAAATGTCAACTGTGGTCATTGCTACCATAGGTAAATGCCTCACACAAAGGTACACTGTTTGCCAGTCGAAGTCTTGGGACCAGAACACAAATTTCACAAAACCACCCCATTTCTGTCACTTACACATTCTGATTTTAGTGATTTCCCTTTTCAGTGCTTTTTCGAGCAGTTCTCCCAGATGCTAAACGGAGTCACGCACTCAACTTCCTCTTTATAGATGCAAGCGCTTTCTGGCTGAGGAACCAAGACTACTACTCAGACGTATGAACAAAAGAAGAGCCCCCAAGATTTATCTACCCTTCCTCAACTTGCCCATCCCAGATCCAGACATGGCTGGTTACAGACCATGAAAAGTCTCAAGAAAGGCTGGGGGAACAAATTTATCACGAGGAACCGCCTATCATAACCCTGTGAAATGGATTCTAGGTGTTTGCCATGAAACAGCTATATCCAGTGAACCTTGAGATGCCTGACCCTGAAGAGTGCTGGGCGAGCAGCTGGAAGCCCTCAGAGGAACCTGATCATTGTGAGGCTACGTTCACAACGGAATTGGTTTCTCTGTAAAAACCTCACCCCGTTTTTAGAACATGAATCATAAAGTGAGGCTTAGAATCACCACAAGCGAGCAGTGACTCACTATCAGTAGCAGTGCTGACCAAGAGACACTAAAAATCTCACTAAAGTCTCTGGGCTGCCATTCCAGAGAGAAGCTTCTTCCTCGGCTTCCCTTACACACTAAAATGGGGCGGGGGTGGGGGTGGCGGGTGGAGAATGCAGTTGACTGATAAGATGGGAGTCCGAGAAATAGTTCTGCCTTATGCCAATCTTCTAATATGCATTCAGGAGCCCTAGGTGTCCAGAAACGTATCTGGCACCCTTGGGATACTGAGCGATCAAGCAGCTTGCAATCTAGCTGTGGAGATGAAGATGCTCAGGACAGCAAACACAACAAATCTGGGAACAACTGCTTGCTGGAAGACACACCAGAAATGCCGTGACAGTATGGTCATAGATCTGCAAGGGCTGGAACCATAAGGGACTAAGCAGGTTTTTGGATTTGAAGGACATCCTTGGTTCTGAAACACTGGAAGGGAAGAGTAAGGACATCCTTGGGACAGGGGTTAGTCTAAGTGACAATTAAGAATCAGACCTTCATGGGACTTGTTTTTGGACCAGTAAAGAGGTCAGTCTGATGACTGCTGAGGTATCTACTGGGGAAATGTGGGGAGAATGGACTGATGGACCTTAACAGCTGAGGAGAAGAGTTCAGTGGGAAATGGGAAGTTGGTGAAAGTCTACGAGCAGACAGTGACCCAAGAGATGTGCTTATGGGAGATAAACATTCCTCAGACTGTACCGAGCAGGAATTTGGTGATGGAAGCTATCAGCCACAACAGGACCCTAATGTGTCGCACAGAGCCAGGGGCCAGCATCATCAGGAACGTGTACTGGGTACTCTGTGCTGGACCCATTCTAGGACCTGACTGAGACAGCATCACTAGCCTCTAGTAGCTTACAGTAGAATGCAGGGAGGTATGACAGTGATATAATAACACAATAGGCTCTTTAACCTATTGTGACAAGTTAGCCATCAAAACAATGACAGCAACCTTATAGAGAGTTAGGGTGTTAAGAGACTACCGAAGGCTTGAGCAGTAGGTGGTCATGAGCTGCATCTTAAATGGGAAGGGAGAGCTCTGAGAAAATGAGCAGAGGGGCAAAGGCATTCGAGGAAGAAGGAGCAGAAATGGCATGTCTAGTTCACAGTGAGTTACGCTGTTTATCTGAAGAGGGTGGGAGTGAGTTGAGTGCACTGGAAAAGGAGGGGTTGGGACAGTGACAGTTCTCAATTTTAGAATGAGTTTGAACTCCTGAAACTACCCTTTCCGTTCCCACAGCCATTGCCTTGGTTCAGCCCCTCAATGTCTCTCATTCAGACAATTACTAGTCTATTACCTCTCTCCCTGCCTTCAGCATTATCCCCTCTAACCTATTATCCAAACTATTATGCCAGCGTGGTCTGCTTAAAACCTGAAGATGCCCATGCCACAGCTCTGCTTAAAAAGTCCTCAGTGGCTCCTTTCTTCCTGTGTTAGCCAGAGTCAGTTTTTGTTGTTTGCAATGAAGAACTCTGATACACGGTACCCTTCCTTGACTCCCACTAATCCCACTTGTTCCTTATCCACCATGTCTTCTGTATGCTGGTAGTATCTTACCTACTCTCATTTATCAAATGATAATGAACCTGTTTGCTAATAGGGCTATCATGTCAATTAGCCTGTGAGCTCCCTGAGGAAAGGGACTGGATTTTGTTCTTGTGGATATCTCCAACTCTTTGACTAGGGTCTGGCATTTAGTAAATGTTTATTGAGTAAATAGCTGAATGAATGAATGAAAGAATGGACAAATTAACTTGTTTTACCACATAGTAGGTAGCTTCTTCAGGTCTTCTGAGCTGGCAAATGTTTTAGAAAGGTTAATTTAAACACCATGTAGGACTTTCCTGGTGGTGCAGTGGTTAAGCATCCGCTTGCCAATGCAAGGGACACAGGTTTGGGCCCTGGTCCAGGAAGATCCCACATGCAGCGGAGCAACTAAGCCCATGCGCCGCAACTACTGAGTTGGCACTCTAGAGCCCGTAAGCCACAACTACTGAGCCCGTGTGCCACAGCTACTGAAGCCCACATGCCTAGAGCCCGTGCTCAGCAACAGGAGAAGCCACGGCAATGAGAAGCCCGCACAACGCAACAAAGAGTAGCCCCCACTCGCCACAACTAGAGAAAGCCCGCGCGCAGCAACAAAGACCCAACGCAGCCAAAAATAAATAAATACATTTTTTAAAAAAATAAAAAATAAATAAACACTATGTATAAGATAGCTTGGGAAACAACCTGGATACAGGGCAACTTGTCCATTCCCCTTTCTCTTCGATCTAACACTGTGCTATTCAATTCCAACAGCAGCCACTAGACACAGGTAACTATTAAAATGTGGTTAGTCCAAACTAAATTAAATTCTTTTATAGTTTCTATTTCTCTGCTGAGATGCCTTTATATTCACTCATTCTGACAATATTTTCCTTTAGTTCTTTGAACATATTTATAATAGTTTCTTTAAAAGCTTTGTCTGCCAAATCCAACATCTGGACCATTTGGGGATTAGTTTCTATTGACTTTTTTTTTTTTTTTTTTTACTATGGGTAATATTTTCCTGTTTCTTTGCATACCTAACAATTGTTTAGGATACATGAAGACATTCTAGATTTGATCTTCCTCTGCAGAGTTGATTTTTGCCAGAAGTCAAACTGTCTGCCCACCTTGATCTTGCATAGGCTTGCATAAACTTGGTCTTCCACTTTGTTGGATGAATCTTTGCAAAGTCAAAGATGTTCCCCAACCTCCTCTAACTACCGCAGGACTCAACTTCCAAACTCAATTTCCCTTGCAATTTTTCTTGACAGCACTTGGCTCTAAGCTTTGTTAGGGTAGATTTAAAGTAGGCCTTACTCTAGGGCAAGTGTTGGCAAACTATAGCAATGAACTAAGTCTGGCCCTCTGCCTTTTTTGTTTGTTTGTTTGCGGTACGCGGGCCTCTCACTGTTGTGGCCTCTCCCGTTGCGGAGCACAGGCTCCGGACGTGCAGACTCAGCGGCCACGGCTCACAGGCCCAGCCGCTCCGCGGCATGTGGGATCTTCCTGGACCGGGGCACGAACCCGCGTCCCCTGCCTCGGCAGGCTGACTCTCAACCACTGCGCCACCAGGGAAGCCCTGCCTTTTTTTGTTAAAAAAAAAAAAGTGACACTGGAACAAAACCATGCCCATTCATTTACATGTTGTCTTTGGATGCTTTTGATCTACAATAGCAGAGTTGAGTAGGTATGAGAAATATTGAATGGTTCACAGGGCTTAAAATAATTACCATCTAGCCCTTTATATTAAAAAAAAAAGAAATTTACCAACCCTGCTTGAAAGCATAGACTTTTGTCCCTAAGACACAGATTTTCTGTGTCTCTTCTGGATGCTTGGGATATTATTAAGGTGTTAAAAGGTTTTTCCACTGTTTCTGGGCTGGACCACCAGTGTCCCTCAGTATCAGCTGCTTGACCTTTAGTATCTCTGTCCAATTCTCAACCCTGGAGCCGCCATTTTTGGTAAATCTCATATAGTTTCGACCTGTTCATGGGCACTCTAGCCTGGCCCAGGACTCCCTGGGTATACCCAGAGAGTGTACCCAGGGAGTCCTCTTCCCCCCCAGCCCTATGCAACCCTCTCCTCTCTAGTGCACTGCCCTGTGGATTCTAGCTGCTTCAATTGCCCCAAACTCAGATCTGTGTTTCCTTAGTTCAGCAGGAGTGCTGTGCTCAGCTGAGACTCTAGCATACTCCGCTGCAATCAGGAAACCCTCCCCTGGAAGACAGCCAAGGTGAGCATCAGACTCACCTCATGAGTTTTCCTTCACTCAGGACGGAAATACTGTGCTTTCTGTTGACCAATACCTGAAAACAGTTACCTGATACATTTTGCCTGGTTTTGTGGTTGTTTACTGCAGAAGGACCAGTTTGTTAACCAGTTATAGCAAGAACTGAAAGTCCTCCCCTGAAACATTCCTTACTGACTTGTGCTCATTTTTAAAAAAAGAAAAAGACACTAGTGCAGATCATCTATACTAGGGTGATTTTATACTGATGTCCTGGAAATATTAATAAGAAGTTTTACAGAACATTTATAAATCATATGAGAAGGAAAGGAGGGTTTCATATAGCCATATGGATTAAATCCATCCTTTCAGAGCTGGGACAATGTTCTATTTTGTTAGGTTAGCTATGCTATAAAATATCATAAAATAATTCTTGCTTGGTTAGAGGTTATTTAAATCTGAGAATTTAGTGATCTTCCTTCTATATCTCTTTGTCATATGTATTCAACTAGACAGTTACTTTAAAAATCTCCGCATCCACTTGTTGGGTTTTGAGGTTACTGACAAATGCTATCCAGCCTGCTATCAAGGGTTTATGCAAATACATCTTAATCTAGATCCTGGTGCCAATTCCAAACTCCAAAGTAAAGCCTCAAATTTTTCCTGGTCAAGGAAAAGCAACTAAAGGTCAAAAGGAAAACTGAGAAGAAAGGAAGAATGGGAAAAAATAAGACTGTGTGAATTCTTTGTATTTCTTTAGAACTTTCTTTTAAAATAAGACATTCAACAAATTTACACTGAGCATCTACTAAGCACTCAGAATTGTGCTCAGTACAGTCATACAAAATAATACCAAGCATGGTTTTACACTCTGCAGCCTCTGTCACAGTGGGCCACAGAAATCACAAAAGTTAGGGCTTCCCTGGTGGCGCAGTGGTTGAGAATCTGCCTGCTAATGCAAAGGACACGGGTTCGAGCCCTGGTCTGGGAGGATCCCACATGGCGCAGAGCAACTAGGCCCGTGAGCCACAACTACTGAGCCTGCGCATCTGGAGCCTGTGCTCCGCAACAAGAGAGGCCACCATAGTGAGAGGCCCGCGCACAGCGATGAAGAGTGGCCCCCGCTTGCCACAACTAGAGAAAGCCCTCGCACAGAAACGAAGACGCAACACAGCAAAAATTAATTAATTAATAAACTCCTACCCCCAACATCTTTAAAAAAAAAAAAAAAGAAGAAGAAATCACAAAAGTTTAGTCAGGAAGTTAAAGTAACAATGTTGCTTGCTTCATAAATTCTCAGAATAAGCAGAAGCCTGGAAGGCCTGATTACCCTGTGACAAAGACCTAAATCAGATTAAGGACTTGGAACACTGCTTCTTTTCCTTCTTCTTTAAAATTCTTTTCCTTTGTGAAAGAACAGAGTTCATGTTAGATAGATAATTATTCTATCATGTGATTTTTCTTCAAAATAAACAATCTTGATGGCTGTGCTATCCAACAACTTCATGGCCCAACATTCAGAGTCAAGGGTCTATGTCACACTTGACTTGCAAAACAGGTTGCCTCTGATCTCGGTGCATTCCTGAGGCAGTGACCCGTAATGACATCCCTAGGTAGCTGAACAGTATGTCACATTCAGTGAATAACCCTGGTAGGAGGTCAAGCTTTAAAGTTTGTGGAATACTTTCTAGCACCTTGAACTCTTAGAAGATGGCTTACTCCATCTTGTAAACTCATCTCAGCTTACTTCAGTTTTACATCTGGAATAGAGATACTAATATCTCCCTGTATGAAAGTAGGAAGTTGGTGTGGATAATTTCCTTTCATCTATATTTTAGATGTTCTATCATGAGACTGTCAGTTTCCTAGGAGTCTATAGGAGTGTGTGGGTTCCAATGGCCATATTTCCTAAGCATAACCCTAAAACTTTCCAAGAAGCTTAACAAAATATTGTTATTATATTTCTTTGAAGCTGTCATAGATTGTAAACTGCATCTAATTTCAGAGATTATAAAATATTAAAAATTGTATATATACATACATATATTTCTTAGAATCCATGAAATACATTCTTATTTTTATACCAAATACTTACCAAAAACCACAATTAGTATATATTTCCAGGATGCAAAGAAACTCATGGGTAATTTCAATCCATTTTTATAATAACACTGAGATAAGTAAAGCAGAAATTTCTCTCACTTGATAGGTAAGGGAACTGGCTCAGAGAGGTTGCTTGACTAGTCTAAGGTCACACAGCTAACCATGACAGAGGTGGGACAGGATTACAAGTCTCTTGACTCTAAATTCTGCATTTTTTCCACTATACCACATTCTACCTTCCAGAGAACAGGTATAACAGATATGTTAGCTACATCATCAACATCCATTTCCTCTTATCATCCAGCACTGGAGGATAGGTCATTATTGGTTGAGTCAATCACAATAATTCCTATTCCTGCTTTCCCAGCCTCCCTTGAACCTTTGGGTGGCCACTTGGCTAAGTTCCGGCCAATGAGACATAAATGGAAGTATGGTCAGAAATAAAGCTCTGAGAAGTGTTTTTTATCTATGTTCTGTTTTGCATTCCCAATGAAGATAACAGATATTACTCATGCTGTCCTAATCCTACTCATGTTCTCTTTTTTTCCTGCCTTGAATACAGTCATGATGGCTGGCTGGAGCTACTATAACCACAAGGAAAGGCTAAGAGAATCACAGAGTCATTGATCCTGATGTCACTGAGCCACTGAACCAGATCAATAATCACTCATCTCTATATATATTGTTATGTGAAAAAAAAATTTTGGTTTAAGTTATTATAATCAAGTTTTCTGATACTTACAGGCAAATGCAATTCTAATAAAATAAGAGAGAGAAATTGTGGCAAGCAAAATTCTATGATGACTCCCATAATCTCCACACCCTGGTGTTACTATTGTGATTATGTCATAGTACATGGCAAAAGGGATTTTGCAGATACAATTAAGGTTACTAATCAATTGACCTTAAGATAGGGTGACTATCCATGCAAGCTTAAGCTAATCAACAAGCCCTTTAAAAGGAGAGAGTTTTCTCTGGCTGGTAGCAGAAGAGGAAGTCAGAGAGATTCAAAGTGTGAAAGGAAGGTTCCCCACTGCTGAGATGGAGGCCACAGGGCAAGGATCTGAGGGCAGCCTCTAGGAGCTGAGAGTGGTACCCAACTGAGAGCCAGAAAGATAAAGGAGACAACAATCCTACAACCACAAAAAACTGAATTCTCTCAACAAAAGTCACAAGCTTAGAGGAGATCCTGAGTTCCAGGTGAGAACACAGTGACCAACCCTTAATTTCAGCCTGTCACATACTGGGCAGAGGATCCACCCAGGCTGTGCCAGTGCTACAGTTTAAAAATGGGACAAAAGATACAAGATGCGGTTAAGGTTCTCGGAAGAGAGGATGCGGTTAAGAAGGCACATCTTGGGGCCCAACCTGGACTTATTGAATCAATTCTGGGAGTGGATTTCAGGAATCTGCATTTCAGCAAGCTCTTCGGAGGAAAGGTCAAGTGAAGACAAGTGGCCGTGTGCTCTATAAGAGAGCTTTTACCAGAAACTGAACTGTACCAGAACCTTGATCTTGGACTCTCCAGCCTCCAGAACTTGTGTTTACTGATCCATCTCCAGGGCCACCGCCATGTCCAGCCGGGGTGAGAAGAAGTCCACTAAAAGTCCCGGTCCGCCAAGTCAGAAGTCATCTTCCCTGTGGGCCGGATGCTGCGGTACATCAAGAAAGGCCACCCCGAGTACAGGATCGGAGTGGGCGCGCCTGTGTACATGGCCGCCGTCCTGGAGTACCTGACAGCGGAGATTCTGGAGCTGGCTGGCAATGCAGCAAGAGACAAGAAGGGCCGGGTCACGCCCCGGCACATCCTGCTGGCCGTGGCCAATGATGAAGAGCTGAATCAGCTGCTAAAAGGAGTCACCATCGCCAGCGGGGGAGTGTTACCAAACATCCATCCAGAGTTGCTAGCGAAGAAACAAGGATCCAAAGGGAAGTCGGAAGCCATCATCACACCACCCCCAGCCAAAAAGGCCAAGTCTCCGTCCCAGAAGAAGCCCGTGTCTAAGAAAGCAGGGGGCAAGAACAGGGCCTGGAAATCCAAGAAGCAGGGAGCAGTCAGCAAGGCAGCCAGCGCTGACAGCACGACCGAGGGCACACCCGCCGATGGCTTCACTGTGCTCTCCACCAAGAGCCTCTTCCTCGGCCAGAAGCCAAACCTTATTCACAGTGAAATCAGTAATTTAGCCGGCTTTGAGGTGGAGGCCATAATCAATCCTACCAATGCTGACATTGACCTTAAAGAGGAACTAGGAAACACGCTGGAGAAGAAGGGTGGCAAGGAGTTTGTGGAAGCTGTTCTGGAACTCCGGAAAAAGAACGGGCCCTTGGAATTAGCTGGAGCCGCTGTCAGCGCAGGCCATGGCCTGCCCGCCAAGTTTGTGATCCACTGTAACAGTCCCATCTGGGGTGCAGTGTGAGGAACTTCTGGAAAAGACACTGAAGAACTGCTTGGCCCTGGCGGATGACAAGAAGCTGAAGTCCATCGCCTTTCCATCCATCGGCAGTGGCAGAACGGTTTTCCGAAGCAGATGGCAGCTCAGCTGAGCCTGAGGGCCATCTCCAGTTACTTCATGTCAACAACGTCCTCTTCCATCAAAACGGTGTATTTTGTGCTTTTTGACAGCAAGAGTATAGGCATCTACGTGCAGGAAATGGCCAAGCTGGTCGCCAGTTAGGCTGAGGAACTGCAGAACCAGCCCGCACCGTGCCCCCGCCTCCAATTTGAAAGAAAGAAAAGAAAAAGAAAAAAAAAAAAAAGATTCCCTTCACTCCTAGTGGGAGGCAGGAACCCTTTCATTTTTTTCAGTTTTGCTCATCTAGGGAAAATAAGGTTTTGGTTTCCAGTTTAATTGTTTTTGACCTTCTAAAATGTTTTTACGTTAGCACTGATAGTTGACATTACTGTTGTTAAGCACTGTGTTCCAGACCGTGTCTGACTTTAGTGTAACCTAGGAGATTTTATAGTTTTATTTTAATGAACTCCTGCTTGACGCAGAGCAGCAGGGAGAGCAGTGTCTTCTACGTGGGGCAGAGTTCAGGAAGCCCATTTTGTAACCGTGTGTCGTGTGCTTTATTGTATACCCAGTGGCATTCTTTTTACTATAATGTTCCTTTTTTTCCCCTCAAGAAGAAAAATCATGAATTTGCATCAGACTTAATTTTTGTTTACTTTTTGTCTTAATGATGGATTTGAAAATGAAAGATTTAAAAGGCAGAACAGAATCTGTTGTCCTTAATTATATTTGCAATTTGGAATTCGTGGGAATTGATTTAGTAAAATGTTAAACTGTTAAAAAAAAAATGGGAGAATTAATTCTAGAGCTCAGAATCTCAAGGGCCTGGGCATAGCCTTCTTTAGACAATTTCCAAACATGGATAAGGGACTGAATTTCAACAAAAATCAACTATTGCCCATAGTATGGAGTAAATTAAAAAACAATACAGTAGCAAAATACCACTAAACTTTACATGTAGCACTTTGGAACATATTACATGGATTTCTCTCTCTAGAAAGTTTAATTTCTTTTTCTGCCTTGCTTACTAAGGCCACTGCAAAATTAGCTTGCCTTTCCAGAGACAAGGAGCAAAGCTGAAAGGGTGATCATTTTCAGTGCAAAATGTTAAACGACAATTTTGGGTGCCTTTCCTTTGAAAATCAGGAGGCCAACAAACATTCAACCAGTTTTCTGGAGAAGGAATGATGATATCATGCCAATGACTCTTCAATTAGGGATGTTAGCATTTTGGAAGGTGTCAGAGGTGGGATGAAGGAAGAATGAGCACAAAGGAAGGAAAGTAAAAGTAGAACCAATTGTGGAATCACCAAACTCTTTCTAAAAATAGGATATGTAGGTACTTCCATGGTGGTACAGTGGTTAAGAATTCACCCTCCAACACAGGGGACTTGGGTTTGATCCCTGGTCAGGGAACTAGATCCCACATGCTGCAACTAAGGAGCACACATGCCGCAACTAAGACCTGGTGCAACAAGGATAAATTAAATAAATAAAAATTAAAAATAAATGTTTCCAAAAAATCAAATAAATAAAATAGGATATGTATTAATTCATCCAACAAATTGTTAGTAAAGGCCTGTTAGATATTCGGGTTACAAAATAGATAGATACAGACCCTGCCTTCAAGGGGTTTCTGTCCAAGAGGGGAAAACAGGGACGGGACAAGTCAACTATAAACAAATAAGAATCCTGCAAATCAATAAATGGTTCAGACAAGGAATAGCAAGGGATCCTATAATATATAGGGTGATAGGAGCTCTCTCTGAAGAGGTTACATTTAACTACTACCTGAAGGATGAGAAGACCCAGACCATGACAAGAAGTAGAGTGTATTCATGGTAGAAAAGACCAAAGACACAAAGAGTCTGAGATGGGAAAAAATTAACAAGAAGAAAAAAAAAGAAAAAACTTGAACTGAGCATAGAGGGAGCAAGGAGGATGGGGCATGGGATAAGGTTGCAAAGGTAGTTCAGTTTATGAACTATGTAGATATGGGGTCTTGTGAGCCAGATTTAGATGTTTAGATTTCATTCTAAGCACAATGAAAAGCCAATGAAGGATTTAAAGCAGAGTAACAAAATTCAATTTGCCTCTTTAGAAGCTGAGTGGAAAAC
The DNA here is from genome assembly GCF_963455315.2 of Globicephala melas. NCBI lineage: Eukaryota > Metazoa > Chordata > Mammalia > Artiodactyla > Delphinidae > Globicephala > Globicephala melas. The sequence continues at coordinate 155,940,299 of NC_083315.2, forward strand.
AGATTGGAAGAGGAAAGAATGGAAGCAAAGAGAACAATTAGGAAGCTACTGTACTAGTTGAGACAAAAGACAATGAAACAACTAAAGTATCCATCAACAGATGAATGGATAAACAAAATGGGGTATATACATATAATGGAATTCAGTCTTAAATAGGAAGGAAATTCTGACATATGCTATAACACGGATGAACCTTGAGGACATGTGCTAAGTGAAATAAGCCTGTCACAAAAGGACAAATATTATACTATTCCACTTATATGAGGTACCTAGAGTAGTTGGATTCATAGCAACAGAAAGTAGAATGGTGGCTGCCAGGGGCTGGAGTGGGGTGGGGAGAAAGGGAGCTATTATTTAATGGGTACAGAGTTTCAGTTTTGAAAGACGAAAAGTGCTCTGGAGATGGATGGTGGTGATGATTGCACAACAATGTGAATGTACCTAATTCCACAGAACAATACACTTAAAAAAGGTTAAATGATACATTTTTTGTTATATATATTTTAACACTATGACGCTCCAGCCAAGCCCTAGGACCCTGTGACTCCAAATGGACAGAAAAGAGAAGGGAGCCCAAGTTCGGGAGAGCTGCCATGCTCTGTCCCTCAATACAAGGGCATGTAGGAGCCAGAGGTCCTGGACCAAGCAGGCCACTCTATAGCTAGCTGCTTAGAAAAAGGTTGGAAATGCGGCTTTTCTCTATGAGATTCTTTGAATCTCAGGCTTGGGTGGAAAAAATGAAAATGCTGCTAAACAACTCAGTAAATACAGAAACAAATGTCCTTGGTGATAACTCTATCAGCAGGAGAGGGGCAAGTACCAGGCATTCCATAACAAGGGCAGGAATTTCCTGAAACCACAGACAATTTTACAATTTTGAATAATTGTTAAGCGAGATAATGTGGGTGAGAGTGCTCTGTAGACTGCAGAGCATGATTCAAAAAGTAAGCTCTGCATATTTTTGTCAATCAAGGAGAATGTGGAAAGGGATAGGGGCCCAGAAAACAAAGTCTGGCGCTTTGCAGACTCTCCTGGGGCCACCAACCATTCTTCCCCATGGTTGGTCAGGGAAGCAAAGGCACAGGGAAGGGAGCAGCTGCAGTGCCTCTTGCTTTCTAACAGTGATGCCCACGGCCCTATCTCCTACCTCCTTGCCCTGGACCCAAGGACTACGTATGTGCAGGCTCACCTTTGTCATCTCACGGATCATCTCCTTTGTTCCTCCCACCATCCTTCTGAGGTAGGTACTCTTAGTACTAATCAAAAAATTTCATTTTTGAGATGACAAAGCTGAGTAAAGAGAAGTTAAGTAACTCACTCAAGGCCAGAGAGCTAGTAAATGGCAGTGCTGGGATCCCAACCAAAACTGCTCTGACTTTGTAGACTTTTCTCAAACAATTCATAGACTCATTCAACCAACCAACCAACAAGAAATAAGAGCTTAAAATGTTAGACTTTCCTGGCAGTGCAGTGGTTAAGAATCCGCCTGCCAATGCAGGGTACACAGGTCGAGCCCTGGTCCGGGAAGATTCCACATGCCGCAGAGCAACTAAGCTCTTGCATCACAACTACTGAGCCTGCGCTCTAGAGCCCGCGAGCCACAACTACTGAGCCCGTGTGCCACAGCTACTGAAGCCCACGTGCCTAGAGCCCGTGCTCCGTAACAAGAGAAGCCACTGCAATGAGAAGCCCACGCACCGCAACGAAGAGTAGGCCCCACTCACCACAACTAGAGAAAGCCCGCGCACAGCAACGATGACCCAACACAGCCAAAAACAACACAAATAAATAAATATTTTTTTAAAAAAAGCTTACTATGTTCCAAGTCCTGACTCTGTGCTAGACGTTAGGTATAGAGAAGTAGATAATACAGAATCCAGAAAGGTCAATTAGCCAATGGCCTCATACTCACAAAGGACTTTAAATACTAATAAAAATGAAAGCACATGTTTCTTCACAGAAATACAGTGAAAGGATTGAAAGATGTGCCTCCAACCTTAAATACATGTCCCATTACCAAACCACCCTTCACAGAGAGTTTAATGAGTATCATTTATAGCTCCTATAGTTACCTTGTATGTAGCAAAATTATATTACAATGTGGGTTTCTATGTGTATGAGTATACATTGAACATTTGAATTTCGTTCATGCAAATATACAAAAAAGGTCCTAATACTTTTCTAACCCTGTCTTAGAAGTTTTTCAGTCTTTACTGAGAACCTCAGAAACAGGAAGGAATATTGGTCTTTCTCCCCTATGTCAAAGAGGTCCTGAACTTGAAATAACCCAGGGGTTACTATGGAGGACCACCAAAGGTCACAGGAGTGGGATGCGGTCACCCAGGGAGGCTTCTTGCAAGAGGCTATACCTAGCCTAGGTCTTAGGAAAATGAACAGCACAAGCTCTGCAGTCAGGCAGGCCAGGTCCCCCCGTCGTTAACTGTAAACATGGGCATGTCTCAAACTCTCTAAACCTGAATTTCACCTAGTATTGATAGTTTCCGAGATTCCTGTAAGGATGAAAGAAGATGCTGCATGTCAGACTTTCAGCACAGTGAATACTATAAGTGCTCCATTAATGTTACGTAGCACCGTTATTATTTCCACTAATAAAGGGTGAGTAGGAGAAACAAGGCACGAACTTGCTGATTTCATTCCTGTGGTCCTGACATTCAGGAAGTGAAAGTGGAGGAAGGGGGAAATCTTAGAAATTTGGGGAAAAAAGGAAGTAGTGGTGTGAGTTTCAGCCTGAGACAGGAAACAGCCTGCTCAGCTGGATGTGGGCCACTCGTTGGCCTGGAAAGGTCTAGTGAAAGAAGGTACCATAGGCAGGACACCACGTTGGGCGGCTTTGGGACCTCATTTATGTGGTCACCTATGTGAGTGGTGTCTATGCAGTGTGAATCGCACAACCTGTGTAGCAGAAGGCAGCAACCTTCCCAGATGGGCGCTCGAAGGGTCCCTGAACAGAAGACTCCGCTGCGAGAGACACCAGGCAGGGTGTTCCGCTGCTGGTGTGTCCAGATCAGCTGGGCTGTCTCAGTTCATGGCGGGGCAGCAGTATTACCCGCACTGCCACCAACCTCTTTGGACCTTATGCAAACCCTACTTAAAGGAGTCCAGCTGGGACAACAGAATGTGGGATTATTGCAATTTACAGCACAGCTACAGGAACACGGAACTTTCATTTTAGAAGCTCCGGCCAATGGTCCCTATACCAAGAATAACAAGGATTAGAGGAAATAGAGCTCTAGGCCATAGATCTCAAGCTCGATGGGTGGCTCTATAATAAAGTGAGCTCAATATGGATTTGTGTAGAAAAACACAGAGCTTTATTCCCCCCAGGTAGATGACAAAGAGGAAAACTATATCCCTATCCTTCTTTTGTGGAAATGAAACTTTCCTCCTGGGCTGAACTGCCAACTCCTCTTTAGTCTTTCTACTGCCGTGTTCAGCATCCCTACTGCCCAGAAGCCCTCCCCAGCACTCCATCCCCTCCCAAATAACACTCCCACAGCGCAGTGCTGCACAACTCTGGGTGGCGCCATTCACGCACGAAGCAATGGGGACCCTGCCCCTTATCTGACTGCTGCCCTACGGGTGTAAATTCCAGCAGCCCTGAAATAGCACACGCCCTCCCACCTCAACATCCACACTTTAGAAAAAGAAAGGAAATGTCGAATGTTCAGGAGGAAACCTCCACTGGGAAAGAAGATGAAAGTAACTGGCTATGGCCATAAGAATCCTTGGGCTTATTCTTCACTCACCAGTGAAGCAACAGTGATAGGAAATAATAATTAAGCCTGGGTAATCAGGAGAATGGCAGCTGAACTGAGGGCAGAGAAGGTCCCAGTAAATAGCCTAGGGAAATTAGGAGTGTGGAATTAATTGGGACTGGGGGTGGGAAATGAGGTAATTTAGGATACGTTGAGATTCAAGGATTGTGAAACCAGAAGGTAGGTGTAGAAGATGTAGATTTGGGGCCTAGAGAAAAATTAGGGGTAAAAAGTTAGATTTTAGAGTCATTTTAAAAATGAAGATATATGAAGCCAAGGGAGTGAATAGGTTATCAATGGAGGAAGTAAAAAGACAAAAAAGACGTCTGACTCTTGGATTGTGTGGTGAGAGGAAGTAAAGCGGGGGCGGGGGGTGCAGAGTGTCCGTCAGATGGTTAGAGAAAAAACAGAGGCCTCTAGGATCATGAAGTCAAGAGAGAATTTTCAAGGTAAGTTTCTCTAGTGTTAAATGCTGTAAAGAGACATTTATGGGGCATGGATGGTCACTGCTGACCCTTAAGAAAGTTAACTGGAGTGGTGGCTCCTTGAGGGATGGTCCATGCCCTTTCTCACAGTACTGCCAAAGCTCCAGGCCGGCTACACAGAAGGAAAGCAACAAGCATTTGTGGAATAAAGTAAGGCAGCTAGACTGGAAGCCCGATTGCAAGGAGTTAATAATATACCACGATCGGACTTCCCTGGTGGCACAGTGGTTAAGAATCTACCTGCCAATGCAAGGGACATGGATTCATGCCCTGGCCCGGGAAGATCCCACATGCCGCGGAGCAACTAAGCCCATGCGCCACAACTACTGAGCCTGTGCTTTAGAGCCCACGAACCACAACCACCGAGCCCGAGTGCCACAACTACTACAGCCCACGTGCCTACAACCTGTGCTCCACAACAAGAGAAGCCACCGCCATGAGAAGCCCGCGCACCACAACGAAGAGTAGCCCCAGCTCACCGCAACTAGAGAAAGCCCGCATGCAGCAACGAAGACCCAACACAGCCAAAAATAAATAAATAAATAAATATTTTAAAATAATAATAATAATAATATACCATGATCACAGTTTAAAGTTTTACGACTCTTAATAGAGCTTTTGTAAAAAGAAGGCAAAAAATATCAGCGTACACATTGTTAATCCCGATTACAAGCATCTATGGAGGAAGTACTTTTCTATTTACTTGGCACAAACTGAAACTTGCCTCAGGGAGGGGGAAGCTCTTTCCTGGGATCTTCCCTGGCATGAATTCTCTGAATGACCATAACAAAATTGCAAAACTTTTCCGCTTTAGTTTCCACAAATTTATTAATTGGGGATTGATATAAATTTACTGAAAATACCTGGAAGGTGAGAAACAGACTTAACTGGTCTCAGACTCTATGTGGTTCTCACATGTTCTCCAACAAAATATCTAGCAGGTAAACACTACTTCCATGGAAGCTTTTTACCAGGCCCTCCCACCTGTTTTAGCAAGATTAAAACTAGGACTGAGACTTACCAAGAAAACACCTCTTAAAAACCCAATAAAACCTAAGAACTACAAAATCTCACCTTAAATTTGTTTTCTATATAGAGATGAACACTCTCTTATTCTCAAGTTGTATTTTAAAAATAGATAGTAACTATAGCAAATATCTTTTGACTGCTTACTCTGTAAGACACTGTGCTGAGGGCCTTACATGCATAATCTTATCTAGGCTTTACACAGTTTATAACAGTGCTATTATTAATGTCTACTTTTCAGATAAGAAAACCAAGGCTTGGATCTTTCTCAAGGCCACACAAGTAGTAACTGGAGCTAGACTTTAAACCCAGAATATATCACAAATCCTCATAAGGATCAATTTTCATAGATGTATAATATTCCACGGCATCACTGACATTTAAAGATACATGTTTGTTTGTTTTTTTAATTAGAAAGATCTCTTCAAATAAGAAATCATGGAACAGATGGCCAGCCTGCACAGGAATGAGGTCACAGGTTCCAAATGATGGATCTTGTTCTACTAATTAACCCATCTTCCCCGTTCCCCTAAATGAGGGGGTCCAATGCAGCATGGACAAGGAAGGATAAAGGGTACATGACTGCAGGCTCAGACTCCCAGCTAAGGCATGACAGATCCATACACTAGAGACCACCTGGCCTGTGGTGTTCCTTTCTCTTCTACCTTTATTGGCCCATTTTTCTAGAGAAATGGTGGTAGTTTGAATGTATGTTAGGCTGGATTCCTCAGAAAATAAGAGCCTGAGACCAAGCTTCTATGCCAGGGCTTTAGAGCACTCCCAGGGAAGCAAAAGTGAGGGAAGAAGAGAAATGAGGCAGCAAAAGCAAATGTACGACGGAGTGGGACTGGCTGTGACTTCACAAGAATCATAGCTTCGTGCTCGGTCACACGGGACGTCCCCAGAGAGGCTGTTAGGAACCGCAGCATCTCAAAAGCTTCCATCGGAGGAAATGGTGCTAGCAGAGGGAATGAATCTGCCAGCTCCTGCCTGTTTCTTGTTCCCCATTAGTCAAAGTTCACTCCATGGTGACCCAACTTCCCCACACGATTGGGATGTATCATCTGGTCCCTTTGGCAGCAGATGGGGAGGCCAGATCCCATACCCTGCAGGGTGGTTCTTCATTTGAGTCCAGAAGTGGTGGGAGGAACCCCAGCATGGCCTTGGATGGCAGGATGGTAGAGACCAGTAGAGCTGGGCACCACTGCATCTAAGAGACAGGTGGGGCTAAGAGAATCTGAGGTGGTACCTAAGCAGAAGCCAACACAGGAAGGTTAAACCTAGGCAGGAATCAATGCTGGTATGCAATCCCACATACACAGAACACAGAGAAGATGATCTATAGGTCTTTTTGAACTCTGGGCTATTTGTGCTCATTGAGTTTCTGCAGGTGTCATAGGACGTCACCCATTAATTTCTTCACCCATTCAATAGCATTTATTCAGCAGCTCCTATTGCTAGGCATATTCTAGTGAAATCCTAGGGATAGAGAGAGGGCTAAGACCCAGACCCTGCCTGGCAGAGGGAGACAGGCAAACAAAAGATGATCACAATACAGTGTGATCAGAGCTACCCCAGGGGAACCCAGCAGTGCCATGAGCACACAGAGGAGTCGCACCTCGCCCAGTCTTGGGGTCAGCGAAGAATAACTGAGGGAAGATGATACCTGGGCAGAGGCTTGAAAGGTGAACAGAAAGTAGAGGCAGGGGGAAAGGACTTGCAGTAATGGCATCTATAAGAACAAAACAGGACAATACAATATGGTCAATTAGAGGGTGCCATTTTACTTAGCCCTGTTTAAATGGATTGTGTTAACATGCAAAGCCACTGTTTGTTACCAAAAAAGGGTGCACAACGGACATCCCTGGCTCTTACATTCATCCCCAGACCTCCCTCCTACCTAACCCCCCGCCGAACATCACCCATCACTGACCCCAGCTCCCAAAGTATGCATCAGGGATGGGTTAGGATCTGGAGATAAGGCATGGTATGAGGGGAGATGGGGCTGAGAAATGAGGTTCAAGTTCAGAGATTCAGGGTTAGTGTTAGAAAAGGGGTGAGAGGTGGGGAGGGGGTGATGCAGAGCTGAAGTGATGGTATCTGTTTTGTACATGACTTAGAACCTTGAAGTGTATGATTTTTAATAAGTCCCCCACTCCAAACAGCTGTAATAAAGTGTAATGTGTTCATACAAAGTCTCGGAGATGAATAAAAACTTGATGTGTTTTCTGAACTATAGATAATTCAGTTTGACTGAAGTAATGAGTCAGATGGAGAGTAGTAAGAGAAGAGGCTGGCAAGACTGGGAGTCAGGTCAGACAGAGCCTTGCAGGCCATGCCAAGAAGGCTGGGTTTTGCCATAAAGGCAATGGAGATCAATTAAACAATTTTAAATGAGGAAATAACATGACTCAGTTGTATTTTACAAAGATCATTCTGGAAGCAATGAGGAAGGTGGACTGGAGGGTGGGAAGACCAGCTAGTAATTATAGTGATCAGGCATTGCAAGCTGAGGGATAAAAAGGGGGGATGTTTTTTATGAGCCATTTAAGATGTAAGATCATCAAGACATGGGGAGAAAGTCTATTTGGGGCTCATTTAGATTGAGGGAGTAGTGGTGGGTGGATAAAAAGGATCCTGGAAAACTGGATAGATTTTTGTGCTATTCACCAAGATGAGGACTTTAGGGGGAAGAATACTTGAGGGGTGGTAGGGATATGATGAGTTCAATTTTAGACCTGATGAGTTTGATGGGCGTACGGGACAACCACATTGAGATGTCTATGGGTCCTGTTCAATAGACAGGTTGAGAGCTCAGAAGAATTGAGATGAGCGTTCATCACACAGACTGACAGGTCACCCAGAGAGAATGTATAATATGAGGAGAAGCAAGAACCAAGGGTGGGAAGATCAACATTTACATGCTGGACTCAGGATAAACAGCCCGGCAGGAGTTCACTATAGATGCCTTCTCCTGTCACATTGTGGAGGCCAGGGCCAAAGTCAACCTCCCAATTGCAGGGAAACTCAACCCGGTTCGCTTAGAATCAAGAGGAAGACCAGGTAAAAGAGACATTAGTGTTCACTTCAGCTAGTGAACTCTTCAGGTAATACAGAGTTCAGGGAGCTCTGTAGGCTCCAGGATAAGACACAGAGAGGGAGAAGAACAGGAAGCATTCGACAGAAGCACAGGAGTCGTACATTTCTGGATTTCCAGCTTTCCAGCACTGGAGGAAGTAAAACCTTCCTCATCTTTCTGCAGCAGGGGCTTCACCTAAGATGTTTTACACACTGGTACTTCCACTACACATGCAATTCATCCATCAGGAAGGGGTCTCTAGTTAGGGCCAAGGCCAGGATACACTCTGGGCCTCCCCTCAGAACTTCTTAACCATTGTTGTTTTTTTTTTTTTGAAGTATGACTCTCTGGATTTATTTGAGATATAAATTAAGTCTTCATCTCTGGGTAAAAAACACATACATGCAACATTCTGTTTAATTTCAGGACATCTTTCCTAAGGTCCCTCCATGAATGCCCTAGGGATCTCCATACTCCCTGCTAAAAGCTCCACCCTAGAACAATTTATCTAGCTCATGTCACTTTCAGACCTTTCCAAACTAAGCAAAATCATTCCAGAGGAGCACAGCAGAAGGAAGCCAGGCACTGTGGCTTCTACTGACCCTGAACTGATAATTCCTTATTTCCATTTTCAGTAATGCAGAGGATATCTCCTTCCCTTTTCTAAGAATCCCTCCCCTCCCTCTTGCCCCAGCAAAACAGACACACAGGCATAAAACCAAAACAGCCCAGCCAAACACTAAAAACTCAGGCTACCGCAGTGGGCCTCACAGGCTGCAGCTACAGCCGGGCCCTGGGCTGATTGCAACGTTATTCCTGTGAAGCAGGCCCCTCACAAACAAGAGACCTCCCAGTTCACACTGCTGACGAAGGCAGGGGTACGTGAGCGTCTCCAATGGCCAGAGACAGCGGCAAGGAACAGGGCACACAGGGTGGGTCTCACACAGTGTGAAAGTTGAAGAAGTATCTGTTCACTGAGGGCTGGCCCTGCTTTTGTAGAGCAGGTCTTGGGTTTTGATGGGTGACATTCACTGTTGACACCTGGCACATTTTACAGATTGTAAATAGAGAGAGCAGATATGTTAAGTATTATGACTTGTAGACAAAATAATCCTCACATTATAAAACGTGAGCAACTTAGCACCTTGAAATGGTGACAACACACCCATCTCCACACTCCTAGTGTATTTCCTTCTTTTAAATTTATTTTTCTAATTTTTATTTATCTACCTACCTACTTATTTATTTATTATAAAAGGAATACAATCTCACTAAACAAAATTCGGAAAATATAGAAAACCAGTATAACCACTGGTGTACTTCTGAAATGATATGATTTCTAAAAATTCCCTTTGCATGTACCTTTTCAGCTTCCCAGGGACACTTCTATTGTTTAAGGGTAAAGAGTTCCTTTGGGTTGCGGGGGGGGGGGGGGGGGGGGGGCAGGGAGAGGCTGTCACCACAGACAAATGGGACAGAATCCTTTGACCTTGTGACTGCCTGGGCTCTCACCTCATGGCTAAGAATTATTTATTCTATTGTTTTTTCCAAGTTGACGGAAATTTCCCACAGTTTATGCCTATTCTCCTTACTTCCTCAACCTGAAAGACCAGAGAGAAAAATGTAATCACTGCAAACTCTTGCCTATTAATTCTTCTGCTTTGGTTATTTCTAATGTTTTCTTTCAGTCCTCACACCACCCACCTCCATCTGGAGAAGGTTTCTCAAAAATTCTAGCAGAGATTTAGACACCAACCACAACGTTACATATATTTGGTCCCGTCACCACTAATAGTAGTATTTCTTTTGGTAGACGTCTCGCTGACAGTAACTCTTGCAAAACAGAAAAGCCACAAATTCGTTGCATATAAACCACATATGCAAACACGGCAGACATTCTAATTAGAGAATTGAGAGACAAGACTTCAGAATTTCATTCGCCATATCTCTTGGTTCTTACTGAGCTTTGAGAGTGAGACGTTTTAAAAAAATTCAGAATTGTATTATTTGCTGAGTGAAAACCCAGTGTCTTAGATGCATTTTCCAACCAAGTGTAAAAGTCGAATTTAAAACAGTCGGGAGGATCAGTTCATTTATTGGAAAAGAGTGAGAACTTTCTTACCCGGCTCATAGTGGTAAAGAGCACGTATGAGGTTAGCATATATAATACTGAAACACTGACACTGCCAGGGATATCCATTTTTTTCCGTGTTTCTGTTTTCAGGTCTCTGAAGGCTTGTGCGTCTGTGATTCACATACCAGTTGCCACATCTACAGGCCAGATCTGATCTTTGGATGCAGTGTTTCAATTACAGAGGAAGTATAAGTGGCTGACATGTAAAATTTATTGCAGTACCCCCTTGACCTCACTCTTTTATTTTTAATAAAAAGAAGGAAGGAAAATAGCAGCAGTGTGGGTTAAATTAAAATGTGTTTTCCACCTCAGGCAAAATTCAAAGGGCTTTAAAAATTCCTCACTTCTCACACATTGGCACGAACAGGGAGAATTTCACAGTGATAAAGCGATTAACAGCTTCATAGCATTAATACAGCTGCACTTACTGAGCCCTCAAATCTCTGAGATGGGCATTTTTACTACCAGTTCCCATCTCAAGATAAGGAAACAGAGTGTCAGAGGGTAAGTAGCTTGCCCAAGGGCACAAAGCTAGGATGAGGTCAACTGGTATCTGATCAGAGTCTACTGACTCTGAAGTCCAAGCATTAACAGAACTCAGATGATAAACTAGCCAAAGAAAACACCAGCATTAAGTAGGTCCACCCTTCATTTCACACTTGCAAATCGAAGGAAAGAACAAACTAGAAAACTGGAAACAGCCTGACTCTTCCACTGGAGCTGGAATACCCCCTGGTTCAGCCCTCGGACTCTTCTTTGTCTGCTTCCATTCCTTCACGATGGCTTTGGATGCCATCTCTAGCTAGATGGAATAAACCACCACATAGAGGTTTCCAGCCCTGACTTCTCCCCTGACACCACTGATGCCCACAGAGCACCTTTACTTCAATGTCCAACAGGCCTCTCAAACTTAACATATCCAAAATTGAACTACTCTCTGTCTCCCAAAACCACTCCAGCAGAAGCCTTCCCCACCCAGGATGATGGCAGCTCTATCTCTCCAATAGCTCTGGGGAAAAAAAAAAAATCAAGTCATCCTGAACTTCCCTCTTCCTCTTACACTGTTTCTCTCATGTTCATTTCACAAAAAGGCAGTTTACAAACATATTTCTCATATGATTCTTTAAAATGGCAAACTCCACTAGTACAATTAATAATTATTTCATTTGCATGTAACTCATCATGAGTACCTTTACTAAAGCAGTCAGGTGAGCTTTATTCATCGTAGACAATGGAGCTTTATCCACTGTCTACCTACAAACAATGATGTTCACCTACTACTTCGTTTTTTATGTGTTATTTGATAAACACGTATGTAACACCTCCTATCTGCCAGCCGTTGATCTCAAAGTGCTTTACAACTCACTTAACTAACTCATGCACTCCTCAAAAGAACCCTATAAAGTAGGTACTATTATTAACCCATTTATTTAGATAAAGAAACTGAGGCACACAGAAGTTAAATAATGCCCAAGACCACACAATTCAAACCCCGACAGTCTGGCTCCAGAGTCCGCATAAATGAACCTACCATGTTATCTGGCTTTCTTATGGCCAGGACCTACCTCTGCCAAGTGCCCAGCCAGGACTGGCTGTACGTTCTCTGTCCTCTTCACAGGAGAGAAGCAACCAAATGACAGGGATCAGAGCCCCTAGTCCCATGAGCACAGTGCTATGCGTGATGGATGGTGCAGCTAGAGGAGCTGCTGCAGACACACCCGCCCACCTATGCCAATCAGGCTGATGTGAGTGACAGAGACACGCAGAATTTACGCTAACAGATCCCCACTCCCCAACTCACCCCCTTTCTGGATGATACTTTAGAACAAAAAATTTAAGGAGGACGAGATAGGGAAAAGAAGAGAAGGAAGTGTGCTTCAACAGCCCTGCTGATAGTGTGAACTGAGGGAGCAAAAACAAGGGCCGTTTCCTCCCACAGGGATCTCCGTGGGTGTGGTCAGAGTGCACAGACAGCCCCTGTTAACTCTTCCCAGCACTTTTCCTTTTGTTTCCAGATACAGTACAATAGTGACTAAGGGCACAGTTTCTAGAGCTAAGTGATTAAAAGAGGGTGCAAAGTCCAGGTCCACTACAACCTTTGACAAACTACCAACTCCAGCCTCTGCTTGTCTCGTCTGTGAACTGAGATCCCACTCTTCCCAACCGTACAGAGCTGAGACAGAAATTAAGTGAGATAATACGGAGTGAACTGCTAGCAAAGGACCTGGAATTAGTAAAACTCAATGAATAATAGCTATTGATAGTGATTTTGATAATTTTGATTAAAAAAGTTTTTCACACCTTTCAACTGCTCAGAGTCTGAAGTGGAGGGAGATGGAGGGACAAGGAGTAATGTCAAAAAAAATACTTTATGTTTGGGACTTCCCTGTTGGCGCAGTGGTTAAGAATCCACCTGCCAATGCAGGAGACACAGGTTCAAGCCCTGGTCCGGGAAGATCCCACGTGCCACGGAGCAACTAAGCCCGTGCACCACAACTACTGAGCCTGAGCTCTAGAGCTCGTGAGCCACAACTACAGAACCTGCGTGCCACAGCTACTGAAGCCCGCGCACCTAGAGCCCGTGCTCCACAACAAAAGAAGCCACCACAATGAGAAGCCTGTGCACCACAACGAAGAGAAGCCCCCACATGACACAACTCGAGAAAGCCCGTGCGCAGCAACGAAGACACAACGCAACCAAAAATAAATTAATTAACTTTTTAAAAAAATTCTTTATGTTTGGCAAAGATACAAGTCAAACTGTATTTCTGACAGCTCTGGGTTCACGAAACAGACAACATTTAAACAATGTATAACTGAATAAGCTATGGATCACCCCAGCCTTATCCACTTAACCACGGTATTATAATTTCCCTCTTTTAAAAACTTACGTCAGGAAAGACAGACAAACATATTCAGTTTCTAAAGCAAACAGAAATAAAATCTGTTTTCATTTAAAGCATCTCACTTTTTTTTTTTTAAAAGCAATTAGCTAACTTCAAAAGGCAGCCAATGGAGTGATTCTATCCTGCTGGTAAGGGTCTGGTGTCTCACTTCAAAGTTCAAGCAGATTGAAAGCCACTGATAGTCCTGCTATACTGGTTGGCATTTGGCATGAAAAGTGCTGAGATTGCTGTTTCATTCAGATGGGAGTGTTTGCACAGACCCACAGCACTGAAATGGTACTTTCTTACAGTGAGAGCCAGGATTAAGCCTGAAAGAGAAGGGTGTAATTATCTCATCCCCAGATTAAAATTAACGAGGACCTCTTGGGGTTACAGTTGAGGGCCTCCATGGGCTACAATAATAGATGGAGAAAATCTTAACTAAATGTCAAGGACCCAAGTTCTTAGAGCCACCATCCCTATGGAGATCTGCAAAGCAAATGACGCTGGGAACCACCAAATGTCAGGGAGGTGGGATCCAGGGATGTGGACGTGCCAGGGTATTCTTGCATGACTTTAAACAAGTCACTTGACTTTCCCAAGTCATTTTGCAAGTGGAGAGAGACCAACCACCTGCCAGTTTGACAGAGTTTATGATAGGATTAGATTGTATTGATAAAGTGGTGCGTCATCCTTAGCTCCAAAGTGCTTTCCTACTAATAAAATGAAATGTTAAGAAGGTCAAATGAGAGTCCAGTGTTACTCATCTTCTAATGAATCAAATGGCTTAATTTGTCAGGAGCTGTAAGCCGTCAGAATATTCGTTTTTGTTTTTGTTTTTCTTTTGCGGTACGCGGGCCTCTCACTGTTGTGGCGCGGGCCTCTCATTACTGTGGCCTCTCCTGTTGCGGAGCACAGGCTCCGGACGTGCAGTCTCAGCGGCCACGGCTCACGGGCCCAGCCGCTCCGCAGCATGTGGGATCTTCCCGGACCGGGGCACGAACCCGTGTTCCCTGCATCGGCAGGTGGACTCTCAACCACTGCACCACCAGGGAAGCCCCCGTCAGAATATTTGGATTAGATGGTCCGAGGGCGCTCAAGAAAGGAAGACCTCAAGAAGCTCAGGCTTCCCTTCTCCTCTCTTACTTGACCCCTTCACTCCAGATACAGAAGTCGAATCACAGTCCTAAACAAGCCTGTGCTGACCAGCAGAGCCACAGATCACTTAGGTCCATTCCCTAAACCCCAATGCTCCACCCAAATGCTACTTCTACCTCCGATCTAGTGCGACTGCTCCTCCATGAGCCTTCCCGTCCAGGACAACCTCAGAAAGATCCCATCTCTGGATTCACAGCATGCATACCCCCTTTTATTATATGCCTACTCTTGGCCTCACTGTTACGTACCTATTATTAATTTTGCGTAAATATTATGCCTTTTCTCTCTCAGATTAGAGGCCGTGTCAGAGGACTAAGTACTACACTTTTCTGAATTCCTCATGATGTCTTCCTCGGAGCCTTGCACCTAGAAGATGCTCAATGCCATTCACATGAAGCCACCTTCCAAAGATTTTACTGGGCCATTAGCAATCTGCCAAGTAGCTTCACACTCCTCATTGTGACTAAATATTGTAAAGAACATTGACCATCTGTTACCTGTTGGTGAGGCCACCTCAGTGCACACAAGTCTGCGTTGGTGCAGGGCTGGCTGAAGTGACAGAGGTGTACACAATGGACAAAAGATTCATGGGACTTAGAGTTTTCAATCCTGCCCTTCTTTTATCTGTCTATAGAATTTTGGTTGTTTCTATCTACGTTATTATATTTCAGAAAGACAACAATAGCACTGGAAATCTACCACCAGAAATTGCTAGACATTGAATATATATATGGTATACATTATAGCATTTATTCAAATAAACATAGAGTATACTAGTTATCTAGTTATTTAATATGTATGTTACTTAAACATCAAATTTCTGGATAAATGCTAAGCAACAGTGAATAGTAACACTTTCTAATGACTATGATCAGTGTTTTAAGTCCCTCCTGGCTAGTTTAAGTGTCCCTTTCCTCACTGGCTCTCACTCATGTCTAGGGTTTTGTTTGCTACATCTTTTGAAACTTTAGACCAAGTTTCCTGGAGACCTGAGATTGAGGGAACTGCAGGAGTTCACCGTACAGTTGACCAAGAGAAGGTAGCACTAAGGCCAACCCTGCAGGAAGAGGCGAAACAGCTGGCCTTCCAAAATTACCTGGACAGGGAAACAGACAGATCTGACCAACAGAGTTGGCCTCAGGCCTGCTGGACAGAGGTTATGGTTCCAAGCTTTCACATCCCCCCTCTGGAGGTACCCAGAATCCTGGGGAATTCTCCCGTCTCCAAGAGCACACCGTTAAGGTGTCATTTGTCTGTCAAATCTCTATTAGGGGGCTTCTCTGGTGGTACAGTGGTTAAGAATCTGCCTGCCAATGCAAGGGACACGGGTTCGAGCCCTGGTGCGGGAAGATCCCACATGCCGCGGAGCAACCAAGTCCATGCACCACAACTACTGAGCCTGCACTCTAGAGCCCATGAGCCACAACTACTGAGCCCACGCGCTACAACTACTGAAGCCCGCAAGCCTAGAGCCCACGCTCCGCAACAGGAGAAGCCACCGCAATGAGAAGCCCGCGCACCTCAACGAAGAGTAGCCCCCGCTCACCGCAACTAGAGAAAGCCCGCAGGCAGCAATGAAGACCCAATGCAGCCAAAAACTAAATAAATAAAATAAATAAATTTATTTTAAAAAAATCTCTATTAGGAAAAGTATCTTTTCAAATCTCACTCACTTCGCATTATAGCTTAGGCCCACCATGACATTTCTTACTTTATACAAATTTAATAGGCATAGAATTTCCAGTATATTCAACACCCCAATGGACCATTTTACACTCATGCCACCTTGAAACAAATACTGTAACCCGCTAGCTAGCACTCAAAATGTTGACCCTGAAAGTATTTCATTCATTCACATGGTGTCTGTTGGGCAGGCATATCACTGATTATCTAGACCCCAGTAGAGTTCAAACTTTTGTCACATCCAAGATTGAGAAAAATACAGCAAAAAGAAAACAAACCCTCACGATGCTTTATTTCTTCTGTCACGTTGTACACGCCAACATATTTTCTCCTTAACGTCTGATCTTGGAAGGCTCTCTCATTACAGGAATGCTCTCTCATTACAGGAGCAGTGAGTCACAGATAAGGGAACTGTCACAACTTGCGCCAGCCATTAGTATAAGCCAAACCATGGATGACTTTGGGTTCTCAGGGGGTTATTTATCTAGGGGGGTTGATCACAATTTGCATGATCATACGGTACAGATGTTTATTCGTGAACGTGACCTCAAGAGAAGAGAGCAATTTCTTGGTCTGACTACTTTAAAATTCAGCCAAATGTCCACCCAGTGGGCCAACCCAGCTCCAAAAGATATCAGAACTGGGATGACAAGCAGTGAGATGGATCAGGGTGGGAAATACACTGGCCGACTTGAGTGCAAGGTCTGGAACCAGGCAATGTGCTCGCTGACAGGGAGTCAGGGCAGAATCACAAGGGAGGGGATAAAGCAGCACTTGCACACTTCTTACCTCTCAGAATCTGAGCTTTTTTCATTTCCTCACTGTGAGAATTGCATCTGCAATTCAATATACACCTAGAGACTCAGTCACTCTTACAGACCCCACTGTTTGTGGCCAGAGCCAGCCTTCAGCAAAACTGCCACAGGGATTATGCTGGGACCTTCCAGATTTTTTTCCTCCTTCCATTCTATTCCGGCCTTTCCCTCAACTATGTCTTAATTTCTCCCTTTAATTCAGTGGTTTTCAAAGTGTGGTCTCTGGACCAGCAGCAGCAATATCACCTGAGCACCCCTCAGAAATGCTTGTTCCCAGGCCTACTGGTTCAGAGATTCTGGGGGTGGGGCCCAGAAATCTGTGTTTTTTCAAGCCCTTTAGGTGATTCTAATGCACCCTAAACTTTGAGAACAGCTGCTTTAGGTGACAATTATAAAATAAGGACTTTAAGATGAGAGAGACATCCATTTTAGGAGAAAACTTGTTAAGAAGACAAGCCACCCAAGTGCCAAATGAGCCACTTCTAGGAGTGGACTCAAGTCATGTGACAGATAGTGAGAGATCTGAGGCTGCTGTGTTAGTCCGAGCCCTCATCATCTCTTACCTGTAAGTCTCACCTATTTCATTCTTCCCACTTTGCTACGAGAGATGTGTGCTCAGCCTGAACATTTGATCATACCAAACCCCAACTTAAAATCCTTCAGCATAACACAACATTGTAAATCAACTATACTTCAATTAAACAATTAAAAAAAAAAAAGAAAAACCTTCAGCGGCTGTTCCCTGCCCATAGGATAAAGTCCCAAAACCCTGGCACACAACCCAGGGCCCTGCAACATCTGCCTCTAGGACACCTTCCTGGTCTTGTTTCCTTCTGCACTTTCCCTCCTAATCAGCTCTGCCTCACGGGTTTGCAGGAGGCTTACGAGTCCCCATACCACTGACATCAGTTTTGGCCATGTGACTTACCTTGGCCAACAGCATGAGAACTACTACTTCTAAGCAGACATTAAGTACTATAATAGTTCTGTTCCGTCATGTTCTCTTTTTCTCCCTTTCCCATAAACAAGATTAGTATTGTCCCAGAAACAGGCTGTTTCTTAAGCCTTAATAGACCCCCAGATAAAGACAGATGAGAAGTAGAACCGAGAGTGACCTACCCTGGACACACAGCATATGTGAGAAATAAACTTTGGTGGTTGTAAGCCACTGAGATTTGGGGGATATTTGTTTATTTTGCCTAAGATGACTATTATAGCACTTCTGATATCCCATATCCTCTCTATCTGGACTTCTCCCCTCTGCCCTACCCTTCCTTCTAATCCCACCTCAACTCTGTTTGCACAAGAGAACTGCTCATTAGTCTACACTCAGCTCAAGTGTATGCCCTCAGTAAAGTCTTTTTTTTTTTTTTTTCTTTCCCAGGTACAGCTGATCATTCTCACCTTGCGGACCTCCTCTGCATGCTACAGATCTATAACTACATGCCCGGAACGGTGCTAGGAGCTTTCTATTCATTAGCACCATCCTTAGAACTCGTCCAAAAAAAATGTTTTTTTGAGTCCTCATTTTACAACGTGAGAGACTTTGGCTCAGATAAACAAAGCAACTTGTCCAAGTTTCCCAGCCATCAGCCACAGAGACAGAGTTCTCACCAGGGGTGGGTCTGGCTCTGAACTCAGCAATCTTTCCCCTGCCCCACGCGTCTCTCTCCCTCCTCCAGCACGAAGCTTTCAAATCCTCCCACTCAGGTGAAGAGAGTAGGTCCCCTCATCAACACCTGAAAAGGCTGCTGAATTAATCTGACACTTGAAAGATTTGCATCTGGAAGTGGGCTTCTTACCCTCTGAGAAGATAATCACTATCTCTAAGTGGATGTATTTATTCTAAGCCTCCTGGCAAATGCGCTGGAGACCCTAGGAGAACTGGGGCCCTTTGTCTGTGCCCTTTCCCCACGTCCCAGGTTATGCGGGTAATGTGCTGGAAAAGACAGGTTCCCACTAACATCACCCTAGAGAATTTTTAGTAAGGTCCTTTTGGGTTTGTTAGAGGGTAGGAAGCAAGTAAGTAGCAGAGGGCTCAGAAAT
The DNA here is from genome assembly GCF_963455315.2 of Globicephala melas. Lineage (NCBI taxonomy): Eukaryota > Metazoa > Chordata > Mammalia > Artiodactyla > Delphinidae > Globicephala > Globicephala melas. The sequence continues at coordinate 155,959,386 of NC_083315.2, forward strand.
CCAGCAAGTCTGATACACATTGATACTTTAGCTTTTAAAAAGACAAATTCATGGAGTGAAACGTTTATCTGACTTTTCAAATTAAACAAGGAAAGTGACACAGTGGCAAAGAACTGAACCAGACCACCTAGGTAGAAAACGGGGGAAAAAAATCGCCTAAAGTGGGAAGTGCAACTTTGGGTTTCTATGAGCTGCTGGCATTCTGTTGTGTGGTTGGGCTGTTTGTTCTTTTCTTCTCTCTCTCTCCTTTTAAACTTTACTTGTTTAAGGGAGGAGTAGGAAGTATAAGAACCTTCACAGTTTCCCCCCAAATCAGCGATATTAATGAAAGATTGAACAAAGTACCATGATATTCTTTTCACAGAACATTCATACCATTTTTTTCAAATGTTACAAAGTTTTCTGATACTAATTGGAATCCATTTATCTCTCTCACCATTCCAATGAAGGTTTTTGGTTTTTTTTTTAATCCCAGGACCTTTAAATGATACCATCCTTAACATTATTAACAGTATTTTTCCCTTTCAAGTGTAAAAAGCTGTTCGGAGCTCCAAATAGTCACTGGGCCGGTTTGGACACGTCTGATTTACTCTTTAAAAGACCATCCACTCCGTGTAATAAATCCTAAGAGCCAGCGTTTATTGAGTACTTAGCGCTGTCCTGAGTGTTTTTCAGCATTGGCTCATTTACTCCTCAAAACAACTCTATCAGGCAGGTAAAAGCATTGTCGTGCTTTACAGATTAGAAGAGTGAGGCACACAGAGCACGAAGGACCTGCCTAAGAGAAAAAGAGACAGGCAGAAGCCACCAGCTGCACAAGAGCACAGTTAATGATTCACTCACAGCCCTCGGGCAGCTCCTTTTAGTAGAGGCTGCAACACACGGACACACACACACACACCACATCAACTCTCTTCATCTCAGTGAGAGGCCGGTGTCCTGCAAATTGCTTGGCAACGCGAGGAGGAAACTCCATCCAAAGCCCGGGTCCGCCGGGTCCAGGCCGCCTCTGGGCGCTGTCCAGCGGGCAGCGCGCCTGAGAGGCCAGGCTGGGGTCCTGTCTCCGGACAGCCCGAAGGTGGGGCAGAATGCCAAACCGGGATTTCTGGCGCAGGGGGACGGGGGGGGGGGTGTTGGGGGAGAAAAGCACCGTCCGCAAGTACACCTGTTGTCGCCTCCCTTACTCAAGCCAATGAAGACGTCGCGGGGACTCAGATCTCGGGGAAGACGCCCACTGGCAAACAGCGTCTGTGTATGAGTGTGGGTGTCGCAGGTGTCTTGTCCACCCCCGCCCGCCTTAGGCCGACTCACCTCACTCCCTCTCACCCCTGGACGGCGGCGGCTGGTGGAAACGCGTCTCCCGGGGTCTCCGGCCGAGGTAGGCGTCAGGGCGCTAGGGGCTCGGGCAGCGCCAGCGGCGCTAGGACCTAGCGGCCAAGTCGCCCCCCGCCCGCTCCACCTGCGGGGCCCCTCTCCCCGGGCACGCTCACCCTCCCCGTGCGGGGCGCGGGCTCGGTTACCTGTGACGCCGCCCGCAGGTTCCAGAGAGTCGGCTGGAAGGTCGCCTCGGCAAAGCGGGCTGCGCTGGCCCAGGGCTCCAGTCCGCAGTGAGGCTCTCGCCGCCCTCCCTCCCAGTCAGCCCCGCCGCCCGCTTCACAGTCTGAGCTCGCTCTGCGCCCGCCAGCTCCCGGCGCCGCTCCCGCCGCTCCTGATTGGCCGCAGCTCGCGCCCGAGCTGCGCCCTGATTGGGCAGCCGGGAGCAGGGGCGGTGGGGCGGGCCGGGCGCCGACCGGACCTGCTCCCGGCGACCCTCGCACAGCAGCCTCGCATCTCCGGTGCACCCAGATGTCCCAATCCAGACGCTGAAACCGGGATCCTTCCCCTCCGCGCGAGTGGAGTCCAGGCACGGGGCGGAGCAGAAAGCGTTGTTGCAAAGTAGCAGGGGGATGGCAGGGAGTGGAGATCGCCTAGGAGTCTCTCCCACACCGCGTGTCAAGGCAGGACGGTAGAGATCATTGCTTCTCCGGTGTCGCTCCTACATTTGACTTCACGTTCATTTAATACTTTTACTATAAAAAGGGCGTAGGACGCAGGGCAGTAGCTTATAAACAGTGGGTGCCAAATTGTGTTCGTGGACCCAAATCGTACTTGACAAGCAATCTTTTGTGGTGCAACCAGAGCTTGCGAAGAGTAAGCGACTTGTCCAAGGTCCTAATCACGTTAACAAGTTATTAAGGACGAGAAGGACGACTAGATCTTCCTTTACAAGGAATTTATACCTAGCTAGGGAGATGAGCCTGAATAATAATAATAACAATAACAACAACAACATCAACCCTAACGTTTCCGTGACGCATATTATTTGCCAGTCACTTTTCCAAATATTTTACATATATTAATTCAGAAATACAGGAAACATCTGTCATAAGGATGTCCACATGTCCCGTGTGGACAAGTGACATCAGCTCTGAGTATGGAGAGATTTTCATCTGGAAGACACACTCAGTAACTCCACACTGCGATGCAGAGGCACAAGTTAGAATGGAGAGGAATTGTTGGGAATAAAATTATTTCCATCTTCATTTCTTCTTGCATTTCATAGTCTTTAGTCCTCCCAACATTTTCTCCCACCTGCAATGAACCTTTCTAAAGACTAAAAACAACTACTGTAAATCAGGGTGCTCCCAGAACTTTGTTCTACCGCTCAGAAAAGGACGCCCCCGCAAAACACCCAGATAGACAATGAGTAGAAATAAATAGCAGTTTCTATTTCAGGAACTTTGACTTCGGTTGCAGTAATGTCTTCCTGACAGCAAGTATGTAACCATTTTCCTGCAGGTATTTCCCCCAGTTCTAGCTTCCTATGTTGACAGAACCCTTGAGTGAGAAATTTCGTTTGATAAAGAAGATAAAAGACCCTAGTGAAAACCAGCTTGACCCATTCTAAACAGCCTGATTTTTGCCCTCGCGTGAGCTGAAAGACATTTACTTTGAGGAGCCCAAGACTCCTGGAGGAAATTAGCTCCGTTTTCTCCAGTTTATATCAATGGACAATCAATTCACTTTATATTGAAAAGATGTACTGGGCATAGGTGAAGCCTAAGCCTCACCTGGTAAAAACCTGAGGGCACAACAGACCGTACGAGGAAGTTTCTTTCACCAGCATCCCTCCCCAAGCATCAGTTCCTCACTTTCCATGGCTGTGGCTTTTGCCAAAGCAGAAATTCCATTTGGATTGGTCATACTGTCACTCCAAAGAAAGGCTACTTCAGGCAAAGAACTAGGCTGACCCAAGACGATTTCTTAAATGGATCAACCCTGGTATCATCACACTAAACTCAGCCCTCTGGAAGGATAAGTGGAAGAAGAATCTGGATTCCATCACATTCACTCTGGAATCTTCCTGTGGGCAGAAACCCTTTATGTAACCATCTATGCCCTGTGTCATCTAGCAGAATGCTTTGTTTAGTTCTAATTCCTGTGTGGCACTTCTTCCCTGGCGACTTCTACTTAGCACTAGAGACTCAACTAATGTAGCTCTTCCTCCATGAGGCCTTCGCTAACTCTCCCAGGCAAAGGTAGTCATCCCCCTACCTGTGTTATATCCTCACTACAGCATTCTAGTTCCCATGGCTGTCAGGCAATGGAAAGTAATAGGTATTCAATAAACATGAACTGATTGGCTAAAATTGCTGACAGGTTAATAGGGTAGTATTAAGGAGACTGGGGCCACATCCCTATCCTGGTCAACAGGGCATCCTGCAGTTCCAAACTGAATGGATATTTAATGTGAGTCAAAGTGATCATCCAACCCAACAGTGAGTAGGGAGTTTCTGTATGTCAAGCACTATCAGGTAAAGAAAATAATAGTTCTCTCTTAAATATATGCAAAATGAAATGGTGCAGCTGATTTAGAAAACAATTTGACAGTTCCTCAAAGAATTAAACATAGAGTTACCATATGACCCAGTAATTTTGCTCCTAGGTATATACTCAAGAGAATTTAAAACATATGTGCACACAAAAATGTGAACACAGATGTTCATGGCAGCATTATTCATAATAGCTGAAAAGTGCAAACACCCCAATGTTTATCAACTGATGAATGGATAAACAAAATGTGGTGCCTCCGTATGATGGAATATTATACAGCTATAAAAAGGAATGAATACTGATACAGTACATGTTACAACATGGAAGAACCTTGGAAACACTGCGCTAAGTGAAATAAGCCAGACACAAAAGCCCACATACTGTATGATCCCATTTAGATGACATTTCCAGAATGGGCAAATTTATAGAGACACAAAGCAGATTAGTTGTTGCCAAGGAGCCAGGGGAAGGAGAAATGAGGAGTGACTGCTTCATGGATCTGGGGTTTCCTTTTGTGGTGATGAAAATATTCTGGAATTAGATAATGGTTATGGTTGCACAACTTTGTGAATATACTAAAAATCACTTGAATTGTTATTTTTTTTTATGTTTGGCTGCATTGGGTCTTCATTGCGGTGTGCGGGCTTCTCATTGTTGTGGCTTCTCTTGCTGCAGAGCATGGGCTGTAGGTGCATGGGCTTCGGTAGTTGTGGCGCACGGGCTTAGTTGCTCTGCGGCATGTGGGATCTTCCCGGACCAGGGCTCGAACCTGTGTCTCCTGCATTGGCAAGAGGATTCTTAACCACTGCGCCACCAAGGAAGTCCCTGAATTGTTTTTTTAAAAAAGTCCACACCATGCATTCTGAGGGTGCAGAAACTGTCAATGAAGGAAATGTCAGTCAAATCCTAAAGTGTAGTAGCTAAAAGTATAAAAGTGTGGAGAAACAGAAAAGCCAGTGAAAAACAGCTAAAAGTCAGATTGTCTTCCCCTCACGCTCTAGCTTTCCACAGCCCAGAGGAGATTTACTCCTTAGATCTGTATTGTCCAAATGAACATTCTATGGTAATGGACATGTTCTCTATCTGAGCTATTTATTATGAAAGCCACTAGGCACATGTGGCTATTGGATACTTGCAATGTGGTTAGTGCGACTGAAGAACTGAATTTTAAATTGTGTTTAAATAGCTACCTGTGGCTAGTGGCTACTTTACTGACAGGGTAGCGTTTGCTGGTTTAGAGGGCTAGAGCCATCTTCACTGGCAGTTTGGAACAACACTGGAAGGCATCGGAGGGGGAGAGTCTATGTCTTTATGTCCCAAAGCCCAGCCCAACAATATACCCACTAGAAATCCTTCAATACCATCTCACTCCTCCCAACCTCCTCCCTTCTGTGAACTCAATGAACTTCAGTCAAAATACAGTGTTTAGTTTTGTCTTTATGGCAAGGTGCTTCCATTCAATAAATATTTATGGACCAAGCGCCCTGTGGAATTCTGGGAAGAGAAAGGTATGTAGACAATGTCAGCCAAGTTCCCAAGGGTTGTTCTTGACAAGGCTGAAAGGATGAAGGGACAAGAGAAATCCCTTACAAGGACCTGGTTCCTTTCCTCCTTCCCTCCAACATTTCCTACTCATACATACACATACTCTTCCAAGTGGGAAATCTTGCTATTAAGATGTTGAAGTGGGGCTCCCCTGGTGGCGCAGTGGTTGAGAGTCCGCCTGCCAATGCAGGGTACACGGGTTCGTGCCCCGGTCCGGAAAGATCCCACGTGCCGCGGAGCGACTGGGCCCGTGAGCCATGGCCGCTGAGCCTGGGCGTCCGGAGCCTGTGCTCCGCAACGGAAGAGGCCGCAACAGTGAGAGGCCCGCGTACCGCCAAAAAAAAAAAAAGATGCTGAAGTGATGCGAAGAATCTTTATTTAGATTTCCTGTTTCCCACTCAAGCCTTTTAACGTCCTTAACTCCCTCAATACACCTTCTAGTTCATGTTGCTCTTTCCCTTCTGTGAACTCTCTTTGAATTTGAAATCAATAGAACGTAATGACTTTCTAAGTGTTCTTCTGTAACGTGGTGTCCCCACCGCAAGATTCATTTGTTACACAAATGTTTATTGAACTCCTGCTTATTTCTGTGCCAGAATAGTCCTAGGGACCATGGATGAAAAGAAAGACAGGGTCACTGGGCAGCTTAGCGCCTAGTGAAAAGACCCACAAAGAAACTGTTCTACAGAGTTTGGCTTAGATGTGTAAGAAGGTTTACTGAAAGCACAGGGCAAGGAACAAATGAGTATACATAGAGAAATCAGGGAAAGTTTCTCAAAGGAGGTGACATTTGAACTGAAGAAATTTGAAAGATGAATAAGAGTTTTTAAAACATTTTTTTAAAGTAAGATGTTATTCTTTTTAATTGAGGTATAATTGACTTATATTAGTCTCAAGTGCACAACATAATGATCCAATGTTTGTATATATTGTGAAATGATTATCACTTTTTAAAATGTAAGATGCTATTTTTTTCTTTACAACTTAAAAAAATTTTTCACTTATTTATACTGTCCACCTCCCAAAGTTGGATTTGAGGCAGTATGTCAAGAAAAGCTCTGGGGACCAATGTTTGAAAGAATGCATTAACATCAAAGTCCAGCTCAACATCTGTGACAATGGTTTGCACTGCTAACAAGGGTATTAACTGGACAGTCACTCTGGCTGCCCTCAAGGCTTAATCCTGAGAGCAAAACAAAATAAATATGTCTCTCTGATCTCAAGAAGTTTAAAATGTCTCACCTGTACTATTGCAATACACTTCTCGTTGGTCTCTTGTGTTTAATCTTATTTTCTTCTATTCCAGTGTATCCTAAATTTCAGTCATCTGTGTCCCACCATCTGTCACCCTTCTTGCAGATGTACCTCATTCTCCATGTATCAACTGTGATATTATATACTTAACTGTTTCTTTAAACTGGCTCTCATTTTGCTCAACTTTATTGAAGGGCAATTTTTATATCATTGTCATCAGTGGAATACCAGTATCAGTTGCCATAAATAGAACATTGACCACAAAAATAGTACAATGAAAATAAAACCATGTTATCTAATCTTAGCTGGATACTGTTGGCTGCTGAAAGTTCTGAGTTTGAGGCCCTGCTTTTTCTTTGCTAAACACTGCTCTGATCCATTCCTCTCAGAGCTATCAGAATGATCTAACATGTAAATGCTATCATTTCTCTCTCTCTTATCCAAAACCCTTCAGTGGCTCTTCATTGCCAGGTCTTCTCTTGAACTCCAGGTTCTATTCACTACATTCCTAGAATGCGATCTTTCAATGTCAACCACACCCCTGCCTGCCACGTACTGCCCAGAGGGGAGGACAGGATGGATGAGAAGAACAATCTCATTCACTCGACGAATGTCCATCCCTCGTCGATACAACTTAAGATTGATCAGGGAGAGCACGATGTCACCACACTGATAGAGACAAGAGAGGACATCAACCAGAGAAGCCTGTTGGCATTGTGGAGCAATGGGCTGGAAAGCCCCAGAAGGAAATAGGGATGATCACCCTGGAGGACGGGCGGGGAACCCATGGAGAGGAGGGGGTCCCTGCCCTGGGTGCCCGCACAGAGTAGAGAATGCCTCAGATAGACCAGAGGCAGCACCATAGTTGGAATATTGCCAGTCAAGACCAATGCAGGGGCCCACAGGTGCAGCTCAAGTCAAATTTCGGCAGTGAACTGTCAGTGGCCCAGAGCCCTGAACTTATCCTGCGTATGATTTGAGTGAGACATCCAAAATCAGTACACCAGGACCATTCTGGCAGCCCATCTTGTGCAATCCTGCAAAAGAAATAGTGCACAGGCCAGTGAAGCAATCCATGCTCCAGGCCAGCCTCCTGGATGGAGCACCCAGCCACAGGGTACCAAAAATCCCGGCCGTATGAATCTAAGAGCTCCTTGGGGCTCTGATCAATTCCATGTGCACATAGGGAGTCCAAGAGTGCTTACAAGGGGAGAAGTAGGGACAGGTGGGGACTGACCCAGGCTCAGGGTACCCCGCCCAGATAGCACTTTCAGCCCCAACCAGTCTCAGGCACAAAACTGAAAAATTGTGAGGAAGGCATTCCAAAACACAGGACCCTGAGGCCTGGAGCCTGGGTCAGCACCCCATTTGCCCGGTCTAAGGACGGTACTGCCAGTAGTATACCTACTTTTCACTGTTGAGGTTGAAAAAGTCATATAGTGGACTAGTTTTCCAGCCTTGCTTGTAGCTAGGGATGGCCATGTGGCTTAGTTCTAGCCAATGAGATATAAGGGGAAGTTTACCAGATGGGGAGGAGGGAATGTTTGAGAAAGATTTTCCTCCTTGATATAAATGAAAGCCTCTTTTTCAGCCCAGCCTACTTTCTTCCTTCTTTTAATATGCTTTTCTAAAGATGAGATACCTGGAGCTGTGGCAACCTCCTTGTGTTCACAAGGCAACAAACCTAAAATAAAGCCAAAAAGCCAAGGACTAAAAAGCAGAAAGAAAGAGCCTAGCTCCTTTTGCTGTCATGGAGCATCATACCTTGGGACTTCCAAGACCTGGTTGGAAGATGTGTCATTCTACCATGATCAGGTTGCTGAGACTCAAATGAGACTATACACCTGGGAATCCTTCATAATCTACATGATTGCATAGAGATATTAGTTATTTTTATTAGTCCCATTTGACAGATAGGAAAGCTAAAAAAGAGGAAAATTAAATGACCCTCCAAGATAAAGAGGCACCATGGGATTTTTGTTGAGAGGGAGAACTGATTTCAGACAGCTTGGGATTGACATCCAGTTCTGCCACCTCCTTGGTGTCATCCTGGGTTGGTTCCTGAGCCTCAGTTCCATATTTATAAAGTGGGGATAATAATATACCTACATCAGAGGGTTTAGGGGAACATTAAATGAGGAGATGCCTATATAGAATTTAGCACTGTGCCTGGCACATAGTAGGTGCTCGACAAATACTTAATCTTATTATTATTTTACTACACAGATACTTGTAGCAGAGCTACAGATCTCCTGGATCTCAGCCTTGCTCTGCATTAAAAGTGAGTTATGAGAAAACATTGTTAAAGGGAGATTGCCAGAGGCTGCAGTGGTCTGTCAAAATATCTGGCATTTGAGAGGCAATACAGCAGGTGGGCAAGAGCACAGAGTTGGGAGCCCGGAGGCTTGGGTGTGAATCTTGGCTAGGTCACTTAACAGTTGTAAGACCCTTGACAAGTTATTTAGCCTCTCTGCGCCACAGTTTCTTCACCTCTAAAATGGGTTCTTGTGTGGAGTGAATGAGTTAATGTGTATCAGGTGTTTAGGGTGGTGGCTGGCACATAGTGTTAGGAATTACTATATACTATTCATATTATTATTTTGAATTATTTAAAAAATTCAAAATAAAGTTTGTTCTTGAAAATCCAATGGGCTTTTATTTCAAGATGATTGGGCGGGGGGGAAGAGCACAAAGATACATCTGATGTCTTTGTGGCTTTACCTGTGCTGGCCCCTTTGCCTAAAACCCTCCCTTTTTTGGCCCATAAAACCACTACATATTCTCCACTCCCCCAGGGCCAAGGCTTACTCTCTCATGCTCCTGTCCCTCAAATAGGACTCATCTCTCCTTTTTACTCATCTGTGTATTTCCCGATGTCCTCAGTAAATATTTCTTCAATGGAAAGGTGAAAGAGAGTAAGGGGGATGATTTGAACCTCTTGTAGTTTGCAGACAAATACAGAACCATAGTTCATACTGGAACTTGTGTCTCCCTCTCAAAAGATGAAGGGATTGTCAGAGGACTCAGGCAGGTGGGCCCTCTCAACACTAGGAGGAAAAAACACCAAGAATAACAATCTAATCTTTAATGGGAAAGAGCTCCAGCCCCCATAGCCCCATCCTCCAGGGTTGAGGAGAAGCCATATGGTAGGTAGAGTGAGCCAGAGTGGGCTGTGGACCCCGGAGAGCCTCTGTCTGAATCCCATTTCTGTCATTCAACAGCTATTTGAATGACATCTCTAAGCCTATCTTCTCACCTATAAAATGAGAGTAATACCAGCCTCCAGGGGTAATTTTGATGATGAAATGAGACAATAGTGCAATGCCTGGAACTTAGAAAATGCTTACTGTTTGTTAAGCGAATGAAGAGGGCTATAAAAAGCCAGTACCATTGTTGGATGAAGCCGTGCTGTCTCTGAAAGTACAGCATTGCTGAATGTTGTCCACTACTTGTCCTTATGATGTACCATTCCCCAAATCGTCCTGGAGGCCTTCACACAGCTTCTCATACTCTCCATCTGAGGTTGATCTGCTATTGAGGAGCCCAGGCAGGCGGAGATTTGGCAACCCCCTTCCCCAAACCCTTCTCCTCTCCAGCTGGCACAGAAACACTCCACATTTGCAGCTTACATGGCAATTACGAGAACCTACTCCCTTATACTGTTTTTCTTTTCCTAACGATGGAGCAATCACATGATTTCAACAGGAAAAACAACTCTGGAATTGGACACTGTCTGGATTGAACCATGGACTTTCTGGTCCCCATGTCTGAGCCCCTGGAAAGAAAAGACATTCAGTGCTGGTGGGATGGGGCATGAGCTGGACAAGAAGCATGGCCAGCACATACTCATAGCAGGCTGGCCAACTGGGCAGGTTGCATTTCAGGACGAAAATCAGTACGATCCTAACAAACTCGGAGCTCGTATTTACTGCTGCTAAGGACCAGCACTTTATAGGCATCGTCAAGCTTAATCATCACAACAACCCTGAGAAGCATTTCTTATCTTCATTGTATCCATGCGGAGAATGTGGCTCAGAGAGGTTAAGGAGGTCTCTCAGGGGCACACAGGAGGCAGGAGCTTTGCTAGTATTCCATTCCTTTTGCAAGGCCCCAGAGCCTGTGTATCTTTTAGCCCCTGCCTACAGCAAAACTTCCAAACCCTCAGGTGCACACAAGTCTCCCGGGACCCTGTGGAAATGCAGATTCTGATTCACTAGGTCTGGGGTGAAGCCTGGGACTCTGCATTTCTAACAAAATTCCCAGGGCTGCTGCAGATCCAGGGACTTTTTTTGCAAGGGTTAGACCAGTGGTCTCAACCTTGGCTGCATATTGGATCACCTGGGAGCCTTCAAAATGCTGATGCCCAGACCTCATCCTAGAGTTTCGGATTTTGTAGATCTGGGGTGCAGCCCCGGCAGAGGAGTTCTAAATCTTCCCAGTGAATGAATGTGTCACCAGGGCTGAGGCCGCAGTTCTGGAGGGAAGACGCCAGGTCACCCTGTGCTCCCCTTTCCCAACCGCAGAGGCGTCTAGGGCTGGGCTTTGAGGTCGTCCTTGAAGAGGCCTCTCGCAGCAAACTCCCAGCCTAGGAAGAGGCCAGAGCCACCACCTGTTTCCTTGAAATAGTTCGCAGCTGTGCCGGGTGACCTCACAGGCTCGGCTCTGCCACGGGCCAAGCTGCGAACTGGAAAGCTCTCTTCCTAAGTCATTGATTCAAGTCCCTGCAGGCTCCTCCCTGTGTCCGGGCAGCCGAGGGGGAAGAGCGGGGGGCGGGGGGGGGGAGCTGGACTGGGGAGCCCGGAAAGGACCTGCCCCACCCAGGGACCCCACGATGGGCCGCCCCCAGAGCTGCCTCGCCTGGGCTGTGAGCGCGCCTGACAGCCTCCGTCAGCCTCCCTCCCCAGCACTTGGGAACAATGATGAAATGACAAGTCCTTCTTCTCCCTTTAAATGATGTGTAAACAAACAACTACTGAAGTATGTAAGTAAACATGGAAAATCCGTCTTCTCTTCCTCTTCCACTTCCCCGAGACAACCACAGGTAACAGTCTGGGGGCTTATCCTTCCAAATCTTTTTCTATGCATAAATACGTCTTTGTACACACATACACACATGTAAATACTATTTTATAAACTAAAGTCATCATGTAATATTATTCCAAACACTGTCATGGATATCTTTTCCATGTAGTTACATATACTTATAAATTATTTTAGTGTGTCTCAATGTTTCAAACATCTGAACTCAGAATCTCTTGAGGGCATTATTTAAACATAGAGATTGAGAATCAGAATAAGTGTCTCAGATGGCTTTTTTTTTTAATTTTAAATTTTTGAAAATTTGAGATATAATTTCCATATAACATTGTATTCATTTTAGGTATATATCTCCAGTGGTTCTTATGGAAAATGTCTTGCTTTTTAGCAGTCACACATGTCTTATATAAGAATGTATCATCATTTATTAGCCAGACCCTAGTTATTGAACATCTAGGTTGTTTTCAGCTCTTTTCTTCATGTTATAAACAATACTACAAACAAACACACATTGTACAGGTACCTACGTGTGTATTTCTGTAGGATAGTTTGTGGAAGAGCTAAGTCCCAGGTGTACCTGGAACTTCTTTTCCCTCTAAGAGGAAATGGAAATATAATGTGAGTCAGAGACATCATTTAAAGTTTTTAGTAGTCAAATTCATTATAGTAATATATTTTTGTTCAAGCTGATATATCAACAATATTATCATCTCAACATATAATAAAAAATTATTAATGAAATATTTTACAGCTTTTAATGCTAAATCTTGAAAACTGGTGTAAAGTTTTGTACTTTACAGCACACCTCACCTCAGACTAGCCACATTTCAAGCGTTCAATAGTCACATGGGGCAAATGGTATTATATTGGACAGCGCAGATCTAGAACCTTTCTTCTTTTCTTTCTTCCTCCCTTCCTTCCTTCCTTCCTCCCTCCCTCCCTCTCTTTCTCTCTCTTTCTTTCTTTCAAACTTTTCTTTTACTTGGGAGGTATTTATAGGAGACAAGGAGAAAACAATTGTGGAGCAGTTACAATCTATTTGTCCCTAAAGGAGCACTCAATACCTGTTATTGTTAACTGCTCACAAAGAAGCGCGGTGGAGAGAGAGGTGAGAGTTTTGCAGAGGATTAAGCTGAATGATACTTTAGGTTAAAGACATTTTCTCTTCAGAACAACTCTATGAGGAAGACAGGGTGTGGGTTATTTCAGTTTGAGGTTAATAATTTGCCAAGATCACACAGCCAACAAACAGAAAGGCAGAACTAGAATCATGTCTTTTCTTTTATCCCACAGATGTCTCCAACACAGTTAAAGTCCATCCTTACATTAATGGTGCATGGAGAGCTGTCAACAAATTAGTTGAATTATTAGAAGTCACATGGTCAGTCCAACCTAAACAGTTTGCCATTTTGTACTCTGGTTAAAAACATGTGCACTGATGCCTCCTGGTGGAAATTAGAGTTTTTGCAAGCTTCAGGTAAATGCATTTGTGCATCCCTTGTTCATTAACTGTATTTGTACACAAAAGTATGAGAATTACATGGAGGTCCTTGAAATTTAAAAAAAAAAAAACATACTGAGAAAAAGCTGGAAATCACTGCAGGAGATTCTTGCATCTCAGCCTGTCTGAGGGAGAGTCGCAAACAGATCCTAGTTTAGGTTCTGCTTCAGGTGTCTTTTTCTTAATTGAGGTAGAGTTGAAATAACATTGTATATGTTTCAGGTGTACAAAATAGTGATTCGACATTTGTATATATTGTGAAATGATTACCACAATATGCCTAGTTAATATCCATCACCGTATACAGTGATCCTTTTCTCTTTCTCCCCCAAACTACACAGCCTTAGTGAGGCTGTCAATCAAGTGCCCTGCCCTATCCTGGCTGAGGGGTCAGCTTAGAGATGTGAATCATCTCCGACAGTTGTGCTAACAGGTTCAATCAGCTGGACTACTAGAGCTGCCTGCAACTTCCGCTTTTGTGTGATTCTGAGACTTACCCCATACCCTCATGATAAATTCCTTTTTTTAATTATTTCCAGAATAAATCTAAAAGATAATATATACATTTTAATTTAATTCTGCTTCACTTTGGAAATTTGAACAAGTTCTCATAAGCATCAAAGGAATGGAAGACTTTCACTTGCTAAATGTACAGCTAGCTCTTTTTCCCTGGAAGGCAAAATGACGACCAACAACTAATTTGATCAAAATTGAGGTATAATTGCCATATAACATTGTATTCATTTTAGATATATGATATCTCCAGTAGTTCTTATGCAAAATGTCTTGCTTCTTAGTAGTCTCACATGTCTCATATAAGAATGTATCATCATTTATTAGCCAGACCCCAGTTATTGAACAAAATTGTCTTCAGAAGAAGTTTGACTACAGTTTGGTAATCTCTAAATGTTTGGGGCACCAGCTGTTAGGTGAGGATGTAGAGAGGCCCTTCGTGAAGAAAGTGAAACAGCTTCAAACTGGTGCCTGTTCAAGCTGGAAGACTAGAAGTTCAGCCTCCTGGTGCTGAAGCCCCACATCGAAAGCCCTTCAGTCATTAATCATGACTGCAGCAGGCTGGCCTGGGTGACTGGGTCCTCCATCACCCAAGAGAGACCCACAGAAGTCTGCTGCCCCTCTAACTCTAGGCCCTCAACACCACTATGATCCCTCCCTTCTTATCAGCCCTATGCTCATGACCCACCATAAAGCCCACTGACCCCAACACCTCAACAGGAAGGGCCACATCCCATCCTTCACCCACAGATCTTCAGATTTCATCCCCACTCTTGGCATCAACCAGAGTCCTTTAACAAAACCTAAGGTGGCAGCACTGAGTTATCTCTGAAGGTCATATTTGTAAGCATTGAAAAATTGAATATTGATGAACTAATGGTGAAAATATAATTATCAGCACAATGACATCACCACTGTTGACTGCTAACTGCTGTGAACATGCTACTATTCTCACAGTGTTTCCACACCTGATGAAAAGTATGTCAGTGATCCTCCGTGTTTTTTTTATTTTTATTGATGATTCAGTGCAAGTTAATCATCACCAGAATGCCCTGGCAGTGACTTTTGGACTAAAGCCACGGGTTCTATCAGGAGTGGAACCAGTGCTGAGTCCATGAGTCCTCATTGAATACTTGTTGGTGGCAACCTGATGACTAAATATAGACAAGAGCTTAATGAAGCGTCATCCAACTGGGTAACAACCTTAATGATAGAAAGGGAAGGACCCAGGAAACTGAATATGTAAAGGGTTCCTTATTGACTTATGCTTCTCCATTTCCAGAAAATGAGTCATTAAAGGCAGGAATGTTTGGGGGAAGTTTTGGTCACAGGGTATTCACCAGACTGGACAAGGATGCTTTGCCCAAGGACAGAAGTTACTGTGGCAGGTGTGAAAAGGCATTACAGAAACCACAGTGGGGGTAATCAACCCACAGCTATGCGGGAGTTACCTGAGTGCTTGAGTAGTGAGACGAAAAAGGGAAGTCCGGGAAGTTCCATTTTCGAGGTCCACCAGAATTTTCTTCCAATCATGGAGGTGTTATGGAAAACCCTGTGGTGATAAAACCTCAGTCCAATGTTGTAGAAACAGAACATGGAGGCAGAAGCCACTTGCTCGTCTCTCAGGTGCTTAAATCCTGCTAACGAGAGACTCCTTCAGTTGGTGATATGAAAGTGAAACACGACTGATTTGACTAGTACCAATATTTTAAGAAGATACATCAAAAAACATAAACACTAACTTTACAGTCAGATTTTTTTACTCTTAATTTAACCTTTGAACAGGCAACACAATGACATGGTTCAGGGTACACAGTCAAAAGTTTATTTCCCATCTCTGTCACTCAGCTTTCTTCCCTTTAAGCCCACCAGTGTCACTAGTGCAACATATATCTTTTCTGTCATAATTTAGGTGCATACAGATACGTATTCTTCCTCTCTGCTTTTAAAAGCATGACACCATTTTGTTAATGTTCCGATCCTTGCATTTTTTTTACTTAATATGTTTTGGAGATCTTATAGTAGTACATAGAAGGACTCCTTTGGGTGTGTGTGTGCGTGTCTACATAGCATCATATTCTTTGGGCGTAGCATAATCCTTACTGATGGATATCAGGTGATTTCCAGTCTTCTGCTATGATTATCAACAGTGTTGAAATCCCTTCCGCTGTGCATTCTCAGTGAGAATCATATTGCCTTCAAAATTGGTTGAAAATGGGTTCTTGGCAGGGGCAAAGAAATCTTTCTCTTTTTATTTATAAAGCACAGCAATACATACAGTACATAAACACATATTCATCATACAGTTGGATATGGAGGGTGGGCCATGAAAGACTTGAGCATCCACAAATTTTGGTATCAGTGGTGGGTCCTGGAACCAATGCCGCGTAGATACCAAGGGATGACTGTATCAGTGGTATTAAAATTGCATGAGGGCAGGAGTGTGCAATTAGGGAAAAAATACCTAAAATGATTCCTTAGGAAGCCAGCAATGAAAAAAAGTGGAGAAACCCTAACACTGCATTAGTTCAATCCCCACTGTCAACAGGATACAGGATGCGAGACTGGCTCAGACCTGGCACATCCCCTGGAAATGTGCACATTAATGTCGGAGCAAAGTCGGGATGCTGGAAGCAAGAGGAAAGGGTGACTGTCAGAGATCCCCCAGGGCTTGTGGTCTTGAGACTCCGGCTTCTGGTGGGGTGGTGGTGGGCGTCTTACCAGGAGCATGGGGACCCTGGGAGCCTCCCTCAGACTCTGCTGCCCTGTGTGACCTAGGACAGGGGTTGAATGAGTGAACGTAGCCTTCCAGTGACAACCTTGCCTTTTTCTTGACTTACTCAGAAATGCTTGAAATATTAACAAAGTTTTCTCTTGATTTTAGAGCCTCTATCTACATTTTAAAAAACCCTCACAAACGTCTTCACTCAATAAAAGTCCATTCCTTCCTCCCCACTCATTTACTCGTTTGGCAGCAATGATGGTTTATTTTTATTTATTTATGTTTTGGCCGTGTCACGTGGCTTGCGGGATCTCAGTTCCCTGACCAGGGATTGAACCCTGGACATGGCAGTGAAAGCACCGAATTCTAACCACTAGAGTACCAGGAGACTCCCAGCAATGATGGTTATTCTAAACCATCATTATTCTTCTTCATTATTATTCTTAACCTCCCTTGAATGTAAATAATTACAGTTGACAATCTTTAAGGACAAGAGGCATGAGGGAGTAAAGCATTTTCTAAGAGAGTAGAACCCACATGCCCTCCACCACTACCCCACACCCCGCCCGGAAAAAAAAGATAAATTTGTGAGATGATGTGTGTGCTAAGTAACTCGGTGGGGGGCAATCCTTTGCCCCTTGTGTACGTATAACAAATCATCATGATATACACTTTAAATATCTTTAAATATTTCATATGGCAATGATACCTCAATAAAGTTGAAACTTTTTAAGAAAGCCCTCAAATTAAAAAAATAAAATTACTAGGGGTCCTTTTCTGGCTCAGGGTTGGTTAACACACAAGTGTTTTATCCCTGAAGACCTATGGGGCTCGCATAGCTCCCTGTCGCTTTTGGAATCCCTTTCTGTGGCTCACAGGGGACAAGGAGGCCAGGTCCCTCACCACACCCAGCTGCTTCCTTTCACACTGCTCATCAGACTTGTTTTCTTCCTTCAAAAGATTGCCAACCCTGCCTGGACTTCCTGGGGCTGAGCCCGCTTCCTTTGTCTGTTCTCATCATTCACCAGGACAGAGCCAGGGTGGAGGTTTTGGCCGGCTAGGCAGATCCCTCAGGGCACAAGGGACAAGAAAATGTCACTGAAATGCCAGAACCACCCTTGAAATACAACCAGATGAAGAAAACTGCATTTACAAGAGTTCCTCTCAGGAAAAGTACAGATGTGATTGGCAAAGGGCTGCTTCAGGTGTGTCTGGAGAAAGGGGCAGAACCACGGGGCTGCTCCAGAAGCCCTGCTGGCTGCCAGCTGCCTTCCAGGAATTGGGTCTCGTTAACATGGAACTTTTGTTTCCTGTGGGAGGTATGCATGTTCAGGGCCAGAGCTGAACTGCTCAGGGCAGCTGCTCTGCCTCCTCACCTTCCACCCTGTTCTGTAAGGGAATTCGAACAAATATTTAAACTATTAGCTTGTTAGCCTCCCCAGGGCACTCAGATGTCTGGGTCCAGCCCAAATCAGTTTTTGTATTTTCTAAGATATCCTTTCTTTCTTGTTGGAAATGTACATTTCAAAAGAAAAATAAATAAATAAATAAAAACCAAAAAAGTCTTGTAGCCATAAAGGAAAATGACAAATTTGACTACATCACAAAAAATTACGCATGACCAAAACCACCAAGACCACAGTCAAACACACATCAGACTGGGAGAGCACAGCCATTCCTCTTACAGAAAGAGGTTAATTTCCTTAATACATAAAAGCTCATTGACATCAATAAGAATCAACAATCTGATAGGAAAAGTGAGAAAACAACATGAGTATCAGTTCACAGGAAAAGAGCTGCATGTGACTTCTCGTACACGGAGGATAATCTAACCTCACTCACAGAAGAAATGCAAACTAAAGAAACACTGGAGACTCTTGTTGGAAAAATAGGATCACTGTACACAGCAGATATTCCCGTGGCTCATTTCTGCAGTAGAGACTCTTCCTATGCACACCATCCGTGTCCCACATCAAGTGCCTGCTTCTCTCTGCTTCTCATGGGTGTGGAAGAACAAGACTGCAAGACGAGAGACCAGGAGGTCTGGGGAAGCATCTCATGGATGGACCTATGGGGGCAGATCTTTGTTTCTCAGGTCTTTGCACTCAACAACCCGGGAGACAGGATGACTTGTCAGGTTGCTGTCAGACAACCTCTGTCCTCCTCTCTCAGTGCTTTAAACAAACAGACAGACAGACAAACACACACTATGTACCAGCAGTGCACAGAGGCAGCATTGATGATGCTAAATAGAGGCCCAGATGATAAACACAATGATTTTGGAGGCTGGAAAAATGACTGGGTTGGAGGGTCAAGGAACACTTTCAGTGTGCCCCAAGAACCAGATATATGGATGCGAGGGGGCCTCAGTTTGAGAACCTAAACTGTATTTACTGAGAATCAGACTTGTCTCAGGATCTTCAGAGGAAAGAACGCACTGTGAGTTAGCAGTCAAAGTATATGTCCCAAAGACAACAGGCTAGAGGTGGACGAGGGGACAAGTTTAAGAAGAGCCGTTGGGTCTGGACCTCAGTGTGTGTTCCTATGATGCGGCTTCCTGCAGGAGTTGCGGGGCCGAGGTGAGGTGACGGTGCTGCTCCAGGAAACTTTCTCTCCAGTGGGGCGCACTGGCTACGGGGATGCTGCTTTGGGACGGGGCGGAGGGACACATTCTCCACCGGCGCACCTCAAGGCTCGTCGGCGCAGGGGCCCACGTCACACAAAAGAAATCTCACCCACGGGTGATGTTATTCTAGTTAGCAGAGGATCCTAAGGCCACTTCTGAGCCTGCCTGGGGACTCTAGGAACTAACTGGAAGGAATTTGAGATGGTCCAAGGTTCTCACAGAAAGGGTGGAGCTGGAGCCAAAGAAATAGCCTTTTTGTTACTGTCAACGTAATCAAATTTTTAGCTCAAGTGTGACAGTGTCTGGGGAAACACAGGACTCGCTAGATGGGAGAGAGGTAGAGAAGAAAGAAACGCCAGGTTGTGGGACTCCAGGGCAGCAAGCTTGGGGAAGCCTTTAGCCTGTAATGGGGAGCCATGGAGGGTTCTTGATCATGTTTGTTGCAGATTGTTTAGGGAAGATTAGTTTGGGGTACAGGAGATCGTGGGGGAGGGGTGCAGAAATGGCATGGAGACTGCTACTGATGGGACTGGAAGATCTTAAGCAACATGATAACAGCAGAAATGAAGAGGCTGGACGACCTGAGACAGAGTGCGGAGGAAGCGTCTGTTTTCATATGGGGGTATTCTCTCTGCCTCCAGCCCCTGCCTCTCCTTTCCTGGCTGAGTCCAACTTGTCCCATGCACTCTAACTCCTCTTTCAGGAAGTCCGCCCTGACTACTACCTCCCTTCCCCAGCCGGGAGGGGTGGGGTCCCCTTGTGCGCCCCACCTGGCCTCCCCTCCGCCATCCCCCTCAGCCATTGGGTTGTAAGTGTGGCCTGGTCCATCCCCTCTCTAGGCTGTGTGTCTCTTAAGAGCAGTGAGCTTGAATATTTATTGGTATATTGTGTGCCCAGCCCACAGGTTCTTTGTACTTATGGAGCTAGAAAAGAGGGAGGAGTCTAAAATGCATTTCTCTGAGGAAAAAAATTTCATCGTTTCCACTTGTATTTTACTTCTGTCTTTTTTGTTACATCTTAATTTTTCCTCATGTCATCTTAAAATTTAAAGGTAGCACTGATGTGTATGCAGCATAAGTGTAGGGCAGCGATTCTCAGCTTAAAAAAAAATGGCTATTCCCATAAGGAACATTGTTTAGATTTTGTTTTTTCCTTGGTTGTCTTTTCCCTCCCTGCCCCTCCGCGAATAAAGGTTTAGTACCACAGATATCCTGCATATCTATTTATGTACTGTGGTCCTTTGGAGGGTGACAAATCATTGCAGTATCTAAGATTTTTTCAGGAATTCCCTGCCCCCCTCTAAAAACCAATTTTCTCTTCCTTGGGGGCCATATAAGCCCCTTTGAGAATGTGTGGTATAGGCTGACTGTATTCATTTTCTAGGACTGTTGTAACAAATGAACACAACTTGGTGGTTTAAAACAACAGAAATTTACTCTCTCACAGTCCTGGGGCCCAAGGTCCAAAATCAAGGGGTGCTCCCTCCAGAGGCTCTGGGGGAGAATCCTTCCTTGCCTCTTCCAGCCTCTGTCGGCACCAGGTGTTCGTTGGCTTGTGGCTGCATCCTCACAGGGACTCTCTTCTCTGTGTCTTCCCTCCTTCTGTCTGAGTCAAATTTCCCTCTGCCTTTCTCTTACAAGGACAGCTGTCGTTGGATTTAGGGCCTGCCCCTATAATCCAGAATATCTCATCTCGAGATCCTTAACTTTTTCCAGACAAAGCCACATTCACAGGTGCCAGGGTTAAGACATGAAAATGTCTTTGGGGGCGCCACCATTGGACCCCCTACAATGACTAAAATATTTGAGGTGGCAGGGGACATCGTGTCAGTGACACAAGAAAGCTTGGTGTGCATTTCAGAACTCACACTGCTGGTCCAGTGTACTTATTAAAGTTTTGTGATGCTTCTAGCAGTTACAATGATGTTATTGTGGAAATCCAGGGAGCAGACCCCTCTCAGATCTGGCCTATTCCCAGAAAAGACTTTTTTCTCCTTCATCTTCCCTCAGATGTAGCCATTTGGCGCCCTCTAGTGGAACCTGTGGGAACTTGCGGTAACTACAAACTTACTTTTCAGAGGAAACTATTCACAGATCCAAAATGGTTAGCTGGGTGAGACATATGATAGAAATGAAACAGCAACAAACATAACTTGGAGCGTCTATATTATAACCCAGTACAATTTACCGCCCACCCTCGAGAGAAGTGATGCCAGGCAGAGTCGGAGGAGATGCCTGCGTGTGGATTAGGGTTCTCCTGGGTCCTGCCGGGCCCTTTACGCAAAGAAAACTAATCGAGGGAGGCTACCTGCAGGAAGGAAATAGAATGAAAATGGCCGGGTATCTCTCCCGTAAATATCCCAAGAAAGGAGCGAGGCACTTTCAGTCATAAAGAGATATTTGAAAACTTCTTAGTCGTCAGTTTTTCGTAACAATATTACTTGGAAAGACTTCTGCAAAAACCCTAAGTGAATCCCCTAGCTATATTCTTTCCCAGTTTTTCATCACAGTGTTTTCATGACGGCATCCATCTATTGGATGAAGAAAGATTTGTGTGGAAAGGCTCGTTTCCCGGGTAACTGCATACACGCGGACACTTTGATACAGCACCAGCCGTCCAGCCATCCTCACCGCCCGGCCCCCTGCAGTCTGAGTGCTTCTCCTTCCTGGCACAGGATCATGGACATAATAAGCATCCAGGCAGTACTGAGTGGAACTGCCACTCAGAGGTTTTCTTGGTTTCTTTTCAGTGGTGGCTTATGTACTAATGTTTTCTGCTTTTCAATCTGCAAAGGGCTTTGTCACTTCCGCGAGCTGCCTCTGGTGTAGAGCTCTCCTGCCCCTGTTTCTGGGGAACAGCCGCTCCCCTGTGGGGTGGGAGTTGTTACTCGCGGGCCCTCCGTGGGCCACGCACGAAAGCGACTTCCAGATGTACTTTCCTCTTGCTCGCCTTAGAACTGTTTCCCAGCAGGGATTTCCCCTCCCTGCGTGGGGATGGGAACAATAGGTCAGGGAGATCACGGAAATCTTACACCAAGCGGGTATATCACACAGTAACAAACCCTTCAAGTACCTCTGCATTTAGGTAGGTTTTCTCAAGAGCTGACTCTGGATCTTAACTGTTTTTATAATGTTGCTTTTAAGTCCATCCACTAATTCAAACATCAATCAAATCGACGGGTGTGTCAGGCATCATGCCAAGCTCTGGGTGTACACTGGTGAATAGGACAGAAATGGTGTCTGTCCTCCAGGGATTTACGAACAGGGAGACCAAGATTAAACAAATAGTGTAAATAATCAATGATAAGAAGTGCTATAAAGGAAAAATACCGAGGGCTGCCTAACAGGTGCACCTGATTTAATGCAGGGACAGGCAAGTCTGAGCAGAGATAGGAGGAAAGTGGGCGGGGCCAAGGGGCAGAGGGGAGGCAGGAAGGCAGTTTGGAGACTTGAACAAAGCCGGTATGATGAATGCAGCACATGCACATAATCCTCCATTAGCTCTAATTAATCTTTTCACTACCTCAGCTGTTTCAGGTAAATGGATGAGGGAGGTCTTGTTCTAAATTTATAGACAGATTGGGCTGGCGCAGTTGGGGTTAACTTAGAAGCACTGAAATCATGGAGACAGCTTTGGTCTTCAAAATCTCCTGGAGGGGCTTCCTTGGTGGCACAATTGTTAAGAATCTGCCTGCCAATGCAGGGGACACGGGTTCGAGCCCTGGTCCAGGAAGATCCCACATGCCGCGGAGCAACTAAGCCCGTGCGCCACAACTACTGAGCCTGTGCTCTAGAGCCCGCGAGCCACCACTGCTGAGCTCATGTGCCACAACTACTGAAGCCCGTGCGCCTAGAGCCCGTGCTCCACAACAAGAGAAGCCACCACAGTGAGAAGCCCGTGCACCACAACAAAGAGTAGCCTCCGTTCTCAGCAACTAGAGAAAACCTGTGTGCAGCAGCGAAGACCCAATGCAGCCAAAAATTAAATAAATGAATAAATTAATTAATTTTTTAAAAAAGCTCCTGGAGTCCATTTTAAATTTTTGTTGTTGTTGTTGAGGCCATTTTTTTTTTTTTTTTTTTTTTGCGGTACGTGGGCCTCTCACTGTTGTGGCCTCTCCTGTTGTGGAGCACAGGCTCCAGACGCGCAGGCTCAGAGGCCATGGCTCACGGGCCTAGCCGCTCCGCGGCATGTGGGATCTTCCCGGACCGGGGCACGAACCCGTGTCCCCTGCATCGGCAGGCGGACTCTCAACCACTGCGTCACCAGGGAAGCCCGAGGCCATTTTTTAATGAAGTCCTTGAGGATGGGGCTGATGTCTGATTCATTGTGTCGCCCTTGGATTCTCACAATTTATAGCAGGAGTTGTATACGGAGAAGTTATCTAGAAGCAAGTCAAACACTGATGATTTTCATAACCAATGGGCTGTTTTTTAACTTCTAAGGTTGCTGATGTCATGAAGGAAAACGAAATGTGATTGTGGCAGCCTGTCTCCAAGATGGACACTGTTGTTTCCTTCCCTCCCAGTCTACCTATGCCTATCCTCCACCGGAAGGCTTCCTCTGCCCACACCACTTGAATCTGGGCCGGCCTAAGTGACTTGCTGACTCGTAGAGGGCAGTGCAGATGACGTCTGGGGCTCCCAAGGCCAGGTCCCAAGAAGCCTTGCAGCAACACCAGGGCTCTTATAATTCTTACTTTGGAGCAATTTTATGGACCCTGAGAGGGCGAGTGCCCAGCTGTTTTGGGCATCTCAGCCCAGGCACCAGACATGAGTTGAAGGAGCTGTCTTGGATTTTCTGGCCCTGGAACACGTCAAACAGGAAAAGGCTTAGGCCCCAGCCATGTGGCTTCTCAAGCCAGCCCAGCAGAGGCCCTAGACATGGTGGAGCAGAGTTGAGCCAACATTGGTGTGCTCTAGGTGGTCTTCATGCCTTTGTAAAAAGTTAATAAACCGAAGCCTCAATTAAATAGGAGACCAGAAGGGGATGCTCTCATGGCCTGAAACAACAGGGGAGCCCAGTGGGAAGAAGAAAGACTTCTTTCCTGGCAAGGATTTTGCCAATGAAAAAACGATGGACTCTATGTTTACTATAGCCTCCCCGACTTCCTTTTCCCCTCTGTAGGAGAGCTCTCCTCCCCTCCCTGTTCAGGGGACTTGCACTTGCCTTGCCATGGTTGCAGACCCCAAATTACAACTCTCTCCTGATCCCAAATAAACCCATTTTTGCTGCAGAAATAACTGGCAGTCTATTTGTTTTAGGTTAACATTTTGGTGGCCCATATGGGGACCAGAGAAGACCCCTGAAGACCATATGGCCCCAGGGCTGGTGAGCAAACAGGTGTGGTACCCACAGTCGAGCCCATTGTGCTCACTGCTTTTCTTGCCAACCTTGGAATTTGAAGGTCTTTCTTTCTCCTGGATGTGAGTTTCTGCCCCCTTTGTGTTTGAAGCTCTCCAGGCTTTATTCGGGATCTGTTTTAAGGTTTAGTCCTTTCTGGTTAAGACCTGGTTTTGTATGCAA
This sequence comes from Globicephala melas, assembly GCF_963455315.2. Taxonomy (NCBI): domain Eukaryota; kingdom Metazoa; phylum Chordata; class Mammalia; order Artiodactyla; family Delphinidae; genus Globicephala; species Globicephala melas. Next base: position 155,983,983 of record NC_083315.2, read on the forward strand.
ATACTCATTGGCACTTCAGTCTGATTTTGAGATCAGATGGTTTCAACAGAAACTGGCTGAGAAGTGTCAGCCCCATCCTGTGAAACAGGGGCTGTTCTATGGCAACAGGCTGGAAAACCTTTGGCCTGGTTCCTCTGGGACCAACCTGTTCCTTAGAACTGGCTGGTATTAGGCCTGCAAGCTATTCAAGCTGCAAGATGTTTGAGATACTTGAACTGTTTAAGCCGTTTGAATTGAGTTATTTGAGCTGTTTAAGCTGTTTGAAACTTATTCTAGAGAAAAACCTCTGAGAAATGGGATCCCAGTTACCTAAATATTTTGAGGGTGCCCCTGACCCCAGGAACTCTGGCTGATTTTATGTTTAAAAAATCCACAGTTTATCCTCACGTGCATTTCTAACTAAATGGACCAACCTGACCAAAGGCAATTTAAAATATCAATGGCCATTATGGGGAACTTTTGACATCCCCAAACTTAAATTTCTTAAAAACAAACTAGACCACAATAGCTCTAAAATTTCCGGAACTCAGTAGAGCAACATATTTTGATTGGTATTTTGAGACTTCCCAAGTGTTATCAGGAGCCTAAAATTGCCTCTCTGCAAAATAAGATTTTAAGATTAACTGAGGCAAACGGACTTAAAGAAAGATAAGATGGCTCCCGAAGCCTCAGGCTCTTCCTTGGTTCCACCTCTGGTCCATCTTCCTCCGCCCTTCCTACGCTGCCTTCCCCCCTCTAGACCCTCAGGTTCCCCATACTAATTCTCTTGCCAAACTTCCCTGTTTCTCCAAAACTCTGCCTGATCCCTTTTCCTCTGAATGTATCAGAACCTTTCCCTTTAAAATGAAGACTTCTGAGGATCCAGAGGTTAAACCTTTAATTTCTATATTCCCTGGACTAAAGCTGAGCTGTGAGCCATAGTCAAGGATTTTCCCAAAGTAGCGGAAATCCTCACAGATTTGCTGAGGAATTTAATATAGCCATTCAAACTTATCAACCTGGTTTTTCTGACTTATATACCAGCTAGTTCATAGGCTTGTCAGTGAAGGCCAGGCCCAGCATTAGATGACAACTGCTAATTGGGAACATCCTGAAAGGTCTCTAGAATTACAACCAGGAGACCAGCCTACTAACTTACATGATCAGGCTCGGGCAATCCCTAGGTGACTTCATCGAGCAATTCATAGGGCTTTTCCAAAGCCTGTGGATTGGAACAAAATTCAGTCTTGCACAAAAAAATCTGAACATGTTCACGATTATTACAACTGGCTTTGCATTTGTATTTTAATTAATTAATTTTGGGCTGCGTTGGATCTTCACTGGGGCGCGTGGGCTTCTCATTGCGGTGGCCTCTCCTGCTGCGGAGCACGGGCTCTAGGCGTGCTGGCTTCAGTAGTTGTGGCTCGCGGGCTCCAGAGTGCAGGCTCAGTAGTTGTGGCCCACGGACTTAGTTGCTCCGTGGCATGTGGGATCCTCCCGGACCAGGGCTCGAACCCGTGTCCCCTGCATTGGCAGGCAGACTCTCAACCACTGCGCCACCAGGGAACAATCGGCTTTCCATTATTTTTAAAGAAAATTCTAGTCTTCCTTCAGATCCTGATTCCATCCTGGTAGCTTTTAACTCTAACTTTATTAATGGGCTGAACTAGGATCTTTCCCTTCTAGTAAAAAGGACCAAGATGGAATGGGAAACGATGTCTACTCTAGACTTGGTTACTCTGCCAAACCAGCTCTCTCCCACTCTCCCACCTGAAAGGGAGACTGACAGAATTCTTAATCTTCATCTCCAACAAATGAAGGCTCCTAAATGAAACCCAAAGTCTCCTAAGCTTTTGCTATTATTGCAAAGAGCCAGAACATTGGAAAAGAGATTGTTACAAATTTAAGTACTGAGGCACCTTCAGCCCGTTCACTAGCATTTGTGACATCCTCCCGATTCTCAGTGACGGGGCTCCACAGAACTACAGGAACTCTTCCCAATCCTCCCTCTTAATCAGATTGAAGAAACATTTCCCCTGATTGGGAATGAAGTTTTTCCAGTCCTGACACTGGAGCCACACTCTCGGTGCTCAGCCCCACTACTATATGGGATCATTTCCTTAATTTCTCTTTCTGATCTTTCGTTGTTAGTGTATAGGAAGGCAAGAGATTTCTATGCATTAATTTTGTATCCTGCAACTTTACCAGATTCATTGATGAGCTCTAGTAGTTTTCTGGTAGCATCTTTAGGATTTTCTATGTGTAGTGTCATCTGCAAACAGTGACAGTTTTACTTCTTTTCCAACATGGATTACTTTTCAACCCCACTACTATAAAGCAGCCCCCTCCTTGGAGTACTAAAATGGTTCAGGGAATTTCCTGGCAGTCCAGTGATTAGGACTCAGCACTTTCACTGCCGTGGCCCCGGGTTCAATCCCTGGTCAGAGAATTAAGATCCCACAAGCTGCATGGCGTGGCAAAAAAAAAAAAAAAAAAAAACCCAACAACAAAAACCTAGTTCAAATACTGGGGATCTCTAATGAACCTTAAGAGGTTTCAGTCTCTAAAGCTATTCTCTTTCGTTTAGGCCCTTTGAGAGGTACACACCCTTTTCTCCTTAGTTTCTCTTCCCCTATCCATTTACTACACTGAGATTTGTTAGGGAAGTATCATGCTGGCATTTCTTTCTCCCAAAAGGATAAAATAATTCTAGAACTTGATAATAGCCATCAAAGCAGCCAACCAGTGAACTCAATGACCCTTTGACATCTCTGGACCCTCGCTCCATCTCTGACGCTACTAGACTGATTCTGGAAACACAGATAATTTGTCCCTATTGAATCAGCTACCACACTCCTTGTGGGCAAAATCTCCAACTGATATGGGCAAATTTTGCAGTCCACCTCCCATCAAGATTCAAATAGATCCTTCAAAATTTCTTCCCAGAATTAATCAATATCCTATAAAGAAAGAAGCCCTTCAAGGCATAAACCCTGTAACAGATTACAAGGCTCAAGGCCTCATAATCCATTGGACTCCCCCTTGTAATACTCTGCTCTCCTTCTCAAGTCTCTTCACAGGAAGACAGCCTCCACTTCCTAGAGCTTTTAGCCTTAAAGGGATATAAGGTCACCAAAGAAAAATTGCAGTTTGCTCAAACCCAGGTTTGATATTTAGGGCATCTGATATCAGAACAGGAAGTACACCTACATCCAGATGGACTTCATGGTGATCTAAGTTTTCCAAAACCCCAAACTGAGTGTCAACTGCGAGGTTCTCTCAGGCTAGCTGGTTATTGAAAAAAATGTCTACTCAATTGCTTTTGGCATTTAAAACCTCCGAGGGCTGGCAAGACCTTAATGACCATCCAGTGCAAGCAGCCTCTTGATAAAATGAGCGGTTTGCCCAAGACCATCCACTCACCGTGAGGACTAGAGCCCAGTCCAGAGCTTTTCTCCCCTTGCTACAGCATCCTTCCTTTCTTCCTTTGTATTTCAGCGCCATTCACTGGGGGTAGGACTGATCCCTAATCGCTTTTATGAAGGGATTAGGCAACTCAGGAGGGTCAACGTGAGAACCTGTCGGGAATGCAAGACCCAACTATAGGCCATGGAGGTTGTGTATAGGTCCATCCCTGTGCATCTGTCCAATTTGTCATCATGACTCTGGCACTGGAATAGTGACTCGTAATTAAAAAGCCCCTTTCATTAGTGGCAATAGGTCTACTGGGATGCAGTGTAGTTTTTCTGTAGCTAAGGCTGGGGTTTCATCCCAGTTCACAGGCCTTTCTTCTACTTCACTGCTTTAAGGTATAAATGTCCAGTTCCTAGCTTAGTTCACTGTGCCCGGTGAGACCTAATAGGTTCCTTCTTTGGTTTAGTGAACTTGAGTACAAAAAGCATTAGTTATGCAGTTTTAATTACTTTTAAGCCTTAAATGAGTGATGAAATATAAATACCAATTAACACATCTAAGGCTTCTTCAATTACTTTTTTCCTTGCCTTTGAAATAATAAAGGCTGTTGTTCACAGCTCCAGTGTGGACAGTTCCATTTACAGCATTTATTTCATCTAGAGTCAAAATAGGGACTATAGGGAAACCAGTGTGCTGTTCTCACCTCTGTCCTGGCAGTAAATTTCCATGCATCGTGTAAGATGCTACCAGCCAAACAACACTGTCCAAATAGTATGCAAAAGCAAATAGCATCTGTATAGGTTGAAGAAAATTCAAGTAAATTCTTTACTAGTACAAGGGAAACAAGACCAGCTGGATGATTCCCTCTACTTCCTCCCCCTCCTCTCTTGCACAATCGGGATTAGTTTCTATTTGTTTTCATTTAGAACAAAAAGAGCCAATTAATCAAATTTTCCTAAGGAAAAAAAAATTTAGGCAATGCATGGGTGAAGAGTGGGGAAACCCAGATGCACAAACTCTGAAACTCACAGCTGTGCTTTCACATCTTGAAATAAATGTTTCCAAGAATGGAGGCTTCCGTTGTTCACATTTAAATCTTGAATCATGTAAAACTCAGTGATAACTTCAAAGTCAGAATCCTTGTTTAGGATACTTAAATCTCATATCTAATACTTAGAAGACTTATGAGGAATTCTTTTCAATCCTGAGAGGCTAAATAAGAGTTCTATTGGGAGGTAGAGAGAGGGCAAAAGGAAACTGGACTGAGCAAAACCAGAAAATATTTATATGAATGTTCTCAAGTCAATTAACTGACCATATTCGACTCAACTTACATAAGAAAAAAATCACGTGGGGTTTTTGTAAGTGGGACTTAATACACAATTCAGCATTAACACTAGGTCATGTTTAAAATAAATTAATCCAGACTGAAAACATTTGGCCACTAGGAAAACTAGAGTTTTTGCTCAAGGTTGTTCAATCTGATGGCTTTCTAAGTAGTGGTGGAAATGACATGGGAAGAAATATACAAGATCCATTAATGCAGAAGCATCTCCTTTTGAACTGGTAGATCCTAAAGCCCTTTTTCACTTGACTCTTCAAGTATTTGGAAAATATCCAAAAAGTAAAAAAATCTTCCTTCTGTTTTTTTTTGTAGTTTCTACTACAGAAACAATTTCTAATTTTTAACTTGCATATATTTATGTATATGTCGTGACACAGTATAAGCAAATTTCAAGGTTAGTGTAGCCAATCCAAATTAGTGTCATAAAGGTAAAAGGGAGAAGCTGCTTCTCATCAAGTTGCATCCAGTGAAGACCAAGGACTCATTTTAATGACTTGTCAGAAAGGGGCTAACTGGTAAATAGGCATCACACCCAACTCCAGGTTGAATGATCAAACTGCTGATGTTATAGCTCTGATGTCCAACTTCCTCAAAACTTTTATTTTAGTCAAGGTCAAAGTCATCTTGGGTGGCTGACTATGCTCCCAGAAGTAAAATTTGAGACCCAATTTCTCCACTTGCCACAACCTGCATCATCCAAACTTTTTCAAGGATCTGATGCTTCTAAGATGAACATTTTAGCTCGATTTCTTTTGAGTTGGCTGCTAGGAAGTTAGGGCCAGATTTGTAGCCTGGTTCTAACATGCATTTTGTGTACAAAGTTCACTCCTGATTTAATACTGTTTTCTCCTTTGTTTCCCCTTTACTTACTTATCCTAAGTAAATTTCGTCGTGTTGCACCGTTATGTAGCTCTGCAAGCCCTCCTAAAAACCTTCTGGGAAAAGACAATGCATAAACAACCTTTAGCTAAGTTTTACCATAATCAGGATAAAAGTGAATACGCATACTAAATATCACAGGCTGATTCAGGTCAAAGATCTGAGATTTAAAAAGGGAAACATGTCTTAGCAAATTCATATTCTGCAGGATAAAATTCAACTTATAGAAATCTGAATTTCAATAGTTAAAATTAAATGTAAGATGGATTCAAACTGCCCCTAATCAATGCTTTCTAGAAGTTTCTGAATTTCCAAAATGGTTCATGAAAAAATTGAATGATTCAGGTTTTAAAAAAAGTCTGCCTGGAGAGGTGCCTGGCCATGGTACGTTATAGCATACAGGATAACCAGAGGTGGAATCTTTATTTCACAGGTTTCAAGATACAGTACAAAACGAATCTGTACATCTCTCTATTAACAGGATTTGTTTACACAATTATATTACACTTCACCAGCCTTTATATTGAATTTAATTAAATACAAAATAAATTTACAAAAAGTCTACCATGGTGCTCTTTCCCATGCCAGCTTACGGTCTTTTAAAACGTCTCCTAAATATTGATAGTGGTTACACCTTGATCGTATCAGTATTATGATTTTTTTTTTAATCAAAGAGAATAGTGTCATCTTGTTATTCCAAACAGGAAAGCCGGTGCATGAGACGTGACTCCCTGCACACAACCGAGACATCCTTCTCACGCGCACATCAGGTTTTTACTTGTGCAAATAGTCACTTTAAAAATACAAATCATTTTTACTTGGAATATTTTCAATTCTCTTGAAATACCAAGTGGAAGGAGAGATGTAGCTTCTTTTCGAGGACTACTACACATTTAAAAATCAGGTAGTGCCTCTGACAATATGATATTCAGAAATTTTGTATTTTCATTTACATTTGAGAGCAATGACTAATGAAAAGTATTTTCGTGAAAATAGAAGTTTCTTCTGCTTTATTTCTTGCACAGTTGTAGTCATAATATTGTATAACATAATTAAATTCACTTTCAAAACAAACACTACCTGTTATTGGGACAAATGTAGCCCACGTTGCTCTTCTTGGTAGGTAAAGGGGCTATTTCTCTGAAGCACTTTTTGTTTTGAAATGTGCATGTGAAATGTTAGTCCAAACCTCTGAAAAAGGTTTTCTGCAGATGTAGCTAGACAATATAATACACATGCTACACACATGAAGAGCTGTGGTCTTCATTTATAGGCTTGCATGCATACTTCCAAACACTGGTTTGAAGAACAAACATGAGGAGCAAAGAAAGGGAGAAAAAAAAAGCTTATACAAAATACTTAAGTTTCCTGGAGGCAACAGCAGCTCCTTAATTAAATAAAGCAACAGATCATGGCCAGATCACCAGCAGAAGTTTCTACAACTTCCCAATGGTACAGAGATAAAATGGCTTAGCAGTAAAACTCTCACAAATTAACCTTATATGCACAAAATAACCTTATATGCAAAGGGTAACACATCCTCAACAGTATTAAGATTAATGACTCACAAGTTCATCTAAATGCTAAATAATAATGAATTCTGAAAAAAAGAAACCTTTTGGTTTAATTTTTCTGTGCCATTGGATATTAACCAAAAATAAGATAAGCCTTACCCAGAATACAGAAACAAAAGCTCCAAAAACAAAAAGGAAAAAAAAAACAAACCAAGTCCCAAACCCCAATGCTACCTTTGTTAACATAAAACAAAAAGCAAAACAGATAGTCTCAAGACTCTGGAACAGTTGACTAACCAAGAAACCAAATGCACAAGAGAATAGAAGCTAAGTAGAGTACTATTGTCATCACCTTGGAAGGCAGGAAGACAGACTATAAAAGGGATCGGGAGAGAAGGGCTACCACGGAGAAATGAAGCCGTACTCTGCTAGCTCTAAATTCTAACATTAAAACTCCTGAATCCTGGAGTTAGTTTAATGTCACTGACATTAACTAGCTTTAGTTACTGTCATTTTATTCAAATGGATGCCATTTGATTAGGTAGGTATTGAGCATTATTTTAGGAGAAACACCAAACCCAGTTCCTATTTGCTTAGGTATCATGTCTCTTGTACAGAATGAAAAAGGGAACAAAGTATTTTGAGACAGTCTTTAAATGAAGCCATAGGAACGAAGTTATTTTAAATTTACCATTCAAATTTCCAGTAGCAAATGACCCAGGGTAAAACAGGAGGTGGACAAAAGCCAAGAAAAAGATCTATTTGGGAGATTAATAAAAAGGACATGGCTAGTGGTACACTACCGGGAAGTTATTGCCTGGAGAACAAGACCACGCTTTCCCATCTGCCTCTGGGTAGTGCACACTGCTTTAAGAAATGTTTTTTCAAAGTACTAACAGAGGGAAGTAAAGATAGAGATAAGAATGCTGCTAAAGGAAAAATTAGGTGGATGGTAGAAAAATACGGAAGTTTAGTTGTTCAAGTTTTAAATAAATTAAAACAGTTCCTTCGAAATGAAGCGTGGCTGCTACTGTGGATCATACTTATTTTGAAGGTTGGGGGAGAACGGGCAGGGGTGAAGACACCAACATACTGTACCGACTGTACTCAAATCTCTAATGTAAGAGATCAAACAAGTCTTAATATTTACATGAGCTGCCCAAAGCAACATGACACTTCTGAGGGTAAAATTTCTTACCTTTCAGATCTGCATTTATACATATGGTTCTCGCTGTCATCACCTCTTCCTATTAGAAGCAATTATCTAGGAGGAAAGTTTGCTTACCAGGTTTCTCATAATACTCTAAACACCAAAAAAGCACACTACTTCACATTTAGAGCCTTCATGTTCATTACAGACTAATTCACTCTAGTTCTAAATACAATCTCTACTTCAAAAACCAAAGTCTTACAACTCTTCAAGTTTTCTGGCAGATAAGGGGTTATGGAAAAAGAGTATAAAGATTAATATAAACAGATGAGGTCAGCAGGCACAGAAAGCCTGCTCACACACTAAGAGAGCCTCAGACCAGATACAGGCTGGTGAACGCTGCCATCCGACAACAAAAAGGAATACAATTTGGTTGAAGTTTCAATTTTTTCATTTGTGGTATGTGACCTTCTCTGTTTTCTTTGTTGTTGCTGTCGTTGTTGTTTTCTGTAGTACTTAACCAGACAATTCTGAAGTGTAATAGCCTTGATTTTCCTGATGTTAACAGTGGGAGGGTGGTGAATACGAAAGCTAAGCAAGTGGTTGATCTTCTAATGTAACATCAAACTGCAGAAATAAAAGTCTCCCTGAACAGTACAAACAGGCTTTGGCTTTCCTCAACCACTGATTTTAATGCATCTCAGATTCTCTGAGTGTTAGTATTGTAATGGTAGTCACTGTATGCCATAGCTTGGCAACAATATTTCATATTTTACAAATTCAGGAGGGTGGTCTGTTCTTTTGCAATAAGAAATGCAAAGTAAAATAAATCCTGGTAACAAATGCTTCAACTTTTGGGAAAGTGTGTCTGTGATCCTGGTACCCCACTCAGAGTTCTTCAATATTGTTTTCTAATCTCTCCCCTTTAGTCCATCCTCTGGCTTCCAGATAAAGGCTCTGTATACTCAAAACAAGCAAGCAAATTACATTGAGTAATTTGGGGCAAGTTCACGTGTTAGCTCAAGAAGTCAGTTCACAATGTTTTCTATATATTCCATTCCAAGGAAATGAAGTTCACATAAAACTCTTTAACATGGCCTTTCAGTCTTTGAAGGAGAGAAGTATGGTATAAAGTATGACACTCACCAACAGTAAGAAACCTCCCAACCTTGCCTTTTAAAGTAATAAATATGCTGAATATGTATACTTGCATGTGGCCTGGTAAAAGTTCCTCGGTTATCGCAGTTCTGAAACACTTTGAAGACTTTTTTTTTTTTTTTAACTTAAAAGGCAGTTCTATTTTCAGACTTTCAAACATGTTAAGGTTAAATCTGCAACTAACTGGGTTTTCCTTTTTACATCGATCAGTTTTTAGTGTCGACGCATGAGACCTTAAAGATGGTTGACAGAACTTATGCACATTGAAAGAATGACCAAAAGGACCCAAGAAAGATAGCTGGACACAGCAGACATTACCTTGAGTGTCTCACATGTTTCCAGGAAAAAAAAAGGGGGGGCAGGGGAGCCACTGAGAGTTGTTATTCCATACGGCACTGAAACGGACATTCAACTCAGTTTAGGTAAGAGTTACTTATCCCTGAAAATAAAGGCATCAGATTCTAAGCAGCTTTAGGAATTCAATGCTTCCTTGTGCCTCTTCCAGGAGGTGGCCACTGATCCAAAGTCCTAAATCAAATGCAAGTGTTCTTGGTAAACGATTTCCTTGTTTGTCACTGGTCAAGGCTGGCCGCCGTGGGTCACTGTGGTGGCTGCTGCTCGGGCGGCCCCTCCTGCTGTGGTGGTGCTGGCCGTGGCCCGGGAGGCCTGGGGACAGGCATGTCCTGGTGCTGCCTCTGCCTGTAAGCGATAACTGTCCCCAACAGCAATGCGATGATGGTCATGAGGTAAAGGTCCCACTCAGGTCCCAAAAGCTGGTCCATATCAAGCTGGGTGAACAGATCTCGAAGCTTAATGAGAAAAGTATAAAAATCATTATGATCATTAAAATATAATAGAAGGAGCTAGGAAAGTTACATCACAGATTAGAGATAAATACAGAATTTATTAAATCAATTGGTTTTAGTAACATTTTGCAATGTGTTCCAAAAAAAAGGGTTTTACTAAACTCAGAACTACCATATGACCCAGCAATTCCACTCCTGGGTATATATCCGAAAAAACAGAAACACTAATTCTAAAAGATACATGCACCCCAATGTTCATAGCAGCATTATTCATAATTGTCAAGATGTGGAAGCAACCTAAGTGTCCATCAACAGATGAATGGATAAAGAAGATGTGGTACATATATACACAATGGAACATTACTCAGCCATAATAAAGAATGAAATTTTGCCATCTGCAGCAAAATGGATGGACTCGGAGGGCATTATGTTAAGTGAAATAAGTCAGACAGAGAAAGACAAATAGTGTACGATATCACTTATATGCAGAATCTAAAAAATACAACAAACTAGCGAATATAACAAAACAGAAGCAGGATCAGATATAGAGAACAAACTAGTGGTCATCAGTGGGGAGAGGGAAGAGGCGGAGGGGCAATATAGGGGTAGGAGACTAAGAGGTACAAACTATTAGGTATAAAATAAGCTACAAGGATATATCATACAACATGGGAATTATAGCCACTATTTTATAACTGTAAATGGAGTATAACCTATAAAAATTGTGAATCACTATATTGTACACCTGTAACTCTATATAGTATTGTATATCAACTATACTTCAATTAAAAAAATAAAACCCACCAGACTTTAACAAAGAATCCAATCTAATAAAATTAAGGATAAAACAAGACAAAAATATAAAGACAATGAGTTCAACTGAAAAAAAAATTTTTAAAAGCCTGAAACTCAAAATAATGTCTGAGGACCAGAGCTATGGTTCCTTTCCATCAGTAACCTAATGCACTGATTTCCAACCATTTTTCACAGGAAATATTTGAAACAAACACTGGGGACAATGGAGGATGAAGGGGGGGCGGAAATCAGTATCTTGGCACACCTCACCTATAACCTATTTCTAGTGTTGACACACTAGCTAAAAAGCTCTCTTCTAATGAAAGCAGGGCTATTTTACTACTTCTCTCATGTAACTGAAGATGACAGGAATTCAGAAATTTAATAGCTGAACAAATAATGCTTTTTAGTTAGGATTTAACTAAATATTTAACAACTGAAATTGAACTTAAAAGTTATTTTCTTCATCTATGATATTTTAATTGTTTTAATGTCACTTAAGTTATTCCTGGTATTTTCTGACTGATGCTTACCCACAAAGAAAGTAAATATGGGGCATAATCCTTTATGTTTAAATAAAATTACATTTAAAAGGTCCCCATAATATAATATTTGTAGGTACAGGTGCTAAAATTTTTCTGGAAAAAAAATTATAACAAACTATTAACTGTGTTCCCTGGGGTGGGACCCGCAATAGGAGACTTTGTTTTTCTGTATTTTTTGACTTTCTCACCATCAATACTTATTACTCCTTTTTTTTTTTTTTTTAAGTTGGAATATCTAGGTGGTAGGATTACCGGGCATTTTATTGTCTTCTTGAAACTTCTGTATAAAACACAACAACTTAACATGGTGTATTACATGACCAAATCCTAGACTGTAATCAGTAGTTTATTAGTGATAAAAACTGTGAGAGACAAGAGTCTGAAATAGTCCTGAGAAAGAAAGAGCAGGCGGCCACACTGTTAGCTTTTCAGTTAAAGGAACAAGGATCCTTTGAGTTAACGGAGCGTACAGCATACCCTGGCTCACGCTATTGAACAATTATAAATTTGACATTACAAATGTATAAGCAATCAAGAGGACAGAGGCCAACATCTCCAGCCCTCTGGAGCCCTATACGTGGAGGACCTCAGTGCACGTGCTAGGGCTGCAAAAGGGAGGAGTTGTCGAATTTCTCTTTATAGATGCTGAAGCAGCATGGACTAAATTTACATCTGTGTAACAAAGAGGGAATGCCCCTTCCGGAATCTAGTGCTGAAATGGTGCATCAACTTGTTCTACAAGATATTAACAAAAGGTTGAAACATCATCCTTTTCTGGTCTGGCGTGAATTAAAGTTAAATAGCCCTTCTTTCTGCATACATTTTAGGACTTTCAGAGTTAAATGCTGCACCAGTGAATCCATTAGGAGGAACGATAGGTACTGTAAACAAAACAGAAAACTGGAGAACCCAAGAGCACCAACATTGTGTTGGTAACTAGAGTTGGTAGTTTTGAAGAGAATGGGTAACCCACCCATCTCCTAGCAAAGTTCTAACATTAAGCATATTTAAATAATTCAAGGTATTTTTAGAAAATATAGTTTCAGTGGTATTTTTAACATGTTCCACTATCAGAAGAATCTGAAGTACAAGAGCCTGGACAGGTTCTCAGGTTCTACTTCTTTTCATGTCTTAAATTCTCTTTTTAAGGGGCTGGTCTGAGTCACTGCTAGGCAGTCATCTGATTTAATGTTTACTGGAATTAGTTAACTACTATTTCAAATTGCCATGGTTTAGTCTCAGTTTTCCCTAAACCAGGAAACATCTGCACCAATGAAAAATACTTTAGCACTGGGAACCACTGTCAAATGTTACCTGGGAACTGTTAAGTGCTTTGTGGCTATACTCATCCCTCACCTGATGAGGTCCCTTCATCTGGGAAGAAGGAAAGAGACCAGACACTTGCAGGTCCTTCCTCCCCTCCCCCAACTTTGCAAAAACGAAACTGTGGACTGAGAAGGTTACATCATTTGTATTCTAGTTAAAAGAGACATGGACCACTTACATTTGTTTCCCGTATGTACTGCAAGAAATAGACAATACCCAATTTGCAGAGTGCTAGGAAGACTGGTACTTGTGCATCTGGGCTGGCTTCCGCTGCCATGTCATAAAAACGTTTTGCAAGGTGAATATCCTATAATACGGGTAGTAAACCAAAGTTCATTTCTTGTTAAACTAAGTAAAAATAATTACTATTTATATATTAGGAAAGTTTATTTTACCTTTCAAGTTTCATTTTAAAATTTCCCTTACCTAAAGAAAAAAACCCAAGCTTTAATTAGGTAAAATTTGTTTAATTATCTAACTGCTTAATTTTGAAAAACTTAGTTGAAAAATTTAAAAGTTAACTTGTGTTCCCCTGATCTGACATCCCACTTGCTGTGCAGATACGGTGGACACAGCTATATACCTATGCATAACACTGTTAACCTGGAGACTTCCAGGGGTGACCTGTAAGTCTCAAGTTAATATTTTCCTACTTATAACCAGTCAGTGTAAGCAATTCCTGGTTTCAGTCTGCAACAGTGATCTTCAAACTGGGGTAGACATACTCAAAGTTTTCCAAGGGGTGCATGCATGGACAGCGATAAGGGACTTGCATTCTGTGTTTTCCTGTCTTAGATGTATTTCTATAAAGGGCAAAACAAGTCATTACTAATTTTGGCCCAGGTTGGAGTGCTCTGCATTTAGATAAGTGGTAGAATGGGATGGTGGGAGGTGCAAAATTCTCATTTAACAACCTCACTTCTCCCATCCCCTGACTACTGTCAAAGAATACCAAACTCATAGGTAAGAATTCCATGAGACATGGGAAAGAAAGGCTAAACATTAAGACTGACTTTTTCTACATATTTAAATATAAGCAGTTACTTTCAGCTGTTCTCCATACTTGTCCCTAAGGTGAATCCTTTTAGTTAAAAAGAAGAGCACCTTCAAATAAAAGTAACAGCATGGTCAGTGTCTTTGACTTTTTAAAAAATGTAACAAATTTTATTTGTAGTAATATTTCAGAAGACTGCCCTGCATCTCTCTCATCCTCAAGCACACACACATATTGATATCTACACTGTTATATTTAGGATATTAAGCCAAAGAGAGATTCATGAAAACGGAAAAGTATATTTTTCAAGATTCATGATAACGGAAAAGTATATTTTTCAAGATCATGCATCAAACTTTATGTGATCTGCAGACTCTGTGTGGATGATTCAATAGGGTAATTAAATCTTATCTATCAATCAAATCCTGAATTATTTATTCCAATTATAACCAATCCTCATCTTGTTTAATACTTAATATTTTTCTATCTATACTGGATGCTGGACTGATTAGCTTTTAGAGTATGAGTATCTCTTTTATTTAAAAAAACAGAAAACATAAGAAAAGGTGATCATAATGTCTTATAAAAACGAATGAAATTATTCTGATTTTTATACATGATTAATTATTCTTAAAAGCTGAATCCCAGGGTTCCCTCCCCTAATGCTAATCAAAGGAATTCTATCCCTTTTATCATAGTCTTTATTCATAAGAATTTGTATAAGCTTTACATTACAAATTAAATTATGAGAAAAGCACACTGATTAATTTTCTTGTTTTCTTGTCTTACAGCCTATTATAAAAACAGACTGTTATATTACTTTAATTCTGATTGTCTTTAGCAAATTATTACTAAGCGTATAAAAACCATAACTTACAGGTAATCTTTACATTAGGCATCAAACCCATATTACTTTTATTTGAATTAACAAAGTCAGACTTTCTGATAGAAACTAAGTCTGATTTGGCTGACTGATCTGACAATGCAGGGAGGCTTCAACAACTATGTTACATGGCAGAGATTGTCCATGAACTGAACGCACTCAGCCTGCAGCTCCAGATTCTTGATAAAACTATATTCAAGTATCTTATATTAATATAAATGTAAAATATCAAAACTTACATATTGGAATTAAAATACTCAAGTGTAATAAAATAAAAAAGCACTTTGACAAAAAACAGTGCATTAACAAAATGAAATGAACAACCTTCTAGATTTAAAAGCACATAAGGTCACAAAGTGTCTCTAAGTGACTGAATGAGCAAGGAGTATCATTAGCTATTGATAAGCCTTGGGAAAGCCTTTTAGACATCACTCCCAGAAACTGAGAAAGTATGAGTCCAGTGATCAGGGAACACCTCCTTTTGCAAGTCTCTAGTTTCCAAATCTTTGCTTTCAACAGAACTGAACAGAGGCTTAACCAAGTTATCAAGTGACAGATCATTAGAAATAATTTTAATGACAGATCAGTCTGATTTTTGGCATATGTTATGGACTAAATGTTTGTGTATCCCCAAAATTCATATGTGAAACCCTACTCCCTAATGTGATGGTATGAGGAAGTGAGGCCTTTGAGAGGTAATTAGGACTGGATGAGGTCATAAGGGTAGAGCGCTCATGAACGGAATTAGTGTCCTTATCAGAATCCCTAAAGAGCTTGCTGCTTCTCTCTCGCTCTTTCCTCTTGAGAGGACACAGAAGAGGGCCTTCACCAGACACCAAATCTGCTGGCACCTTGATCTTCAACTTCCCGGTCTCCAGAACTGTGAGAAATAAATGCCTGTCGTTCAAGCCACTGCGCTATAGTATTGTCACTGCAGCCCAAACTACCAGGACAGCATACAACTCTAAAGCAGTTTAAAGAATTAAGTGACCTTACTATAATAAAATTCTTCCCATTCCCATATACTTATTTATGCGAACAAGGTTCCAGTCATATATTTATAAAATGAAAACAAGAATTAATGGTAAACCTGTTCCATGATACTTAGGCTAATTTTTAAAAATGCTCTATTTATCTCATTAAAAGATACATTTTCAATAATTACCACAAAAAGTAAAATTTTATCAAATTTATAATATCATGAAGTTGATGAGAACAATAGTATATTAATAACTGACCAACTATGGCTAATAATATCTCAAGAATTTTTCTTAATACTTAAGAGCCTATAATCACAGGAAATAAAATTCAAATTTGAATTTATACACTTTTTTGTTTCAGATAAGCATGATCAGTGATCAGTACATTACACTGGTATACAATTCTGTGGGAATAATGGACTAAAATATAAATTCAGGGAGAAAAGGAAAAGATACTATTTTCATTTAACGAATTTGCTGTGTATTTTTAAAAAATTAATAATGGGGTTATCAAATTATTTTGGTACTTAAAGTAATTTAGTCATTTTATTTATAAAAATGTTAGTGTTTAAAATAGCTAGGACTTAGACCCTTTGAAACTTATGATGAGATATTTTAAATGTCAAATTAAAAATGTGCAAGAGGATACACAGTTTTTCAAAATTATTTTAAGGGTACACAGGCAAAAACTTAAGACCGTGGGTCTAAAGAATGTTAGACTTCATTAGGAAGGTAAAAGAATGAATATATTAAATTCATTTCAAAATAATCTAGAAATGATAGAATTTGGCTATTGATGGACAGTTTCTCAAACAGCAGTTATCAACAGAGGCAGCACTGCTTTTCCATTTTCATGAATCTATCTTTGGCTTAATATCCTAAATATAACAGTGTAGATATCAATATGTGTGTGTGCTCGAGGATGAGAGAGATGCAGGGCAGTCTTCTGAAATATTACAAAACTGTCTCTTAAGTTAGCACCTAAAATCTGAGCACATTCTAAAGCAAACCTATTTCCTATAAAAATGAAGATGTTTCCCCCCAAATCACAATTACATTATCCATACATTTGTTTCAAAGTCACACTCACCTGTTTAATGCCTAGTCCTTTCTCATGCATATATCCCAGGTTAAACATAGCTTGTGCACTGTGCTGCTGCTCAGATGCTAGGCGATAATGAATAAACGCCGTCTCATAATCTACGTCAGTGCCAAATCCATAGAAATGGTAGTCTCCAAGCTTAATTCTAGCCACAGTATAGCCTGAAACAAAAGGTAAATGCAAAACCGCCAATAAATAAGGTGTGTTGAAAACAGACCAAACTCTTATTTCTCCTCCTGCTAACATGTTTATATAAAATAAATGTTAATTTGTAACACACGAACTTTGTAACAAATTCTTCAGCCAACATAGAAATTCGGTAAAAATTTAACTAGAAGGGTTGCTTTTCCGAAGAAGGCTTTTGTAATAGTCAGGGAGAGGTAAAACAAAGTGGGTGTAATCTCTATTTCACTAATAATACTCCTCAGATGATCAATCACTCTACTCTGTCATTTAACATTTTAAAATAATTCAACTGGGGACTTCCCTGGTGGCGCAGTGATTAGGAGTCCGCCTGCCGGTGCAGGGGACATGGGTTTGATCCCTGGTCCAGGAAGATCCCACATGCCGCAGAGCAACTAAGCTCGTGCGCCACAACTACTGAAGCCTGCATGCCTAGAGCCCACGAACCACAAGAGAAGCCACCCAATGAGAAGCCCGTGCACGGCAAAGATGAGAAGCCCCTGCTCACAGCAACTAGAGAAAGCCCACACGCAGTAACAAAGACCCAAGGCAGCCAAAAATAAATAAATAAAATAAATAAATTTATTTAAAAAATAATAAAATAAAATAATTCAACTGGACCATTGTTTAGGCTTGGAGAAAGGGACAGGCAGACGATGTTGATAGTAGTATGTGTGAGAAAGAACTATTCAAATAAAAAGGAGTGGGGAAAGGCTGAAATCTTAGGTTTTACACCTATAGTCTATTACACGTTCTATTCAGTTCTCATTTAATACAACATACTAGCCTCCAACTAAAAACCAAAGAGTAAAGCATAGTATGATATAAATGTCCAGTACGATAGAAACCTTGCAGTTCAACTTAGAAACCCTGGGACTGGAACTTCCATTTTAAGAATGAATACCAATCATGAAAGCAAACAAGTTAAGCTATAGTTAGTATCTCTGCTTAATTTTAAAGTGGTGAATGACATGATTTAATCTTTATGTGAGATTAAAAACAAACAAAAAACAATAAAGAAAGGTCCCTGGGTAAAATTCTTATCCTAGAATTAACCAACCACTCACCTTGTGAGGCGGCCCGGTTCCAGTGTAGCAAAGCTCTGGGATAAGTTTCATTCTCACCTACGATGGTTGCTTCTCCTACAAGGAAAGTTGAAATACAAATCAGGTGTTTAAGGAAAGGCCCTAGACTTTTAGGCTTTATCTGCAAACCAGGGTGGATACATGGAGCATAATTTAAATAAGTACTGGGATATAACAAATATTAAATGAAAAAACTATTGAAATTAAACAAGTATGGGAATAAAATACTGAGTTCAAAGGAATCATTGCATTCAGGGCAACACTACTTCCTGAGACATATTTTCACCACAGAACCAATAACGAGATTACTGAAACACTAGAGATCTACATACCACTGGAAAAGCAATGTTTCTGCATCTGCTGTAGTTTGAAAAATGTATTTACTGAAAGCAGTTAATTTTATGATGGACGTCAAATCCATTTCTATTGTCAACTGTATAAAACTAACTTTGATGGCTTAGAGATCTGAGGTAAAATAGCTTGAGCATGTGTGCTGTTATGTTCTAGTTATAATAATAGAGAAGTATCTTTGTGGCTTTCCTTTTTAAACAGGTTAACCCAAGGCAGGACTAAAATGAACCTTACTCTGATCGAGAATGAAGGCTGCATTGCTTTGTGCCACTTCATAGCCTTGCTCCGCCAGCAGGAGGTACTGGATCACTGCGGCATTGTAGTCACCATCTTTATAGCTGTTATAGGCAGTCATGAGCCTCTCAGACCACCGGCCCCGTTCACATACATTCTTAAACAACTAAAAAAACAGGAAAAAATAATCAATACAAAATTAAGAAAGATATGTTGGAAAATCATTTTTGCACTTTGGCTATAAGCAATTGTTAAGCTTGCTCTCTCAATCAATCTCTGGCAGTTTTACTAAGTATATATATAAAAGTCTGGGATATTTATTTGAAGCTTTCACCTAGTCTTTAGAACAGGTTTATAAAAATAACAGCAAACAATTACATACCATTTACTCTGGCCAGGCACTATCCTAGTGATTTATGTATAGTATGTATATTGACTCACTTACTCCTCCCATGAGGGACCACTCTCTTATGAGGTAAGTCCTAGTAACAAACAGCTTCATTTTACAAGCGAGGAAACTGAAGCATAGAGTGGTTTAGAAACTTTGCTAAGCGTTTCACAATGTCCTTCTAAAGTGCCAATTACGAGAAAGCTAACAACGTTCACTTAACATACACTTTTTGATGCTGACCATGTCTCAGATACTGTCTTAGGTGTTAGACTGTAGACAATAATATCTGCCCTTATAAATGCTGATTCCAGGAGGGAGAGACAAATGGAATAAGTGTGATTCTAACACACAGACCCTCAGAGCCTTCTTTCAGTATACCAGTGCTAGTTGGCTAAGTCTGTTTCTACTCTAGAAGAAATCATGCAAAGAAAACCAGAATTAAAACAGTAGGATTGGGGGTGGGGCAGGAGGGAGGTCCAAGAGGAAGGGGATATATGTATACATATAGCTGATTCACTGTTATACAGCGGAAACTAACACAACATTGTAAAGCGATTATACTCCAATAAAAAAATAAAACAGCAGACTTTCCTACGGGGCAAATTAATTTCCTACATACAGGTTGGTAGAAAAGCCCTTACCTCCACTGCGGTGTGACATGATCGCATTACACCTGTGCCGCTGGCATGCATCTGAGCTAGGTTATAGAAAGCCAAGATATGGCCTCCCTGAGAAGCTAAATTAAAATACTTCAAGGCCTGTTTATAATCCCTCTTGACTCCAATGCCATCTGTAAGGAAAATTACACGAGAGGTTAGGAATAGTCTTAAATAAGATTTAGCTGAAGCGTCAGAGAAGCCTTACATAGGAATAAAACTAAATGAAATTCAGAATTCTTACTCTGGAAAGATGTGAATCTTATTAATATAGATTTGTACATCAATACAGATTAATATACTCTACAATGAAACACAAGATGCACACATCATTGTATTGGGAGAACATTAATCAGCTAGAAATTCGATAGCTCTCACTTCCATATCATAGTGGCATCTAGAGGAAAATAGGTAATTTAGATTTGGTGTGTCCATCATTAATTCCAACGTTACTTACTATAGTACATGGAGCCAAGCTGTAGCTGCCCATCCACCCAGCCTTGTTCAGCAGCTTTCTGGAAATACTTCAGTGCCAGATCATAATTCTGTAGAAAAAGAGGTCATATGATCACATGGTAAGAAAGTTCAAATGGCTGATATACTCAGAAGTCAGGAGATTCATTCATAAAAAGAATTAACAAGGCATACAGAAAATATTCTTAAAATCATTAAAAGGATGACCTTCTAATTTTTTATAATACAAAGACGGTAATATTTTTTAAGTCATCAGGGATTAACATTTAGGACTGTTAAAAAAAGCAAATATACTCTTTTGTGAAACAATTTGCATGTCTGCTCTCAGAAAGCATAAACAACACTAGTAGAACAGCCGGCCAGAAATTAAGAAACAGTCATCGTATCTTTTCGATTAACCAACTAACCCTTTTAAACCTCAATATTTCTAATATTAAATAAGAAAAATTCTCTCCTTATTTGTTCTTTCCTGGGTAGCTTATCAAACATTATATGATTATTATATTTCAAATATCAGACATATCCCCAAAGAAAAATTAAAACAAAGGTCACTACTGGATTTCAGTACCCTAAAATGACTAGAAGGAATAAAAATGAGACCACATTACTGTCTTTTGTGCTAGGAAATACGTACAGATTAGAATTCTATACCTAGCTCTTAGTTTCGGGCCCAAATTAAAAGAACGTATTGCTTGGAGAGACCACACAGAGATGAGGATCCAGGAGCATCCAACGTGAGCAAGTAGCACAGAAGAATGAAGAGCAATGGCCCAGGAAAACCAAGACAGCCCCCGGGAACAAAGAGTTCAAGTAAGGTAGAACCAAAAAACGTCCTGTGGGGCTGACACTGAGGAGGTTACTGGTGAGCTATGTAGAGCAGTTACATGAGGTAAAAGCCTGACTGTTGAGAGCTGAAGAGTGAATGGTAGCAGCTCACACAGTTCATTCTCTGGGGAAACGTGGCTTTGCAGGAAAGGGCTGGAGAGAAGAGAGGTGGTAGCTAGAAGGGCAAGGGGTAGAACAGAAAGCTTTTCTCCCTCTACATGGGAGGACTTAAGAATTTTCTTAGGCTTGGGTGAAGAAATAGCAGGGAGATATTTAAGTCTGGGAGAGATGGCAGAGTAGGTGGGGTAGAGAGCATAGATGGAACAATGAGAAACAGCTTCATACCTTAAGGAGAAGGTGCCAGAGACACAGCTATTCTAAGAAGGCAGCTGCTATGGTGGGATGGGGTAAGGGGTGGTAGGGAACCAAACTCAGAGTTTCAGCTTTGCTTATAATGAAACGGCCTCACCTGGGCTGACTGGGAGCTAGTTAAGGAATACTTCCCTATCTCACCAGCTGACGGCTCATTAAAGTCAGACGTCAGATTGAAGACTTACAACTTGAACTCCTCTCCCGTAGAGGTAAGCCATTCCAAGCCCACTCTGTCCAACTGGGTTGCCCTGCCAATCAGAGACAAAGTGAAAGATTCATTACAAAATAGGCAAGAATAAATGACTGCAAAAGAAATAATTTACAAGCATATTCAAAACATGTTTTAGTACTTTTCAATTTAAAACTAAATTTTCTCCTTCCCATCAGACTAAACATGATACTGAGTTTTAGAGATTTGACTTTCAGTAATTGCTGAAAAAGAGTAAATAGTAAATTCACTTACAATTAACTTTTGGTGACTTACCTTATGACTATCTGTTTCATGAATTTATGATATAAAACATGACATGCATTTAATCTTTTCAAAATTAAAAGTAGGTCATTGTTTTTCTTTTTGGTAGTTTTTCACTGGTAACTTCCCACCCCAATAAAGAAGATGCTGCCATGGGGCAGAATCAACGAATTAATATTGGGATCAGGTGGCAAGGATATGCTTAAGACTGTTGGAATGTTGTGGAGCAAAGACAATCATTGTTTTGAGACCGAAAAGAGAAAAATCTAGTATTCACCTAAACTCAGAAGGACAGAGCCATCTTTAAAAAAAGTGTCACAGTGCCCCTTTGGGAAACACTCCACTGACATTTGGGACTACAGTAACATGTACTAGTTGACAAAGAGGTCAGTGTACACACTGGAGCCAGAGGATCTTAAATATTCATAGGCAGCTTTCTCTGGGCCAAAGAAAGCCTAACTTATGTATCATGGTTATCAAAACCACCCAGTCATGTAAGCTTTAAACCTCAAGTTGCAACACAAATAGGATAAATTATATAACACCCAATTCCATTACTAAAATCATTATTTCCCTGATCAGGAAACTTCTCAATGAAATTGAAACAGAGAATTAATATTCAATAATCCAGTCCCTAAAAAAAATACATACTGCTTTTCACCGAGTAGGTTTTTTCTAGCCAATTCATCCATATGAATCATACTTACATAAGCACTTCCAATAATTCATGAAGTCGATTATGACTAACCCCCTTAACATAATAAACTTTCTTATGAAAATAATAGTAATATGGTACACATTTCAATATACTGAGTCATGAAGTCTTACCATGTCAGCAGCTTTTTTAAAGTAGTGAAGAGCTGTCTCATTACTCTGAGGTACAATATCACTTCCCTCTGAATACATCTGAAAAACAGACCCCAATTTCAATATGAGCTGTAACCTTCTCTCCAATTACATTCTTCTCCTATCTCAGCTCATTCTGGGTTTTCTTAGATTTCATGGAATCTTTCAAAAAAGTTTAAAATTCCCCACAAGATATTTTAGAATTAAAAGCAAAACCTTAAAAGTAGACATTTTTTATATATTCTATGTCATGTCAAATTAATGACTTATCTATAAACATGAATATATAAAATCAGTTCACTGATCAAACTCAAAAGAAGAAATCTTTTTTATTAACTACAGTTATTTTATTTTATTTTTGAAACATCTTTATTGGAGTATAATTGCACTACAATGTTGTGTTAATTTCTGCTGTATGACAAAGTGAATCAGCTATATGTATACATATATCCCCATATTCCTCCCTCTTGCGTCTCCCTCGCTCCCACCCTCCCTATCCCACCCCTGTAGGTGGTCACAAAGTACTGAGCTAATCCCTGTGCTATGCAGCTGCTTCCCACTAGCTATTTTACATCTGGTAGTGTATATATGTCCATGCCACTCTCTCACTTCGTCCCAGCTTACCCTTCCCCCTCCCCATGTCCTCAAGTCCATTCTCTACGTCTGCATCTTTATTCCTGTCCTGCCCCTAGGTTCATCAGAACCATTTTTGTTTTCTTAGATTCCATATACATGTGTTAGCATACGGTATTTGTTTTTCTCTTTCTGACTCACTTCACTCTGTATGACAGACTCTAGGTCCATCCACCTCGCTACAAATAACTCAATTTCATTCCTTTTTATGGCTGAGTAATATTCCATTGCATATATGTGCTACATCTTCTTTATCCATTCATCTGTCGACGGACACTTAGGTTGCTTCCACGTCCTGGCTATTGTAAACAGCACTGCAATGAACATTGTGGTACATGTCTCTTTTTGAATTATGGTTTTCTCAGGGTATATGCCCAGTAATGGGATTGCTGGCTCATATGGTAGTTCTATTTTTAATTTTTTAAGGAACCTCCATACTGTTCTTCATAGTGGCTGTATCAATTTACATTCCCACCAACAGTTCAAAAGAGTTCCCTTTACTCCATACCCTCTCCAGCATTTATTGTTTGTAGATTTTTTGATGATGGCCATTCTGACTGGTGTGAGGTGATACCTCATTGTAGTTCTGATTTGCATTTCTCTAACGATTAGTGATGTTGAGCATCCTTTCACGTGTCAAAAGAAGAAATCTTAAACCCTGAGACAAATCTTTCTTCTCATTCTGTCCCAGCGCAAATGGTTGAACAATTGCTTGGGATAAGCGATTAAACGAGGAAAAGAAGAGCCGATAGCAATGTCCACCTTCCTTTCTCCTCTACCACTGCTTTCCCCATGATAAGATGCAGGGTATGTCTTAAATTCAGGAAAGGAAATAACTAAAAGGTTATCTTAAAAGGTTTCAAGCACTGAATGTCTATATAGTACCAGGTACGGGAACTGACAAAAGGGCCAGGAGAAAGGAAAACTGAATGACCAGTAGTACTGTTTTTATCAATGTAAGTATTAAGGAAATAAGTAAAGAAAATCTTTTTTTGAGATAAGGAAAATTAGTAAATCAGAGCAAGAATCGAGAGGGCTGAAATGAAAAGTTGTTAAATGCTAACAAAAATAGATAGGCAGTGACTTCCCTGGTGGCACAGTGGTTAAGAATCCACCTGCCAATGAAGGGGACACGGGTTCGAGCCCTGGTCTGGGAAGATCCCACATGTCGCAGAGCAACTAAGCCCGTGAGCCATAACTACTGAGCCCACGTGCCACAACTACTGAAGCCCACGTGCCTAGAGCCCATGCTCCGCAACAAGAGAAGCCACCGCAATGAGAAGCCCGTGCACCGCAAGGAAGAGTAGCCCCCGCTCGCCACAACTAGAGAAAGCCCACGCACAGCAACAAAGACCCAACACAGCCATAAAGAAATAAATGAAAAAAAAAAATAGGCAATACCAATTTCTATGCTGTAACAGGAAGTCTAAATGTAAAGTTCTCAGGTCCCAAATTACTAGCTGTGGCAAATACTGGTTAGATCTTCTCTTTGTAAAAGCTTTTGAGATATAGTCTATCTGAGCCTCCTAACCTTAGGACTTGGCTATAGATGAAAATATCCATTGGTTTATAATGTGTTAATTTTCAAAATAATGAAAAAAGGAAGTTTTGAGGTTATGCCATGACATATGGAATCTATTCATTAAGTATCTAGACTTAAAGGTTCCCTTGCTTGAGAAAAGAACTGCATTGAGACGTGGGTGATGGCTATCATATTTAAGACAATTAAAAGGTTTGCAGACACATTTCAACACACTCTAAATGTCTCTTATTCAGCATGAAAGTAAACAGGTAATTATGACAGACTTAGCAAAAAACTGCACAGCATAAAGAATAAATTCCTTATTACTGTGTATAATACACAGAAAGTAGGGGTGCAGACAGTGATAGCTAACTTCGATGGAGAATTAACATACTGACAAGCAAATGCTATGTTACCTTTAAGTTACTTAAGAAAATGCCTCAGAATAGCACTTATCTTAAGACAAGATATCATACGCTTGTATTGGAAATTTTATTTCCAGCTTATATTTGGTAAATTGTAGACGATGAATACAATACGTGCTTACTATGTGAACACCTCTTGCTATTACAGAAAATGTTCACAGGATGTACAGTACCTTTCCCAAGAAGGCCATGGCATGAGAATTGCCAGCATTAGCTGCTAAATTGAAGTAGTCAAATGCTCTCTGTGAGAAAGGAATTTATGAAAATTATTAGTTGTTAATAGAACCTGCCCTTGGCTTTTAACCAAAATAATTACCACACGAACATTTTAAAAAATCTTGTTATACTGCAGTATATCTCAGTTTAAGTAAATGACAACACAACGTCTCCTGGATGTCTGAGGTACCCACCCCACTTCCCTCTCATATCCAATCCATCACTAAGTCCTATTTCTTTCACCACCAAATACTGACACATCTTGAATCCATCTACCATCCTCCATTCCCATAATTCTAGTGTAAGCTGCATTATCTCTCAGCAGAACTTCTGGAATGCTCCCCTCCCTGATCTTTCTGCTTTTATTCTTGGGGTCATCCAAAGCAACTGTTCTTAAATCTCAACATGCTGGTCCTTCCAGCCCCTTGAAGTGCTGCAGGGAATACACTGACGTGACCAGACACTGTTTATCTCAGTACTGTTTCACCTTGTTCCCTGCACTCTGGGTACACCAGCCATGTTCCTTCCTGCCTCAGGACCTATACACATGCTGTTCTTTTTGGCCTGGAATGATCGTATTACCTCCAAGGTTCAACTTAAATGTCATCCACATCTCTTCAGAGACAAGTGCCACCTCCCCCTCATTAACCTATCATTGGACTCATTAATTCTCCTTTGTAACAATAACCACAATTTATTACATATTTGTTAGTGTGATCATTTAAAAATTACCTAATGCTTCTATTAAACTTGAAGCTCTGTAAAGGTAAGGACCAAGGGTAAGGTCCAGCATTGTATCCTGAATGCCTTGCAGTGAATGGGACCGGTGGTACTCAAATATTAGTTGAATTCATGCAATTATATATTGGGAATTCCTTTTCTTCTGTGAAAATTTATCACTGTGTAATTGTTTCACAGGTAGGCAGCATACACCACCAAGAATATCCCAAAACTTGTTGTGTAATGGTATGTAGCAAATTCTTAACCAGAATTCTGTTCTCTCACCTGACACTTTTTTACTAACCAGTTCATCTGATGCTTCACTGGCCGAATGACATGTAATTTTAATGACCTAAAGACACTTAAAGTTGTCAAAATGCTGTTTGAATAATAGTTTTAAAAAGCATCAATATTTGGTATAGTTTTAGTGATAAATGTATTTTGTTACAAATTAATTCTTAAAGTTGATATAATATAGTGCTTGAAATAACCTTAATCAGAATACTTAACTGGTGTGGTAGAAAAACAGTTTCATTAGTTTGAAGAACATTTATTGAGAACTTAATATTATACATGCTAGGCACTGCCAGGTGCTGGGAATGAAGTGGCAAACAAGGCAGACATAGTTCATGCTGTTTTGGACCTTATATTCTAGCAGGGGAAACAATTACATAATTAACTAATTTATAATGGACAAAGGCCACAGGGAATACAGATTTTCAGAAGTCATAACTGTGGTCCATGACCTATTCTTGAAGTGGGGTTGTGGTCAGTGGAGACATTCAGGGGAAGAGATCCTGGAATTGAGTTCTGGAGAATGACTAGGATTGTTATGTGAATAAAGGAGGTGGGATAATAACATTCACTCTCGTCAGAGGGACTGGCCTTCCAGAAGTCCGGAGACAGGGAGGTTCTTAATATTTTCAAAGACCTGAGAAAAGGTCCGTGTGCCTGTGACTCAGAAAGCAAGGGGCTGGTGAGGTAAATAGAGACTGGTACAAGGCCTTGGAGGTCATGTTAAAGGTTTTGGTTTCCAAGCTACTAGAAATCACAGACCACTCAAGAGAGTTTTAAGCAATGGAGCTGCACGATCAGATGCACAGTTTACAAAGACAGGCTATTGCTTAGGAAATGCAGGCGGGTAATTATTCACACAAGTGATACGTATATTGATGGCAACAAGGGAAGAGACGAGCGATACACAGGACAAAAAGCAGACCGAAGTTGGTGAGTGGATATGGATCTGACCACTATAGTTGTACACTCCTAATTTCTCACAAACTCAACACTGAATTTTCCTCAGTTCTAGGAAATATTTTCCAATAGGAGTTTTCTAAGACATACTTCTATCACAATACCTATAGAAAACCAAGACACTGTTGATGCATTTTCGGCCGTATTGAGAACTAGGTTTTGGAATTAATGAAACCTTTCCCATCACTACGAGGTATGATCACATTTTTGTTCCTCAGTTTCCTCAGGGGTTAGATCTTGAAAGCTCATTTGTGATGTTACCAACATCCATTAATCACAAAGCTTGATACTGTCACTGACTTAGCAAGAAATATATCTGGAGCATCATTTCTTGCTACAATATGAAATGTAAAGCCCTAAGAACAGGAAGGTTACCTGATGGTTTTGTTCTACTCCACGGCCTCCGTGCAGATGCAGCTGTCCCAGACCAACCTGAAAATGAAAAAGGAGGCAAGAGTAAATGGCAGCACCTGCCTCTGGCATGTAATGAAATTAGACCAACAAGAAACCATTTGGTCACAAAAAAAGGTTTCTGTTCACAACACAGAAAATTAAACATTTAGTCTTAATTCCCTAAGATATTACTCTAACTTACATTTTTTGTTTGTTTTAAAGACTCTTTTGATGTGGACAATTTTTTTTTTTTTTTTTTTCGGTATGCGGGCCTCTCACTGTTGTGGCCTCTCCCGTTGCGGAGCACAGGCTCCAGACGAGCAGGCTCAAGCGGCTATGGCTAACGGGCCCAGCCTCTCCGCGGCATGTGGGATCTTCCCGGACCGGGGCATGAACCCGTGTCCCCTGCATCGGCAAGCGGACTCTCAACCACTGCGCCACCAGGGAAGCCCGATGTGGACAATTTTTAAGTCTTTACTGAATTTGTTACAACATTGCTTCTGTTTTATGTTTTGGTTTTTTGGCTGAGATGCATGTGGGATCTTAGCTCCCCAACCAGGGACTGAACCCACACCCCTTGCACTGGAAGGCGAAGTCTTAACCACTGGACCGCCAGGGAAGTTCATATCCTACATTTAAAAAAAAACTAAAAATGTCCGCTTTTAGTTGCAAAGTATCCTGAAATAGAGGTGAAATAAAGGCATTTCCACACAAACTAAAGAAAAGTTCAAATCTTTTGAACTCAAGAGTATTCTTTAAGAGGGAAAATTATCCTGGGAAACTTGGAGATGCAGTAAGAAATAAAGAACAAGAGAAATGTAAATTTGTGAGTAAATCTAAATTGGATGGACTATATAAAATAATAGTATCTTGTGGGGTTCAAAAACATATAGGATTAAAACACAGACAAACTCAAACCAAAATAGGGTAAGAAAGGAGAGAAAAAGGAACTTGGAAAAGCAAAATAAAAGTGAGATAGAAAATTGAAACTCAAATATATCACTAATTACTCTACTTAAAAGACTGAATGGATGAAGAAAAATGAACAAAACTAGTCATATGATGCTTGCAAGAGACATACCTTAAACATTAGAAGGTTGAAAGTACAAGATAGAAAAGATATTCTGGGTAAATACTAACCAAAAAAAAGTAGTGTAGCTATGCCAGTTATCAGGCAAAATACAACTAAAGTAAAAAATATTTCTGGAGATAAAAGAGGTCATTTCATGATACAAAAGTTAGCTCAACAGAAAGATAACAATATTAAGTTACGCATCCACATGGCTTAAAATCTATAAATCAAAACTGATGAAACTAAAAGGAGAAAGAGACAAATCCACAATCAGAGTGGAAAATTTCAGCAATATTGTCTCAGCATTTGACAGAAAAAGCAGCCAAATTCAGTAGGGATTCAAAAGATTTGAACAGTAGGATTAAGAAACACGACAGTTGACACATATCAAACACTACACCCAACGACTGTAGAAATTCACATTGTCTTTAGCCCACAGAATATTTGCCCAAACTGACCAAGATGGGGCATCAAGCAAGTTTCAAGAACTCTAACAACTGAAGTCATACAGAGCATATACTGACTACAGTAGATTAAGCCAGATATCAACAACAAAAAAGGTAAGCAGAAAATTCCCATGTACAGTTGTCCCTTGGCATCCATGGGGGACTGGTTCCAGGAACCCCACAGATACCAAAATCTGTAGATGCCAAGTCCCTTATATAAAACGGCATAGTATGTGCACGTAACCCATGTACAACCTCCCGTACACGTTAAATCATTTCTAGATTACTTATAATACTTAATGTAAATTCTACGTAAATAGTTGTCAATACAATGTAAATACTACGTAAATAGCTGTCAGTGTGTGACAAAGTTTGCTTTTTGGAACTTTCTGAAAAAAAAAATTGTTTTCAAATTTTTTGATCCACAGTTAGTTGAATCTTTGGATGCAGAACCTGCTGTTACAAAGGGCTGACTGTATGTGGAAACTAAGCAATTCATTTCTAAATTACACCCGGGTCAAAAGAAATCACGATGAAAATTAGAGCTAAATATAATGAAAATATGATAGTGGGAGAATGTATTATACTAGCTATCAAGTTCTATAAAGCTACGAAAATTTGAGACAGTATTTGCACAAGACATGTACAAGAAAATGCAGAGCATTATTTGTAACAGCCCAAATCTGGGAAGAATAAAATGGATAAATTGTGGTAGTTTCATACAATGAAATACTATATAGCAATGCAAATGAATGAATTACAGCTATGTGAAAACACATGGATTGATTTCACAAAAACATAATGCTGAGTAAAAGAAGTTGATACCAAAAAAATGCTGTATGATTTATTTTTACGTAAGACTCCTTCAAAAACAGGCCAAACCAATCTATGGTGTTAGACGCAAGCTCAGTGGTTACCTACAGGCAAGAGGAAAGAGTTAGGGAAGAAGAGTTCCAAAGAGGGGCTTCTAGGGTCCTAGTTACACCACACAAGAGGCTCCCTTGCTGATAATTCATTGAGCTGTACTTCAGTTTTGTGTACTTTTCTGTATTCATGTCATAACTCAGTAAGTAAAAAAAAAGAAAATGATATACTATACCATACACTTTTTTCTTTAACTTGAGATTTTCACTTAATACACTGAAATCAGCTTTCTACATTAAGTAGTATTCTGCATAATTTTTAATGACCGCATAGAATTCCATTATATTGGAGTGTCATATTTGAGCCAATTCCCTATTGTTAAGCATTTAGAGTGTTTTGAATTTTAATTGGTGTCATATAAAAGAAAGATGTATAATCAGAAGAGACAACTTTATTTTAATTTCCATGAGCTAAGATACGGCTAAAGTTTTTTTCTTTTTTAAAAAAATATTCCCTTCTATTAGTCTGAAAATTAACTGTTCTTAAAACAGTTCTTAACTGTTCTTAAAATGGAGAACTTCAGTGAAGTTCTCCTTTTTATTTTAATATCATCAAAATAACCAATGAAACAGCATATTATACATGATACTTTGATGTACTGAATATATCATACAGTTTACATTAAACAAGCCTACTTCTGTCCTTGACCTTGAGAAAATTATAGTCTAAGATAAGGAAAGGAAACAGGGATAGCTCTGAAGAGCATCTGAAATTCCAAATGTGCCAGAGACTTTTTGTTTGGGGGGGTGACAGTTTCCATCCTGGGTGACCCCCGGAAGAGCCTTCATCACCACCGCAACGCCGCTCCATTTAAGCAGCAGTTTCCAAATGGGGTGCACAGCGGAGTCTCCCCGGCCAGCTTTCATGGAACCATCAATATGCCTGGGCCACATCCCAGGTGAGTCCAAAGGGAAGGTCGTGAGAGTGTGGTAATCATGTAGCTAATAATAGCTCCGTGAAAATGTTATAGATATAAGTGCTTGCCCCCAGAGGCTGTCGCATACAAGGCAGTAAGATCTCGCGGGAGATGTTTAAACACATACCTGTGCTTGCACATCACCTTTTTCAGCTAAGAACTGGTAATACTGAATCAAATCTTCTTCAAGCATTCCACTGTTCATTCCTGGATTTTCCACCTCGTCAGGCAGCCGTATTCTCTGTACTACTGAGCCTCCCGTCAGTGAGATATCACTAGCAACTGAAATGTGGACAAAGTAATGATGGGGATGAAAGTCAGAGGGACTGTCCCACAGGGGGAAGTACAATTCCAGCTGCCAAATGCTGACAGACACTATGTTAAAGGAAATTGTTTCCACAGTGGTCTATAGAGTACAAAATAGTAATCTAAATTCAGGGTTTTTTTTCCCCACATAATATTAAGAAGTGGAACCCAAAGCAAATTTTTGAAAAGTACTTCTTAATCAACTAGTGTAAAGATGATTCTACTTGAGAGAAACAGTCACAGTATTTCAAGTAGTACAATGAAAATAGATGTATTTAAAATTAATTCTGTTTGGATTCTTTTTTGGTTTTGGTAAGGTGAAAGGTAAAAAGGTATATACCATGATTAGCAACAAGACGATAATGAGTCAGTGCAGATTCACAGCTCTGGAGGACCCCAATGCCAGCCCAGTATCGGTAACCCTGTAATACAACTTCAGGTGAGAAGAAGGCAGTTTCACATGCTTCAGTGGCATTCTTGTGGGAACAAATAAAGCTAACTACAGGCAGAATGTAATTTTGCTGTCCTTTGATCCAAGTACTTGGCTACATCATTTATCCTGAGTTTTACGTTGAGGTAACTTATTCAGCAACTTCAACAGCCAGGCTAAGAACTAGGAAATAAATAATAAAGTTCCAAGAGCAATCAAAATAGATGCCATCAACTTTATGTAATGCAGTGTGCCCATTTACCTATAAGAGGAAATTGCTTGGGCTCTTAGAATAGATTTCAATTTTACTTCAGATACAATTTTAACAAAAACAGGTTAATCTTCCAAAGTAGCTCTTAAAGAAGGAACAAATTAGCAAAATAGGGAAGACAAGAGACTACTAGAACAGGCACAGTAATACCAGCAATAAATGACTTCAGAATAAGGGGGAAGATAGCTAATTATAAAGAGCATAAGACAGAGCTCTCTGGAGCCATTTAGCACAGACTCAAATAGCTTTACCAATTTTAACAATCCTTAGGGAATGACTGTATAATAACATGTATTTTTTTTTTAACTTTTTAAAAAAAATAAATTTATTTATTTTTGGCTGCGTTGGGTCTTCATTGCTGCGCACAGGCTCTCTCTAGTTGCGGAGAGCGGGGGCTATTCTTTGTTGCAGTGCGTGGGCTTCTCATTGTGGTGGCTTCTCTTGTTGCGCAGGATGGGTTCTAGGTGCATGGGCTTCAGTAGTTGTGGCTTGCGGGCTCTAGAGCGCAGGCTCAGTAGTTGTGGCGCAAGGGCTTAGTTGCTCCGCGGCATGTGGGATCTTCCCGGACCAGGGCTCGAACCCATTTCCCCTGCATTGGCAGGTGGATTCTTAACCACTGCACCACCAGGGAAGACCCATAACATGTATAATATTGATACTTAATGTTCTTGTTTTGTAGCCACCATTTAAGGAGATTGATAAGTAGTTTAAAAAGATTTGTGTCAAAAATATCTAATATTTCTTGAAAATTCATCTAAAAATAACTTTTCAATTACTGTTTGAGGAATAAACGTTCCTGGAGATTAAACAAACAAGTGAAAAAGACTTCA
Organism: Globicephala melas; assembly: GCF_963455315.2. Lineage (NCBI taxonomy): Eukaryota > Metazoa > Chordata > Mammalia > Artiodactyla > Delphinidae > Globicephala > Globicephala melas. The sequence continues at coordinate 156,017,100 of NC_083315.2, forward strand.
AAATTAGTAAGGAGTGTTTCAGAAACCTAGAGCAACACCCTTGTTTTTCACTTACTGAAACTCCTTCAGCAGTTTCCCTCTGTAACAGGACTAAGCCCAAGCTCCCTGGTGTGATGTACAGCTGTTTACATGAATCCTGTCTACCTGTCCTGTTGACAGACTACCTGGCATTCTATTTTCCAACGTTTTAGTTGCTCCTTTCTTCAGAAGTATCTCCTTCCAATGCCAGTATGGGTGAGGTGCCTTTTAGGTGATTCCCTGACATTCTCATGCTGTATTGTAACGACCTCCTTACTCACGTCTCCCTTTCTACATTAAAAGTTTGTTGTGCGATAGTATTATATCTTACTGATCTTTGGAATTCTAATGACAAGTATTCAGTAAATATTTTTGGAATACACATAGGGAAAATTATCCAGGATCTACCCAATTGGCCAGAAAACTAGATTTTCCTTCTTTGTTAAGTGTCATAATCCCATCAATGACCAGGCCTAAAGACCCCTCCAGATTTTGGACTGGTTTCTCTGCTTTCAGTCTCATTTCTGCTCAATCTATTCTTTACATTCCTGCACGAACTTACATATTCATTTGGAACAGTAATATGGGTCAGAGGTCATGTGGACTCACCCAAAGTCAATTTATAAAGTAGAAGGCAGATTAAACACCTCAGCAAAAAAAAAATGTGGTGGAAAGATTCTATATTTTAACACTAAGCCGTTTAAGTGATCAACACTATCAGGTAATACATAAGAAATACTCTGTAATGAACTTTATAGGACACTGGTTATTTGTATATTTAGTCCTTCATCTATTTAAATGTAAAATCTGTCATAACCCAATCTAAAAAATGATTCTGACAAACAATTCCAACTTATAGAAAACTGAAAAAGAACCATTTATCAGATTTCTATTTTAAGGGAAATCAGCCAAACTAATCATTTTAAAGACAAACTGTGGACTCTACCAATTTTCATCCACACGTAGATTCAACTGCTGTATCCATTAACAAGAAGCTGAAGGACATTCAATTGAAATTGGGTCTTAATGAATATAAGTAAATTTCAATCATGAAATCTAGAAAAGTTGCGGCCACTTGTAAACCAACTATTCAATATTATTAGCCTTCAATTTAAATCTTACTTACCAAAACCATGTGGGCTATTAGGTTGCCCCCAAGAGCTCCGAAAGTATAATAAACAAGGGCCTGTGAAAGAACAAAAGATGCTTAACTCAACATAGTTACATATTTACCCAATTCAAATTATAATATACAATAAAGTTTTAATAATATTACCTTTGCCTGACTTGAATTAACACCAAGTCCAGAAGCATAGAGAAAGCCAAGAGCCTGAAACAAAATGATAAAAGGCAGACAGTTTTATGAACCATGAAAAGATGCAAGAATCTTTAAATGCTAAAAGATTTGAACAGTTGCAAATATGCACAGCTGTGGAATTAAAAAGCCTCAGAAATGCATTCAAGGTTTTACAAATTACACAATGAAATATAACTTTAAGCAACTAAAAAAGCTTAGCTTGAAGATTAAAGACAATTTAATAAAACATCAACTAGAAAACTGAAGCTGAACACATTTAAATATGACCTTTACTTGATTCTTGATGAACAGCTATTATGAAAACAAAATGTCTCCTATACCATTACATCAACATATTATCTATGTGAAGGGTGATACACAATGATAGTGGGTAAGAGATTACTAAATAAGCTATTGCAGGAATAAAAAGAGGCAGCAAGGGGCTAAGTTGAAGGGATCAAGGGAGAAAGGTCACTTTACAACACTAGAGCATACACAGTTTTCTTAAAAAATCCCAACCAACCAAACAATGTATTGGTAAGGTTCTACCCTCTGCCCTCTGAGGATTATCCCTGATGACATGAAAGCATAAGCTAAAGTTGTAAACGCAGGTGCTATTCTCATCAAAAGCCACGAGCTCTTCTACATTTCCCAGCCTCCCTTGAAGTTAGGTAGGGCCACTGCCTGGGATGTGACCAGAGGGGATGCAAGCCATTTTCAAACCTGGCCCTTAAAAACATCCCAGAGAATCCTCCAGTCCTCCCTTCTCCCTTCATGATGGCTTGGAAGCCCCATGTTCCAGATGGTATATAGCTACATGACGGAAGCAGCCCCTGACCCTGAGTCACCATATGAAGAGTAACTCAGGCAGGAGAGCTGCATGGGATCTGGCATAAACAAGAAATAACTCCTTGCTGTGTGAAGCCACTGTGATGTGGTGCTTTGCTTCATCAGCTAGAATTAATTATGGTGGAGAGAGTGCTTTGCAGTGTATAAAGCACTGTGGCATTGTAAGGTTCTATTATTAGAGGGAAAAGATGCCTTAAAAGTAAAACCATTCCTCAGAACAGAATGTGTCTGAAGATAAAGAATATATGTGTGAATTTTACATAACCTGATTTATGTAAAAAGGGAAAAAAAGCTTTGAAAACAAAGGGGAGCAATTAAGATATAACCTGTTTATAAACCAAAACCAAGACTACATAAGAGTTGCATACTGATCAGGTTATCAGTCCTGTGGAAAACAATGGTCCAAATGCCTTTACTGTTTATAGTCTGAAAACAGACTTCCTCTGTGACTAGAAATTCTGTGTTATCTTTAAGCAAATCCCACACCATCGATAAATCTTTATTATTGAAGGCATTTTTTTTTAAGTGGGCAAAACACCTTTGTAAGTAGGACACAAAACCCAGAAACCATAAAAGAAAAAATGAATAAATTCAACTAAAGTTGCTTATTTTACATGAAAAAACGTATAAACAAAATTAAAAGACAATATAAAGAATATAGATAAACAGCCAGATGCAGAGGTACAAAGGGCGAGGTCCGTAAGAGTCCTGAGCGCAGGAGCTTCTGTCCCCATGGAGTTGGAGTGTACCACCTCCTGCCACATGGATGTATTCACCAACCTGGAGGCTCTCCAAACCCCAGAGTTGAGGGATTTTTATGGAGGCTTCTTCACATAGGTATAATTGATTAGTAACTCAATCCCCAGCCCCTTTCCCTTCCCTCTATTGAGGGCATTTTAAATAAACGTGGCCCCTAAATCCAGGCATCAATCCTACCATTACTAGTGGGGAGTCAAGCAGATATTATGTATCAACTGGCTCAAAGGGCAATATGGCATCAGAACATCTGCTACACAGTAGCCTAACTAAAAACATTTTACTTGAGTTCATCAGCCTTTAGCTGTGTCATTCAGTTTTAGGAAACACAGATGATGAAGAAACAAACTAAAGGACACCATGAGGAAACAAATAGACAAACTGAGGCAGAACATTCTGTAGAAAAACTGGCCCTATCTCTAACACAGAAAAAAAAAAGAAAGGTGCGGGCTATGCTAGAAGTAGCGACCAAATATAAGTATAGTCCTGGACCAAATACTGATTTGGACAAAACAGATGTAAAGAAAATGTTTTCGCTCAACACCGTACGAATATGGTATGGGTGTTATATGATGTAAAAGTTTACTGGAATTGGAAGAGCTAAAGGCTATTGATTGAAAAGAGCAAGTTATGGAACAGTAGGCAATGACATTTTATTTTAATAAAGAATTTACACGAAGAGAAACGTCTAGAAGGGAGGGTATGCATGGACTAACATATTACCAGTGCCTATGTCTGGGAGGTACATATGTGATGTTCACTTTCTTAGCTTTTTTAGTTTGTATTTCTAGTTTCCTTATAAAGGACATGTACTGCTTCTGTAACAAAATATCTTTTTACAAAAACACCAAGATTAACAGGAGCTGGAGCACCTGACCTTAGGAAAAAAAAATACAACGGTGAGTAATTTCAGATAAAAAACAATTACCTTCGTTTAATTCTCTGAAGATTTAAGTTGGAAAACTACAAATATAATTTTGGCAAGATGCAATTGCAAAAACGCCTTAAGTGACTATAAATGTTCTCAAACTAAGGAAAAAGACTGTCCAAGAAGACTGGGAAAATGATCTGCCACAAAATTAATATTTACAGTTTTACTTGTTAAAGGAAGTCAGGGCAAAGAAGAGTACCACGCTGTTAAAATAAACCAGTGCTGTATGCGGAGAGATCCTCCACGGAAAGTATACTTACAGTTTGTCCCTTGGGAGAACCTTCCTCAGTCAGTTTCTCAAACATCTCTTTAGCTGCCTGGATATTCTGTGTCAGGTAATCACCAAACAAAAGAGCATAGGACACTCTCTCCAGGGCCTTGGTATGGTTCATGCTTGCTGCCTTTTGAAGATACCGATATGCTCTTTAAACAGAAGTAATGAAAAAACAAATTAGCAATATTTTGGAGCTGCCATTTTTTTCAAGATCTCCTAAAATGCAGCTTAATTTCCTTATTCTATAGAAGCCCTCTGATATTTTATTTTTACTAAAGTAGCGTTATTTACAAAACTTACTTTTGTTTTTACATAAGGTACCAGTTCTGTTATTGCAATATCTTGGAATTCTAATTACACTAATAGTAATCCTAAAAAATTCGATTAAAAAAGTTAACTAGATTTGCAATGTGAGAACTATAATATGGTGTCCGGTAAATAATCTAATGAATGATATAATCACCATAACTGTCTTCTTTGCACAGACTATAACAAAAATCAGCTGAAATTAAAGGGACATAAAATGTTACAGGACAATCACTTGTTTTATGTTCTTTCATTCCTAAATTCTAGACTTTGCAAGAAAATTACAAAGCAAAACCAAAAAATCAGAAAACACCTGACAGCAATTGCTTGTTTGTTTTATGTCACTTTGAATTCTGGATACTGTATGTATTCCTGGCTCTGAGAAATTACTATAACTTAATCAAATATTGCCATTTGCTCACTGTTCATTCTTGTGACTGGTTTTAGGACCTTTTTACCCCAACAAGCTAAAATCTGATAAAAGTAATGCCCCTAATATTCATATATCATATTGAGTTTTCTTGTAATGCAACTTAAGAAATCCTTTGTCTCTGGCAGTACATTAAATTTAAAAAGTACTTATCCATTTATCTCAGTAATGGCCTATCTCAGGGTAAGAATGGAGTTGGCTGTGCTACCTACTCTCTTTTTTGGCTTTTCTTATTGCTTCCATTGAGGATTTTCATCCCAGTCTGGTACATCATTTCCGCTTCCTGCATTTGCCGTCTTTTGGCAGCCTCTTCTTCAGCTAAAAATAAAATTTACATTTTGAATTTACATGGATAATTCTGCACCAATTATTTATCAAACATCAGTATGTATTCTTTCTTTTGGGTAGTCATGCAAACATAATCCATGATCTTTCACCATTTTCAAGTCTGACTCTAAAGACACATGGTTTTCAGTGTGGCCTTTATCTGACAAAAGATAAGGCAGGAAAATCATTGAAATCACTTTCTTTCAGAGAAAGCAATATCAACCTGCTTTTGGAGGGTACTTTTCTGCTAGTAATTCTAACTTTTTATATAATTCAACTAAAATTTCAGTAGGAGCTTATGATTATATATGCCAAGGTCAGCTAAAATCAGGACAGTAAAAAACAGAAAAATACTGTTGTAGTCAAAGAACACTTCAGTCTCACCTGAAATGCTGTATATTTTACAAGGAGAAAGTATTTGATTAATTACATAACAAAAATTAGTAAAAAAATTGATTTTTATTAACTACAGATCCTGATTAATTAGTGTTCAAGTTCTCTACTTTTTTTCCTATGCACTAATACAACCCTGAAAATCACAGAATTATTGCAGATTTCTCAAAAATTATTTTGTTACTGTAATATAGCATTTAACAGAAATATAGAACTCACCAAGAGACATCTGAGTATTTCATGAGGACTAATATTTACAGGAACAGAAGTGAGCTGTTCTTGCAATATAAAAACAAAATCTGATGTGTTAAACTGGAGTACTTAATCATACTGGCCTACATCCAAAGACGGACTGTAAGACATATTCTAGGAAAGCCTAAATAGTCTATCAGAGCCATTATTCTGAAAATGTCATTTGGTATCAAATGAGGTATATTCAAGGTTTTCCGTTGTTTTTTATTAGTTAGAAAGTTTTTCCCAAAAACACAGCTTGCTTGAATTTAGAAGTCAGTCCCTTCGTACTGACATGAACACTTAGGACAGTTAAATATACTATATTTGTCAAATGTTACCTTAGCACAGTGCATTTCGCTCAAGTATTTAGGAAAGGTATGATCTATCTTTCTTTTTTTTTTTTTTTTTTTTTTTGGTGGTACACGGGCCTCTCACTGTTGTGGCCTCTCCTGTTGCGGAGCACAGGCTCCAGACATGCAGGCTCAGCGGCCATGGCTCATGGGCCCAGCCGCTCTGCGGCATGTGGGATCCTCCCGGACTGGGGCGTGAACCCATGTCCCTTGCATCGGCAGGCAGACTCTCAACCACTGTGCCACCAGGGAAGCCCTATCTTTCTTTTAACCACTATTAATTAGCCTTCACCATAATGTTCTATTTCCTTTATTGCCAAAAATGTTTCACATTAATTAATTTAGCAGCCTGCCTGAGAGTTTCAGAACAACCCGTGCACACCAATGGAAAACCACCTCTAAATAAGGCACAAATGTGATAAGCCGCTTGAGTGACGGCCTGGAAGTAAGTACACTGCACGCTTCCTGCGCTGACGTCCAGGCTTTAAGTCAACAACCTCGTCATCGACGTTGACCATTTCTCACAAAGGTGGAAAATGGACGGCTACGAAAAGGCCTTTAAACTGTTGCCTGAGACACAAAACAATGTGGATGTGCCGCCTACTGAGCAATACTTACTTTCACAAAAGCCCCACTTTTCATCTGCCTTGTAGTCATAGGTTGTAGCACACCACAGTCTGCCATCTTCCCTCCCATCTGAGGTACATTCATCATATTCCTTATCCAGGAACAGAAAAGGGAAGTGACAGGGCTCCCCGTGTGCTGTGCCTTCAATGGCGGTCAAAGCTGGAAAGAAAAAAAAAAAATCTAAACATGAACAGCACCTCTGGTATTCATGGATTTAACACTGTCAATTTCAACTATGAGAATCCAAAGACACAGATACATGATTTGTAATGGGGAACATAAAAGACCCGGCACTGATTTTGTTCAGGGACGACGTGAAGGTGAGTCAACTTATTGAGCATGGCTAGCTGACTACCCAGCTCTATATCTAGGTTAGAATTTTGGAAGGTCTTGAGATAATAACCTTAGAATATCAAAAGTCTACTGAAAACAGCTGCCCAACCAGTGAGCAAAAAATAAGGCAAATGCAACCGAATCAATTCCACTGCTCAGCACAACTCTCCTTTTTTTCCTATCTGAATGCTGTAAGTCAATTTCTTCAATAATATAAAGTTACACAGGGAAAATGCTCCCCCAGGCAAAGTTAATCACTCACATACTCCTCTGTGATCCCCCAGCATTTTATTAGAGTACTGATCACACTCACTGAGCTTCTTTCTTTACAATACTCTAGCTCCCACTAGACTTTGAGCTTGTTAAGGGTAAAAACCATATCTCTGGGCTTCCCTGGTGGCGCAGTGGTTGAGAGTCCACCTGCCGATGCAGGGGACATGGGCTCGTGCCCCGGTCCGGGAAGATCCCACATGCCGTGGAGCAGCTAGGCCCGTGAGCCATGGCCACTGAGCCTGCACGTCTGGAGCCTGTGCTCCGCAACGGGAGAGGCCATAACAGTGAGAGGCCCACGTACCGCCAAAAAAAAAAAAAAAAAAAAAAAACCATATCTCTTATTTGTTCTGTAAGTTCTTTCCAAGTATCTCCTAGGTGCTGGGAATTATGCCAGGTGCTGGAAATGACGTGGAGCAGAGGTCTCTGCTACATGGAACTTACTGCCTAGCAAGGAAGAGAGACATTAAACACAAGTATGATTGATGTTATGGAAAGGAAAGCTCCCCGTCAGGAACTGCAGTTTACACTGAACCTCATGGATGTCTAGGAAGAGGTGGTGGATGAAATGCTTTGGGGTGGGGTAGGGGGACAAGCATTGTAGACAAAGGGAAAAGTACGCGTTAAGAATCAAATGAAAGACAGCATGGCATATTAGAGAAAATAAGGTTCATTATCTCACAACATGTAGTGTGAGTGTCAAAGTGGACAAGAGAAGAAGCTAAAGAAGCACAAAGAAGCCAGACTAGGGAGGTCCTGACAAGTCTTACTAACTCAATTTGGATTTTATCCTGAGAACAATGGAAACTCAAGAGTTTAAAGTAGGAATGACATGCGCATACTTATACTTTACTCAGAGAGGGGACAATGGAATGCCAGGCTGGATGCAAGGTGACTGGTTTAAAGGTTGTGATAGTGGTCTAATCGAGAGGTAATGGTAGCCTGAAGAGGACAATGAAATGAAAAAAGTGGATGTACTCAAGTGATGCTAAGGAAGTAGATATGGTACTACTTACTGACTAGATGTGCAGATGAGAGGAGAGAGGAATCAAGGAAGGCTCCCAGGTATTAGGCTTCAGGAAGTGAGTAGGTGGTTGTCCTTACTAAGATAGAGAACACTAAAGGAGGAGTAGGTTACTGGGTAGGGATGAAATGGATCAGGAGAGAGACAAGTTAAGCTTTGCTCCTGCTACGTTCAAGGTAGCTAACAAAAAATAAAACAAGTGAAATGTCTTAGACATCTTTTCAGCTGTAGCCAAAAAGAAAGTTCTCCAGTTTACAGATATATTTGAAGGCAAGAGTATGCATAAGAATGCCAATTAAGAGGTATATGAGAATACCAAAGGGCCAGGCCTGAGCCTAGGCTCCAACCATACGGTAAGTATGAGTACATATATGCCAACGTTCATTTTGCTTTTACATGGAGAATTTAATTAGGCAGCAGAGCTTAGTAAGTAACAGCATAGGTTCTGGAGTCAGAACACCTGACTCAAACCCTACTGATTATTAGCTGTGAACTTTGAGTAAGTTATTTAATCTCTCTCCTTACCCATAAAATTATTTGGAGATAACCTCCTTATCTACAAATAGGGATAACAGTCCTTGCTGCATAGAGTTACTCACAAAGATGAACTGAAATAATACGTGTAAGGGACTCATCATGGTGCTTGCCACGTAAGGCGGTAAGAGTCTAGGAGATGGCAATTGCTATTTTATTCCTGGCACTTCTGCTCTGAAAGGCTAGAAAATGTATGCTCTTTCTTTCCTGTGTAAAGAAGAATACATTCTAAGACTAATTTGAAAATTATTTTCAGTAAGTTATGAAAGGCAAACAAATTCAAAATGGTTTACCACCAGATAAATGTCATTCATCATCCTGGTAATCACTGACCAGAGGCAAATAACTTTTTCACCTTTGATTTGTCCACTTTTTAAGAAATGATCTTTAATGCAACATATAAGCAAAGCATCCTTTATCAACAACCTCAGAGGCATCACTTTGACTACATAATCTGAAAAAGGCGCTCCCATGCACTGCTACTAGATTCAAATTTGCTTTGGAAAGATAATATCTGTACAACTGCAGTTTGTAAACTTGAATTTCAACTTAAATAACATACAGTGGTTTAAAGTATATTTGATTTTTCCCTATGATAACAGAAATTTCTGTTTTAAAAGTAAATAAGAATTGTCATAAGAATTCTAATTTGCCAGAACTTATATTTTCTAAGTGGTTCAAATACAGGAAAGCATTCGTTTTCATGTGATGGAACAATACAGCAGAAAAGAAACTGGAGAGAACCCAAAGGTTTTTAGCAACAAAAGGTTTTAACCTACTACGGAGTCAGCACTAGTTTTAACCTACTACTGAGTCAGCACTAACTTAAGCAGGAAGAACTCCTAGGGTACACCTGCTTTATCAATTTAGTAAAACCGAAATATCTTGGTCAAAATAATGTGTTTATTATTAAGTTAGTGGAAAGAAAATTTGTATCTCTCAGCTATCTTCTCCAAGCAAAATCACCACAGGGAAACTGCTGTTACCTTTTAAACTTATTTTAAAGTCTTCCAAAAGGTACTGACTAGGACTTGCTGGTTTCAAGTCAATAATCTCAAGTTGATATTCCTCACAATAGCGTTGATTTCAGTTAATTTTCTTCCATGGAGAAATTCTCTAAGAATTTTGAAGCTATTATTTTAAAAACAGCCATGAAAACAGTACCAGTTTTAAAAACAATGGTAATCACTGCTCTGGCATAATGAGGCTGACTGAATATGCAATTTGAGTTAATGATAGCCAGTAATCAAATGTGACACTTAAAATGAAAGGGAAAAAAATGTGTTAAGTCAACTCTGCACCTTCATGTAAAAATGACATAGTATCACAATCTATTTAGACCTTGAGAGTAAGATATTTAACTTAACGGTATTTGAGAACTTATAATAATGAACAGACTGCTGCTCTATATTTAAACTAGTAGAAATTTGCTCTTGCAAAGTCAATTAGCATCATTTAGGAAAGCTAGAAAGGTTTTTAACAACCCCCCACCCCCCTGCTCCCGCCCCAAACCCTACCTGAACCTGTAATCCTTCAGCGCTGGCCAGAATATAGGTAAATGGGAACTTCCATACTGTTGGCAGGAGTGTAGAGGGGCATTCAATAATATCTGTTAGAATTGAAAAGCTCCATACACCTTTCAATCCCATTTTTTCACTTCTGGGATGTTTACTTAATAGAAGTGCTCCCACGAAGATAAAAAGAGGTATGTCCAAGAGAGCATTTGTGCATCATCATAATTTTAAAAACATAAAGCCAAAAAGAACTCAAAGGTTATGATAAGTAGGTTGGTTAAATCAACTACAGTGCAGGAGTTACAGAGAAACCTGGGCATCAACACAGATGGTATCAAAGGTCACTAGAGAATGGTGTAGACAGAGCAGAAGATAAAGGCTGTGTCTTGGGGGCAACCTTACGTTTCAACATCAGGCAGGTTCCGAGGAACCACAGCCAAGTGAAGAAAGCATCTTCAGAGAAAGGAAAAAAATACATGAGGGGTCGGTAAGGTAAGGACCAAGAACTGACCAGGTATTCAGCAATTAGAATGCGCCTGGAGGAGAGTGGCTTTAGTGGTCTGGAGGGGACCAGGGCCTCGTCACACTCCGATTAGAGAATGGAAAGAGAGGAAGCAAAATCAGTGAATAGAGACAACTCTTCCAAAGAATAATGCTATGAAGGGGAGTAGAGGAGTAAGGTGGTTGTCGGAGGGGCACTGGGGGCCAAGTCTTGGTTTTTCTAATGTTCAGATATTATAGCATGTTTGAACGTTGGTGGAAAGAATTCAAGAGTGTGGGCAAAGACTGTCGTTTGCCATTCAGTAAACAAAGAATGCTGTCTGCCATAGAGCCACCAGCCACTGCAGCTGCATCCCCAACAGTGCACCCTGAGGGGAATTCAGGATGGAGAAAAACAGGATACTGGCTCTATATAGTTAAGATGCATATCTAAGGAATAATTTCAATGAGCCCAGACTCTTGCATCTTCCCAAACATAGAAAAGCACTAAAATCATTAACTTGAGATGTCTGATTTTTGTGATTAGCAGTAATATTTTGATGTCTGACTACATGCATTTTTTTCTTCCCAGCAAAAACTATATATCCTGGCTCCTCCCTTATCTCTTAGGAGCAGGTCCTCAGAGCTATCTGAGAGGCTGTCTCCCACCATACAGTCCTCAGTAAGGTCCCCGAATAAAACATAATTTGCAACTTTTAGGTTGTATGTTTTTCTTCAGTTGCCAAGAGAAAACAATGTAAATGTGGCTAGAATGTTGCTATTGGTACTGAATTAAATGTCCTGGAATACAAATACTCATCTTTTCCTCATTTTTAATTGTAAGATCAAAACAAAACAAAAACATCAACCTCTTGATCCATACAGATAAAGTCAAGGGATTTAGCTCTCAAATTCCTCATTTTAAGAGCATTTACACTCTGTTAAAGACTGATAGCATATCTATAAGTTTAGATGGGTATTCTGTTAATAAGACGACTATTTAATCATGCTGCTTGTTTGAAGCAATTTTGTACTTCCAAATATACAGCAGTAAGTAGCATTTTACTCAAATATATTTAGAGTCAAAAATATACTTATAGTCGGGCTTCCCTGGTGGCGCAGTGGTTGAGAGTCCGCCTGCCGATACAGGGGACACGGGTTCGTGCCCCGGTCCGGGAAGATCCCACATGCCATGGAGCGGCTAGGCCTGTGAGCCATGGCCGCTGAGCCGGCGCGTCTGGAGCCTGTGCTCCGCAACAGGAGAGGCCACAACAGTGAGAGGCCCACGTACCACCAAAAAAAAAATATATATATATATATATATATGTATATATATATATATACACACTTATAGTCAAAAATTATATTTATAGTCAAATGTATTTATAGTCAAAAATTGAAACACATTTAACGTTAAAAAGGTACCAACCTCAAGATAACTGTCATATAGTGTTCAGCAATTTTAGTAAACACAAAGATAAAAACTCAATCAACCAACCAATTAACATCAAACTTCCTAAAGTACTACAGACGGAACACAAATAACAGATGATTTGAAGCAAACCATACTTGAGATAAAGCAAATGGTATAGGCCAAATAAAGAGGTATTTACCGTTGACTGAGAAATATGGTATAGTAATCTTCTAGAGAAAATAACAATTTTATGTTATTTGCTACAAGAAGACTGTTTTCACCCAAGGTTGAGAATTGCTAACTAGAGTTGAGAAATTACATTAATGAAGGACAGACATGCAGACTATACTAAGGAAGGCACTGCTTTAAGGATTAAGATGTATTTTTCAGAAAACTAATGAAATGTAGTCACCTAGAGAATGAACAAAAACATTAAGATCAGAGTTCATATAAGCTCAGTTCTCTCTGTGAAAATAATCATTCAAAAGAAGAAAGCACTGGCCCATGTGCCCAGAAGAAAGTGACAAAAGCTTCACGACACTTAGGTGACAGGCAGTCAGAAACTAGAGCGAAACTTGCTCAGGAAAACTGCTGCTTAAGAACAGTGAGTTTGGGGACTTTCTGGTGGTCCAGTGAGTAAGACTCCACACTCCCAATGCAGGGGACCAGGGTTCGATGCCTAATCCCACATGCATGCCGCAACTAAAGATCCTGTGTGCTACAACTAAGACCCGATGCAGCCAAAATAAATAAATAAATACTAAAACAAAAGAAAACAGTGAGTTTCACTAAATAATGGCTGTAAAGGCATTTTGAGTTCAAAAGCCCTGGTGGGGTGCTTTTCCACAAGGATGGTCTCCCAAAGGCGTTTCTTTCCACAAATAATTTCTTGTACAACCAAACAAAAGAAACAATGATAAAAGAAAGCTCTACATTATAGACCTGTTGTAGGTTATGGCCTATGTTTCCTTAACCATTTATCTTCTGTTTAGTCAGAGTACTAAGGTTTGTTTATTCCTTTCCACCCCCCCGCCTTGCATGTGACAATGAAGCAAAAATGCTATCCTATTACTCAACCAACTTTCTTACTTCAGAACCCAATTTTAAGCATGTTTAATTAAGTTTAAGCTCAGTGCCATTCAAAACAGACCAAGATGCTGATTTTTTTTTTTTAAGACTATTAGGGTAGTGTGTTTATTGTAGAAAAGACAATCCAAGCAATGGGAAAGTATACAAAATTAAAGAAAAATCACTGTCATCTTTAGTTACCACTGAAAATTATCTTTCTCCAAAGGTAATGACTGTTCCTAGAAAAGAGGTTCATTTTTCTTTTCAAGTGCAAATGTGGGGAAACAAATGGCCTTCTTTCCCATAAGGGACCTGTGATGGTTAACTCTTGTGTATAAACTTAGCTGGGCCACAGCATCCAGATGTTTGGTCAAACACAACGCTGGGTTTCTGTGATGGTGTTTTTTGGATGAGATTAACATTTAAATCATGGACTTTGAGTAAAGCACATTACCCTCCACAATGTGGGTGAGCCTCAATCAATCAGTTAAAGGCCTAACAGAACAAGAGCAAGAAGGAATTCTGCCAGCAGAGGGCCTTCAGTTCTATTGATATTTCTCTGCAGCACCCTGAGCAATAGAGGATCAATGGGGCGAGAGCTGGTTCCTTATACGGGGTGAGGGTAGGGGTGTGTCCAGGGGCTGGGCCGGAGCGGTGGCTTAGGTGGTCTGCCCACCCCTATATGGTGGCGTGTGCAGGAGGCATGAGCAGTGCCCTGCTTTTGCTCCCGACCCCCTGCTTTTGCTCCAGGCTCTTCAAAAGTGGCTCTTCAAAAGTGGCAGTTGGGTTTTTTGGTCTGTTATCTTTTGTCCATAATTTTGCCCCGCTGTCACACGCACACAGTTATTTTTAGTCCCATACAGTTTCTATATATTTGTTGCTTGAGGAGAGATGTGTCCAGGGGCAAGCACTGCAGCACTGCAGCAAAGGGTCCCGGGTCCCAGGCTTCTCTCAATACTAAGTGAATTATTTACAATGTGACATTTTCACTTATCACTGACATTCCTTCAGGTGGAGCCAGTGTAAACTGGCTAACAATTCGTAACCCCTTCCTCACCTCTGTGGGGCTGGGGATGGTCAAGTGATAGTTTTGGCAGTTCTACTAGTGACTTCCGAGGGAGGCTGCTGCTCCTCTGATGCAGGTACCACTTCTTCCTGCGGACCTAGGACCTGGAGATACAGCTACCACCAGGTGTGACCGGCTGGGACAAACATGACGATGAAGTCAATTTACTAAGGAGACTGAACAGGAGAGAGAGGAGCTGGAATCCTTGATGGAACAAGCCCTGAACCACCTTATCTATGGAGTTCTGGTTATGTGAGCCAAATAAACCTCTGCTGCTGCCACTGGTTGATGGATTTTCTGTTATTTGCCAACAAAACTTGTTCCTTTTAAAATGACTATTGAGTATTCTGTAACAGGGGAATACCACAGTGTAATCATTCCCCTCTTGGTGGCCTTTCATTCATTCCTTTTCAACAAATGTTTACTGAGGTGATATGCAGAAAACAGTTAACACAACAGACATGACTGCTATCCTTTGAAAGGTTGGCCCTTGGCTGGCATCTGGGAACTTAGACTCTGGGAGCGTTCCTGCCACCCTAACCCTAGTGGCTCACTGTACCTAAACTGCTTGTACAAACCATGTGGTTCATGCTCAACATCTGCTTTCCTTCTGGGAGTCTGCAATTTTGGTAGATTCCAGGCGGACAGTGATTATATGACTAGTCTCCACTAAAACTCCAGGCACTGGGTCACTAATGAGCTTCCCTGGAAGACATTTCACATGTGTTGTCACTTGTGCTAGGGGAATTAAGTGCATCCTGTGTGACTCCACTGGGAGAGGACCCTTGGGAAACTTGTACCTTGTTTCCTTTGGACCTCATCCCACGCTGATTTTGCTTTGTATCCTTTCACTACAATAAATCATAGCTGTGAGTACAACTATATCCTGAGTCCTCCCAGCAAATCATTGAACCCAGGGGTGGTCTAGGGGGTCTCCCAATATCAACTGGCATCAGAAGTGGGGTTCCCTAAACCAACCCTGACTCACTAATAGACGGTGAAATTTTGGGAAAAGAAGAATAAGGGGCCCGGTGTGATGTATCTTTGGTGCCCAGCTGATTATGGGGTTATCCATGGTATGCAGCAGTAGCTGATCTGCTGTATGTTATGAGAGGTAAAAGTTACCTGTGGAATCTGAAAATGATAGATCCAACTCCTGGAGAGTAGGCCTGCTGCATCCCACACTGCTTCTGGCCATGCTGGCTAAAGTGATGCCTTTGGGTTTTGCTCTCTCCTCCATGGGAGGAAAAAGGGGCCCCAAATGCCCGAAGGTGAAAAGGCCAAAAATGTTAAAAGTCTGCATTCTGCTCTTCTCCAAGTGGGCTGGAGGTGGGGTTTAAATCAGGTCCCAGGGCTGGAGCAATATTTTAGATAAAACAAAACAACAAAAGAAAAAGGGAGGGAGGTCACACCACAGCAGTTTTTTCAGCCTAGCTGCTGCTGCAGTACCTCCTCCACTCCCCTTCCTCCCCTGCATTCCAGCCTGGATCTTCCCTGGCAGCTGCAATGCTAACACTGCAAACACTGAACATATTGCTAGGAGTTTAAGTAAATTTGCAATGAGGAAAAAAGAAAAAAGGAAAATTTTTTAGTGACTTTATATTTTGTGGTTAAGACACCTGGATGTATGGTAAAAATGGATATAAAATGTTAAATGCTTGTAACTGCATACATGCCAGAGGAATCATCCTGATCAAGGGAAGCTGCAAAAAAAGAAATGTGTTAGTGGGACACAACTTCCTTGCATTTTGCCGCCAGTGGGCGGGTTGGAATTTAAACTCTCTGAGTATTGGAAACAGAACAAGTCTCTGTAACTGATGAGTTTTGCTATGGAAGATATGAATTTTTGCTTGTTGGAGCCTCTGGAAAAAGGGAGGCAATAAGAAAGAAAGGTGACCTACAGATGGAGATCTACTTTTAGAGTTCTAAAAAGCAGGTTTTAGTTGGCTAATGAGAGCTTGTGAAAGTGGAGGTCTGTCCCTTAGAGACCGATGTGCATACTTGTGAAGGGGTCGATTTGGACTTGAAGAATGACAAAACCAGACGGTCATAGGAAAGCCTTATCTGCCACTTGGCCTTTCTGGCCTGTAGCATCTAGGCTTTGCTGCTGAAGAAAAGTCTCTGACTTTTTTTAAACTCCTGAATTCACAGATCCTAACTGCCTGTATCTGATTCTAAGCTGAGGCCTGATATTGTCTGGTGTAAGCTTCCAACCTAAGTGGGAGCTGTGTTGAACTGAAAACAGGCATAGGCTCATAAATAAAACTCATACTCTGTGACCTCTGCACATTAGGCCACCTCGCTGTGGGGTCTACCCTATGAGGACATCATAGCTGCTCAGCTGCACCGTCTGGGTCCCATACAAATCCCAGCAGGAAAGGACTTGTTCTTTGATGGGACCATCTGAAATCAAGCTGCTGACTGCCTGTATAGTGCTGACACAGAGCCTGACCACATTCTTAACTTGTGGCTATAGCTGAAAGCTGCAATTTGGGAGAGGGTACATCACAGCAACTGTGACCTCTGATCACTCCTGACAGGCTGAGCCGACTCCAACCCCCTCTAGAGCATGTCTAACTGAGGTCAACTCCCTGTGCCTGTGTCTCCTGAAGAGCAGCCATTCGCAACGATGGACTACACCTCTGACTCTTCTTCCCTCACCTCTCTCCTGCTGCACACGCCTGAGTGCAAGCTGATTAGTCATGCAGCCATCCTCAGAAAGGGGCTGATCTTTTCTAGGCTGTTCACCAGATAAAGTCACCAGAGTGAAAGGGGTGGGAGGTTATGTAAAACTATTTTGAAATTTTTTGAAAATTTAGGAGTTTTGTCCTGATCGATTCGTGAAAATGACGTTTTTTCCGGTTTGGCTGTATAAAGGGGATTTTCTATGAAGATGTTTTGCACCTCTTTTACAGAACCCCTCCAGATGAAAGGTCTGGATGAGAGTAGGGGATGACTGTAAAAACATAAAATTATGAATGTTGAGTGGAAAACACTGATTTTAGAACAACCAAGGGAAATAAACCAAAACCCCTGCAGCTGGAAAGGCACAAGAGAGGGGAGAGGGCATTATGATCTTTGTTCTTCGAAATTACTTCTGCAAGCTTCTTCCTTTTCCTTAAGGAAAACTCTCTGTGCACCCCTCCAAGCTGTTGAGAGCGCTCTGAGTTCAGACAGCTGAGCTATGATCATACCCGGCAGCGCTGACTGAGGCGGCAGGATCTGACCCAACCCCTGCACTTTTCATGCAGAAAACCTCCCGATGCTGACCACACTCACGAGGTGGATGAACTGTTGTCACAGGCAACAAAACTGTTTGGAACTGATTGGCAGTCCCCCTGAAACCAAGCACTGAACTAAATTTTTTGGATTGGACTGGGATCCCTAGGATAAGATACACACAGTGGGCAGCCACATCATACTGCCTAATTTATGTCTTGCTCGGGGTGCCCAACGATTGTAAACTTTCCGTTTCTTGGGAATCCCCAAAAATTCCTTCTGGGATTGTACTTCTGTATGTGTACCCTGACTATCACGACACTGCCTTAGCCCTGGAAGGCTTTCAACTCAGCTTTAACTTACTGGCCAGACTTGTACTGGGCCTGAACTGATGCTTAGAGCCAGGTAAAAAAGGTTAAAACAGAAACTTAAGGAGGAAGCTACCTGTCTAAGATAGACCTTTATGATTAATGGGATTTCTTATTTGGCTAAGACACGTGAAGAGCACAACTGAAATCAATACTGCAGGTTGGTCTCACTCTGCTGTCTGGGTCATATTGATAATAATTTTGCTGTGAAGACAACCTGGCCAATGACCAAAGAGGTATGCCACGTAGAGTAGAGTGAAAATAGCAGGCCTAAACTTCTATCCTTGAAAAGGCCTGCTTACAAGGCTGGCCCTTGGCTTGTGTCTGGGAACTTAAGATTTTGGAAGAGTTCCCACTACCCTAACTGTTATGAGTGACTCACCTCAACTGTACAAAAAATATGATTTATGCTGAACACGTGCTTTCCTTCTGGGAGTCTGCAATTTTGGTATGTGCTAGGCACAGAGAACCTATATGACTAGCCCTCTATAAAAACTCTGGTACTAGGTCTCTAAGGAGTTTCCCTGGTAGACATTTCACACGTGTTGTCACAACTTTTTGCTGGGTAAATTAAACACATACCGTGTGACTCTTCTGGGAGAAGATCCTTGCAAGCTTGCATCTGGCGTCTCCCAGACTCACCCCATGCACCATTCCCTTTGCTGATTTTGCTTTGTACTCTTATTCTGTAATAAATCATAGCTGTAAATACGACTATACGCTGAGTCCTGTGAGTCTTTCTAGAGAATCATCGAGCCCGGGGGTGTGGTCTTGGGGACTGGGAATAAGTGTGAAATGTTCAAACGAACAGCAGAAAGCAAGTGTGACTGGAGTCCTGTGAGTGACAGATGAGGTCAGAGAGGAGAGGCTTGATCACATAAAGCCTTGTTTGGATTTTATTCTGAACATGACAGGAAGCCACTGGTGGCTTGTGAACAGGAAGTAGGATCAGTCTGCCTGCTGTTAGATAACTGGCATCAGGGGAAAGGGTGAAAACAGGGACACTGGATAAGAACTCCTTACATACAAGAGATTCATAACTACCCTTGGGTGGTTCAGGAACTACTTTAGAAAAGAGAAACCTAAGTTTATCTTTAAGGATGAGCAGAAAGGCGATACATGGATTTGGGCAAGGGGGTGAGGAAGGCATCCTAAGCAGTGGGGTGAACTTGTATATGCCTCTGAAGAAGGGTGATGGGTTTAGCATCGCTGGAAAAGGGCAAATGGGGGGAAGCTTTGGGAGATGAAGTCACAGAAGATGGCGGCCACATGCACCCAGAGGCTTTGTGAATCTTGCTAAGAGGCAAGCACTTCATCTCATAGGCAAATGGAAAATAATGGGGGTTGTAAATAGGGGAGTTATAGGATCAAATTTGGGTTTTAGGAAGATCAATATGCAGAGACATGGGTAAGAGGCTGACAAAGGAAGCAAGTCTAGAAGTAACTGTCATATAACCCAGGTCTAATGTAGCTGGGAGTACACAAAAAGTCATGCATATGCAACTTATATGTATGTACATAAGCCTTTTCGTGTATTAATAATACATTAAAAACAAGTTTGAATAAAAAAAAAGCAATTATTGAAAAACTAAAACAAGTGAATCTGAATGTTTATAAAGTTGTTGGTATGACCACACAGAACATTACTGAAATTATTTTAAAACACATCATATTATTGATACAAATCACTAGTAAAATAAATACTAAGAACAAAAAGAACCACAAAGAAATCTTAAACTGCATTCGGTGGTTAGTGGTAAGGTTGCCATTGTTATTTTGAAATGATATATACTTTATTTGTTTGATTAAAGTAATATAACAATGTTGTTAGGTACCATGATTTTCAGCATCAGGGCAAGGAGACCCAAACATAAAAGAAAGAAGCAAAAATCCTGATGGGTGGAAAGGACTAACAGCAGACTTGAAATCCACTCTCTCTTTTTACTGCCCAAGAAACAGAGAGACAGAGAGGTGACGTGATCAAATCATCTGAGACATGCTAACAAGAGGCCTTCTGGCAAATGCACTCAAGGTATTTACCACCAGGAGAGTCCTTACTTGTGCACTGCTTTACCAGGTTGGACCTGGTTTGTCCAGACTGTTCACTGTACATAAACCTAGGATGTAAGTATTTATCAGGCGTGACTTCCTAGAAAATACCACACAAGCCATGCAGTTATCAGGGAATAAACTGGAGATGTTTCATAACCGAAATAGCTCCCTTTTGTGGAAGTGACACTCCATATCAATCACTCAAAAGGCCTCATATATTAAAAACATATGTTAAAGTAAGCCAGAGCGCACCTTAACTGAGGTTAAGACAGGACCTGGAAGCAGCTCTGGCAGCCACAGATCTGTGACTTGTGTCTTGTGATAATTATATCTTTGAAAATATTAGTCAAGTTTGATAGTGGGTAGGATCTCTGATTCTTGTGAGTTTGTCACTCTGACCCTCTGTGTTATCTCACTTGTAATATTTAATTTGAACTAGAATAATCAATATCAATGTTATATTTCCTAACCTTACCCACCAAAAAGGCCTATTAGTAATGACAATTCAGTTGCAATGCATATCCTTGGTGTCTAGATTACAGTATCTAAAATAAATACAATTTCCCACTAAAAGGAATATGGATTCCCTGGAGAAATGTCTGAGATTCATTTTGGGGTAAGGAAAAGTATAAGATGAATTTGGGACATCTTGTCCCGCTTAAAAAGGAAGAAGTTTAAAAGTTACCTACGATTAGTCAAAAGGACAAAGGAATGAACTTAAAGGGACTCTCAAGAGCCAAAAATGCAATAATGTGAGCAATAAAAAAGCATGATTGCAAAAGAGTAAAGCCTAGCTGTATAAAACCCATGGATTTGTAATGATGCTCAAAAGCAAAGCAAAACGAACAGAAAACATATTCACTGGTCTCTTTTGGAGGTCGTTAGGGCACCAAATCATTATCTGAAAATATTTCAAGGGAAAGAATCAAGCATTTATCTTGCTGTGTGGATTATATTTCTGGGTAACCAAATAGTTGATGAGGGAAAGTTCTTTAGAAAAGAACTCCTGATAACAAATGCAGGAGGAATGATAAGTTAACAAGTCATTATTTTGAAACTCCTAATGAAATAATGCATCCAGACAACAAACGAAATGGTTCCCAAAAGCTCTGCGTGAAAGGTCAATGAGGAACTTTTGAATGGCTGGGTCAGGCTGACACCACCCAACCTTGCTGACCAATCACTAGGAGTGGGACAATCAGATACTATGTAACTCCCAGGTAATGCAATGGGAAGCATACAACACTAACTATAAATATTATCGATTAAAAAATAGAACTAAATCTACCCAGGCCTTCGGAGCCAACTTCCAGTTCATAGACTAGACAGCAGATAGTGGAACAAGTTCAATTACATTACTAGCATATGACCAGCTAGATCTAGAATGAGGGAAATCCTATGGCACAAAGGATATTCTTTCTTTAACACATAAAATGACACTTAAAAACAAGGAAGGGAAAATTGTTACAGGTTAAGAGAAACCTAACATCTTCGTGTGGACACCGACTGACAGAAACCAATTCCAAAAAGACATTTGAAACAAGTGGGAAAACTAAACGGAATCTGGGTACTGGGTGATAAAGGAATAATAGCTAATTTCGTGGGTGTTATAATACTATTGTATTTTTCATTTTGTTGAAAAAAAATTCTTACTTTTAGAGATATGTACGCAGGTAAAACAATGTGGAATTTCTTAATAATCTAGGGGAAAAAAAGTAAATGGATATGGAGTGGCAAAGATGAAACAAGAACAAGAGTGTTGATGGCTGTTGAAGCTGGGTGACGGTGCGTACATGGGGGTCATTACACCCTCTACTTTTGTACTTGTTTGGAAGTCTCCCTAACAAAAAAGAAAGGAATGAAAATAAATATTTGGCAAAAATTAAAAATGGTAATATACACTTGGCTGAGGTACAGGAAAAGGAACAGACTTACTTTTCTGCAGAACAGTTTAGCAATATGACTCAAATGTCTTTTCAAATTTTATACTTTACTTTTAAGAACTAACTCTAAGGAAATTTTCATAGATGTGTACAAAGGTATACTTAAAATGGTCTCCCAGCAAAAAAAAATATTATGGTATATTTACATGTAAAATTTTTTATAGCCATTAACCATTAAATTGTAAAAGAATATTAAATAATATGGGAAAATGTTCAAGACAAACTGTTAAGTGCAAAACGCAGGCTGTAAAATAGTATATACATTTTGAACCAGTTTAGTCTTCTTGAAACCATACATCTAGAAAAAAAGCCTGAAAGAGTATTCTCCACTATGTTGACAGCTGTTATTTCTACTTGATGGGATTAAGGTACTTTTAATCAAAGAAAAAAATGGTTTCTCTTTTTTTTGTATAAAATATTTGTAATAAAAATTATATTTTTAAAAGGTAAAACGTGGATCAATTCTCGAGATTGGCTAATAACAGAATAAGCAGATATGGCAGCGATCTTTGAAATAATAAACCAAATGACAGATGGGTGGTGGGACAGGGCAGAGTGGACACATTAATAACTGATTTTTAAAAGAATAGGTATTTAGCACACTCTACTGTGAGAAAGATCAAGCTGTAAGTTTAAAAATTAGAGTGTCAAGAAAGCAAAAGTTAGAAGAGGATTAAAGTTTTTATGTAACTTTAGGATAAACAACTAAATCAAATTACCTAGGATGACTGAAAAGATTATTGTAGTAAAAATCCTAACACAGTTCTGAAAATAACCAAAGCAGCAAGTTAGACAACACTTCCTGTCTGAGTTTCTATTTTCTGTACCACTCTGACAGACTGTTACATACTGGAGTCCAAAAAGAAATGTTCGAATACTAATATAATACAAATGCAATTGTGACCATCAAATTCAGCTTCTGTAACTTATCCTGTAAAATTATACGCTATACATTATATGTGGTGAATATCAGTAAAATAGGACTACTGCACCTTCTATACTGGCTTTAAAATTTCAGTTGCCTCCTTCCTAAATAAGGCAAAAGTAAACAAAATGTCCAGACTACCTGGTTTCCGTACTTTCATTGGCTCTTCATAGTCCTTGTTTTCTGGATTTGCAGATTCTAGAAAGCTGATTTCTTCTGTGACAGTTTCCCCTTCTTGGCTTCTGAGGCCATCTTCCTCTTCTTGAATAGGTGATTCCAATTCTGATTCTTCTGAATCAAGGAATATCTGACCAGCGACTACTCTGCCTGCTGGGCTATGGTCCTCTACCGACTCATCTGACGGCAAAGAAGTCTGACAATATAAAGTATTTTTAGTTTCCACTACTAACAAGACTCCCTCCAACCTAATTTGACCATTTCTTTCACTAATCCAGATACACCTCCTTCAGTTCCTTGAATGTGTCATACTCATTCGCCTCTATACACTTTGGCATGTGTCCATCACATGCCTTCATCACCTGCCTAAAACTGACTCTTCGGATTTCAACTTAGATGTTACCTCCCCACAAGAAGCTTTCCTTAAATTCCCCAAGTCTAGGTTAGGGTCTCCCCCTACTTGCTCCCAATATATCTTATACTTCCCTGTATGACAGCCCTGTACTATAACCTCCTGTTTCTTACCTACATTCCTTCCAATCTAGAGATCAGGGATCATAACTGATCGGTCTCTTTGAAGATGTAATAATCAGCCTTATTCATTCAATCAACCAAGTAAGTGCATTAACAGATTTTTTTTAATTGATAAGTGTAAACAAATGGCAGAGGTTAAATCTTCAAATTAAAAAACTAAAAAAAGAAAGAATAAAATCAATCTCTCATTAGGCAGTAAAAAATGTAACTGCCTTCAGGCTCTTCAACACACACACACACACACACACACACACACGCACACACACACACACACACACACGCACACACACACACACCACATTTAAGTTGGAATTAAATCTAGTAACCAACACTCTTAGAAATATTATTCTCTCTCCTATAGGTCAGTGATTTTTCCTCCCAGAAGAACTAATATTGGCAGTAGCTATCTTTCTTTTCCTTTTTTAAAAAAATATAGTTCTGTTGCTCAGAAGATGCAGATTTCACATCTTTTTGAAGACACATCATTCATGCTTTTAAATTGCGCATCAAATACTGGTCAATGTAAATTTGAGTACACACCTTGGAATCTAAGGTTTCATCCTGGTTGCCTTCTTCATCTGTAAAGAAATTTTAAGACAATTTAGTCATCTTTCTTGTTTGGAAATTGCAGGTATGTTAAATGAAAGCATTTGATAACACAACAAATAATAAGACACTGGATAAATAAATCTATAATTATCTAAAAATTGGTTGTATTCAACAACTGTTCAGAAAAGATTAAGTGAAAGGAGAAAAGGGCGTTGGGGGTGGTATTTTTTTTCTCTTTATTCAGGAAAGACATTAGCTTCATCTGGTACACAGGTAGGAAGACCAAGACCACCACCACCAAAACCAGACATTTCTTCAGATGCCATCCAGTTCTTTTGTTATAGTTAGTCCACTACTGAGAATGAGTTGCTAAATTTATAAAAATAGAGCCCTGATTTTGCGGTTCGGGATTCTACCCATTCTTCTCCTCAGCTCAGAATCTGGAGTTACTCTAGCTTATTTTAGTGATAACTAGCATTTTATTGTTCACTAAGACTACTAAAGATGGACATTAAGAATTATTATTATCTGACAGCAGAGTGGCCAAAGATAGTTAGAATTTGTGTTCGACTTTACTGAAGACATAACCAGATATGCATTAAAAAGTAGCATCACACTATCATGTATTTACTCACAAGAGATCTATTTATTAAGAAATCAATAGCTTATATCAAATAAATAATAAATCCAGCCACTATTTACATCTTTCTTCCAAATTCATATTGGCTGTTTTGGTTTTGTCCAATTACATTAAGTTTCCTTCTATTATTCTTTCTGCATTTCTCTGCTACTTCTATTCTGGCTGCTTGCTATTCTTTTTCCTGCTCTTATATAAACACATTCAACAACCCAACGGCCATTCACAAATATTTGATCTTTGTATTCCAAGCCAGTTAAAAAAACAACTGTCAGATGATCTCTAAGTTTCCTTCTTACTATTAAAATTACCTGATTTTATCCAGGTGTAAGCTTCAGTACTGCCAGCTCCGTAAATTATGTGAGAAATTAACCAGTAGACAAAATGCTATAAGACCATGTGATTTTTTTACTAGAAAATTTGGCGTTATGGTTGCCATTTATCTTTACTTCATATGGTTAGATCCTAAATATGATTGGTAACTTGTAACTCCAAAATACAACAAAAACATGTTTTGGAGTTTGTGTTACCAAAGTACTGAGCCAACTTTAAGAAGTATAATCAACTCATTATGTACCAAATACCCAACTCTATTTCACAGTATTTGTTTCTTTTGAATATCTGAGAAAAATCAGTCTACAGGTGAGGTTGTGCCATATATAAAGTGCTGTAAATTCAAAGAAAACTTAAATTATAGCTATTTTCACACTCACTACTTTTAGATTACCTTCCAAATATTTTATTTCTGGTGGGTGGGGAGGAGAAGGGTATAGCATGTATTAGTCCC
Organism: Globicephala melas; assembly: GCF_963455315.2. Taxonomy (NCBI): domain Eukaryota; kingdom Metazoa; phylum Chordata; class Mammalia; order Artiodactyla; family Delphinidae; genus Globicephala; species Globicephala melas. The sequence continues at coordinate 156,042,786 of NC_083315.2, forward strand.
ACAGTGCCCATAACGTTTAGGTAGTGATGTCAATTAATGAACAATCATCCTTCATGCTCACTTCTTCACAGTTATTACCCAAAGCCCAAGTTCTAACATATGGTTCAAAGTCCATTCTCAGCAGATCTTTGGATAAAGGAAAAAAAATTCATCTCTAATAACAAAGTTGTATGTGTGAATGTATTTAATTAGTCATAAACATTAGCTAGTTAATAAATCAAGAGCAGACATTAAATGTGAAATGTATAGGGTATATCCCCAAATACTGAAACTTTAGATTAGTTGGAACTCAAATCACTAATCACTCAACTGAGTACCTTGTCACAATAGTTCACATATGTAGCTAATAAGTAAATAATATAGATGCCTATAAATAAATTTTAAGACATGTACATTTGAGACACTACAAGCTGTTAGGCATTAGAGTAGCAAAATGTGTTTCTGAACTCCCAGAGACATGGGAACTTGTGACATCGGGGTTACTCTGTATGAATGGCATCATGCTTCTCTTTCTTTTCTCTCCACGAACTAGGAATATATACTCAGGTTACTGGTAAATAAGAGCTTTCCTTCTCATTTACTAAACTGGGAAAGCATACTCCAGATGGTAATCTTAAAGCAAAGGTATTTTCTCTTTGAAACTAATATGTCCATTCACATAACACTTTAAAGAAGTTTCTTATAAGCTAGAGACTTACGACAGGCAGTCAGGTAAGGATTAAAAATACTGAAGTTACACATAAATAAAAAGAATATAGTAATGCTTTTATCAGAACACATACATCAAGCAACAAGAAAAATGCAAAAGGAGTCAATGAAGAGCTATGGATTTCTCTCAAGAGTATCATATCCAAAATACCATGGTTTACATTACTTTGGTAATCATACCCCTTCCTTTGAAAGAGACCAATTTTCATTTTTATTATATCAGCTAACAAAACGGCAAAACACCAGGGATACTCTTTCAGGGAAAAGTGGTCATTACAAATTCATTTTCCATCTTGGCATGTAAATTAAACAGACTGATATATCTTCAAACACAGAAAGTCTTACAAGTTTAGTGAAAAGAGACCAGATATCCTGTCTTTGGCTTTGCCATTGAATCTGTGCAGATCCTAGGATACTGCTGATTCCCAATTACTCCAAATCCAAGGCCTGGAGAGCCAGGCTCAAAACCTGGCTTCATTACATGTTAACATTGCACACACGGTTCAATATAGCAAGTTTGCTCAGCCTCCTCTTCCTCAAGTGTCAAAAGGGAATAATATCATCTGCCTTGTTGACTCTCAACAAAGTTTTAAGGAACAAAAGAACAGTGAAATGAAACATATTCTGCAATCTGAAATCTACTCTTTAAATACATGGTGTTAATTAATATAACTGTTACCTGAGATACCTAGCAATGGACCTAACTGACAAGACTCTTTATGCCATATTATTTGGCATAAAGAAAAAAAGTAAACCATTTTAACCAGTAAGACACTTCCTGTCAAAAACAAGAAAACATGTGAGAAAAGTTAAAGCATTTTTCATTATTATCTTGAGAAAATGAGAGTAGTATCTTTTAAATCTCCTCCTTTAAATTTATCTATTCACAAGGAAAAGAAAACATTTCTAATAAAAGTATTATACTTTTACATGCCTTTAAGACAAGATATTAGATAACAGCTAGTAACAATGATAGGATCAAGATTCCCTTTGTTGGCTGATCAAATTCTACCTGGCAATAAATGCAACTTGCTCTGGGTAACCACCAACACTCAAACATTATGTCAACACAAAATTATGACCCAAAACTTGATTTTTAAATAGGAGTAAATCTTTAAAATAAAAATGAGGCTGATATCCTGTATAAATAAGCAATTTAATGAATAAAAAAGTCAACTGAAAATCCATGTACTCAACTTATAAAACTTTATCTCACAAGTGTTTTATGATATTTGCACTTCACGTGAGAACAGCAGTGCCTTTATTACTGATCAGCATGCACATCTATATAGTTTTAGTTCTGGCTGAGTAAGATTTTCGCCTCTCCCAGAGAAACGTTTTGGCAGTTTAACTATGATGGAAATCAGAACAGATGTTTTGTGAACATAGTCCTTTGAGTACATCAACACAACCCAAAGATTTAACACTTCAGTATTAACAGTCTTCTATTATAATATATGGAGAATCCCAACTGTTGACTAAAAAACTTCTTCAAGCATCATCTCCACTGACATGATGCTTTAGATATGTGCAATCTAGTCAAAGGAAGATGCAGGAAAATGTTTACATGCTTTAATTTTCTTTAAGTTCTGCAAATTGAATTCAGAGGGATATGCACCATGTTCTTTAATTAGTAGTTCTTACACTTTAGGGTGAAGAATCACTTGTGGAGCTTTTTGAACTACAGATACCCCAACCTGTTCCAGACCTAAAACTGCATTTTTAACAAACCCTTAAGAGGAATTCTGATGCAGGTGGTTCATGGTCCATCAGGTACTCTACAGTACTGATTTCATACTTCCTTTGATCAAATAACTGCTAGCAGTGGCTTCAGGAGTTACACAGAGTTTTAAAGATTTGGTCAGGAACACAAATCAACACTAGAAGGCGGGGGGCGGACCTCAGAGCATGATGTTGGCAGTAAAGTAACTGGCATATGCTTGTTGCTTTTGAAATGGTATCTTAAACCACACTATGGATAGAATTTTAGGTTTAGACCTCTTATTTTAGAAGCGGAATGACATTACAGCATTGACTTACAACTAGGACGGATAATTTGAGGATTCAGATAACCATCTGGGAAATTTTCTGTTGGGGAAAAAAAAAAAAGAGTTGACATTTATACCCTGCCTTGTTCCAAAAAAAATTTAAAGCCACAGAACTGCTGTTTTGTTAACTGAAACTGATTAAAATTCAAAAGCTTTATTGTACTGATTGTTTTTTTAACCAATACTCAGAAACACTAAATGCTTCTTTACCAACACTCTCAAAATAGACGTTTTCAGATGTAGGTGGATTAAACTATTAAAAAAGAAATGATAATTTTCAGAGCCAGGGTATAAATCAGCTAACTGGAAAATCAAATCAAAAGCATATGAGTTTCTCTATCTATGTAAAAAGTTAAATCTAGATGCTATCCAGTTTACATTTATAAGAACCAAGATTTTTTTTCAAAAATCATAAAATTACTGTCAGCAAACATGGGGCGGCTCAGAAACACTGTGACACAGTAAAAAATACTTTCTTAAGAATATTTCTTTAAAAGGGGTACGGAGTAGGCACATTTACATGAAAAGTCTTCATTTTTTAAATAAAGAGGGCAATCTCAGGTGCTAAGCAAACCCACCAAACCACTGTCAACATCCTGGTTTTGATGGACCTGGCTCTGCCCAGACAACCCCAGGTGTACCAATTACTTAACTTACAAATCCCAAAGCCAAAGTTTCAAAACCGATACAGCACATAATCTACATGAGAGTCGTGGAAGCTCCGGAAGGGCTCCTGTGTCACTGTGGGTCTAAGCCAGCTGTCAGGATTCATTCTCATGGAGTCACTACTCCTTCGGGAGGAGTCGTGTAAAGTTTGTGAAGTGAGGAGAGGTGTGAGCAGGGGGACCGCCCCTTCTTTTCCTCCCCTCTCAAGCTCCCCTAAACACCCGCTCTGACCCAAGCCAACCGAAGCCCAAGAAATGACAGCGAGTGACAGGCTACTGCGAGGTGTGAGCTGGAGCCCCCCCGGCCCTGGCCCGGGATGGAGGCCGGGGGGGCGGTGGCTCCTGGCCTCCAGTCCGAGGGGGTGGATACTGACCCGAGGAGGCGGAGGCCGAGCCCAGCAGCACCGCACAGAGCAGGAACGTCAGCCCAACCCAGACCCGCATCCTGCTCTCAGGGCCGCTACCACCCGCTGGAGCTGTCGCTTTCTCCTCTGCCACCACCAACTCAGCCGCCGCCACCGCCGCCGCCTCGCTGCTGCTCTTCCTGCTCTGGTTTCCTTCCTCCGCCCCTTCCCAGGCCTCCCTGCCCTAGCATTCAGCCAATCCCCGCCCGCCGTCGTACGCTCCTCGCCCAATCGCCGCGGCCTTCCCGCCCACCTTATTGCCCCGCCCCTAGGGTCAAGACTTGGCCAATCATTACGCGAGATTCTCACACCGGCTTTCCCGGTTGGACCACGGCCTCACCGACATGGCCCCAGCTAATTGGTAGCTCCTGTGTTTAATCATCCCGGAATCAGAGCATGAGTCCAGGGTTGGACGAAAAGTTACCCAGGACTACAATTCCCACAATGGACTTCAAGGGCCTCTCTCTGTGTGTGCTCTTGGGAAACGTAGTCCATCATGGGGCAATATTTAAAAGTGCAGGTGGTTGTAGAAGTTAAGAGAACTTAGCTAACACCTGGGCTAGACACCAACTCCAGGCCGTGAACTCACAGGTTTTTTTTTTTTTTTTGAGCCAAATAAATATCAAGAAACACACATTATAAGGTTAAGAGTTTGTAATATGTTAAGCTCTTCCTCTTTGTTTTGTTTAGAAAATTTGAATTGGACATAGTGGTATCAGCACTGAGGAAAAATACAACAGCTAGACTGAATTCGAGGTACTTTTTTTAACGTAAACGAAACAGTACCATATATACGGAAACCAGGATGGAACTCACTACTGGTCCCCCTTTCCCCTACAAAACAAGAGGAAATAAACCCCACCCAGTACAGACTATGTCAATGCTAGTATTCATTTTTACGACATCCACCAGATAATAATAATCTGGAAAAAGGAGTAAACAGTCTTCACAAAACCCTTCCAAACATTTGTCCTCATCCCTCTCCTTTTGTAAGTTACATTGTTTTCTTCTTCATTGACTACCTAGGTCTTACATTGACTAGGTTCAAGAGTCAAATGGTGTATTTGGAGATAAAGGTGACAGATTGCATTGTAGAAGTGGAAATAGTCTTGTGTATTAAGTACTAACTCCAGGCATGCTCCAACTAGGTAGCAGAGCAGTGGCTTAGTGTTCCTACCCTTTCATCAAATTGTCATTCTGCTTTCCCTAGTATTCACCCACAGTCAGCTCTTAGGTCTACAACCTAGACATTCTGAGTTCAGGATTTTGGCAAAGTCCACACTGGCCACATATCTTCATACCATCTGTGTTCCATCTTCTTTGCGGAAGAGTCCTCTTTTCCAGGAAGAGGATAAAAAACTATTGTCAACATTCACATTGGAGAGGATGAAGGAAAAATATTGTCCCATGAAAGAGTTCTCTTTTCTACTACTACCACACTCATCTCTATTTTTGTCATTAACAATGCTTCCTCAGAGTTCCTCTCATTTTAAATCATAGAGTAAAATCTAGTATAGCATGTGACCATTTTTCTCTTTCTCACTGAAAACTTCCTTACTGACCCTCATTTTCCCTTACCTTCTTGATGCACCTGAGTTCTAGCCATACTCACCAACACCATTCTCTCTTCACTGTAAACTAAACTGCATACTATGGCCAGATGAATTTTCCTTAAACACTGCTTTCATCTTCTTTTTCAAAAATTTTTAATGGCTGCCTTAAAACTGACAGTTCTACTTTCTTGTGGGAAGTATTGGGGAAGAAACTTCTGCCCTCCATAAGAGAAACAGTGATTATCTGACTGATAAGATTGAGGAAGTTTCACTGTTTGGTTGAGACCCAATTTCTTTTTTCATCTTTTTCTTTACTGAGTGCTTCTTACATTCAAAGCCCTGTGCTAGGTGCTGCAATGACAAATTTTCAGCTTCTCTTTTACTACTTTCCCAGTTTCCACATTCACACTCTCTTGCCTTCTCATGGGCTCCCCTACCCTCTCCCCACTGCCCTTGCTTCTTCTTCTTCTTAGCCACAACCCTGGCATCTTCCCAACTTCACTTCCATGTCATCTTGGCTGAGTCTTCTCTGTCCAGGCCAGTCCTCATTAATCCTCATTTCTCTAAGTGTCTACAGAACAGTCACAAACTTGCCTTTTAAGTGGGTGGTAGCTTGCTGAGGCCAAAGACAACTATGCAATTCAATGTATAGGAATATAGCATTGGACTTGTCACCTACTAGCACTAGATAATTATTTGTTGATTAATGAATACACCTTACCAATAAAGTGTTTTTAAACTATTTTCAAAGCACATGCTGTCTACCATAGTTTAATCTTAAAAAAATCTACCATACTTTTATCTTAGAGGAAATATTAAGGAGCGCTTGCACCCCTATTATACAGGAAATTTACTTCACTCCTCTTACCTCATCTGAAAAATGGGTATGTTAATAATACCCTCTTCACCAGGACACGAGGTCTGTTGTGAAGTTCGAGATATACAGGGAGGAAAAAGTGCTTTCTTCATTATAGAATTGTCTACAAATATTCTTTCTTTTTTTTTCCCCCACATTTCAATTGACAAGTTTTATTTTATTGTTGACAAAAAATCAGTATTTCCCAAATTGGTCCTGTTATAAACATTACAGGAATGCTTGTTAAAATACAGACTCCCAGCCCTCTTTTTCTGGGTCTGGGGCCTAGGTTTAATCATATCCGCATGTAATTCTTTTTTTTTTTTTAACATCTTTACTAAAGTATAATTGCTTTACATTGTTGTGTTAGTTTCTGCTGTATAACAAAGCGAATCAGCTATATGTATACATATATCCCCATGTCCCCTCCCTCTTGCGTCTCCCTCCCACCCTCCCTATCCCACCCCTCTAGGTGGTCATAAAGCACTGAGCTGATCTCCCTGTGCTATGCGGCTGCTTCCCACTAGCTATCTATTTTACATTTGGTAGTGTACATATGTCAATGCCACTCTGTCACTTCGTCCCAGGTTGCCCTTCCCCCTCCCGGTGTCCTCAAGTCCATTCTCTACATCTGCATCTTTATTCCTGTCCTGCCCCTAGGTTCTTCAGAACCACTTTTTTTTTTAGATTCCATATATGTGTGTTAGCATATGGTATTTGTTTTTCTCTTTCTGACTTACTTCACTCTGAACGACAGACTACTAACATTATTTCTTATTGATTCTTTGTTTGAAGCAAAGGAGCAAAGCAAATTAAAAATTTATTTTTATTAAGACTAATAAAGTTAGCTTTATTCCCTTAATTTGAAAAAGATTTAGAGCTGCTAAAGCTATTGTCTTTAGCCAGCAATGAGTAATTGACATGTTCTGAGACCTTGACTCCCTGGGGGAAATTCCAAGTCTCCAGAGCAGATCTAGAATATGGCGTGGGAAAGCCAGGTTTATTTTGTCAGCCTACTACATTGCATTTTGATTAATTAGTGAAAAGGTTGTGAATTCTCCATGGCCTTATCCAGTCTGAGCATACACTCCTCAAGGCTTCCTGCCAACATTCCCAGTTAAAGTTGTGTACTCAATTCAATTTGTACAAAATGTTAGTATTATTTAATTCATAGACTTTTTTTTAACTGTTTGCTCAGCTGTCTGTACTCTGTTCTACTTGTTCATATCAGTGTTCTAGGTCATTGTCACAGATTTCCGAGTTGCAGAAAACCTGTTTGCTCTGCATTACAACACAGCATAGGACCAAATAGAGGTAGATAATAAGTGCCTTTTTATGCAGTTGACATTGATGTGACCTTATTCCATTGAAATGAATCAAACAATCAGCAAATATTGAGAACCTCCTGAAAGTGTTGAGGACGTGAATCCAGCTTGTTCTTCGTTTAAGGATGGTGAGATAACCCTCAGAGCCTTTTCCCAAGAATGGAGTGATTGTCACCAACTCTAGTTGAGTATCCTTGCCTGTGCTATTCTTAGAGATCTATTTGAGTTGGCAATGTGTGAAGGCTGCCAGCACTTGCATGAACATATCTGCCAGGGCAGGATAAGGGCGAGACAGGGAGCAGGATATTTTCCCCGCAGGGATTGGAGAAGAATGTACAGTACTTTCTTTGAGGTAGATGAGGTGAATTAAAGTCATTATTTTTATGTTTCTTTTTCATGGATAAATGAAAATATAAAACCTTGCACCATATTGTGAGATAGAACCTGGCATCTCTTTGTGTACATTCCACGCTCCTTGAGTAAACAGACAATGTTTTTATATCTTATCGTATACCTAGAATTCCAGGATTGTATATGACAGGTAGATAATTTAGTAATCAAAATAAACAAGCTTTGAATATTCCAGTCACTTCCTATGGTTATAATTAAGTCTTGTAAAAGTCAGGATGTGGATCCCAGATTACGGAGAAGTGTATTTGATATACTACCTAAGTTTGCGGTAATAGAATGGATGGGGTCGTGTGTATGAGTGTAAGGCTCTATTTACCAAGTGTCATCCTGAAGTGACATTTACTTTGGAGATGTGTATTCTTTCTGAGCAGTGTTGACTCCCACCAGATAAAGGAAAAGCCAGGATACCTTTATGCCCTGAATAGATGGACAGGCATCTTTTGACCTGACTTTTTCATAGATTTAACTACCAGTTCTGGAGAAAGACTGGATTAAAACTAAATTTCAATAAGAATTTGATTAAGTGAATCTTAGAAAATGGAGATAAACTGCTGGGAGCTCCCATTAGATTCAGAATACTTAACTCCTGCGTAGATGGCAGTGTGTTTCATTTGTGAATGTTGGATTAGGGACATTATATTCACAGGATAATCCTTCCTTTCTTCCTTCATTGATTCAACACATATTTTGGGGGCACAGTCAATGTCTTCCAGCCAAAGACCACCAGGAATACACCAGTAGTTGAACACATTAGGTTTAGTACTTGTGGCAATGAGGAAGAACACACACACTCTAGGGTGTTTCAGGAAGGGGGCTTTAAATAGAACCTGTTATAGGACTTGGGCTTTGGTTGTGTTATTTGTGGGAGGATCCAGGAAAGCCAGTTTTGCTCTGGATTGGATGCTATTAGAAATACCCCTGATTTCTATGATTTCGTAGAAATCAATCAATAAATCTTGTCTTAAGGGAGAGGAGACTAGAAGGAGGATAAAACTGTCATTGGTGAAGAAGTAGCCATTGCTCATTTTGGCCAAGAGAGGAAGTGTTGTATTTTGTGGGTGGTCCAGGGAACTTGTTTTTGTCTGTGCTTAGGTAAAATTATGAAACGGCCTTGCTTTGTCTCATTTTACCTTGGTCTCAGAGTAACCTGTCTGTGGTTGGTATTCTGTGACATTGTTTATGTCCAGCAGGAGAATAACATGGCCTGGGTGTGGATGCCAGGCCAGCTGCTGGATGTCACGGGCTGCTCTTTGTTTACCTTTCTCAGCACCTCCTGTGAGGCTCTTGTTGCTTGGGATTTAGCAATCCACAAAACACACAAAAGTCATGGAGTTTACATTCTAGCCAGGGGGAGAAAAAACAATACAATAAATAAGTAAATTATGATCTATTAGAAGCTCATAAGTGCTCTAGAGAAAAAACATAAAGCCAGGGAAGAGAATAAGGATACTAATGGGAGGGTTGGGACCATTTAAATTTAAAGTAGGGAAGTCAGGAAAGGCTTCCCTGTAATGCACACATTTGAACAAAGACTTAAATTGATGAGGAAGTGAATCATGAAGATGTGAGAGTGAAGAGTCTTCCGGGAATAAACAGCAGGAACCAAATGAAGGTTCCAAGGGAAAACCTTACCTGTTAGGGTCTAAGAACAGAAGGGAGGCCTGTGGCTGCAGAAGAGGGTGAAGGAAGGCATAGCAGGCGAGGAGAAGCAGGGGATGTCAGAGAAGAGATTGGGGCCAGAAGGTTTAGGGATTTGGGGTCAATATTAAACGGTAATCAGAATGCGATTTTTTAATATTCTGAGACTGGCTATCTTGAAGTGTGGCTTGAGTAATGGCCTGGAGATTTCCCCTCTGCTGCACCAGAATGACCCAATTAATTACACAAACGTCTTTATTAATTGTTTGGACATAATGCTAAAGTAACCAATTAAAACAATTGTACTCAAAAGTTTGATTCAGAGGAAGTTTATACACTGGTTAGGAATTGAGATAGATAAGTGCAAAATAGCCATTATCAAGAGAAGGATCTTCAAGTAAGGATTTTTAAAATATTCAAATAATATTGTAAATGAAAATCCCTTGGAAGTAAAATAGGGTTTTTCATCATTTCCTATACTTGAATAGGCTCCCACCTATACCGGATTGACTTCATATAAATCCAACTCAAAGGGGTGCATTGACAAAAAAGAAATATGAGTTATATATATTAAAATATACATTAATAAATATATATCCATATATGCATGAAAAATGTGTGTATACACAGGCACACATGTATGTAATGAAAACAACTGAGAATAAATTGCAGACATGATGCCTCTTTATCCCTAAATATGTTAGTGTGTATTTTCTGAAAACAAAGAATTCTCTAACATAATCACAGAACTGTTACCAAAGTTAGGAATTTAGCACTGATTCAAATACTGTTATCTAATCTACTGACGTTATTTGGGTTGCCCCAATTTGTCACAATGATGTGTCTTTTTTTTTTTTTTGCGGTACGTGTGCCTCTCACTGTTGTGGCCTCTCCCATTGCGGAGCACAGGCTCCGGACGCGCAGGCTCAGCGGCCGTAGCTCACGGGCCCAGCCACTCTGCGGCATGTGGGATCTTCCCGGACCGGGGCACGAACCCGTGTCCCCTGCCTTGACAGGCGGCCTCTCAACCACTGCACCACCAGGGAAGCCCCCAATGATGTCTTTTTTAACAAAGGAAAATCCAAGATCGTGAGGTGTATCCAGTTTGTCATGTCTCATTAATATCCTTTAACCTGGAACAGTTCCTGAGGCTGTGTGTGTGTGTGTGTGTGTGTGTGTGTGTGTGTGTGTTCCTGAACCTCACTATATTGACATTTTTAAAGTGTATAACATGTTATTTCACAGAATGTGCCCTAATTTCAGTTTGTGTCATGATTAGATTCAGGTTATGCACGTTTGGCAAGAACACCTCAGAAGTGATGTTAAATTCTTCTCAGTGCATCACATCAGGAGCCAAGTGCTATTGGTTAGTCCAAATCCTGGCAGTGATCATTTTAATCAGTTGTTAAGGAGGGATGTTTCCACTATATTTACCTTTTATAATTAATACATGTCTTGTAGAGGATACTTTGAGACTATGTCAACATCTCATCATCCCTCAAACATTCACCCACTAGTTTTACCATGTGTATTCATGATTCTTGCCTGAACCTATAATGAACATGATGGTTGCCAAATGGTTATTTTCTAATTCCATCTTTATTTCTACATTTTTTATTAGCTTTCTCGTGTAGGCAGAGCTTTCTCTTCTTATTTATTTATTTAATTAATTTACATTGGTGCAAATTCATAGATTCTTTATTCAATAGTTTATAATCTTCACTATCATTATATTTTGAGGTTCAGATCATCTTATATTTGGCCAGTGGGTGCTCCTTCAAACTGAGTCCTGTATCTTTCTGACATGTCCCCATCATTATTTGAGCATCCCCTTACATTTTGAACTATTTATATATTTTCTGCTTTTCCTAACCCAGCCCTGGAATCAGCCATTTCTCCAAGGAAGCCTGCTTTCTTTCAGTGGAGAATGGTGTTTACATTCCAGGAATACTCATTGCTACTGTGGGTTTAATGCTTCCAAAATCTCTTAGTGGATTGAGTTGGGGAGTGTGTGTGTGCGTGTGTGTGCGTGTGCGTGTGTGTGTGTCTACATATGCATATAAACATGTGCATACATATGAATGCATACACACACCCATAATATACATGTGCACAGCCACACACATCTATATCCATTTCTATATCTATTTATCTCTTTATATTAAAACCTCTGAGGAAATGAATGAATGAATCATAGAGAAAATAGAAGAAAATATTTGCAGTATATATATATATATTTATTTTTTTGGGGGGGGTATGCGGGCCTCTCACTGTTGTGGCCTCTCCCGTTGCGGAGCACAGGCTCTGGACTGCAGGCTCAGTGGCCATGGCTCACGGGCCCAGCCGCTCCGCGGCATGTGGGATCTTCCTGGACCGGGGCACGAACCCATGTCCCCTGCATCGGCAGGCAGACTCTCAACCACTGCACCACCAGGGAAGCCCCTGCAGTACATATATTTTAAAGAGAATACAACTGGTGGGGCTGTAAAGGCTTTCAACTGTTGAGTAAAATTTTTCTTATACGTTGAAACATACACCTACTGTATAACTCAGGAGTTTCATTCTTAAGTATGTACTCAAGAGAGATGAGATCATGTCCACAAAATGTCTTGTGCAAAAATGTTCATAGTAGCTATATTCACAATAGGGAAGATCTTACAATAACTTAAAATGTCCACCTTCTGGTGAATGGATAAACAAGCGGTAGTATATTTATACAATGGAATATTACTCAGCAAAAAAAAAGAAAAGAAAAAGGAAAGATGACTGGTTTGTACACATCATGGATGAATCACAAAAACATTATGGTGAGTGAAAGAAACCAGACACAAAAGAGAGTACCTTGTTTATGATTCCATTCTATGGAGCTTGAGAACAGGTGAAACTAATTTATAGTGACAGCACTCAGAATAGCAGCTGCTTCTGGTGAGGGTAGGTAGGGCCGCTGGAAAGAGGCAAGAGGGACATTTTGGATGGTGCAATCTTCAGTAGTCTGATTAGTGTGTGGTTCACATGAGTATATCTATTTGTCAGAATTCATAGAACCATGCCCTTAACATCCATGCATTTTACTGTATGGAATGATACCTTGGGGCAGGCAAAATAATGACCCCCGCCAAAGGTGTTCATGTCCTAATCCCCAAACCAGGGAATATGTCACCTTGTAAGGCAGCGGTCCCCAACGTTTTTGGCACCAAGGACCAGTTTTGTGGAAGACAATTTCTCCACGGGGGGTGGGGGCATGGTGCAGGCAGTAATGCAAGTGATAGGGAGCCATGAGGAGCCATGGGGAGAGGCAGATGAAGCTTCGCTCCCTCGCCGCCGCTCATCTCCTGCCGTGCAGCCCGGTTCCTAACAGGCCACAGACTGGTATCGGTCCACCGCGCAGGGGTTGGGGACCCCCGTTACAAGGCATAGGACTTTGCTGATGTGGTTAAGGCTCTTGAGATGGGGAGATTCTCCTGGATTATCCAGATGGTCCTAAACATAATCGCAAGCATCCTTACAAGAGGGAGGCAGGAGGCTCCAAGTCAGAAAGAGAAGAAGTGATGATGGAGGCAGAGGTTGGAGGGATGCTGTTGCTGAAAGGGGGTCGTGAGGAATGCAGACAGCCTCTAGAAGCCTCTAGAAGCTGGAAAGGCAAGGAATGGGTTATCCCTTAGAAGCTCCAGAAGGAACACAGCCCTGCCAACTTGGCGATTTTAGCCTTTGAAGGCCTATTTTTGGACTTCTGACATCCAGAACTGTAAGAGAATAAATTTGTGTTCTAAGGCACTACATTTGTGGTAACTCGTGATAGCAGTAATAGGAAACTAATATACGCCTCATTTTAAAATATAGTAAAAAAAAAACACTTCTTAAAAAAGTAGTCTCATGTGCTACTAAGAAAAAAGCCGTGTTGTAGGACAGACCTGGGTCCTACTCTGGATTGTGTCATCTGCCAGCTCAGCCAGGGAACTTTGTCAATTTATGGAACCTCCCTGAGGCTCAGTTTCTTAATCTACAAAGTCAGAATCACTACACTTGCCTTACTTCTCAGACCTGTCATGAAAATTAAAAGCAATAAAATAAGAAAGGATTCTGTCAACAGAAGACCAAAGAGTAAGGTCTTATTATTGTCAGACTTTTATCCAGCACATATGCATTAATGACCAATTGTGGTCGGGCAGTTTGAATTCTACCTCTTGTGTGAAAGGTAACTAGAGGAGAGGGGCAAAGGTCATGGGGAGAACTTCTTATCAGGCTGTCCTTGTTCATGTTTTTAAAAATAACTTTTTATTTTGAAATACTTTGACTCATAAGACATTGCAAATATGTACCTATTCATTTTCAAAGGGTGCTTATTATTTCTCTCTATTTATTCCACTCCTACTGACAATCTGGACAGATCTTAGGTTTGCTGAGTTCCTAATCGTAGTAACTAAGCTTTGCTGTGCACTCGCAGTGTCCCTAGCACTGTGGTAGCACTTTACATATGCAGTTGTCATTTAAGCTTGATGTTAATAGTAATATGAGGAAGGTACTTCAATTTTCCCTATTTTGTAGACAGAGAAACTGAGGCATAGAAATGTTTAGTAACTTCCCCAAGCTGAGTGTGGGCACCAGTATTTCAACCTGGAGACTGATTTCAGAGACCAAGAATGAAGAGGAAGAAGGCGTCCATCCTTGTATCACAGAATCATTTAGAGACATTTCTATATTTTGTACACAAATATACATGCAAAAGGAGTGCATGTACACATACGAGGGAGTGGTTTTTGTGCTAAGTCAAGGAATAAAGGAAAAAAAGGATTTATGATAAAGAAAGAGAGGGGAGGAAAAAGTTGGAGACCGTCTGGAAACTGTGAACATTTTTAGCAATTTTTTAAAAGCACCGATTAGGTGGCGACTAAGAAAGAGGGCGACCTGGGTCTTCTGTCCTTGAGCAGTGTCACTAAAGGTACCAGAAACCATTTTTAGTTATTTATGGATTCTCCAGAAGACCTTGGGAGTTTAGCCAGGGAGTAGGCAGGACAGGTACCTCCAGTAATGAGAGCCAGGTCCCTACGTCAACTCCTCCATGCTAATTAGCCAGGCCTCCACCATTTTCCTCATCAGTATTTCTCACTTGTCAGGCTTAAGAATGGAGTTCATAGTTTAATAACAATTAAATTCATCTCCAAGTCCTGGCAATTCTTGTCCCCTAATGTTTCTTGAAAGTTCTACTTTCTTGTCTATTTCCATAGTCACCATCCTAGTCATAACCCTTATTACTTCATGTCACATAAACTTGCTGATGGGACCATCATCAGATTCATTTTCCTCAAACTCTCTCACTGAAAAACTTACAAAGTTTTCCTATAACCATGGGTAATGAGTTAAAATTTCCCCATGTGACCACCAAACACCTTTTTTTCTCTCCTGTCCTCTACAACTCCAATTTTATATATTCCCCCCTAACATATATGTATTAGGGCAGCTTGGGCTGCCATACAGAATACCATAGACTGGGTGGCTTAAAGAACAGAATTTATATCTCACAGTTCTGAAGGCTGGAAGTCTGAGATCAAGGTGCCAGCATGGTTGTATTCTGGTGAGAGCTTTCTTGCAAACAGATGTCTTTTTGCTGTGTCCTCACAAGGCACGGAGAGTGAGTGAGTGTGCCCTCAGATTCTGATGTCTCTTTTTATAAGGACACTAAATGTATCACAGGACCCCACCCTCATGACCTCATCTAATCACCTCCCAACGGCTCCATCTCCAAATACCATCACATTGGGGGGTCTAAGGCTTCAACATATGAATTTGGGGGGAGGGTGCATGCAATTCAGCCCACGGCACATACATTCTGCTTCAGGTGCAATTATACTGCTTGGGCACTCCCGCACTTTCCTGTATCTGTCCTCTAGCTAGACTGCTTGCACTTATTTCCTGATTGTCTTAAGACCTTTCCAAAAACCAATTCTAGATTCGAAGAAGCGTACATCCAGTTTAATCCGTCTTTTGTTGGACTTTTTCCCTTTTCATAAAATATTCCTTTGTGCTATTTTAGTTTGTATGTATTTGATCTTAAGGATTTTGTTACATATTTTATTCCAAAATTATAATTGGGTTGTAGTGAGGCAAGTGCCGCGTCTTGCAGAATAAATAGCGTTATAAAGAGAATCTCCTTATTATGAAAAGATTTTGAAAACCTAACTAATGGGCTACTTATCTCTAGCACTACAAGACGCCATTACCAGCAAGACAGGAGAAAAGCACAGTAACTGAGAGTTTATTGTGGCAAGATTTAGAATCATAGAATTTTCAAGCTTTTGTCTCTCACATTACATATTTTAAAAACCTCATGCCTTAAGAAGTGACTTGTTTAAGATCATATAGCGGGTTAATGATGGTGATATAGACCCTGATCGCTTTGTTTCCAGCCTAAAGTTTATTTATTAAAATGTATGTTTTTCATTGGCTGTTGTATTAGTTTTCTATTGCTGATCAACAAATTTAGCAGATTAAAAACACATTTATCATCTCATAGTTTCCATGGGTCAGGAGTCCCGGCACAGTTTAAATGAGTCCTCTGATTAGGGTCTCACAAGGTTGCAACTGAGGGGTCTCAGACCTAGGTTCCTTCTCTGAGCTCATGTGGATATTGGCAGAGTTCATCTCTTTGAAGCGATAAAACCCATGGCAACAAACTCACTGCTTCTTCAAGGCCAGCAGAAAGAGAGTCTGTTGCTTCAAATCTTTGGACGGTAAACTGTCTTTTAAAGGGCTCATCTGATTAGGTCAGGCCCTCCCTGGATAACCTGTCTTTTGATTAACTCAAAGTCAACAGACTAGGGACCTTATATTTGTAAAAATCCCTTCACTTCTGCCATATAATGTAACCTAATAATGGGAGTGACATCCATCAGAATTAAAGGTCTGTCCTCCACTCTAAGTCAGGGTATGTACACTGTGTTAATTTTTAAAAATTAGGAAAAACACCTACAGAGAAAACAAAGTCACTTCTTGTTTGATTTCCTAAACTAAACATCATATTGATGTATCAATATTTCTTTCTAGTCATTTGTCCCTATTGCTGTTCCCTGTGCATTTTAGGGTTTTTTGTTTTTTGTTTTTCACTTTAAAAATAAAGTCATACAGTGTACACAACTAAATTTGATACTTTATTCATTTGGTATTACTTTGTAAGAATTTTTTCATGTTGTTATATATTTCCCCTCCCCCCCAAAGACATACTGTTTTCCTCTACTAAAAATATCTTTTCAGTGGGGGAAAAATGAGAAATATAGATAAGCAAAAAAGGAAAACAAGTCAACTGAAATTGCAAGATTTAGAAGTCGCATTGTTTAGGAAAAATATTTTGATAACTCTTTGAGGTGTAAGATGGAATCCTGAGTTTCAGGATGTTGGAGGATGTTAAGATTTTAGAGAAGGGGAAAACTACTTTGAAGCTAGAGGGGAAGAATATGGAGCTCCTGGGATTGTGGGAGGGGGGAGTGAAGAGCAAAGGGAGGAAAAAAGGAGAAGCAGAACAGATGATGGTGTGCCAGGCACTGTGCAGCCTGACTGTCCACGCCCCTCTCCCCAGCTCAGTCTGCATTACGTCTGCTAAGACTTAGAAATCTTGGTATGGGGCTTGCCTGGTGGCACAGTGGTTAAGAATCCACCTGCCAATGCAGGGGACATGGGTTCGAGCCCTGGTCCTGGAAGATCCCACATGCCATGGAGCAACTAAGCCCGTGAGCCACAACTACTGAGCCTACATGCCACAACTACTGAAGCCCGCACACCTAGAGCCCGTGCTCCGCAACAAGAGAAGCCACCGCAATGAGAAGCCCGTGCACTGCAACAAAGAAAGCCTGCGCACAGCAACAAAGACCCAACGCAGCCAAAAATAAATAAATTTAAAAAATAAAATAAATTTTAAAAATGCAGTAAAAAGGAATCTTTTTTTTTTTTTTAAAGAGAGTAATAGGAAATGATGGATAGGTATTTTTTAAAAAAAAGAAAGAATTCTTGGTATGAAGGACTTGTTGTAAGGCAGGGTTTCTCAACCTTGGGATGACTGGCATTTGGGGACTGGATAATTCATGAGGGCTCCAGGTATTGAAGGGAGTTTAGGATCATCGCTGACTTCTACCCACTAGATACTAGTAACAGCCCCACCTCTCAGTTGTGACAGCTAAAAGTATATGTAGACGTTGTCAAATATCCCACCGTGGGCGAAATCAGCCCAGCTGAGGACCGTTGTTGTAACGGAAATGGTAGAAGGGGCTAAGCTCCGTGTTGGGTGATTACGTTGACTTTGTGATATGCCAACTTGCTTAAGCTGAACTGCCTTCCCAGAATTCCTCTTCCTGTACGTTTCTAGTTAGGGTGGGTCCCAAGACTTTTGTGGGGGATTCAGAGGGCAGAAGGGAAGCAGCAGCTCACACAGGCTGTAGAGCCCACACACGTTCTTGCTGATCTGCTGACTCACCCCATTGGTGTGAAGCAGCAGCTAGACCTGCAGCTGCTTTACTTCCTTGACTCCTCCTTCAGCATCTCCAACTCCAGGTATGTTAAGCTGAATGGAGAACGGCTCTGGCTTCTGTAGGACACTGATGTCCCTGTATTAGTCTGCTAGGGCTGCCATAACAAAGTACCGCAGACGGGTGGCTGAAACAACAGAGATATAATTTCTCACAATTCTGAAGGTTAGAAGTCTGAGATCAAGGAGCTGGCAGGGCTCGTTTCCTCTGAGGCCTGTTGATGGAATCTTCTCTCCATGTCTTCACATCATCACCCCTCTGGGTGTGTTTGTGTTCTAATTTCTTCTTCTTAGGAGGATACCAGCTGTATTGGATTAGGGCCCACCCTAACGACCTAATTTTAACTTACTTAACTCTTTAAAGATTTTATCTTTATATACAGTTATATTGAGATACTGGGGTATATTAGGGTTTTGTAGAAAAACATAAACAATAGGTCTCTCTATCTATCTATCTTCCTATTTATATTTATAATACATATTTATGTGATCTATCTATCTATCTATCTATCTATCATAACAAATAGAGGATAAGAAGTCCCAGGATCTACCATCTGCAAGCTGGAGACCCAGGAATATCAGTGGTATAATCCCAGTCGGAGTCTGAAGGTCTGAGAACTTGGGGAGCTGAGTCCAAGGAAGGGAAGGAGAAGACTGATGTTCCAGCTAATGCAGGCAGGGGAAGGGAATAAATCCTCCTTTCCTCTACTATTTGTTTTATTTAGCCCCCCAGCAGATTGGGTGATGCTCACCCATGTTGGGGAGGGCAATCTGCTTTACTGACTCCATCCATCCAAATGTTAATCTTATGCGGAAACACCCTTACCGACACACCCAGAAATAATGTTTAATCTGGGCACCTCGTGGTCCAGTCAAGTTTATAAAATTAAAAAATTAAATAATAAAAATAAAATGAAAAATTTAAAAATTAAATTTAAAAATTAAAATAAAATTAATCACCACATGGAAGTTAGGACGTGGGACATACATCTATATAACACCACATGGGAGTTATATATGTATATATGGAATATCACTCAGCCATAAAAAAGCATGAAATTCTGCCATTTGCAGCAACATGGATAGACCTAGAAAATATCATGCTTTGTGAAATGTCAGACAGAGAAAGACAAACACTGTATGATGTCAGTTACATGTGGAATCCAAAAGATAATACAAATGAATGTATATGCAAAGCAGAAACGACTCACAGATAGAACAAACAAATTAGTGGATACCAGTGGGGAGAGGGGAGGGGGGCAAAGTAGGGGTATGGGATTAAGAGATACAAATTACTACATATAAAATAGGTAAGCAACAAGGATGTATTATATACCATAGGGAATTTATAGCCATTATCTTGTAATAACTTTTAATGGAATATAATCTGTAAAAATACTGAATCATTATGCTGTACACCTGAAGGTAATATAACATTGTAAATCAACTATACTTCAATAAAAAGTGGCTACCCACTCTGCCTCCTGATGTTCCGTGATGGACCCCAAACCAGGCCAAGATTTGGAAAAGCACAATTCAAACGTGCCATTTCTACATAGAACTAGAAAGGTCTGACTTGAGCGTCTTGAGTATAAAATAAGGGCACAATTTCTTTTCTTCCCCAGTCTTATTGAGAAATAACTGACATACATCACTGTATAAGTTTATAAGGCACACAGCATGATGGTTTATAAGGCACACAGCATGATGGTTTATAAGGCATACAGCATGATGGTTTATAAGGCACACAGCATGATGGTTTGATTTATATATATCGTGAAATTGTTAGCACAATAGGTTTAGTTAACATCTATCATATCATATAGATAGAATACAAAGAAAAGAAAGAAGCGATTTTTTAAATTTATAAATGTTATAAGAGATTAAGATTTAAAACCTCACCTCTTCTTCCTCATCCTCTCCCCCAAATTTTATCATGCTTTTAATTATATCAATAATTAGCGCTTGCATCATTGTAACGATGTAAACATTGTTCACCGCAGAACCCATTAGAATACTGAGATTACATGTCCTTTCTATTTTTTTAAATTGAAGTATAACTTACAACACTATTTTAGTTCCAGGTGCACACTATAGTGAGTTGATATTTCCATACATTACAAAATGATCACCACGATACCTCTGTCTACCACACAAAGTTATAATATTATTGACCGTCCTTCCCATGCTGTACCTGTCACCCCCAAAGGGCACAGTTTCTTAAATATTTAAAGTACAGTAATTCTAAGCTCTTATCTGCTATCATTAGCATAAACCCATTTTCTTTTTCTGGCGTTCTTTTCTTCAAAGTCAGCGTGGATAGCTTTCTAAAGTACTAACTGATGTGCTATTTCTCAGCCGCCAGGAATAGCTGTTATCCTTCCTTATTTGAAAACTAAAGGAAAGAGCATCCACAGCTGTGGAAACAATTCACCCCGTGAAACAGAGATGCCAGGTTCTTGATTTCTGTCACTCTAAAGTGGAGCAGGATGGATTTTCATATGACACAAAGGGAGTTTATTTTTCTATTCCAGGAATAGGAAGGAAGAGAGAGAGGCAAAAGGATCCCCAGTCTGCAGCAGCAGAGCTGATGAACTGCAGAGAGGGGACGAAGACGGGTGCTCTGCAAGACCCATCCCCTCCCCACTCACGGACCTGTCGTGGGGTGTGTGTGTGTGTGTGTGTGTGTGTGCGTGTGTGCGCGCGCGCGCGCGCGCGCACGTGCACGCACTGACAGGAGTCATGAGGAATGTCCAGGACAGGAGGAAAATTCCTACCTCGAATTTGAAATTCCTTGGGTGTGAAATAAAGAGATTTTGTAGCTCACTTTCTACCCGGTCCTTTGGAGACATTGTCTTCCTCTATTTGGGATGCTATAACAAAATACCACAAACTGGGTGGCTTATAATCAACAGAAATTTATTTCTCACAGTTGGTTCTGATGAGGACCTTCTTCCAGGTTGCAGACTACAGACTTCTTGTGGTATCCACACATGGCAGAGAGCAAAGAGAAAGTAAGCTCTCTGGGGACCCTTATGGGGGCACCAATCCCATTCATGAGGGCTCTGTCCTCATGACCTCATCCAAACCTAATCACCTCCCTAAGGCCTCACCTCCTCATACCATAACATTGGGAGTAGGGTTTCAACAAATGAATTTGGGGGGGACACAAACATTGTCCATAAGAGATGTTAACCTTATAGTGTCTCCTCATGTCACCAGGCATAGAGAAGCTGTGAAAATGGGGACATGGAATGTCTAGTCACAGGAGGGTCAAGAGTGTGGTTTGGAGAGGCTCTGAATGTTCTTAGGTACCTGAGGAGAGAGAGTGGAGCATGAGAGCCGGTAGGCGTGTTGCTGGGAGCCGGGAGGGTGGCTGAAGTCCCATCGAATCTTCTACGTCACAGCGCCAAGCTGTGAGCCAGGTCAGCAGGGAGAGGTCAGAGGCAGTGCTGGGCTGAGAGGACAGTGGGGGGAGATCAGGGACCAGGACTACTGCCTCGCCTTCGTGCCACTTTGTGATTTAAACTTTGTGTGCGGGTCAGTAGATCTTAGATTGGTTCAATTTTAAAGTGAAGGTGAAAAAACCTAAACCAAAGCAACAAAAAACATTTGCTTTATGAGACTGAAGGAAACCTAACCCCAAAAAGACTAAATTGTCTGCCATCAGAGAGGTGCCTGGCACAAAGATCAGAAATTAAAATGAGTAGTATTGCATTTTATTCACTGCCGTGACTCTGGAAATACACACCTGGTACAACCTCAGTCACCCTTACAATCCTCACAGCGACCTGAAAATCATATGTGTGGTTGTTTTGCTGCCTGCTCCCTTCTAGGGGAGCAGGAACTCAGACCTGCCCTCCAAGGTCGGAGTCCAAACTGCCCACCTGCGGACTGCGCTGCCTGCCTGCTGCTCTTGATGGTCTCATGCGCCACCTTGTGGCCATCACTTGATATGGCGCCCGCTCAAGGTCGGAGGCAGGAAGGTCCTTCCCTCAGTGCCTTTAAGGTCAGAGGCTGCTTGGAGGGAAAATGGTCTTAGGCTCCAGGAGTTACAGATCTTGGTGACATACACATGACTGTTTCCCACAAAGCATGTCCATGGCATCAGGATGGCGGAGGCAGAACGGTGCCAGAATCAATACCCTGCTCTGCCCAGACTAGGCGTCTCCTAGGACTACCTGAGCCCTGGCTGACGGTCACAAGCCTACCTTCCTCTCTCTCTGCGGTGTCTTCTTAGGTTCTCCTTTCCAGCTAAGAGGCCTCATTTGAGGCCATTTTGTCCTTCAGACGTGTTCTATTATATTTTTTAAAAAAATAAACTTTTAACCTTAGAATGGTTTTAGATTTACAGAAAAGTTGCAAATGTAGTACAGAGTTCCCATATGCTCCACACCCAGTTTCCCCTATTGTTAATGCGTTCTTACATTGATGTAGTACCCTTGTCACAATGAATGAACCAGCACTGATACATTATTATTAACTAAAGTCCATACTCTATTCAGCTTTCCCTAGTTTTCAACCTCATGTCCTTCTGTTCCAGGATCCCATCCAGGACACCGTATTGCATTTAATCATATCTCTTTAGGCTCCTCCTGGCTAGGAGAGTTTCTCAGATCTTCCTTCTTTTTTATTTGTTTATTTATTTTTTTTTGAGATTGACAATTTTGAGGGATCCCGGCAGGGTATTTTGTAGAATGTCTCTAAATTAGGATTTGTCTGACGGTTTTCTCATGATTAGACTGGGATTATGGGTTTTGTAAAAAAGATCACAGAGGTGAAGGGTTCCTCTTACAACATTAGGTCAGGGGTACATACAATCAATAGACTTATCACTGCTGAGGCTGACCTTGATCACCTGGCTGAGGTAATGTTTGCCAGAGTGCCCCACTGTAAGGTTACTCTTTTTTTCTCCCTTCTGTACTGTACTCTTAGGAAGAAAATCTCTGTATGAAGCCTTTTTGTTACTTTTGAATCTCAATGAAAAGATCCTGTGTCTCCAGCAGCGATTCTGTTTTCCAGGGTCCTTCCATAAGCAATTTATTATTTGTGGTTCAAGGAACATTAAAAAATAATATTTGGACCCATTTTCATGTATAACTATCCTCTGAAGGCTATTGTCTTGCAAAGACAAGATACTACGCTGGATACCACAGTAGTGGGGGAGGAAGCCTTCACCTGCCATGCTGAGCTGGTGTCACGCTTGTGTTCCTCCGATGAGGGGCGCAAACGGACACACCTGCCAGACCTGTGCCCCGCGTTTCAGAGCTCAGGGGTGAGTACAAATGGAGGCCTATACTCTGTGTTTCCAATGAACTAAAACTTATAAATTAAGCAAACCAACTGTTGAATCCGCCTGCCAAAACAAATGCCCCCCACAAAAAATGTGCAAAGCTACAGATTTAAATAACTGCGACTCGGCAAATATCAGACAGCTGAATTTAATTACTATCACTCAGGCCTGGGTGTTCTGTTGATGGTCATGTTTGGGTGAGTCATAAGGACATATGTAAGTTACCAATTACACATTTATTCTAAAATTTTAATTTTTCTCGCCTTGATTTCAGCGATATCTCTACTTAGGTTGTTTAATCAAGATTTTTCAAAAAATTTCTGCTCTATTAAGGAGTGCCAAATTACGTAATCTTTCTGGAGGCATTGACGTTCTTAGATAGCTTTTTTCTCCAAATTGGAGAAACCACTTTGCTGAGGCTATAGCAATTTGAATGGCCAATAAAGTTTTTAAAGCACTACTTAAATTCAGAAACATACAGCAAATATTATATAACATGTTCAAATATTGTGATAGGGTTGCATGTGGTAAATTGTATTTATATTACAGAAAATATTACATATTTTAATTCATTATACAATTGCTATTTTTATACCATAATTTATTTTTTAAAAAATATTTTTATTTGTTTTTGGCTTTGTTGCTGTGCACGGGCTTTCTCTAGTTGCGGCGAGCAGGGGCTACTCTACATTGCGGTGTGCGGGCTTCTCATTGCGGTGGCTTCTCTTGTTGCAGAGCAAGGGCTCTAGGTGCGCAGCCTTCAGTAGTTGTGCCGTGTGGGCTCAGTAGTTGTGGCTCACAGGCTTAGTGGCTCTGCGGCATGTGGGATCTTCCTGGACCAGGGCTCGAACCCGTGTTCCCTGAATTGGCAGGCGGATTCTTAACGACTGTGCCACCAGGGAAGTCCCATGTACCATACTTTAAATTGTTCCCTAGAGTAGTATCTAGATCCATTCATGGATCTTCTTTCAAACTTTTCAATGCTGAGGTATTATAAAGAGAACTTAAAAATAGTAGTTAGATATTCAATTTGTTAAAAATCTCTCTTCAGTTAGCAATATACCCTGATCCGTGATTTGCCAGAGATAGGCTTTCTAAAATTTGTTTGGGAAATATTTATACATAATCATGAAAACATTTTCATTTTTTCTAAATTCTTTATATTTTATTAGAATATCACTTTGTTGCATATTTTACATCAGTTTCTTCCAATTTGGAAAAATATTCTCTAAAATTAAAAATATATATAGTTTAATAGCTTTTTAAAAATATTTATTTATATATTTGGCTACACCGGGTCTTAGTTGTGGCACGTGGGATCTTCGTTGCGGCCCTCGGGATCTTTAGTTGCGGCATGTCGGATCTAGTTCCCTGACCAGGGATCGAAGCTGGGCACTGGGCCACCAGGGAAGTCCCTTAACACAGGGGTCCCCAACCCCTGGGCCATGGACTGTATCCGTGGCCTGTTAGGAACCAGGCCGCACAGCAGGAGGTGAGTGGCGCGCGAGCAAGCAAAGCTCACCGTCGCTCCCCGTTGCTCCCATTACTGCCTGAACTTCCATGAAACCGGTCCCTGGTGCCAAAAACGTTGGGGACTGCTGCCTTAATGGCTTTTGAAGTGGAATATTATAGTAGATCTATTTTGTTTCTTCTTTAAAATTAAGCAATGGGGCTTCCCTGGTGGTGCAGTGGTTGGGGGTCCGCCTGCCAATTCAGGGGACGCGGGTTCGTGCCCTGGTCCGGGGGGATCCCACATGCTGCGGGGCGGCTGGGCGGATGGGCCGTGGCCGCTGGGCCTGCGCGTCCGGGGCTTGTGCTCCGCGGTGGGAGGGGCCGCAGCGGTGAGAGGCCCGTGTACTGCAAAAAAAAAAAAAAAAAAAAAGTAAGCAATGGATCATGCCAAATAAATACAGATAGCACAAATTCAAAATTAATTTTATTTTTGATGATTATTCACTTTTTATTTGGGTATACGATTTTGCTGAACTCTCCTAGTACATCTTAGATCTTCTCTAAGTGGAATTAGTTGCTTTAACAGAATGTAGCACACACCTCATTATGAGTCAAATTTTGGTATAGGGTCAAATATCATGTTCCATCATGGTAATCCATCTTTGGGCAGATCCAGAAACCCTGCATTTCATCTCTGGAACTGTTCCAAAGACTAGCATTCCTATTGGTGCAGATAAGCCCATTTCACCAGCAATAAATTCCAACTATGTTCGTGTGGAACATAGCACAAACAAATGCTTCTGGACTTTTGGTAAAAATCCTGGCTTACTCATCTTTTTGTTTGCCAGCCATGTCAGTGAGATTCGGCAAGCCTTTAAGCTTTTCTCATCAATCTCTTAAGTCAACACCTAAAATTGCAAGTTATTTTCTCAGTTTTTCAGTAAAGTCTAAACGTATTTTCACAACTGCTGTAAAACCAGTGAGATATATACATTTTGACTTGTTTTCCTTTTCTGGTAGTTCAACAATACATGTAATGAATATACATTTTTTTTATTTGAATTTTGATGCTTGTACAACCTGACTGAACTGAGTAATAATAACTTTTTAAACTTTATGTATGTTTTCTTTCTTCACCTCATTACCCCTGAAATAAGTGGCCTCATTTTCTGTCCTCGAGAGTGATCATTTACTTCATTATGTTTATCTGCATTTTATTTTTGTTTATTTTAGCACCAAAAATTGAAACCATCTGTACTAAACATTTTCCATTGTTTTCTGTAAATACTATGCTTATAGTGAGCCAAAAAGCATCATTATGCCTGGCAAATTCTGGATACATAACATCATCCTTTTAAGAACATCACGGTAAGGGTCTCAACTGGCACTGCTTATGTTTATTGAATATTATCGATTGTTCTTTATTCATCCCTTTCTTCAGTGCTATAATTGCATTTATTTGCTTTCTGTGTGCACATTATGTTTTGTGATACGTAATTGTATCTTTATTTGATAAAGAATATGAGGTTGTAGGAACTTCATCTGACCTATCCATATTGTGAATTGATGAGAAAAATCTGCTAATTAAAAAGAAAAATAGCAATTAAATTTTCATTAGAGAATATATAATAAATTGGTCAGGAATTTTATGTGAGTCATGCTTGACAGAAATTTGCCCTGTTTTTTGGTTTTCAGTTTTAAAATATTTACGTAATGTGTTGAGTTCCACTTTCATATATTTTATTAATATTTCTATCATGATCTCAATGACCTAAAGCATTAGGCAATAGAACCCAAAGTGTGTATAATTTAGACATATTTTCATCTAAAATATGTATGTAAATAAATTTAAAAATAAAAATTTTACGTATATTTTCAAAAAGTATTTTTCTTTTGAAGTATTCAAAATTATGTTAAAATTAAAGGTGATGTGTAAATTATAATTAATGAATATGAACTTTTAATAAAAATGAAAGTTAAAACATTTTAATATAATTTTTCTTAAAATTTAATTAAATTACATTAAATATTTTATAAAAATAAAACTATTTGCAATTCCAGCATTCAGGGTCTATATAGTTGCCAATGTAAAGCGTCACACGTGTTATATTTAAACCTATTTCTACAAAATTTAAGAGTAATTGCAAAATGTCCCTTCATTACCATTTGCAACTGCTATGAACATCGTGAAGTTTTTGAGACTCTTCAGAAATGTGAATTGGAATAGGAAATACATCAGGAAAAACAAATGCTTGGCACTACTGGGAAATGATAGTTTATTTCGAAAGAATCTGTCTCAGTTCCTTCAGACTGCTATAACAAAATACCATTAATTGAGTGACTTATAAAGAGCAGAAATTTGTTGCTTACAGTTCTGTAGGCTGGAAGTCCACGATCAGGGTGCTAGCATGGTTGGGTTCTGGTAAGAACCCTCTTTTGGGTTGTAGACTGCCAGCTTCTTCTTGTATCCTCACGGGACAGGAAGGGGTTAGGATTTCAAAGTATGAATTTTAGGGGAATGCAAAACATTCAGACCATAGCAGAATCTATTACCTTTATGCTGAGAGGGAAAAGTTATTTTGTGGTCTCTTTCCAAAGCAGTATCTACACTTCCTACATTGGCCGCAGAGCAATACATCTGGACACAACTACCTTCTGTTTCAAGGGTTTAGAGCAAGAGATATGCAGAATCATTTTTCCAGCCTGGATGGCGGTAGTTATGAATGATGTTTATGTTGCAGGTTGCACTGAGCCTGAGTACATTCTTGGTGCTTGCACATGCCTCTGTGTGTGAGTGTGTGTGTGTGTGTGTGTGTGTGTATACCCTAAGACATACGGTCCAGGGCAGCTCTCATTTTGCTCAAAGAGCAGTACCGACACCTGATATCAGACATTAAAGCAGTGTGGGTAGAAGAATAGATTCAGAGTTAAGAATTCATTTTGTCTTTTTTTTTTTTAAATTAAAGTATCGTTAGTTAAATACAAAGATGGTTTTAAATTCTTATAAGGGAATGGCCCCAAAACATACAAACAAAACTAAAAAATCCATGCAAAAACCCCACCAGAGAACTCCAAAGCATTATGTGAATTTTTGTCGAGATGATCACACTTTTTTCCCCAGACTACCTATTGTTTTTTACAGCCCAAAGTGCACATGTAATCCAAAAACGATTCATCCGAAAATGAAAAAGATCTTGTGCATAATATCAACAGGTTGTGGTTTCCCTGTGTGAGATAATAGAAAATAGATATATTCGTCTTTGCCTCTGGTTTCTGACACAGGGCTCCTGAACGCTTGTAATTTGCTGGGTGATAGGACAGTCTTTTTTCTAATGAGATGACTCTTGGGCTCCTGGATGGGGGCTGGTCACCAGAAAGATAAAGCCATGATCAGGAGCTTGGAAGTTTCAGCCTCAATCCCCGCCCCCTCCATTCTTTAGAGAGGGGAGAGGGGCTAGAAATTGAGTTACTGATTGATTATGCCTACTTGATGAAGTGTCCATAAAAATCCCCAAAGTACAGGGCTGGGGAGCTTCCATGTTGGTGAACTCACGGAGGTGCTGGGACAGTGATGCCTGGAGAGGGCATGGAAGCCCTGCCCCTTCCCCACGTTCCTTGCCCTGTGCATCTCCTCCATCTGGATGTTCATGTGTCCATATCCTTTTATAATAAACTGGTAGACAGTAAGTAAACAGTTTTTTTGAGTTCTGTGAACTGTTCTAGCAAATTAATCCAACCCGAGAAGGGGCTCCAGGGAACCTCCAATTTGTAGCTGATTGGTCAGAACCACAAGTGACCACCTGGACTTGAGATTGGCATCTGAAGTTGAGGGGGAGGCAGTCTTGTGGGACTGAGCCCTTAACCTGTGGGATCTGATGCTATCTCCAGGTAGAGAGTGACTGAATTGAGTTAAATTGTAGGACACCCAGCTGAGGTCGGGGAAAAACGCCACACATCTGGTGTCTGAAGGGCTGTGAGCATGGTCATGTGAGAGTAAAGAAGAAACACAGGAGGACTGAGGTACTTTTTATACACTCTGTTATTCTCCATGGCGCTTATCCCAATGCGTAATTAGTTTAAAATTTTTATGTTATCTGTTTAACATTTGTTTTCCTTGTTGGGGTTTGAGGAAGATAATAAATCCTACCTCATTACTTCTCTGGGTTCAGAATCAATTAAGAAATAAAACACAGAAGACAGACAGGGATAAAAACATCAGTGTTGTTACTGATGACACTGCCTTGACAACTCCACTTGCTGCTGATGTTCATGAATCATTCAAAGGGAGATGCCTGAGTTTTTACAAGTTTAACTGGGTCCTTGGAGGATATATGCAATACTCACAATCCCCCACTCCCCACTTCTTTCAGGAGATACTGTAAACATTTCCAGAGATTAAAACAATTAATTTCAATCTCTTTTAACAACAACAACAACAACACAAAAGGCCATATGGCTTGCTGGGAGCAGAACTGCAAGAGGAATGGGGCGGGGGGGGGGAAGGGATAACTTGGGAGATTGGGATTGACATATACGCACTACTATATATAAAATAGATAGCTAATAAGAACCTACTGTATAGCACAGGGAACTCTATTCAGTACTCTGTAATGACCTATGTGGGAATAGAATCTAAAAAAGAGTGGATACATGTATATGTATAACTGACTCACTTTGCTGTACACCTGAAACTAATACAACATTGTAAATCAACTATACTCCAATTAGAAAAATTTTTTAAAAAAACAGTACTCTAAATTCAAATTGTGTGATTATCCAATACACAGTACAGTCTCAAGGACAAATGCTATTTCAGTTTCTAGCTCTGTTACTTACTCAGTCTGAGTTTGGGGTCATGTTCTCAAGCATGCAGACTCAAGTTCTTCATACGCACAATTAGAATATTAACATCTAGAAGAAAAAAATGAAATAGGAATATGACGTAAGCAAGTTGTCCACTAAGCAGACTGTGGTGTGCAGAGACAGCTCAGAAAGCATATATCAGTCTAGAAACATGTTTAGAAACCCATCTCCTACTATTAAATGTATATGAATGTATTTTATGTCCGAACAATATGAATTCTGTTTCCACAGATGGTTAACCTGTGTAAGGCATATTTTTTTATTCAATATATGTGACATATTATATTTACTGAAAAAAAAAAAGTATTGCAACAGGAAGGACTTACACGTTGGCAGCACCAACTGCCCAGCAGGACTGGGTCGCGGAGGGGAACGCACGGCACCTGCCTGCGCGCCTGCGCAGCCACGAAGGCGGGGAACGGGGACTCTTTCCGACGTGTTCGCTGGTGTTGGTTGGTTCGCAGCCTGGCGAGTTCTCTGGGTGAAGTCTGAAACTGGCTCCTGTACGTGGAGGGCAAGGAGAGACTGAAGAAAGAGGCAGGCACTCCAGATTGGTAGGTGGCAGGTTTAATAAGCAAGGAAACTTACATACGAGGCTTGTCTTGGGCGGCCCCAAGACGAGTCGATTCTGCCCCCGCCGGCCAGAATCGGAAAAGTTAATATAGAGGCCTTAACAAGGTTCAGTGGTGCATTCTGTCCAGATGGCCAACACAGCACCTTACTCTCTCAAGGCTGCATCCTTGAAAACAGCTCCCAGTGTGGGGCCACAGGGCAGAAGGTACAGAGGAGGGTTGGGAATCTCTTATTGCCCCAGTCCAACGGGTGGGTCAACCGGTGGTCACGTCCTCTCAATAACCTCCTCCAAACCGGGTCCTTCTTTCTATCATGTTGGGCTGGGGGTGATGGAGATGGATATTTAGGGTAAGGTGTCGGGGTTGGGGGGGAATCACCAAGATTCCAGAGTTCTGAGCCTGCTGTCATCCTAGGATCTCTGGTTTAAATGAGAGACGCCAATTTTCACTCCTCTTGAAAAGATGGCTTGCTTGAGAGAGGTAGGTAGGTAGGTAGGTAGGTAGTGAGGTTGTGTGAGGTCACCAGGGGTCTTGAACTGGGAGGGAGAGAAGAAGGGAGCGAATTCAATGAAATTGGGGTAGCTCAGAATGAATGTTCAGACAGAGTAGAAATGTTATATGTTCTTGGAAGGTGGGTAAGCAAAGCCAGGTTGTTGCTTAGAGTGAGATGGATGGACGGGGAAGGATCAGCCGTGTCTGAGCCCTGGAGGTGACCAGGTGGAGGTGAACCTGGTTGTGGAAGGTAAATTAAGGTGAGGAGGTATAGGAAGACACAGGGGCTTGCCTGGCATATAGATTTCAGCTTCCCGCCACCCCCGCCCCCAATTGAAACGCTGTTACCTCTAATGAAACTGAAGTCAGGATCCTGCAGCTCATTTGAAGGGTTGCTGCTAGTGGCAAAAACTAACAAGTTTGTGCTCAAAGGGGAGCTGAGTAAAAAGCCATGGCTAAAGGAATGTAAAGAAACTTGCCAGTTAGGCTTGGAGGCCAGGCCGCCTTGCAGAAGAGCATTGCATGTGTTTGAATTTTAAGAAACACTGGTTTGAATTCAAGGTTATGTGGAGTTTTGAGTGACTGCTCAGTATGGTTTACTTAAAAGACATATCTGCACACAAACCAAAATGACCTGTATAAAGCTCAGGCAGTGACTATATGTGTATGCTAGTCTATACACATCGGGCATCCCAGCCATTCCTTATTTAGTCATCCAGTTTTACATTAGATACCATTTTTACTAGGGCTACCATAGGAAATTGAATAAATCCAACCACGGGGACAAAGTGGCCTTCAAAAATGTAGGTAGTAGCCAAGCAAATTTTACATGTCTTGTGCAGTTTTGCAAGGAAGTAGGTAAGAAGGTGGAAATGTGTTTGCCAATCTGCAGCTGCTGAAGCATTTGATTTTAAAGGCTAAGGGGGTGACCTAGGATGGCAAGTTTCTTTCACTTTTTTTTAAAGGAAAGTTTAGGGCCATATTGATCCTGTGGTATCATCGAATTCCGCCTTCTCATTTTAGAAAAGATAACAGACCCACAGAGAGTCAGAGTTTTGCTAAAGATAATAAGACCTTGCTAGCAGTCAAGCAGGATCTGGTAATCTGAAGGCATCGTGCTCTGATAAGACTGGATGTCTGTGGGGTTTACGTGACTTGCTGGGCAGCAGGGTCTCCTGAGGGTGCCCTCAAATCCCTCTGCCTGCTTGTCCCCATGCATAGGCCTTGTGGAAGCCTCCTGTTCCCCTGACACCCCCGGGGATGACTTAGGAGAGCCTCTAGGAGGATGAATGAATCCTGCGTGTGTACTTCCTGCCCCCACTGTGTGACCTCTGGCTGCCTGCCGTGGCGAGCTAGTTAAGAGAACACAGAGGCTTTAGGGCTATTTTCTTTCCTTAGTAATCTCTCAGGAAGCTTCATTTGTATGCAATCTCTCAGGAAGTCTCGTTTGTATGCAGTGACACTGGAGGAAAGGGAGGGTTCAGCTTTGGAAGCTGGGACATTGGATTTGAGGAGGGGAAGGTCAGTGCCTCCTGCAGTTGCGCAGCTGAGTCTGCAAGACTGACCTCCTTGCCTGTCCCCTTCTCATGACCACTCCTCAGGCAGGAATATCCTCTTTAGGGTTTAACTCACTACCAAAGCCACCTCCTCACTCCTGCTCTGCCACACTTTGGAGGCCTTTCAGCCTTCGGAAAGATGCTTACCTACTGTGCGCCCCCTCCCTTTAAATAGAAGAGAAAGACACAGCCAGGGAGGTCAAAGGAGTGATGCTGAAGAGAGAGTGTAAATCAGTGATGTCAGCTTTCCTTCCCTGTCAAACGCAACCCCGGAGCTATGTTCAGCTAGTACACATAGCATTATTCAACAGATCTTGGCTGATTGAAAATAAATTTGCGGGTAAAAAAAAGAAGATTGAGATTTCAGAACACGGTGGGAGTATGTTTAACATTGATTCTCTGATCTCAGAGAAAAGAAAACAAAGGCAATTTTCCTGTGACTTTTTAAAAAATTAATTAATTTAGTTTTGGCTGCATTGGGTCTTTGTTGCTGCGCGTGGGCTTTCTCTAGTCGTGGTGAGCGGGGGCTACTCTCCGTTGTGGTGCACATGCCTCTCATTGCAGTGGCTTCTCTTGTTGCGGAGCATCAGCTGTAGGCACACAGGCTTCAGGAGTTGTGGCTCGTGGGCTCTAGACCGCAGGCTCAGTAGTTGTGGTGCACGGGCTTAGCTGCTCCGCGGCATGTGGGATCTTCCCAGACCAGGGCTCGAACCCGTGTCCCCTGCATTGACAGGCAGATTCTTAACCACTGCGCCACCAGGGAAGCCCTAATTTTCTTCTAATTGCAATCAGAATATCTTGGAGATGAAAGGACTCTTAGTGATTATTCAGTTTCCTTGTTGTTTTACAAATAGGGATTTAATGACTTGTATTTCTCGCTCTCTGAACCTTGCTTACATAACCTGTACTCATATAGTTTCATTTTTGAATTGAATAGAACATCTGTTGGATAGATACCCTAACACTTCTTCCCTCACATTTCCCATTCCTTGCTCATGCTTCCTGAATGTCTGGCTGTCGAGTGGCTCATTAAGCTGGGAAGCAGGCAGTGGCTTTGGGGTCTTTATGCTTTAATCCTGAGTCTTGTCATGGGCTCATGACTTCTGAAGCAGGCCCCTCAACAGTTACAAAAACTGCCTGAGGTTCAGATTTACAAACACTGACAATTTTACCAGGGCTGTTTTGATGAGTGCAGTTAAAAAACACAATGCAAGTTCCCCCACCCCTACCCTTCCCCTTTTAAAGTGCTATTACATGCTACAAACTGTTAAGTAATGTAGATAATCTAGGATGTTAATAACCAAGGTCTGTCCTCCAGAACTACACAGCAAATAGGTGCAGGATTGAGGTCCAGTTCCAGCTCATGGCGATGTGAAGTGAAGGCAGCAAAGTGGCTATGAGGCTTGAGACACATCACCCAAGCTTCACCAAAGCCTGAACTGTATTTGGCCCATAGTAGTTTCTTAATGAATGCTTGTTGAATGATAAATTTGTGTGTTTATAAAAAGACGGGGCTTAAATGCTTTAAAATAATGAGCTAAAAAATATATCAGAACATGTCAACTTTGCCCTGCTTGAGCATACTCAGATGATATGTGTGCATGGCAGGCAATCAACACGTGATATATATATATATATATATATATAAATTATATCTGTGTATATATATGTGTATGTGTGTGTATACATATAAAATACTGCTGTTGCAAAGCTACAACTGCTGCTACTGTTATTCATCCACCCAACAAATATTTTGTGAGTATCCACTATCTGTAGGATGCTGGAGCTACAACTATGAACGACGATCATTTGTATGATGTAGTGGAAAGCGTATGGGCTTTGGAATCAGACACACCTGGGTCTGAATCCTAGCTCTTTCACTTACTACCTCCAGAGTGAACTGGGCTTGCTCACTTCTCTGAGCCTTAGTTTTCTCATCTGTAATGTGGGGATATTAGTAGCATCCTTGAAAGTAGGGCTGTTATGAAGACTAAATGAAGTAAATAACATCTGTTAAGTTTACAGAGTCACAGAATGTGGTCAGTATAGGAAGTTTTTCTACGGAAATGTTTCAGATGCTGTGGCCTTTCGCCACGAGAGGGCGGCATAACCACAGTGTTTGGAACTCGCCTTTCTCACCACACAGATGGCTTTCAGCCTTGAACACAGCGTTACCCTCGTACTGTGAGTTTAATGCAACATTTAAAGGCTTAAACAGCTTAGTATAATACTTTAAAAGTGGCAGGTGCTAACCTCCAGGCTTCTATTCAACTGGGTATCGATAGGAATGATCAATTAAGTGTTCCACATTTCCAGATGTTGAGAATATTTTTGCAATTAGGATTCGGCTGGATCTGACTTTTTGAGTCTTAAAAATTAGACTGTGTTATCTAAAAGCATCAGGCTGTCTGTGGGTATATTCAGAATTTCATGGGGAGTTGGCCCAGCTGTTCAACCCGGGCCTCCTGGCAGTCATTTGAAGTTTGTACAAATTCTTTACTCTGTATAAGACAATCTTTTATTCAACAGATATTTATTGAATACCTACTATGTATCAGACGCTGTTCTAGGTGTTGAATATTCAGCAGGAGGTTAAAAAAAAAGACAAATCAAGACATCATCACTGTTAGTAATATATGAGATTTATCAAATTCCTAAATGAAAGTAACAAATAGGAAAGAAGCGGCACAATAATAGGGCAGGGCTACCCATTCTCACCCCTGGATCTGGAACTATTGTAGGTCCCTAGGAATGGCCCAGCGCTGGCCCTCGCCCATGGCTGAGGCTGGACTTTGCCAATGTGATGTCCCAGCAGGGAACATGCATATCAGTGATTCTAAACCTTTGTGCCATGACACACAGGTGTGTTACTAAGAATTATAAAGAGTACACAAGAGGAGATTTGCTATTACCATGAATCTCAGCCTGGAAATCAGGGAGCAAAAGCTGTAGCTTGCTGTATCCTCCTATGAGTCATTCTAATTTTATTTTGTTCCCTGATTGTGTTAGGAGGGCGGAAACTTCATCTCAGTCAGTTCATGGCTCTAATTCTGCGTTGGGTGGTGCAGCAGGGGGTGATGTGAAGACACTGGTGAGTTGCTGGGGGCGGTCTTTCAAGTCATTGATGTCATCTGGGCCGAAGGTGTCTGTTTAGAAGTCCATGACTCATCTGGTGCTTGGTTATCAGTTCGCTCAGGTTGACAAGGAGACATCCATCCTCTCTCCCATAAGTTTCAGACTCATTAGCTCATTCTACTACCTCCTGTGCCTCTAGGGGCACAGGAATTAATCTTTCACACTCTGTGAGGCCGCAGTAGCCCTGTCTAGCTGTCCCGGAAACACCAGGTAGCCTTTTCTTCTTTGCGTCTTGCTGCCTCCTCCAAAGGTTCTTCCCTGAGAATGGGGATCCTCTTTCCTGCTCCCAGATGCCTCGTCTCACACCTCCCTGGGATTTTAGTGCCTCCCTGGGGTTAAAGTGCCCCTTTCTCAGCATTCCTGGCTTCTAGGATCTCATTGCTTCCCCGGTACACTATTTCAAGCTTAAAAATTCTTTTAAGTCTAGGATTGGGAGAAATCCTTGCTCTTTTATCCATGATTTCTCTCTAAAAACTGATATCCCAAATTCTCTGTTTCACCTAAATTCCTAGTCTTATGCAAAAACCCAAATCTAGAATGAATCTTAAAGGCTGCAGGATTTTCCCCTTGCTGTGACTCTCTACCTCCCTTCTTACTCCAAAATAAGCACAGGCTAAACTTGCTGCTTGGGTGTGGGGAGAAGGATAGAAGGGTGAAAGGAAATACAGGGAAAAAATATCGGTCAGTATTTCAAATACATTATCCTGCCACACCAATAATAAAGCACCCGCATTTGTGAATGATTTATCCTTTTTATAAATTGGAGTAGTTTCAAGGTTATCCTATAACAACTTCCATGCTATTGTTCCTTTGGATTTCAGCTCAATCATTTCTTCCTCAGG
The DNA here is from genome assembly GCF_963455315.2 of Globicephala melas. NCBI lineage: Eukaryota > Metazoa > Chordata > Mammalia > Artiodactyla > Delphinidae > Globicephala > Globicephala melas. The sequence continues at coordinate 156,079,111 of NC_083315.2, forward strand.
GAAGGGTCTTCTGACCTGCCCTCATCTATGCTTTCACAGCACGATTTTTCTCCCTCTCATAATACTTACTCTCATTTAAAAGAATTATGACAAAGTACACATGACAGAATTTGCCATCTTAACCATTTTTTAGTGTACAGTTCGGGGGCATTAAGGACATTCACATCGTTGCGTCACCATCACCACCAATCTGTCCACAGAATTCCTTTCATTTTATAAAATTGAGATAGTTTTAAGTTATTTGTGTGATTCTTTGATTAGTGTCTGTGTACTCCACTAGGCTCTAAGCTCCATAAGGGCTCAGACTATGCCCCGTTGTCCTCATTGCTATTTTAGTCTCTGGTACAGTGTATACCACAGAGTAGTTGCTCAACTGGTCCTTACTGAATGAGTGGGTGGCTCTCACTTGTTCTACTTATATGCATTCTTTTTTTTTTTAATATCTTTATTGGGGTATAATTGCTTTACAATGGTGTGTTAGTTTCTGCTATATAACAAAGTGAATCAGTTATACATATACATATGTTCCCATATCTCTTCCCTCTTGCGTCTCCCTCCCTCCCACCCTCCCTATCCCACCCCTCCAGGCGGTCACAAAGCACAGAGCCCATATCCCTGTGCCATGCGGCTACTTCCCACTAGCTATCTACCTTACGTTTGTTAGTGTGTACATGTCCATGACTCTCTCTCGCCCTGTCACAGCTCACCCTTCCCCCTCCCCATATCCTCAAGTCCGTTCTCCAGTAGGTCTGTGTCTTTATTCCTGTCTTACCCCTAGGTTCTTCATGACATTTTTTTTTTCTTAAATTCCATATATATGTGTTAGCATACGGTATTTGTCTTTTTCTTTCTGACTTACTTCACTCTGTATGACAGACTCTAGGTCTATCCACCTCATTACAAATAGCTCAATTTCGTTTCATTTTATGGCTAATATTCCATTGTATATATGTGCCACATCTTCTTTATCCATTCATCCGATGATAGGCACTTAGGTTGTTTCCATCTCCGGGCTATTGTAAATAGAGCTGCAATGAACATTTTGGTACAAGACTCTTTTTGAATTTTGGTTTTCTTAGGGTATATGCCCAGTAGTGGGATTGCTGGGTCATATGGTAGTTCTATTTGTAGTTTTTTAAGGAACCTCCGTACTGTTCTCCATAGTAGATGAACCAATTCACATTCCCACCAGCAGTGCAAGAGTATTCCCTTTTCTCCACACCCTCTCCAGCATTTATTGTTTCTAGATTTTTTGATGATGGCCATTCTGACTGGTGTGAGATGATATCTCATTGTAGTTTTGATTTGCATTTCTCTAATGATTAATGATGTTGAGCATTCTTTCATGTGTTTGTTGGCAGTCTGTATATCTTCTTTGGAGAAATGTCTGTTTAGGTCTTCTGCCCAGTTTTGGATTGGGTTGTTTGTTTTTTTGTTATCGAGCTGCATGAGCTGCTTGTAAATTTTGGAGATTAATCCTTTGTCAGTTGCTTCATTTGCAAATATTTTCTCCCATTCTGAGGGTTGTCTTTTGGTCTTGTTTATGGTTTCCTTTGCTGTGCAAAAGCTTTGAAGTTTCATTAGGTCCCATTTGTTTATTTTTGTTTTTATTTCCATTTCCCTAGGTGGGTCAAAAAGGATCTTGCTGTGATTTATGTCATAGAGTGTTCTGCCTATGTTTTCCTCTAAGAGTTTGAAAGTTTCTGGCCTTACATTTAGGTCTTTAATCCATTTTGAGCTTATTTTTGTGTATGGTGTTAGGGAGTGATCTAATCTCATACTTTTACATGTACCTGTCCAGTTTTCCCAGCACAACTTATTGAAGAGACTGTCCTTTCTCCACTGTACATTCCTGCCACCTTTATCAAAGATAAGGTGTCCATATGTGCGTGGGTTTATCTCTGGGCTTTCTATCCTCTTCCATTGATCTATATTTCTGTTTTTGTGCCAGTACCATACTGTCTTGATTACTGTAGCTTTGTAGTATAGTCTGAAGTCAGGGAGCCTGATTCCTCCAGCTCCATTTTTCGTTCTCAAGATTGCCTTGGCTATTCGGGATCTTTTGTGTTTCCATACAAATTGTAAAATTTTTTGTTCTAGTTCTGTGAAAAATGCCAGTGGTAGTTTGATAGGGATTGCATTGAATCTATAGATTGCTTTGGGTAGTAGAGTCATTTTCATAATGTTGATTCTTCCAATCCAAGAACATGGTATATCTCTACATCTATTTGTATCATCTTTAATTTCTTTCATCAGTGTCTTATAATTTTCTGCATACAGGTCTTTTGTCTCCTTAGGTAGGTTTATTCCTAGATATGTTATTCTTTTTGTTGCAATGGTAAATGGGAGTGTTTTCTTGATTTCACTTTCAGATTTTTTCATCATTAGTGTATAGGAATGCCGGAGTTTTCTGTGCATTAATTTTGTATCCTGCTACTTTACCAAATTCATTGATTAGCTCTAGTAGTTTTCTGGTGGCATCTTTAGGATTCTCTATGTATAGTATCATGTCATCTGCAAACAGTGACAGCTTTACTTCTTCTTTTCCGATTTGGATTCCTTTTGCTTCCTTTTCTTCTCTGATTGCTGTGGCTAAAACTTCCAAAACTATGTTGAATAAGAGTGGTGAGAGTGGGCAACCTTGTCTTCTTCCTGGTCTTAGTGGGAATGCTTTCAGTTTTACACCATTGAGGATGATGTTGGCTGTGGGCTTGTCATATATGGCCTTTATTATGTTGAGGAAAGTTCCCTCTATGCCTACTTTCTGCAGGTTTTTATCATAAATGGGTGTTGAATTTTGTCAAAAGCTTTCTCTGCATCTATTGAGATGATCATATGGTTTTTCTCCTTCAATTTGTTAATATGGTTTATCACATTGATAGATTTGCGTATATTGAAGAATCCTTTCATTCCTGGAAGAAACCCCACTTGATCATGGTGTATGATCCTTTTAATGTGCTGTTGGATTCTGTTTGCTAGTATTTTGTTGAGGATTTTTGCATCTGTGTTCATCAGTGATATTGGCCTGTAGTTTTCTTTCTTTGTGACATCCTTGTCTGGTTTTGGTATCAAGGTGATGGTGGCCTCGTAGAAGGAATTTGGGAGTGTTCCTCCCTCTGCTATGTTTTGGAAGAGTTTGAGAAGGATAGGTGTTAGCTCTTCTCTAAATGTTTGATAGAATTCGCCCTGGTCCTGGGCTTTTGTTTGTTGGAAGATTTTTAATCACAGTTTCAATTTCAGTGCTTGTGATTGGTCTGTTCATATTTTCTATTTCTTCCTGATTCAGTCTTCGCAGTTTGTGCATTTCTAGGAATTTGTCCATTTCTTCCAGATTGTCCATTTTATTGGCATAGAGTTGCTTGTAGTAATCTCTCGTGATATTTTGTATTTCTGCAGTGTCAGTTGTTACTTCTCCTTTTTCATTTCTAATTCTATTGATTTGAGTCTTCTCCCTCTTTTTCTTCATGAGTCTGGCTAATGGTTTATCTATTTTGTTATTTTCTCAAAGAACCAGCTTTTAGTTTTATTGATCTTTGCTATTGTTTTCTTCATTTCTTTTTCATTTATTTCTGATCTGATCTTTATGATTTCTTTCCTTCTGCTAACTTTGGGTTTTTTTTGTTCTTCTTTCTCTAATTGCTTGAGGTGCAAGGTTAGGTTGTTTATTCGAGATATTTCCTGCTGCTTAAGGTGGGCTTGTATTGCTATAAACTTCCCTCTTAGAACTGCTTTTGCTGCATCCCATAGGTTTTGGGTCGTCTTGTCTCCATTGTCATTTGTTTCTAGGTATTTTTTGTTTCCTCTTTGATTTCTTCAGTGATCACTTCATTATTAAGTAGTGTATTGTTTAGCCTCAATGTGTTTGTATTTTTTACAGATCTTTTCCTGTAATTGATATCTAGTCTCATGGTGTTGTTGGAAAAGATACTTGATACAATTTTAATTTTCTTAAATTTACCAAGACTTGATTTGTGACCCAAGATATGATCTATCCTGGAGAATGTTCCATGAGCACTTGAGAAAAATGTGTATTCTGTTGTTTTTGGATGGAATGTCCTATAAATATCAATTAAGTCCATCTTGTTTAATGTATCATTTAAAGCTTGTGTTTCCTTATTTATTTTCATTTTGGATGATCTGTCCATTGGTGAAAGTGGGGTGTTGAAGTCCCCTACTATGAATGTGTTACTGTCGACTTCCCCGTTTATGGCTGTTAGTTTTTGCCTTATGTATTGAGGTGCTCCTATGTTGGGTGCATAAATATTTACAATTGTTATATCTTCTTCTTGGATCGATCCTTTGATCATTATGTAGTGTCCTTCTTTGTCTCTTCTAATAGTCTTTATTTTAAAGTCTATTTTGTCTGGTATGAGAATTGCTACTCCAGCTTTCTTTTGGATGCCATTTGCATGGAATATCTTTTTCCATCCCCTTACTTTCAGTCTGTATGTGTCTCTAGGTCTGAAGTGGGTCTCTTGTAGACAGCATATATATGGGTCTTGTTTTTGTATCCATTCAGCCAATCTGTGTCTTTTGGTGGGAGCATTTAGTCCATTTACATTTAAGGTAATTATAGATATGTATTTTCCTATTCCCATTTTCTTAATTGTTTTGGGTTCATTATTATAGGTCTTTTCCTTCTCTTGTGTTTCTTATCTAGAGGAGTTCCTTTAGCATTTGTTGTAAAGCTGGTTTGGTGGTTCTGAACTCTCTCAGCTTTTGCTTGTCTGTAAAGGTTTTAATTTCTCCATCAAATCTGAATGAGATCCTTGCTGGGTAGAGTAATCTTGGTTGCAGGTTTTTCTCCTTCATCACTTTCAGTATGTCCTGCCACTCCCTTCTGGCTTACAGAGTTTCTGCTGAGAGATCAGCTGTTAACCTTATGGGGATTCCCTTGTGTGTTATTTGTTGTTTTTCTCTTTCCGCTTTTAATATGCTTTCTTTGTATTTAATTTTTGACAGTTTGATTAATATGTGTCTTGGCATATTTCTCCTTGGATTTATTCTGTATGGGACTCTCTGTGCTTCCTGGACTTGATTAACTATTTCCTTTCCCATATTAGGGAAGTTTTCAACTATAATCTCTTCAAATATTTTCTCAGACCTTTTCTTTTTCTCTTCTTCTTCTGGAACCCCTATAATTCGAATGTTGGTGTGTTTAATGTTGTCCCAGAGGTCTCTGAGACTGTCCTCAGTTCTTTTCATTCTTTTTTCTTTATTCTGCTCTGCAGTAGTTATTTCCACTATTTTATCTTCCAGGTCACTTATCCATTCTTCTGCCTCAGTTATTCTGCTATTGATCCATGTAGAGTATTTTTAATTTCATTTATTGTGTTGTTCATCGTTGCTTGTTTCATCTTTATTTCTTCTAGGTCCTTGTTAAATGTTTCTTGCATTTGTCCATTCTATTTCCAAGATTTTGGATCATCTTTACTATCATTATTCTGAATTCTTTTTCAGGTATACTGCCTATTTCCTCTTCATTTGTTAGGTCTGATGCGTTTTTATCTTGTTCCTTCATCTGCTGTGTGTTTTTCTGTCTTCTCATTTTGCTTCTCTTACTGTGTTTGGGGTCTCCTTTTTGCAGGCTGCAGCAGGTTCGTAGTTCCCGTTGTTTTTGATGTCTGTCCCCAGTGGCTAAGGTTGGTTCAGTGGGTTGTGTAGGCTTCCTGGTGGAGGGGACTAGTGCCTGTGTTGTGGTGGATGAGGCTGGATCTTGTCTCTCTAGTGGGCAGGTTCACTTCTGGTGGTGTGTTTTGGGGTGTCTGTGGCCTTATTATGATTTTAGGCAGCCTCTCTGCTAATGGGTGGGATTGTGTTCCTGTCTTGCTAGTTGTTTGGCATAGGTTTTCCAGCACTGTAGCTTGCTGGTCGTTGAGTGAAGCTGGGTGCTGGTGTTAAGATGGAGGTCTCTGGGAGATTTTCGCCGTTTGATATTATGTGGAGCTGGGAGGTCTCTTGTGGACCAGTGTCCTGAAGTTGGCTCTCCCACCTCAGAGGCACAGCATTGACTCCTGAATGCAGCACCAAGAACCTTTCATCCACATGGGTCAGAATAAAAGGGAGAAAAAGTAGAGAAAATTAGTAGAAGTAGGAAGAAAGAATGAAAGAAAGAAAGGAGGGAAGGAAGGAAGGAAGGAAGGAAGAAAGGAAAAGAAGGAAAGAAGCAAGAAGGAAAGAAAGGAGGGAGGGAGGGAGGAAGGAAGGAAGGAAGGTAGGAGGGAAGGAAGGAAAAAAGACAGAAAGAAGAAGATACAATAAAATAAAATAAAGTATAATAAAGTTATTGAATTAAAAAATAATTATTTAGAGAAAAAAAGGGACGGATAGAACCTTAGGACAAATGGTGGAAGCAAAGCTATACAGACAAAATCTTACACAGTAGCATACACATACACCCTCACAAAAAGAGGTAAAGGGGAAAAAAATCATAAATCTTGCTCTCAAAGTCCACCTCCTCAATTTGGGGTGATTTGTTGTCTAAAGGAGGGAAGGAAGGAAGGAAGGAAGGAAGGAAGGAAAGAAAGAAAGAAAGAAAGAAAGAAAAAAGAAAGAAAGAAAGAAAGAAAAGTAAAGTATAATAGAGTTTTTAAAATTAATTATTAAGAAAAAATTAAAAAAAAAAAAAACATTGGACGGATAGAACCCTAGGACAAATGGTGGAAGCAAAGGTATACAGACAAGATCTCACACAGAAGCATACACATACACACTCACAAAAAGAGGAAAAGGGGAAAATATCATAGATCTTGCTCTCGAAGCCCACCTCCTCAATTTGGGATGATTCGTTGTCTATTCAGGTATTCCACAGATACAGGTACATCAACTTGATTGTGGAGCTTTAATCCGCTGCTCCTGAGGCTGCTGGGAGAGATTTCCCTTTCTCTTCTTTGTTCTCACAGCTCACAGGGACTCAGCTTTGGATTTGGCCCCGCCTCTGCGTGTAGGTCGCTGGAGGGCGTCTGTTTTTTGCTCAGACAGGACGGGGTTAAAGGAGCTGCTGATTCGGGGGCTCTGCTCACTCAGGCCGGGGGGAGGGAGGGGCACGGAGTGCGGGGTGGGCCTGCGGTGGCAGGGGCCGGCATGACGTTGCACCAGCCTGAGGCCCGCCGTGCGTTCTCCCTGGGAAGTTGTCCCTGGACCCCGGGAACCTGGAAGTGGCGGGCTGCACAGGCTCCCCGGAAGAGGGGTATGGATAGTGACCTGTGCTTGCACACAGGCCCCTTGGTGGCGGCAGCAGCAGCCTTAGCATCCCCCGCCCGTTTCTGGGGTCTGCGCTTTTAGCCATGGCTCGTGCACGTCTCTGGGGTCCACGCTTTTAGCCGCGGCTCGCACTCGTCTCTGGAGTTCCTTTAAGCAGCGCTCTTAAACCCCTCTCCTCGCGCAGCAGGAAACAAAGAGGGAAGGAAAAGTCTCTTGCCTCTTCAGCAGGTGCAGACTTTTTCCCGGACTCCCTCCCGACTAGCTGTGGTGCACTAACCCCTTCAGGCTGTGTTCGAGCCACCAACCCCAGTCCTCTCCCGGCGCTCCGACCGAAGCCCAGCCCGAGCCTCAGCTCGCAGCCCCGCCCGCCCTGGCGGGTGAGCAGACAAGCCTCTTGGGCTGGTGAGTGCCGGTCGGCACCGATCCTCTGTGCGGGAATCTCTCCGCTTTGCCCTCCGCACCCCTGTTGCTGTGCTCTCCTCCACGGCTTTGAATCTCCCCCTTCCATCTCCCGCAGTCTCCACTGCGAAGGGGCTTCCTAGTGTGTGGAAACCTTTCCTCCTTCACAGCTCCCTACCACTGGTGCAGGTGCCGTCCCTATTCTCTTGTCTGTTTTTTCTTTTTTTTCTTTTGCCCTACCCAGGTACGTGGGTAGTTTCTTGCCTTTTGGGAGGTCTGAGGTCTTCTGCCAGCATTCAGTAGGTGTTCTGTAGGAGTTGTTCCACGTGTAGATGTATTTCTGGTGTATCTGTGGGGAGGAATGTGATCTCCGCATCTTACTCTTCCACCATCTTCCCAGCACCCCCACCTATATGCATTCTTGAGTAGGAAAGGAGGGAGGTACAGCTAGTGTGCCAGAAATTTCTCACAACTCTGAGTGAACGTGGGCATGTGTTGTACAATTTCACATCTTCTAGGATAATTTGAAGACTTTGGGTTAACGTGGCAGACTCAAACTGCATCTTTCCCCTGAAATCTAATGAAATAAAGAAAAATCATAAACAGTAACCAAAGGAGGAAAGAGATATAGTTATAAGATTATAGGTATATAGTATCTATCTCTCTATATATAGATAACATTTATCTATATAATTATCTAGCTATCTAGTTATAGACTTACAGATATAAGATACAATAACTTTAACAATAACTTTAAAAAACTAGTCTTGGGCTTCCCGGGTGGTGCGGTGGTTGAGAGTCCGCCTGCTGATGCAGGGGACACGGGTTTGTGCCCTGGTCCAGGAGGATCCCATGTGCCGCGGAGCGGCTGGGCCCGTGAGCCATGGCCGCTGAGCCTGCGCGTCCGGAGCCTGTGCTCCGCAATGGGAGAGGCCACAGCAGTGAGTGGCCCGCGTACCGCAAAACAAACAAACAAGCAAACAAACAAAAAACCTAGTCTTTATGGAAAGACTCAGAATGCCCAGACTCTCCAGAAGCTAGACTGGTGAGACAACAAAATTCTGAGAATTCTCACTGATAGCTCCAAATTTGTAGAGAAGCCAACTGAGCAAACTGACCTTTATTTTTCTTCATCTGACTGAGGAATAGTGGAATGGATACTGAAAGAAAGCAATGAGTGGGGGTAGCTCCACGGTCAGGCATGGAATTGGAGAAGCCTGCTGAAGCCCATGGTCACCTGGTGAAACCCAGGGTCACCCAGCAATGGGAGTGAGATACACACATTGCCATGTGCGTGAAATCGGGTAAGGTGACCCTTTGTGCAGTACAGATATCAAATAGTGGAAGAGAGAGCAGGATTAGGTTTTCCAACCAAATATGCCCTGCTCACCATCTCAGGTGAGTTCTTCCATCTGAGTCTTGGACAGGAAACTAGAAGTCTCAGATGCAGTGCAAAGAGAGTCAAGCAGTCAGCCCACTGCATCGTCAGATAGAAAGCCTGCTCAGGGCTGTCAAGCATAAGCAAAATATAAATAGCATGGCAGCAATGCAAACCTACTACAACAAAAGAAACAACAAGCAAACCACAAACCAAAGCAAGCAAGCAAGAAGTATAATACACAGACTTCATTTTAGAAGAAAACATAACTCAAGAAACAGAAGAAAATTCTTTGCAGTCACTTTATGTTATAGAACAGTTTGTTATAAGAGAATAAATATAATCAGTCAAGAACTTAAAGATAATAAAACAATAGAGTAAAATCAGAGAGTTATGGAAGAGCTATGGAATTAAGTTCAAGAACTAAATAATGTCACTATAGAACTAATAACTGGTAACAGCAACGAACAAAATTTAAACATTGCTGAAATTTGAATTATTAACCCAGAAGAAAGGCTTGAGACAATCTTGGTAAATGTAATTAAGAAAACAAACATTAAAGCAAGTAAATTGGGGACTTCACTGGTGGTCCAGTGGTTAAGACTTTGCCTTCCAGTGCAGGGGGTGCAGGTTCAACCTCTGGTCAGGGAGCTAAGATCCCACATGCCTCCGGGCCAAGAAACCAAAACATAAAGCAGAAGCAATATTGTAACAAATTCAGTAAAGACTTTAAAAATGTTCCACATCAAAAAAAAAAAAATCTTAAAAAAAAGCAAGTAAATTGAAGCTAATAGATATAAAATGCAAAAAAATTCAACATAAAAGTATTGGGTGTCTCTGAAGTGTTCAGGGAGATAATGAAGAAAATGTTCTCTAAATTGAAGACAAAACTGAGTCTGCAAATCCAAAGGTCATACTGTATTCTAGGAAAATTAGAAGCATAAAGCTCAACACTAAGACATATTTTAGTGAAGAAGGTGAAATTCAATGATAAAGAAATAATTCTGTAGGAATCTAAAGAGAAAAAGCAAGTCCTCTACAAGGAGAAAAAAACCACCGGTTGGTCTCAGATTTCTCCACAACAGTATTTAATGGCAGAAGACAATGGAACCAGACCTCTAAAATCCTGACGGGGAAATATTTGACCTTGGACTCTTTTACCTATCTAAGATGACGTTCAGGTGCAAAGGGACTTTGAAACACAAAAGAACTTAACAGCACCTCTAGGAACTTCTTGGAAAAAAACTACATGCAAGTAAAGCCAGCCATTTAATGTATGAATCAAAATACAGAATACAGGAATGTTAGAAGCCCTGGTAAATATTGGTGGTGAAAACTGAATTCATGTAAATGTAGAATTAATACTAATTAACTATGGGACATACAGGTAAAGAACAAATGTAAATGTTATAAACATAGACCATGTAAAAATAATAATATAACTAGCAAATATCAAGAAGAGGGGGAAAGAAGAGGAAGAAATGTAGAAATAACAGAGTGAAGAGAAACTCTACCGAAATATGCAGCCTTAATAAAGACTGCAATTCCCTGATGTTTTTAATAAATTCATTTCTTAAGAGAGACCTTTAAAATAATTTTTTTTGAGAAAACATTTGTTTGATGTTAAATAACTCCTTCTATTTCACCATAGTTTCCTTTACTTTTGTAAAATGAAAGTAAATTTGAAACTAATACTTTTTAATGAAAAATTCATATATTAAAAATAAGCTCACTTTAATAAACACATTTCCCCTTTTTCTCTTTTTCATTCATCTATCTTTCCTTCTTTCTGTATTTATGCCTAGAAAGGCACGTGTGATCATTTTAACTTAATACTAACAGTTATTCCTGGCTATGGGATTTGGATTTTTTTTTTACCTTTGGCTTTGTGATTTTTCTGCATTCTTTCCATTTTTCTAATAGGTATGTACCATTTTTATCAAAATGAGTGATTTTTATTTAAAAACCAAAGAAAAGAGTGGAAATCAATATGATGTGTTAACAGTGGTTAATTCTGGGTGGGTGGAAATTGGATGATTATTAGGCTTTTCTTTGTAATTTTCTATATTTTTTTAATTTTAAAAAAATTTGAAGAAAGAAAAATAAGAAGGATAAGTTGAGAATATCTGCTTTTTATCAACTGATTAGCAATCATGCGAGTGTCATTTGTGGCCTGCCATAAATTCAAGGACAGGTTGATAGGACTGGCTGGCCAGAATGGGTTGTAGGATCCGTCATAGTAAGCCACAGGATGACAGGCTGGCGTGGCAAACGGCCACTCTTGGGTGGTCCAGGAGAAAGGTGACAGCGTCTGGGTATTAGGAGTCTTTTTCAAGGCATTGGGAGAATCATAGAAATTTCAAGAGAACAGACAGACCTATTCATCATTGCATATACTTAAATATGCCATGACTCAATTTTCCCCTTGAAGTGTAACACCTAGTAAAGTCTGGGAACACTCATAGGTGTTAATTTTTTCATTGACTTTGTAATTGAATTTTATTCTACTTATTAAGTGTTCATCACAGGGGGAAATATATCAATGAAAACTGGTGAAACAATAAAAGTTTTATACCAAAAATAAGAGCAGATTGATTTTGTTTTATTAATAGGAAGAGGATAGGATGCCCAGACAATAGGTAAAACATAAAACTAGTGTGGCTAAAAAGTAGCTGCACATTATAATGTCCGTAACCATGCTGGTCTGACCCTTCCCTTGGTGCTCTAAGACAGGCAGGCACAGTAAAGTTGAAAGAGCATGAAGTTTAAAGTCAAATTGCTGCTCTTCTACCTACAGTTGCCTTCTCTAGGAAGTGGAGATCCTATGGCCAGCTTGGTTGGGTTTGATTCAGATGACCTATGTGTAAAGAGCAATGAACAGTTCAAGGGAGGTAATTGCTATTGGAGCACATGATGAGCAGGGCAAACCTCTTCCTCTTCTCTGGAATGACCACCGACTAGCCGTTGCCTGAAAAATGTGCTCTCTTTTCCTTACTGCTGTCTTTATTTCAAATTGACCAATTACCGACCCACGCAGGGAGTCCACTGGGGCACCTGCAAACTTAAACATGAATTAAACTTTATTCAGAGGGAGAGGTGGGATGTTCTAGCCCTGATGCTGTAAGAGACGAACATGTGCGTGAGGCCCATGTCTTATCTTGGGTACCGGAGAGCTGGAGGGAGCGCAGAGGTGAGTTGGCTCAGCATTCCTCACTTTCTAGGTAAAGACTGTGACCCAGAGGGGAGAAGGCTTGCTTCACATATTGCTGATTAGTCGTGATGCTGTGATAAAAGGACTCAGCATCCTGACTTAGCATAAGCACCTCTACTTTGGGCCAACAGGGGAGTTTGAATGGAAGGACTGGCTTATAAGGAAGTGCGGAAGCTTAGAAACTAGACTGGGGAAAAAGGGTTGACCCTCAACACCCCTGGCCTAGCCTGTGGGCCCTCCATGAGGTTGCTGTAATTCCAGCAGCCTGCATGTCCTTGTGGGAAAATGGTCATTTCCTTGTTGCCAGGAAGCATTGCTGTCTTTTCCCCTCTCCTCGGTTCACCTGCTGATCAGCACATTGTCCAATTCCAGAAGCACCGCTGGTCAATAACTGTTCTCTGTGATGTGTCCATGGAATAGACTTGAACGTGGGCGTTCCTGAGCCTTGAGAAGACCACGTGGAGGAACAAAGCCAGAGATGGCACCTGGAATGCTCCTGGACACAGAGCAAGGAGCCAAGGGCAGGGTGTGGTCAGCAGTGAGGGAGTTGAGAGCAGTACAGTCAGAAAAAAGGTGGGTCCCTGACATAAGTGTTGAGGTCTCACCTGTGGGTTTGTTTCAAGACCCTGGGAGTGAGAGCGTTGGTGATGAGGTACTGCAGGGTATAAGCAGTTAGTTCATAGAGGCTTCAGGGCAGGCAGGTCTTTAGCCTGCAGTTGGTGGATTTGACCGACCGCGATTCCCTCATGTGGGACTGAAAGTCTGTGTCTTGGAAGTTTGCGCTTCTTTTGAGACAAGCCCCTTGCAGACGCTCTGACAGGACTGGGCTGAGATTTGTGCTTTGCCCCATTTTTATCTTAAGGCCCACCTGCCCTCTTCTCTGCTCACTCTTTTCCTTTCTCCAGGGTCTTCCCATTTGCAAAATCGAGAAAGCACACGTTTAGAAATTCCAGGAGAATGGAACAAAGATACTTTATGAAAAGGAGACATGATCTCATAGAAGAGGGCTGTTTATTTACTCCAGCCCTGGAGAAGTTCATTCTAAGGGCACAATTTTGAAGCTGATGACACCTGTGAGGGAGCTGGGTGCTTAAAGTAAATTGGGAATAAAAAATGCTCACTGCCTCGAGGCCCTAAAATCTAAAGGAACTAGCACAAATTTAAAGACAGACTCTCAAAGTTACTCTTTCCTCCCCACTGGCTTTAATTGCTATTTTTGTTGTTTTTTTTTTCTGAACTTCTTTTTATATTTGGAGAGAGGAGGAACATGTTCTTGGGGATTTGGGAGAATTGGGTTAAAGTTGATAACTCTAGACATCAGGTATTAGTAATGGCTCTCAGAGAAAGTTGGTCAGAGCAGAAGAAGGTGGGTATGGAGTTGGGTTTGCTCACCTCCAGGTCCATTTTCTCCAGAATTCCCCTTTTCCTTAACTTGTTCCCATTTGGTCCTCCCCCCAAGGCTGTGGCAAGTCCATTGGCCTCCCTGGCTTTTATATTCTGAGCCAAAGATTCCATAAACAAGATCACCCTGCCCCCCCACCCCCGCCTCCCCCCCAGTTCTGAAGAAATGGACTGTTGTTAGGCTTGACACGTAGTAGGTGCTCAGATATTCATTCAGGTAATAAGTGAATATGTTCTAGGTTTAAACACAAATGGAGGAGGTGAGGCTCAGAGACCTTCTCATTCTTTCCAAGGTTGCATCCTAGCAAGTAGCGGAACTTAAAGTCTGGTCGAAGTAAGGGAAAATGCATATAAAAGTAGTAAACCTAGTGGAAGCAGGGTCTCCTCAGCGTCCCAGGATTAGTATGGGGTGTTCATTGTTGGAGTTATAGGATGAGGGCTCTGTAGGCTGGAGTCACTGATAAGACTTCCTGGAAAAGCTGGGGCTTGGATTGAATGAGAAACAGTGAGAGGAGGTGGGAGGAGCACGGTATCCCAGGTGGGAGGCAACAGTGAGCCAAGCCTGAGAGGCAGCACAGTTTTATTATTTAGGGAGCATCTGGGAGGGAGACCAGTTGGCTGAAGAAGTCTGAGTAGAGGCACTGCAGTAGATGAGGTTGGAGAAGCCAGCAAATGCCAGTCTGGGAAGCACTGACCATCTTTATCATTTGCACCATCCTGGTTCTTGATCCCCAGGGATGAAGTGGACTCTGTGGTGCGTACACTGCCCGGATGCCACCTCTGAGATCCAGCATGTGTTCCCGCAGCTGCCAGGTGTATTGCCTGCTGAGAGCTCATGGCTGAGTCCATCCCTGGGTAGGGAGCTGCCTCATTCAGTGTTCTGCCCTCTAGTCAATGACTAGTTGAGATGGGGGTGCAAAGGCCTGGTCCTCTTGCCCCAGATGTGGGCCAACCCCCAAGAGCTGTGTCGGTTTTGGAGCTCCCGTGGGACGGGCTGAAGTCGCTGCCCCAGTGCAAGGCCTCCCTCCGTCCAGTTCTGCCCCTCTCTCCCCTGAAGGTGTGGTTCAGGAGTGTGCCCTCCACTACACTCTCTGCATGAAAATGTACTATCTCAGCATCTGTTTCCTAGGCAACCTGCCTTAAGCCAGTTGAGACAGCAGTTGTTCTAGAAAGCAGACTAAGAAAACCGCTTGCAGTGAAAACCCCATTGCCGGTGGCAGGTAGAGTAATGCTAGTACTTGGCGTGCGGTAACGGTGCAATCAGAACTTTCACCAGTGGTGAACTGGGATGGGACACCAGTAAAACAGATCAGACTGGTGGGTTCGATAGCTCAGGCACAGGGACGGTTTTGGGGAGTGGTTATTATAGGGACTACTAACTGAATAGCTCTTGCTGGGGGCTATCTACGCACTGGTGAAAGACTGAGGGTGATCAGTGGCCCATTTAAGGCCACTGACTAGTGAAAGCTAGAGGTCCTCCTTGGTAGATAAAAATATTCTTTTCTCTTGCAGCCAGAGGGCAAAAAAAGCTAAAGAGCAGGTTCAGTATTTCATTACAGGAACTGCGATCTCCAGAGGAGGTTGAATTCACAGCCCAGCAGGCGCACCTCACCAGGTCATGACCCTGCTTGGGAGGAAAGAGGACCCTGAGACTTGGGCTGGGGAGGTCTGAAATGATTCACTCAGAATTTTTTAATCCCCTGAACCCTCTGGACCCCATGGACCTGCAGAAGTAGCTACTCTGTCCTGCAGTAATCTGAGGCTTGAGCTGTTAAGTCTGGGACAAGGATGTTTATAATAAGACTACAAGAAGGGAAGGACGTGGAGATGCTAAGAAGAAATGAGTTTTGTGTTCCAGTGGTCACTAATGCTCCAGTGGTTACTGGAATAGTAGGCAATTTAATACATTGATGAATAAGGTATTGTAATAGCAATAAATACGGTTTATCTATGTATAGATTAGGTATAGTAAATCTTACATGTCCTCAAGATAGAATGTATTTTTCTCTTTCCTATTTTCCAATTTCCATTTTCAGTTTTATGTCATGAAATAATAATAACAATTCTAACAACAGTGATTAAACTAATAAATAACATTGTGCACTAGTGCATGAGAATGAAGAATGTACATTATAAATAATGATAGTTTATTTATGATACTGTCTCTACTCACCCTTTCTCCCAGCAAGGTGTTTGGGGATCTCAAAAAAGCTACCAAACAAATACACCCACACATATACATAGGAGATACAGTGTAGTATGTATTATATCACAAATAAGAAATCTTCCAAATGACAGTTCATAAAGAAAATGGTAGTCCTAGAATAAAAATCATTAGAGATGGTGGACATTTATTACATTTATATACTACTAAAGCTTGGTTTTATGAATCTCAAACTTAATTTAGATGTTTTTGGAATACAAATAGATACAAATCTTAGTAAAACATTATTGACTCTCAGGTGGAAAAATACATTCCTATGGGTTTTTTTTTCCCCCGACAAAGCTATGCATATCTTGTCAGTTTCAGTGGTTTACAGATGTCTGGGTTTTTGGACTAATACATTAAAAAAAACCCCAACCTTTTGAGGACCACCATAGGGCAGCAATCTATTTTGCCAATTAAATTTATTTGGAAAAAGTCATTGTTCTTTTACTACTATTATTCTATAAAAAGAATGAAGATTTAACAGTAAAAGTTAGGAAGGATATCATCTCATGAGAAAGGGCTTTCAATTTCTTTGACGAATAAAAAAAAATTGCTTCATGAAAAACTCTTGGTTTTTTTCACTTATTTCGTTGGGAAACAGTGAAAAGTTTTGTCAAGATGGGCATTGATGCTATACATGGACAGAAGATTAGGAACCAGTAATGTGATGCATTTCTAGGAATTAGATTTAAGAAAGTTTTCATTATTTCCACTGGCGAGATGCAGAACGCACATTACAGGTTGATTTGAAGTTACTTGCTCTGGGGCAGCTGTTCTCACACTTAAGCATCAGCATTCTCTGGAGAACATCTTAGAACACACTGCTGCCCCGGACCCAGAGTTTCTGAGTCAGAAGGTGGGGGCTAAGAACCTAACAGGTTCTCAGATGAGGTTCACACTGCTGGCCTGGAGATCACTCTTTGAGAGCCACTGTTCT
Organism: Globicephala melas; assembly: GCF_963455315.2. Taxonomy (NCBI): domain Eukaryota; kingdom Metazoa; phylum Chordata; class Mammalia; order Artiodactyla; family Delphinidae; genus Globicephala; species Globicephala melas. Next base: position 156,095,849 of record NC_083315.2, read on the forward strand.
AGAGTATTAAAAAAGGCAATTGCTAAAATGTATTTTCTTTTTTTCAGGAATGTTGTACTAATTTTGCAGTATTTCTTCTTCTCATTACTCAAAGAGTACATTCAGACTGCAAGCTCTGTTTTACGGAACAGAAAATGCGAATATCTTGCCCAAGTGTTCCCATGGCCTGGGACACCTTTATCACCTTGCCTTTTTTTTTGGGTGCATTGGGGCTTTGTTGCTGCACGTGGGCTTTCTCTAGTTGTGGCAAGCGGGGGCTGCTCTTCTTTGCAGTGTGTGGTCTTCTCATTGCGGTGGCTTCTCTTGTTGCGGAGCACGGGCTCTAGGGTGTGTGGGCTCAGTAGTTGTGGCTCGCAGGCTCTAGAGCACAGGCTCAGTAGTTGTGGCACATGGGCTTAGCTGCTCCTCAGCATGTGGGATCTTCTTGGACCAGGGATTGAACCCGTGTCCCCTGCGTTGGCAGGTGGATTCATAACCACTGCGCCACCCAGGAAGTCCCTATCACCTTGCCTTTTGGGTGAATGCTGACACATTTTTCTAGAGCCTGTTTAAACATCATCTCCTCTTTCCTTAACCCCCCATGTAGAATCGATCTCCCACTTTTATTTCTCCATCTCCCTCATTTCCTCCCTTTTCCCCTTCCCCTTTCCTTCTTCCCTCCCTTCCTTCCTTCCTTTTTCCCTTCCTTCCTTCCATCCTTCCTTCTTTTCACCATTGTCCCTATTAGGTTCTGACCTTGTGAAGAGCAGGTGCTGAACTTCGAAACCTAGAATCTAGCATCATGCCTGCTGTTGACTTTGTCCATCTGTTTGGCATATCACAGCAACAACCAAGTTAGTGAGTTGAATAATCATCTAGTTCATTTGTTCTCTGTAGATGGTCTGAATTATCCAGGTTCAACATTTTGTCTCCTTCCCCTCACCTCCTGCCCCCTATCATCTATAGCACAGTGTTATTTTTTTTGAATAAAATCATGTGATAGCTGCTTAAGCTGCCCACTTTAAGTGTCTACTGTACCAGCCAACAAGTCAAATATTGAGGTAAATATATGGAAGTCCCCAGTCCCCATATGTGTCAATTTCTAGCCTAACTGGCTTTCCTAGACTAGAATCCTATTCAGTATATCCCTGGCAAAAATTTGTGTACTGTGCCTACCAGTTTGGGGGAACATCAAAGTGTGATGCTTTAGATATATAAATACCAAAACTCTTCAAGGTCCTTTCAAATATAAAAAAATATATAGAGAGTAATACATATGCTTTGGGTATTTTTCCAAATTCCATAGGTAGGAATAGAAAACTGGAGCCACCTGGAGCTCTTGAATTTTCCAGTGGCTTAATGTCCCTTCTTTCCATTACTTACAGAGTGTATTTCTTTTGAGATCAGGGGACATTATAATGGGGTAGCAAAAATATTGACAGGTCAAATATATGCCAAATATAGATGACTTTTTATTTTTGATATTGTGGATTTGTTTTTGCCAGTCTGGCCAAAATCTCAAGGCCAAAGACTCTCGATGGTGTGACCCAAGCACTCAAGTGCTCAAGAAGAAGCTGAGTGAGTGTGGAAAAGACAGGTTCACAAGCTACATTACATTTATCACTGTTTCCAAGTCCATGAAGACAGAGATGAGGGAGCAAAACATATTTGGACTGTAGACCTGCACTAAGGAGCAGAAAGACATGCAAATAAAAGAATCAGATAGGGCTTCCCTGGTCGCGCAGTGGTTGAGAGTCCGCCTGCCGATGCAGGGGACACGGGTTCGTGCCCCGGTCCGGGAAGATCCCACATGCCGCAGAGCGGCTGGGCCCGTGAGCCGTGGCTGCTGAGCCTGCGCGTCTGGAGCCTGTGCTCCGCAACGGGAGAGGCTACAACAGTAAGAGCCCCGCGTACTGCAAAAAAAAAAAAAAAAAAAAGAATCGGATAGAGGGACTTCCCTGGTGGTCCAGTGGTAAAGAATCCTCCTTCCAATGCAGGGGATGTGGGTTCAATCCCTGGTCGGGGAACTAAGATCCTACGTGCCTCGGGGCAACTAAGCCCACACACCACAGCTAGGGAGAGAAAACCCGTGCACCACAACTAGAGAGGAGCCCACGCACTGCAATGAAAAAGATCCTGCATGCCTGAGTGAAGATCCCATGTGCCACAGCTAAGACCCGACGCAGCCAAAAGAAAAAAAAAAGAAAAAAAGAATGGGATAGAATAGATAAAGGGAGTTGGCATCCCAGAAATTTTAAGGCATTTCCTCTAGCTAACATGAAATGTAATATTTCTCTACATACATTAATTAAATAAAATAAAAAGAGAACATTTTAAAAATTAATTTTTGTCAAAGGATGACATTTTCCATACTATTTTATGAACAAGGATTACTCAGTACTTCTTAGGCATGTTTAGATTGCTTGAACTCTTTCATTTAAGAAAGGTAGAGTGTGTTGCGCTCAAAACTGCACAGCTAGTAAACATTGGTTTAAAGTGCTTTGTTACATTTCATTCAAAGGTGTCTACGTGAGCAGCAGCTACTTGGTTCCGCTATCGCCGGAGACTTTTAGGGCCTTCCCTGACTGTCACCTGGGTGCCACGGCGTGGGTGGGAGGAAGAAGCCGCCCTAGCTGTGTGTTGTCCTTGCGACCAGTGGGAAGCGAGTGCCCTCTCGAAAGCCCAGGGGTCCCGCGACCCCTCTTACCAGTGCCATGGCAGTTCCAGGTTGCAACAAGAACAGTGTCCGAGCAGGCTGTAAAAAATGTGTCTATCCTGGTCACCTGACTTTTGAATGCCGCAATTTTCACTGAGTAGACCCCAGAAGGGACATAATTTTGGATGTCAGCAGCACAAGTAGTGAGGAGAGTGATGAAGAGAATGAAGAACTGAATAAACTGCAAGCATTACAAGAAAAAAGAATAAATGAAGAAGAGGAGAAGAAAAAAGCAAAAAGCAAAGAGAAAATCAAGTTGCAAAAAAAAAGGAAAAGGTCTTATTCATCCAGTTCCACTGAAGAGGACACTTCAAAACAAAAGAAACAAAAATATCAGAAGAAAGAAAAGAAAAAAGAGAAAAAGAGTAAGTCAAAAAAGGGGAAGCATCACAAACAGGACAAAAAGGAGAGAAAAAAGGAAAAGCATTCCTCTGCCCCTAATAGTTCTGAAATCTCCAAAAAGTAACTGAGACTTTGGCCTGAACCATTAAATTTAAAAATTTGGTTTTGAAAATTGTTAGACGTTCCTTGAAATTTGCTGTATAATTATGCTTTGCAATAAATCACAGCCTTTTCCAGATAGACATTTTTTCATACATGGGGCTATTACTGTCTGGCAGTATTTTAGTGTACTATGATTATAGAGTATTGAATCAGTCTTATTACTTGATAGCCATGCCCCAAGTATGGATATTTGTGCAACAAAACTCATTGTTTTTGGTATTCCTCTGTGTGTGTGTCTGGCTAGTGTTATTACTTCATAAGTTGATTGTAAATGGCTTTACTACCGTCAACACAGGCAATCTACGTAGCAGTTAATGAGTACTGCTGAATTAAGTGTCCATCTTCCAGTGTTAAAGTGAGGTAGGGGATAATGCTTTGCGCTTGACACTGAAAAATTTCATAGCTTTATATCCTATGATAATGTATAAAGAAAGTGAAGTTCTTTACTGTTGTTTTTAAATCTTGGCTTTTTTCAGATGTCACAGGAGATGAAGCTGCTTTATTGGTCTTGACCAGAACCTTTTAAATGAATGGCATCAGCAGGAAGTTGATAATGAAAGTATTTATAACAGAATTCCACTGTTTTCTGAGATGCAGAGTTTCTAGTACCTGCCTCCTTGATTTTTGTAACAAAATATTTCTTCCTTGCTTAAAAAGACAAGTCTAGTTCAGCCTACTAGTAGGTCTCGTAGAGATGATGATGTGTTGGGCAGGATTTTTAAGATAGACTCCTGGGTTGTTTTACAAATATGCAAATATGCCATATTGGTATGTCTTAAAGAGATACCTCAAACACAGAACTTTTTATTTAGGAGGATAACAGCTAAATCTTCATTAGAACTGATTTTTTTTTTTTTTTTTTTGGCGATACGTGGGCCTCTCACTGTTGTGGCCTTTCCCGTTGCGGAGCACAGGCTCCGGATGCGCAGGTTCAGCGGCCATGGCTCACGGGCCCAGCCGCTCCGCGGCATGTGGGATCTTCCAGGACCGGGGCACGAACCCGTGTCCCCTGCATTGGCAGGCGGACTCTCAACCACTGCGCCACTAGGGAAGCCCTAGAACTGATTTTTATTGTATTTGGTATGTAAATTTTATGACGCTTGTTTCTATGAGTAATGTGGAAATTTTTTATAAATGTGAACATATTAAAAAAAAAAAGGTGTCTACGAAATGCCACATGCTAATAGAAGCAGCCATCCTTGTTTTGTCTGTAGACAATTCAATGATGGAAAATACCCAGAAAGAAGTTGTGAAAAGAAATTCATTAAACAACCAAGTAGCTCCCATCTTGCATGTATGTTTTAAAGAAGGATCAGCTTGTAAACTTGCTGGTAATTGACTGCAGAATTGGGCTGTTCATTGAGCAAGTATTTATTGAGATTGTAAGGGGTGAGAAATAGTACACAGCAGGCTCCCTTGTAAGAATGTGCAGGTTCTGGGGGAGAAGGGGAGGAGTAGATTGGTCTCTGGCCTTCCTTGATGGGAGGAACTCTTCTATGTTTAAGGCAAGAGCAATTCTGTCAAATAATATCTCATTACCTCTTTTATTATTCTGGCTCAAAGTGAATTCACTCTTTGAGTTTTATAGTGTTCTCTGTCTGCCATTTTCTTATCAATTAATGATGTATTGCTTCATATTAGCATAGGGGAAAGAGAGGTGAAATTTCTGTCCACCAATAGGGCCATGTTTACTACGGTCAGGGCAACTGTGTGTTAAAAAGCCTCAGGTACTTCTTCCCTTCAGTGACCTCAGTCGCTGAACCAGAGCTTGGAGAGGTGGCCTTGGTAGGTGCAGCCAGCTTTACTCTCTCTCTTCCCCCTCTCCCATGAGTGCTCAGGGTCTCTGCCCTGTACCATATGCCTCCAGCCAGAAGGTGGTGCAATCCCAAGATTTGGGTTTGGGTTTAGGAAGATGGCAAAGGCCCATTTGGCCTTCAGGTAGAACATGTGCACCCTTCAGGCTTTCAACCAACTCTTCGCAGGAGTTTAGAGCATAATTCCAGTTAATTAAAGATAGCATAGATCTTCCATTCCTATTTGTCATTGTCCCTTGTGTGAAGGATCTCAAGGTGGGGAAGGGAGGCTGGCAGGATTTGGGCATTGCTAGGTGCCTTTGACAAGAGCATCTTAAGCTTTATTAAAACCCTGACAATAATTTTTTAACTTTTCATTGTATATATGTTATTCATTTAACGAGCTGTTATTGAGAAGCTAATAGGATTCCCTGTACTAGAGACAACTAGATGTAAATTCCTGGAAGGACCAGTGGCTACATTTTAAACTTCTTAGTAGCTGTTCTCTTTTCTTCCTTATTTTATTTTATTTATTTATTTATTTATTTATTTTTGTGGTACACGGGCCTTTCACTGTTGTGGCCTCTCCTGTTGTGGAGCACAGGCTTCGGACGCGCAGGCTCAGCGGCCATGGCTCACGGGCCCAGCTGCTCTGCGGCATGTGGGATCTTCCCGGACTGGGGCACGAACCCGTGTCCCCTGCATCAGCAGGCGGACTCTCAACCACTGCGCCACCAGGGGAGCTTTCTTCCTTATTTTAGAATCTAGCAAAGTGCTCTGCACTTCTTAGGCACTCAATAATTATTTCTGATTAAATGAAACACTGAATAAAGTCCCAGCTTCCTGAGAAGATTTCAGGCCAGTAGAAACGTTATTAGGTACAAGAGAGGAGAACCTAGGGATGATTGAGTACTACATGCCAGAGACTTGCTGGATACATTATCTAACAGGGATAGAGAGCCCAGGGTCTAGTTCTAGGAGTTTGGAAAGAGACTGTCAGGGCCTTCCATAGAGATAATTCACGAGGGAGAACATTCTGAGGCCGCACCAACTCTTTATTCCTGGAATGACAGTCCATGAATGCCTAGTTTGAGAGCCAGACAGAAGAGAAAAGATAGAGTACAGGGGACTCCAGGGATTGCGAAAAGGCCGCAGTGGGAAGGCCTCAGGGAGAGGTGTGTGTGGAGCTTGACGGGAAGAAAGAAAGGACAGGTGGTTTGGAACAAGTCTCATGTTTTCTAATGCTCCCCGTGAATTGACGAAAGGAACTGTTGGGCAGATAGGAACTGTTATTCTCGTCACAATGGGTCAAGAGAGGTCTGGGATGCATTGAAGGTTGCTAGTGTACAAATGACTGAAGAAATACTGAAAAGTATATTAAAAAGTAGGTGTTTTTTTTAAAACCTTAAAAAAATTTATCCACATACAGATTTTATTTGAAGACAGTATAAACAATCTCAACATAAGTCTCTTTTAAATGTGGGCCAAATGTCCCTTATGCCCACTCTTTGATAGGCCCCATCCTCATACTACTGATGGGGAAACTGAGGCTCAGAAAGAATGAGTGATTGGAAGAATGTCACACTGGTAAGTTGTGGCGACAGGATTGGACCTGGATCTTTTGGACTCTAAAGCCTTTTTTTTTTTTTAAACTATATCATACTATCAAAGCAGCATAGGATCAGACAGCAAGGGTTGTGTTGCAGGTCAGGGCATCCAGAACACCCTACAGCTGTACCTGCTGTTTGATCTGTGTTCAAAGAGCCCAGGGAATGGTGACTGTCCCCTACCACCACTGCTGCCCTGCTGGCCGTGACCGTTTTTTTTGCAGATCAGATGAGAAACGTGTTTGAGAGTCTTGTGCAGTTTGATTCTGTCAGGTCAAAGAACTTGCCATTGCCCCCAAGCAGAACAAAATGTTTCAAAGTGCCACATCACTGTCCTTAATGACTTGATAATTAAGACAACAATACATAAGTACAGTTTAAATGTAAGCAAATTACTTGGAAAGAAAAAAATAAGCAAACTCAAATGATTCACTATTTGTTTAATTAGAGCAGAATGTTTTTTCTTTTTAAACATCTTTATTGGAGTATAATTGCTTTACAATGGTGTGTTAGTTTCTGCTGTATAACAAAGCGAATCAGCTATACTAGAATCTTTTTTGTTTGTTTTTAAAAGCCATTAACAATGGAATCCTAAATGAATTGATGGAAAACAATAGTAATTAGAGACATCTCTGATAATAGTGCAGGAAGAAGAGCTCTGTGTGTGTTGTTAAGTCAAAGGATACTTGGCTTGGGTCCTAGGAGGAGGGATCGTGAAAACGTTTGAATGGTTCTCTTGATTTGATCCCCCTGAAGTAGAGCTGAGACAAACACTGGGGGGCTCAGGGAGTTTATTTGGGAGGTGATCCCAGGAAACATGAGTGAGGGAAGGTAAGGTAGGAAAGGAGAAAAATCAAAATCTGTGTTAGTGAGCAAGCTATTGCTGTGGGCATTGGGGGCTCAATCCTGCTGGAGACCCCCTGAGAGATTGTAGAACACACTTCAGAATTGTTCCACAGAGGGACTGCTGAAGACAGTTTTTTCACCAACCTTCTCGGTTGAGGGTCGCTCCTGGGAGCATTACGTCCCGGGCCCTTCTCAGCTGCCCTGACAAGCTCCTAGGCCCTCGAGCAGGCCTTCAGGCAGAGAAGCAGAAAGACATCTCCTTGACAGGGGGGTGTTGGGAACCTGCTGGCATGCATGTAAGTGTCCTTGGAGGCTGCTGGTGAATTCAGAAATGTGCCACGGGAACATGGGGCAGGACATCAACAACATCTGTTACAGATGGACTTTTATAAGCTGTCATCCTTCTAGACCAGCACTGTATGATAAAAATATAATGTAAGACCCAAATATGAGCCACATATGTAATTTTGTATTTTCTATTAGCTACATTACAAAATCAAAAAGAAACAGGTGATATTAATTTTAACAATGTTTTATTTAATTCCCTATGTCCAAACTGTTTATATTTCAACATGTATTCAGTATAAGAAATTACTCATGAGATATCTTACCTTTCTTTTTTCTTACCAAGTCTGTGAAATCTAGTATGCATTTTACACCTACCGCTCATCTCAGTTTGGACCAGCCACATTTCAAGCGCTCAAGAGCCATATGTGGCTCATGGCTACTGTGCCACACAGTTCTAGATGACTCTGAGAAGGACTGTCCATGAGTATCCATTCCCATTTTGCTGAAGGAGCCGCTGGTTCCTTGTCCTGTGGGGAACTTGTTTCTCAAGGAGGGGAAGACCATGGCTTCTGTTTATGCAGCTCCCTTGTGCGTACTTTTATTAGGCAATAGGCTAGTTAAGAAGATTGTTTCTATGTGCTGTATATTTTGCACCTGTTTACACTTCTAATATTGATATAACTGATATTTTGAAAAACAAATGAAGAGGAAACATCCTGTTAAAGTAAAGCCTAACCAGCACCAAGGAAAAAAATAAAAGGACACTCATTTGGAAATTGCATAAAGCAAAAACATGTGATTTTCTTCAAAGTAACATTTAAGTCATAATCTCCCCCCAGTATTTTAGGGTTATCCTTTCTTATTTTGTGAACATTATTAAGTGATCTCTCTTTATAATTTATAGACCTTTTCAGGAGCTTTCTCTGTCCTTTTGATTTCAGATTCCCTTCTTCTGGTTTATGTGGCAAAGACCGTCATGACGAATTTTTCTTGAGGACATTGATTATTGTTTACAGCTTTTGAGGCCCTTAACCAGGGCTTGCTGTGGAGGTCTGGGGAGCACTGGGAAGGCAGGGCACCATTTGGCCTGACCACTCAAAGGCTGGTAGCACCAAATGAGATTCTACCTATGGTTACTACATTGAAAAAAACCTTTCTTGTTGGATAATAAAAATGATATATACATTTAAACTATACTACATTTCTTGCAACTTCCCTCTTTTTTCATATTCCTTTAAAAAATATCTAGGAACCCTAAAAAATGGCCTCTCTTTATAGGTGAGAGGAGTGACAGATTTTCGTAACTGACTAGCGTTTCATTTCCAATCTCCTCTTTTTTTTTCTGACTCTATTAGAGAGGCTGTTAAGACAACAACAACAACAAACAAATATTAATTTTCTAGTCTTCCTTGAAGTCAGCGGGTGGCCATGTGATAGTGTTGGCCAATGAGATATAAGTGGAAATCTGCTGGCGTCTCTTCTTCCTTATTCCTTTCTGGAACTCAGACATGATGGTTGGCAATGTAGCAGCCCTTTGGACACCAGGAGACAATTGGTATGAGGATGGTAGAGAAAAAGCTAGAAGATTTGGTATCTGATGGCAATTTTGAGCTTCTCTGTCAGCCCTGGAAGTACTTTCAGACTTCTTGTTTTGTGAGACAAATACCTTATATGTTTAAGCCACTGTTAATTCGATTTTCTTATACCTACAGAGAAATGTATTTCTGTCTGATATAGAGGCCCCGCCAAAACCACCACTGAAACAAACTCAGTACGCATTTGCTTTCTTGCCCCTCTCTACAAGTGGCTAATTAAGCAGTCACCCAGAAACACAATTAAAACAAACAAATACACAAAACACTGCAAGTCTGAAGTTATCAATTCTCCAGAGTCCCAATTAGATATATCTTTGAAAAAGTATAGACTAATCAAATCATTTACCTGTGTGTTCCAACCCAGAAACCCCTTATTTAAAATGACTATAATTTCTTATTCAAATCATCACTCTCTTCATTTAAAGGGGAAAAAAATCACTTAGGATTACTCATCTTGCCTTGAACCTGGCATATAGAAAGCAATCAGCAAATGTTTATCATACTGATAAACTGATAAAATCATGCAAGTAAAAATAACTTCTTATTCAGGATTTGTTCATTTTTATCCCTTTTTGGGAAAGCTTCCTCAAACTTTTAACAGGCTGCCCCAGTCCATGGACAATATTGGCTCAGAATGTCACTACCCCAAAGATGCCTTCTGGAAGCTGAGACCTTCTTATGCGGGGAGGGACAAAAGGAACAGGTCACCTAAATTAGGGAGTTGTTTCCTCCGAAGACTTTCCCCTCCTATGGTAACTGCCCAGTACTTCTAGTAACTGTAAGTAAGGAGTTGTTAGTTTCCATGTCGTCTTTATTTTCTGAGACAAATAACCCCAAATGAGTACCTTTTAGAAACATGTGGAAGTTTTCTCCCTACTCCATGTGGGTGAACCTGAAGAAAGCTATTATAGGAGGATGAAAGCCTCAGAGATCAGATCTGGATCCCAAACAGGAGGATCAAAATCCAGTCTTGATACTTTCTGACCAAACCCACCTTGTATTGTTAAAATATTATAAATTATTATAAAAATAATTATAAATATATATTATAAATATCTATAAATATAAATATATATTACAAATATATACTATATATATATGATTATAAAAATATTGTAAAATAGTATAAAATATTATTAAAACAAAGCTGCTCTGTTGGCTTATCCAAATCCTCTGTGGTTTCTCTGAGGACAAAAACCTGCAGGCTTCTGCCTTCAACCTTTACCTATCAGGCCATCACTTGATGGCCGAGCAATGTAACTTTGGGTTGAAATAAATATGCTAGCTGTCTGACCTTGGATAAGTCATGTAACTTCTCTGAGTGTCAGTTTTCTCATCTTTAAGATGGGAATTATAATACTACTGATCTCATCAGGTTGTTGTGATGGTTAAATGAGATAATACGTGTATAAGGCTTAGCACAGTGCCTTGCATAGACTAAGCCCTCAAATAAATATTATTAAATTGTTAATTATGAATAATATTTACTAATAAAATAATATTTACAACTGACTGACAGTTTATTTTAGATTAAGGTAGGTAGTGCTGACTTGTTTTCGGGAGGGCATGGCCTCCATGTTTTTTTTAAAAACAAATAGTTGTAATGACTTTTAGAGTCACTTTGGTTCTCTTGTTGGATCTGCTGAATGGCCGGTTTAGAAATCATGACTAAGAACTAAAGCATCAGCTTGAAAGAAGAGGTTAAGGGCTTTCTTTCCAAGTTATCCTAGAGAGTAATGAGAAGTGAATCATTCAACTTTCCTTCCCCTAACCTGTGCATCTGGATCAGAACAATATCTAACATAAGTGTGTTAGTTAGAACATCCTCCTTTTCAAGAATTCTTCAGTTGTGTCTTTATAGCAATGGCGAAATAGAATTGGGATTCCTAATACCCAAAGAAACCTCATTTGTGTTAGTTGGGACCCTGCTTGGGTCTGAACAGCAGCTGAGTGCTTGGCAGTCATGGAAGACCAAAATTGTTCAACATTTTTAGAGTTGAGAAAGCTTAATCTTTAACTCAAATCAGCAGCTGGGAGAAGAAGGGGGATGAAGAGGAGGAGGGGTTCTTTGTTTCGTTCCAACTAGTTTACCCTGAGTCTGCAGCTGGTTAGAGTTTCTAAGAGGCTGTTAGTTCCAATTAATATGGCATACACTCTTGTATGTGTGCTTGATGAATTAAGAGGCAGCAATGAATTTATCTGTGCACCAGCCATAAAATTTCCATTACTTTTTTTTTTTTTACATCTTTATTGGAGTATAATTGCTTTACAATGGTGTGTTAGTTTCTGCTTTATAACAAAGTGAATCAGTTATACGTATACATATGTTCCCATATCTCTTCCCTACGTGTCTCCCTCCCTCCCACCCTCCCTATCCCACCCCTCCAGGTGGTCACAGAGCACTGAGCTGATCTCCTTGTGTTATGCGGCTGCTTCCCACTAGATATCTACCTTACGTTTGGTAGTGTATATATGTCCATGCCTCTCTCTCCCTTTGTCACAGCTTACCCTTCACGATCCCCATATCCTCAAGTCCTTTCTCTAGTTGGTCTGTGTCTTTATTCCTGTCTTACCCCTAGGTTCTTCATGACATATTTTTTTTCTTAAATTCCATATATATGTGTTAGCATACGGTATTTGTCTTTCTCTTTCTGACTTACTTCACTCTGTATGACAGACCCTAGGTCTATCCACCTCATTACAAATAGCTCAATTTTGTTTCTTTTTATGGCTGAGTAATATTCCATTGTATATATGTGCCACATCTTCTTTATCCATTCATCCGATGATGGACACTTAGGTTGTTTCCATCTCCGGGCTATTGTAAATAGAGCTGCAATGAACATTTTGGTACATGACTCTTTTTGAATTATGGTTTTCTCAGGGTATATGCCCAGTAGTGGGTTTGCTGGGTCATATGGTAGTTCTATTTGTAGTTTTTTAAGGAACCTCCATACTGTTCTCCATAGTGGCTGAACCAATTCACATTCGCACCAGCAGTGCAAGAGGGTTCCCTTTTCTCCACACCCTCTCCAGAATTTATTGTGTCTAGATTTTTTGATGATGGCCATTCTGACTGGTGTGAGATGATATCTCATTGTAGTTTTGATTTGCATTTCTCTAATAATTAATGATGTTGAGTATTCTTTCATGTGTTTGTTGGCAGTCTGTATATCTTCTTTGGAGAAATGTCTATTTAGGTCTTCTGCCCATTTTTGGATTGGGTTGTTTGTTTTTTTGTTATTGAGCTGCTTTTGCTTTTAGCTTTTGCTTGTCTGTAAAGGTTTTAATTTCTCCATCAAATCTAAATGAGATCCTTGCTGGGTAGAGTAATCTTGGTTGTAGGTTTTTGTCCTTCATCACTTTAAATATGTCCTGCCACTCCCTTTTGGCTTGCAGAGTTTCTGCTGAAAGATCAGCTGTTAACCTTATGGGGATTCCCTTGTGTGTTATTTGTTGTTTTTCCCTTGCTGCTTTTAATATGTTTTCTTTGTATTTAATTTTTGACAGTTTGATTAATATGCATCTTGGTGTATTTCTCCTTGGATTTATCCTGTATGGGACTCTCTGTGCTTCCTGGACTTGATTAACTATTTCCTTTCCCATATTAGGGAATTTTTCAACTATAATCTCTTCAAATATTTTCTCAGTCCCTTTCTTTTTCTCTTCTTCTTCTGGAACCCCTATAATTCAAATGTTGGTGCGTTTAATGTTGTCCCAGAGGTCTCTGAGACTGTCCTCAGTTCTTTTCATTTTATTTTCTGTATTCTGCTCTGCGGTAGTTATTACCACTATTTTATCTTCCAGGTCACTTATCCGTTCTTCTGCCTCAGTTATTCTGCTATTGATCCCATCTAGAGTATTTTTAATTGCATTTATGTGTTGTTAATCATTGCTTGTTTCATCTTTAGTTCTTCTAGGTCCTTGTTAAATGTTTCTTGCATTTTGTCTAGTCTATTTCCAAGATTTTGGATCATCTTTACTATCATTATTCTGAATTCTTTTTCAGGTAGACTGCCTATTTCCTCTTCATTTGTTAGGTCTGGTGGGTTTTTACCTTGCTCCTTCAACTGCTGTGTGTTTTTCTGTCTTCTCATTTTGCTTATCTTACTGTGTTTGGGGTCTCCTTTTTGCAGGCTGCAGGTTCATAGTTCCCGTTGTTTTTGGTCTGTCCCCAGTGGCTAAGGTTGGTTCAGTGGGTTGTGTAGGCTTCCTGGTGGAGGGGACTAGTGCTTGTGTTCTGGCAGGTGAGGCTGGATCTTTCTTTCTGGTGGGCAAGTCCACGTCTGTTGGTGTGTTTTGGGGTTTCTGTGGACTTATTATGATTTTAGGCAGCCTCTCTGCTAATGGGTGGGGTTGTGTTCCTGTCTTGCTAGTTGTTTGGCATAGGGTGTCCAGCACTGTAGCTTGCTGGTCGTTGAGTGAAGCTGGCTGCTGGTGTTAAGATGGAGATCTCTGGGAGATTTTCGCCATTTGATATTATGTGGAGCTGGGAGGTCTCTTGTGGACCAGTGTCCCGAAGTTGGCTCTCCCACCTCAGAGGCACAGCACTGACTCTTGGCTGTAGCACCAAGAGCCTTTCATCCACACGGCTCAGAATAAAAGGGAGAAAAAGTAGAAAGAAAGAATTAGTGGAAGAAAGAAAGAAAAAAAGAAAGAAAGAAGGAGGGAGGGAGGGAGGGAGGGAAAGAAAGAAAGAAAGAAAGAAAGAAAGGAGGGAGGGAGGGAGGGAGGAGGGAAGGAAGGGAAAAAGAAAGAAAGAAGATAAAGTAAAATAAAATAAAGTAAGATAAAATAAAATAAAGCTATTAAAATAAAAAATAATTAGTAAGAAAAAAAATAAAAAAAAAGAAAAAGAAAAAAAAAGTGGACGGATAGAACCCTAGGACAAATGGTGGAAGCAAAGCTATACAGACAAAATCTCACACAGAAGCATACACATACACACTCACAAAAAGAGGAAAAGGGGAAAAATCATAAATCTTGCTCTTAAAGTCCACCTCCTTAATTCGGGATGATTCCTTGTCTATTCAGGTGTTCCACAGATGCAGGGTATATCAAGTTGATTGGAGCTTTAATCTGCTGCTTCTGAGGCTGCTGGGAGAGATTTCCCTTTCTCTTCTTTGTTCTCACAGCTCCCGGGGCTCAGCTTTGGATTTGGCCCCGCCTCTGCGTGTACGTCGCTGGAGGGCGTCTGTTCTTCGCTCAGACAGGACGGGGTTAAAGGAGCAGCTGATTCGGGGCCTCTGGCTCACTCAGGCCGGGGGGGCGGGGCACGGAGTGCGGGGCGGGCCTGCGGCAGCAGAGGCCTGTGACCTTGCACCAGCCTGAGGCGCGCCTTGCGTTCTCCTGGGGAAGTTGTCCCTGGATCACGAGACCCTGGCAGTGGCGGGCTGCACAGGCTCCCCGGAACGGAGGTGTGGATAGTGACCTGTGCTCGCACACAGGCTTCTTGGTGGCGGTAGCAGCAGCCTTAGCGTATCATGCCCGTCTCTGTGGTCCGCGCTGATAGCGACGGCTGGCGCCCGTCTCTGGAGCCCCTTTAAGCAGCGCTCTTAATCCCCTCTCCTCGCGCACCAGGACAAAGAAGGAAGAAAAAGCCTCTTGCTTCTTCGGCAGCTCCAGACTTTTCCCCGGACTCCCTCCCGGCTAGCCGTGGCGCACTAACACCCTGCAGGCTGTGTTCGCGCCACCAACCCCAGTCCTCTCCCTGCGCTCCTCAGCTCCCAGCCCCACCTGCCCCGGCGGGGGAGCAGACAAGCCTCTCGGCCTGGTGAGTGGCGGTCGGCCCTGACTGTCTGTGTGGGAATCTCCCCGCTTTTCCCTCCGCACCCCTGTTGCTGCGCTCTCCTCCGCGGCTCCGAAGCTTACCCCCTCTGCCACCCGCAGTCTCCGCCCGCGAAGGGGCTTCTAGCGTGTGGAGACCTTTCCTCCTTCACAGCTCCCTCCCACTGGTGCAGGTCCCATCCCCATCCTTTCGTCTCTGTTTAGTCTTTTTTCTTTTGCCCTACCCAGGTACGTGGGGAGTTTTTTGCCTTTTGGGAGGTCTGAGGTCTTCTGCCAGCGTTCAGTAGGTGTTCTGTAGGAGTTGTTCCACGTGTAGATGTATTTCTGGTGTATCTGTGAGGGGGAAGGTGATCTCCGCGTCTTACTCTTCCGCCATCTTTCTGGAAGCCTCCCCATTACTTTTCTTAATGAAATTTACGTTAGATTCTGAAAGCTTTTTAAAAAGTTGCTCATTTGTGTGTTGAGGCCTTCCCTTCCTCCTTCTATATAATTCGTGTCGAAATAAGAGCTTTGCCTAGGGCGAGATTGTTCATTTATATAAGGCATTTTGCTTTGGGGACAGGAAGACTTTGCCCTTCCCAATGTTTGGAAATATCAAAGGCTGGTATCATCAGGCACTTCATGTGCTCTAAAGTAGGTGTTGGGGAGGAAGAAAACTTACCCTTCTAGGGAAGGAACCTTCTAGTTTCTTCTGGCTGGTCTAAGAGTTAAACTGATCTGAGATTAAGAGGAGAAAATCAAATTTAATTCTATCCATTGTAAGGTCGGTTTATAACAAACGGCACCATCAGACAGAAACAAGCTTTAAGCAAGCTTTATTGGGAGCACTCCCGGGCGAGGTTCACTGGTCCTAGGAAAGGGGGCCAGAGAAGTCGCGCCCGGTCCTAGGCGTGGGAGATTTTTATTGGGGTGTAAGGGAGGGGTGGTTTGCTATGCAGGGTGATTCCTTATTTGGTGAAGCTACGGCCGGGCTAGGTGTTGACTGGCTTACTTTCAGGGGTTTGAGTCTCCCCCCGCCCCCGTCCTTGAGGCAGGAAGTCGGGGGGGAGTCTCTGTTGATTCTCAGAATAGGTGAGAAAGTTCTGCCTCAACGCCTCCTCTTCCTCGAACCAGCTGATGCTTCCTCTTACCCGGGCCAGCTGGCCTTACATCCATAAGGGAATCCCACATACATAAAGAGGGTCAGAGACCTCACATGCATGAAAGGGTGAGAGAAAGAAAGATAAAATGAGGTATATATGCCATCCTGAGCTAAGGAATGGGATAGGGGCCTGGTACTTCCAAGGACAGGAGGGCCATTCACAGAACGATAAGAAGAAAAGTAGTTGTTTGGTAATTAGTTGTTTGCCCTGCCATATAGATGGGGCCACTTAGATAAATTTATCTCCAGTAATAACTCTTTTCTGGGAAAAATCCCCAATTTAAATTCTTCTAGGTAGTTACGGGAGAGGCAGTAGTGTCTCTTGAATCCATGAGGTCTCAATTGCCTTTAGCTCAAAGTAATTCTCTTACAAAAGTGACACATTTTGGGGAGGCTTGTTCTGAACCTCTACGTAGGGTAAAATAGGAAGTTCTAGCTGAAGAGGCTAAGTATGGGTTTTTCAGGAAGTTCAGTTATCGCTTGCAGACTGAAAAAGCAACCATCTATAGAACAAGTTGTGGGGAGGAAAACAGATATTCAGCTGCAGTAAGGTCCGGTCTGAGTTGTCATTCCTGAGCTCTGTGCTTCCGTTTAGCAGAGAAACCTGGCAAGATGAGAAGCACGGAGTACTGTGATCTGAGTCTTGGCTGGAATCTGCCTAAGAGTCTCAAAACCTAGAGGGAAGTGACAAAAGCTGATAAACCTGCATTTCAAGCTCCAAGCAATTTTCTCTCTAGCACAAAATGATGACTGGAGTACACTTTTAAAGGTAGCCTGTTTCTTTGTTCTAGAAAGAACACAAATATACAATTTTATTAGGTAAATGTAATGCACATCATAATCAGAAAATGTGTTTGAGAGGCTGTGGCTCTGAGGAGCTAATGTTTATGTTGTCAGCTTCTTGCATCTCCGAAGACCCTTTCTTTTAGAAAAATGCTTCTTTTCTGTGTATTAATTTAGAATGGGCTATGGCTAAAGAGCGTTACTTGTTCTTGTGGAGATAGGGAGACTGGAAGGGGGCAGGAAGGACAGCAAGAGTGATCTTTACCTTGCATTGGAGCAAGGCAATAAGAAAGGAGCTGGATTAAGATGGGGAAGTGCATCCCAGACTGTATCTTTAATGCTGTATGTTCCTCAGACTCAGCTCTGGAACAGCCTTCCTGTTGGTGACTGGGGGTCAAGGCCATCCTACTGGGTAGAGATGGGATTCTTTTGGAGAGAGTAAATATTTCCATTTTCATTAGTCCTGAGTAACAGCAGAAAACGAATTCTTAGATGGCAGGGCTTCAGCTGGGGCGTCTCTGGATTTTTTCTCCAGTCCTGGTCATGGACTAGCCTAGACGTGCTGGAACCACTCTAGAAGGTAGAGGGAAGATGACCTGCTGAGAAGAGAAATCCCATGGGGGATTTCTGAGAAGGGGCTGGGCTTGGAATCCTTCAGATGGCCAAATCTAGGAGTTGCAAGTTGTTCTGTGCATCTGAGTTTTATCTCTGAACCTAAAATAAAATCATGTTAAGTACTACAGCCTGGTCTCCAGCACGTTGTGGAAAATAAAGGTGAAATTTGTTATTGCCTTGGTTCAGAACCATAAAGGAAAAGAGTAGGTACCCCTCTGAGTGGGAGGATCCCAAAGTGGGAAGGACTGGAGGGTGAGTGGGACCTGATAATAGGAGGGGCCTCAGTGTGGGTGGGGCCTGAAAGTAGGAGGGGCCTGAGAGTGGGTGGGGCCCGAGAATAGAAGAGGCCTGAGGGAAGGGCCCTACCTGCGTTTATAAATGCTAAGTAGAAGTGGAGTACATTTTGGAAAATGTAAGTTTTGACCTGACCTTTGAGAAGGTCAAAGACATGATTAAAAAACCATAAAGAAGGATTGGAGCAGGACAAGGAGATAGGGAGACCAGTAAGGAGGTTTTGTCCCTATGCTGTAGAAAATGAAAGAAAAGGGTAGGTTTGAGAGAGAGAGACGGGGATCATCCTTTCTCTGGCAACTGTTCCACTTTCTTGTGCCTGAAAGAGGAAGTTATCACCTCTGCCACATTTTCCCCAGCACAAAATGGGGCCATGTATAATAGAGCAGGTATAAGTGCTTCCTAGGTTCTTGGCATCTTTGAAGTGCTTCCTGCAGCCTATGAAGTAGAAACTATAGAGGCTCTTACCACCACGCTATTACAGCATCCTGCCACAGTAACACTCCTCTCTCCCCTTACTTGGTATTCCCTGTTGAAAAATTAAATAATAGTTGTGAAATTTATTTATTCTCTCTTTGAGGACAAATGTAAAATAAGTCTCTTTTCTCTTTTATTATTTGCTGAGCCTCCCCCAGAGTTAAAAACAGATATAAAATTTGCACAGAAATTCTGCAGGAATAACATCCTGCATTTCCCTGCTTCTGGACTATGAAGTCATGATATCCGAGAGAGGTTTGCACCTGTTTCCCAGGGTAGGGAGTGTATGTGTCAGCTACCTGGGAGCAAGGGGTAGATGCTAATATGATACTCCATTCATGAAGCTTATTCACTAATGTCTCAGTTTACCCTGATAGCTTCTAAGGCAGGCTGTATTTCGCAGATTCGGTGACTGTGTCCCAGAGAAACTATGATTTGTCCAAGGTCTGCTTACACTGGTACAGAAGATCAGGTCTTTGATTCCCTCTCTCCAGTCTCCTGTCTTGACCTGTTGAGGAGTTTTTGCTGTGCCGGTGGTGGAGAGCAGTGAGAACTTCTCTGCTGACCCTGCCCACTTGATTTGTGGCATTCACAGTATTTCTGTGTGGCTCTCTGGGTAATGGTCGTGAAGGCGGGGGGTACTCCATGCTCGTCACTTAGAGGCGGCCCTTCCAGAGGCCTGTGGAGATAACATAGTGTGAAGGAAAAGAGTCTAAGGTTGTTTCTGAAAGCTGTGCTCACTTGGGCTGCTGACGTTTTCCTCTGCCCAACCTAGCGGAAATTTCCTCATCTTTAGTTTCTGCCCCGGTACATGAAATCTTTTGATTTGGATCTTTGCACAGGCCGTATTCCCAGCAGGATCAGACCACACCACCTCACCAGTCCCATTTGCTGATCTTCGCAGCAAAGTGTGTGCTCACCAGGAGCTGCAGGTGGAAGGCCCACGTGGGGCCCAGAGCTCTGAAGGGCCAGGTTGGTCTTTATATGCTGGATGGTTCCTTGACCCCTGAGAGCAGGGCCACGTGGGGAGGAACGCAGACTTTAGAGTCCTGCCATTCAGAAGTGTGGGGAGCTGGGGAATCACTCAGCTTCTGAGGGATTCCTTATAACTATCCGACAAGCTCTTTTGGCAAGCCAGATGTTAGCACGCAAGTGGGGTTAGAGGAGGGGGCAATGGTGCTTTGCGAATAATTCTTGTTACACAGCCATAGCTGAGACCCCTCTGCCGTCACGAAAGCCTCAGGCCGTCACTCTCCCTTTTCCTTGTCATTGCTCCGTAGCTAAGGCTTAATAGACCTGCGGTTCCTGTGGAGAGTGGGCTCATATTTGAGAGCTGGATCCCTTGACCCAGGCCATCTGAGAGATGAGTTCCAAAGGTTAATGTTTTGAGTGACTGACAGAGTCTTTTCAAAGGGTGGCTAGATTCCAGTTCCTGGAGGAGCTGGGAAGACCCCGTCTCCTGGGGTTTTTATTCTGCTTTCTGGTGAGATCACAAGAAAGCCTGTGGTTTGTCTGAGTGAGTCCAGTGTGAGCTACTCTGGAGTCCTGCTTGAGAAAGCATTGGGTATCTCAAAGGATGGGGTCTTTCCTACCACACTTATCTAGGTGGGCAATTACTTATTTGGGTGCCTGGCTCTCTCTCTACCTCTCTAGACATAAGGGAAGCTTCTGGAGGGCAGGGCTGGCATCGTAGACATATTCCTATCCTCAGAGTCTGATTAATATTCTACCCTCAGGATATATTTGTTGAGTAAAACTTTTTTTTTTTTTTATAGAGCTTCTTTTTAAAAAATTATTTTATTTATTTTATTTTTGGCTGTGTTGGGTCTCCATTGCTGCATGCAGGCTTTTCTGTGGTTGCGACGTGTGGGGGCTACTCTTCGTTGTGGTGTGCGGGCTTCTCGTTGCGGTGGCTTCTCTTGTTGCGGAGCACGGGCCCTAGGCACGTGGGCTTCAGTAGTTGCGGCACACGGGCTCAGTAGTTGTGGCACGCGGGCTCAGTTGCTCTGCAGCATGTGGGATCTTCCCGGACCAGGGCTCGAAACTGTGTCCCCTGCATTGGCAGGCGGATTCTTAACCACTGCGCCACCAGGGAAGCCCCAGTAAAACTTTTGATTTAACTAATTTTAAGTGGTAGATGAGCCCCTGTTTACTTTTATTTTTGAAAACTAGATTTTCATTGTAAAAATAAAGCAAGTCCATGGTAAAAATGAAAAGAGTACAAAAGAGTGAAAATAAGAATGAAATTCCCACTATTCAGAGCAAAAGCACTGTTAGAAGTTTCCTATGGTTCTTTCCAGAAATGTCCAGTGAACCTGCATCTCAAGCACATTTTTATTTTCACAAGTGAGGTCATACTACACCCATGTTTCTGCAACTAGCCTTTGTGTAGTTAACTATCTATCTTGAATATCCTTTTATAGTAGTACGTATAGATCTACCCCAATCTTTATAATGGCTGCGGTCTACTGTAGAGGTTTTCCATAATTTATTTGACCAGTTCCCTATTGATGGGTATACAGATGCTGCCAGAATCTTGATTACTACATATAATGCTGTATCAAATATCTACTTATGTTTATATTTGTATATCTGTGAGATAAATTTCTAGAGGTGTAAGTTTATTAGATCTTGCCAGTTGCCTTTCAAAAATTGCACCAATTCCCAGTCTCACCAGTAGTGTGTGTGAATGTCCATTTCTTCACATCCTTGGTAACACTGAGGATTAGCAAAAGCTTTCATCTTTGGTAGGATAATAGAAACTAATTTTTTGTCAAATTTGTATTTCTTTAATTATGAGTGAGTTCCAACCTTTTCCAAATTTAGCAGCTATTTTATCTTATTTCACTTTCTGTGAACTACTGGCTCAGGTCCTTTACTGATTTTCTTATTAGATTGTTTCTGTCTTTCTCTCTTTATGGATTCGTAAGGAATCTCAATTTCCTCATGACATTACCTGTTTGTCACATTTGTTAAAAATTGTCCATGTTTGTCACATCTTTTGACATTGTATTTTGGTCACAAAGAATTTAACATTTCATGTAGTTAAATTTACCAGTCTTTTCTTTTATGCTTCTGAATTTTGTGTCATGTCTAGAAAGGATTTTGCCATTCAAGATTATAAACAAAATTCACTTAATCTTTTTTACAAATATATATTATTAACTGTATTGAAATATTTGATCCATCTAGAATGTATTTTGGTACAAAGAGCCCTATAGGGATTCAGATTTACTTTCTCCAGAAAGATAGCTAGTTGTCCCAGCTCTATCTTTCCCTCAGTGATTTGAAATAACACCTTATTATGTATAACAAATAAATATTTGTTTTTCTTGTGAAAATACGTGGCAGTATTTAAAAGAGACCAACATGTCTTTTTCCAAATATATACTGCACATATATGTTTCCAGTTTCCCTAAATGAGTTCTTTGGAATTGTTTTCAATCATGGAATCAAAGATTTTTTTTAAGCCAACCTTTTCTACAAGGTAAGAAGTGGAAAAAGGGTAGTTGTGAACAGTTTGGGATGTAAGGAGAGATTGGGTTTTGCATTGCTTTGCATTTCAAAAGCTTCCCTAGAGGGGCTTCCCTGGTGGCACAGTGGTTGAGACTCTGCCTGCCAATGCAGGGGACACGGGTTCGAGCCCTGGTCTGGGAAGATCCCACATGCCGCAGAGCAACTAGGCCCGTGAGCCACAACTACTGAGCCTGCGCGTCTGGAGCCTGTGCTCCGCAACAAGAGAGGCCGCGATAGTGAGAGGCCCGTGCACCGCGATGGAGAGTGGCCCCCGCTCGCCGCAACTAGAGAAGGCCTTGGCACAGAAACAAAGACCCAACACAGCCATAAATAAATAAGTAAGTAAGTAAGTAAGTAAATTTAAAAAAAAAAAAAAAAGCTTCCCTAGAAAGGCGGCTGTGTCGGGCCTGCTGGGTTTCCCTTCACTCTAATCCCGCCTCACCCTCAGCCAGGCAAGCACACCAGTCTGCTACTCCCACCTAACTCCAGGGTCAACCTCTGCCTCCCTCCCTGGGGTGTGTGAGTGTCACTGTTTGTGGAGTTGGGCCCCGTGGAGAGTACTGCCTCTCCACACATCCTTTCCTCCTAAACGAAAAGGCTTTTGGTCCATGCACACAGCTGTTTACTCTATCATCATTTGTCTGCCTCAAAGCAGAGGATTTGGCTTCCTGAGAAGTAATTAAATTAACCCCAAGTCCAAACTCGAAGAAACAAATGAATATTGTCTCCATCTCAGGGAAGGGACCCCCTACGCAGGAGATGTGTATTTTAGGGGGTGTTTCCTTTCATAACTCTGCTAAAATTTGGATCCCAGATTTCCCCTTAGAAGTGTTAACTAAATACATGAGTCTGGGCAGGTTTCCCCTTTGCTCAAAACATTCTAGATCCGCAGACAATAATTTGGTTATTTACATCCCACAGACCCATCGTGGAGAACTTAAATTTAACCCCCCCCCCCCCGCCAGGGGGGTTCAACATGACTCTCTTATTTACAGTTAGGAGAATAAAAATTAACACAAAAAAACAAGTTCAATCTTTGTACCATACCACACACAGACACATAAAAAAACCCCAAAAGTTTACTTGTAAACCTTAACTTGATTGTTAAAGCTTTCTAATTTTCTTGTGTCTTTTGAGCCCAAAAATGAAGAAATTCCCTAGGGATTTCATTAGCACTTTTCATCTGATGCTGTCAAAGCCCTTTACACTCACTATCTAATTAAGACTCTGAACATCTCAGTGAGAGAGGGACGCAGTAACACCGTCAACCTGACAAATAGAAGCTGGATTCCCTGAAAATCTAACTAAATAAAACAGCTCTGGTACATGATGAGAATGCACTGAATTTAAAACATTGACAAGTTTGCATTTTGTCCAGTTGTAAACTCCTTAATGTCTCCTAAAGATCATTTCCTAAGACTTCTATGTTGCAGGAATGTTTGGAGCAAGTGGTAGAGTTTAGAGAAATCTCTCAGGCATTAAGTACATCAGAAAAGGAATTGGAAGGCAAAGAAATATGGAGAAAGAAATTAGGGAGCTTGCTGTTGGTGTGATGTTGCTCCCACGCAGCTGGGAGCCCGGGCATGGAGAGCTGCCATCAGGAATTGTTCTTGCCAGGCTGGGCAAGGTTCAAGAGGGGTATTGTGGGAGATTCAGAATCTGTAATGCTGTCAGAATTCTTAGCTGCAAGTAGCAGAAACCAACTCTGCTAGTGTAAGCCAAAAAAACCCACATTTATTGGAAGGATATTAGCGTCTCTCAGATTGAAGAGGAGTCTCAAGGAGTGGGCTTGGAAGATGGGGAGGAACAGAGTGAGCTTGGGAGAACAGGAAGTGAGCTCCTGATCCAGCAGGAAGACAATCTAGTCTGCTTCTTGCTGCTACTTTTGCCATAAAGAATGACTTCTGCTGTTCCGACATCTTTGTGATGCTCACTTAAGAGTCTGTGTTTTGGGAGCACTCAATCAGCCTGCCCCAAGTTATTTGTCCACTTTAGGTTGTGCAGGGGTGGAAAGAAGGGAGGCTCTGGCTGCTTCAGCTTCCGCAGTGGGGGTAGTGTCTATGACACAGTGGGGGCCTTACGTGTACTTCCTTTGAGTATATTAGGAAGTGAAGAGCCTGGAGTGTGGACAGCCAGAAAATTAAAAATGTCCACAGAATCACCCGTCTCCATTTAGCTGTTCTTGCTTGGGACTGAAACCCAGAAATTTAAAGTGTATGATGTGTATGGTGTGTGTATGTGTGTGGGTGCACATAGAGACTGCTCTGCCAGAGGGGTGACTGGATTATTTCTGTCCTGGTAACAGCAGGGAATGCATCATGGACCAGATCTATGCTTGTGCTGTGCTCCTTTCCCCATACCCTCCCCTACTCTATTGGCTCTTACTAAATGTCCACCTTGGTAGGTAGCTCTAGCTGAGCAAGGTGAAGCTAGATGCACCTCTGGCCCTTCTGTTTCCCTTTGGTCAGTAAGGACAGCAGTGCCCTTGGGCAGGTAACAGAACTAGACAAATATGATTTTATTACTTACACTGATATAAACATTGATTAACCTGAAAACTTGACTCCAGTTTGCTTTGTGGATGGTAGTCTTAATCATTTTTTCTTTCCAGCATTTTAAGAGCCCCTGAAACATCATCTTCTTTGAAAAACTGATTTTCAAAGTGACATGTTTGGATGAAATCCAGGCCAGTCAGTCTGTCATTTAGATGTTTTGATGCTACTCTTCTGAATATATATATGGCAACACTGGATAATCAGCTGCGGGTTTCAGTATTCACTCATCCTGTACATTTGGTGCTGTGCAATACTATTAGTCTGAAAATGGAATTTCATAATTCTGTCTTCAACCTCCATCATTCGAGTCTTTTGATCCTAAATTTGTATTCCTGTAATTGCTTATGCTGTTCCACGTTTTTCTGCCTTTATGTATTTTTAGGTCTATAGGTGTCAGTGTAGCAAAGCAAAGATGGTAAGATCCCACAAAATTGGGACCCAGGTCCTTTGTTCAGTGTCCAACACAGAGTGCAGATGACATCTGGTGAGAATGATGTTAAAGGTGGTGATGATGATTTGCAGATAGAGAACGTCTGTAATTCTGGATTTACGTCTGTAAATCTGGATCTGATTAAATCTTAATCAGAATTAAAACAGCTTTTATTGCCTTGTAGAGAATGCAGACCATTTATGTCTCTTGTCAAACACCAATCTCCTGATATCTGTCACCCCATTCCTGCATATTATGTTTCATTTCAGCTAAATCTCTAGGAATTGGAAATACAGTTTTCTGCTCCATGCTGGGTTCTGTCAAAGGGCTACCATTTGCTTCTGTTGACTGAGTTTTTGTAATAGGTTAAAGGATTTCTTTTTATGAGGCTTATTGAGCATTTTGTTTGGGAAAAACAAGTACAAATTTTCAGCTATTAACCTAGATACTTCTTGTGCCACTGGAATATTTTGTTTTTTTGAAGGTGCCAGCTCGGGTTAGCCACAGCACCAGGAGGGGCAGCAAGGGGATCCAGGGATATGAGAAATCTCTGTCATATTAAATACTCCATACTGTGGCCACCTTTGTATCTATTAACCTCCTGATAGAGCAGGACTGATGGAATAGGATGTGTGGAGGTGCCGAATATTTAAAGAATCTCATCCTGTGACACTGACCAAGAGGCACAGGTGGATACTTCCTGGTGGAGAGGGTACACGACGGTTCTATCAGTGCGTGAAATGACATTTACATTGGACTGATTTTAAAGAACTTCAGTGCAAGTATAATATTCAGTACTAAATGCACGTTCCCACGTGTAGGAAATTCAAACATAGATAGAAGACCCTCAAAGCCCTGTGTCCACCTCAGGCACTCAGGCCTAGCCTCTGACTTTGGCAGAATCATTCAGATTGCAATATGCCCCTCTGCTTTCCATCTTATTAATGGAATCATACTACACACTTACCTTGTGATGCTGCCATGAGGCTGAACCAGGCACTGCTTGCAAAGCACTTCCCTGCTAAAGCAAAGCACTGACAGGAGGCTGAATCGCTTAGTTCAGATCTGCACTGCACTCTCAAAAGACTATTTTCCCTTTCCTTCTTGCTATGGTCCAGTTTAGGAATGGGAAGAACATTAGTGTAGATAGGAAGGGGCCAGGCATTTCCACCAGCAAAAACATCATCACGACCTGCTAGATCTAGGAGGCAGGGGTGAAGCCTGAGGGCAATACTGCCCTGGAGGGGCTCTTCAGGTCCAGGCCTGCTTCTTTGCATCCCCAGCCTTTGTCGCCTGGGACACTACTCCCTTCTCCTTGTCTCCAGCCCACATTCAGTCCTCAGGATCATTTTGGCTCTTCATCTGTCTTCACTCCTGTCAGGTGAACAACAAAAACGGAGCAAACAAACAAAGACTTGGTTTTTATTTGTTTCTTTAGGCGTGATTACCATTTTTTTTCAAAGGGACTTCTAAGAAAGGAATTACAATATACAAAGAAGCCTAGAAATGAGCAAGAACAGATTTTTTTAAATGTATTTTTATTACATCACATGAGAACAACTCATGCTATCATGCTAAGTGACAGCCGCATGTCACTGTGTGATTCCAAATTTGTATGTACAAATCTTAATGTATAAAATTAAACAGAAACATACCACAAGACTAACAGCAGTTCTCTATATGATTGTATTATTGGTAATATATAATCATAAAAATGCATTTTCTTTTATTGTGAAAATCAGATACTGAAGTAGGATCAGCTTAAGCTCCTTGGCCTCTGTGCAGGTTTTCTTGACCTTTAGGCAGGGTTAGGCCCTTTGTCCTGAGCTCCCACTGTATCTAGAACAAGCCTTTGTTACATCCAACACTACCCTGCATCGTAACTGCCAGCCAACATGTCTGCTTCCTACTGAATTCTGAGGCTCCTGACGGCAGAGTTCTTGTCTTGTTTATCGCTATAGCATGGCGCCTGGCACTTAGAACATGCCAGCACATGTTGACTAAATGTTGAAACAATTTCTGTTGGAACTATAGACTAAAGTAATCAGATTTAATTCTGAGGCTTGGTATTGCCCGCTCCTTTTCAGGTTCCACAGTCAGTAACACAAGCATCTCAGATAATATTTTTCCTAAAAGCTTTGTCTACAACTCGAGTAAATTGCCACTGCGAGGTGGGTGCTGCTTGGGTGTCTGGGTGGGAAAATTCCTTTGAGGGATGTGGAGGCATCAGACAGCTGTGCCTAGCGGCATCCGTCATTTGAGCATGCATTTACCTCCCTTACTGGGATTCCTTGCTCACCATGCAACTTCCAAGGTGTAATTTGGCTTCTTGTGGAAATGTCAAAACAGTAAATGTGCTAGCTGGTCTGGAGGGCATAAGAGACTGAAGAACAGATTTTTGATTCAAACTTAAATATGGTCCACAGGGGTGACTGGGAGATTTGTTTCCAGGGAGGTTCAGTGATGGTAGTTAATCCACATAAAGGGCTGAGAGCCGTGCCTGGCACACATCAGGCCCAATAAAAGTTGTTGCTGTTACTATTATTGGTTCCTTTCCTTCACTCAGTCCCTTTTCTGAGGTTGGGGATTTCTTTCTCTTATTTCCTGTTTGCTGGGAGCAAGGCAACCTGTCCCTTAGCCAGAAGGACAATAGAGTTTTAAGTGTCCCAGAGGCAGCTGGGTTGTATAATGCGCTGCAAATTAAAAAATATTCCTTAAGGTCAGGCTAGGGGATAAAAAGGATGAATTTAAGATCTAATCTGTACCGTCAAGGAGCTTTTTAACTGATGGGAGGAATCAGACAAGCACAGTCTACTATACTATAAAATAATTAGTGATTTTAGAAAAGAAAACAGGGTTTTTATGCTTGGCCACGTGAAGAGCAGTCAGGCCATGGGCTACACAGAATTAGCATCCAAATCCAAGCCTACTTGAGTCCAAGAGTTTGCTCAGTGCCCTCCACCCCATTGCAGGGAAGAGTTCATTGCCCTTTTTTATAGGGAATTCTTCTAAACATGTCCTAAGAGGAATGCTAATCAAAAAAATAAAAAAAAAAATGAGCATCAGGTAAATGAGCTGTGTGCCGGCCCTTACTCTCACTTATAAAGGACCAAGGGAAGCGTTACCTTAATGGAAAATCCTTGGGGTGTTGCAGAAACAGTGCAAAACAATGTTTTCACCACCTCCAGGGCCATGGCGAAGGATATGATGGATGAGCAAGGGTCTAAGCAGCTCTCAAGTGTCCCAGCTGCCAGGGAGAACAGAGGTCTGTCCTTGGTTTATTCTGAAAGGGGAAAGCTCAGAAATGAAAGACTTTATGCTAAAGCCGTACTCGTTGGGGGCTGCTGGTCTTTGTGTCTCAGTATTACTATTAATACCCCAGGCGCAAAGCCCAGATGAGTCATGGTGGTGTCAAGTGCTCTTGTCGTTTGAAATGTCACATTAAGCATTTCTAATGGCTGTCATAACTGTTGTGCTGTTGGCAGTTTATAGAGAATGGGGGCTCTGAATTTCTATTTCTAATTGGGTTTTCTGCATTAGCCATGTTTTAACTTTTTTGCATTTTGATGCTTTGATATCCAGGGACTTGCTGACCCTGGAGGAACTGCCCCTTCCGGGGCTAGCCAGCTCCTAACACAGTGAACAGTTCTCCCTCAAGTCTGCCTTTCAAATGCAGACCAACTAATCCAGAGCCCATACCTCCTCCTGTACCAGGCTGTCACACTCAGGACTCCTGCTCTCCTGCCCCGGTCACCTCAGGGTCATGTACCCCACCCCTAGGGACAGTCCCTATGGCTCAGAGCCTCCTGAGGTTCTTTAAACTAGCTAATTCTAAACCTCTTTACTCTGGTTTGCCTGTTGCTTCCCAGAGAAACCACAATAAAGGCACTTGCCCATGTCTGCCCACCCCGGAAGCTCTTGACCAATTCCTGTGCTTTCCTGTGTAGCACCCCCCATGGAGTGTCATGGCCCCAGCTATTGGAATCTGTAGGTGTAATACACTACCTTTTCAATGGCAGTTGTCTCCTGATCTGTTGGCCTTGTCGACAGATAATAAAACCTACATTTTGAAGCACTTGCCCTCTTCCAGAATCCTCAGTAAGTCCTAGAAAGATCTAAACGTGAATGTGGATGTGGCCAAATAGTATTGAATATGTTGAACTAGATGAAAAACTTCATTAAAAAAAAACCTGAGAAGAAGGGACCTGATATAGTAGGGCATTCATGTAGCATATGAGAGAGTGAATATATAAATGGACAAGGGCCAAACCATATATGACAATAGAACTCTGACCCACAAGCTCTGCAGCAGTTGGCTCAGAATAATCAGGACTTGGTCAATGACTGCAAGTTTCCTTAATTTTTTTATTTTTGACTGTGCCGCACGGCATGTGGGGTCTTAATTCCCCGACCAGGGATCAAACCCATGCCCCCTGCAGTGGAAGTGCAGAGTCTTGACCGCTGGACCGTCAGGGAAGTCCCCTACCTTCCTTAATTTTGGCCCCTGTCTCCAACTAGGAACCAACCAGAGAAAGACAAATATGCTTCTCAGACCTGCTTCTAGTTAGAAGACCCTCAGCCTCCCTAGCCAGCAGCCTCCAGTGAGGGCATACCTTAAGCCTTCTTTTTCTTTCCTACTACCCTGTCTGTCTTCAGTTCTCAGCCAAGTGCAGGTGATGGTGGCTGACTCCCTTGCTATAGCAAGCTCTGAAGAAATCACAATTGTCTCATTTGTTTAATCTTCGTTTATTTCCACACTTGCTTTTAAGAATCAACCACTGTGTCTAAAACTGAACACAATATGTTTACCCGCTGTATTCGTCAGGGTTCTCCAGAGAAACAGAACCAATGTATTTTACAAATATGATTTATTATAAGGAATTGGCTCACGTGGCTATGGAGACTGATAAGTCCTAACAGTCAGCAAGCTGGAGACCCAGGAGGGCTGATGGTGTGGTTCCAGTCTGGAGGCCAGAAGGCTTGAGACCCAGGAAGAACCAGTGCTTCAATTTGAGTCTGAAGGCAAGAAAAGACCAAAGTCCCAGTCAGGCAGGGGGAGTTCTTTCTTGCTCAGGGGAGGGTGAGGCTTTTTGTTTTATTCGGGCCTTCAACTGATGGGATGAGACCTGGAGGGCAATCTGCTTTATTCAGTCTACAAATTTAAATGTTAATCTCATCCAGAAAACCCTCAGAGAAACAACCAGAATGTTTGACCAAATATCTGGGCACCCCATGGCTCAGTCAAGGTAACGTGTAAAATTAACCATTTACCCCCCCCCCCCCCATTAATTCCCTTTGCCAAGTTTCCAATTTGGGGCTGATTCTACCCCAACTCCTTCCCTTTTCCACAGTCTTGTAGGCATGTTTCTGTAATCCTCCATATTTTCTCCATTCTGTAGTCCTAATTAGTTATTAATCTTTTCTGATCTTTGCGCTTATAGACCTTTCCTGTCCATTCCAACAACTATCCCCAGTACTTGATCACTACAACCTAGCTAGGAGGTATCTTTAGATTTTTTAAATACCTAATCTGTAGTTTATATTTTACTGTCAGATAACACTTCCTAAAATATCACTTTCATCACATTTGTCCCTCCTTCAAGAGGTGGTAGCTTCCTAACGGTGATTTTTCAACTCTGATTATAAAGAATTAGCTAGTGTGCTACAAAATCAACCAACCAACCAACCAAACAAACAAAAACACCTATGCCTAAACCCAGACCAAATAGTCTCTGGAGGTGGGGTGAAGATAGCTGTATTTTGAAAAGCATCTTTTGGTAATTTTATGCATAACTAGAGTTGAGAACCACTGTCAGATCAAGCTAAATCTCCTTCAGTCTGATAGTCAAGGCTATCGACCAACCTGCAAATGAGGAAGTACTTTCAGCGTTTCCCAAACTTCTGATAAGAATATCAAGGATCCCATGTTAAATCCCATCTTCTATTGACTCTATCTCTGAATCCCTAACTCCGTAAGGGAGGCGCCTGGAACTGCTGCATGTTAATCGAATGCTCCAGGTGGTTCCTAAGTCAGGGATGGTGGGAATGGCAGCAGAGTATCTTGAAGCATCTCCAATTTCGATGTGTGGTGAATCACCTGGGATCTTGTTGGTGCGCAGATTCTGTTTGAGTAGATGGGGGAGGGGATGCTGAAAGCCTAGCAATCCAACAAAGTCCCAGGTGCTGTTGGTTTTGCCAGTCTGTGCGCCACACTTCAGAGGCCATGGCTGCCCGTTGAAATCACCCAGGGAGCTTCACAAACTACTGATGTTCGGGTCAGTAGAGATGCTGATTTTAATTGGCCTGGGTACAGCTTGGGCAGCAGGAGTTTAAAAAACTCCGCAGGTGAAAGCAGTGTGAAAGCAGTGTGCTGTCAAGTCTGTGAACCAGTGTTGAACAGATTCATCTCTGAGCTTACCTTTAATGCTGATCTGGATCCCTCTGCTTTTTTATCTTCATTAAACCACATCCTACCATTTCTATCAAGCTCTGCTCAAAAGATGCCTTCCTTTTCCAAGATGCTGTCTTTCCTTAATTAACTCAGCTTACAATAATCTTCCCCTAAATTTGATTTATTTCAGCACAAATAGGTACAACTTATACTGCATTACTTATAGATGCCTTTCAAGTTATGAATGTATCCAAGCTTTGAACCCCTATAGGGCATCACAGACTGTGATTAGACCTTCCTAGTCACTGTATATACATACCTCTTCTACTTTAGTGTCTTAAACACTGTCTGAAAAATTATCAAAAACTTGGAAGCAAGCCAAAGATATCACAGTGTGTTTAAACCCAGGTCTGGGCTTGATTTTTTATTGACTGTTCTGTTTTACAGTTGTATATGGGCATAGGTTAACCTGTCAATTTTTGTCCAGTAGAGATGCAAATAATACCGGTCTATCGGAAGGGATAACCCCAGAGGTTATGGAATATTGCCCTGTAAGGCATTAGTCAATTTTGTATGTAACCCAGCAAACTTGTCTTAACATTCATTTATTAAATTGGCTATATATATCTCACTTGTTCACTCATTAATTAATGAGTTGAATAAAATCTTTGACATATACGATTTTGAATGAAAGTCGTGACTTTACCTGTTAGAAAACTGTGTTTTAAAATGCTGAAATGCTTAAATAAGAGTTTAATCAATGCATGGTAAAATTAATTGGATTGGAAGAAGTCGATGATAAAGTTTCATATCTGAAGAGACAATATTTCTTACAAGTGTAAAACAGAAAAACCAATATATCAAATACACGTGAGAAACTCACAGTGGTAATAATTTCAAATAGGAACAAGCCATACTGATTCAGATGCTTTTAGTCATGGACTATGAGGATAATCATTCAGCAAACAGTTTTCAGCTGTTTTCCCTTCCCTGTGCTTTTTTTTTTTTTTTCGGTACGCGGGCCTCTCACTGTTGTGGCCTCTCCCGTTGCGGAGCACAGTCTCCGGACGCGCAGGCTCAGCGGCCGTGGCTCACGGGACCAGCCGCTCCGCGGCATGTGGAATCTCCCCGGACCGGGGCACGAACCCGCGTCCCCTGCATCGGCAGGCGGACTCTCAACCACTGCGCCACCAGAGAAGCCCTCCCTGTGCATTTAATCAGTGAAAATAGAGGTTCAGAATGATAGGACCATAGTGGGAGGAGCCACAGCCACGAAGTCAAACAGTCAGTTCAAATCTTGGCTCTGCTGCTAGTAGTTGTTCTCTGTATTAACCCCAGTTGGTTAATAAATCCCTATGAGAAGTGTCTAGTGCATAATGGGTGCTTAATAAATGTTAGGACTCTTCCTCATGAGCATCTCAGAGGATGAGAGAGGTGGACAAGTGCAGCCTGGATTGGAAACCTGAGTTATGGGGAAAGAGTTAAAATGACTTAATACTGTTTATATAGGGCCATAAAAACACCATCTGCTGGCTTTAGCCGGTTAAGCTATTACAAAGCTGACATCCACTAATGCTGTACTGATGGGGAGGAATGGCCAAGGTTTTGCTCTTTCTATCATTGTTCCACAAGCTGCCATCTCAAGACCAGTCTCCAGTTTACCCATCACGTAACCCGGTTGTTCAACATTTAAAGATTTATTTTGGCCTTGAAATATTTATACTCTCCTTCCAACCTTTTATTGCTATAGTTACTGGTGAAGAAAGAACAAGACTCAGGAGGTTACTGTGTGGTATATCAGCAGTTCTAAACTTTGCTGTTAGATTGGGGTGCGTTTGATGTTGAAATGGACTCAGATGAGTGGACTAATATTAAACCCTCATTTTGTATAATGAGGCTAGATGTGCCTTGGATAAAAGGGTAAAGTCTGTTCCTTTTCATACCCATCGGTCAGTGGAGAAAATACCATTTGCTCTGCAATACATGTTGCTGAGCCCAAACTGAACAGTGGCAGATCCTAGACCTCGGGGGTGGGGGGGTGGGGCGACGAGGTTGGCTGAAAGGTGCAGCTGAAGGGTGTCCCCGTGGTAGAAAGGAACTCGAAGATCGCTCCTGTTGCTGCTCACAACACCTGTGTTTGGATCCTCAGTGGCATCATTAGGCATAATGATGGGCTGACTCCACATGCCTGGGACATTTGGCCTCATTTGAATGATTAAAGAGAATAAACTATATGTCCTAGACACCTGCCAACTCGCAACAATAGTAGCCTGTATTTACATAATATCTTTCTCTAAGAATTCCAAAGCTCCTTGTCTTTGAAAATCTATTTATGATAGGGAGGGAGAGATAATCATTTTTATTTCGCTGGGTTTTAGAGCTGTGGTAGGATCTAAATATTTGGTCATTTTGGTAACCATTCTCTATCCCAAACTTTGCTGCATATTGAAATCACCTGGAGATCTTTAACAACTATGGATGCCTGACTCCCATGCCCAGGCATCCTCATTGAATTGTTCTGGGGGATGAGCTGGGCACCAGGATTTTAAAAAGTTCCTAAGGTGATTGGAATGTGCACAAAAGCCATGCGGGATCTTAGTTCCCCAACCAGGGATCAAACCTGTGCCCCCCTGCAGTGGAAGCACAGTATTAACCACTGGACCTCTAGGGAAGTCCCAGGGGGCACCATCTTTTGGTGGATAAGGTAAATCAGTTTTTTATCTTGGCATAAGGTTTCATAACCTAGATATTAATCTTTAAAATGGCATGTTATGTTTTTATAGCCTTATATAATAAAAATACCCAGACTGTCCTTGGCACATGGTAGGTGCCCAGCAAAGAGATCTATATCTCTAAATGGATTAAAAAGAAAATTATGGAAAATGTTTTACATACCTCTCAAAATAAATACATGTATACAGTCAACCAAAATGTTGGAGGGTGAACCCAAAGTAGAATACAAATAGTAGTAAATAAACCTAATTGTATTACGAATGAAAAGCATAACCACTCTGAAGGGGCTGGAGGAAACAAGAGCTTACCTAGGTGACTTTGGAACAAAGCATTTTGACGGGATGCTCTAAGGCTAGAGATGAAAGAACTGTATACAAATGATATACTTCAGTTAGTAAATCTTTTTGTCATAGGAATACAATTTAGCAATTCTGTAACTAAACTCTTTATGTTTATACTAAGGTTGAATAAGTGAGTATATTGTTAATAATGAGAGCCAGGCTCCTCACTGTTGGAAAAAAAGATTGTTAGTAAGGAAAAGGGGAAGGCTAGAATCAACATCACAGTGTTGGATTGGAATTGGAAGGATCAGTATGAACTCATGTTTTTTAATATGTATACAGATAAATGGATAAAAATATAAATGGGTGTATATGCATGGGTTAGTATGAAACACATATTTCCCAACTCTGTCTGCTTAGAGATTGCAACACTGTAATTTATAAGAAAAATGTATTTGGCCATTCAGATGACCAAAATATATTTCTCATATTATTTGGTCTTCATCCAGGGATCCTGGCTCTCACCTCCCAAACCCCTTGAAATTTTCTGAGTGATAAGAGCAATTGGAGCATCTTTTGTCATAAATATTTAGTCTCTTGTTTTCAGTTCTTGAAATCGCTTGAGCCATAAAGGTGAAATGGATGTCTTGTTATTCACAAGTCACTTTCCACCATAACTGGGTTTATATTAATGAGGTGACCTAAGGATGGGGGATGGTTGCAAGGAAAACAACCATGAATAGAGGGGTATGACTGACTTCCGGGGAGGGGAGAGGGGCTGGAGGTTGAATCAGTTACCAATGCCAGTGATTTAATTAATCATACCCATGTAATGATCCTCCATAAGAAACCAAAAGGGCAAGGTTCAGAGAGCTTCCAGTTGGTGAACATGTGGGAATTTGGGGAGAGTGATGCACCTGGAGAGGGCATGTAGCATCCCCATACCTTGCCCTATGCACCTTTTCCATCTGGCTGTTCCTGAATTATATCCTTTTATAGTAAACTAGTGATCTAGTAAGTAAAATATTTCTCTGAGTTCCGTGAGCTGCTCTAGAAAATTAATCAAACTGAAGGAGGGGGTTGTTGGAAGCTCTGAACTACAATCAGTTGGTCAGAAATATAGGTAATAACCTAGGCTTGTGATTGGTGACCGAAGAGAGTGGGTGGGGTGGCCTTGTGGGACTGAGCCTTTAACCTGTGGGATCTGCCACTATCTCTGGGAAGATAGTGTAAGAATTGAGTTGAATGGTAGGATACCAAGCTGGTGCCAGAGCATTGCTTGGTGGCACGGGGGAATTGGAGTTGGAATCAGAACACCTTTAGAAGGCCAAGGAACAATAATGCTCCAGTAGCAATGAGCATGTGTAGTGCCTAGATCTTGGTGTCTAAGTCTCATTTTTGATAAAAGTAATCAAGGCTCCTTGCAGGAGAAATGGCTGATTCTAGGGCTGGAGCAAGGAAATACAAGATGAGCCTGGAGCATCTTCTAGTATCTGAAAGCAAAGAAGTATAAAAAAAGTTAATTAAAAAGATGAAGTGTTGTCAAAAGGGAACAGAAACCCACCTAATAGAGCTCCCAATGGCAAAAGTGGACAATTTGAGCAACATAAAAGGTAACAATAATGTTGGATTATGACTTAAAGAATAAAAAAAATATTCAGGTCTCCATCCTCATTTAAATAATTGAACAAATAAATGGGGAGAAGAGACAGCTCTTTTTTTACAGAAGAATTCCAATTAATATATATAGAAGGAATGAGGGAAATACCAAATCACCACCGGGCAACACCACGATAGTAATTGTTGCAAGGACGACCTGTGGAAGGATGCTAAAATCAGTGGGCAAACGTTGAGGAGAAATAGTATAATACCATAGTCTCAAAGTATCTCTTCCAAGATGTTTGTCAACTACAAAGGAAGAAATAGTAATTTTACAGGAGAGAAACTCAAGAGCCATCGCCTTAACCGTGTAATTATAAGTTCTGAGACATGTTCATATTACGTTCCTCTTGATGCAATGTCCTGAGAAGGGCAGAGCCTCACTTTTATGATATTCTGTCATATGCCTAGAATGTATGACCTCAAACTAATAATCAGAAAATATTATACAAACTCAAATTGAGGGACATTCTACCAAATAAGCTAACCAGTACTCAGAAAAAGTATCAAGATCATGAAAGACAAGTGTAAACTGAAGAAATGTCTTTGAATGGAAGCTAAAGAGACAAAACAACTAAATGCAGTGTGGGGTGCGGGAACAGAAAAAGGACATGAGGAGAAAACCTGGTGAGATTTGAATAAGATCTCTGGTTCACTTCAGCCAATGATAATTTCCTGGCTTGCTAA
Source organism: Globicephala melas (assembly GCF_963455315.2). Taxonomy (NCBI): domain Eukaryota; kingdom Metazoa; phylum Chordata; class Mammalia; order Artiodactyla; family Delphinidae; genus Globicephala; species Globicephala melas. The sequence goes on from NC_083315.2 coordinate 156,132,523, forward strand.
TTGTAATACGTATGATTGTGTCAGTTAAAATTAGGAGAAGCTGAGTGAAGGAAATATGGAAACTGTACTATTTTTGCAGATTTTTTGTTAAGTTTAAAATTATTTTAAAATAAAAAGTTAAAAAATATTGACAAGGGATATTTGGGTGGTGGGATTATGGGCAATTTTTGGTTTTTAATTTTTCCTCTTAAAAACAGTAAAACTAGTTTTTGATTAAAATGAAAATACCTTGAAAAAAAAAAGAAACAAAAAACCGCTTAAGAATGGAAGATATTGGACTTCCCTGGTGGCGCAGTGGTTGAGGGTCTGCCTGCCAATGCAGGGGACACGGGTTTGTGATCCGGTCTGGGAGGATCCCACATGCTGCAGAGCGACTGAGCCCGTGAGCTATGGCCGCTGAGCCTGTGCGTCCAGAGCCTGTGCTCTGCAGCGGGAGAGGCCACAACAGTGAGAGGCCCGCATACCGCAAAAAAAAAAAAAAAAAAAGAGAATGGAAGATTTTAAGAGTTTAGGATAAAAGTGAAAGATTAGACATTTAGTACACAATGTTTACTAGTTTTTATACTCTTTTTTTTTCTGTTTTTAAGGTGTTTGTGGAGATCAAATGACATAATATATGTAAAAATGCTTTGAAAAACATAAAATGTGCTATAAATATTATCCTTTCTTCTATGGGTCCTCATTTTCTTCTTGTTTATACTATTATTTACCAGTGCTAATTTTATTCATGTTAATTGTTAGGGTGTTGTAGAGAAAAATTATAGGAAGTTTGGTCTAAGACAGATCTGCCTGTCACATTGTAGGCAAATTATTGCCATGTCATCATCATCCTCATTGTTTTCATTCTGTGTTTCCCTTTAATTGCTTTCTTTCCTTCTGACTAAAATTCTCTATTCCTCCATCTTCCCTTTGCCAAAAATCTTGTTTATGCTTTAAGGAACCTCTCAAGTAGTCCTTCTTCACTTAGTCCTCTAACGTTTCATTCCTGCCTTTCTTGTGGTTTACTGTGATGTGTGTAAGTGTGTGTGTGTGTGTGTGTGTGTGTGTGTGTGTGTGTGTGTGTGTGTGTGTGTGTGTTAGACAATCCTCTTTTACACCATAAATTCCTTGAGGTGCCATTTTGGTTTTTGTGCCTGCCACATAGTAAATGCTAAACTGTAAGCCCTATGATGGAAGGGAGACCATGTTTGTGTTGCTGAGCATGATTTCTTTGGAGCCTACTCTTGTGTCAGGCATTCAATTAATATGGGACTGAGTAAAATATGAAATAGGCAGTGGGTAAAGGTATTTTGAATGTTGAATAATTTTGACCCCCATTCCATTTATTCTTTCCATCCCTCTGTGATTTCTGATTATTTAAATTTGCTCTTAATCATTGGACCAGATCCCTGCCCTCACTCTCTGAAGGACTGTATTCAGGTGCTTTGTGATTGACTCCTACTTCCTTGTCAGTTTCAATTCCTGCCACCTTGTACACCTCAAATCCCTAATTCATTGGATTATTTCCAAATTCCCAAATAAACTCTGCACTCTTATTTCCATGAACTTTTGCCCAGGCTGTTCCTTTTGTCTGAACATCATCCCTCCCATTCTCAACCATCACCTTCTAGTCTCCTCATGGGCAGTTTAAAGGGCATTCAATGAACTTCTGATCTCTTTCTGTTTTCTCCTGTTCTACAGCAAATTGCTAGTAGCTTTATTTAGCCTCTATTCCATTCTTACTTAATTGTGCAAGTCAGTTGTTTATTTGTTGTATCCCTTTGAGATTAGAGGTTCTCAAACTTCATTGTGCAAAAGAATTGCCCAGTTTGTTAAAATGCAGATTCCTGGAACAGAGTCCTCTGTGCTCATCACTGTCCCAGTATTGCTCCAAGTGCAATTCAAAGACACTTGTTACAAATGAAGGTCCTCTGGTCAGAGATTCCCGTTCCATGTATTTGAGTCTCCAGAACCTCACGGTCTGGCGCTCACAGGCCTGCAACCAATGAAGGGGATGCATATGAATGTTCCCAAGTCAAGCAACAAAACTATGCCTCAGGCCTTTGCCAAATGGAAAGAGATTTCTCACCACTTGAGGAGAGGAGGGAAGTCCTTTGCAGAGAAACTGGAGACAAGCCCCAAGCCCAAGTGAACTGCAGACTCACTTCAGCAGCAGAAAACTGCTGTGTGGCTCATGTCCTCATCTACCTGAAGAATAAGAGGACCAGTCCAGGTCACCCAGTTAACTGGAAGGTTAATATAGGCAGCGGTAATTGATGATTTACTAGATCAAAGACCTTTGAGTCAGGCAATAGAGACCACCCTTGCTTATTGATTATCATCCAATAGCTTTAAATTATCTTCAGTGTCCTAGGAGACAGAGAAGGGCTGGTAAGGAAAGGGGCTTAAAGAAGGTCAATACATCATCCCTCCGCAAGTTAAAGGCCTGAAGCTCAGCATGCACATTCCTTCCAAGTGCACTTACGAGTGGGAGAGAAGAAATGAAATAGGCTTCTAATTATTTAAATTGGACCTACACTCTGTTGAGTCATGCATTAGCTAGAATTAGCATTCTTCCCCCATTTGAGCTGACTGATGGTTAGGCCAGGAGAAGGAGATTAAACATGTCAGCAATAGATGTGAAAATAATTGGGGGCAGTAATTGAGAGAAATCCGGGCATCTTGATTGTGACTGCTGTCTCGTTTTCTCTTTCAAAACCTGAATTGACATTAACGTGTTGATGGCCTCATCCAAACTGGGTAGAATTTATTAACAATAAAAATAATTACAAAAATGACTTGCATTTACATTATCAGATAACAAGTCACAACCTCAATTCTAGAGTGGCTTTTCAAAGCGGATACCCTATTCCTGTTCCCATACAAAAGTCCCTCCTGTATTAGTTTTTTAATTTTATTTTTTAAGTTGAATTCAGGCTTAGATCTGATGTCTGATTTTCTAATATGATAGTATGAATATGCTCATAGTTTGCTTTAGAATGTTAGGTGTATTTTCTATTCAATAAAGGCTAGTTTAATCTGAATATTTCCTTAAATAAAATTCTGAAGAAAGTGGCATTTCTCTTTGTGGCTCCCAACTTAGTTTTTGTTTAAAAAAACTATAGAGAGGTCACACTGGAAAGCGTAAGTTTCTCCTAAGTCTGTGCTGCGCGGTCCACCTTTCTCCACCTTCCGGTGTGGGCATCTCTACGAACCTTAAATCCCAGCAACCGGCCCTCCACCCTACGTAAATCCAGACGTTGCCGTTACAGATGACCTCTAAAGACTCCTATTGTCTGAGGAAGAAGCCCTGAAGAGGAGGAAGGGAAAAGAAAAGGAGTCAGAAATGGCTCTTTCTCAGGGACAACTGACATTTAAGGATTTGGCCATAGAATTCACTCAGGAGGAGCGGGAATGCCTGGACCCTGCTCAGAGGGCCTTGTACAGGGACGTGATGTCAGAGACCTACAGGAACCTGCTCTCCCTTGATATCTCTCATATACATGTGATTAAGAAATTACAACTAAAAGCAAACACTGATAGGGGAGAAGTATTCCAATCACTGATGTTCTGAAGACATAACTGGAATGAAATGAAACGTTTTTACCTCAGAGTCATCTGGGAAAATATACAAGAATTTGATTCTCAGCAGAGTGATGAGGAAAGAAATTGCAAAGGAATGCCAGTAAACCAAAATGATAATCTCACTGATGAGAGAAATCGAAATGGAAGAAGTGTTGCAGGAATCAAGCCTGTTGAAAATAGGTTTCCATTAAGCTTTCTGGATGAACTGCATATATTTAAAAGTGAAGAGAAAATTGATGAAATTAATCAAGCTGACAAGAGTGTGAAGGGTAGTGCCTCATTTTCACCACTTCAGGGAATTTCCCCTTGTGTCCAAGTGAACATTTCTAATATACATGGGAGCAATTATATGCAGTCTTTAATAGTGACACAAGATCAGAAAGCACAGAGGGAAAGAACTTACAAATGTAATGAGTGTGGCAAAATCTTTCTGCACATATCATACCTCAATAGACCTCAGATTCTCCATACAGGAGAGAAATTACATAAGTGTGACATATGTGGAAGAATCTTTAGCAAGAATTCATACCTTGTAATTCATCAGAGAATTCATACTGGAGAGAAACCTTACAAATGTAATGTGTGTGGGAAGGTCTTTAGTAGAAAGAAAGACCTTAGAGTTCATAACAGAATTCATACTGGAGAGAAACCTTACAAATGTAATGAGTGTGGGAAAGCCTTTTATTATGCCTCACTCCTCAAAAAACATCAGATAATCCATACAGGAACAAAACCATATAAATGTGATGTATGTGGGAAAGTCTTTGGTCAAAGTTCATATCTTTCAATTCATCAGACAATTCATACTGGAGAGACCTTATAAATGTAACGAGTGTGGGAAAACCTTTTGTTATGCCTCATTCCTCATGCAACATCAGAGAACCCACACAGGAGCAAGGGCATATCAATGTGATGTATGTGAGAAAGTCTTTAGTCAAAATTCACATCTTTTAGGTCATCAGACCATTCATACTGGAGAGAAACCTTATAATGGTAATGAGTGTGGCAAGGTGTTTAGTTGAAAACATTGTTTTGCTTCATCAGAAAATTCATACCAGAGAGAAACCTTTGAAAAATAATGAGTGTGGAAAAGACTTTACTCACATCTGTATCCTCACCACACATTAGATAATAAATACAGAGTGGAAACCCGTATTTCGTGTGATGTATGTGGGAAGCTCTTCATTCAAAATTGACACTTTAAAGTCCTGGGAGATTCACACAGAGGAGAAACCACGCACATGTCATGAGTATGGCAAAACCTCACTTACCATCAGATAACCCATACTAGGTAGAAATAATGGAAGTTTCATGAATGTCTCAAGGTCTTTAGTAAAAATTCCTACATTAAGCTCTACCAAAGAATTCATACTGGAAAGAAACCATACAAATATAACAAGCGTGACAAGTGCTTCAGTGTACTTTCAAGGCTAACTTACTGTCAGGGAATCTGTACTGGTGAGGGACTTTAAGCAATGGTGTTGACAGGTTTCCACATCTTAGCTGCATTGAGAAAGTCATACTGGAGGGAAATCAAGGAATTCATCCACCACGGAATTGATTCTGGATATTGTTACCTCATAAATGCCATGAATGGGAAATACCATTACCCAGGGCTCACATCTCACCAATCATCAGATTTTCCATAGTGGACAGGACAATACAGAAGCACTGAATGTGGTAAAGCTTTTGGGTTGTGCCTTAAACTGAGGGTTCACAAAATCCTTCATACTTATGAATGTAATCAATATGGCTAAGTTTCTTATTATTGGTCACTTGTCACTAGGTATCAGAATATTTATCCTGGAGAGAAACCTCATAAATGTAACCTTTGTGGCAAGGATCTTACCAAAAGATCACAAGGTGGGACATACTGAAGTTGTACCTTACAAATGCAAGGGGTGTGGCAAAACATTTCCTTGACTTCAAGTATTAGGCAACAGGAAAGAGTCCATTGAAGAGAAACCCTGCAAACATATGAGCAGAGGCTTTATCCAGGCCTCACAATGCACTAGACTCCTCAGCGTACATCTTTGAGAGAAACCATGCAAAACAATATGTGTGCTTGTACCTGAAAATCAAAGCTCTGAAACATAGAGGATTTATTTTGAAGAGCAACGTTTCAAATGTAGTAAATGTTGTACAAGTTTTCATCAAGTATCCACACTTCTGGTGCAATGAGATAATTCATACAGGTCAGAAAGTATACAGATACAGTGAACATGGAAACACTTTTAAGAAAAAGTGCACCCTCGGTGGTCAGCAGAGAACTCATATTTGGGAGAATCCTTACAAATGTAATTAATTTGGTGAATTTTGTGAGCAATACTTAAGACAGACCACACATCAGAGAATGCATATAGGAATAAATACGTCTAGTTCTCTGAGATAGTACATACTGCAGAATTATTACAAATCACAACATGTTAAAACTTATGATGTTTATATGAGAGGATGAAGGACATTTGTGGAAATGGCCCATTATCTTCAGGGTAAAATACTCAATTATTTGAGTGTAGTTGAAAAGGCTACATTACTTTTTATGCCTTCCAACCTGAAGATTGAAGCCTGTTGAATTTATGCCTTCATTACGGACCTTTGATGATGGTCTCTGGGAAGGAGTCAGTGAGATGAAGGGGCTGACTTCATTCACATCCATGTTTCCTGGAAAAAGAAGGACCCTGAATTATCAAATTGAACAGTGTGTGAATTAGCATCAGGGAACAGCAAAGAATAAGGTAGAACTAGGACGAGACTCATGCTTATTACGTCCAGGGAGCCCTTCTGTGGTTAGGCCAGTGCGTGTTATAGGACAGAATCCTCTACCAACTGACCTTGAACAGAGCAAGCAGGACATTAAGGGACTGGACTTTTCATGGGAGGAGAGTGACAGGTTAACAGGGACTGATTATCGGGTAGATATAATGTGGTGGAAAAGATGGTCACTTTCTCCATTGGATGGCAATAGCAGTTGCATAGATCTGTGTGTAATGAAAAATTAATTTTATTGTTGGAAATTGAAGACAGCAGTTATCTTGAGAGGAACATTTAATCACAATTATCAGAATAATATATGTTTGTGTATTATGCACATTTAGCTGCTGCCATTATCTTTTGCTATTGTTTTATTCCGAATGTATCATAGGTCTCCTGTTTTAATTAATAAAATTTAATCACTTTTGTCAAAAAGATAAAACTATATAGAGTTCTTTTAATCTCATTTTCAAGACTCAGAATTCTTCCTCTTTCAAATTTATTTCAGGAAGGGAACCAATAATGTGCACTTTTAAAGTATTTTAAATTATATTTAGTGTGGATAGAAATATCTATCTTACATTATAGAAATTCCAAGCGTTAGGATTTAGGAAAAGGCTTTATTTTGGTGTCTGGGAGGATCTTTCTAGCTAAAAGTATATGCACGGTGGAATAGGCCATCTCACTGCGGGCATGGTACTCTTGCCTCTTTGGAGAAGGCATGAAGGGGATATGTTGGCTGGATACTAAGGACGATGCTATCTTCCATTGGCCTAGTACTTTCCAGTTTTAAGTTGAGTTTGCACTGATCTCATTAGAGTTCTCTATCAGTCCGAGGAGGAAGCCAGGGCAAACGTTTTCAGCCTTGTTTGGCTGTAGAAGGAAATGATGCTCAGAGAGGTTGTGATTGATCAAAAGGCGAATTGTGGAACTGGGACTATGATGTTTCTAATCAGGGTCAGTGCTGCCTCATCCTTCTCCCTCCCTGCCCACATGGAACATCTACTGTGTGCCATGCCTTGTGCAAGCACCAGGGGTTTCCATGAGTTTCCCGGGAAGCTTGTACGTAAAGCAAGTTTCCTGATCTAACAGGGCCTACAGTAAAGTAAAAAGAGACAAACATAAAATCAGTTAAGGGCACCAAAGTGTTAGAGAGGCTGTGATAGAAATGGTGACAGAGAGTTGTGTGAGGAGACGGGCATGTTGGTCAGTGGGATACGGAAGTGAGCGAAGGGGAGCTGTGATGCGTTAGGAAAAGCTTCACGAAGCCTCATGACGATTCTAGCAAAGTCTGGTGCAAGAGTCGGCATCAGGCAGACCTGAAATTTTTAAACTGCATTTTTTGAAGTGTATTTCCGAGAGAAAATCTGCACAGAAAGGGTTTTGCTGCCAAATGATTTTGTGAAATACAGCATATACTGTATTGGAAACTCACAGTTCTTATTAAGATATTGAGGACTTAGAAACCCTTCCAAAAGAAACCTGTTTAAATTTGTATCTTCCAGCCAAAGTGTGGAATTATAGAGCTTAAGTTTTTCTTTTTAGAGAACAATTAAAAGTTTTGGAAAGCACTGACTTAGATCTACCGGCAGGCAGATCTCCTCTGCAGGCAGCTGCAATTTGGCTGTGTGACGTGCGAAGCCAAAGAGCAGTGGAGACCAGCCCTCTTGGTTGGGAATATACCCTAAGTCAGATAAACCAGAATACGGAGAATGTTGCTGCCACGTATGAAACATTGAGCCACCTGAGGAGAGACCTTCAGGGTCCCGGAGGGAAATGGGGGAGGAGGAGGAAGAAAGCTGGAGGGGCGTCCTGATTTCGGCTCATTTTTATTTCTTTCATCTGGCAGCATGGCTCACTCAGAGGCAGCCCTGAGATGGAACCCCATCCCTGGAATGGTGACAGAGAGGCACTGGGGGAAAATGGTGTGGAGGGCTCCATCAAGGGCAGAGGCTACTTGTCTTGGGGTATGAACACCTCTTCCTTCAGCTCCCCTTCTTTTCCGGGTGACTCGATTAGACTGTGGCCTGGTGACTGCTCCCTCCTGTATTCCGGGAGAGCACAAGGTATATTCCTTCATTTCAGCTTCTGTCTGTCTTCCCCTCTTTCCCCGGTCAACTCAGTCAAAATCTATTCTGAGAGGCTTTCCTTCCCCATCATGTAAAGCAGACCGTAATCTCTCAGTATGCTGTGATTCTGTAGTATTTTCTTCCAGGATCCTTTCTTATTATAGGTTAATTCCACCAGGGAGGAACCTTGCCTGTCCTCTGAACCTAGAATGGTGCTTGGCACACTGTAGGGCCTCAATATTTATTGAGTAAAAACTTGCATGCTGGCTTTTTAAAGGAACGAATACTTAGATGTCTCATTCTCATTTGATAAATGAGCAGATAAGGAGAAGGGGCAGACTAGAAGAAGGAACTCCCTTTGATTGTGCTAAACCATTGTGTTACAGGCTTTTCCTAAAGTTCCTCACAATACCCCTCATCAATAGGTATTATTATATCATCATTGTCATTTTGCAGATGAAGAAACAAGGTCAGAGAGGTTTCATTTGCCCTAGATCACCTGACACTAAGTACAGAGCTGGATATGCTGCTGGTGTATCTGAGGCTGTATCTGAGCTTCCATCAGCTTTGGGTCCCAGAGAGGGTGTTGAGCTCAGCATCAGGAGATGGGAATCTGTTGCAGATCTTATCACTAATTAGTGTTAGATTCTTGTTATTTAACATTTGACTCTAGAGGAAACCATGGATTTCTACTAATTTCTTTATTCCGTTTACACGGCCTACATTAAGATTTCCCCCTAAATTTGGCAATATCAGATCACATGGAGGGACTTTTCTGAGGGTTGATGATGACACAGTGCAACGTCATTTAATACCATTCCTATTCTGCACTGGATCTATTTGGGTAAAATGTCTGAATCTTAAATGTGCGATGGATCCATGCCCTTTTGAGACATTTGTCATTCACTAGATGGCACTGTTGTATTAACTTTATTTTCTAGCCTGGATTAAAAGCTTCAAGGAGTATGATTTTCTATGATACTATACCTGTTGGACTATCCAGAGTTTCCAAGTGTGGGTACAAGGGCAGGGTGGAGACAAGCTTTTATAATGTACACATTTCATTAGTATGGATCCTAAATCCTAGTTTAGATTTTAGATTATAGCAAAATTGTAGTTTTGTGGCCATGCAGTAATGGCGGAGTACATTGACAGACTGAAAAATAATGCCTTGCTGGATGGTATGAAATCAAGATGATGGTCTCACTGAGTTGTGGGAACTCTGTGGTGGCACCATTGGGGACAATTTCTGACAGATGCTAGAGGCAGAGGCAGAGAAGTATAAACAAGCCTGAGTACACAGTAGATGCTCTAAGAAACCCAGATAATGGAATCGTCATTTTTAAACTAACTGAATTTATCTCTTCCCTCGAAACCCTTATAACTTCCCTGTTTCTGCCAGTGATAACATCACATTCCCAGTCCCCTTGTAGTTCTTGACTACTTCGTTTCCCTTGTCCCTTTTCAAGAACCTGACTGATTCCTTCTCCAAAATCTCTCTCCCTGCCATTGTTTGCTTTCCATTCCCACCACCATAAATGAGGTCTTCATCATTTACTTCCATTTTGCAATCATCTCTCACTTGAGTTCTCTGAGTCTCCTACCTCTACTGCACTTGAAGCCTTTGGTCAGAATAATCTTTATAACGTGAGTCCTGCGCTGACAGGTCAACAGTGACTCTCATGTGAAAAAGACCTCTTGGCATCTAGGGCCTCCCCAACTGATCACAGTTTCCTTTTCGGGCACATCTTCAGCTCTTCTAATTAAACGAAAAGTGAATAGAAAGCATGTAACTCACTGTCTTGCACGTAGTAGGTGTCAAGTAATAGGTAGCTGCTGCTGTATCCATTATACTGTTTAGCCCCCTTTTCCTACTCGAGTGTGGAAACACGCATTTGTAGAGTCTCTACTGGATACCAGTCTTGGAACTAGGTGTGTTGCATCTGTTATTGTATTTGATCATCATAACCTGTCCACCCTTGGAACCTGGCAAGGGGGCTCCAGGTCTTAGCTCCCCTCCTTCCCATGGGTTGAGGGTCCTTAGGCTAAGCATGCCTGCTCATCCTGAGCTTGCTCCCACCCTGGATAACTGGGACCCTGGACTTCTTTTCTCATATATTCCTGAGTCTACTTGAAGAGCCTGCGTGGGCCTCTTTTCCTGGTATCTCTTCCTGAGGTGAGACTGTGCTGCCCGCAGGCCCAAGGGGTGACCAAGGTGCAGCCACTTGCAGTGGGGAGGCATATGTGGACAGAGCTTAGACTGGGGTGGCCCCTCACACGTATGTGAGGTCCCAGGCAGTGCAAGATGGAGCTGGGGGTGGAGGAGAAGCAGGACCCTCTCTCCCTGTGCTGCATGTTAGGGGTGGGCTTGCCGGTGAGAGAACCCCATGGCTTGAAGGTTGTCATCCCCATTCTGTAGAGAAAGTTGAGGCCAAGAGAGATTAAAGCACAATGTTTCATGATTCTAATATGCATGTTTTTTTACATTTAAATATTTCAGAAATTAGGATGCATCTTACAAGCCCTGACCTCTACTTTGTGTTTAGTCAACACTGTTACTTTGTTAACTGTACAGTAAGTAGTGGTGTGTCTTAAATTGATGGTATCACAGAGTCAACAAAATTGATAGCTTGACTGGTTTACACAGGTAAGTGGCGGAGCTGGGATTCAAACTCCCATCCAGCTGACTCTAGTGCTCACATTCTCACCCAGCTGCTCCAAGTGCATCGTCCTGATGAAACACCTCTCTTTACGCTCTCCTCTCTCTGTCCCCTCAGCATTTTGAGACTTGTTGAAATGACACTATAGAGCACATATTACGAGAACACCGTAAGCTGGATCAGAAATACTTCCAGTTGATTTTAATCATGTATTTCCTGATTCTTTAGCTCATCGTGAGTTTCCTGGGAACAGGGATCCACATGTTTTCTAGATGTTTGTATACCATGCGTATTGATAAGAGTAGAGAATTCTCAGGTCAAACCTAGATTTGAGTTCCCTCTCTGTTCCTTCTCAGGCTGGTGATGTATGGAGCTGCCTTAACCTCCTTGAGCCTCAGTTTCCTCATCTGTGAAACGGGTCTAATAGTACCTATTTCAAAGATCTGCAGTGAGATTAAAGCACTTGGCAAATGGTGGTTCTCATTACACAGTAGGTTCCTTCAGTTGAGTGCCCTTAGCACGGTGAAAGCTAAATAAATGAATAACTTAATAGCTCACTCTCCACAGTAGCTTATGTATTAGACTTCCTTGTATCTGTGTCCTATCTAGGTATTCAATCAGGCATTCACTCAGCAAATCAACCATCTACTGTGTATGAGGCATCGTGCTGGGTTATGGGGCTATAATAGTGAGCATGAGAGTCAAGATCCCTGCATGCATTACAAATCGAGAAAGAAGCTGGAGGGAAAGGGGAGGTGAGACAGAGGACAAGACAGAGGTGAGGTTAGGGACTCAGGGAAAGCCTGGCTAAGGAGGTTGTGTTTGAGTTGTGAAGAATGAGAAAAAAGCATCTGTGTAGCATGAGGAGTGTATTAGTCTGGATTTTCCACAGAAGCAAGATATGTAGATGTATACATAAAGAGATTTATTATAAGGAACTGGCTCATGATTGTGGAGGCTAAGAAGTTCCAAGCTCTGTAGTTAGCAAGCTGGAGACCCAGGAGAGCCGATGGTATAAGTTCTAGTCTGAGTCTGAATGTGAAGGCAGGAGAAGACCAGTGTCCCAGATCAAAGACAGTCAGGCAGAGAGACAGAGAATTCTTCCTTTCTCCACCCTTTTGTTCTGTTCAGACCTTCAACAAGTTGGATGAGGCCCACCCACACTGGAGAGGGCAATCTGCTTTTCTCTACTGATTCAAATGTTACTCTTACCCAGAAATACTCTCACAGATACACCCAGAAATAATGTTTAATTAAATATATGGGCACCTTGTGGCCTGGTTAAGTTGACTTATAAAATTAAGCATCATAAGGTGGCTGCTTTATTTTATCCCCTGAGGTTGGGCCTTAGATTTTTGAATATAAAAGTTCCCAGAAGTCTCACTGTTCTTTCCATGTTAAGTTGTGCGGTTTCTGGATGGCAGCCCTTTACTTAGGAATGTATATATCCTCTGACTCCCTTCCCCCTCTACCCAACCTAGAGAAAAGATATAGAGAATGTAGTTACCTTATCTCATAAATATATCCAATCTTCTCACTTCTGTGATCTTTGTTACAGACCTTCAAGATGACCTGTTTCACTGGGGACAGCCATTTCTCACTTTTAACTTAAAGGACTTTAATGTATGTGTTTGGGGTCTCTCATCAAGGGTTTGTTAATCTTGGCACTATTGACATTTGGGGTTAGATAATTTTCTCTTTTGGGGGCTCCCTGTACCTTGTAGATGTTTGAAAGCACCCTTGGATGCAGTCCACTGGATTGAATGACAGATTCCCTTTAGTTGTGACAACCAAAAACGTCTCCAGTCATTGCCATGTAACTGGTGGGGAGTAAAATCTACCCTGATTGAGAACCACTGTTCTCCCCATGGAGATTTGCCATGTGGAGTATATGCTTGGGGCTGCTTTTCCTCAGGATAGGGAGAGTAACCTTCATTGACTTGATGGAGGGAATTGGGAGCGCAGGGTCTTCCTATCTAAGGAGATTCCAGTAAGCGGATTAGATTGCCAAGGTGATTGGGTTGCATTTCTAATGATTCAAGCTGCCAACATCTGTTTGTGGTAATTGAGGACAGCTGTGATGCTGGCTTGGCTGAAACCTCCACAACCTTCCCTTGCTCCTCCAGGTATTCGAGTCTGCCGCAACCATCCTGTCACATCAGCCTCTTGCAGGAAGATGCTGGCAAGGTCAGGGTGTTGGCTGAGAATGGTATCAAACCAGATAGTGTCTTAGGTTTCCTGCTGCTGTATTGATTGGGAAGCAGGAGCAGTGTTCATTCTTGTAAACTGCCTCTCAGGCACAGAAAAAAAATATGTGTATAAAAAAAGCAAACTGCAACCAGTAATAATAATAATGATAATAATAACAACAACAACAGTAACAACTCACATATATTTATTCATCCCACATGTGCTATGTCCTGTTATTACAGCCTTCCTGTATTATTTCATTTATTCTTTATAACAACTCTCTGATGTAGGTGAGTAGGTCTCATCCGTTACAGCTGAGACACAGATAGCAAGAGATAGGATTACACGTAAGCAATTGATTCCAGAGTTTGCAGTGTGACCTCAATTTTCCAAATTCTATTTCAGTTCTATTAAAGTGTACATAGATGTATTTATTCATAACTTACATAACATTAAACTCTGGAAGCAGACATACCAAAATATTGTCAGTCTCTCTCTGGGTGGTTGCCTTGGGAGTGATTCTTTTTTTTTCTTTTTGTCTTCTTTAAACATTTTAAAATATTTTCCAAGCTTTCTATATTAAGTATTTCTTATTTTTATTGGAAGTTATATAGAACGTCTTAAAATAAATATATTGAAGAGGGGATGGGAAGAGAAGCAGTGAGCTAAGAGGATATTTTAGAAGCAGAGTCCTCACTGATGAAGTGTATTCTGGTGAGAGAGGTGGCAAGCAGACCATCGCGGGGCTGATCCCTTGTGTCCCAATGCATTGCAGACTTTTTGGTGGGACTCTAGAATTTCTCTGAAACAAACTGCTTTTTTTTTTTTTTTCCAAAAGTCTCACTTGCTGTTGCAAGGAAGTTTTCTCCCAGCCCCCAGCGGCAGTCTGTGTTCAGCTCTGCATTCATCCTCATGGCACTCCTCTCTAAGGGAGGCTAAACTCAAGGCTGGTTTGCAAACTTTAGTCATTCAAGGGCAGTGGTGAATGCCCTTGGGCATGGCTCTTTAAGGAAGTGCGGTGATTTCCTAGCAGCGAAGTCAAGGCTGCAGCTGCAATAGCTCCTACCCTTCTTTCTCCATGGCAGGGTGGAGACTCTCTCTCAGGCACTGCATCTGCACTTTTTGCCTACCAGTTTGGACCAGTTGGTGTGACCACCAGAAAACACACCCACCCGGATCACACTCTACAGATCATTCTCCAGGAGAGGAGCTACCTTGGGGGTGAGAGTAGTATTCTAGTTTCTTTACAATCGCTACATTACTTTTCTTTCTTTCTTTTTTTTTAATAGCATCTTTATTGGAGTATAAGTGCTTTACAATGATGTGTTAGTTTCTGCTGTATAACAAAGTGAATCAGTTATACATATACATATGTCCCCATATCTCTTCCCTCTTGCATCTCCCTCCCTCCCACCCTCCCTATCCCACCCCTCTAGGTGGACACAAGGCACTGAGCTGATCTCCCTGCGCTATGCGGCTGCTTGCCACTAGCTACCTTTCATTTCGTAGTGTACACGTGTCCATGCCACTCTCTCACGTTGTGCCAGCTTACCCTTCCCCCTCCTCGTATCCTCAAGTCCATTCTCTACAAGGTCTGCGTCTTTATTCCCCTCTTACCCCTAGGTTCTTCATGATCATTTTTTGTTTTTGTTTTTCAGATTCCATATATCTGTGTTAGCATACGGTATTTGTTTTTCTCTTTCTGAGTTGCTTCACTGTGTATGACAGACTCTAGGTCCATCAACCTCACTACAAATAACTCAATTTCATTTCTTTTTATGGCTGAGTAATATTCCATGATATATATGTGCCACATCTTCTTTATCCATTCATCTGTTGATGGACACTTAGGTTGCTTTCATGTCCTGGCTATTGTAAATAGAGCTGCAATGAATATTGTGTTACATGACTCTTTTTGAATTATGGTTTTCTCAGGGTATATGCCCAGTAGTGGGATTGCTGGGTTGTATGGTAGTTCTATTTTTAGTTTTTAAAGGAACCTCCACACTGTTCTCCATAGTGGCTGTATCAGTTTACATTCCCACCAACCATGCAAGAGGGTTCCCTTTTCTCCACACCCTCTCCAGCATTTATTGTTTGTAGATTTTTTGATGATGGCCATTCTGACCGTGTGAGATGATATCTCCTTGTAGTTTTTTTTTTTTTTTTTTTGCGGTACCCGGGCCTCTCACTGCTGTGGCCTCCCCCGCTGCGGAGCACAGGCTCTGGATGCGCAGGCCCAGCGGCCATGGCCTATGGGCCCAGCCGCTCCATGGCACACGGGATCTTCCCGGACCGGGGCATGAACCCGCGTCCCCTGCATCGGCAGGCGGACTCTCAACCACTGCACCACCAGGGAAGCCCTCCTTGTAGTTTTGATTTGCATTTCTCTAATGATTAATGATGTTGAGTATTCTTTCAAGTGTTTGTTGGAAATCTGTATATCTTCTTTGAAGAAACGTCTATTTAGGTCTTCGGCCCATTTTTGGATTGGGTAGTTTGTTTTTCTGATATTGAGCTGTTGAGCTGGTTGGAAATTTTGGAGATTAATGCTTTGTCAGTTGCTTCATTTGCAAATATTTTCTCCATTTCTGAGGCTTGTCTTTTCGTCTTTATGGTTTCCTTGGCTGTGCAGAAGCGTTTAAGTTTCGTTAGGTCCCATTTGTTTATTTTTGTTTTTATTTCCATTTCTTTAGGAGGTGGGTCAAAAAGGATCTTGCTGTGATTTATGTCATAGAATGTTCTGCCTATGTTTTCCTCTAAGAGTTTGATGGTGTCTGGCCTTACATTTAGGTCTTTAATCCATTTTGAGTTTATTTTTGTGTATGGTGTTAGGGAGTGATCTAATATCATACTTTTACATGTACCTGTCCAGTTTTCCCGGCACCACTTACTGAAGAGGCTGTCCTTTCTCCACTGTATATTCTTGCCTCCTTTATCAAAGATAAGGTGACCATATGTGTATGGGTTTATCTCTGAGCTTTCTATCCTGTTCCATTGATCTATCTTTCTGTTTTTGTGCCAGTACCATACTGCCTTGATTTCTCTAGCTTTGTAGTATAGTCTGAAGCCCGGGAACCTGATTCCTCCGGCTCCATTTTTCTTTCTCAAGATTGCTTTGCCTATTTGGGGTCTTTTGTGTTTCCATACAAATTGTGAAATTTTTTGTCCTAGTTCTGTGAAAAATGCCATTGGTAGTTTGATAGGGATTGCATTGAATCTGTAGATTGCTTTGGGTAGTAGAGTCATTTTCACAATGTTGATTCTTCCAATTGAAGAACCTGGTATATCTCTCCATCTGTTTGTATCATCTTTAATTTCTTTCATCAGTGTCTTATAATTTTCTGCATACAGGTCTTTTGTCTCCTTAGATAGGTTTATTCCTAGATATTTTATTCTTTTTGTTGCAATGGTAAATGGGAGTGTTTTCTTAATTTCACTTTCAGTTTTTTCATCATCAGTGTATTGGAATGCAAGAGATTTCTGTGCATTAATTTTGTATCCTGCTACTTTACCAAATTCATTGATTAACTCTAGTAGTTTACTGGTGGCATCTTTAGGATTTTGTATGTATAGTATCATGTCATCTGCAAACAGTGACAGCTTTACTTCTTTTCCCATTTGGATTCCTTTTATTTCTTTTTCTTCTCTTATTGCTGTGGCTAAAACTTCCAAAACTATGTTGAACAATAGTGGTGAGAGTGGCAACCTTGTCTTGTTCCTGATCTTAGTGGAAATGGTTTTAGTTTTTCACCATTGAGGATGATGTTGGCTGTGGGTTTGTCATATATGGCCTTTATGATGTTGAGGTAAGTACCCTCTATGCCTACTTTCTGCAGGGTTTTTATCATAAATGGGTGTTGAATTTTGTCGTAAGCTTTATGTGCATCTATTGAGATGATCGTATGGTTTTTCTCCTTCAATTTGTTAATATGGTGTATCACGTTGATTGATTTGCGTATATTGAAGAATCCTTGCATTCCTGGGGTAAATACCACTTGATCATGGTGTATGATCCTTTTAATGTGCTGTTGGATTCTGTTTGCTAGTATTTTGTTGAGGATTTTTGCATCTGTGTTCATCAGTGATACTGGCCTGTAGTTTTCTTTCTTTGTGACATGTTTGTCTGGTTTTGGTATCAGGGTGATGGTGGCCTCGTAGAATGAGTTTGGGAGTGTTCTTCCCTCTGCTATATTTTGGAAGAGTTTGAGAAGGATAGGTGTTAGCTCTTCTCCAAGTGTTTGAGAGAATTCGCCTGTGAAGTCTTCTGGTCTTGGGTTTTTGTTTGTTGGAAGATTTTTAATCACAGTCTCAATTTCAGTGCTTGTGATTGGTCTGTTCATATTTTCTGTTTCTTCCTGGTTCAGTCTCAGAAGGTTGTGCATTTCTAAGAATTTTTCCATTTCTTCCAGGTTGTCCATATGATTGGCATAGTGTTGCTTGTAGTAGTCTCTCATGACCCTTTGTATTTATGCAGTGTCAGTTGTTGCTTTTCCTTTTTCATTTCTAATTCTATTGATTTGAGTCTTCTCCCTTTTTTTTTTTGTTGAGTCTGGCTAATGGTTTATCAATGTTGTTTATCTTCTCAAAGAACCAGCTTTTAGTTTTATTGATCTTTGCTATCCTTTCCTTCATTTCTTTTTCATTTATTTCTGATCTGATCTTTATGCTTTCTTTCCTTCTGCTAACTTTGGGTTTTTTTTTTATTCTTCTCTAATTGCTTTAGGTGTAAGGTTAGGTTGTTTATTTGAGATGTTTCTTGTTTCTTGAGGTAGGATTGTATTGCTATAAACTTCCCTCTTAGAACTGCTTTTTCTGCATCCCATAGGTTTTGGGTTGTCGTATTTTCATTGTCATTTGTTTCTCGGTATTTTTTGATTTCCCCTTTGATTTCTTCAGTGATCTCTTGGTTGTTAAGTAGTGTATTGTTTAGCCTCCATGTGTTTGTAAATTTTATAGATGTTTTCCTGTAATTGATATCTAGTCTCATAGCTTTGTGGTCAGAAAAGATACTTGATACAATTTCAATTTTCCTAAATTTACCAAGGCTTGATTTGTGTCCCAAGATATGATCTATCCTGGAGAATGTTCCATGAGCACTTGAGAAGAATGTGTATTCTGTGGTTTTTGGATGGACTGTCCTGTAAATATCCATTAAGTCCATCTTGTTTAATGTATCATTTAAAGCTTGTGTTTCCCTATTTATTTTCATTTTGGATGATCTGTCCATTGGTGAAAGTGGGGTGTGAAGGTCCCCTACTATGAATGTGTTACTGTCGATTTCCCCTTTTATGGCTGTTAGTATTTGCCTTATGTATTGAGGTGCTTCTATGTTGGGTGCATAAATATTTACAATTGTTATATCTTCTTCTTGGATTGATCCCTTGATCATTATGTAGTGTCCTTCTTTGTCTCTTGTAATAGTCTTTGTTTTAAAGTCTATTTTGTCTGATATGAGAATTGCTACTCCAGCTTTCTTTTGATTTCCATTTGCATGGAATATCTTTCTCCATCCCCTCACTTTCAGTGTGTGTGTATCCCTAGGTCTGAAGTGGGTCTCTAGTAGACAGCATATATACGGGTCTTATTTTTATATCCATTCAGCCAATCTGTGCCTTTTGATGGGAGCATTTAATCCATTTACATTTAAGGTAATTATCGATATGTATGTTCCTATTACCATTGTCTCAATTGTTTTGGGTTTGTTATTGTAGGTCTTTTCCTTGTCTTGTGTTTTCTGCCTAGAGTTGTTCCTTTAGCATTTGTTGTAAAGCTTGTTTGGTGGTGCTGAATTCTCTTAGCTTTTGCTTGTCTGTAAAGGTTTTAATTTCTCCATCAAATCTAAATAAGATCCTTGCTGGGTAGAGTAATCTTGGTTGTAGGTTTTTGTCCTTCATCACTTTAAATATGTCCTGCCACTCCCTTTTGGCTTGCAGAGTTTCTGCTGAAAGATCAACTGTTAACCTTATGGGGATACCCTTGTGTGTTATTTGTTTTTTTTCCCTTGCTGCTTTTAATATGTTTTCTTTGTATTTAATTTTTGACAGTTTGATTAATATGTGTCTTGGCATGTTTCTCCTTGGATTTATCCTGTATGGGACTCTCTGTGCTTCCTGGACTTGATTAATTATTTCCTTTCCCATATTAGGGAAGTTTTCAACTATAATCTCTTCAAATATTTTCTCAGTTCCTTTTTTTTCTCTTCTTCTTCTGGGACCCCTATAATTCGAATGTTGGTGCGTTTAGTGTTGTCCCAGAGGTCTCTGAGATTGTCCTCAATTCTTTTCATTCTTTTTTCTTTATTGTGCTTTGCAGTAGTTATTTCCACTATTTTATCTTCCAGGTCACTTATCCATTCTTCTGCCTCAGTTATTCTGCTATTGATCCTTTCTAGAGAATTTTAAATTTCATTTATTGTGTTGTTCATCACTGTTTGCTCTTTTGTTTTTCTACGTCCTTGTTAAACGTTTCTTGTATGTTCTCCATTCTATATCCAGATTTTGGATTATCTTTACTATCATTATTCTGAATTCTTTTTCAGGTAGATTGCCTGTTTCCTCTTCATTTGTTTGGTCTGGTGGGTTTTTACCTTGAGCCTTCATGTGCTGTGTGTTTCTCTGTCTTCTCATTTTGCTTAAGTTACTGTGTTTGGGGTCTCAATTTCGCAGGCTGCAGGTTCGTAGTTCCCGTTGTTTTTGGTATGTGCCCCCGGTGACTAAGTTTGGTTCAGTGGGTTGTGTAGGCTTCCTGGTGGAGGGGACTAGTGCCTGTGTTGTGGTGGATGAGGCTGGATCTTGTCTTTCTGGTGGGCAGGTGCACGTCTGGTGGTGTGTTTTGGGGTATCTGTGGCCTTATTATGATTTTAGGCAGCCTCTCTGCTAATGGGTGGGGTTGTGTTCCTGTCTTGCTAGTTGTTTGGCATAGGGTGTCCAGCACTGTAGCTTGCTGGTCATTGAGTAGAGCTGTGTCTTGGCCTTGAGATGGAGATCTCTGGGAGATTTTCGCTGTTTGATATTACGTGGACCTGGGAGGTCTCATGTGGACCAATGTCCTGAACTTGATTCTCCCACCTCAGAGGCACAGCCCTGATGCCTGGCTAGAGCATCAAGAGCCTGTCATCCACACAGCTCAGAATAAAAGGGAGAAAAAAAAAAGAAAGAAAGAAGAAGATAAAATAAAGTTATTAAAATAAAACCTAAAAAATCATTATTAAAATTTTTTTAAAAAAAGTAATTAAAATAAAAGAGAAAGAAGAGAGCAACCAAACCAAAAAACAAATCCAACCAAAACAAATCCAATGATAACAAGCACTAAAAACTATACTAAACCCCCCCCACAAAAAAAAACGGACCGACAGAACCCTAGGATAAATGGTAAAATGAAACTATAAAAACAAAATCACACACAGAAGCATACACATACACAATCAGAAAAAGGGAAAAAAAAGAAAAATATATCGTTGTTCCCAAAGTCCACCTTCTCAGTTTGGGATGATTCGTTGTCTATTCAGGTATTCCAGAGATGCAGGGTACATCAAGTTGATTGTGGAGATTTAATCCCATGCTGCTGAGACCGCTTCTTCTTTGTTCTCACAGCTCCCGGGGTTTAGCTTTGGATTTGGCCCCGCCTCTGCGCGTAGGTCGCCTGAGGGCGTCTGTTCTTCGCTCAGACAGCATGGGGTTAAAGGAGCCGCTGATTCGGGGGCGCTGGCTCACTCAGGCCGGGGTGAGGGAGGGGTACAGAGTGCAGGGCGAGCCTGCGGCGGCAGAGGGCGGCGGGACATTGCAGCAGCCTGAGGCGCGCCGTGCGTTCCCCCGGGGAAGTTGTCCCTGGATCACGGGACCCTGGCAGTGGCGGGCTGCACAGGCTCCCGGGAAGGGTGGTGTGGATAGTGACCTGTGCTCGCACACAGGCTTCTTGGTGGCTGCAGTAGCAGCCTTAGCATCTCATGCCCATCTCTGTGGTCCGCGCTGATGGCCGCGGCTCACGTCCGTCCCCGGAGGTCCTTTAAGCGGCGCTCTGAATCCCCTCTCCTTGTACACCAGGAAACAGAGGCAAGAAAAAGTCTCTTGCCTCTTCGGCACCTCCAGACTCTTTCCCGGAGTCCCTCCCGGCTAGCCGTGGTGCACTAACCCCCTTCAGGCTGTGTTCACGCCGCCAACCCCAGTCCTCCCCCTGCTCTCCGACCGAAGCCCAAGCCTCAGCTCCCATCCCCTCCCACCCCGCGCGGGTGAGCAGACAAGCCTCTTGGGCTGGTGAGTGCCGGTCGGCACCGATCCTCTGTGTGGGAATCTCTCCGCTTTGCCCTCCGCACGCCTATTGCTGTGCTCTCCTCCGTGGCTCCGAAGCTCCCCCCTCCACCTCCCGCAGTCTCCACCTGGAAAGGGGCTTCCTAGTGTGTGGAAACCTTTCCTCCTTCACAGCTCCCTCCCACTGGTGCAGGTCCCGTCCCTATTCTTTTGTCTCTGTTTTTTCTTTTTCCTTTTGCCCTACCCAGGAACGTGGGGAGTTTCCTGCCTCCTGGGAGGTCTGAGGTCTTCTGTCAGCATTCAGTACGTGTTCTGTAGGAATTGTTCCACATGTAGATGTATTTCTGACGTATTTGTGGGGAGGAAGGTGATCTCCACGTCTTACTCTTCTGCCATCTTGAAGCTCCTCCTACATTATTTTTCTTTTTCTCTGGAAGCCTCATTACTTTCTGGGGCCAATTAGGGGCAACTACAGAGTTGGCTTTGCATAGAAAGGAAATTGCAGAGCAGGTGAATTCTGCCCAGTCTCATCCTCCTGGGGGTGGTGGAGGCTTCTGGTAACTACCACTTTGGCTCGGATGTATGATGCCAATGCTGGGATGAAAGAGTCCACCTCCCCTTCCCCATGGCCATCCCACCTCCTTCAAAGGGATGGGTAGGAAGAAAGGTGTGGTTTAGCATTTTTCTCTTGAAAAGCAGGGGTGATCAGAGAAGCAGGAAGCTGCTGGGAGGTGATAATATTTTTCACATTATCCCCATTTATATGAAACCCCAGCAAAGCCCCCAGTGGTTCCAGGTATCTGCCTTGATACTGTGCCTTTAAACTCAGCCAACCTGCTATGTCCCTCACTGGAGCTGGCTGATTGAAACCATCAGGTTGGGGCTTCCCTGGTGGCGCAGTGGTTGAGAGTCCGCCTGCCGATGCAGGGGACATGGGTTCTTGCCCCAGTCCAGGAAGATCCCACATACCGCAGAGCGGCTCGGCCTGTGAGCCATGGCCGCTGAGCCTGCACGTCCGGAGCCTGTGCTCCGCAACGGGAGGGGCCGCAACAGTGAGAGGCCCGTGTACGGAAATAAACAAAAAAAACAAACAAAAAAACCCCATCAGGTCCCAAGCCCTATTCTTGGCAATTTTCTTGGTTTTCCTGAGCTAGTTCTTGCCCTTGATCTACACACACACACACACACACACACACACACACACACACACACACACACACACACACACACACACACACACACATATTCCAGGCTCCATCTTCCTTCTCTGGTCTCATGTGCAGTGTTGGGCTCTTGCAGTTTCGGCATCTCTGGTCTGCGAATAGGGCTGATGATAATGTAATTGCTCTACTGGAGCATAGCATGAGACAGTTTTATTTTTTCTATGAACCTTCACTTATGCTATGACAAAAGTCTCTTTCTCCAATCCTGATGACAGATTCTGTTTTCCTGGCCATTTTTAGATGTTAGAAGGCAAGATCAATTTAAAGGTTAGTCTTTAGTATGAATTCGGTCTTATCCCCAACAACCCTCCCTGCGTCACCCTGACAGAGGTTTGATCCGTTGACTGAGGTCTGGGGTTCTTCCACCTCCAGCACTTTGATGTGGGTGGCAATGGCCTTCATTTAGATGCCATCTCTTCCTTCTCTCTTTTTTGGGGATTAACTTTGTTTGGGTTGGAGGGCTTTGGGAGTCCGGGAGGAGAAGGTACAGGCAGGTTTATCTCACAGTAAGCAGCTGCACACGGTGGTGAGTTGATCCTGGGTATCTCCAGGCACCATGTGCTTCCATTTGCCTCTGGTGGTGAGTTTAGTTGTCAGTTCCTACCCGTCCTCTCCAACACTGAGGTTCCCCCAGAGAGGGCAGCTGTGTTTCCCTAGGCCCCTGAGATTGACTCAGGCCCCAGTCTCCTTTCTAGGGAGGCAGCTCCTCTGTGGGTGGCCATCAGAATGGCCCCAGGGCTCCGGCTCTTCCTCAGTGATCTTTTATATGGAAGAGCTGTTGAGATCTTTGCTGCGGGAGCCTAGGGTGAGGAGCTCCCATCCTATTCTCCTTATGCACCCTGTGCCACAGTCCCTTCTCACCCTGATGAAGTGGGCTTCTCTGGCAAACTTCACACTTTTAAGCAGGCACTAGCTTCCATGTTCAAGAATGTCACCCATCTTCAAGAGTAGGGGGTGAAGATCTTCCTGATAACTCTCTATGATGGCTGCAGGAGACAGGTTCTGCAGTAGAACCTCTCTGAGGGATTCTATTGATGCTTTCCATTCCTTTTCTTGAATATGGAGAAGTAACATCCCATATGGACCCTACATGCTCTGAGAAGGCCCATGGCCCTGATGACTCTGTACCCTCCCCCTCTGGCCCCTCCAGAGTTCTCCTTTATGGATTGGGAAGAGGTGGACATTTGTAGTGGTGAGTAGTGGTGGAAGGTGGAAGGGCAGTTCAGTCTTAGTAACCTAAGGTACCTGACCCCAGGTGTTGACAGCTTTGTTTAGAATGTGGGGTTTGTAGAACATCTTTATTCATAGCTTGGGGTCTTCGTTGCCAATTTTGAGGACACACAAATATTATCAGTCAATATCCTGTTGCTTCAGCTAAACTTCTGGCTACTTATATGCCAGGCACTGTGCTGGACCCTGCATTGATGGGTTCATTTAAGCTCACAGTGATCCCATGAGGAAGAGACTATTATCATCCATCTTGTATAGATTAGGAAACGGAGGCACACAGAAGTTGTGTTAACTGTCCAGGGTATGCAGCTAGCCAAGATTTGAAACTGACAGTCTGATTTCAAAACCTGTGAGCTTAGCTGCTACTTTGTGCTTCTTTCTAGCTTGCGAATTTAGCTTAAATTCAACTTGTCTCATGGACTACATCATCATGCTCCTTTGGTTCTGTAACTGGGGGCCTGTGAATTAAACTGACAAAAAGCAGGTTAACAGGAGAAAAAAGATTTATTCCTGTGTCTATGGGAGTTAAAAAAAGAAGTAGCTAGCTATTTAAATGATTAAAGTGAGAGGCTTATATTTGTAACTTAGTAGGGGAAAGAGAGGAAATGAGACTTCTATAGGCTTCTGTAGGAAAGACAAATGGGTTTTGGAGAACAAATGGGAGATATGAATGTTTGTGATAATGTTTGTTTATACAGGTGCGAGGGGTCTTTCTGTCTTCTTCATGGCCATGGAAATCCTCTGGAGAGGGGATTTGTGTTACGTTTACTCTCCATCATCTTCCTGGGAGTAGACCCATCCCCTAAGAGGAAACTTATGGCAGCCTCATTTTTCAGAAAGTTTTTTTTTTTTTTTTTCAATCGATGTAGCTTTTATTGTAAGAAACATGCAGTTCTGTTCCTGCCAGGTAGAACCCAATCCTCTGGCTTTGGGATTAAAGAAAGGCCCAAGTCCTCCATCCTGAAGAGTTTTCAGAATATGAGATGGACAGGTATGAAGCAAGTTTTGGACGTCACTCACACTCCTTTGGCTTAGCTACCAGGGCCCTAAATGAATATCATAGAATTAACAGGGTGGAAGGAACCTCGGAGGTCACCTAGTCAGTCCAAGTCTCTTATTTTACTGGTAGGAGCTCAGAGGTCCAGAGGTGACCGTGATGTGCTTGATAAACCACAGTTAGTGACAGAGTCCCATTAGAGACCCAGCCATTTCAGAAGCTTTTAGTTAGATAAGGAAAGCTCTGAGGCGGCTTTTCTGCATCAGTTGAATCTCAAATGTCTTCAGCTTAAAAGAGTCTTTATGCCAACTCTGGGGTTCTGAGTGGGTTCCCATGGTATCATTCTACCTAGCTGACCAGTTCCACAAAAGGGGTGATTTATTTTATTTTTATTTTTTGCGGTACGCGGGCCTCTCACTGCTGTGGCCCCTCCCGTTGCGGAGCACAGGCTCCGGATGCGCAGGCTCAGCGGCCATGGCTCACGGGCCCAGCCGCTCCACGGCATGTGGGTTCCTCCCGGACCGGGGCACGAATCCGTGTCCCCTGCATCGGCAGGCGGACTCTCAACCACTGCGCCACCAGGGATGCCCAAAAAGGGGTGACTTACATACCAGGTGAGGCATCAACCTGGATCAACAGGCCAACGAACCCAGGCAGAGGATGGGGGGAAAAGCCAGGAAAACTGTTTTCTGTTTTAAAGCACGTCAAGCCCTGGAGAAAGTTGGAAAGTTGGAAAGGAGCTTGGAGTGGGGGCAGTGCTGCCTTTATTGGATTCACATGCATGAGGAGCACACCTTGGGGGGGCAGTAGGCTTCTGTACAAGGTACCAATAGTGGGGAAAAGCCAGTGGAATATAATGGGCATTTGGGTTCAAGTTCTAGCTCCGCCATGTACTAACTGAACAACCCTGAAGATTTAACAGAACTATGGTTTCTCTCTGAAACGGTGAAGGTTCTCCTTTTTTCTCTTGTGAAGTTGTAGTGAGGTGCAAAAACGACAGCACATGGGGTTTGTACATTCATGCACTGATATATGTAAGAAATATTATTATCCAGAATGACCTGTGCTCTTAGTGGGCTAGATAACTGAATAACTAATTAAATTTTTTCTTAAGAGTTTACCACCTGCAAGAGAATGTGTTGGACTCTGCTATTGATGACACGATGGATAAGGTTGAGTTATGGCCTTCAATGACTGCGAAATTGCATTTGAGTGGAAATATATTCATCAATAATTGTAA
The DNA here is from genome assembly GCF_963455315.2 of Globicephala melas. NCBI lineage: Eukaryota > Metazoa > Chordata > Mammalia > Artiodactyla > Delphinidae > Globicephala > Globicephala melas. The sequence continues at coordinate 156,158,699 of NC_083315.2, forward strand.
TAAAGATACAATTTGATAGTGCCTGGAAGAGTTATAGAAAAAAATGCCATAGAAGTTCAGAAGATTGGAATCCTTTTTGCCAGGGGTGATCATGGAAGGTTTTGGAAGGAGATGCTTTTTGAGGTAGATCTAGGGAAATGACGATTGAACTGGTAAGGAATTTTTAACAAAAGACACAGCATGACTAAAATGTGTTTGTTAGGAAGTTACATTGCCTTTGGTGGGTTGTTTAGCAGAAGGCTTGTAGAAGAGTGGAGGGTAATAAACTTGAATCGGTGGGTTGAAACCAGAACCTGGAGGCCACAGGATGTCAAGTCATGGAATTGACAGTGGGGAGTGCTACAGGGGTTTTAACAGTCAGATGTCATGGTCAGAGCTGTCCCTTTGGAACACTGGTAATGTGGAACAGTGTGCTAGATAGACCAGTGTCAGATGTGGGTCTGAAGGGATGAGATCATGTGGCGGTGGTTATGATTCAGTTGCGGTCATATGAGACTAAATAACAAGTGACAGTAGTAATGAGAGAGAAGATATTTGAGCTAACATGTCTCTAGTGACAGGAGACATTTGATTTATTCTTTTCAACTTATTAATTCTTTCAACACATATTACTTACTCAGTGGTTACTACATGCCAAGCAAAGTGCTGGGACAGAGAAAAATTACATAATGCCCTTGCCCTAAAGATTATTGTCTAGTAGTGAGTGATGAGTAAGCTATTTGCGGGTAAGAGATGGGGTTTGGGAGGGAAGCCAGTTCAGGCTGGAGGAGTGGACACATGGGAGTGTGTTTAGAATCTCAAGGAGTTCACAAGCATGGTTTTCCAGGAGGGTCAGATAAATGGTCAGGGGTGAGATCGTAGGCTTGTTTGAAAGATTAAGTTTAGTCATTACTCTGTAGGGATTGAAGAGTCACCAAACCCGTTTAAGAGGATCAGTAATAAAATATATTTTGCATTTTAGAAAGGTTGCTCTGGTGACAGTGTGGAAGAAATATTGGAGAGTCAGAGATTGAGAATGAGGGTAGTGGTAAGAGGATCATTTAGTGATCCAGGTGGAAGGTGAAATGGCTCTGAGGTAAGGAACTGTCAGTGGGGTTGGAGAAGAAGGCAGATGTGGAAGACATTGAGAAATAGAGTCAAGAGGATTTGGGCATTAATTGGATATAGAGGATGGAAAAAGCATTGAGGTTGACCTTCAGATTTATAATTTGAGGTCTGGTTGTCTGCCAGGGAATGAAACCCAAGTTCTGTGGTCTGGTTTACCTCTAGTCCACGTGGACTGATCTTGCCTGGCAGTTGCTTAAAATGAAAGTAGCAGTCCTAGCCTCTTTGCCTTGCAGAAACAAATAAGTGTATTCAATCTGACAGGCCAGGAATATGTGTGGTCAGCTGTGGGCAATGCAGTGTTCCTGGCTAGCTCACTATTTCATCATGATGTGTCTGCTCACAGGTGTGATTTGTCCGTCCTCCCAGAATGCTGTTGGAAGAGGGGCCAGGGGGCAGGTGTCCATGTAGTTCTCCAACTGAACCGTGCCAAAAACATTTTTAAAGCATTCTTTTAGCATCTGCTGAGTTTGGGGGCTATCATTTAAAATGGCTGCTAATCTAGGAAGAAGTCGTCACTTCTTCACCTGGAGGGAGACAGCAGGGAAGGGTCCATCAAATTGGTTAACAGTTGGACTGCGGAAGAATTGTGGACAGTCTGGGGTTGACTGGTGCAGGGAAACCTTGGCGGTAGAAGCAGCAGGGAAATATAGCAAAGGTTAAAAGGTGTGGGCATAACACAAAAAAGGAAGCCTCAGACTGACTGGCCTGTGTGTCACTGGAGATGCCGTGAGCCACAATTTCATATCATGGACCTCTTTTCTTAGTTCTCATAGGAAGCTTTTCTGTATCCCAGGTGCTTCTCTCTAAACCCAGCAAAGGATAGAAAATCATCCGGTGTCATAGGTAAAACTTCACAGTGGCCATCATTTCAGGGTATTAGCCATCTGTTGAATCTTGAATGGACTATTGTAATTGCTCTTTAGGGAAGGTGAAGCAATTGTCACCCTTGTAAGAGGCCTTGGAAATAAAATTCCATAGCCCTTCCTCTAATTTTTTCCACTAGTGGGTAAAATTTTGGCATGCTTGCACCTTGACCTTTGTGGAAAATGATCCTCTTGAAAGTGGTCCATGATAGAATGGTAAGAATGGCATAAATATGGGTCTGCATCCTGGGGGTCGGGGGAGAGTTCTTTTGTTGTATGGTCTACAGGATGCGAGGCAAGAATGAATTTCTCTACTGAGAAAATGTGGGGCACTTGACATTGTGTATTAATTTGCTCATTTTATTATGCACTAGACTAGAAAATATCTAGGGCAGGGGACTTGTGTATTTTGTTTTTCACTGTATCCCAGTGCCCAGAACATTGTGGGGTCCATAGAGGCTCTCCAGAAATATTTGTGGGATGACTGAATGATGAACAAGTGAACTCAAGTGGTATCTGAAGTCCAAAGAAGTTAAAAGAGGAGTCTAGAAAGTTGCCATATTCAAAAGATTCAGAAATAGAGCTGGAGCTGGAGTAGGGATGAGGGTCTTGGATCAGGGAAATGAAGTCAAGTCTAGGAGGTCAAATGCACATGAGGAGGGATGGAGAATCATGGAAAAGAGTTGTGTTCCCATGAGGGGGCAAGGGAAGAGGGGATGGGAAGGTGCCCTCAGCTGACCTCAAAAGGGCAGAACAGATGGTGTGAACTCCAGCATTTTGTTTTCGGTCTTAAACATGGCCTTATGGAAACAATTTGTCTTATTCACTCTTAAATTTTCCAGAAAATTTAAAGCACCCCTTGAGTTACCATCTTCTACATTTATTTTAGAATAATGAGTCATGCCTTACTTTGCACAGTTTTGGTAAAGCTCCTATAAGACGCAGCTGAAAGGGGAATCAGTATTTATGAAGCCTCTACCCCATGCTTGACCTCACGTTAGGTATTTCTAGGGTGCCGCCGCCATAGCTCGGCATTTCCAACGTTGAAAGTTAGTCTGTCTGGTACTGCCCAAAGTGCTTTACCTGTATAATTCATTTAATTCTCACAATAGTCCTGTAGATGAGCAATTACTAGCTGTATTTTACCAACGAGGTCTCTGAGGTTTAAGAAGTTAAATAACTTGCTCAAGATCACATAGGCAACAGGTGATGAAGGTGAAATTTGAACTCTGATTTGCTTTATTTCTAAGTCCATGTTAATAAGAACACAAAACAGTCCATTGGAGGGACTGATGAGGGAGCAGAGTCCAGCTGCCTAGATCCTGCTGTAACCACAAGTATTCAGCAATGCCTTGTAGCCATGTTGCTCTTATGGGGAACCAAATCCTGCCTCTCACATGAGTCCTCAGAGCTTTTTTTTCTTTTTTTTTTTCTTTTTTTTTTTTTTGCGGTACACGGGCCTCTCACTGCTGGGGCCCCTCCCGTTGCGGAGCACAGGCTCCGGACGCGCAGGCTCAGTGGCCATGGCTCACGGGCCCAGCCGCTCCGCGGCACGTGGGGTCTCCCCGAACCGGGGCACGAACCCGCATCCCCTGCATCGGCAGGCGGACCCTCAACCACTGCGCCACCAGGGAAGCCCCCTCAGAGCTTTTGCACTTTCTTTTTTGATGCTCTTATTTATTTTATTTTTTACTTTCATGCCCACAACTTGTTAGTTTTTTCCCCACCCAAAGAGAAAGTGGTTTAAAGGATTTTTAAAAACAATTATATCCAAGGCTTGGCTTCTTTGGCAGACTTACTTCTGTAGCACAAAAGCAGCTTAATGTCAGCTTGAAACTTGATAAGTCTACTGCCAGTTTTTACAATGGAAAAGGAAACTCTAGATTCAAGATTAACTATGGTACTTTGAGAAGCAAGACAAAATGACCTCATGGGTATGCACTGAAGTTGTGATTGGGGAGCAAAGGCTCCCTTAATGGTTTCGTTAGCATGCAGTGAGATAGAAAAGCTAACAGGTGGCTACTCATGCAGGGCTGCCCAGCACTGCAGACACCCCTGGTGCCCTGTGTTTCATCCCCTTAGACCACCTTCGCTTTTAGCTGTGTTTGCAGGGGATCACTGTATGTGATCTGCTTCTCTTGTGCTAACAGTGTTCTGCTTGAAGCGTCTGCCATGTGTTTCCACTTTTGGTCCTAGTGACTAGGAGCCCACTTAGCATGCACAAGCACAGCTGGGAAGTAAGAGAGAGAGAGAGAGAGAGAGAGAGGGAGAGAAAGAGTGTGTGTGTGTGTGTGTTTGTGTATTTAACACTCTTGGGGGTCCCCTCCAACCAGTGGGGGCTGAGAACCAATGGATAAATGCTCCAGCCTCCAGTCCTTTGGGCAGGTAATTTTAGGCTTTCTGTATGTTTCTCAGAGGGTCCCAGTGTACTTAAAGCAGTGACCTCAATAGTGTGCCCCTACATTGGCTTCTCCATCCTTTTCTCCCTTTTCCCCTCTCTCATTTCTGATTCCTGGGATTACCTTCCCAATAAACTACTTACGCCAAGTTCTTGTCTCAGGCTTTTCTTTTGGAAGGACCCAAACTGAGATATCTATGTAGACTTGAAGCAGAATTTTTAGCACAATCAGAGGGAATCAATCTCTTAGCAACTTACTATAACCAAACTCACATGAGACTAATGTATAAACCACAATGACAGATATTAATTTATGAAGATGACTATACTATCAAGTGGACCAGAATACTCATATCTCCTGGACAGAGTTGGTGATAAACTGATATTCCTGCTCTTGGACTCCTCTTTTTCTAACATCCATGCAAGTAACTTCCACTCTGTCAAGGCATTTCTTCCTTGAATGTATTCAGGCTGTGGCTTTCTCTTACTTACAGGAAGGGTTCCATTTGATTTTCAAAATCTGCTTATTAATCTTGTTGGTTGCATCTTGAGTTTACATTTTTCAGGGACTCACTTTACTGAATTTCCCTGTACTGATGGAAATTTTCTTGTGCTTTACCTCCCTCAGCCACCTTCTATTGGTGGAGAAAGAGTATGGAAAATACAGAAAAAGGAGAAGAGTGTAGGGGAAAACATGTGAATGCCTTTCTGTTTAAAGCACAGTACACAAACTGATATTCACAGTGATGACTTGACAGCATCCCAAACCGTTTCAGTATATTCTGTAAAAGCTTACAAAGATTTTTATCCCCAAACAGTTAAAATAAACATGTTTGCAACTCCAAGATTTAAGCTTTAAGTTATCTGAGACTCATTTGTCACTGAAAGCACATTCCCCGATAATTCTGGTTATGCACACGTAACGTGTAATTCTTGAAAATTCGTTTTGCAGAAGAAAATCATTGTTGGCATATACTCTGTAAGTTCCTATGCACCACTTCCTTCCATTCTTACTGCCATAGCCCATTTTGACCCTTTCCTTCCCCTAGACTATATCAAGAGCTTCCAAGCAGTCTCCTTGATTACAAGGATTCCTCCTTTACAACAATGCCAGGGAGATCTTTCTATTACATGTATCTGATTGTGTCACAGTCCTGCTTAAAACCCACCAATGGCTCTGGGTAGATATAACCGATGCTTGCCAATACTTTCAGTTCTTCTCTCCTTGCATGAATATTCGAGAAATGTTTTGCTTCCTCCTTGAATCCAGGCCTGGCCATATGATTTGCTTTGCCATCACGGGTCACCTGCAGGTGAAAGCTCCTGCTGTGGACTGTCCCCTCAAAATTCAGATGTTGAAGCCCTAATCCTTAATGTGACTCTATCTGGAGATGGGGTCTTTAGGAGGTAATCAAGGTTAAATGAGGTCATAGAGGTGGGGCCCTAATCCAATGGGACTGTGGCTTTATAAGGAGACGAAGAGATTTCTCTCTCAGTCTCTGTCTCTCTTTCTGCCATGTGAGGACTCGGTGAAAAGGTGGGTGTCTGCAAGTCAGGAAGAGAGCTCTCACCAGAATCTGCCCTGTTGTATACCCTGATCTCAGACTCCTAGTCTTCAGGACTGTGAGACAGTAAATTTCTGTTGCTTGAGCCTCCCAGTCTGTGGTGTTCTGTTGTGGCAGCCTGAGCTGACTCTTTTGATTTGATAAACTCTGAAGCTTTGTCCTGACATAACAGCATCATTATGTGATGGAACTGCCATAGTATGAGTTCCTGAGTGTGGTCAACAGAATAATGAACCACCAAAGAAGTCCATGCCATAGTCCCTGGAACCTGTGCATATATTACCTTATATGGCAAAAGGGACTTTGTTGATGTGATTAAGATTATGGGCTTTGAGATGTGGAGATTATCCAGGACTATCTGGGTAGGCCCAAACTAATCATGAGTCCTTAAAGTGGAGAACTTTCTAGCTATGGTCAGACAGAAATGTGATGCTGTAAGAATGGTCAGATAGATGCTTTGAAGATGTGGGAAGGGAGACACAAGCCAAGGGATTCAGGCAGCTTCTAGAATGTGGAAGAGGCTAGGAAATAGGCACTTCCCTAGAACCTCCAGAAAGGGATGCAGCATTGCTTACATCTTGATTTTAGGCCAGTGAGATCTGTGTTTTTTTTTGTTTTTTTTTTTTTTTTGCGGTACGTGGGCCTCTCACTGTTGTGGCCTCTCCCGTTGCGGAGCACAGGCTCCAGACGCGCAGGCTCAGCGGCCATGGCTCACGGGCCCAGCCACTCCGCGGCATGTGGGATCTTCCCGGACCGGGGCACGAACCCATGTCCCCTGCATCGGCAGGCGGACTCTCAACCACTGCGCCACCAGGGAATCCCTGTGTTGATTTTTGAACTACAGAATTATGAGATAGTAAATTCATGTTGTCTCAAGCCACTAAGCTTGTAGTAATTTGTTATAGCAGCAATATTTTCTGTTTATGTTTCTAATATATTGAGTATGATAGATTGTATAAATGGTCACAAATTCTTCCTTTCTTGCATCCATAGCTTTACTAGATGACATTGTAGAGTCTTCTATCAAGAAGTGGGGTGGAGACTATATCTCCATGCCTTGAATCTGGGTTGATCATTCTTTCCCTTTCTGAATGGGAACAATTACTGAGATTATCTAGTCCTTGTTTCACCATTGTATGTTGAGTGTGTGTCTGTGGTGATGGTGGTGATGGGAAGATGGGGTGGTGGTTCAGTCAGCTTAACTTTTTTAGTTCCCAGGTATCTGGCCCAATGGGAGCCATGTGCCAGGATCTGATGTAAAGACTAATGTTATCCCTCCCTCCCTACCTCCCTTCTGATGAAGAGACTACTGAAAGCTACCAGTGTCCTGAACTTCGAGTTCAATGCTAGGATTGGTTGGGTCCCTAGAGAACTTTAAAAAGGGGAATGGGGTCTGGGGAGACTGTATCCTACTCTTTGGCCAACTCTGAGATCAGGGGAAGGGGAGAATCATAGATGGATAAAGTTGGTAAGGCAGGATAAGGAGCGAGCAGGCTGAGTCCCAGGCCTCTGTGGGAGGAAGAAGTAGGGAATATTGGAGCATGAGTTGGGCACTGGATATTCCTTGGACTTATGTTGAGAAAAGCCAGTGTAATGCCCCTAAAGGGTACACTGGCAGAATGGAAAAGAAAGTGCTCAGAGCCCACTAGACAGGGAGGAGACAGAAAAATCACAAGTGGATGCTATGATTAAAAACAATAGAGGTTTGGGGCTTTCTGGAGTTGGGTTAAATAACCCAGTGCACCAAACTCTCAGAAGACAGTAATGAATTGCAGCATTGTAATATAATTGCTTTTATGATCACCCTGAGTTATGTGGGGAAAAAAAGTTATGCTTTGAATATGCTTTTTAAAAAGGTAGGCTGGTATAGAAATACACTTTATGAAAATCTCAAACTAGGTAAAGCAAAAGTAAAACCTTTATTGATTTAAAGAATAGACTTCCATTTATCTGGAACATTCATTTATATAGTAAAGTGAATTCTCTGACGATTTATTCATTCAGTAGATCAGGGGTGGGCAACATCTGGCCTGCGGACCAAATTGGTCAGCACCCATTTGTTCATCCATTGCCTGTGGCTGCTTTGGGGCTACAGTGAAGAGGAGTAGGATAGTTGAGTAGTTGCAACCAAGACTACATGGCCTGCTGGCCTGATTCTATCTGGCCCTTGACAGGAAATTTGCTGACCCCTGCATTGGATAATTATTCTGCATCTCCCGTGTGCCTGCTGTTTTGCTCCAGATATGCCAAAGTCCTACTTGATCCCCACCTGTCTGCAGCCCCCATTGTAAAAGGCCTCATGGCATCCTCCAAAGTGAGCATTCATGAAAAGTCGCCCCGTGGTTAGGAGAGGAGAGAGTGTGACTGGCTGGATCTCCTTGCAGAGGCAGCTGTGGGCAGGGGCAGGGGCAGGGGCAGGGGTCCCGCACTGAGAACGCTCGAGGATGCGTGAGTAGGAAATTGCTGGAGGACTGAGTGCTATGAGGTGGCCTCTTAACGGCTGCTAAGCTTGGTAGTATTTGTAAAAAATGGTCCAAATCTCATTTCCGAGTTAAATACCCCACTGAGGTTTTGCCTTTGTTTCTGAGTGACATGCCACTGTTTAAATCGACTTCTTCAGGCCATCTTGATTCTTAAAGGAAGTCGTGAGACCAGTCCCCACTTGTTCTAAGGGGTTCCACTTTCCCTGAGGTGAGAGAGAGACATTTTTCAAAGGAAACTGTGACCTAAACAATAAGCAATAATAACAATAACAGTTGCACCTAAGAACTGCATCTGGCAAATAATTAGCAGCTGGAGAAGTTGAGGACCTCTAACCTTATCCAATCATTATCTCCCAGAAATGCATCACCCAGGGACAGGGTAAAATGCAAAGAAAATCAGTTATACATACACACACAAAACAAACGCACAATTAAGAAAAAATAATAGCTCTCAACACCAAGCAGCTTTTTGTTGCAGACGCTAATTTTTGCCTGGAGTCTTTCCTAATTATGAAAGACCAGTATAACACTTTATAGGAAAACAAAACTCTTTTCTTAACCTTTGGTAGGCGCATAATTAGGAATATAATATGAAAGATGGCCCCTGTACTCTGTTCACAGGGGTCATGTCTTTTAAGACCAGGGAGGGTTTGGAATTACAACAGGCCAATTCAGAGATGCTAATTAGAAATGCACTTTTACCAATGCGCTGAGAACAGCTAAGCTTTCCAGAAATTATTCGAGCTAGAGGGAGTGATCTCGTTTTATCAGGTTCTGAGAGCTTTCTAATTTGAGGAAGGAAATAATCATGGAGGCAACCAGTGTATTATATCTAAGATGAAATCGGCTCGTGACCTTAGCAAGAGGAATATTCTCTGCGTCTCTGGCTCAGGAAACATTTCTCAAGCTGCTGTTTTTGTTGTTGTTGTTGTTGTTTTGCGGTACGCGGGCCTCTCACTGTTGTGGCCTCTCCCGTTGCGTAGCACAGGCTCCGGACGCGCAGGCTCAGTGGCCATGGCTCATGGGCCCAGCCACTCCGCGGCATGTGGGATCTTCCCGGACCGGGGCACGAACCCGTGTCCCCTGCATCGGCAGGCGGACTCTCAACCACTGCGCCACCAGGGAAGCCCTCAAGCTGCTGTTTGAGGCATCTGGAGATTTCTTTCAAAGATGCCTGCCAGGCATTTGCCCTTTGGTAACTTTTCTATTATTTTTTGGTACAACTCTTTGGATTAACAACCTGGTTAAGTTTCAAAATTACTCATGAACGTAAAAACCTACAGTTATATACATGTAAGAAAATTATATGATTATAGGTTCTTTGTAAGTAACCAGTGTTGGTTTTTTCCCCTATATTTCCCTAGTACCTAGCATGGACTCTGGTACATAGTAAGACTCTGGTACATACATATTTGGTGAATAAATGAATGAGTTTCTCAATTCAACTTGATATTGTTTACCACATAGTCAGTTTAAAAAAATCATCTGAGATGTTTGCAGCCTAGTTTCTCACCCCCACTGTCACACTGTTGGTTTCTATTTGGAGATTTTCTATTTAGTGCTTTTTGTCCCTAGGGAAGAAAAGTTCTGTTTAGAATCTTCACCTTGGGTGTGGGTTGAATTGTAGTCCAGTGCATGAACTATCATCTTAAGTATAATGGTCTAAAAGATTCCTGTCCTCCCAGTCACAGAAAGTGAATACGATCTCAAGTAATAGTCTCCTTCTTACCCCAGATTGAAGTAGCCTCTTCCTTCTGGCACTTTCTGTAGCATTTTTTATACTTTAGGATTTTCACTCATTCCTTTACTCATTCAAAGACATTTGTTATTATTTGAAGCTATTTGGCATCTTGACAATTTTTGATCCATCTCTTGAAGGAGATGTTAAGTGCGGCCGTTTACCATTTTTGTGACTTTGGGCAGGTAGGTTATTAAACCTAGCCTCAGTTTCCCTATCTGCCAATGGGGGTAGTGATAGACTCTCGTAGGATTGCTGTGAGGACTGAATGTTTTAACCTGTCCAATGGCAAGTGCTCAACACAAGTTGAAAACAGTTAAATAACAATACTAACAATGCTGTAATTCAGATTTTTGAGGACAGAAGCAATCTCACATTTCACAGCAGCACACAACGTTCAATCAGTATTTGTTGCATTGGTTTTATCTCACACGGCAGCAAGAGGTTTCAATACAGTGCACAGAATAACCCTGGGATTGGTATTTCTCGGCAGCAGCATCACAACAAGCTGCCCCTGCTGATAGGAGCCCTAAGTCTTTGATTCTAGTGGCTTAACCTTTGCATTCTTTTCTCATAACCTCCAGTTCAAGCGCTTAGCTTTCTACCTCCCATTGTCTCGCAGAGGATGAGTTGGTTTAGGCTGACCGCTGGCTCCTGATCTTTGGAGAAAGGTTCTTTATAGATCGCTGCACTTTTGAACCAGCTGTCTAGAACCCTTGCTGAGAAGAAGAGTTGTACAAACAGCAACGAAAAGAAGTGGGCATCCCTGGGCTTATTGCTAAGCCTTGGAAATGGATGATAAATGAGGGAGATCTAGGGCAGTCATGAAGGACCTCGTTATTGGGATCACAAAGTTCTTTCTTTCTTTCTTTCTTTTTTTTTTTTTTTGCGGTACACGGGCCTCTCACTGTCGTGGCCTCTCCCGTTGCGGAGCACAGGCTCCGGACGCGCAGGCTCAGCGGCCATGGCTCACGGGCCCAGCCGCTCCGCGGCATGTGGGATCTTCCCAAACCGGGGCACGAACCCGTGTCCCCTGCATCGGCAGGCGGACTCTCAACCACTGCGCCACCAGGGAAGCCCACAAAGTTCTTTCTTAAATGATTCTCAGCACATTCGCACATTGGGAAGAAACACACTGCCTCTGTCTAAATTGCCTTCCTCGGTAGTATATTAATATGAACGCAAATGTCAATTTTGCAAGCTGCGTTTAATATTTTCATAGTGTAGGTTTTAGAAAAGATTATCCCTTTCTGATATGTAATATGTTGTTTATTGGTGAAAAATCCAGTATCCTTATTAAAAATTGTATGTAAGATGCAGTCAATACTGTGATGGGCACGTTCTCCATGCAGGCCAGCATATTTTGGAAGCTCCAAGCAATGGGAAATGGGGCTGGAGATGGAAAGATTCTAGAGTGCCCTCATGTCTTATCCAGGGAGGGAACTTTACCTTTTAGGTAATGGGGAACTGCTAACAGCTTTTTAAAAAAATTTTTTTTGTAGTATGGGGGCCTCTCACTGTTGCGGCCTCTCCTGTTGCGGAGCACAGGCTCCGGACGCGCAGGCTCAGCGGCCATGGCTCACGGGCTCAGCCGCTCCGCGGCATGTGGGATCTTCCCGGACCAGGGCACGAACCCGTGTCCCCTGCATCGGCAGGCGGACTCTCAACCACTGCGCCACCAGGGAAGCCCCCCTGCTAATGGTTTTTAATAAGAGGTAGGTGTGTGCTTTTGGGCATTGGTGCTGCCCACTTAGACTTGAGCCTTCCCAGTAAGCCAGGAAACGTGTCAGCTTGGCATTATTTCAGCTGCCAAAACAGAAAACACAGCTGGTGGTGGCTTAGGCCATTAGGTTTCCCTCCGTCCCCATAAAATAACAAGTCTGGAATTAAGTAGCTCCTGACGTTGGTTGTTGGTGTCAAGACTCTCTGTTGGCCTCTTGGCCTTTCCCTTGGGCTGCTGTCTCTGTTCAAGACAGGAGGAAGGGGAGACAGGTTGGCACCAGGTATACCTTTCCATTTTACCAGGGGAGCCAAAGCTTCCCCAGAACCCCCGGCAGACTTAAGCTTACATCTTATTGGCCAGAGCTGAGTAATACATTCAACTAACTACATGGGAATGTGGAAAAGGAGGGAAACGAGTACTCAGTGAATATTTAGAGTGTCCAACCTCTATCACAGAAGTGGGAAATGGAGAAATAAGTTGAGAAAATGCACAGACAGTCTACACTGTCTGCCACAGTGAGCTGTGAAATGTCCTTTAAAAACTCTTTTTATTGTTGATGTTGTTTCAGTCAACCAGAGTCAGTCTCTGTTGTTTTCCACAGAGAACCCTGTCTGATAATCCGAAGATTGGCACCTAACACAATCAAACACGGAGTGAAGCAGGAGTTCAAGATGATTCTAAAAGCTTGATTGACTTAGAGAATGACGCCTCCATTGACTGAAATAAGGAAGACACCGAGGTGAGGGGTGAATGGTTTATAGCATTACTCTATTTTTACTCTGTCTTCTGCTCTTAAGAAGGGAAGTGTGTTGACACAGTTGACTCTAATTGGTAAAATGTATGGCAAAAATGTTTTTGAATTGGGGGAAGCTCCCTTTGCCTATTTCAGTTGCCGTGGTCACCTCTTCCACTTTTTGGTTAGCTTCTGCTGGGACATTCGTAGTCCATTCTGAATTTTCAGTATTATTATGGTTGTTTTGAGACAAGAACTCCAGCTTGTCTGTGCGTAGGCCTTGTTCCATAAGTGATAGAATTAATTGTTCATTAAGGCAGTAAATGAGGTTGATTAAATGGTGATTTAGTGAATCAGCTACCGTGTAAGTTCATAAAAATGTAACCCTTAGTTATTGATTTTGCTTTTATCACTTTTTTCTTTGGGACAAAATTTATTGAAAATTGGCAGTAAGAATACCCTCTTTTGGGGTCATCTAGCAAATGTCAGTGTCTTCACACTGCCCGTTACTGTTTTCTACCTCAGTGTCTTTGCACATGCACCTTCTGTGCCTGGCGAACTTCTGATCCTTCTTTAAGACACTGGTTGGTATCACCTCCTCCAGAAAGTCTTCCCTGATTCCCTAAGTTTAGATATTCCTCCTTTAAAGGGGAGGCCCCTTGTTTTATTTCTCTTTATTCCATATACCCAGAACAGAACCAGACACATTTTACTTTCTCAGTGTATGCTGCATGCTTGTTGAATGAAAGGATGAGTCAGTTAATTGGTATTAGTCTTGATCAATAGGAGGAAGAAAGTACATACTGAAGAAAGAGAGAAATAGAGGGAGCTCCAAGCCATTCCTAGAGTCTGAGAGGACAAGGAAGGAGGAGTGAGGAGAGGTAGAAGTACAGACAATGTCTCCATCCAGCTCATATTGCCTTTGGATATAGGGGTACAGGGGGCTTTCCCTGGCAGTCACAGTGGAGATTTTTTCACTTGTCTACAACTCTAGAACTTTTCTTGCCTCCTTGCCGCCCCCTCTAATTATTCAGATCCACAGAGGCCTTGCTCCCCTAGCATGACAGTTTCCCAAACCATGGTTTCCAATTTCCCATATCCTGGTGGGAAAGCTGTTCCTTTCCATCTCTCTCTCTTCTATTTTAACAGCTCTGGAAAGAAGCTATGATGATGGTATCTGTATTCTTTAATCTTCTAGGTTGTCAGGCCAAGGAAATAGCTGGATCTATTCTATATACCTTATGTTTCTATGTCTCTTTAGAAGCAAAAAAGCTGTTTAGCAGTTTAGAGGCACAGTCCTGGTTTATGATTAAGCTGGCTCATCTGGTACACTCACATACTTTGGACCTTGGAGGGCAATAGTCATTCACCACTACAGTGGTGCAGTATTGAAACACATTGCAAGAAATCTCATTCTTTCAGGCTCCTGAAGGATTCTGAGCTTCTTTCTCTTCTCCAAGATTCTTTCCCTTGCCACTGCCCTGCCCCCAGCTTTATCCATAGTCGGTTGCCTTTTTCACATTGGCTGGTGTAAGGACTCTTAAATTGTTTCAGCCTTCTTCATACATCTTTTCCTAGCTTCAACCAGCTCCCCTTCTTTGCAGCTCCATTTTATTGCTTGAGATGACTGTCTATATTGTGATTTGAAAAATGCTCTCTGTTCTTAGGAGTAAGGTGGTGTTTAGAAATCTGATGAAAGAATAGACTCAAGTTTCCTAGTACTATCAGAGGGAGGAAGAAATTTCTTCCCTCCCATATTTCTGTAAATTTTTTTGTGCAGCAGGGGAGTCAAGACGTTACCTCCTCTGCCTGCTGTACCCTTTTCCCTGTTTGGTGAGGGTGATGGGCTAGTGGTTCCTGGCTGAACTACAACCGACCCACTGATGAGAAAATGACAGTCAAACTCAACTTTCTAATTTTAGACTCAAAATCAAGTGGCTTTTAAGAATCTAACCTTACACCTAAAGGAACTAGAGAAAGAAGAACAAACAAAACCCAAAGTTAGCAGAAGGAAAGAAATCATAAAGATGAGAGCAGAAATAAATGAAATAGAAACAAAACAATAGCAAAGATCCATAAAACTAAAACCTGGTTCTTTGAGAAGATAAACAAAATTGATAAACCATTAGCCAGACTCATCAAGAAAAAGAGGGAGAGGACTCAAATCAAGAAAATTAGAAATGAAAAAGGAGAAGTTACAACAGGCACTATAGAAATACAAAGCATCCTGAGACTACTACAAGCAACTCTATGCCAATAAAATGGACAACCTGGAAGAAATGGACAAATTCTTAGAGAGGTATAACCTTCCAAGACTGAACCAGGAAGAAATAGAAGATTTGAACAGACCAATCACAAGTAATGAAATTGAAACTGTGATTAGAAATCTTCCAACAAACAAAAGCCCAGGACCAGATGGCTTCACAGGTGAATTCTATCAAACATTTAGAGAAGAACTAACACCCATCCTTCTCAAACTCTTCCAAAAAATTGCAGAGGAAGGAACACTCCCTAACTCATTCTACAAGGCCACCATCACCCTGATACCAAAACCAGACAAAGGTACTACAAAAAAAGAAAATTATAGACCAATATCACTGATGAATATAGATGCAAAAATCCTCAACAAGATACTAGCAAGCAGAATCCAACAACACATTAAAAGGATCATACACCATGATCAAGTGGAATTTATCCCAGGGATGCAAGGATTCTTCAGTATACGCAAATCAATCAATGTGATACACCATATTAAAAAACTGAAGAATAAAAACCATATGATCATCTCAATAGATGCAAAAAAAGCATTTGACAAAATTCAACACCCATTTATGATAAAAACCCTCCAGAAAGTAGGCATAGAGGGTACTTACCTCAACATCATAAAGGCCATATATGACAAACCCACAGCCAACATCATCCTCAATGGTGAAAAACTAAAACCATTTCCACTAAGATCAGGAACAAGACAAGGTTGCCACTCTCACCACTATTGTTCAACATAGTTTTGGAAGTTTTAGCCACAGCAATAAGAGAAGAAAAAGAAATAAAAGGAATCCAAATTGGAAAAGAAGTAAAGCTGTCACTGTTTGCAGATGACATGATACTATACATACAAAATCCTAAAGATGCCACCAGTAAACTACTAGAGTTAATCAATGAATTTGGTAAAGTAGCAGGATACAAAATTAATGCACAGAAATCTCTTGCATTCCAATACACTGATGATGAAAAATCTGAAAGTGAAATTAAGGAAACACTCCCATTTACCACTGCAACAAAAAGAATAAAATACCTAGGAATAAACCTATCTAAGGAGACAAAAGACCTGTATGCAGAAAACTATAAGACACTGATGAAAGAAATTAAAGATGATCCAAACAGATGGAGAGGTATATCATGTTCTTGCATTGGAAGAATCAACATTGTGAAAATGACTCTACTACCCAAAGCAATCTACAGATTCAATGCAATCCCTTTCAGATTACCAATGGCATTTTTTACAGAACTAGAACAGAAAATCTTAAAATTTGTATGGAGACACAGAAGACCCTGAATAGCCAAAGCAATCTTGAGGGAAAAAAACGGAGCTGGAGGAATCAGACTCCCTGACTTCAGACTATACTACAAAGCTACAGTAATCAAGACAGTATAGTACTGGCACAAAAACAGAAATATAGATCAATGGAACAGGATAGAAAACCCAGAGATAAACCCACGCACCTATGGTCAACGAATCTATGACAAAGGAGGCAAGGATATACAGTGAAGAAAAGACAGTCTCTTCAATAAGTGGTGCTGGGAAAATTGGACAGCTACATGTAAAAGAATGAAATTAGAGCACTCCCTAACACCATACACAAAAATAAACTCAAAATGGATTACAGACCTAAGTGTAAGACCAGACACTATAAAACTGTTAGAGGAAAACATAGGCAGAACAGTCTTTGACATAAATCACAGCAAGATCTTTTTTGATCCACCTCCTAGAGTAATGGAAATAAAAACAAAAGTAAACAAATGGGACCTAATGAAACTTAAAAGCTTTTGCACAGCAAAGGAAACTACAAACAAGATGAAAAGACAACCCTCAGAATGGGAGATAGTATTTGCAAATTAATCAATGGGCAAAGGATTAATCTCCAAAATACATAAACAGCTCATGCAGCTCAATATTAAAAAAGAAAAAAAACCCAATCCAAAAATGGGCAGAAGACCTAAATAGACATTTCTCCAAAGAAGACATACAGATGGCCGAGAAGCACATGGAAAGCTGCTCAACATCACTAATTATTAGAGAAATTCAAATCAAAACTACAGTGAGGTATCACCTCACACCATTTAGAATTGGCATCATCAGAAAATCTACAAACAACAAATGCTGGAGAGGGTGTGGAGAAAAGGGGACCCTATTGTACTGTTGTTGGGAATGTAAATTGATACAGCCACTATGGAGAACAGTATGGAGGTTCCTTAAAAAATGAAAAATAGGACTACCAAATGACCCAGCAATCCCACTACTGGGCATATACCCAGAGAAAACCATAATTCAAAAAGGCACATGCACCCCAATGTTCACTGCAGCACTATTTACAATAGCCAGGTCATGGAAGCAACCTAAGTGCCCATCGACAGACAAATGGATAAAGAAGATGTGGTACATACATACAATGGAATATTACTCAGCCATAATAAGGAACGAAATTGGGTCATTTGTAGAGACGTGGATGGACCTAGAGACTGTCATACAGAGTGAAGTAAGTCAGAAAGAGGAAAACAAATATCGTATATTAATTCATATATGTGGAACCTAGAAAAATGGTACAGAAGAACCGGTTTGCAGGATAGAAATAGAGACACAGATGTAGAGAACAAACCTATGACACTAAGGGGGGAAAGTGGCAGGAGGGGTGGTGGTGGTGGTGTGAATTGGGAGATTGGATTGACATGAAAAAGGATCGAGTGGCTTTTAAATTTCAAAAGATACTATGTCATGTATTTCAAGAGTGATGTGTTATTTAGTACTTGGCCTAAACTTGGCCAGCCTCTTGGAGTATTTTGGGTTAATCGTGCTACCTGGGCCGCCAGAATTGCTGCTGGGTCTTTGTAAATGTGTTCTCCTTGGGGATTGTGAAAATGTAAAAAGAAAATCGTTGTAGCTAGAAAATCTGCTTTATTATTCAGAAAGCCCTGCCGTTCGCTTCTGTGGGAGTGTTTTCCAGGGATAGTCTTAATTATTGATGGCTAACTTCTCATTACTTAATGGAAGTTCAACTTTAAGGGGGAACGAGAGGGCATTTTCCTATGCTAATTGGTAATACACATTGTCTTCCCCACATCCGTAGAAGAAGATATTAGCTTGGCAGAAAAGAGAGGTCAGAGAGTATGGAAAGAGGAAAGGGAAAGGAGAGACAGTAGAGAAGAATATAAGTGGACTTCCTGTCTGGAATCCTTTGAGATCCTTCCTAGTTTTAGTAAGAACTTACTACTTATCTCTTTCACGTATAAATATATAACAGGGAGAAAAATCCTTGTGGGGAAAAAAAACCCACTGCTGCCTTCATAAGGATGTTTCTCTTTGTAGGAGAAGCCTCTTTGTTCTGCTGGATCCTTGGTGGGTTTGAATATTAAAAGGTAGCCCAGCACTATGAGGGCAGGGGTTGAAGAACACTGACTTGCTCTCTAAAATACATGGAGGAGATTTTAGAGCTGGGAGTGGAGAACAGGATCTTGGAGAGACAACGTGTGGAAGGGAGTGGAAGTGGAAGGAGAGCATTCAAGTCCTCAGGTTGACCCAGGAGGGGAATTTCATAGGTTGTTGTGGCTCTTGACAGACTCCTAGTGGTGGGTTATCCAAGGGTCTTTTAGAACAAGGATGTCGAATTCTTAATTTGAAGTTGTTTGTATTATTGTGATATAACCCCCCTTTCCCAGAGAGTTCTTTGTATAAGTCGACTTTTGCCAAAATCATGTTGCACAGCAAACGTCCCCAAACCTCAGACACTTACAACAAAAAATTTTTGTTTTTTGTTCATGGATCTGTGGGGTTGGCTCCAGTAACTATGCTCCAGGCTGCAGGTCTGTTCCTGTGGCTTTTATTTGGGGGGCCAGGAACCTTCAGTCTTCAAGAAAGCCTTCTATGTACATGGTCACCACAGATGTACAATGCCCTGAGGTAGGGTTTCTCTTTGCTTATTTCTTTGTTTACTTATTTATTAATAAAATAAGGGAAAGGGTGAATTGCAAATCATGTTGCCTCAATATAAATCAGGATGACATGACACAGAAGATCCTTTGAGTAGGAATGCAAAGCCAGGTGACCAGGACTATGGAAGTTACCCCATACCCACCCTATCATTTGCAGAAATCTTGTATATATAGAATGGTTGGCCTTTCTCCATCCATGCATTGAGCATTCACATCAATCCTTTTTCTTTTTTAAGGGAAAAGAAACTCCACCTTATATCTATGTTACATGTGAGCTTTGAGACCAGTAAAATTATTCATTCTGATCCTGCCTATAGATAACGAGCCCACATTCTTGAGCCCATCTCATTTTATACAATCATTTTGGTTTTCCAAATAAAAAATCACTTGATTGGTTCTCACACAATCACTCCTACTTGAGCCCTTAGATGAGTCAATTTCCTATCCAGCCTTTTAGTGTCACCTCTGCCTCCATAAGTATATCTGGCAAAGAAAGGGAGAGACTTTGTTTTCTTCTAAATGATGTGAACTATTGAATCTGAAAGTTCAGCTTCTTTTTTTTTTTTTTCTGCTTCTTTTACAGGCTCTACTAGGGGACTCAAAAAACAAAAACAAAGCGAAAACCCAAAGCTCAGTGTATGTCTCAGTTTTTCACCACCTTTTTGCTGCTTGCTAAGCTCAAAGTAGTTCTTTTTTAGATTTAAACATTTGCAAGTTGGCAGTTTTTAATAAGTGTATCATCCATACCGTCATTTTTAGACAACTCACCCACCCTAATCATTTCTTTTCCCCAAATGGAAGCTTATTTTCTGTTTGATTTCCTTTTTGTTTTTGCAGAAGAATCCGTTGCCTGATCTGAGAAAGAGAAAATGGGAAGTGCTAATGCTCTTTTTCTTCACAATGAGGCAGGGACAAAGAGAGGGTAAAGTATATTTTTTAAAAAAGGAAAGGAAATAGATTGATCCCTTGAGTTGATCACTTCCACCCTGAAGGATATCCCTGAGTAGCTCAGCTCTGCATGACTTTGTTATTTTCCCCATATTCCTTTCTTACTTTTCTTATGGAGAGAAGGGGATAGGGAAAACAATTTTGGTCCTTTTTCCTCATTATTGTCCCCTTTTCTCCTATAGCTGGCTCTTCCGGGGCTGCCTGCTCACAAGAGTGGACTTCTCTTTCTTGCTGTTGCTCTTTCAAAGGATAGTTGTGTGTTGAAGAAAATATTGTATTAGGTTCTGGTTGGTTAGAATTGAATTAACCAGCTGAGAAACCTGCTGCTCGCAATCAGTTAGCTTTTAGATCTGAGGATTCCTCATTCATACTGTTACCGACCCAGGTTTTGGGACTCTAATCAATAGAAATTGTTAAGAGGCCAGACGAGAAATTCAGGCAAGGCTTTATTGGGACTTGTGCTGCAGCACGAGGGTGCGAAAACAAGTAACAGGTTCCCTTGCTCGGTTCCTGACAGGGGAGGTGGTGGGGAGCAAGCTGGCTGCTTAAATGGGGTGAGGGTAGGGGTGGAAGGGGGGTTGCGCCAGAGGGGCAGCATAGGTGGTCTGCCCACCCCTTTGGTGGTGCCGTGTGCAGGGATCATGCACAGTGCTCTGCGTTTGCTCCTGGCACCTCAGAAGTGGCAGTTCGGGTTTTGGTCTTTTTGTATCTTATTGTTCATAATTTGCCCCAGCTGTGCATGCATGCAGTTATTATTAGTCCCTGATCGTTTCTTTCTATTCTGTTGCTGGAGGAGAGGTTTGTCCAGGTGCAAGCACTGCAGTAAAGGGTCCCAGGTCCCAGCCTATCTCAATATGAGCGTAGAATTTTAAAGCCGCAAGATATTTAGAGATTGTCTTTTCCAACCACCTCGTTTTATAGATGAAGTTCCAGAGAAGTTGAAGTCTTTCCTCAGGTCAGACAGCCAGTTATCGGTAGTACTGGGACTTAGAGCCCAGTTGTCTTAATTCTATTCTTTCCCTTACATTTGATTTAATTCTAGAGTCTAGATTACAATTAAAGACACAGACTTATTAAAGTTAATCATTAACCTCTAAAGTGGCAGATTGAGTTTTAATAGAGAGAACGCTAAAATTCTCGGTAGGGATAATAAGGAGGCAATCGGGAGAGGATAAAACTGCTCAAGAATAAAACAACTTCCCAGCTTCTCGCTTTTGGTGGAAATATATCTAACAAGAAAGTTTATTCCAAGGCATGCAAATTTAAAGAAAAGGGGTTTGACACAAGAGCAGAAAATGACTGTCAAAGCTAAGTTGGAAAAATTTTCCCGTATCATTCTGGGAGTCTCCAGAACAAAGAAATGCAATGTCATTAACAAAGGAAGGAGGATTGGAAAGGCTCAGTGTTTTTACACTTAAAACGTATCCTTTCTTCTTTCCAGGTTTATACATATGATTTTGGAGGTGGAAATTTCTTACAGAACAACACAGTCTCTTTCCTTTAGTCCTATAACAGTAACGCTGAATTTAAATAACGCTAATCTTCAAAAAGTCCACAGTACCTTTCAGATATTTTTGAGTTGCTTGACTCCTTCTTCCTTGCAAGGTCCCCCCTGTATAGCTCAGCTCTGCATGGACTTTTAATTTTTTCTCCCATATTTCTTTCTGACGGCAGCCTTCTCCTATGGTGAGAAAGGGCTGGGAAAAGTGATTTCTGTCCTTTTCCTCACAACTTCCTTGGCAAGTAGGGGCAGTAGTTGAGAACCAATAGTTGTGAGTAAAGGTTGTGAAGCAGGAGTGGGGTGTTGTGAAAATATTGATTGTTTAGGGCTTAAATATTCTCCCAAAGGAAGAAAACGTGGGCCCCCTAAATTGAGGAAATGGTATGAAGTTGAGTGGTCAGATTGGTGGGAGGGAAAGAGTTGGCATGAGTAGCCATAGCTAAATCTGGAGATAGAGGCAGGAGTTAACGTTTCTAGACATTATTGGAGGAAATGTGCCTTTTTTGATGTTTTTTCCCCAAGACCCGGAGTAACGGTGCCCAAGTAGAGAACTTCCAGAGAGGCTCCCTTCTTGCATCACCAAACCTGTTGTCTCCTCCCTCCCACCTCCCCTCCCTTCCTCCCCCGCTTTCTTCTTTCCTTCCATCCTTCACTGAATCTTTTTTCCTTTATCTGTAAGATTGTTAAATATGTGTTTTAATGTTTATAGACCCTTTTGATTTTAAATAGTATTTAATTTAAAAATTTAATAATAATAACAGTGTTAATACTGGCGACCTTTTTATTTTTTACTGAAGTATAGTTGATTTACAGTGTTGTGTTATTTTCAGGTGTACAGCACAGTGATTTGGTTTTATATCTATCTGTCTGTCTATCTATCTATCTATCTATCTACTCTTTCAGATTCTTTTCCCTTTAGTTTATTACAAAATATTGAGTATAGTTCCCTGTGCTACACAGTGAGTCCTTGTTGGTTATCTATTTTATATATAGTAGTGTGTATATGTTAATGCCAAACTCCTAATTTATCCCTCCCCCCTACCTTTCCCCTTTGGTGACCAGAAGTTTGTTTTCTTTATCTGTAGGTCTATTTCTGTTTTGTAAATAAGTTCTTTTTTTTTTTTAATTTAGATTCCACATATAAGTGATATCACATGATATTTCTCTTTCTCTGCCTGGCTTACTTCACTTAGTATGATAATCTCTGAGTCTGTCCATCCATGTTGCTGCAAATGGCGTTATTTCATTCCTTCTTATGGTTGAGTAATATTCCATATTCCATTTTGTGTATGTGTGTGTACACACACACACACACACACACACACACACACATATATATATACCTCCTTTTATTGAGCATGTCTGTAGTGTCTTTTTATATATTTAATCATCACCACAAAACTATCCATAACTGTTCTTCCCTCCATTTTACAGTTGAGGATATAGAGGTTAGAGAGGTTAAATCACTTAGATTATTTCTGTCAAAGAGGCATTAATTGGAAGAGCTGAGACTTCAACACATGCTTTCCTGATTTGAAAGGCTGTTTTCTAGACTTTATTATGTTATCAACAGCTGACCCCTCCCTCTCTATTCTCTACCCCATACCCTCTCCAAAATCCCTGGAACTCAAATGTCTGCCCCCTATATGATTTCCACATTTAGCCTCAAAGTTTCTAGCAAAGAATCACACTGTGGGAATGTATTTACCTTTAATAATAGAGGTGGAGCTGTGCTCATGACCATGTCTATATGTTAAGGGTTTGCCGTGCAAAGGAAGAGATGCTTTCATCAGTTGGAGCGTAAGATTCTAGGTTTGTTAGAGAAGAATAAGGAAGACATCAATTCATTCAATTTATTCCACAGGCAGTTATTGTTGGTGAGTCTGTCACCTTCAGAAAAGAAAGGACTCTACTTGAAAATAAAACTACCCAAACAGTCCTCCCCTTTCTTACTTCCAAGTGTTTGTTAACTGAATTTTGTTTCAAAATACTTTGTTTTTTTAAATGGAAAAGAATCTCAGTATCAAGGGGTCCTGGATCAACAACTCTGATGGAAACTCAGTCTTCTATTTATTCTCAGCAGGGAATAAAACACTAAGCTAAAGAATTTAATTCCCACCCCTGTCCGCCTTGCACTCCTCTCTCCCCACCCAGCCCCACCATCTAAATGTTTTTGCCCTAGTTGTGCAGGGCATGAGAGAGACTTGCAGGTAGCCACAGTGAAGTGTGCTGTTTAGCAAAAGCTCTGCTTGGTAGGCAAAGTGTTCCTTTTCTCTTTGTCAGTCTCTAGTGAAAAGAGAAGTACATGAAGCGAAACACACCTCTTTGCTCCCTCGGTGATTGATTCCTGTACTTTTGACAGTTGTGATTATATGCCTGGGGGGTCTCTCCGGTATACCACAAATCCTGTGTTTGAACTCCAGGTACCTGGAACCCTCACCCTCATGGCAGCAGGAGTTTGCTTGGTCAGTCCTGAAATGTTTTGTACATTATAACTTTTGGCAGTGGTTGATATAAAGGAAACAGAATAGAGACAAAACTCATCAAGTTTAATTTTATTCCAGACTTTAGATGGAATTTCACTACTGAATTCCAGAGGTTAGAAGGCCAGAGCTAGTTCCCATGCCTGCTAGTCTTTGTGGAAAGTATAGTAATTAAGATAGCATTGTGAAAATGACTGCTGTGCTATTTGCCTGGCTTTAGCTAGAATACAATTAATGATAATAAATGCTATTTATTGAGTAACTGCTCTGTGTTAGGTTTACAAATATTATTTCTCTGAATCTTTACAATAATTCTGTGAGGTTGGTAACTTTTACCCTCTTTATGTATAAGAAAACTGAGGCTCAGAGTAGTTGGAAAATTTCCCCAAAGTCATGTAGAAAGGACTAGGAGGCAAAAGCCCATGGATCCTCTTTCAGTATACCCACTACACCCATATAAGAATATTGTAAAGACAACCCCAGACTTGCTATCGTGTTATCTGTAAAATCTTTAGTATGTATCTCTAAGAGTTATGGAATCTCCCTTCTAATACCACCTCTTTTCTTAGATAAAATAGAGCGTACCATTCACACTACTCTACAACTTGCACCTTTCTCTTAACATATCCTAGAGACCACTGCATGGCAGTATATAGAGGTTTCTTCATTCCTTATTACAGTTGCATAGTATTCCATTTGTGGATATACCTTATGTTATTAAACCAGTCTCGTGTTAGTGACATTTGAGTTGTTTACAGTCTTTTTCTGTTACAAATAATAGTCTTGCACACAAATTATTTAATAATTTTGCCACATTATTTTGGGGATAGTTATTTAGAGTTGGAATTACTAGTTCAAAAGGTATATCACTAAGAACATTTTTGTCAAGAGGAATTTGAATTTAATATACATTTAATTTGAGTTTAGTATGATATGTTTATGTAGGTTTCCCTCATTTTATGTGTAGTTAAATTACTGCTAGCTGTCCCAGTGTCAGATTGCCTTCCAGGAGGATCCGCCTACCTAATGTGCCAACTCGCCAGTACCATGGCACCAAGTTTCAGGAACCAGTACAATACCCTCATTAGGCAGTAACAACAGGGATATCATTGACAAATTAGTTAATATTAAAAATCCAAAGTATTTATGACTAGTCACTGTAAAAAGTTACTAATGAAGGGTCGTGAGGTTGAAAGAAAATTTTCTAAACTATCTGTTGTTAAAACACAAATTTTGATCAACCATGTTAAAGGAAAGCTGAAGTTATTTTTTCTCACTTTAGGAAGAAACTTTTTTTTAAACAAAATTATTTTTTAAACAAAAATTATTTAAATTATTATTTAAACAAAATTATTAACTTTTTTTAAACAAAATAGATAAAGATTGTGCAGGCAAAAAATGTAGGAAAAATTGTTATAGATGTGTGTCAGGCCAATAAATTAATAAAAATACTAAGCATCTTAAAAATTTTGTTCTGTTTGATGAATTTGTGAGCATTTTAATATTTGTGACTTATCACTTCCCTTTTAATTTTAAATAAATATATATTTATTTATTTCTCTTTTTAAAACATTTTTTTAAAACATCTTTATTGGAGTATAATTGCTTTACAATGGTGTGTTAGTTTCTGCTTTATAACAAAGTGAATCAGCTATACATATACATATATCCCCATATTTCCTCCCTCTTGCATCTCCCTCCCACCCTCCCTATCCCACCCCTCTAGGTGGACACAAAGCACTGAGCTGATCTCCCTGTGTTATGTGGCTGCTTCCTACTAGATACCTATTTTACATTTGGTAGTGTACAGACGTCCATGCAACTCTCTCACTTTGTCCCAGCTTACCCTTGCCCCTCCCTGTGTCCTCAAGTCCATTCTCTGTGTCTGCATCTTTATTCCTGTCCTGCCCCTAGGTTCTTCCGAACCATCTTTTTTGGGGGGGGGGGATTCCATATATATGTGTTAGCATACGATATTTGTTTTTCTCTTTCTAACTTACTTCACTCTGTATGACAGTCTCTAGGTCCATCCACCTCACTACAAATAACTCAATTTCGTTTCTTTCTATGGCTGAGTAATATTCCATTGTATATATGTGCCACATCTTCTTTATCCATTCATCCAATGATGGACACTTAGGTTGCTTCCACCTCCTGGCTACTGTAAATAGAGCTGCAATGAACATTTTGGTACATGACTCTTTTTGAATTATGGATTTCTCAGGGTATATGCTCAGTAGTGGGATTGCTGGCTCCCCCAAATGGTAGTTCTATTTGTAGTATTTAAGGAACCTCCATACTGTTCTCCATAGTGGCTGTATCAATTTACATTCCCACCAATGGTGCAAGAGAGTTCCCTTTTCTCCACACCCTCTCCAGCATTTATTGTTTCTAGATTTTTTGATGATGGCCATTCTGACCAGTGTGAGGTGATACCTCATTGTAGTTTTGATTTCCATTTCTCTAATGATTAGTGGTGTTGAGCATCCTTTCATATGTTTGTTGGCAATCTGTATAGCTTCTTTGGAGAGATGTCTGTTTAGGTGTTCTGCTCATTTTTGGATTGAGTTGTTTGTTGTTTCTGATATTGAGCTGCATGAACTGTTTTTATTTTTTGGTGATTAATCCTTAGTCTGTTGCTTCTTTTGCAAATATTTTCTCCCATTCTGAGGGTTGCCTTTTCATCTTGTTTATAGTTTCCTTTGTCGTGCAAAAGCTTTTAAGTTTCATTAGGTCCCATTTGTTTATTTTTGTTTTTATTTCCATTTCTCTAGGAGGTGGGTCAAAAAGGATCTTGCTGTGATTTATGTCATAGAATGTTCTGCCTATGTTTTCCTCTAAGAGTTTGATGGTGTCTGGCCTTACATTTAGGTCTTTAATCCATTTTGAGTTTATTTTTGTGTATGGTGTTAGGGAGTGTTCTAATTTCATTCTTTTACATGTAGCTGTCCAGTTTTCCCCGCACCACCTATTGAAGAGGCTGTCTCTTCTCCATTGTATGTTCTTGCCTCCTTTATCAAAGATAAGGTGACCATATGTGTGTGGCTTTATCTCTGGGCTTTCTATCCTGTTCCATTGATCTATATTTCTGTTTTTGTGCCAGTACCATAATGTCTTGATTACTGTAGCTTTGTAGTATAGTCTGAAGTCATGGAGCCTGATTCCTCCAGCTCCGTTTTTCTTTCTGAAGATTGCTTTGGCTATTCAGGGTGTTTTTTGTCTCCATACAAATTGTGAAATGTTTCCTTCTAGTTCTGTGAAAAATGCTATTGGTTGTTTGATAGGGATTGCATTGAATCTGTAGATTGCTTTGGGTAGTAGAGTCATTTTCACAGTGTTGATTCTTCCAATCGAAGAACATGGTGTATCTCTCCATCTATTTGTATCATCTTTAATTTCTTTCATCAGTGTGTTATAGTTTTCTGCATACAGGTCTTTTGTCTCCCTAGGTAGGTTTATTCCTAGGTATTTTATTCTTTATGCTGCAGTGGTAAATGGGATTGTTTCCTTAATTTCTCTTTCAGATTTTTCATCATTAGTGTAGAGGAACGCAAGAGCTTTCTGTGTATTAATTTTATATCCTGCAACTTTATGAAATTCACTGATTAGCTCTAGTAGTTTTCTGGTGGCATCTTTAGGATTCTCTATGTATAGTATCATGTCATCTGCAAACAGTGACAGTTTTACTTTTTCTTTTCTGATTTGTGTTCATTTTATTTCTTTTTCTTCTCTGATTACTGTGGCTAAAAATTCCAAAACTATGGTGAATAATAGTGGTGAGAGTGGGCAACCTTGTCTTGTTCCTGATCTTAGTGGAAATGGTTTCAGTTTTTCACCATTGAGGATGATGTTTTCTGTGGGTTTGTCATATATGGCATTTATTATGTTGAGGTAAGTTCCCTCTGTGCCTACTTTCTGGAGGGTTTTTATGATAAATGGGTGTTGAATTTTGTTGAAAGCTTTTTCTGCATCTATTGAGATGACCATATGGTTTTTCTCCTTCAATTTGTTAATATGGTTTATCACATTGATTGATTTACGTATATTGAAGAATCCTTGCATTCCTGGGATAAAGCCCAGTTGATCATTGTGTATGATCTTTTTTTTTAAATTTTTTTTTCTTTTTTTCAGTGTATGATCCTTTTAATGTGCTGTTGGATTCTGTTTGCTAGTATTTTGTTGAGGATTTTTGCATCTGTGTTCATCAGAGATATTGCCCTGTAGATTTCTTTCTTTGTGACATCTTTGCCTGGTTTTGGTACATCAGGGTGATGGTGGCCTCACAGAATGAGTTTGGGAGTGTTCCTCCCTCTGCTCTATTTTGGAAGTTTGAGAAGGATAGGTGTTAGCTTTTCTCTAAATGTTTGATAGAATTTGCCCGTGAAGCCATCTGGTCCTGGGATTTTGTTTGTTGGAAGATTTTTAATCACAGTCACAATTTCATTGCTTGTACTTGGTCTGTTCATATTTTCTATTTCTTCCTGGTACAGTCTCAGAAGGTTATGCTTTTCTAAGAATTTGTCCATTTCTTCCAGGTTGTCCATTTTTTTGGCATAGAGTTGCTTGTAGTAATCTTTCATGATCCTTTGTACTTCTGCAGTGTCAGTTGTTACTTCTCCTTTTTCATTTCTAATTCTGTTGATTTGTGTCTTCTCCGTTTTTTTCTTGATGAGTCTGGCTAATGGTTTATCAGTTTTATCAACGAACCAGCTTTTAGTTTTATTGACCTTTGGTATTATTTCCTTCATTTTTTTTCATTTATTTCTGATATGATCTTTATGATTTCTTTCCTTCTGCTAATTTTGTTTTTTTTTGTTCTTCTTTTTCTAATTGTTTTAGGTGTATGTTTAGGTTGTTTATTTGAGATGTCTCTTGTTTCTTGAGGTAGGATTCTATTGCTATAAACTTCCCTCTTAGAACTGCTTTTGCTGCATCCCATAGGTTTTGGGTTTTCGTGTATTCATTGTCATTTGTTTCTAGGTATTTTTTGATTTCCTCTTTGATTTCTTCAGTGATCTCTTCCCTGTTTAGTAGTATATTGTTTAGCCTGCATGTGTTTGTATTTTTTACAGTTTTTCTCCTGTAATTGATATCTAGTCTCATAACGTTGTGGTCGGAAAAGATACTTGATACGATTTCAATTTTCTTAAATTTACCAAGTCTTGATTTGTGACTCATTATATGATATATCCTGGAGAATGTTCGACGAGCCCTTGAGAAGAAAGTGTATTGTGTTGTTTTTGGATGGAATGTCCTATAAATATCAATTAAGTCCATCTTGTTTAATGTATCATTTAAAGCTTGTGTTTCCTTATTTATTTTCATTTTGGATGATCTGTCTATTGGTGAAAGTGGGGTGTTAAAGTCTCCTAGTATGACTGTGTTACTGTTGATTTCCCCTTTTATGGCTGTTAGTGTTTGCCTTATGTATTGAGGTGCTCCTATGTTGGGTGAATAAATATTTACAGTTGTTATATCTTCTTCTTGGATTGATCCCTTGATCATTATGTAGTGTCCTTCTTTGTCTCTTGTAATGGTCTTTATTTTAAAGTCTATTTTGTCTGATATGAGAATTGCTTCTCCAGCTTTCTTTTGTTTTCCATTTGCATGGAATATCTTTTTACATCCCCTCACTTTCAGTCTGTATGTGTCCCTAGGTCTGAAGTGGGTCTCTTGTAGACAGCATATGTATGGGTCTTGTTTTTATATCCATTCAGCCAGCCTGTGTCTTTTGGTTGGAACATTTAATCCATTTACATTTAAGGTAGTTATCAATATAATGTTTCTATTACCATTGTCTTGATTGTTTTGGGTTTGTTATTGTAGGTCTTTTCCTTCTCTTGTGTTTCTTACCTAGAGAAGTTCCTTTAGCATTTGTTGTAGAGCTGGTTTGGTGGTGCTGAATTCTCTTAGCTTTTGCTTACCTGTGAAATTTTAAATTTCTCCATCGAATCCGAATGAGATCCTTGCTGGGTAGAGGAATCTTTATTGTAGGTTTTCTATTTCATCAGTTTAAATATGTCCTGCCACTCCCTTTTGGCTTGCAGAGTTTCTGCTGAAAGATCAGCTGTTAACCTTATGGGGATTCCATTGTATGTTATTTGTTGCGTTTCCCTTGCTGCTTTTAATACTTTGTGTTTAATGTTTGGTAGTTTGATTAATATGTGTCTTGGCATGTTTCTCCTTGGATTTATCCTGTATGGGACTCTCTGTGCTTCCTGGACTTGACTGACTATTTCTTACCCATATTAGGTAAGTTTTCAACTATAATCTCTTCAATTATTTTCTCAGTCCCTTTTTTTTTTCCCTTTCTTCTTCTGGGTCCCCTATAATTCGAATTTAGGTGCGTGTAATGTTGTTGCAGAGGTCTCTGAGATTGTCCTCAATTCTTTTCATTTTTTTTTCTGTATTCTGCTCTGCGGTAGTTAGTACCACTATTTTATCTTCCAGGTCACTTATCCGTTCTTCTGCCTCAGTTATTCTGGTCTTGATTCCTTCTAGAGAATTTTTAATTTCATTTATTGTGTTGTTCATCATTGTTTGATTGCCCTTTAGTTCTTCTAGGTCCTTGTTAGATGTTTCTTGTATTTTCTCCATTCTGTTTCCAAGATTTTGGATCATCTTTACTCTTATTACTCTGAATTGTTTTCCAGGTAGACTGCCTATTTCCTCTTCATTTGTTTGGTCTGGTGGGTTTTTACCTCACTCCTTCATCTGCTGTGTATTTCTCTGTCTTCTCTTTTTACTTAACTTAATGTGTTTGGGGTCTCCGTTTCGCAGGCTGCAGGTTTGTAGTTCCCGTTGTTTTTGGTTTCTGCTCCCAGTGGGTATGGTTGGTTCAGTGGGTTGTATAGGCTTCCTGGTGGAGGGGACTGGTTCCTGTGTTCTGGTGAATGAGGCTGGATCTTGTCTTTCTGGTGGGCAGGGCCACGTCCGATGGTGTGTTTTGTGGTGTCTGTGAACTTATTATGATTTTAGGCAGCCTCTGTGCTAATTGGTTGGTTTGTGTTCCTGACTTTCTAGTTGTTTGGCATAGGGTGTCCATCAGTGTAGCTTGCTGGTCATTGAGTGGAGATGGGTCTTAGCGTTGAGATGGAGACCTCTGGGAGAGCTTTCTCCTTTTGATATTATGTGTAGCTGGGAGGTCTCTGGTGGACCAATGTCCTGAACTGGGCTCTCCTACCTCAGAGGCTCAGTCAGGCCTGACACTTGGTCAGAGCATCAAGACACTGTCAGTCACATGGCTTAGAATAAAAGGGAGGAAAAAAGAAAGGAAGGAAGGAAGGAAGAAAATAAAATAAAGTTATTAGAATAGAAAAAAATTATTAAGAATACAAAAATAAAAAAGTAATGAAAAAAAGGAAAGAGAGAATGAAAGAAGAGAGCAACCAAGCCAAAAAAACAAATCCATCAATGATAACAAGCACTAAAAACTATACTAAAAAAAAATTTAAAAAACAACATAAAACCCCCCCAAAGGCATAGTCAGAACCTTAGGATAAATGGCAAAAGCAAAGCTATACAGACAAAATCACACAAAGAAGCATACACATACACACTCACAAAAAGAGAAAAAAGAAAGGAAAAAATAAAATAAAATAAAAAAAGGAAGAGAGCAGCCAAATCAATAAACAAGTCTACTAGTGATAATAAGCTCTAAATACTAAGCTAAGTGAAACATAAAACCAGAAACAAATTAGATGCTAAAAGCAAACCCAAAGTGTACAGTTGCTCCCAAAGTCCACCGCCTCCATTTTGGGATGATTCGTCGTCTATTCAGGTATTCCACAGTGCAGGTACATCAAGTTGATTGTGGAGATTTAATCTGCTGCTCCTGAGGCTGCTGGGAGAAATTTCCCTTTCTCTTCTTTGTTCACACAGCTCCTGGGGTTCAGCTTTGGATTTGGTCCTGCCTGTGCATGTAGGTCACCTGAGGGCATCTGTTCCCCACCCAGACAGGACAGGGTTAAAGGAGCGGCTGATTAGGGGGCTCTGGCTCACTCAGGCTGGGGGGAG
Organism: Globicephala melas; assembly: GCF_963455315.2. Lineage (NCBI taxonomy): Eukaryota > Metazoa > Chordata > Mammalia > Artiodactyla > Delphinidae > Globicephala > Globicephala melas. The sequence continues at coordinate 156,190,464 of NC_083315.2, forward strand.
GAAGCGGTATGGAATTGGGGCAAACCTGTGGTGGCAGAGGCCGGCATGACGTTGTAATGTCCTGAGGCATGCCGTGCGTTCTCCCGGGGAAGCTGTCCCTGGATCATGGGACCCTAGCTCTGGCGGGCTACACAGGCTTCTTGGTGGCTTCAGCAGGAGCCTTAGCGTTTCATGCCCGTCTCTGGTGTCCGCGCTGTTAGCCACGGCTCGCGCCCGTCTCTGGAACTCATTTAGGCAGTGCTCTGAATCCCTTCTCCTCATGCACCCAAAAACAATGGTCTCTTGCCTCTTAGGCAGGTCCAGAGTTTTTCCCGGACTCCCTCCAGGCTAGGTGTGGCACACTATCCCCCTTCAGGCTGTGTTAGTACAGCCAACCCCAGTCCTCTCCCTGGGGTCTGACCTACGAAGCCCGAGCCTCAGATCCCAGCCCCCACCCGCCCCAAAGGGTGAGCAGACAAGCCTCGGGCTGGTGAGTGCTGGTCGGCACCGATCCTCTGTGCGGGAATCTCTCCGCTTTGCCCTCTGCACCCCTGTTGCTGCACTGTCCTCTGTGGCTCTGAAGCTTCCCCCCCCACCCCCCATCTCTGCCAGTGAAGGGGCTCCCTAGTGTGTGGAAACTTTTCTTCCTTCACAGCTCCCTCCCTGAGGTACAAGTCCTGTCCCTATTCTTTTGTCTCTGTTTTTCCTTTGCCCTATCCAGGTATGTGGGGAGTTTCTTGCTTTTGGGGAAGTCTGATGTCTTCTGCCAGCTTTCAGTAGGTGTTCTGTAGGAGTTTTTCCACATGTAGATGTAGTTTTGATGTACTTGTGGGGAGGAAGGTGATCTCCACGTCTTACTCCTCTGCCATCTTGAATGCGCCCCCCTGAATATTTATTTCTAACTTTATAATTTTATGTTCTTGTCTTAAATATGGCTCCCCAAATTTCATAGGCTTCAGACCATACATAACTCCTATTTCCTTAGCTGTTGGGGTGATATATCCACTGACTTTCAATAATGAACCAGGCGATTATAGACTGGGTTCTGGAAGGAAATATACTCCTGGCTTAGGAGGCTTTGCAAGTCATGGCAGTAGGTTATTATATATAATCCTCTGTGGAAATATTTTCCTGAAGAGGGTTATACACTGAGACACCTAGCAGTAAATCCTTGAGGAAAATAATACAACTGAAAGAGTTGCACTCTGTTTTCTTACTACATGGAAATGCATTTACCCTTTCCCAAAATAAACACCACAAAAGTCCCATCCAATCACAGCATTGACTTGGAGTCCAGGATTTTCTGAACATGTTACATCAGCTCCAGATGTGATTCTTGACTGAGAAAATTATAAACAAAAGCAAAAACCAAACAAAACAATCCCAAACCACCACCAAAAAAGATGAGTTATCAGTAACTCCGTCCTTCAGGATATTTTCATGGCGTAGGGACAGGATAATTTCAATAAATATTCCCATTTGGCAAGAGAAAAAGTGAGAGGCACACAGCTGTCACTGGCCCCTAGCAATTGTAAAATATTGCTGGATATACATTTTGAGGATGCCTATCCTGGGGGTAGGGAATATTTCTTGTGTCTTCTCTCTCTCTCTCTCTCTACCTCCCCCCTTTTTTTCCTTGTTCTGTCATTCTAAAAATTTACCAATCTTTGAACATTTCAAAGAAGGAGCTTTTGGATTAATTGATTTTCTCTATTTTTTTAAATCCATTTCTATCTCATTGATTTCCACTCATTATTTCCATACTTTGTTTAATTTGGATTTAAGTTGCTCTTATTCTAGTCTCCTGTGTTTGAAGTTTGGATTATTGGTTTTAGACCATTATCTTTTCTAATATAAACCTCTCATGCCATATGTTTTCCTATAACAACTTAGTTGCATCCCTGAAATTTCAATACACTGTTTTAATTTTCATTCAGTTCTAAGTAATTTTTAATTTCCATATGATTTCTTTTTTCCTTCTTTTATTATTATTATTAATATTTTTAGTGAAGTATAGCTGATTTACAATATTAGTTTCAGGTGTACAACAAAGTGATTCAGTATTTTTATAGATTATATGTCATTTAATGTTATTACAAAATAATGGCTCTATTTCCCTGTGCTGTACAGTATATCCTTGTTGCTTATTTATTTTATATATAGTAGTTTGTATCTCTTAATCCCCTACCCCTATCTTGCCTCTCTCCCTTCTTTCTCCCCACTGGGTACCACTAGTTTGTTCTGTATGTATGTGAGTCTGTTTCTGGTTTGTTATATACATTTGTTTGTTTTAGTTTTTAGAGTCCACATATTTGGATTACAAATACTTGGAGGTTTTCCAGATACCTTTTTGTTGTTAAATTCTAGTTCAGTTCTATTGGGCCCAGATAACCTACTCTGAATGATTTCAGTTTTCCAGTTTATTTGAGACTTGGCCCAAAATAGAGTCTTTCACGGTGACTATCCCTTGTGTATTTGAGATGAATACATATTTTACTCTTCTTGGGTTGAGTTTCTATAAATGGCAATTAGGTTAACTTGGTTCATAGTGTTGTTAAAATCATCTGTATACCTACTGATTCTTTTTTTTTTTTTGGTCTTCTTCTTTTATGAGTTATAGAAAGAGGAGTATTGATCCAGTATAATTATTTGTCTATATCTCTTTTCAGTTCTTTAAGGTTTTTTTTTCCCATATGTTTTAAACTGTTATTCAGTAGATTAAAAATGTGAGAACTTAAGATTCTTGTGGGTTTCTTTTTTTCATCATTACAAAATGTTCCTCTTTATCCCTGGTATATTACTTGTTCTAAAGTCTACTTTGTCTGATATTATTATAGCCATACCAGCTTCTTTTTATCACTGCTTGAATGGCATGTTTTTCATCCTTTTGCCTTTAAGCTATCTGTGTCTTTATATTTAAAGTGGATATTTTATATACAGCAATTTAGCTGGTTCTTGGTTTTCTTAGGCTGTTTATTGATATGGCTGGGCCTAAATCTAACACATTGCTGTATGTTTGCTATTTGTCTCACTGCTTGTTGTTCCATTTGACTTCTTTTCCTGTCTTTGATGGATTCACTGAATATTTTCTGTGCTTCCATTTTATCTCCGCTCTTGGCATTTGGGGTATTCCTCTTTGCTTTAGTTTTTAGTGATTGCTCTGGGATTTACAATATACATCTTCGACTTATTACAATGTAATCTACCTTCAAATAATATTCTGGCAGTTTATGTCCGAAATATTACAGCAGTTTACTTCTATTTTTTCCTTTTTGTCTTTGTACTACCGCTATCATATATTTTACTTCTACCCAAGTTATAAACCCTACAATTTATTATCACTACTTTTGCTTTAAACACCCAGTTATATTTTAAAGAGTTTTGAAATGAGAAAAAGTCTTTTTTATAACTATGGAGCTTTTTTTTTTTTGGTTTGTTTGACATTTTAATTGCATTGTCCATTTTTTTGTCTGTTTTGAAGAGATTCAGAACTATAGCTGCACTACCATCTTGCCCTCTATCCCCAAGTGATTTTCTAATCTATTCATATGTGCAGCCCATGTAACCTCTTAGGGGTGATGAGTTAATATGATGTACTTGTTGTTTGAAGTAATATTTCCTTTAATTTTCTCTCAAATGCTAATGTTTAAAAATGTGTGTGTGATCTGGGACAAATGACTGTTCTAAACTTAGATACCAATTTGTAAAATGGGAATCTGAAGGACAGTCTTTGTTGCCAAAGCTATTACAGAAATACCACAAACATTGCATAAATATTCAGCCTTTATTATACAATCGTATTTGGAAGTGTTGGCTAACTGCATAGGTTTTTATTTACTATAATACATGAATTCCTCACTTACCCAGAGGTCATTACTCTGGCAGCCTCTTCTACTTGGAACATTAGATAAAATAATAAAGTAAAACAAGTGGTTTCTAAACAGCTGAATTAGATGTATCAAGGTCATTAAAAATAAATTTCACGTATTTTACTAAAAGGAGAACCCCTGACTCAACATGTGCTTGCTTTCATTAAAAATATCATTTTAACCAGCTGGGCTAATTGGTTTCCTTGCCTTCAGCAGAAGGAAGAGAGAGAGAGGTAGGGGTGGTAGGGAGAGACATGAGGAAGAATCACACACCTTGTGTAGAGGAAGGTATAATAACCAACGTTCGTATATTCCTTTAGACTGCAATCTCCTTCGGTACAATTAACCGTGTCCTGTTCATCTGTGTTCTCCACACAGTCCCTGACACATGATATTCAGTAAACACTGTCTAAACAACAAACATGTGACTAAGAGGCTGAAGGGACATAGAAGAGCCACATGATGTTGAAAGAAGAATTTTAAAAAGGTAACACTTATAGGGTACTCTGCGATTAGGCAGAGTTCTTTCTACTACGCTGTACTGTGCACTGAGAACATTTCTATTTAGGGAAAATAGGAGCCAGCATGAAGCAATAGCTCACGTTGCTATCAGTGGTGTATGATTCAGAAAAGGTTACGTTGTAGAACCTCTGTGAATATTTATTGCCTTCAACAATGATTTCTATTAAAACTTTCCAGCTTCCTTCCCTCCCCCTCCCCCCAACTAAATCTCCATTTCTATCTTTGGCTCTCTACCTAACAGTTTCACCTCTTCACATTGAAAAAATTCACTTATGCAACAAATGGCTCGATACCTGATAATGTCGCTAAAATGGTATGTTTTTGTACACAGAGTAGATGTTAGAAGTAATTCTTTGCTCAACAAAATTATGGAGAAAAAAAATGCTCATAGTGATATGTACATACCCATACCTTAAATTCTAAAAAATGCTATTCACCTTTAGTAAATGTGCACACTTTGTAAAGATGGGCAGATATTTCTGCTCTTTTTATGATGATCTAGTCCTTGATATGTACGTGTATGTGTGTACATGGCCCCAGGAACCCTGCAAAAAGTTATTGCCCTTCATATGTATGTGTATGTGCGTGCATGTACGTGCCCCAGGAACTCTGCAAAAAGCTTTCATGGATTGTTATTTAATTCTCACCACACTTGAGAAAGTAGGATATCTAATCTTATACATGGGGAATTGAGACTTGCAGAGGTAAGTGTACAAAGTCCAAGTTTACAAATCCAGTAAATGACAGAGCTGGGATCTGAGTCTTTGTGGTCTGAACCCAAAACCTGCACTTTAGCATTCATGCTATACGCTTCCTCTTTCTCCCATCATCTCCAGAAATAAAGCAGTAAACAATAGCACAGTATCTGTTTTCATCACACTGAATAAAATATAGCTTTACTTTGCTGTCATTCAGTCATGACAGTGTCAGAGCTCTATTAAACTAACCCTTAGTTTGAGAAGAGAGTAGGAAAATACATATATCTCTAGGCACAGTTTATTGGTTTGATAATGGTCAGTTACTTCTCTCTCTTTCTCTCTCCCTTCCCTCTCCCTTTTCTTCTCTTGAATTTGATGGATGTGTGTAGCTAAATCAGATAATTCATGAAGCATTATCTTCTAACTTGCCCCTATACAAGGTATCCCTATCTTTTTGGCTGTTCTGAATAATTTGGATAATTTCATTGTTTTCTGATTTTCTTTTGGAAAAATTTGGTGCTCAGAATATCTTTCTATCCATCTAGATAACATGCATGAAACACACTTTTGGAACTATTTTCCTTCAAAGGGCCCAAAGAATAAAAACAAGCCATGCTGATTGTCATGGTTCTTGTAGCAACTGACAGGAAGATCCCAGTTTAATTTTCTTGGCGTCAAGATAGGAAACAAAATATGCCACCAATTTCTTTTCCTAAACAAAGCAAACCAGTATGTACACATGCCTGAGGGTCCTGGGACACAGGGATGCTTTGTATATGACTTTAATAAAAAACATGTTTTTCTTTTAAAATCTTCCATGAGCGAGGTGGGAATCAGGGAGTTGAGGAAGAGCAAAATATGGCTGCATTGGGAATAAAGAAAAATGAGGAGAGTGAGAGCGAGAGTAGCTGATGAGATAAAATGTATTTAGGCTGTCTATCAGATGTTAGAAGCCATGCCCTGCTGTTCTGAAATTGCCTTTTTATGTTGCGTTTCTCGAAGGTGAGCTCAGAGTGCAGCCTTTAGTGTTCTCTTGGGAGAGAGCAAAGCAAGAATAAATATAGTAGTCACAGCATATGCCCATGATTTCTTCCTGTTCTCAGTTTATCAAGATTATTGACATAGAGTTTTTAGACAAAAATGAGAGTAACGGTTTATTTTCTGATTATATTGCTTCTCTCTGCTTCTTCCCTCTGTTGCTTCTTGCTAGCCTGGTCTTTCTTCTCGAGGCTACGCATCTTGAGTATCATTAAGAATGTCAATATCTGCTCTCCAATCCCTGCCTTGACCTTAATAGTTATATCTGAGAAACTGTTTTCTTGCCTTCTTTGTTTGGCTGGAGCAATCCCCGTCATTCTTGGAGCTTATTAATTTTCGCCCCTCTTGATAAGGACATTTTACAGGGCAATCATGACTCAGAGTGAGGAATGGAATATAAAGTCAGAACTCTATTTTTTTAAAGCAGTTAATCAGAGGGTGAGCAATCTGAAGTTGTTCCCTGACTGAAATGTTCGCATTTGATAGCTTTTCTACTCAGCTCCATTGTCAGCTGCCTCCGGGTGCTTCAAACAGTTCGGTAATGGCAGCACCTGGGTTGTGGTAATGGTCATGGTCCTGTTTTGATGGTTTGCTTTATAGTTTTTCCCAGTCTCAAATAGCCTGAATACAGGTGCAGTCTGAGGAAGCTAAATGCTCCTTTATTATATCTAGAAACACTTGAGATCTAAATGCCTGTGAATTCCAGGTCTTAACCCTCTCACCTCCTTATGCTTGCCTTGTGGTCTTAACTAGACCCAAAAGAGCCCTTAAAATCTGTGATCTGCTTTGCTCATTGATCTGAAGAGAGGGTGACCTTGCTAGAAAACTTCTGGTCTTTTGCAAGCAGTGTAGGTACTTAGAAGAAATTGCAGGCTCTCAGCTCTACTTTTATTCTGGGATCAGGTTGGCAGGCAGATCTGTTCATTCCCCTGCCCGTGACTTGACATCAAATCCTCCACCAGGAGGACCTCAACTCCCAATGGACAGGGGGAATGAGTGATGAATGAGCCTTTTACTGGTTGTAAGAATGTACCCAGGACTTCCCTGGTGGCGCAGTGGTTAAGAACCTGCCAATGCAGGGGACACGGGTTTGAGCCCTGGTGCGGGAAGATCCCACATGCAGCAGAGCAACTAAGCCCGTGCACCACAACTACTGAGGCTGCACTCTATAGCCTGCAAGCCACAACTACTGAGCCCACGTGCCACAACTACTGAAGCCTGCACGCCTAGAGCCTGTGCTGTGCAACAAGAGAAACCACCACAATGAGAAACCCGCACAGCACAACTAGAGAAAAGACACTGTGCACAGCAACAAAGACCCAACACAGCCAAAAATAAATAAGTGAATGTATATTTAAAAAAAAAAAAAGAATGTACCCAATACAGGATTTTTCCTTTGTTTTTCTAAAGTCCTTCTGCATTTTTCAGTCTACTTCTCTGAGCTAACCCAGGCAAAGAGAAAGATGATTAAGTCTCAGAAGAGGCATGAAATAGCCTGAAGCTATAGAGGAAAAAGTTTAGGGTGGACATTTTGAAAGATGAAGAGTAAGAGCAATTAGGTAGTGGAATAGAAGCCCCATCACTGCAGAGAGCCAAGGAAAGGTTAGATAAGATATTAACATTAATGAGATAGAGCAAAGCCCTGGAGAATAAAGGAGGCTTCACTGAAAGGAGGAGGATAGGAGGAAATGATAACAGCCAGACACAAGGAATGCTTTCCTTCTTGCTTCCCACATTGCAGTTTTCACAGGACAATTTTTTTGAGACAGTAAAACCTCTAGATGGCAATCCTAGGCTACCTGTTTAAGCTATGAAGATGATTCTTCATTTATTCAACACATACATTTTTCTTGCTCCTACTACATGCCAGGCACTGAGTCAGGCTCCAAGAATACAACTAGGAAAAGACAGAAATGATACAATCTTGTAGGCAGGAAAGACAGAGCCATCAGAGTTATGGGCTAGTGACGCCCCGCGGAAGAGAGAGAAGAAAAATTGACAAATGATCCCAGAAGCTCAGAGTGCTTGGGAGAAGACTTTGCCCTCCCTAGTGGGAGGCTCTGTACTCAAACACAACTTCTTATGGGACTAGGGTCTCCACCCTCCAGCAGCCTGCTTCTACCTTCTTGCAAGGTAGCCAGGTGCTGGCGGCTGGTACCCTGACAATTCTTTGCAGGGCTGATACTCTCTCCCTGTTTTCCCACTGATAAGGTTGCTTTCCTGCTTGTACCATAAGAAGGTGGAAGAGCAGGAGGGCAGCGTCCCGTATCCCTCCCAGGACAGAAACCTTCTGTGTCCACAAGCTTCTCCCTTGCCCCACAGGCTCTCTGAGGGATGAGAGAATGTGGGACAGTAGACTTCCCTTGGATGAGCCCCGGTTTGCAAGTTTCCCCGATAGATAGAGTCCACCCCTTAACTCCTGCTACGTGATTTGTAATTTGCCCCTCCTCCCTTTGCTGCAGCTCCACAGCCACTAAGTTATGTTTGATCAGCAGATACGTGTTGTGGCCAGCGCATGTTATAGAAGAAAGTGAGTTGAATGTCTTTACGTTGGGCATATGCTGCTGTGCTCTCAGACCCCCACTGGCTCACTCATCTGTGTTACTGCCTGGCCTCTGTTTGCACTTGAAATTGCCTTACTTGTTAGTGCAAGTGTGACGTGTTACATTAGGGGTTGCGCGAGGGACCGTGGGAGCCTGTAAGACGGGGGGCTAATCTGTGGGGCTTCAGAGGAAATGGCATTGAGGCTAAGACCTGAAGGATGCGAAGGAGTTAACTAGGTGAAGAGATGGATGGAGAGGGGATGGGCACAGAGGTGAAAGTGTGTCAGGTAGAGGGGCCCTTGGAAAAGGCCCCAGAACAGGAGGACTTGGTGTCTTATAGGAATGCAAAATTCAGCATGTCTGGAGTGACATGCCCAGAGCAACTGCAGTTTGAAGAATTTTTCTTGGTTTGGTGATGAATTGCTCCAAAGTCTGTTTTTTGTTTTTTTGTTTTTTTTTTTTGTGGTATGCGGGCCTCTCACTGTGTGGCCTCTCCTATTGCGGAGCACAGGCTCCGGACGCGCAGGCTCAGCGGCCATGGCTCACGGGCCCAGCCGCTCTGCGGCACGTGGGATCTTTCCGGACCGGGGCACGAACCCTTGTCCCCTGCATCGGCAGGTGGACTCTCAACCACTGCGCCACCAGGGAAGCCCGCTCCAAAGTCTTTTACACTTTCTTTCCTGCTTCCCCTTGTGGCCAACATTTAGGGGATCTCAGACTGGAGTTAAGGGTAGAATCTGTATATAGCCTCAGAATAGAATGGAGCTGATGGAGAGAAAATCTGTGTTTCTTCTCCATTTTTCCTTTTTTAAGGCCATTCTCCTCTCTACATTAGAGATCCATTTAAAAACTGCTAAATAACTTCAAAAAAAAATCCATGAGCTGCTGTGTAATTTCCCTTTTATCTTCTTTATATATTTTCCTCTTTAATCCCTCCTTGCCTTTCTTTTTTCTTTTTCTTTCTTAAGAAGGACTTAGGTATAAAAATGAGCAAAATAACTCATTGCACTTAATTTTATCTTCAGTGGTTTGGGAGTCTGAGGTACAGCTTGGTCCCTAAGCTGAAACTCTAATACCTATCATTGGAAAATAAGACCTGTAAGGACAAATACGATTGAAAAATAAGAGACTCAATTCTCCCTGTTGAAATAAGGGAAGACCTTTCCCTCCTGTCCCTTCTTGTCAGAACATTTACCCTTAAAAAACTTGTAAATGTAAGTAAGTACTTTCTCTGTCTCTTTGAAATGCATCTTTTTAGAAACAGAATAAGCCTTTTTGTCAGCTTTATGACACAGGAACATCTTTTCCCAAGGACCTGGGAGCCTTCTCTTTGAAACAGAAACATCAAAGGAGATGGTACCCTACCTCCCAGTTTCTCTGGGGGGATCGCGGACTAACTTCAGTGGGTACCTTGTTCCAAATTGTAAAACTACTTCTTGTCATAAACATCCCTCTCTCCTCCCTTTTGGATAAAGTCACCTAGTTAACAGAGATGGTCACCCCAATTACTGGGTAAAGTTAGGATGAATTATGTGTGACAAATGGTGCTGTCCAGTCTTCTTACTTGAGGAGTAGTTATGGTTTATCTTGCAAATATGCTTTCTTTCTGTCTTTGCAGACTCTTAGTAGATTGCCTGTGATGTGCATCACACTCTGGTTTAATGCTTTTTCAATAAAAAAAGTGATTTTATTCTCTGCTACCTTTGTAGAGAGGATTTCTAGGTTGGGAGAAGAGGTGTTGGGTTATTTTTTTGTTTGTTTTTTAACTTACATTTCCCCATCAGATCTTAAAGAGGGTAACCGTGCATTTCAGGAGAACCCAGTACTTCAAGAAGTGGAAACTGTAATTCTCTAGTTCTCAGCTGCTGTGCCTGATACAGGTCCTCTTTGGCAGATGGGATGCCAGCCCTTTCAAAATGTTCCCAGGTGGACCAAGCAGTGTTTGCTTTCAGAAGTTCTCAGCAAGGCTTTCATATTAAATTCATAAAAGTTATCAGCCAACTTCCAACAATTGTTTAATAAAAAGCAATTAGCCAGCCAAAAATATAATGGCTTTTATGTCAAAATGTACTGGAGACAGCTGCTAAGCGGGTCACTGGCAGCCCCTGGGCCATATGCCATGGGTTCCAGGCATATGCACAGCCAGTCACAACAGCACAGAGCATATTGGGAGTAATAAACCCATCCCCGCCCCTCCCTCCCTCTCCCGCCAGCCCAGTCTCCCTACTCCAGAGAAACTGACAGAAGGAAACTCTCTGGAGTCAATTGCTGCAGTCAAGATTCACAAAACTCATTTGTTAGGCAAGGATCTAATCTGGCAGTAGACACAGAAAGCCCTAGTTCCCTAGCCTGGTTTGGATAAAATCCATGCGTTGCAGAAAAACGATTAAAAAAAAAAAACCGCCTCCACAAAACAACTAATTCAACAGTGCTCATCAAGAAAATTGAACTCAGCTTATAGACTTTTCTTTTGTCTGTTTATTTCTTCCAATCTAATATTGATAGTGAAAAAGTTTCTAGAGTTCCCTGTTCCTTGCAAAGGTCATTTTATTCTCCCCAGTGTTCTTTGACGCAGCCATGTTTATTGTCCTGCATTGCTCCTCAGGAGAGGTTCCAGTGACTGAGATAATGGTGATGGCCCCATATGTTTTTCGTTGTCATTAGAAATACAAATCCAGATAGGTGCTTATTTTAATCATGGGTGGGGGGTGGAAAAAGGAGAAAAAGGAAACTCTCCTGAAATTTTTCACCAGCAAGTAAGGCCATTTTTTCATCAAAAGCATGTTTATTTTGAGAACAAAGCTCAGGCAAATCACCTTTTGTTTATAGAGAGCTTTCCCATCCCAAAGGATGCCATGGTTTGTAAACACTCTGCAGCTGTTTTTAGAGCATTCACATTGCCTATCTCCTTAAGGACAGATCCTCGAGGCTACTCTATATCCATACTTTCTGGCCATTTCTGGCCTTATTCTATAGCTAAGAAAATGTGTAATGTCTTTAAGGATAATGGGAATTTTTTCCCCCTAAACAATAAATAGCATAGTGTGGACAATAGAGTTCCAGCATAATCCTTGGAATTACTCTAGGGATCTCCAGAGAGTCTCCAAACTTCAATTCATTCTTCTTCTTTTTTTAAAAAAAATTTATTTATTTATTTTTGGCTGCATTGGGTCTTCGTTGCTATGTGAGGGCTTTCTCTAGTTGCAGCGAGCAGGGGCTACTCTGTTGCAGTACGCGGGCTTCTCATGGCGGTGGCTTCTCTTGTTGGGGAGCACGGGCTCTAGATGCGTGGGCTTCACTAGTTGTGGCACGCGGGCTCAGTAGTTGTGGTGCATGGGCTCTAGAGCGCAGGCTCAGTAGTTGTGGCACACGGGCTCAGTTGCTTTGCAGCATGTGGGATCTTCCTGAACCAGGGCTCAAACCTGTGTCCCCTGCATTGGTAGGCGGACTCTTAACCACTGCACCACCAGGGAAGCCCCCAATTCATTCTTCAATCCTCTCTCTTCCCCCAAGAAAATTTTTAGCAGAGCTGCAATGAGTAGTGTGTTGGGAGGGTCTCCCAAGAACACCCCCCCCCCGTTTCAATAATTTGCTGGGAGGACTCACAGGACTCAGCACAGAGTGGACATAGCTAAGATTTATTACAGTGAAAAGCTACAAAACAAAATGAGCAAAGGGAAAAAGCATGTGGAGTGAAGTCTGGAGGAAACCAGGCTCAAGCCTCTCCCAGTAGAGAGATATAGGACGCTCTTCTTCCGGCCAGCCACGATTTGTGGCAACATATGTGAAATGTTACCTACCCGAGAAGCTTATTGGAGACTTACTATCCAAGTTTTTAAATTGAGGACTGATCACGTTAAAATTCCAGACTCCCAGAATAAAAGCAGGTGTTCAGAATAAACGATATTGTTTGTGCAAACACAGTGAGCCATTCTTATCAGTTCTGGAAATAGTGGGAAAACTCCCCAAATCCCAGTTCCTAAGTGTCAGCCAAGGGCCAAACTTGCAGCAGGCCTTTCCAAAGAGAGCAGTCTCACATCCATCCAATCAGTTATGTTAACTCTTCTCTGCACAAGTAGCATTATGGACTGATCATTCCAACCTCTCTTCTTTCCTGCCTCATCTTCTGCAGGGAGTTGGAGGGGAGGTATGAGGCGCTTTGTTGGTGTCCCTGGGAAGGGGGTAGAAGTGGGGCAGAAAGGTTGGTGAGAAGTAAAAGTCAAGACTTGGACTCTCAAGGTAGGTCCAGGGTAGTGAGGATTCTGAGAGGTCGTTTGGTGAAACTTAAAAAGCAGGAATTTTATTATAGAACTGGGCTGAGTTAGGTTCAAATCCTGCTTGATATTTCTATAGAACTCAAAGAAGAAATGTCCAACCTTTCTTGTCTCTGCTCGTACAGATTATCCACAAGACTATCTGTAGTTTGGTAGGAAGTAAGATAATGCATTTCGGGGGAAATATCATAGAGGAGACCTATAGGGCTGCCAATTAGGAAGCGAGTCAAAAACAAAATTAATAGTTTGGAATGTAGATCCAATGTTCTAACTTTGGGTTGAGATTCTCATTCCATTTAAAAATTTTTTTATAATTATGTCTGAGCACTTAATGTAAATATGCCTGAGCATGCTAAGGGTAATACGAGGATGTTAATGATGTGGTCTGTGCTCTCAGGATGCTTACAGTCTAATGTGGATCTAATGGGACACAAGAGAGATTCTAAACAAGGCAACAGATGAATTCATGAAATTACAGATATTTTAACTCTAGAATTACAAGGGATAGAGCAAAGTGAGCTATAGAGAGGCTATTTGCCACGCGCAACAGCTTCTTCTAGTAACTTACTGTTAATGTATCACCTATGAATTTAACTCCTCTTGTTAGACTTGTTTTTCATATCTTTGTTATAGTTTCAGATTATGTCATCTCCTGAGTCAACAAATTAAACAAACTCGTACTCTTGGGTAAGGAGCATCTTAATTTACTTGTCTGATGTGTTCATCCAAATAGCACTGAGTTTGATTTTCTACCCTCTATTTCTCTAGCCTGAGGGATTCTTATCTTCCTTACCTATCTATAGATAAAGTCACCTTTCTCCTTAACTGTTTCTAGGCTTTATTCAAGTCCATAATTGTTCATTAAGCATGAAAACCGGAACAGCAAACATGTTCTCAATTCAGGCTTGCTGTGGCTTTGCATAATGCTTTGTTAGTTTCATGAAGGAGTCTCACACTTGACCTTTGTTTTCAAGACCGCCAAACTTGTCTCTCAAGCACCTGGCCAGTTGTCCTGGTTTTCAGGTCTCTACTACAATCCCTGGCCTCACATTCAAATACACAGATCTATACAACTAGAGATTTGTGTACTCATCACAAAAGACTTGTGATTGATCTGCTCTGTATTTTACAATCATTTTAAAATAGAGGCCAGATCACACTATGATTAAGGGTATCTATTCTTTAGTCACAAGTGCCTTGTTCTAATCTCAGCCCAGATACTTAGCAGCTGTGAGACTTTGGGCAATTTACTTAATCCCTGTTTTCAATTTCCTCACCTATGAGGTGAGGAATAAAATGTTAGTACCACTCTTAGAATTAAATAAGAATATTTTTGACATGCTTCAAGCAATGTCTGACACTATGTTATGTTTGAAAAATACAGAAGTTAGAAAAACTGCCTTATTCCATATTACAATGTCTCTTAGATTCCTTCCTTTTATTACAAATAATTGCTCTGAGTTGTGTCTTCCTTGATAAACCTTTTACTAGTTAAGGAGACTAACTGTTATAGATATCCAGTCTTCTTACACATTCACATTTTTAGTCTATAACCTAGTTTCCTATGTCAGAAATCTGATTTACGCTAAAGCAGAACGAGAAATGAGAACTTCTATTGGAAGAAGACTGTTATGATTAACAGGAGAGAGAATACCAAGAGTTTCCTTTTTCTTCTGGTTAAAAATGTGCTTACAAATCCCTTATCCTGACAAATTCTACAATGTCTCTTTCACTTTTCTATTTACACTAACATTTTGAATTCGGTCTTTCCACCAAATGAGGCAATCGAGGCAGAAACATTAGTTTGAGTGGATGCATAGATCAGTGTTGCTCTAAGAAAAAAAAATACTGATGTGTGATCAGGTAGAGAGCATAACATACAAAAAAAATAGAGAGAGAGAAACTCTTGAAATGAGAAAACAAAAACAGAGTGCCCAACACACAGTAGGCACTAAGCAAATGCTAACTTCTTTCTCTCACTTTGCTTGGCTTCCAGGAGCAATTTCTTCCCTCAATATTTATATTGACCTTTCTTTCCCTTTAGTTAGGAAAGCACAAGGTTTTTAGTCTTCTTTTAAAGGCTCATACTATAAACTGTGTGATGTTTAGCTTCTGCAGAGGTGTGAAGAAGTAGTCCTGCTGTAAAAAGTGGAGTAAGGTTTTTTTTTCTTGGGTGGAAGCCGAGAAAATGTTAGACAAGCCAAGGTGAAGACTTTTCCCGACTCATGATAGCATGGATACATGTGTGTATGTTTAGGGGTGTGAATGTGTGTGTCCAGGTTCTGGAACCATTTTGGCAAGGAGAAGAAAGGAATTAATCCAAAGTATGAGATAGCAAAATGGTTTGACCCACCTCTCACAACCCAGTGTATGGTTTTCCTCCTTTGCATTCTGTGTAGGCTGGAGTTAGCCATCCTTTAAAATTCCCATCTTGGAAGTACACAATCCAATTAAAATAACATTTTGTGAGCTGAGCAGACAGATCATGACCACTCACCTGGTCAAACCAGAGACCAAGACTTAATTACTTGAGTCTCACAGAATTTTAAGAACTTGGGAACAGAATAGCGGCTCCTATCCATTGAAGTTTAGTGCAGTCGGGGGTCCCCATAAGGTTAAAGGTTTGTGGTTGGACAGACTTCCTGTTTAAAAATGCTCCTCCTGGGCTTCCCTGGTGGCGCAGTGGTTGAGAGTCCGCCTGCCGATGCAGGGGACATGGGTTCGTGCCCTGGTCCGGGAAGATCCCACATGCCGCGGAGCGGCTGGGCCCGTGAGCCATGGCCACTGAGCCTGCGTGTCTGGAGCCTGTGCTCTGCAACGGGAGAGGCCACAACAGTGAGAGGCCCACGTACCGCAAAAAAAAAAAAAAAAAATTAAAAATGCTCCTTTCTTTCAGTTACATGCATGGCTTTAAACAGGAATATGCTTTAAAAAGCTTCAACGGCAAATGTTCAAAATATAAACCCCTTGTTCATGATAGATTTTTAAAGGTAGTGAGATGTGTAAAGGTAGAGCCCTGAAGATAACTATAGATCAAAAGTAGATATTTTGCTTCCTTTTCAACCCATTCTAGAAAAAGCTTTTTTCAAACCCAAATGCTGCGAACTGGACTCTCCTGATAGGGACACAAATGAGTGGACTTCTTCCTAATGAGGAAAGGTGGGGGCTTTTGAAAAGTTGGTGTCAGCCCTGCTGCAAGCCCACATGTTTCACAGGAAAGACCACGGGCAGAAAGGATGGCAGCAGCTGCAGCCACTGCGAGGCCTCCAGTTGGCTTGTTATATGATCCTCACCAGCTTCCCTGGGAAGAGGAAAAACAAATTTTTCTCAGATGGCTCAGATTGTCTTCCATACTCACCAGCAGGGGTTTCTGACAACTTTGTTCTCTCAGGTTTTAGGGATTTAAAGAGAAACAAAATATCACACTTCTAACTGATGCAGGAAGAAACCAAAGTCTACCTCATTAGTGAATGGAAAACAGTGGCCCCTTTGGGCCAGGTCAGGAGGTCAATGTGTATATGGCTGAAAGACCCTATTTGTTAACCAAATACCCATTACATGGGTCAGGTCGAAGGCTAGCCTGATGAGTAGGCAACTCCTCATATGGTTTCATTTCAGGGACTGAAATACCACTCCCTTGATCCTCCAAATGGGAAATATGGCTCCTACCTGCCCACTGATGCCTGAAACGTCTTTTATAGGAAAAATGCCTTTCATTTAGAAGTCAGTAATAAGGTTCATAATGAAAGGACCTTAGGTGTGACTTAAGAACATACTGAGGTGTGAATGACTGGAGTCTGGATTCTCTCGAGAGTAAGTTTAATGGTTCAGGGAAGAAAGAGCCTCTGGCTTGAATGGGAAAGAAGAGATATAAACAAGGAGAAGGGAGCAGAAAGGGAAGACGGGAGAGCAGCCAGCCAACTTTGTCCGTTTGTTGTTGTTCACTTTCAAAATCAGATGGAAAGCACTTACAGTGTCTGGCACGTAACATGCTCTTAATATTAATTATTCTTATTTATGGTTATGGCAGGTTCAGGACTGAACCTCCCTGCTCTGAAGCTATAGTGCCTTGCACATAAAATCAATTGAAAATTATTCCTGTTCCATTTTCTCTATCCTCTCCCTATCCTAACATTTTCTCTTTGCGTTACTCCTTAGTCTTTTGTTTAAGGGAAGCATCTAAAGGAGTCTTCATAGGCTTTATATCAAGAATGGGGAGGGATACAATTAGAAGCACATCTAAGCTAACTGTTGGCATTCAACCGCATGCCACATGTCTGTGTCACATTTGTGTATCTTATCTTTCCTAATGTCATTAAAGAATCCTTGATTAATACCTGTCTGGTTATGGAACCCTGTGACTGTAATCATCCATTCAAATGGCTCACCTCCAGGCACATCGCCTCCACACAGCCTTCCCTGATTACTCCAGCTCACAGCGAGTTCTTCATGAACTACTCGAATGGCACTAGTTACCCTTACCTCTCATTTGGCGTTCTATATACTTTGCCTCCTAAATAAAAAACTTTTATTTTCATCTAGTTTTATTATTAACATATACATGGCTATTCAGCATTTAATATGTATGTCTGTTTTTATCTCTCCCGTTAGACCATAAACTTCTTGTTAAGGTCCGGGTGGTGGGTAGCCTCTGAGATGACGTGCAATGATCCTCCTATCCAGGTATTCATGCCCTTGGGTAATCCCTTCCCCCCAGCTGTCTGATGGACCTGGTCACTTTATTTTAATGAATAGAATAAGGCAAAAGTGTTAGGATGTCACTTCCAAGATTGGGCTACAGCAAGTCCATGACTCCTGTCCTGGTAGCACTCTGGCTCCCTCTTGCTTGCTTGATGTGGTGGAAGCCAGTTGCCATGTTGTGAGCTACCCTGTGGCAGGGAGCTGAGGAAAGCCTCTGACTAACAGCCGGAAAGAAACTGAGGCCCTCAGCCTCCCAGTTTATGGGGAATTGAATCTTGACAACAACCACGTGAGTGAGCTAGTAAGTGGCTTTTCCGTCAGTCAAGCCTTTGCATGAGAATGCAGCCCTGGTAGACACCTTAACTGCAATCTTGTGAGAGTCCTCGAGGCAGAAGCACCCAGGGAAGCCATGCTTGGATTTCTGATGAACAGAAACTGTGAGATAATAAATGTTTGCTGTTTTATGCTGCTGATTTTGGGATTAATTTGTTATGCAGCAGTAGATGATTAATACAATCCATGTTTTGTAGTCCACTTATGCAGTAATCCCATAAGTCTGGAACAAACAAATACCTGGAATATTGGAGAAACCTGCTTTTAGTTACCTGGAGAACATCTATTTTCTTCCCCTATCAGGTAGAGAGTGTGAGAGATGGAACCTATGACTTGGTCCCGAACGACTGGATAATTGCGCTCTTGGTGTATGAGGCCATGTCAATTAACAGGAGAAATTTATGAATAGTGACCAGATCAGGCTGACCTTTCAAGGGCTGAGTGACACTGTGCCTCGATGTGAGACAGTCCTGAAGGTGCATCTCCACTCCAGAGCTCCTCATAGGATTGCCTGAGACCTCAAAGACAAATGCATTTCAGGCTGGCTTTTTCCTCTGCCAAATTCTACCTTCTTCACTTTCTCACGGTGTATCTCCCAATAGTACTTCCAGTAAACCCTTTGCACACAACTCCTCCTCTCATTCTAAGACAATCAAGACAAGGGGGTAGCAACTAGTGAGCTTTACCATTCACTGCCATGCACGGAAGTGTAGACCCATTGTCAGGTGTTGTTCAAGGGAAGATGGAAATGCAAGTGTGTAAGTGCAGTATTCCAATCTTTCTATATTGACAAATAATTCAAATCCAAGAAAAAAACACCTCTGAAACAAAACATATCTGTGGGCCAGATTCAGTTAATGGACCATGGGTTTGAGTCATCTAAGCCCTGCATCTGAAGTTGGATATTTTAAATTTTGTTTCTTTGTTAATATTGGTTCACCATTAGCTTAAAAGAAGAATTGGACATTTTGTGCATGAGTGGGAGAGGGGAGAGTGGGGGAAGCTTAGTTTTCTTTGACCTCAGTACCATGTAACTAAGTACTTAACGTGATTTCCCCTTTCCTTTTCCCATCCTCCCTCCCTTCAAGATGTGCTGAAGAAGTAGATTTCTAGTGGATTTCATGGGTATTAGGGGTAGAGATTCCCCTCTCCCATCATGTTTTTGATACTCTTCCTAAAGGTGTCAGATACTAAGGGTGAGCAAACACCCTATTTACATGTGTTATCCCAGTGTAATTATTAATATTCTCCCCTTTTCTCTCCCCGACATGTCCCAGTGTAGATAATGAATTTTGTCTCTTCGATGGGGGAATGATACCTCTCTGTGTATGTTTTTTTTTTCTTCTATGAATAACACCTTTGGACTTTCAGGATAATTAAGATATACTGCCTTCTAAAGAATGAAATTCATTAAAAGTAACACTTTTCTCTTTCAAGTTGAAATCATCCCCAATGTCCCAGTGCAGCAATTTGACCCAATACTACTTTTCAGTGGAATAGTTTTCACACTCACTTCACAGTTTAAACCAATTTGATTTCACTACCAATTTGCCTTATTTTAACTTGGATATGCTGAAGTAGTCCAGACTGCTTCCAAACACGTACTGCCTCATTAGCTGATGGCTGTAGTCTAATGACTTTCAGAGCAAATGAGAGCTTCCAGGGTGGCGGACACCAGTGGAAACAGCTCTTTGCAAACTAAAGGAGAGGAAGTCAGAATTGGATTTAATTCTACCCTTTGTTAGCTTCGGAGTAATTAGCATTTATTTAAATGAAATTGTAATTATTTTCAGTGGTGCTGACTGATGGGAAATCCCTGGGTAAATAGACTGAAGTCATCACACTATCCGTCACATAGTTGAGTAGGTACATAACAAGGGGAGCATTTTCTGTTAGAGTTCAGTGTAATGTTATAAGTTCAGCCATAAAGATAGATGTGGATGTAAATCTTATTTGTATGTGTGTATAGGTACACATACATCCCCCATATGTGTATGCATGTGCCCCCATATATACATATATACACATATGTATATGCACATACATTAAAATATATATATGCTTTAAAATATGACTTCTTTCCCTTTCCCTTATGTATAGATTAGGTTCTTTGATTACAGTGAGAGTCTGAGGCTCACCCTGTCTATCTCAGGGACAAATGTGAGAATAAGAGACATGGGAAAAAAAGGAACCAAGGTATAAATCCGTGCTATGCTATACTCTAAAAGTAATTCAGGATCTAGGTGGTTACTCTTAGTTGTCTATCTAGTCTTCATTCCCATTCCACCATTCTTCTTTATTTTAAAAGCTTCATTCTTTTTTTTCTAGGAAAGGTGGACTACTTCCCAGCCTCAGAATGAATCATATTTTGTCTAAAGCAGGCAGCATAATCCAATTCCCTTTGCTAGTGGTTGCTCTAAGGGCAAGCATGAGAACAGGATCTAGGCAGTGAGGCATGGAAGAAAATCTGTTGTGGTAATTTGAGAAAGATTTTGCTCTCTGGTAAGACGAGAGGTGGTGATGAGGCTGGTTCAGTTTCTCTGCTGTGAAGTGGTGTGCATAGATTTTGTGATTGGTGCTATGGCAGCCCTCTTGAAGGCTGAAAGCGTAGAGATGAAAAACCAATATGCTGAGGAGGATCTGCAGAAGGATAGAAAGGAATCTAGGTTTTCTTTTTTTTTTTTTTTTTTTTTTTTGCGGTACGTGAGCCTCTCCCTTTTGTGGCCTCTCCCGTCGCGGAGCACAGGCTCCGGACGCGCAGGCTCAGCGGCCATGGCTCACGGGCCCAGCCACTCCACAGCATGTGGGATCTTCCCGGACCGGGGCACGAACCCATGTCCCCTGCATCGACAGGCGGACTCTCAACCACTGCGCCACCAGGGAAGCCTGGAATCTAGGTTTTTGATAATGTTCCTAAACAGTTTCTCCACATCTAGACCACCTATCTCCAGACTTCTTGTCATGTGAGACAGTGAAAAGTCTTTATTGCCTAAGACACTCTTGGTTTGGAATCTATCAAAACATCTCTGAAAATGTCCAAGGAAGCTCTAGGGACCAGGTTATTTTTGCCTGCTCAGTACCAGAATTTTCTGGATATTTATTTTCATATGTTTAGGATGACTTGAATCAGAATCGGGAGCTTTCTGAGCATCAGTGTTTCAAAGTCTTAACTATTCAGATCAAATTCCATCCCTGTTATGCTTCAAGACTGAGCAACGGTACAGCTCTTCATTTGACATACTGCAGGTTTATCAGTTAGATATGTCAAGTGACAACATGAAAATATTTAGCTTTGGTACATTTTGCCTTCACACTTCCCTTTGCTGATTGATTATTCATGCAATTAATAAATATTTATTGAGCACTTGACATGTGTTAGGTTTGGGAATTTAGTGGGGAGATACAGAAATGCTCTCTGCCTTCTTAGAATTTACACTCTAGTAAGGTTATACAATTTCCATATTCATCTGGCCTTTTGATGCAAAATTCTAGGGATCCCCAGATGTTGTGCTGCAAGAACAGGATATGGAAACCTCCCAGAATAAATGCCTATCTCTTTAAAGAAGATGAAGATGGTAACAGGTAACTCTTTTTGTATTCTTTTTCTTTCTCCTTTTTTTTTTTTTTTGCTATGATATTGAAAGATGTTGAGATAATGGTGAAATATTGCATTGAGATTTTCTTGTTATTACTAGAGCCATATTCGAAATATCTAGTCTGGAACCAGGATATTGTACCCTTTGTAGATTACTAATCTGGATTTTTCAGGGACTATATATATATATATATATATATATATATATATATATATATATATATATATATATATATTCAACTCCCATCATAATATTTTCAAGTAATCCAGGTCATGCATACCAAAGTGGGTGATGGTAAGTCATAACAAGGGTCTCCCAGCTTTTAACTTAGTATTGAATCAACTGCAAATCCTAGGATTCCAGGACGTTCATTTGGAATAAAGGGGAAGTAGCTGTGCCTTGAGTGGCTTCTCCATGTTCACGTGTGTAAGGACAATAATTTGAGAGTTTTTGCCAACAACTCTAGACCAGTAATCACCTTAGGTCTGTGTGGATTTTCTGGATGGGGGAATCATTACTTCTTGTCCTAAAGCAGCCTCTCTTTATCATGAAGTGAATGCATTGAGCTAGTGAGCAAGTGAGTTGTTGCTTTTTGCTTATTTGTCTCCTTCATATCTTAGGCCCCCGGGGGCTGTTCAACTACTCAGAATTAATATTTACGGAGAGCTCTGGGTCAGATAAGGATGGATCTCTATTTGGTGGCTTTCTGTGGTGGTTTTGGTGTTCTATGGTACAAAAAAATATACTCCCTTATAGGTATATTTATGGAAAGTAAGTTGATAGTGTTTTCTTTGATTCCTCCTTTGCTTTTCCACATAGTCTCCTTTTATTGTTCTTTGGTTGAAATTCTAATGAAGGTTATCTTCAGAATCCCCTTTAGCAAAATTTCCTTATTAAATAAAGCTTTATTTTCTAGGCCAGTTCTCTGCCTTTCTGATGCCAACCCAGAATAGTGATTGTCCTTACCTGTTCCCCAACCCCCTTTAAGTGTCTAAATTAAGCCTCTTAGTCTCCTTCTTCCATCACTGCCAGGTTTTCTAATCTGCTTTTCAAAGGTGGTGCCTGGAATTGGTAACCATAACCTTGACCCAGTACTTACTTTAAGAATCAAGTTATATTCTGGATCTTGGCCTAGCACAATGGTTGGAGGCATGTAAGTCAGCCTGTATTATTATTAGTTTTTCAACTTTCCCAGGGAAACATTTTTATTTACTTGTGGTCCTGTGTTTCAAAGAAATTTGCTTCATTAAAAAAATGTATCACTTAGAGGTAGTGGGGCAGAAAATAGATTAGTCCTGTGATGAATTGTTTACCACAGTGTAGTTATAAAAACCCTTAAGGTACCCTGAGAAAACCATAATTCAGAAAGCATCATGTACCCCAAAGTTCATTGCAGCACTATTTACAATAGCCAGGCCATGGAAGCAACCTAAGTGTCCACTGACAGGTGAATGGATAAAGAAGATGTGGCACATATATACAGTGGAATATTACTCAGCCATAGAAAGAAACGAAATTGAGTTATTTGTAGTGAGGTAGATGGACCTAGAGTCTGTCATACAGAGTGAAGTAAGTCAGAAAGTGAAAAACAAATGCTGTATGCTAACACATATATATGGAATCCAAGAAAAAAAAAAAAAGGTCATGAAGAACCTAGGGGTAAGACGGGAATAAAGACACAGACCTACTAGAGAATGGACTTGAGGACACGGGGAGTGGGAAGGGTAAGCTGGGACGAAGTGAGAGAGTGGCATGGACATATATACACTACCAAATGTAAAATAGATAGCTAGTGGGAAGCATCCGCCTAGCACAGGGAGATCAGCTTGGTGCTTTGTCACCACCTGGAGGGGTGGGATAGGGAGGTTGGGAGGGAGATGCAAGATGGAGGGGATATGGGGATATATGTATACATATAGCTGATTCACTTTGCTTTACAGCAGAAACTAACAAAACATTGTAAAACAATTATTCTCCAATAAAGATGTTAAAAAAAAACCCTTAAGGTGAATTTGAAACAGATAACCAAGCGGCAGTCTGCATCGCTGTCAGCTGTGTCTAGGAACTAGATCCACAGATGGTGAATGGTGAAAAATATTTTACATCATTAAAGTCTGCGTTTTCATTTCTAAAATATATACCTTTAGTACAAAGCACAATTATATCTATACATGAAGTATGAACATTTTGCTGGACTTTTTGTAGATTTGATCAACTGGATATTTACATTCCATTCTGTATTAATTATATTAATTAAGTAATTATTCAACTTTTGGCTTGGTATTAATTTGACACTTGGACTTAAAATAACAAGGACTGGTGGCCTACTTGTGGCTTTAAGGAGTAGAAGCCAACTGGAGCAAAAGTACAGACTTATTAATTTTAAAATATGCATGTTTCTGTCCCTTAGGCAGACCTGAGTCCTCAGACTAAGCACTCCCCCCTCCTCTCCTTCCCCTGTCTCCCTCCCTCTGTCTCTCTCCAGTTCTACACAAACAATTCTTGGTGGATGGGGTGTGGAGGAGTGGAGAAGCAGTATTAAATGTTTTGATTTCATGGACCTTTAAGCTCTTGTTGGCAACAGAGTTAGATTAAACAGGAATAATATTGTCTAAAACAAACTTATGTAAGCAGAATGCATTGACAAGAAGCTGAAAGAAAAACCTGAGTAACATAAGAACAGGTCTGTAAGGAATATTACTTCTTTATTCTTCTGTAATATGACTTAATGTTTTTTCAAACCCTCCTTCAGCTGGGTTCTCCATCAGGTGCAAGTTTAGGAGGATTATGTGCTGCTGTGGCCTTGTTTGTCTTGAGGAGAGGGTGGCTTATAGATTCCTGTACACAGGAATCTGCTTAGACATACATTGCCAGGTTTGACCTTTGATTGTTGGTCAACTTAAGAAGCTGTGGAGATGCTCTTGATCTGGTAGGCAAGGCCCCTCACTGTTACCAGCTTTCTGCTCTGTGCCATGCTTGGTGTCTGTAATTATTCTGCTACCTCTGAGACCAGCTGGTGCATGAGGTGATCTAAGACAGTATCCCCATACTCACTTGACCACCCCCCTCCACCCCAGGGGACTCTTGTTGAATGTAAACAGCTGTGCCAGGGAAGGGGGGCCTGGGATCCTCTTTATGGAATCCCTGCTTTTCTTTTTCTGTCTCTTCCCCCGTGGCTCTCATTTCCTTTAGCCAGGGATAGAGAAGTTCCTCTTTGGACTAAAAGCCATAATGACATGGTAGGGGAGAGGGCTTGTTAACCTGGCTCTCTAGCCAGTCTTTTCTTCTCCCACATCCGTCTCTGGGCTTTGGCTATCTGACACAAGATGAAGGAGGTGGGTGCTGACGTAAAACTCTATGAAAAAAGTATTCTCTTTTATAAATCATTTCTTTGTTCTAATTTGTATTTATCCTTTGTTTCATTTTTCATTGCTTAGACAAGCCTAGAGCTTGCCTATCTTGTCTACCTTCCCCCTCTTCTGATTCCCCCCACGTCAAAAACCCCATAGCTGAGTCATGACTGTCATTGGGCACCAGACCTCAGTAAACAGTTTTTCTTCCCTACAGCTACCTGCCATTGGCTATCAAGGTATCTTGAGGGCTACTTGCTGTTGGACGTGAGTGATTTGTCCTTTCTCCTTACCGAGCAAGCTCCTGGAGGG
Source organism: Globicephala melas (assembly GCF_963455315.2). Lineage (NCBI taxonomy): Eukaryota > Metazoa > Chordata > Mammalia > Artiodactyla > Delphinidae > Globicephala > Globicephala melas. Next base: position 156,215,679 of record NC_083315.2, read on the forward strand.
CTCACAGAATCCCTCTTCCTAAAATATGAAATGGATTCATTATGGCCTGGATGTTGCATGTAGTGGTAGCCAGGCTGGTAGTCTGGTCTTATAACTTCTTCCTCATCTACACCATGCTCCATGGACTCATGAAACATTAGAGCTAGAACAGTTAAGTGCATATGTTCTTAACAAGCTACAGAACATCATCTCATAAAGATATTTTGTGCTTCTTTCCCATCAATCCCTACCCCTTCTTCCAAAGACAACCAGTGTTCTGATTTCTTTAATCATAGATTAGTTTTGTCTGTAGACTTAATTAGAATATGTGTCTGGCTTCTTTCTCTCCAAAAGAAAGTTCATCCATGTTGTATGTATCAGTAAATCATTGCTTTCCTTTGCTGAGTAGTATTCCATGTGTGACTAAACCACAATTTGTCAATTCTTCGTTTGAGGGACATTTGGTATATTACTAGTTTTTGGCAATTATAAATAAAGCTGCTATGAACATTCATGTTCAAGTCTTTTTGTAGACATATGGTTTCATTTTTTTCTTGGGTAAACACCCAAGGATGGAAATGCTGCATCATAGGGTACCTGTATGTTTAACTTTATGGGAAATTCTAGAATGATTCCCAAAGTGGTTATACCAGCTGTCCCCCCAATGTATGAGAGTCTGATTGCTCCACATCCTAACATTAAAATCTTCTTGATTTTAGCCATTCTAGTAGGTGTGTTGCATTATCTCCTATGGGCTTAATTTAGATTTTTCTGATGACTGATAATAATGAGCACTTTTTCGTGTGCTTATTACTAAGTTGTATATCCTCTTTTGTGGAATGCCAATTCTTTGGCCCCTTATTAAAATTGTACTCTTGTCTTTTAATATTGTTGTAGGAAGTGTTTATATATTCTGTATGTTAGTCGTTTGTCAGATATATGTATTGGTAATATTTTCTCCCAGTTGCTGGCTTGCCTGTTAATTTCTCAATGGTGTCTTTTGATGAGCAGAAGTCTTTAATTTTGGCAGATTCTATTCTATAAATTTTTCTTTCTTGGTCAGAGCTATGCCTTTATTTTAAAATTTCTTTTTTGCTTTGTTTTATGTGTTTTCTTCTTATAAAAATATCTAGCATATTTTCATTTATTTTTCTTTAACTTAATTTCACAGTGTCTTGTAGTAAGAAAATTTAAGTGGTTTACATTTAAGAATTGAAAACTCTTAGTTTTATTCCCTCCATCTTACTTTGTTCTTCCCTTTTTTCTCTTATTCTTTATTTTTGTGTGTTTGATCAAGTTACTAATCATTTCCTTTTCTTTCCATGTTAGTTTAGTAGTTTCTTGGTACTTTTCTCTTCTACAATCTTTGCAAACTTGCTGTACCTGACATGCATAATTGAATATATATTTCTCTACTATTTTTTTTTTTTTTTTTTTTGCGGTACGCGGGCCTCTCACTGTTGTGGCCTCTCCCGTTGTGGAGCACAGGCTCCGGACGCACAGACTCAGTGGCCATGGCTCACGGGCCTAGCCGTTCCGCAGCATGTGGGATCTTTCCGGACCGGGGCACAGACCCGTGTCCCCTGCATCGGCAGGCGGACTCTCAACCACTGCGCCACCAGGGAAGCCCTATATTTCTCTATTATTATATGAAATAAAGAAATTAACCATATCTCTCAATCAAGGTTATTTACTGCTTCCAATCATTAAGTTGAGACCTAAAAATACAGGATGATTATATGTCCTGATTTGCTCATGCAAGTCCTGGTTTATTTCTATTTTCCTGGCATAATTAGTAATTGTGCCCCTTTAATCTAAAACTGCCCCAGTTTGTTCAGTAAATTACATATGTATAATCAGAACCTAGAAGATGGCGGAAGAGTAAGACGCGGAGATCACGTTCCTCCCCACAGATACACCAGAAATACATCTACGCGTGGAACAACTCCTACAGAGCATCTATTGAACGCTGGCAGAAGACCTCAGACCTCCCAAAAGGCAAGAAACCCCCCACGTACCTGGGAAGGGCAAAAGAAAAAACTAAACAGAGACAAAAGGATAGGGACGGGTCCTGCACCAGCGGGAGAGAGCTGTGAAGGAGGAAAAGTGTCCACACACTAGGAAGCCCCTTCGCGGGTGGAGACTTCGGGAGGCGGAGTGGGGGAGCTTGGGAGCCGCGGAGGAGAGCACAGCAACAGGGGTGCGGAGGGCAAAGCGGGCAGATTCCAGCGCAGAGGATCGGGCCGACCGGAACTTGCCAGCCGAGAGGCTTGTCTGCTCGCCCGCCGGGGCGGGCGGGACTGGGAGCTGAGGCTCCGGCTTTTGTCGGAGCGCCGGGAGAGGACTGAGGTTGGCGGCGTGAACACAGCCTGCGGGGCGTTGGTGCACCGCGGCTGGCCGGGAGAGAGTCCGGGGAGAAGTCTGGAACTGCCGAAGAGGCAAGAGACTTTTACGTCCCTCTTTGTTTCCTGGTGCACGAGGAGAGGGGATTAAGAACGCTGCTTGAGAGAGCTCCAGGGACGGGCGCGAGCCGCGGCTAGGGATGCGGAGCCCAGAGACGGACGTCTCTGAGCGGCTAGGGCCGCCCAGAGCGGCTAGGGCCGCTGCTGCCGCCACCGGGAGGCCTGTGTGCGAACACAGGTCACTGGCCACGCGCCCTTCCGGGGAGCCTGTGCAGCCCGCCACTGCCGGGGTCCCGGGATCCAGGGACAACTCCCCCGGGAGAACGCACAGGCGCGCCTCAGGCTGCAACGTCTCGCCGGCCTCTGCAGCCGCAGGCCCACCCCACACTCCGTGCCCCTCCCTACCCCCGGGCCTGAGTGAGCCAGAGCCTCCGAATCAGCGGCTCCTTTAACCCCGTCCTGTCTGAGCAAAGAACAGACGCCCTCCGGCGACCTACACGCACAGGCGGGGCTAAATCCAAAGCTGAGCCCCTGGGAGCTGTGAGAACAAAGAAGAGAAAGGGAAATCTCTCCCAGCAGCCTCAGAAGCAGCGGATTAAAGCTCCACAATCAACTTGATATACCCTGCATCTGTGGAATACCTGAATAGACAACCAATCATCCCAAATTAAGGAGCCCTGTGGATGAAAGGCTCTTGGGGCTGCAGCCAGGAGTCAGTGCTGTGCCTCTGAGGTGGGAGAGCCAACTTCAGGACACTGATCCACAAGAGACCTCCCAGCTGCACATAATATCAAACAGCAAAAATTTCCGAGAGATCTCCATCTCAACGCCAGCACCCAGCTTCACTCAACGACCAGCAAGCTACAGTGCTGGACATCCTATGCCAAACAACTAGCAAGACAGGAACACAACCCCACCCATTAGCAGAGAGGCGGCCCAAAATCATAATAAGTCTACAGACACCCCAAAACACACCACCAGACGTGGACCTGCACACCAGAAAGACAAGATCTAGCCTCATCCACCAGAACACAGGCACTAGTACCCTCCACCAGGAAGCCTACACAACCCACTGAACCAACCTTAGCCACTGGGGACAGACACAAAAAACAACAGGAACTACGAACCTTCAGCCTGCAAAAAAGGAGACCCCAAACACAGTAAGATAAGCAAAATGAAAAGACAGAAAAACACACCGCAGATGAAGGAGCAAGATAAAAACCCATCAGACCTAACAAATGAAGAGGAAATAGGCAGTCTACCTGAAAAAGAATTCAGAATAATGATAGTAAGGTTGATCCGAAATCTTGGAGATAGAATGGACAATAGAATGGACAAAATGCAAGAATCAGTAAACAAGGACCTAGAAGAACTAAAGATGAAACAAGCAACGATGAACAACACAATAAATGAAATTAAAAGTACTCTAGATGGGATCAATAGCAGAATAACTGAGGCAGAAGAACGGATAAGTGACCTGGAAGATAAAATAGTGGAAATAACTACTGCAGAGCAGAATAAAGAAAAAAGAATGAAAAGAACTGAGGACAGTCTCAGAGACCTCTGGGACAACATTAAACGTACCAACATTCGAATTATAGGGGTTCCAGAAGAAGAAGAGAAAAAGAAAGGGACTGAGAAAATATTTGAAGAGATTATAGTTGAAAACTTCCCTAATATGGGAAAGGAAATAGTTAATCAAGTCCAGGAAGCACAGAGAGTCCCATACAGGATAAATCCAAGGAGAAATACGCCAAGACACATATTAATCAAACTGTCAAAAATTAAATACAAAGAAAACATATTAAAAGCAGCAAGGGAAAAACAACAAATAACACACAAGGGAATCCCCATAAGGTTAACAGCTGATCTTTCAGCAGAAACTCTGCAAGCCAGAAGGGAGTGGCAGGACATATTGAAAGTGTTGAAGGAGAAAAACCTGCAACCAAGATTACTCTACCCAGCAAGGATCTCATTCAGATTTGATGGAGAAATTAAAACCTTTAGAGACAAGCAAAAGCTGAGAGAGTTCAGCACCACCAAACCAGCTCTACAACAACTGCTAAAGGAACTTCTCTAGGCAAGAAACACAAAAGAGGGAAAAGACCTACAATAACAAACCCAAAACAATTAAGAAAATGGGAATGGGAACACACATATCGATAATTACCTTAAATGTAAATGGACTAAATGCTCCCACCAAAAGACACAGATTGGCTGAATGGATACAAAATTTACAAGCAGCTCATGCAGTTCAATGTCAGAAAAACAAACAACCCAATCCAATAAATAGACCTAAATAGACCTAAATAGACATTTCTCCAAAGAAGATATACAGATTGCCAACAAATATATGAAAGAATCTGCAACATCATTAATCATTAGAGAAATGCAAATCACCACTACAATTAGATATCATCTCACACTGGTCAGAATGGGCATCATCAAAATATCTAGAAACAAAAAATGCTGGAGAGGGTGTGGAGAAAAGGGAACCCTCTTGCACTGTTGGTGGGAATGTAAATTGATACAGCCACTATGGAGAACAGTATGGAGGTTTCTTAAAAAACTAAATATAGAACTACCATAGGACCCAACAATCCCACTACTGGGCATATACCCTAAGAAAACCATAATTCAGAAAGAGTCATGTACCAAAATGTTCATTGCAGCTCTATTTACAATAGGCCAGAGATGGAAAAAACCTAAGTGTCCATCATCAGATGAATGGGTAAAGAAGATGTGGCACATATATACAATGGAATATTACTCAGCCATAAAAGAAACAAAATTGAGTTATTTGTAGTGAGGTCGATGGACCTAGAGTGTGTCATACAGAGTGAAGTAAATCAGAAAGAGAAAAAGAAATACTGTATGCTAACACATATATGTGGACTCTAAGGGGGAAAAAAAAAAAAAGGTCATGAAGAACCTAGGAGCAAGACAGTAATAAAGACACAGACCTACTAAAGAATGGACTTGAGGATATGGGGAGGGGGAAGGGTAAGCTGGGACGAAATGAGAGAGTGGCATGGACATATATACACTACCAAACGTAAAATAGATAGCTAGTGGGAAGCAGCCGCATAGCACAGGGAGATCAGCTCGTTGGTTTGACTAACTAGAGGGGTGGGATAGGGAGGATTGGAGGGAGGGAGACGCAAGAGGGAAGAGATATGGGAACATATGTATATGTATAACTGATTCACTTTGTTATAAAGCAGAAACTAACACACCATTGTAAAGCAAATATACTCCAATAAAGATGTTAAAAAAAAAAAATGTATAATCAAATGTGTGCAGTCAATTAAACATGTTAGATTATTTTGTCCTCCACATGACCCTTTTATGTACGCATCCACTAGAATGCCTTTAATTCTCTTCTTTTGGTCGCCTAGTGCAGTAGTTAAGAACAGACTCTGGAGTGACTTACTAGCTTTGTAATCTTGGGCAAGCTGTTCTCTTTGCCTCAGTTTCCTCATCTGTAAAAAGACGATAATAACATGACTTTATTCATAGGGTTGTTGTGACGATTTAATTAAATGAAGTGCCTGGAGCAGTGCCTATGCCATTCTTATTAATGTACTCTAAAAATGTTGCTTCTGATTCCCTGCTCCCTCTCAAGTCACAGGTTCTGCTGAGATAGTTTACAACTTTTAGTTCCACACTATTGTTAGTTTCAGCTTTGCTATGTGACTCCTCTGGTTCAAGAATTCTTAATGTTACAAATTCCTAATGACTCTGTTATTATCCATTCAAAGTTTCTTACCTACCACTGTTTTCTCTCCTTGTCATTGTCCTTATCTTGCCATCTGTTCTGTTCACTTATTTGATTAGAGTCCTTTCCTAAGTATTTTCCTCAGTTGGGTTCTGTGGGTGATATGCTCTCAGAATCCTTTATAGATCTGTAAATAGACTTCTTTCCTCTAAGATTATTTTGTTGTAATCCTTTCCTCTCATTAACCAGTAAATATTATTCTCCTGTTTCCTAGCACCTAAAATTACAGATGAAAAAAATTTTTTAAATTGAAGTACAGTTGATTTACAATGTCATGTTAGTTTCAGGTGTACAACACAGTGATTCAGTTATACATACATAACATATATATATATATTCTTTTTCAGCTTCTTTTCCCTTATAGGTTCTGACAAAATATTGAATATAGTTTCCTGTGCTATACAGTAGGTCCTTGTTGGTTATCCATTTTATATATAGTAGTGTTGTGTATGTTAATCCCAACTTCCTCATTTATCCCTCCTCCAGCTTCCCCTTTGGTAACCATAAGTTTGTTTTCTATGTCTGTGAGTCTCTTTCTGTTTTGTAAATAGGTTCATTTGTATCTTTTTAAAAATTTTCGGATTCCTCATAGAAGCGATATCAGATGATACTTGTCTTTCTCTGTCTGGCTTAACTTCACTCAGTATGATAATCTCTAGGTCCATCCATGTTGCTGCAAATGGCATTATTTCATACTTTTTTATGGCTGAGTTATATATATTGTATATATATTCCACATCTACTTTATCCATTAATCTGTTGATGGACATTTAAGTTGTTTCCATGTCTTGGCTATGGTAAATAGTGCTGCAGTGAACATTGGAGTGCATGTAACATGAAAAATTTGATGTTAATTTTTATATTAATTTGCTAGGGCTGCTTCAACAAAGTACCACAGACTGGGTGGCTTACATAATAGAAATGTATTTTCTTATGGTCTCAGGGGCTAGAACTCCAAGATGTTGGCAGGGTTGACTCTGAGGCCTCTTTCCTTGGCTTATAGATCGCTGTCTTCTCCCTATGATTTCACATGATTTTCTCTCTGTATATGTCTGTGTCCTAATCTTTTCTTCGTATAAGGCAACCAGTCATATTGGATTAGGGCCTACCTAATAATGCCACTTAACTTAATTACCTTTTTACATATAGTCACATTGTAGGTACTGGGGGTTATAATTCCACCATATGAATTACGGGGTAACAAAATTCAGACCATAACAATTTTATTCTTTTCCTTTTGTAAAGTTCTCTCTCTCCCCACTCCCCCCCCCCCCACACAATTGCCTTTGCCTCCATCTCTTCCTCTTTCTTTCCCTCTTTCCTTTCCTCATCACTCTGGAACGTAGCCCTTTTAATCTGCAGTATCAAGTGTTCCCATCAGGAATACTTCCTTTGCTGTTTTTGCCTGTCTTCTAGCTATTCCTTTTTCTCTTTCTGAAACTCCCATTACTTGGTCATCTTTTAAAAATCTTACCTTTCCTTTATTATTTCTATCTCTAAGTATATTTCCTCTAGGTTGTGAGATATTTCTTCCAACTGACCTTCCAGGTCACTAATCTAGTTTTCAATAATGACAATCCTTTTCTTAGATCAACATATTCACTTTATAAATATGAAAGTCATGTCATCCAGGAATCAAATCTCCCTTGAAGGTACATAATTAAGAACTTGTTTTCTTCTGCTCTTGGATTGCTGGGTTTCCTTTGGTGCATTGTTAACTTCCTTTGCCTATGCTCTGCTTTGCTTTCTAATGAGGACTTTGAGTGGTGGCAAGCCCATGGGTGATGGTTGGCACGGCAGCACCTGTCCCTTCCCTGTGGGTCAAGGGTGTAGCAAGTGATAAACTGTTAGTCCTCTGGCAAAAACCAGGAGAAAGCTCCTTTGCTGTCTGATTTCATGGGTTACAACCATTGCAAGTCTCAGAGTCAAGGAGGAACACAGTCCACCTGTGTAGTGCCTCTACAGCTCTTCATGGAACAGGGAAATCTGCAGATTTCCCCAAGACCACATACGGGGGTTGGAACCCCCTTTTTCCTTTGGATTCTATGGATTTCTTCAGTTCATGCTCTGGCAAGGAACATGAGGTCCAGAAACTTGCTCCAGGTCTCTTGGCTTCAGGTTTGCAGGATTCCCTTGGAATCATGCGGGAAATTGTCCTGTACCTCTGCTCTCTTTGGAGACCTCATCCGAAGCCCAGGCTTCAAATCCTCTTTCTTTTGCTTTTTTTAACATCTTTATTGGAGTATAATTGCTTTACAAGGGTGTGTTAGTTTCTGCTTTATAACAAAGTGAATCAGTTATACATATACATATGCCCCCATATCTCTTCCCTCTTGCGTCTCCCTCCCTCCAACCCTCCCTATCCCACCCCTCTAGGTGGTCACAAAGCACCGAGCTGATCTCCCTGTGCTATGCAGCTGCTTCCTACTAGCTATCTGTTTTACGTTTGGTAGTGTATATATGTCCATGCCACTCTCTCACTTTTTCACAATTTACCCTTCCCCCTCCCTGTATCCTCAAGTACATTCTCTAGTAGGTCTGCGTCTTTATTCCCGTCTTGCCCCTAGGTTCTTCTGAACTTTTTTTTCTTTCTTTTTTTTTTAGATTCCATATATATCTGTTAGCATACGATATTTGTTTTTCTCTTTCTGACTTATTCACTCTGTATGACAGTCTCTAGGTCCATCCACCTCACTACAAATAACTCAGTTTCATTCCTTTTTATGGCTGAGTAATATTCCATTGTATATATATGCCACATCTTCTTTATCCATTCATCTGTTGATGGACACTTAGGTTGCTTCCATGTCCTGGCTATTGTAAATAGAGCTACAATGAACATTTTGGTACATGAGTCTTTTTTAATTATGCTTTTCTCAGGGTACATGCCCACTAGTGGGATTGCAGGGTTGTATGGTATTTCTATTTTTAATTTTTTAAGGAACGTCCATACTATTCTCCATAGTGGCTGTATCAATTTACATTCCCACCAACAGTGCAAGAGGGTTCCCTTTTCTCCACACCCTCTCCAGCATTTATTGTTTGTAGATTTTTTTGATGATGGCCATTCTGACCAGTGTGAGATGATATCTCATTGTACTTTTGATTTGCATTTCTCTAATGATTAATGATGTGGAGCATTCTTTCATGTGTCTTTTGGCAATCTGTATATTTTCTTTGGAGAAATGTCTATTGAGGGCTTCTGCCCATTTCTGGTTTGGGTGTTTGTTTTTTTAACATTGAGCTGCATGAGCTGGTTGGAAATTTTGGAGATTAATCCTTAGTCCGTTGCTTCATTTGCAAATATTTTCTCCCGTTCTCAGGGTTGTCTTTTCGTCTTGTTTATGGCTTCCTTTGCTGCGCAAAAGCTTTTAAATTCCATTAGGTCCCATTTGTTTATTTTTGTTTTTATTTCCATTTCTCTAGGAGGTGAGTCAAAAAGGATCTTGTTGTGATTTATGTCATAGAGTGTTCTGCCTATGTTTTCCTCTAAGAGTTTGATGGTGTCTGGCCTTACATTTAGGTCTTTAATCCATTTTGAGTTTATTTTTGTGTATGGTGTTAGGGAGTGTTCTAATTTCATTCTTTTACATGTAGCTGTCCAGTTTTCCCCGCACCACCTATTGAAGAGGCTGTCTCTTCTCCATTGTATATTCTTGCCTCCTTTTTCAAAGATAAGGTGACCATATGTGCGTGGGTTTATCTCTGGGCTTTCTATCCTGTTCCATTGATCTATATTTCTGTTTCTGTGCCAGTACCATACTGTCTTGATTACTGTAGCTTTGTAGTATCGTCTGAAGTCATGGAGCCTGATTCCTCCAGCTCCATTTTTCGTTCTCAAGATTGCTTTGGCTATTCGGGATCTTTTGTGTTTCCATACAAATTGTGAAATGTTTTGTTCTAGTTCTGTGAAAAATGCCAGTGGTAGTTTGATAGGGATTGCATTGAATCTGTAGATTGCTTTGGGTAGTAGAGCCATTTTCACAATGTTGATTCTTCCAATCCAAGAACTTGGTATATCTCTCCATCTATTTGTATCATCTTTAATTTCTTTCATCAGTGTCTTATAATTTTCTGCATACAGGTCTTTTGCCTCCTTAGGTAGGTTTATTCCTAGATATTTTATTCTTTTTGTTGCAATGGTAAATGGGAGTGTTTTCTTGATGTCACTTTCAGATTTTTCATCATTAGTGTATAGGAATGCCAGAGATTTCTGTGCATTAATTTTGTATCCTGCTACTTTACCATATTCATTGATTAGTTCTAGTAGTTTTCTGGTAGTATCTTTAGGATTCTCTATGTATAGTATCATGTCATCTGCAAACAGTGACAGCTTTACTTCTTTTCCGATTTGGATTCCTTTTATTTCATTTTCTTCTCTGATTTCTGTGGCTAAAACTTCCAAAACTATGTTGAATAATAGTGGTGAGGGTGGGCAACCTTGTCTTTTTCCTGATCTTAGTGGAAATGCTTTCAGTTTTTCACCATTGAGGATGATGTTGGCTGTGGGTTTGTCATATATGGCCTTTATGATATTGAGGAAAGTTCCCTCTATGCCTACTCTCTGGAGGGTTTTTATCATAAATCAGTGTTGAATTTTGTTGAAAGCTTTCTCTGCGTTTATTGAAATGAACATATGGTTTTTCTCCTTTGATTTGTTAATATGGTGCATCACATTGATAGATTTGCATATATTGAAGAATCCTTGTATTCCTGGGGTAAACCCCACTTGATCATGGTGTATGATCCTTTTAATGTGCTGTTGGATTCTGTTTGCTAGTATTTTGTTGAGGATTTTTGCATCTATGTTCATCAGTGATATTGGCCTGTAGTTTTCTTTCTTTGCGACATTTTTGTCTGGTTTTGGTATCAGAGTGATGGTGTCCTCGTAGAATGAGTTTGGGAGTGTTCCTTCCTCTGCTATATTTTGGAAGAGTTTGAGAAGGACGGGTGTTAGCTCTTCTCTAAATGTTTGGTAGAATTCGCCTGTGAAGCCATCTTGTCCTGGGCTTTTGTTTGTTGGAAGATTTTTAATCACAGTCTTAATTTCAGTGCTTGTGATTGGTCTGTTCATATTTTCTGTTTCTTCCTGGTTCCATCTTGGAAGGTTGTGCATTTCTAGAATTTGTCCATTTCTTCCAGGTTGTCTCTTTGATTGGCATAGAGTTGCTTGTAGTAATCTCTCATGATCCTTTGTATTTCTGCAGTGTCAGTTGTTGCTTCTCCTTTTTCATTTCTAATTCTATTGATTTGAGTCTTCTCCCTTTTTTTCTTGGTAAGTCTGGCTAATGGTTTATCAATTTTGTTTATCTTCTCAAAGAACAAACTTTTAGTTTTATTGATCTTTGCTATTGTTTCCTTCATTTCTTTTTCATTTATTTCTGACCTGATCTTAATGAGTTCTTTCCTTCTGCCAACTTTGGGGTTTTTTTGTTCTTCTTTCTCTAATTGCTTTAGATGTAAGCATAGGTTGTTTATTTGAGATGTTTCTTATTTCTTGAGGTAAGATTATATTGCTATAAACTTCCCTCTTAGAACTGCTCTTGCTGCATCCCATAGGTTTTGGGTCGTCATGTTTTCATTGTCATTTGTTTCTAGGTATTTTTTGATTTCCTTTTTGATTTCTTCAGTGATCTCTTGGTTATTAAGTAGTGTATTGTTTAGCCTCCACATGTTTGTATTTCTTACAGATTTTTTCCTGTAATTGATATCTAGTCTCATAGCGTTGTGATTGGAAAAGATACTTGATACAATTTCAATTTTCTTAAATTTACCAAGGCTTGATTTGTGACCCAAGATATGATCTATCCTGGAGAATGTTCCATGAGCACTTGAGAAGAATGTGTATTTTGTTGTTTTGGGATGGAATGTCCTATAAATATCTATTAAATCCATCTTGTTTAATGTATCATTTAAAGCTTGTGTTTCCTTATTGATTTTCATTTTGGATGATCTGTCCATTGGTGAAAGTGGTGTGTTAAAGTCCCCCACTATTATTGTGTTACTGTTGATTTCCCCTTTTATGGCTGTTAGTATTTGCCTTATGTATTGAGGTGCTCCTATGTTGGATACATAAATATTTACAATTGTTATATCTTCTTCTTGGATCGATCCCTTGATCATTATGTAGTGTCCTTCTTTGTCTCTTTTAATAGTCTTTGTTTTAAAGTCCATTTTGTGTGCTATGAGAATTGCTACTCCAGCCTTGTTTGATTTCCATTTGCATGGAATATCTTTTTCCATCCCCTCACTTTCAGACTGTATGTGTCCCTGGGTCTGAAGTGGGTCTCTTGTAGACAGCATATATATGGGTCTTATTTTTGTATCCATTCAGCCAATCTATGTCTTTTGATTGGAGCATTTAATCCATTTACATTTAATGTAGTTATCGATATGTATGTTCCTATTACCATTTTCTTAATTGTTTTGGGTTTATTACTGCAGGTCTTTTCCTTGTCTTGTGTTTCCTGCCTAGAGAAGTTCCTTTAGCATTTGTTGTAAAGCTGGTTTGGTGGTTCTGAATTCTCTTAGGTTTAGCTTGTGTGTAAAGGTTTTAATTTCTCCATCGAATCTGAGTGGGATCCTTGCTGGGTAGAGTAATCTTGGTTGTAGGGTTTTGTCCTTCATTACTTCAAATATGTCCTGCCACTCCCTTTTGCCTTGCAGAGTTACTGCTGAAAGGTCAGCTGTTAACCTTAAGGGGGTTTCCTTATGTGTTATTTGTTGTTTTTCCCTTGCTGCTTTTAATATTTTTTCTTTGTATTTAATTTTTGATAGTTTGATTAATATGTGTCTTGGCGTGTTTCTCCTCAGATTTATCCTGTATGGGACTTTTTCTGTTTCCTGGACTTGATTGACTCTTTCCCTTCCCATATTAGGGAAGTTTTCAACTATAATCTCTTCAAATATTTTCTCAGTCCCTTTCTTTTTCTTTTCTTCTTCTGGGACCCCTATAATTCAAATGGTGGTTCATTTAATGTTGCCCCAGAGGTCTCCAAGACTGTTCTCAAATCTTTTCATTCTTTTTTCTTTTTTCTGCTCTGAAGTAGTTATTTCCACACTTTTGTTCTTCCAGGTCACTTATCCGTTCTTCTGCCTCAGTTATTCTGCTATTAATTCTTTCTAGAGAATATTTAATTTCATTTAATATGTTGTTCATCATTGTTTGTTTGCTCTTTTGTTCTTCTAGGTCCATGTTGAACGTTTCTTGTATTTTCTCCATTCTATTTCCAAGATTTTGGATATCTTTACTGTCATTACTCTTAATTATTTTTCAGGTAGACTGCCTATTTCCTCTTCATTTGTTTTTACCTTGCTCTTTCATCTGCTGTGCATTTCTCTTTCTTCTCATTTTGCTTAACTTACTGTGTTTGGGGTCTCTGTTTTACAGGCTGCAGGTTCATAGTTCCTGTTGTTTTTGGTGTCTGCCCTCAGTGGATAAGGTTGATTCAGTGGGTTGTGTAGCCTTCCTGGTGGAGGGTACTGATGCCTGTGTTGTGGTGGATGATGCTGGGTCTTGTCTTTCTGGTAGGCAGGTCCACGTCTGATGGTGTGTTTTTGGGTGTCTGTGAACTTATTATGATTTTAGGCAGCCTCTCTACTAATGTATTGGTTTGTGTTCATGTCTTGCTAGTTGCTTGGCATAGGGTGTCCAGCACTGTAGCTTGCCGGTCATTGAGTGGAGCTGGGTCTTAGTGTTGAGATGGCGATCTCTGTGAGTGCTTTTGCCATTTGATGTTTCTTGGGGATGGGAGGTCTCTGGTGATCCAATGTCCTGAACTCGGCTCTCCCACCTCAGAGGCTCAGGCCTGACACCCAGCTGGAGTACCAAGACTCCAGCTATGTGGGGAGTTTCTTTCCTTTTGGGAAGTCTGAGGTCTTCTGCCAGTGTTCAGTAGGTGTTCTGTAGGAGTTGTTCTACCTGTAGATGTATTTTTGATGTATTTGTGGGGAGGAAGGTGATCTCCACGTCTTACTCCTCTGTCATCTTGAAGGTCCCCCCACTAATCCTCTTTCTATGATCAATCATCTTCTTTCTATGATCAAACACCTTAGCTGTTGTTTTTCTAAAGAGAGATAGGCTATATTTAAGTTGAAGCTGGGAAGAAAAATGGCTGGAATTCATTTTTAAAACCACCTGCTGAATCTGAAAGCTTTCATCTCAACCTGTGTCAAATCTTTCTACTTTCTTATAATTATATTAGAATACTGATTATATGTTCTTTTAAGCATTTATGACATTTGTCTTATATTTTATCCCACATTTATAGCAATTATGTAGATTTAATTTCGTACATTAATGGTTTCAGTGCCAGTCATCAGCAACCTTACCTCCTGCTTTTTAAAATGACAGTTAAAAAATTTTTGAAATCTTTATTTTGGTAAATCTCTTAAATTGGTAAATCTTTTGAAATACAAGTGTGATCATAGGTCTTAATCTTTGTTAGGCACTGCAAGTTTTAAAACATCTTCACTCCTTTCCTACCTTCCTTTATCCCTTACTTTTCATACAAGAATTATAACTTTTTGTGGTTTTAATTCTTGTGTCACAATCTATTTTCAACAAAACGTTATAGATGTTGTCCTCTTGTACTTTGACCAGGGACAGATCTAGGTTTTGTGAAGTCTGAAGCATACACAATTTGAGGGAAACTCAGAAAAAGAATACAAAACTAGCAACATAAAGCTAGTTATGAAAGTTAAGATTTATTTAGAAAGGTACCATGCAAATGTGGGGTCTTGAAGCTTAAACTTTATTAACTTCATGGCCCACCTGCCTCTGTTTATGGCATTTTATCTTGTGAAGGAGAGGTCTGAGGCCAATTTGATTTTGGTTTCTTGATGGTCAACATTTCACTCCTGTGCTGAATGCTATTGGATTTTTTTTTTCTTTATGCTTGAAATTTAGGAGTTTCATGGGATATATTTAGATTTTGGTCTCCTTTCATCTGTGTTATCTGATATCTGGTGAATTTGAAGATTCAGATCTTTCGTCTCAGGAAAGTTTTGTCCCATGATATTTTTGATTTTTTATTTTCTTTCAGTAAAGTTCTTTTCTCCAGTGAATTCTTAGTTGCATCTTTGTTCTCTGCCCAAAGCTATCATCATCTTTCTTGTCCTTTTTACTTCTTTGTGCTTTTCTCTTTTCATTTGGGCAAGCAAATTTGTCTTCTATTTTGCTGATTTTCTGTAGTGTCAGCTTACTATTTCTAATAGATTTCAAATTATACTATAATTTTCATTTTGTCAATATTCTATTTTATCTCATCTGGCTCTCATTTTTATTACTTCCTGCCTCTCATTCAGCTCCATTTTCTTCTCTGTTGATGATATTAATCTTTTATCTTTTGTTTCATAGAGTATACATATTTTATACATATTTTACTACAAGCATAAAATAAGGCTAAGTTTTATTTATGCTTCCTGTGATGAATATTTTTCAAACACATACTTTGCCTCTGCCTTTTGAGTGCATATTCCCTTTTCTTCATGTTATAGAATGTTTCTATTTTATATATGTATTTTAATTTTGTTCATATTCATTGAATGAATATGTTATATTCAGATCTGGCATTTTCTTCCTTTTCTTCCCTTTTCTTCATGTTATAGAATGTTTCTATTTTATATATGTATTTTAATTTTGTTCATATTCATTGAATGAATATGTTATATTCAGATCTGGCATTTTCTTTTAAAAAGTACTGTTTATTATCCATTGGAATGTTGTGAGGGATTTCCCTGCTGGTCCAGTGGTTAACACTCTGCACTCCCAATGCAGGGGGCCTGGGTTTGATCCCTGGTCAGGGAACTAGATCACACAAGTGTCATCAGTACTTCTGTTGGCAGTAAACTGGGTAAAGCCCACCTCACAGCAACCCTAAATGGTGGTGAGCTATAGTGATGTAGATTTGGAATTAGGTATAAGTTCAGATTTACAGATGGTTACCGTAAGTCAGTAAAGAAAGCTTAGGAACCCCCTGGTACCTTCAGACTGTAGTAATAGAATTAGAATGACTATTTAGCACTGGTTATGTTACCTGACCCAGAATATAGTGCTCTCTTCTGACTTCGCATGGTTAGTTTCAGATAACTTTTATACACTGTAATGACCAATTTTTCTCCTTCTATTGAGCAGCCTCTAAAATACTATGGCTCTCTCTCTGGGACTGTGACCTCTGCTTGTACACATCTGTTTGGGTGGTTGAGAACCTGAATCTTGACAAGTGTTTCAGTTTCTGCAGTGTGCTTCTTTTGTGGGATTGTGCTTAAGAAAAACATCTGCAAATCTGTGATAGCATATGTGAAGAAAGAGGTATGATGAAAAAGCCTAAAGGAATTTATCAGGTATGTTTAGAGATATCCCAAGAAAAATGAAGAAAACAGGCAGGACATTTTTCTCCACTTATTCACTGATGAATATAGGAAGTTAATTGAGATTTTGACCCATTCTGTTCTTTTTTTTTTTTTTTTTTTGCCATTGCTGTGGATTTTGAGAACATGGGGTTCCAAAGGAAATCTTGGGTCCTAATTTCATCTCTATTACCCTACAGAAAATTGTACACCTCTTTAATATTAATTTCTATGCTGATAAAATGGGAATAATAATATGTACTGGATATTAAAATAATTAAGAGGATCCTGTGTCTGGCATATAAAGTTCACTTAAGAGTACCAGCTATTATTTTTATTTCTCTTTTATTGCTATGTTTACTGTTACATTAATAAATTATGGTTAGAATTCTTGTCTGCAAACAGTGAAAACCAAAATTCACATGGTTTAAGCAAAAAAAGGAAAATTTATTAGACTATAAATACACACACACACACACACACACACACACACACACATATATATATAAAAAACTAAAAAGTTGAGGAGTAGATCAGACTTCAGGAATAGCTGATTCAGGATTTATAAAATGTGACAAGATGTCTCCCCTCCCCTGTCTTTTTTTGAGATATAATTACTTCATTCTCATTCTCCACGTGGTGGGAGGATTGTGTAGATCAGAATATACCACTGCAAAATATGCCACTAGCATAAGGATTATTTTGAGCTAAAGGCAATTGAGAAAAAGAAGACACAGGATGAACTCTCTGCTTTCCCCCCATCTGCCTGAAAATTTATCATAAATTCTCTTTATGAAGGTGTCCCCACCATCCCCTGCCCAATTCTCATATCAGGAAGAGGATGATGACCTTATCACTGGAGATGAGGTTGTTGCTGAATCAGGTCTGGCTGCTAGGCACTGCTCAAAAATCAATATTCAAGAGAGACAAATGTTGGTAGAAAGGAAAGGTGTTTTAATCAGAATGCCAGCAATCTGGGCAGATGGTGGACTCAGCGTCCCCCAAAACCACCTGTGGAGATTCTGCTTGGCCATGAAGGTTTTAAAGGGAAGAAGTGAAGTAATCTCAGTTAAGATAGGGGGTCAGAGTCGTCACCATCCCTCACTGTGTACAGGCTCGTGGACTTCTTGTGATCTTCCTCTAGATGTTATCTTGTTCACACAGTTTGGTCACACAGTTTGTTCTCGAGATTACTGAAGGGGAAGCTAGGAAAGAGATCTGGTCATCTGTTAATTACTTATTCTTCATTTCTACTTTTTTTGTCCTCAATAAACTTTTAATCTAGAAATTTTTGGATTTACAGAATTATTACAAGGATAGCACATAGAATTCCATGAACCTGTGCCTATTATGAACATCTTATGTTAGTGTGATATATCTTTCACAAATGGCGAACCCATATTGATACATTATTATTAGCTAAAGTCCATACTTCAGAATCCCTTATTTTTATTTATTTATTTTTTAAAATGAATTTTTATTGGATTATGGTTGATTTACAATGTTGTGTTAGTTTCTGCTGTACAGCAAAGTGAATCATTTCTCCTTCTTTCATCTATGGAAAGAACCAACAAGTTAGGCAGGGTATTGTGTGATTAAAAGATTTGAAACATGTGCTTGGGCTGGAGAGAAGTAGAGCATGCGGGTGCCTGGTTTAAAAGTTAGTTACAATTTAGCTTTGCTAAAGTGACAAGAAAGGGGGCTTCTTGCTGAGGGCAATTTCCTGCAAAGTGCTGCTTACAGATCCCCACCTGTCAGAACATCTTTCTATTTCTATGGGATTATGGGTGAAGGTTGGTCTTCTGTAACTTCTTCATGCTGACATAGGGCGCCATATTCTCAGAGTGGAAGATGTTGACATAGGTCTGTAGCATCTCTTTGCTGACCGTTGTAGTTGCCCATTTACATATACGGGCAGAACAAGCTACAATTATTTTGATGCTCACAAAGATATAGATTATTATGAGCAATAGTGTTAATCCCATCCTCTTAAGGCCAGTTCTTGGAATTGTGCTAGCAATAGATTCAGTACTGCTTAAGATGGAGCAGTTTATGTCATGGCTTCAGTCTGGTCATCATGCAGTTAGCTTTTTCCGTCTGGTGGAAATTACGGTACCTGTAAAGCAGCTCAGAAGTGTGCATCAGGTACTGAGTTTGTGACTCTATTGTCCTAATCATTAGCTGTTTGAGCCTGCTCTTTTGTGACTCAGGAAGGTCTGGGAGACTTCAGCTTTTCTTTTTTGAAGTATTTATTTATTTATTTATTTATTTTTGGCCATGTTGGGTCTTTGTTGCTGCACGCGGGCTTTCTCTAGTTGGTGGCGAGCGGGCACTACTCTTCGCTGCAGTGTGCAGGTTTCTCATTGTGGTGGCTTCTCTTATTGCGGAGCACGGGCACTAGGCGTGTGGGCTTCAGTAGTTGTGGCACTCAGGCTCAGTAGTTGTGGCCCACGGGCTCTAGAGTGTAGGCTCAGTAGTTGTGGCGCACAGGCTTAGCTGCTCCTCAGCATGTGGGATCTTCCTGGATCAGGGCTTGAACCCGTGTCCTCTGCATTGCCAGGCAGAGTCTTAGGCACTGTGCCAGCAGGGAAGTCACAACTTCAGTTTTTCTATAAACAAAAGGCAGGAGACATGGAGAGGCCTTTAGGGCTTTTGTACTTGGGTGGGGGGTGAAGGGTTCTGCTGAATTCCAAGATGGTACTGAGAAACAGCCTACACAAGCAAACCTTACTACTGGCCCTTATCTATTATTAGTTTCCCCATATATTTGCCTTCCTACAATTTGCTGCCCCTAGAAGCTCAAAGACCCTTTCCTTTGTCCTGTCACCTCACTTTAAATGTATCCTCTTTTGTCCAAATGGCATAAAAGCCTCCAAGCTTAGCTATTTCTTTGGGGATTTTCTCTTCTTTCCATGAAGTCCCCTTGTGCCACATAAAACTTTTGACATCTAATATATTTGTGAGCCTTTTCTCCTATTAATCTGTCTGTTGTCAGTTTATTTCCCAGACCCACCTGGAGAACCTAAGAGGGTACAGGAGAATTTTCCTCCCCTGCAAGTTGTTTAAGCAGCTCTAAGAGTCAGAGCAGGGAAAGATGAGCATCATTGTCCCAACAGGCCTAGGAAGTTGTTGAGATTCTGATTGGCCAGCTTGTGCCACTCCCCGCCCCCCCCCACCCGCCGCAAGCAAACAATACTCTTATGCACTGGATTAGGCCTGGGATGGAGCCTTGCCTTGACCATGTTGGCTAAGAGTGGGACAGAGCTACTGAGGAAAGGGAGAATGGATTCTGGGGAGGTAAGCAACAGATGTCCAGTCAGTTAAGAAACAGTGTCAGTAGGAGAATTCTTCCCCGGTTGAACCTGCTCGTTCTTCTTTTACTGTGCGTTTGCAAACAGAGGATCGAGGAATAACTTAATAATGACCTCTGAACGTAAGCAATATTAAAAATTAAAGATGAGGGCCTGCCGTCTTCTATGTTCACTTAGGACAGAACTGACCACAGTGGTGACAGGAGAGCAATGGGAAGTAATGAAGAGCTTAGGGAGAGAGTGGGGGACTTTTACTTGACTGGACTATTCGAGGCAGAGAAGTGGTAGAACACAGCCATCCCCAGAACACTGGCTGAAAAGAGCAGATGAATTCCGACTAGATTTAATTGTGACCAGATTGTGGGAGTGAAAGTTTCAGTTTGAGTCGAGTTATCTGTTTTATTTCGTGTCCCATTTTTAATGCTTCCATGTAGCCCTCTCGCTTTTTCTAAATTACATGCCTCATTGCATTTGAGGTCCTCCTGCTTTTGACAGCTCCATGGCTTCCAATTTTGCTTCTGCTGCTTTGATTATTATTCCTGATTTGGTTGTGGATGAGACGTGGTTTTCTTCAATTAGCTCTGTCACTCTTACAAATGTGTGTGTCTTGCAAGTGTCCTAATTAAAGTCAGGGGAGCAGGGGGAGGGGGTGGGAATTACAGGCAATTACAACAGTGCCATCCTCCTCTCTCACTGCTCTTTTCTCCTCATCATTGGAGCGCATTCTTTTTTTTTTTTTTTTTTTTTCCGGTACGCGGGCCTCTCACTGCTGTGGCCGCTCCCGTTGCGGAGCACAGGCTCCAGACGCGCAGGCTCAGCGGCCATGGCCCACGGACCCAGCCGCTCCGGCATGCGGCATCCTCCCGGACCGGGGCGCAAACCCGCGTCCCCTGCCTCGGCAGGCGGACTCCCAACCACTGCACCGCCAGGGAAGCCCTGGAGCGCATTCTTATGTATCTCCATTTTGCAAGCACATTGAGCAGCCTCTCTCTTTAAAATCCCATTAATTTTTTCAGAACACGATATGCAGCTGTGTCAGTGTGTCATACGTTAGCTCCCTGGAAACCCCATAGCTTTCATTTAGTTTTATTAAGTAGAGTCTCCTCTCTGCCTGTTTCTACCATGTTTTGAATTCATCCTGAGGCGGGCGGCTACATTCACCACCTCATGTGGTCTTGTTTCTCTCCCCAAGTGTCTGGCCTCATGAGTTCAGTCTCCTCTTGTGTGGGCTTACATTCGGTTCACTCCAATTCAATGCTGTACGTGTTTATAGAGTATCTGAGTCTACCTCATGTGCCAGGCAGCGTGCTAGGAGCTGGGACTACAAAATGATTAAGTGCAATGAGGTCAGAACAATGTGGGAGAGTAAGAAGTGGCCAGATTTCAGAGCTGGACAAGACATAGATTTAAAGCCCTGCTTTGCTCCATGCTATGTTTGGCCTTGGGCAAATCACTTAGCTGGTTTTTTTCATCTGTTAAAATTCTGCTAATAATACTTACCTTGCAGGGTTGCTGTGAAGATTGGAGATAATGTATGCAAAGTAGCTAGCTTAGTGCCTGGTGTACCTCGATAAATGGGAGGTATAATTATTATCATGAATAAGATATAGTGTACTTAAGGAACTTACCATCTACTCAAAGAGAGAGAAGAGTACTTGTATGGTATATTGTTCTATGTATAATAATGGAAAGATATAGGTGGTAATGGAGTAGTCCCTGGGGCTTTACATGTTCTCTCTTCTGCCCACCTTTCTGTCTCCCACTACTTACTCACCACCCGCCCCCCCCCCCACCTCCAGTATGCTTCAGCCACCCAACCTCTCCCCTTCTCAGTCTCTTTGCATTTGTCCCTTGTTTCCTCTTCCTGCAAAGCTCTTCTTCCAGGTCCTTACATGCTGGCTCTTTCTTATCATTTAGGTTTCAGCTAAAATGTCACCCATTAGAGAGGGTTTCCATAACCATCCAATCTAAAGTAACCCAGTCCCCTATATATATGTATATGTATACATATGACTGGTTCATTTTACTGTACAGCAAGAAACTAACACAACATTGTAAAGCAACTGTACTCCAATAAAAATTAATTAAAAAAATAAAGTAACCTTATCCCTTTACCTCCAATTTTTTCACTCAGTTTTGTCTATTTTATAGAAATTCTCTGTGATTATCTAATTTGTTGGCTTAGATGTTTATTTTCTGGTGCTCCCCATCAGGATGTAAATGCCATGAGGATAGAGATCATATCTGGTTTTGGTCGTCGCTGTATTCTCAACGTGGTTGAGAATGAGCTGTATTCTCAACAATGACAGCAGCGGAGAGCATGTTCAGTAAATATTCGGGGGAATGAGCAGTGGTAGGGAGATACAAGGCAGAGATTTCAAACAGAAGTGTTTAGTAGTGGTGGGTCTGCGTTTTGCTGCTGCTGCTGCTGCTGTAATTAACAGCCCACTGCCCTACACGGATGCCATCATGGGTTCCTGAGTCTAATGCAAGAGGCTAAGGTCATGGGAGATTCACAAGGTGGTTTCTGACTTTGTACCCCTCAACCTGGTTTCAGAAAACTGTATTTAAATATCCTTTTAAGATCATCTCCATGTGAGTTTTAAATGTCTGAGTCCTTGTTCCTGGACCCGAAGCAAATTCCTGGTAGGGAAGTGATTTAGACACCAAAATGGTGGCCCTTGATAAAGTTTCATGGAAATCCATCTTTTATTGCCCCTTTTCCTATGGCTTCCCAGTGGGAGGTGGGGAAATTTATAGGAATAAGGTAGGTAGGCATTTGGGTTTTTGTGAGCTGAATATTTAGCTTTAAGCATATGGACTTGTAGAATTAAGTGCTAATGTTTGCAAGTAATACAGTTTGCCCTCCGTGTCCATGCGTTCTGTATCTGTGGATTCAACCAATCATGGAGTAAAAACATTAAAAAAAAAAAGAAAACTTCCAGAATGTTTTAAAAAGCAAAACTTGAATTTGCCATGTTCTAGTGACCGCCTATATAGCATTTACATTGTGTTTACAACTCTTTACATTGCATTTACATTTTATTAGGTATTACAGGTAATCTAGAGATGATTTAAAGCAGTTGACACGAACAACACAGTTTTAAAGTGTGCGGGTCCAATTATACATGGATTTCTTTCATTAACACTACAGTACTACACCATCTGAGGTTGGTTGAATCTGTGAATGCGGGATCACATCTGCTGAAGGACGACTGTATGTGGGAGTATGCGTGAGGGTAATTTGCAAATACTATGCCATTTTTTATAAGGGATTTGAGCATCTATCGGTATCGGAAGGGGTCCTGGAGCCAGTCCCCTGCAGACACTGAGCAACCACTGTATTTCTCCCCCAGAATCCGAGTCAGGCTTAGAATGAAGGCATTTAGAAGTCCTAGCCATGTTTTTAAAAACATGTGATCTTGATCAAAAGCAGAGATTGAGAAAAATATAGAAGGCTCAGTGGGAATTTATTCCTTCTGTTGGAAAAACAATTCAGAGGGCAAGAAGCACACATCAAAGCTCCCAGTACACTGAGGGGGACCAGTCACACCATTTTCCTATGAAAAGGACAAGTTTTTGTTTTAGTTCCACTAAGGCTTGCCAGCTCTGTTATACAAAAATATCTGCAAGGCATCCACTTAGCTTCCAATCAAGTGGTTAACTAAGACTTTATAGTTGCTTCACTGGTGCTTCTCAACACTCACTCAGAATTTTAATTTGCATCCAGATATATTTATGTTTTCTCTTAATTTTCTCTCTCAGTCTCAATCAAAAAGGAGCCTGAAGACTTAATGCTCCTTAAGTTTTATCTTTATATGATTACATTTCAATGTAATTTCAGGTTTTATTATGGCACGGGAGAAACAGATATGGCTAAAGGACTTAATTTGATTCATTGCAATTCATATTTAGGCCTTGGCAGTGTCAGAAGCTCCAAAAATTTGTTCCAACCTCTTAGTCCTTTAGCCTACCTTGGCTACATAAATTGAAGCTCAGAAATAGAACTTTGTTTATTCACACATAAGAAAAGTCTTTTAGGTGAGTCATATAAGTACATTTAAGAGGACTGTTTTGCTTATTAAGATGAACTCAAATAGATATCATAGTATTTGAATTTTATATTTTTTTAATACAGCAGGTTCTTATTAGTTATCTATTTTATACATATTAGTGTATACTTGTCAATCCCAATCATAGTATTTGGATTATTATTAGCTTCCCATCAGAATATTCGTACGCAGGCTGGAGGTGCTGAGCATTTAAGTGATTGAGACGTGATTTCCATTAGCAGCTGCTGTCAGTGATGGGATCTTTAATAATGTCACGGTGCTGCCTTGTGTCTGCACACTCTGTATTTGGTACACTCTTCTGTTTCTTTAGGAAGCAGACCTCAACCATTAGATGATAGGCGTCAATACATGAGCCAAAGGGAGCCAGTAATAGTGCTCAGCCTTCTTTAGGCTGGACGTGATCATTGTCTAGCTGATATTAGCCCTTCCATGGGATCTTTCAGACTCAAGCTGAAAGAGAAAAACGCTTTTGTCTTTGAGTCAAGCACCTGTTCGAATGTGAGTCCATTGATCCAGGCAGCCGCATTTACCACAGTCAGGAGGAAGTCTGTTTACATGAAGAGAAAATAAAGCTTTATTCAGGAAGAAGCAGAGACAAGAGATCCAGAAGCACTTGAGTGCCTGGTCTGCTCATCCCAGCCACACCCTTGCCTGTGCAGGGCACATGAGCAAATACTGTTTCTTTGTTTACTTTAAGGCAGTTTGAGTGAGGACTTCTGACAAATAACCAAGAAGACCTTCATTAACATAGACCCTAATTCACACCAAAGGGACAAGGGTTGTCATATCCTTCCCATGAAGTCAGCATGGAGGAAAACATGTTGATTAGGATAGAGGAGGTGAAACACTGACCCAGTTAGAAACATAGATACAAAACTGTAGCCACCTTACAAAATAATAAGGGCCTAGAGATGAGAATGTAACATCTCCCCAGAGATGATAAGGACTCTCAGAAGAGGGTTGGTAAAAACTGGGGACCACTTACTGAGATACATGGGCTAAGTAAGGTTCCTACCAGTCCCACTGAGAAGAGGAGCTGAACATTTACACAACCCACTGTATATTAGGGCGTTTGTATAACTGTCTGTAAAAAGAGTCTTAATACCCAAATGACTCATATAGAGAAAAGCCTTTTTGTTATCTCTTTGGTGTTTATTTAATGTCTAAGTTATTGCTATTATGAATTAACAGTGATTTTTAAAGCAATAAATAATAGACATTCTAAATATTCACATATTATTAGATCATGATAAATAAAAACTTATGGGTTTAACAAAATAAATTTCCCCAAACACTTAGACATTGACTGCAAACTTAAACTTGTTTCTTGAAGCTCTCCTATGATATAATTAAAAGCACAGATCTCCAGGAGATTTTAAAAGTGCTTAAATATACTAGGATGCAGAGATAACACACACAGAATATCTCAGTGGTTACCAAGTTATTATACTTACAATAAAACTTAGTACCATTACACAAATAGCATAAATTGAAATGTAGTTTTTCATGTCTCTATTCTCATTCTCATATTTATTATTTTTCCTGTTCCTAATCTTATTTTTAATTTCTATTCTAATTATTTTTTCTACTCTTATTTTTACCCTTATTTTGATTCTTTCCCAGGGTAACCTTTCTAAACTTACAGTAGACGTGCAGTATACTCTATTTTCATCCTATGCTTGTGATAATCTTACCAGACTCAACTGAAAAATAATACCTTCCTGACTAGCCAAGATGACTTGTCTGAGCTGTTGACCAGTTGGTTGTACAGATCAGAATTATGCCTGAATGTTGGAAAAAGGTGAAGCTGCTGCTTTTGAATCATTGACAGAGCTGGAAAATATATTTCTTGCTTATTGATTCCTCCAATTTAACAATTTATATTTCTGTCTCTTCTTTTAGTGTGGTTTTCATTGTCCACTAAGTCTTTCTATTGTATTGAAAATTTATTCTTAGTCTAATGTATAATAAAAAATACCTACTTCTTGTTTCAAAGGGTAATAAATCTAGTCATTCTCCAAAAACTTCTGCCATCTTCATAAATCCCAAGTTACACTGTGATAGAGGGATTCTCTTACTGTGCTGGGTTGGGCTTCCCTCACTTGTGGAGCAAAGTCTGAGTTAAGCAGTCTCCCTTGTCTGTCTTGACAAGACTTATTTCTGTCCAAATGTGAGGCACATTTTCCTTGCACTTGGAGCTCCATTGACTTTCTGCAGACAGATACAGTTTTCTGCTTTTGGGCCTGAAATAAAGCCATCGCCTCATTTCCTGGATGTAGCTCAATCAGCACTCCCTGTTTTTCTAAGAACTTTGGAATACCTCCATAGGGAAGTTACCATGGAAATGAAAAGTGCAATTGTCTGGTTATTAGCTTTTATTGCCCTATGGAACATCTAACTAGAATGTTTTGAGAAGGGACCAAAGAGGAGTCAGAACATTTGTCTCTTCATAAAGTCTGGGAGGAGAAGTTCTTGCCCCTTTGGGAGTGACAGTAGAGTCTGGAACTCCTCAGAAAGATGTTCTGCCAGGCCATCCACTCAATTGCTGCAACCATTTGCTGCTAACAACTTCTTACACCGACAGACCCAGTTTTCTGTCTCAGGAGTTTTAAAGCACCATATTCCTGCCTATTCTGACAGTCAGTCCACAGCTTGCCCTAAATGTTTTCATTTTATGTCTGGCAGTTAATAGGAGCATGGTTTGTTACATGCAAAACACATTTGGACTAATAAAAAATGAATAAGACCACCTGGTGGTCCTTCCCTTTAATCTAGACCTTGGGCTCATTTCTGCCCCATTTATTCAAGGTTGGGGCTGAATTCCATTTGCCAAGTATAACAAGTGCAATCGTTTCTGTTTAATTTTTTTTTTCTTTTTTTTTTTTGAGCCTGCACATTTTCTGACTTTAGTCTGGGCGAATACAAATTGAAGCAATGCAAAACCGGACTGTGCAACTTTAAGAAAACTTCAAGTTCATTCAGCTCTGCCATTAGGGGGCAGCAGTACTCCATTTATTTTTAAGGCAATAAATGGAGTAAAGATAATGACGATGACGATGATGATCATGATCGTGATGAGTGAGGCATATAACCTTGGATTTACATACCGCCTTTATTCCAGTGTAATTTTATTGCTGTTTTCCCATTGATCCTCACAATATACATGGGAGGTGGGGAAGGGAAAGTCTTCTTTCCATGTTGTAAGGTGAGATTAATTAAACTCAAACTTGTTGAGAGATTTGCCCAGTTAGCCTAGCAAGTTATTGTCAGACCAGTCCTGGAATTTAAATGTTGGGATCCAAATCCAGGCTTCTGTTCACCTGCACTCCTTTCCACAAAGCATTCATTCTCTTTAAGTATGAATTTATGAATCCTCATTAAATATGAACTTAAATTTACCAAAGAATTATATTTCATCCACAGATAAAGGAAAGAAGTAGAAGGCAAGAATGTGTAGAGTTAAAGTAGAGATCTGCTTTGCCTAAAAAAATGGGAGAAAAACGTTGTCTGAGGGTGACAACATCTGTGAGTTTTTGAGGCCAGATCCCTGGTTTAGTGAATAACAGGCATTTGTAGTTTCAGCATCTGTTTCTTCTGTGTCATTGACGACATGTAGGAGCTCCTGCATGACTCTCAGACCACCTGAAATAATATTTGGTGGCCTACTGCAGGGGCTGGGGGTTGCAGGCGTGAATAATGCTTATACTGGTCAGTGGCTTCACACAATAGAAGGAGAAAGGCAGTGCATATAAAGGGGCAGTGAGACCACCCCAAGGACAAGAACCACACTTCTCCCAGATTTATTTTGCAGTCAGTAATCATCAAAAGCACAGCAAAGCTCTGAGCATGGGAGGTCTGTGGGTGGGATGAGCTCTGAACCATACTTGGGTATCAGGTGCCTGGGCTTAAGGGAATTGGGAATAGAAAAAGTTATCTTTAGTTTCTGTTTTCATTCTTTACTTTGCTTTTGAAGCAAAAGGAGAGTCTTGAGTCAAACCAAGAATTTTCTTCCTCTCTTGAGGAAAAATCCAGTTCATGGTCTGTGTCACAATCAGGTAAGAGTAATAGCAGTGTAGCCATGGGAAGAATCTTTCCCAGGTTTATTGAGAGGTTGCTACAGCATACAGACAAGTGCGAATGAAACAGTTAAACTACTGTTGGGTTGGGTTAGGGCCTGTGCTTGGGCAACACGCAAAGGGCACAGAAGACATGATTTCTCACCAGTGAGGGAGATATTAACTACATAGATTTTTCACATACTTTTACCCTTTTTTGGTTGCATAGTGGCTCTATGCAAAGTCTAGCTTGTGAGCAATCACATACAGTAACTGTATTCTCTGCAAAGCGTCTGTGAACTCTGAAGGCTCCTATGTAGATGGCAACACAGATCAGAGAACAATGGAAAACCTGGAGGTTAGAAAAGGATTTGTATCAGAACCAGGGCAGAGACATTGCTTGTATTTTCTTAGATTTGGAAGCAAAGAACTGTCTTTTCCCAGGACATATGGGGAGCAAGACTTGGAGTCTAAAGGCAGATGGTCATGGTGTTGCTTCATTGCTGTCTTTGAAGGGAATTCTCTCGGTAAGAATATTCCAGCACCAGATATAAATATTTGTGGGATTTTTATTGTTTTATATCACCCGTGCTTCTGCTTTTTTCCTGTAGTGTGGATCACTGAGCCCAGAGGAAGAAGAGAACTGTTTGATAGTGGCACACATGTGCCACATGTTTTGCATATATTATTTCATTTGCTTATGTTATTCCTTGACTATTGATTGAGAACTACTATGTATCTGGCACTGTGCTACACCAACAAGTCTCTTTTTTTAAAAATATATTATTTTTGTTTTTTGGCTGCGTTGGGTCTTTGTTGCTGCGCATGGGGGCGAGTTGCGGCGAGCGGGGGCTACTCTTCGTTGTGGTGCACGGGCTTCTCATTGCAGTGGATTCTCTTGTTGCGGAGCATGGGCTCTAGGTGTGCGGGCTTCAGTAGGTGCAGCATGCAGGCTCAATAGTTGTGGCATGCGGGCTCTAGAGCACAGGGTCAGTAGTTGTGGTGCACGGGCTTAGTTGCTCCGTGGCATGTGGGATCTTCCCAGACCAGGGGATGAACCCGTGTCCCCTGCATTGGCAGGTGGATTCTTAACCACTGCACCACCAGAGAAGTCCCACAAGTCTCTTAATATAAAGCCCATAGTCCATGCATTTGTGAGTGGAATAGGGGAAATGGATATAAATTAAACCAAGATGTACATGCTAAGATTCTGGTTCCAGTTCCTGTGTGTGTGTGTGTGTGTGTGTGTGTGTGTGTGTGTGTGTGTGTGTGTCTTTTGTGGTTTCCCACACCACCAAGCAATTCTCTGACGCCAACTGGGTGTCCTATAATTCAACTCAATTCTCACACTCTCTACCCAGAGATAACATCAGATTCCACAGGTTAAGGGCTCAGTCCAACAAGACTGCCCACTTCAGGTGCCAATCACAAGTCCAGGTTGTTACCTGTGCTTCTGATGGAATGGCTATAAATCAGATGTTCCCACAGCTCCCTCCTTGGGTTCAGTTAATTTGCTAGAGCAGCGCACAAGACTCAGAGAAACATTTTACCCACTAGATTTTTCCAGTTTATTATAAAAGGATATAACTTAGGAACAGCCAGATGGAAGAGATGCTTAGGGCAAGGTAAGGGGAAGGGCACAGAGCTTCCATGCCCTCTCCCAGAGCATCATTCTCCCTGAATTTCCATGTGTTCACCAACCTGGAAGCGCTCCGAAATAACCCTGACCTTTTGGGTTTTTATGGAGGGTTCATTACAAAGGCATGGTTGATTAAATCACTGGCAGTTGGTGATTGATTCAATATCTCCAGCCTCCCACCCCTTCCTGGAGGTTGGGGGAGGGGTAGGGGACTAAAAGTTTCAACCTTCTAATTACCTGGTTGTCTCCACAAGCAACTAGCCCTCTTCCTTAGGTGCTTTCCAAAAGTCACCTCATTAACGTAACAAAAGACACCTTTATCACTCTCAACACTTAGGCAGTTCCAAGAGTTTTAGGAGCTCTGTGCCAGAAATGGGAAGGAAGACCAAATATATGTTCTCATTATAAATCGCAATATCACACACATATATAGGTGTACATATCTACATAGTGACAAGGGAAGTTTTGTGGCTTCATGCAGCTGGATGGAAGGCAGAAGGAGAATGAAATGAGTGGTAGGAAGCAACATATGAAGATCATGAGTTTAGTGTAGGATATACTGAACAGGAGCAGCCCTTCCTTGAGACACCAGGTGAAGGGATAGACAAGTCTGGGCTTAGGGGAGAAGTCTGGACTGGGCTGTAACTTCCGGTTTTCATTGGCGTATGGTGTTTAAAGTCATGAAAAAGGACAAAATCATTTTGGCATAGTGAAGAAGAAAAAGTACCATTTTAGATTGCAGCCTTTTTGAAGCTGCTGGGAAGACAAGTAAAATGAGGACTGATAACACCCACTGGATTTAATGATAGAAAAGACGGGCCTCTTTGGAGGGTGTTCTGTCAGGGAGAGCAAATGACACACCCCTAGCCCCCCCACCCATATGTGTATAAATAGGCCATGCCCATTTACAAGTCTTGCTTTCCTGATCATTTAAAATTTTATCTTTCTTTTTATTTGTTCATCTCCTCATTAGACTCAGAGGAGAGAAATCACTGCCTGTTATCCTTCAAATTCCTCTTTGAAGACATATATCTGGGAAAATCCATCAAGTAACTGATCAATAAAAGGATGAAAGGTAAGAAGCAGCAGCTATTACATGTCTCTCAGACCCACTGCCTGGTTCTTATTGTGTTCTTTTCTACCAGACAGGCCCTGAAATGGGGCTGCTTTTTGCGTGCCTGGTTAATCAATATCCAACTCAGATTCCACATATTCTGGCCCATTGTCCTGTGAAATGCATTTGTACCTGTAAGATGGTGTGTCCTGATTTTTTTTTTTTTTTTTGTATAACATGGTTTCCATAAGAAGAGAGGAAGGGGTTTCCTTCCAGAGAGGCAGGGTTGATGGTCCCGATGCTCTGTCACCCTTGGTGCCAGTGATTTGAGACACATCTTGTCTAATCCTTGTTCTTTCCCTCTAGCATTCACTGAAGCATTGAACTCATCTATAATGGAAGCACTGCATTGGCAAGGGTTTGCATCCTCTGCAATGGAAAACAGATGACTGTACTTTTGATTGCTGTGATCTCCATTGACTTTGGGACTTCTAAACTTCTAGAAACATGTCCCTGTATTAAGATTTAGAATAGAGAGAGAATGCAGTATTAGTTTGCATAATCTTCCTAGAAGCTGCATCACAAAATTCTTCAGCTGTAAGCAGAAACCCGATGGAGAATGCATTACAGAAGGCAGCTTGATTGGGGCATCTATAAAGGTGGAAGCTGAAAAGAACAATTGAAGGGCCTCAGCCAGGGAGAAAGATGTGTTTGCTGAGACCTTTTTTTTTATCCTTTGGGAAAAAGAGCTAGTGACAGCCAGCAGCCCCTATGTGAGGGGAGAGCGATAGAGGGAAGTTCTGATGGCTGTGTAGACCTCAGGGTAGCTGGTAGATATAGTGAAGGGGACGGGACTCTGATCCTGAGCTCAAGAGCATCCTGGCTCGGGGCTTAGGTCTTCCCAATGACTTCACTACAGAGACCCAGAAATGCATTTCAGGAATATCCAGAGGATATTTGGAGGAACATCTTGTGTACAAGCCTAGGAAGGCCTATGGCAGCCTTGAACAAGAACCTTGATGGGAATAGTTCCATACAGAGTGATGCTTGGTTAAATTTTGGGAGAATGGGGAATAATTATCACTTTTTGAGACCAACTTTGTGCCAGGCAATGAACTAAGGTGTTTTACCTACATTATCTCACTTAATCCTCAGAACAAATGTACAAGGTAGCTGTTTATTCTTCTTCTATAGGGTAAGAAAACTGAAGTTCAGATAGATTCACCCATTCAACAAACAGTACTTATAATAATAGCAAACATTTATTGGGTATATGCTATGTGCCAGACGCTGTTCTAAGTGCTTAGCTGAATTATTTCATCTCCATCTTCATAACAGCCCTATGAAATAATTACCATTTATGTAACCACTTCAAGATGGAGAAGCCAGCAGAAAAAGTAACCTTGCCTCAGACCACATAGTTAATCAGTGTCAGAGCCAGGGTTCAAATCGAGACAGTCTGACTCGAGCTCTGAGACCTTCACTGTGACATAACTTAAGTGTCAGTCGTGCTCCCAGAACCATGCTGAGCACTGGGGCAGAGTACAAACAAGGCAGACATGATCCTGAGCTTCATGGAGTGTACTCCTTAGTGCTAGAGAGGTTAAGTGAATTGTCTAAGGTCACACAGCTATTCTGGGTTGGAGGTTTGGACTGAAGTCTTTCAAAAAAGTCACATGTTACAGGGCATCTAAGCACCTGCCAAACACCCCCTGCACATCTGATCAGGACTCTAAGCCCTTGGAGTACCCTGTAGCCTTCCTTACTCTCCTAGTCTGTGTTCTGCCATTTTATCCTGTTTCTTCATCTTCCCTCTTCTTGTCTCTGATTTTATGCCATCTTCCTGAACCTAATGCAGCAAATCTAAAACCTCAAGAGAGCTGCGCAGAGCTTCTCAGAATGAAGAGATGGAAACTGTCATTGCACTTTCTTTTTAAAGTAATCTGAGGCAATCTGGAGCATACAAACTTCTCTCACTGTCCAGCCCTGAAATTATGACTTTAGGTATGTAAGGGGGGTAACCTCAGTCTGAATGAAGTAGCCCACTATGTTAAGGATTAGTTCCTCTCAACATTAACTTCCTTCCTTCCTTCCCTCCTCCCTCCCTCCCTCCCTTTCTTCCTTCCTTCCTGCCTCCCTCCTCCCTCTCTTCCTTCCTTCCTTCCTTCCTTCCTGCCTTCCTTCCTCCCTCCTCCCTCCCTCCCTTCCTTCCTTCCTTCCCTCCTCCCTTTCTTCCCTCCTCCCTCCCTTCCTTCCTTCCTTCCTTCCTTCCTTCCCTCCTCCCTTTCTTCCCTCCTCCCTCCCTCCCTTCCCTCCTCCCTCCCTCCCTTCCTTCCCTCCTTCCTTCCCTCTTCTGTGGGTGTTAGATCTGGCCGGCATCATAGTCTGAAGGCTCACCCTGCTTACTTCTGCTCCCTCTCCTCTTTATCTATCACAAGGTGTTCCTCCAATAAGTGTCTTGCACTTCTAACTGTCTTGGCATCTGCTTTTTGGAGGAGCAGAAGTGACTCAGCAAGTGTTAGGATAGGCTTGATTACGCTGCAGTAACAGATTAACCTCTGAATCTCAATAACTTAACACAAAAAGCTTGATTTCTCCCATGCTCTGTACCCAGTGCAGGTTGGAGCTCTGTTCCTCAGGTATCTAAGCTGACAGGGGCTCAGGCCTATACCTGACTTCAAGGATTGCCACGAAGAGATCTGGAGAAAGGGAGAACTTTTATGGCTATGTCTGGATGTGACTTAAATTACCTCTGCCCACATCACATTGTCCAGAACTTAATCACATGGTCCCACTTAAGAGTAACTTGTGAAGTGTCATCTTCTTGTGTACAAGCCCGGAATGAGGCAGTATTGCAGAGAATAAGCACTGTCTGTGCTTCAAGTGGTCACAATGTGTCAAGCCTTATCTATTTGCTAAGGTTTAAATTATCCCTGTTTTATCAATAAGGCACCTGAGGCTGAGAGCAGCCAAGTATTTTTCCCAAGGTCACAAAATTATCAAGAGGTAGAGCCAGAATTGGGCGTCATATTATGTCTGACTACAAATCGTGCTTTTAACCACTCTTCTATGGGCACAAAAGAAATGACTATATGCCAGGGGGTTGTTGGTGGCTGACAGGTCTCTAAATCTTGACTCTACACACCCCAATCTCTCCAGAGATGGTTGAGGCTTCTGTGATACATCTGAGACATAGGAAACAGGACTGAGATTTGTGCCAATCCCATTATACCAAGTGTCTTCCGTTGCTGCTGCATTTTCATTTCTGAATAGGATAGATAGTGTTTGAATGGGGCTTCTTCCCACATCTCCAGCCAGGAGGCAGGAGGAGAATGTTTATTTGGCTTTCATGTCTTTGGGTAGAATAGAGCAAGTGGCAAAAAATGAGTTGAACAATTTTGGGGGCTATATGTATTTTTTGTGTTTTTTTGATCGTAGTTAATAGTTTTAAAGAGTGCTACAATATGACGTGGCTTTTGAAAGAAATGCTTTTTGCCCAGTTTCTTTCTGGCCAAGGTTTTGAGAAAAGAAAACTATAAATAGCTGAGATAAAAGAAAATTGCTGCTGTGATCTGTGAAGAAAGAAAGAGGAATACAAAAGGACCGCTCTGAGAGGTTTTCAAATAAAAATTGTGGTTCCCCCTCCAAGGGTCTAAGATTGCTACTTCTTGGAAGATGGAAAGGGCAGGGATGTGATGGATGTTTCCCCTTTCTTGTTTATTTTCAGAGATGTTTTAACTTAGTTGCTTTTATTCTATAGAACTCAGAGCTCTTCCCATCTATTAACATTTTAAATGAAATGAATTTTCCCCCAAAGTAAATAATTTACAAATAGAGGTTTTTTTATTTGTAAGGCAGTCATCCAGTTCTTTAGTTCTCTGTCCATCTCTCTTTTTTTTTTTCTCTCTTGTCCTCATGTGTCCTTTGGAACAGATGTGTTGGGGTGGAGGAGAGGTAAAAACAAAAGTACAAAGGAAAATTGGCACCAGTTTGGCTGTCGAATGGATAATGCCCTTTTGTTTGTTTCTCTCCAATAAACCATTTTCAGTTTCCTGCCAAAATGTTTGTTTGCTATTGGTTAAACTTCACATCTTTTTTTTTTTTTTTTTTTTTTTTTTGCGGTACGCGGGCCTCTTGCTGTTGCGGCCTCTCCCATTGCAGAGCACAGGCTCCAGACGCGCAGACTCCGGATGCGCAGGCTCAGTGGCCGTGGCTCACGGGCCCAGCCGCTCCGCGGCATGTGGGATCTTCCCGGACTACATGTGGGATCTTCCCGGACCACGGCATGAACTCGTGTCCCCTGCATTGGCAGGTGGACTCTCAACCACTGTGCCACCAGGGAAGCCCCCAAACTTCACGTTTTTATTACCCAGAATTACCTATAATGTTTATGAAAATGGAAGGTGAAAAGAGAAATTTCCCTGTGAGTTGTTTTATTTTCCTGTAACCAAAGGGCTTCCCTAAGCCGAGATTATCTTTTTGTTTGAAATGCAGTTCTTATCAACTGGAAGTAATTGGGCCACAGCTCAAGTGTTCAGCTACTGTTTTGAATAACTCATAGATCTCTATTTGCTGTATGTTTTTAGTTTGATACAAAAGTTTGTTTCCAGAGGTTTTCTCAAAATAAAGTCTGGGAAACTGTGATCTTTGGGTTGAATGAAGATAAACTGCTTTAGGTTTTAGGGACCCACTGATAATGTGTGCACACTTACACTTTTCTTTTGAGTTACATCTATCTTTTGAGCTGGGGACCCTCCTTGCTCCTGAGGACAGAGCACAGGGACTGATCTTAGACTTGAAAGAATTAATGGGTTTCTGTGGAATTGTCTCCCAGTGGCAGGTGGGAGCTCTGTCAGAGTCAGGGAAGGAGAAGCATGTCTTCGAGATCAAAGTCATCCTGACAACTTGACATGGAGAAAGGGGAAAAAAGGGAAGTTGAAAATGAAAGAGAATAAAGTCAGAGAGGAAACTCACCCAGGGGCATTTTAGACAGTGATCTTGTGATATTAACATTTACTTTTAAGAAAAAAAAAGGAAATAAATTGCTGTCCAGTGACCCTGAAGGTCATTAGCACCAGCTGCGGCTTCCTAAGGCCAAGAGAGAATGACAGTGAGGAAGGATGAGATGGGTGTGGACTTGGGAGTATAATCAGATGTGTGTACAGCTTAGTAAGCCTGGACATTTGTAGCAAGTTCAGGCTGAGTTGAACTGAGCTGGCCCTAGAATTTAGTTTAGCTGTCACCTCAGGGTCCGGTTAGAAGGTACACGGGATTAGGAGCCAGAAAACAGGGATGTAACGTTCATTCTGTCCCTGGTTGTATAATTTGTTGTGTAACTTCACTGATCTGTGCCTCAGTGTCATTATCTGTACAACCAAAGATTTGGGCTGGATGACCTGTAATCCCCGAGGTTCTAGCTAACTGTGTGAGGTGTGGTATGTCTATGACTAGACCTCCTATTATCGATTTTGGTCAAGAAGTCAGTCAATGAACACATGCACTTTCTCTGGGCTAGGCACTGTGGAAGGGATGGAGAGGGTATAAGGAGTTAAAAAACCTGGTTCTTGTTTTCTGACAGTCCCATGTGAGGCTGCACTGTGACTTTTTCAAATCACTATGTCCCCAGAGTCTGTCACAGTACCTGACATGCAGAAGTGCCTCCAGAGATGTCAGTTGGCTGATGAAGGAATATTACTTTGTATCTAGTTAGAGAGATAAGGCATTAATAAAAGGTGCCCAACAATGCAAGTCATTGGTACCAAATCAGTGATCATAGTACAAATTACAGAACTTTTGAGAAGGTGGCTCTCTTTGGGCAGAAATGACATGAGATTTTCCATGGAGAGGGAGATTTAACTCCAGTGGCTAAAATCCAGGCATCAAATTTATTTTGGAGCCTGTAGAAATCAGTCTCCAAGCTTAGACAAAAGGAAAGCACAAATCTTGCTTTACTGTTCTTTCGTACAATAAATATCATAATTCAGGGCTTAGTTTGTTGTACAGAAAGGGTCACAGTGAGACTTAGAAGATGTAAATCTGAGGATTGTGGGGGGAGAGCAGCAAACACTTCCCACATTGGGGTATAGACAGGTGTATTTCTCAGGGCAGATTATATGAGAGCGAAGCACACACTTGGCCCCAGTTTATCCATTCAATGTTTATTGGCTTTGGGCCATCTTCCTGTGCTCATTTTCTCCCTCCACATCCTGTTTTCTCTGTGCTTAGATACCACCACGGTGGTAGGTGATGTGCTGGGTGCAGGAGAGACAGAAGTGAGGAATAGATATGATATCTCCTCTTGAGGAGACTGGGTTAGTGGAAGAGGGGGGCCGTAAAATAAGAAAAATTACAATGCCTTGACACTACGTAGATGTGAATAAATAATTGCTGTGAAAGCTTGGCGCTCCAAGGGATTAAAGGCCTCAGCAAATTGGGAAAGGCTTCTGGGTGCCAAACCCATGCTAAGTGTGGTAGAGGATGCAAAGATGCAATTGCCACGTGAGCCAGGCATAGTGCACCTCACCTAGAATCTGAGGTACACTGCTTTGCGAGGTTTCCTCCAGGGACTGGAAGAGAAACAAACATGCATGTTATTTGCATGGAAAAAAGAGACCCTGCATTTCTGTATTAGTTTCCTGTTGCTTTTGTAACCAATTACCGCAAACTTCACGGTGTAAAACAACACATGTATTATCATAGTTCTGGATGTCAGAAGTCCCCAAATTAAGGTATCAGCAGAGCTGAGCTCCTTCTGGAGGCTCTAGAGGAGAGTCTGTTGCCTTGCCTTTTCTAGTTTCTAGAGGCTGTTTGCTTTCCTTGACTCATGGCTCCTTTCCTCTGTCTTCAAAGCCAGCAGTGTAGCATCTTCCAATCTCTGTCTCTGTCTCCGACCCTCCTACCTTCGTCTTACAAGGACCCTTGTGATTACACTGAGCCCAACTTGATGATATGAGATAGTTTCCCCATCTCAAGATTGTTAATTTAATCACATCTGCAGAGTCCATTCTCTTTAGAAGGCCATTATTCAACCTACAGTAGTACCCAAATGTTCTGAGAGTTGACCCTCTCCTAGATCTCTCCACCACACTATCTGGTCCAGATCCCTCCACAGGGAATGTAGAATGGGAGTAGTATAGCTCAATGATTCTAGATTAAGCCTCCAGTGTAACAATGGTCTAGTTATTTAACCTTTCAAAACCTCAGTTTCCTCATCTGTAAGGTAGAGATAATAAAGATGCCTATGCGTAGAGCTGTGGTGAGGGTTAAATAAGGGACCATGTACAGAGTTCTTACTTCAGGAGAGTCTTGCACATAGAGTATGCTCAATTAATGTTGTTTATTATTTTTGTTATTCTAATTATTATCAGGATGCCAGGAAGGGATACAGGCAGAGAGGAGGAAGGTCTCCAAAAACCTGAACTGTACTGAGAACTCAGCTTTGTTTTGGTTTTGGTTTGGGAGGTTCTCGGTTTGCATGAAAACTGATTTCCACTGGCTGACTTTTTCTCCCATCACCCCAGCTCAAGAGAACCAGTGTGTTCAGACTGACACCACTCCATCAATATGCCCCAAGTCCAGCATTTTGGGGTAGGGAAGAAAGGGGCATTTTTAGGCTTTCAGTCTTGTGGGAGTTTTAATTCTAGGAGCTCTTTGGAAGCAGAATGCTCTCTAATTCCCTAAATCCATCTTCTGATTTTGTCCTGGCATTGCGAGGAAAATTGTCTCATTTAATTTATTTGCCCTGGTGTGTGCCTATCTGATGGCTCCACAAACCTCCATTTTTATCTATAAATGCTACTCATTAAACTAATAAAATCTTTGAATGGTGAAATTTCAAGAGGAGTGATAAAGGGAGATGAACACAATTTGGAAATATAGGGGAAAATCTATTTGGGCAATATGTTTGCCAGCTTATTGGGTGTATTTTTGCCTAAGGCTGTAGCTGCGGCAATGGGTTGCTCTAAACTATTCTTTCCTTTCAGCGTTTTCCATTCCTCCAACCTTTGAACACACATTTTGTCTAATGCAGTATTCTCAAAGGGGCTCCAGTGCTCTGGGGAAGTTGGGATGGATGGGATATTTAGCATCTGGAACTGGAGTGGTGGTAGACATCTGATGGTTAGGGATATTGTAGGTCCTGCGTTTTTAAGTAAAGGGCATGCCTGGATTGCAATTTTTTAATTTTTTTAATTTTTTTTTGCGGTACACGGGCCTCTCCCTGTTGTGGCCTCTCCCGTTGTGGAGCAACAGGCTCCGGACGCTCAGGCTCAGCGGCCATGGCTCACGGGCGCAGCCACTCTGCGGTATGTGGGATCCTCCCGGACCGGGGCACGAACCTGTGTCCCCTGCATCGGCAGGCGGACTCTCAACCACTGCGCCACCAGGGAAGCCCTGCAATTTGTTTATTTTTATCTGCTTTAACAGAGGACATTTTAAATTCAGCTCAGTTATTAACTATCCAATATCTCAGGATCGCATGAGCAGATAAAACCTCAACATTTTTATTAATGTTTTTCTTTTCCAGAGCTATATTTCTGCAAATGAAATGTAATAGTAATCTTCAGGCACCAGGTTTGATAAGCCCAATAAGGAGATGGAATTTTGCCCCAGTAGCTGTAGCAAATGATTAGGCAGCACATGAGTCTTTAACTTCCAAAGAATCTCTTGGGAGAGAAGAGGTGGTGTATTTATTGGTGGTGCAAGGTGCTAAATGGAAAGGCTTAGAGGATTCAAATTCTATTCCTCACAAAAGAAACCTTGCCACCTCCCAATAGATGTGACTTGTTTTGGGCAGTAGGGATTGTTCCTAAGGGATAGAATAATAGTTTGGGTAGGAACTTTTGTTTCTGCACCGTTTTATCTGTAACATAGAATTTTGATGCCCCTTTTTACATCGATACCTGAGAATGCCTTAAAAATATTAATTGTTGGTTTTCTCAGGGCTCTGGGATGATAATAGAAGTTACTATTGATCAAATACCTATGGCAAGATGCTTTTAGTGCATTTTCTCTAATCCTCATCACAATCCTACAAGAGGGATATTAGGACGTTTGTTTTACAGTTAAGGAAAGTAACACTCAGGATGGACTAATAACTTGTCTAAAGTCACATAGCTACTAAGCTGTAGAACTGGGATTTCTGGAAAATTCAACTGCAGAATTGGTAGTGGTGGGGGATTAACTAGTTCTCTCTACATTTGGAAGATAAAGGGGAGATTAAGTTTGAGAAGAGAGAATTTGAAAAATGATGATTTAGTTAAAAACAAATAAAGAAAAACAAAAAACTATACCCACTTAATTGCATT
Organism: Globicephala melas; assembly: GCF_963455315.2. NCBI lineage: Eukaryota > Metazoa > Chordata > Mammalia > Artiodactyla > Delphinidae > Globicephala > Globicephala melas. Next base: position 156,255,625 of record NC_083315.2, read on the forward strand.
AAAATCATCCAATACATTATATAGTATAGTACTCTTTAAGCTGTAGTTTGCAATCCAGTAATGTGTCATGAAATTTATTATATCTCAAACACTTTACTTTTAGTGAGATAGAATAAACTTAAATAGAAGAGAAAATACCAGAAGACAACACATGAAGTAAGGATGAGTGGCTTCTGAAAACATGTGTGTGTAGGTATGTGTGTATTGGGACAAGAAGGAAAATGTATTATGGGTTATGGTGAAAAGAGTATGAAAAATACTTACAGGATTTCCTTAATAACACTGACTCTCACATATCCATTTTTAGAAATACATACCCCAGTCCTTCCTTCTAGAAATTACTACTGCTAATGAAATGACTATCCCCAGGTGTGCTGTGGTATAGTAGCCAGAAGCATAGCCCACTGAACCTGAGGGTTCAGAGAATTTCTTGGGAACTAAACAGTCATGAGCAGTGACCATTGGGTGCTACAAACATTAATAGAGATAGAAGGATGACTCCTAGTTTGATCAAACCCTCTGAACTTGATTGTCTTTGTCTTGGTTACTTGGTTTAAATTTGGTCACATTGTGTTTATGTGGGTGTGCTTATGTAAGACCTGAAATGGTTTATTTGAAGAAGGTATAATATAAACAAATAAACCAAATACACAGATATCAATGTATCCATTATTCATTTAATAAATGTATAATTGAGCACCTATTTGTGCTAGTCACTATGCTAAGTGCCAGAAATGGGAAAAAGTGTCCCCTATGTTCACTGTTCTTGATGAGTTTATATGGTTGTGAGACACATAAAGGAATAATAACACAAAAAATGAGATGCATGCTCTGGTTGATGTAAATCCAGAATGGCACTGCTATGGACTGAATGGTTGTGTCCTTGTTAAATTCATATGTTGATGCCTAATCCCCAAATGGTGGTATTTGGAGATGATAACTTTGGGAGGTGATTAGGTTATGAGGTGAATGGAATTAGTGCCCTTATAAAAGAGACCCCCAGAGATCTCTCTTTCTGCCATGTGAGGATACAAGAAGAAAATGGTATCTATGGACCAGGAAGGAGACTCACCAGACACAGTATCTGTCAGTGCCTTGATCTTGGACTCCTCCATCAGCAGAATTGTGAGATATAAATGCTTGTTGTTTAAGGCACCCAGTCTATGGTATTTTTGTTATAGCAGCTCACATAGACTAAAACAGACACCCAACCCAGCATCTGTGTGAGCATGTAGGGTAAGTGTGTGGGGTGTGAGGATGCGGTAAGGGGTAAAGGATTTGGTTACAGAAGGCTTCTTGTAGGAAGTGGTGCTTGGGAGTCATATAATGCAGTGGTTGTCAAACCTTATTGACTGGAGGGGTTGTTAAAACACAGAATCCGGGCTTCCCTGGTGGCGCAGTGGTTGAGAGTCCGCCTGCCGATGCAGGGGACACGGGTTCGTGGCCCGGTCTGGGAAGATCCCACATGCCGCAGAGCAGCTGGGCCTGTGAGCCATGGCCGCTGAGCCTGCGCGTCCGGAGCCTGTGCTCCGCAACGGGAGAGGCCACAACAGTGAGAGGCCCGCGTACCGCAAAACAAAACAAAACAAAACACAGAATCCTGGGCCCTGCCTCCACAGTTTCTTATTCTGTAGATCTGAGATAGGACCTGAAAATTTGCATTTCTGACAAGTTCCAGGGCGATGCCGTGCTCTTGGTCTGGGGACCATATTCTGAGGACCACTTTCAAAATGTTTTTAGTTGCAGACCCCCCGCTTCCCTTTTTTTTCCATGTGAAATCTTACCTGGAGTGTTCATATATAAAATAGACAAAAGTGGAGATGGCTGCAAGGAGCCCTGACTTTCTCCCCAGCCTGTGCTCTCCACAGTGGTAGCTTCTGAAACGTGGAAATTATAAATCTAGGGGAAAATCTGGTTCCACAGTTTTATAGTTTTCTCTGTGGCATCTCCCTCTCTCCCCTTCTTCCTCTTTCTTGCTCTCTCTCTATTCTTCTAGAATCCAGTCAAGTGATTCCAGAAGAGCTCTGTAAATCAGTGGGCAGAAGTTTTGGCAAAGAATTTGTGGGCTTATGTTTTGATTTCTCCTTTTTTTTTAAAAAAAAAAAATGTGGTGATTAGGTTTGTTCTTGGACATCTTTCTCCAAAACCTTGCTTTTCGATGCTTTATTCAATTAAGTTTGGCATTTTTTATATGAGATCTACAGGTGTTAGCCCTCTCTCATAAATTATTCTGAAGACTGCTCTGTGTTTCAGTATATAGTAGAGTGAGAAAAATGCTTTGGGTCAAAAGCATAGCAGAGTCAGGAAACTTTCTTTGATGGCTCTCTGAGATTAGTTCACAGTAAGGCATCTATTCCTTAAAGCATCTTTAAGATGCTTAAAGTCTTAAAGAAAATGGAAAAATTGATCAATTCATCCAGATATCCAGAATGTTAGGAAAGGCTTAAAACTGACTGAACTGTTCATTGTCCTTCCAGATGTTCTGCATCACAGAGTAAATGTAGTTCATTTGTTAAGTGGCAAACTAGTTGTAGTATAATTACTTGAATCCATATTGATGATCTGTAACTGTAATTGCTTATAACATTTTAGTGTCTTCATTTTCATCATTGATTGAAACGAAGACTCTACAGAAGAGAAAAAAAAAGACAAATGCCTTCCTATTTTGGAAAAGAAAAACTCTTGAAAGCCTGCTTTGGGATTATTCCAAGTTTTGCTGAATAATTATATTATATTTATTTATTTATTGTCTTGGTGGGACATTAGCAAAAGCCCAGAGTTTTGCAAAAGCCCAGAGTTCCAAGCAAGTTTTAATAAATACTCAGAAGCTTGGATGCTTTACTGAAACTTGTCCAAACGTTTTGTCTGGTTTGGGACCTTGCAAGCCTCATCTATTAAGGTACTTGGCACTTTTACCCAAAATCAAAAAATTCAAAGGCAAATAGAAGTAAAAAGTGATTATTAAACAAAATACAATCAACATTTCATGATGTTAATTACTTCCCCGGTTTTGGGAAACATTTTATTTGATTTGCTGTGCCTATTTCTGACGATGATATTACTTCATTTGGATTTAAGTCTGAGGTCTGATAATTTTTTAGTTTATAACATCACCAAGTCTTCATTTATATGAGATACCAAAATGGTGGGGCCAGATATTACCCATTGCTAATTTTAATCTGTTTTTCACTTTTCTAAAACCAACTGGTGACATTGGGGGGTGGATTGTGGTTAATGTATTTTAATGTTTATAGAAGCCACTGCTCAACTTGATTTCTCCAGAAAATGAGGCACTTTTGCCAAGAAGACATCTGGGAGAGATCCATCAGTGGTCAAAGATTCAGAAAAGCATTCGCATACTCTTTTGGAGTTGACAGAGATGTGTGAAAACCTAACCCATCTGGAAGACAGTCAGCCCTTACAGTTAGTCAACATCTGGGAATGTAACCACCCGGGGTTGACAAAATTGGCAATTAAACGTGATGGAAGTTCACCATCTATAGACAAGTACAGAGTAACTGCCTGTGAATTATGAGAACATACATGCCTCTTGCATGCTATAATGAGCCATTAGCACCCAGATTGTTTGAATTGGAAAGGCATCAGAACACAGGTTTGCATGGATATGTTTTCCAATTTGTTTTTCTTTCAGAGCAATGTATAAAACTACACATAAATAAAGACAAAGCAAAAGAAAAAGTTTAGTTTCTCTAAGCTTCCTCATTCCTTATCCTTCATGTTTTAACTTGCTATTTTCATTTTCTGGCTTCACCTCATTCTCAAGCCATTTATTTTTGTGTGTCTGAGGGTCAAATACCAACATTATTGCTACTTCTCCTGGGTCCTTCTTCAGATGCATTTTAATCACCCTTTGGGCAATTTCAGATGTTCCATAACAGTACCCAGTATCTACATTTCCTTCTGGTTTATTTTATTTTTATTTTTTTTTAACATCTTTATTGGGGTATAATTGCTTTAGAATGGTGTGTTAGTTTCTGCTTTATAACAAAGTGAATCAGTTATACATATACATATGTTCCCATATCTCTTCCCTCTTGCGTCTCCCTCCCTCCCACCCTCCCTATCCCACCCCTCCAGGCTGTCACAAAGCACCGAGCCAATATCCCTGTGCCCTGCGGCTGCTTCCCACTAGCTATCTACCTTACTATGTTTGTTAGTGTGTATATGTCCGTGACTCTCTCTCGTCCTGTCACAGCTCACCCTTCCCCCTCCCCATAACCTCAAGTCCATTCTCTAGGAGGTCTGAGTCTTTATTCCTGTCTTACCCCTAGGTTCTTCATGACATTTTTTTTTCTTAAATTCCATATATATGTGTTAGCATACAGTATTTGTCTTTTTATTTTTGACTTACTTCACTCTGTATGACAGACTCTAGGTCTATCCACCTCATTACAAATAGCTCAATTTCGTTTCTTTTTATGGCTGAGTAATATTCCATTGTATATATGTGCCACATCTTCTTTATCCATTCATCCGATGATGGGCACTTAGGTTGTTTCCATCTCTGGGCTATTGTAAATAGAGCTGCAATAAACATTTTGGTACATGACTCTTTTTGAATTTCGGTTTTCTCAGGGTATATGCCCAGTAGTGGGATTGCTGGGTCATATGGTAGTTCTATTTGTAGTTTTTTAAGGAACCTCCATACTGTTCTCCATAGTGGCTAAACCAATTCACATTCCCACCAGCAGTGCAAGAGGGTTCCCTTTTCTCCACACCCTCTCCAGCATTTATTGTTTCTAGATTTTTTTGATGATGGCCATTCTGACCAGTGTGAGATGATATCTCATTGTAGTTTTGATTTGCATTTCTCTAATGATTAATGATGTGGAGCATTCTTTCATGTGTTTGTATATCTTCTTTGGAGAAATGTCTATTTAGGTCTTCTGCCCATTTTTGGATTGGGTTGTTTGTTTTTTTGTTATTGAGCTGCATGAGCTGCTTGTAAATTTTGGAGATTAATCCTTTGTCAGTTGCTTCATTTGCAAATATTTTCTCCCATTCTGAGGGTTGTCTTTTGGTCTTGTTTATGGTTTCCTTTGCTGTGCAAAAGCTTTGAAGTTTCATTAGGTCCCATTTGTTTATTTTTGTTTTTATTTCCATTACTCTAGGAGGTGGGTCAGAAAGGATCTTGCTGTGATTCATGTCATAGAGTGTTCTGCCTATGTTTTCCTCTAAGAGTTTAATAGTTTCTGGCCTTATATTTAGGTCTTTAATCCATTTTGAGCTTATTTTTGTGTATGGTGTTAGGGAGTGATCTAATCTCATACTTTCACATGTACCTGTCCAGTTTTCCCAGCACCACTTATTGAAGAGGCTGTCCTTTCTCCACTGTACATTCCTGCCACCTTTATCAAAGATAAGGTGTCCATATGTGCATGGGTTTATCTCTGGGCTTTCTATCCTGTTCCATTGATCTATCTTTCTGTTTTTGTGCCAGTACCATACCGTCTTGATAACTGTAGCTTTGTAGTATAGTCTGAAGTCAGGGAGCCTGATTCCTCCAGTTCCTTTTTTCATTCTCAAGATTGCTTTGGCTATTCGGGGTCTTCTGTGTTTCCATACAAATTGCAAAACTTTTTGTTCTAGTTCTGTGAAAAATGCCAGTGGTAGTTTGATAGGGATTGCATTGAATCTATAGATTGCTTTGGGTAGTAGAGCCATTTTCACAATGTTGATTCTTCCAATCCAAGAACATGGTATATCTCTCCATCTATTTGTATCATCTTTCTTTCCTCAGTGTCTTATAATTTTCTGCATACAGGTCTTTTGTCTCCTTAGGTAGGTTTATTCCTAGATATTTTATTCTTTTTGTTCCAATGGTAGATGGGAGTGTTTTCTTGATTTCACTTTCAGATTTTTCATCATTAGTATATAGGAATGCCACAGATTTCTGTGCATTAATTTTGTATCCTGCCACTTTACCAAATTCATTGATTAGCTCTAGTAGTTTTCTGGTAGCATCTTTAGGATTCTCTATGTATAGGATCATGTCATCTGCAAACAGTGACAGCTTTACTTCTTCTTTTCCGATTTGCATTCCTTTTATTTCCTTTTCTTCTCTGATTGCTGTGGCTAAAACTTCCAAAACTATGTTGAATAAGAGTGGTGAGAGTGGGCAACCTTGTCTTGTTCCTGATCTTAGTGGAAATGCTTTCAGTTTTTCACCATTGAGGATGATGTTTGCTGTGGGCTTGTCATATATGGCCTTTATTATGTTGAGGAAAGTTCCCTCTATGCCTACTTTCTGCAGGGTTTTTATCATAAATGGGTGTTGAATTTTGTCAAAAGCTTTCTCTGCATCTATTGAGATGATCATATGGTCTTTCTCCTTCAATTTGTTAATATGGTTTATCACATTGATTGATTTGCGTATATTGAAGAATCCTTGCATTCCTGGAATAAACCCCACTTGATCATGGTGTATGATCCTTTTAATGTGCTGTTGGATTCTGTTTGCTAGTATTTTGTTGAGGATTTTTGCATCTATGTTCATCAGTGATATTGGCCTGTAGTTTTCTTTCTTTGTGACATCCTTGTCTGGTTTTGGTATCAAGGTGATGGTGGCCTCGTAGAAGGAGTTTGGGAGTGTTCCTCCCTCTGCTATATTTTGGAAGAGTTTGAGAAGGATAGGTGTTAGCTCTTCTCTAAATGTTTGATAGAATTCGCCTGTGAAGCCATCTGGTCCTGGGCTTTTCTTTGTTGGAAGATTTTTAATCACAGTCTCGATTTCAGTGCTTGTGATTGGTCTGTTCATATTTTCTATTTCTTCCTGATTCAGTCTTGGCAGGTTGTGCTTTTCTAAGAATTTGTCCATTTCTTCCAGATTGTCCATTTTATTGGCATAGAGTTGCTTGTAGTAATCTCTCATGATCTTTTGTATTTCTGCAGTGTCAGTTGTTAGTTCTCCTTTTTCATTTCTAATTCTATTGATTTGAGTCTTCTCCCTTTTTTTCTTGATGAGTCTGGCTAATGGTTTATCTATTTTGTTTATCTTCTCAAAGAACCAGCTTTTAGTTTTATTGATCTTTGCTATTGTTTCCTTCATTTCTTTTTCATTTATTTCTGATCTGATTTTTATGATTTCTTTCCTTCTGCTAGCTTTGGGTTTTTTTTGTTCTTCTTTCTCTAATTGCTTGAGGTGCAAGGTTAGGTTGTTTATTCTAGATGTTTCCTGCTTCTTAAGGTGGGCTTGTATTGCTATAAACTTCCCCCTTAGAACTGCTTTTTCTGCATCCCACAAGTTTTGGGTCGTTGTGTCTCCATTGTCATTTGTTTCTAGGTATTTTTTGATTTCCTCTTTGATTTCTTCAGTGATCACTTCATTATTAAGTAGTGTATTGTTTAGCCTCAATGTGTTTGTATTTTTTACAGATCTTTTCCTGTAATTGATATCTAGTCTCATGGCGTTGTGGTCAGAAAAGATACTTGATACAATTTCAATTTTCTTAAATTTACCAAGACTTGATTTGTGACCCAAGATATGATCTATCCTGGAGAATGTTCCATGAGCACTTGAGAAAAATGTGTATTCTGTTGTTTTTGGATGGAGTGTCCTATAAATATCAATTAAGTCCATCTTGTTTAATGTATCATTTAAAGCTTGTGTTTCCTTATTTATTTTCATTTTGGATGATCTGTCCATGGGTGAAAGTGGAGTGTTTAAGTTCCCTACTATGAATGTGTTACTGTCGATTTCCCCTTTTATGGCTGTTAGTATTTGCCTTATGTAGTGAGGTGCTCCTATGTTGGGTGCATAAATATTTACAATTGTTATATCTTCTTCTTGGATCGATCCCTTGATCATTATGTAGTGTCCTTCTTTGTCTCTTTTAATAGTCCTTATTTTAAAGTCTATTTTGTCTGATATGAGAATTGCTACTCCAGCTTTCTTTTGGTTTCCATTTGCATGGAATATCTTTTTCCATCCCCTTACTTTCAGTCTGTATGTGTCTCTAGGTCTGAAGTGGGTCTCTTGTAGACAGCATATGTATGGGTCTTGTTTTTATATCCATTGAGCCAGTCTGTGTCTTTTGGTGGGAGCATTTAGTCTATTTACATTTAATGTAATTATCGATATGTATGTTCCTATTCCCATTTTCTAAATTGTTCTGGGTTCGTTATTATAGGTCTTTTCCTTCTCTTGTGTTTCTTGCCTAGAGAAGATCCTTTAGCATTTGTTGTAAAGCTGGTTTGGTGGTGCTGAACTCTCTCAGCTTTTGCTTGTCTGTAAAGGTTTTAATTTCTCCATCAAATCTGAATGAGATCCTTGCTGGGTAGAGTAATCTTGGTTGCAGGTTTTTCTCCTTCATCACTTTCAGTATGTCCTGCCACTCCCTTCTGGCTTGTAGGGTTTCTGCTGAAAGATCAGCTGTTAACCTTATGGGGATTCCCTTATGTGTTATTTGTTGTTTTTCCCTTGCTGCTTTTAATATGCTTTCTTTGTATTTAATTTTTGACAGTTTGATTAATATGTGTCTTGGCGTATTTCTCCTTGTATTTATCCTGTATGGGACTCTCTGTGCTTCCTGGACTTGATTAACTATTTCCTTTCCCATATTAGGGAAGTTTTCAACTATAATCTCTTCAAATATTTTCTCAGTCCCTTTCTTTTTCTCTTCTTCTTCTGGAACCCCTGTAATTCGAATGTTGGTGCGTTTAATGTTGTCCCAGAGGTCTTTGAGACTGTCCTCAGTTCTTTTCATTCTTTTTTCTTTGTTCTGCTCTGCAGTAGTTATTTCCACTATTTTATCTTCCAGGTCACTTATCCGTTCTTCTGCCTCAGTTATTCTGCTATTGATCCCATGTAGAGTACTTTTAATTTCATTTATTGTGTTGTTCATCGTTGCTTGTTTCATCTTTAGTTCTTCTAGGTCCTTGTTAACTGATTCTTGCATTTTGTCCATTCTATCTCCAAGATTTCGGATCATCCTTACTATCATTATTCTGAATTCTTTTTCAGATAGACTGCCTATTTCCTCTTTATTTGTTAGGTCTGGTGCACTTTTATCTTGCACCTTTATCTGCTGTGTGTTTTTCTGTCTTCTCATTTTGCTTATCTTACTGTGTTTGGGGTCTCCTTTTTGCAGGCTGCAGGTTCATAGTTCCTGCTGTTTTTGATGTCTGTCTCCAGTGGCTAAGGTTGGTTCAGTGGGTTGTGTATGCTTCCTGGTGGAGGGGACTAGTGCCTGTGTTGTGGTGGATGAGGCTGGATCTTGTCTCTCTAGTGGGCAGGTTCACTTCTGGTGGTGTGTTTTGGGGTGTCTGTGGCCTTATTATGATTTTAGGCAGCCTCTCTGCTAATGGGTGGGGTTGTGTTCCTGTTTTGCTAGTTGTTTGGCATAGGTTGTCCAGCACTGTGGCTTGCTGGTCGTTGAGTGAAGCTGGCTGCTGGTGTTAAGATGGAGATCTCTGGGAGATTTTTGCCGTTTGATATTATGTGGAGCTGAGAGGTCTCTCGTGGACCAGTGTCCTGAAGTTGGCTCTCCCAGCTCAGTGGCACAGCCCTGACTTCTGGCTGGAGCACCAAGAGCCTTTCATCCGCACGGCTCAGAATAAAAGCGAGAAAAAGTAGAAAGAAAGAAAGAAAGAGGATAAAATAAAGTAAGATAACATAAAATAAAGTTATTAAAATAAAAAATAATTATTAGGAAAAAAAATTTTTTTAAGTAAGAAAACATAACAAAACAAAAAAACGGACAGAACCCTAGGACAAATGGTGAAAGCAAAGTTATATAGACAAAATCTCACACAGAAGCATACACATACACTCTCACAAAAAGAGGAAAAGGGGAAAAAGTAATATATCTTGCTCTCAAAGTCCACCCCCTCAGTTTGGGATGATTCGTGGTCTATTCAGGTATTCCACAGATACAGGGTACATCAAGTTGATTGTGGAGATTTAATCCGCTGCTCCTGAGGCTGCTGGGAGAGATTTCCCTTTCTCTTCTTTGTTCTCACAGCTTCCAGGGGCTCAGCTTTGGATTTGGCCCTGCCACTGCGTGTAGGTCGCTGGAGGGCGTCTGTTTTTTGCTCAGACAGGACGGGGTTAAAAGAGCTGCTGATCTGGGGGCTCTGGCTTACTCAGGCCGGCGGGGCGGGAGGGGCACGGAGTGCGGGGCGGGCCTGCGGCAGCAAAGGCCGGCGTGACTTTGCACCAGCCTGAGGCGCGCTGTGCGTTCTCCCGGGGAAGTTGTCCCTGGATCCCGGGACCCTGGCAGTGGCGGGCTGCACAGGCTCCGCGGAAGAGGGGTGTGGAGAGTGACCTGTGCTCGCACACAGGCCCCTCGGTGGCGGCAGCAGCAGCCTTAGCGTCTCCCGCCCGTCTCTGGGGTCCGTGCTTTTAGCCGCGGCTCGCATCCGTCTCCGGAGTTCCCTCAAGCAGCGTTCTTAAACCCCTCTCCTCACGCACCAGGAAACAAAGAGGGAAGAAAAAGTCTCTTGCCTCTTCGGCAGGTGCAGGCTTTTCCCCGGACTCCCTCCGGCTAGCCATGGTGCACTAACCCCTTCAGGCTATGTTCAAGCCGCCAACCCCAGTCCTCTCCCTGCGCTCCGTCTGAAACCGAAACCCGAGCCTCAGAGCCTCAGCTCGCAGCCCCGCCCGCCCCGGCGGGTGAGCAGACAAGCCTCTCGGGCTGGTGAGTGCCGGTCAGCACCGATCCTCTGTGCGGGAATCTCCCCGCTTTGCCCTCCGCACCCGTTGCTGTGCGCTCCTCCGCGGCTCCGAAGCTCCCCCCTCCGCCCCCCGCAGTCTCCGCCCGCGGAGGGGCTTCCTAGTGTGTGGAAACTTTTCCTCCTTCACAGCTCCCTCCCACTGGTGCGGGTCCCGTCCCTGTTCTTTTGTCTCTGTTTTTTACTTTTTTCTTTTGCCCTACCCAGGTACGTGGGGAGTTTCTTGCCTTTTGGGAGGCCTGAGGTCTTCTGCCAGCGTTCAGTAGGTGTTCTGTGGGAGCTGTTCCACGTGTAGATGTATTTCTGGTGTATCTGTGGGGAGGAGGGTGATCTCCGCATCTTACTCTTCCGCCATCTTCAAGGTCCCCCATGGTTTATTTTTTTATTATTATTATTTTTTATTTTTTTTGGCTGTGTTGTGTCTTTGTTGCTGTGTGTGGGCTTTCTCTAGTTGCAGTGAGCGGGCTTCTCATTGCGGTGGCTTCTCTTGTTGTGGAGCACGGGCTCTAGGAGCGCAGGCTTCAGTAGTTGTGGCACATGGGCTCAGTAGTTGTGGCTCGCGGGCTCTAGAGTGAAGGCTCAGTAGCTGTGGCACATGGGCTTAGTTGCTTCGCGGCATGTGGGATCTTCCTGGACCAGGGCTCGAACCCATGTCCTCTGTATTGGCAGGTGGATTCTTAACCACTGTGCCACCAGGGAAGCGCTCCTTCTGTTTTAAACATTGAAAATAATTCACTTTGCTTAAATAATCATTAAATATGACTCTTACGAAGAACCCAAGTAAGAACAATAAAAATGATTAACACCTTCACTCTCTTCTGTGATTTTTATACTCCATTCTCTTGCTCTTTTTCCCCCTATTTTTTCTTCTAAGTTTCTCCCTAAGATTTTTGTAGCTCAAAAGATCTAGCACCAAACTATGTATAAGACAGGGTGTTTTGACTTAATCTTTCTCATTTTTCCTTCCCTAGAACAAGAAAATCAGTGGCTTGTAGCTAAATGAGAAAGAAATCCGACTTTCTTATGGAAGCAGAATTTGCTCAAATAGAAAGAAGTAGTTTTGTTGTCTGCAGTCCATGACTAAAGATAGGTTCACGGAAGGTATTCCCATTACTTCTTGTTCAACAAAAACTTTACAAAATGCTGCAGATGTTTCAAGATGAAGGAAGTAAAGTTATGAAAAACCTTAACTGTGTTCTCTGTAAGCCAATTCTAAAGTGAGTCTTTGTGGAGGGTTTCCATGGAGGAAATTCTCAATTTCATTGAAATAATAGTTAGTGATCCTATTGACCGTGCCTTTAAAATCAGATTCTTCCACCAGCAAGTAGAAAAAGAGAACCACACTGAGAATGAAAAATTCCCTAAAGCTCTCAGAAGTTAGAATGAGCAACACCAACTTGGTAGTATTTAAACTAGGAGTCTAAAAACTTTTTCTTTTTCTGTTTTTAATTTTTATTTTTATTGGAGTATAGTTGATCTACAATGTTGTGTTAGTTTCAGGTGTACAGCAAAGTGATTCAGTTATACATATACATATATTCATTCTTTTTTAGATTCTTTTCTCATAGGTTATCACAGATTTTTTTTTCTTACATCTTTATTGGAGTATAATTGCTTTACAATGTTGTGTTAGTTTCTGCTGTATAACAAAGTGAATCAGCTATATGTATACATATATCCCCATCTCCCCTCCCTCTTGCGTCTCCCTCCCACCCTCCATATCCCACCCCTCTAAGTGGTCACAAAGCACCCAGCTGATCTCCCTGTGCTATGCGGCTGCTTCCCAGTAGCTATCTATTCTACATTTGGTAGTGTATATATGTCCATGCCACTCTCTCACTTCACCCCAGCTTCCCTCTCCCCCCACCCCACCCTTCAAGTCCATTCTCTACGTCTGTGTCTTTATTCCTGTCCTGTCCCTAGGTTCATCAGAGCGATTTTTTCTTTTTTTTTAGATTCCATGTATATGCGTTAGCATACGATATTTGTTTTTCTCTTTCTGACTTACTTCACTCTGTATGACAGACTCTAGGTCCATCCACCTCACTACAGATAACTCAATTTCATTTCTTTTTATGCCAGCAAAGTAAATATTTTCAGCTTAGGGGCCATAAGGCTTCTGTTGCAGTTCTGTCATTGTGGTGCCAAAGAAGCTATAGACAATACTGAACAAAGGAACACGCATTCCAACAGAATTTTATTTGCAAAACTGGTGTATCTTGAGGGACTCAGTTTGCTAATCCCTGATTCAAACACTAATATTAAGCATTTAGGGAAAATAGAGAGAAAAAAATCTTCGAATTATGGTGAGGTATTGAGTTAAAACTCCAGGAAAAAATGGTTAACACTTTGATCAACGGAACCTATATTATTCTTTTTATTTTTTTTAACATATTTATTGGAGTATAACTGCTTTACAATAGTCTGATAGTTTCTGCTTTATAACAAAGTGAATCAGTTATACATATACATATGTTCCCATATCTCTTCTCTCTTGCGTCTCCCTCCCTCCCACCCTCCCTATCCCGCCCCTCTAGGTGGTCACAAAGCACTGAGCTGATCTCCCTGTGCTATGTGGCTGCTTCCCACTAGTTATCTATTTTACATTTGGTAGTGTATATATGTCCATGCCACTCTCTCACTTTGTCACAGCTTACCCTTCCCCCTCCCCATATCCTCAAGTCCATTCTCTAGTAGGTCTGTGTCTTTATTCCCATCTTACCCCTAGGTTCTTCATGACCTTTTTTTCCCTTAGATTCCATATATATGTGTTAGCATACGGTATTTGTTTTTCTCTTTCTGACTTACTTCACTCTGTATGACAGACTCTAGGTCTATCCACCTCACTACAAATAACTCAATTTCGTTTCTTTTTTATGGCTGAGTAATATTCCATTGTATATATGTGCCACATCTTCTTTATCCATTCACCCAATGATGGACACTTAGCTTGCTTCCATCTCCTGGCTATTGTAAATAGAGCTGCAATGAACATTTTGGTACATGACTCTTTGAATTATGGATTTCTCAGGGTATATGCCCAGTAGTGGGATTGCTGGCTCTCCCAAATGGTAGTTCTATTTGTAGTTTTTTAAGGAACCTCCATACTGTTCTCCATAGTGGCTGTATCAATTTACATTCCCACCAGCAGTGCAAGAGCATTCCCTTCTCTCCTCACCCTCTCCAGCATTTATTGTTTCCAGAATTTTTGATGATGGCCATTCTGACCAGTGTGAGATGATATCTCATTATAGTTTTGATTTGCATTTCTCTAATGATTAATGATGTTGAGCATTCTTTCATGTGTTTGTTGGCAGTCTGTATATCTTCTTTGGAGAAATGTCTATTTAGGTCTTCTGTACATTTTTGGATTGGGTTGTTTGTTTTTTTGTTATTGAGCTGCATGAGCTGCTTGTAAATTTTGGAGATTAATCCTTTGTCAGTTGCTTCATTTGCAAATATTTTCTCCCATTCTGAGGGCTGTCTTTTGGTCTTCTTTATAGTTTCCTGTGCTGTGCAAAAGCTTTTAAGTTTCATTAGGTCCCATTTGTTTATTTTTGTTTTTATTTCCATTTCTCTAGGAGGTGAGTCAAAAAGGATCTTGCTGTGATTTATGTCATAGAGTGTTCTGCCTATATTTTTCTCTAAGAGTTTGATAGTTTCTGGCGTTACATTTAGGTCTTTAATCCATTTTGAGCTTCTTTTTGTGTATGGTGTCAGGAAGTGTTCTAATCTCATACTTTTACATGTAGCTGTTCAGTTTTCCCAGCACCACTTATTGAAGAGGCTGTCTTTTCTCCACTGTATATTCTGGCCTGCTTTATCAAAGATAAGGTGTCCATATGTGTGTCGGTTTATCTCTGGGCTTTCTATCCTGTTCCATTGATCTATCTTTCTGTTTTTGTGCCATTACCATACTGTCTTGATTACTGTAGCTTTGTAGTATCGTCTGAAGTCATGGAGCCTATTCCTCCAGCTCCATTTCTCGTTCTCAAGATTGCTTTGGCTATTCGGGGTCTTTTGTGTTTCCATACAAATTGTGAAAATTTTTGTTCTAGTTCTGTGAAAAATGCCAGTGGTAGTTTGATAGGGATTGCATTGAATCTGTAGATTGCTTTGGGTAGTAGAGTCATTTTCACAATGTTGATTCTTCCAATCCAAGAACTTGGTATATCTCTCCATCTATTTGAATCATCTTTAATTTCTTTCATCAGTGTCTTATAATTTTCTGCATACAGGTCTTTTGTCTCCTTAGGTAGGTTTATTCCTAGATATTTTATTCTTTTTGTTGCAATGGTAAATGGGAGTGTTTTCTTAATTTCACTTTCAGATTTTTCATCATTAGTGTATAGGAATGCCACAGATTTCTGTGCATTAATTTTGTAACCTGCTACTTTACCAAATTCATTGATTAGCTCTAGTAGTTTTCTGGTAGCATCTTTGGGATTCTCTATGTATAGTATCATGTCATCTGCTAACAGTGACAGGTTTACTTCTTCTTTTCTGATTTGGATTCCTTTTATTTCTTTTTCTTCTCTGATTGCTGTGGCTAAAACTTCCAAAACTATGTTGAATAAGAGTGGTGAGAGTGGGCAACCTTGTCTTGTTCCTGATCTTAGTGGAAATAATTTCAATTTTTCACCATTGAGGATGATGTTGGCTGTGGGTTTGTCATATATGGCCTTCATTATGTTGAGGAAAGTTCCCTCTATGCCTACTTTCTGCAGGGTTTTTATCATAAATGGGTATTGAATTTTGTCAAAAGCTGTCTCAGCATCTATTGAGATGATCATATGGTTTTTCTCCTTCAGTTCGTTAATATGGTGTATCATGTTGATTGATTTGTGCATATTGAAGAATCCTTGCATTCCTGGGGTAAATACCACTTGATCATGGTGTATGATCCTTTTAATGTGCTGTTGGGTTCTGTTTGCTAGTATTTTGTTGAGGTTTTTTGCATCTGTGTTCATCAGTGATATTGGCCTGTAGTTTTCTTTCTTTGTGACATCTTTGTCTGGTTTTGGTATCAAGGTGATGGTTGCCTTGTAGAATGAGTTTGGGAGTGTTCCTCCCTCTGCTATATTTTGGAAGAGTTTGAGAAGGATAGGTGTTAGCTCTTCTCTAAATGTTTGATAGAATTCGCCTGTGAAGCCATCTGGTCCTGGGCTTTTGTTTGTTGGAAGATTTTTAATCATATCCTCAATTTCAGTGCTTGTGATTGGTCTGTTCATATTTTCTATTTTTTCCTGGTTCAATCTTGGCAGTTTGTGCATTTCTAAGAATTCATCCATTTCTTCCAGGTTTTCCATTTTTTTGGCATATAGTTGCTTGTAGTAATCTCTCATGATCTTTTGTATTTCTGCAGTGTCAGTTGTTACTTCTCCTTTTTCATTTCTAATTCTACTGATTTGAGTCTTCTCCCTTTTTTTCTTGATGAGTCTGGCTAATGGTTTACCAATTTTGTTTATCTTCTCAAAGAACCAGCCTTTAGTTTTATTGATCTTTACTATCCTTTCCTTCATTTCTTTTTCATTTATTTCTGATCTGATCTTTATTATTTCTTTCCTTCTGCTAACTTTGGGCTTTTTTGGTTCTTCATTCTCTAATTGCTTTAGGTGCAAGGTTAGGTTGTTTATTTGAGATGTTTTCTATTTCTTAAGGTAGGATTGTATTGCTATAAACTTCCCTCTTAGAACTGCTTTTGCTGCATCCCATAGGTTTTGGGTCGTCATGTTTTCATTTTCATTTGTTTCTAGGTATTTTGTGATTTCCTCTTTGATTTCTTCAGTGATCTCTTGGTTATTAAGTAGTGTGTTGTTTAGCCTCCATGTGTTTGTACTTTTTACAGATCTTTTCCTGTAATTGATACCTAGTCTCATAGTGTTGTGGTCTAAAAAGATACTTGATACAATTTCAATTTTCTTAAATTTACCAAGGCTTGATTTGTGACCCAAGATATGATCTATCCTGGAGAATGTTCCATGAGCACTTGAGAAGAATGTGTATTTTGTGGTTTTTGAATGGAATGTCCTATAAATATCTATTAAATCCATCTTGTTTAATGTATCATTTAAAGCTTGTGTTTCCTTATTTATTTTCATTTTGGATGATCTGTCCTTTGGGGAAAGTGGGGTGTTAATGTCCCGTACTATGAATGTGTTACTGCCGATTTCCCCTTTTATGGCTGTTAGTGTTTGCCTTATGTATTGAGGTGCTCCTATGTTGGGTGCCTAAATATTTACAATTGTTATATCTTCTTCTTGGATCGATCCCTTGATCATTATGTAGTGTCCTTCTTTGTCTCTTGTAATAGTCTTTATTTTAAAGTCTATTTTGTCTGATATGAGAATTGCTACTCCAGATTTCTTTTGATTTCCATTTGCATGGAATATCTTTTTCCATCCCCTAACTTTCAGTCTGTTTGTGTCCCTAGGTCTGAAGTGGGTCTCTGGTAGACAGCATATGTATGGGTCTTGTTTTTATATCCATTCAGCCAGTCTGTGTCTTTTGGTGGGAGCATTTAATCCATTTACATTTAAGGTAATTATCGATATGTATGTTCCTATTACCATTGTCTTAATTGTTTTGGGTTTGTTATTGTATTGTTTGTTATTTCCTTTTCTTGTGTTTCTTGCCTAGAGAAGTTCCTTTAGCCGTTGTTGTAAAGCTGGTTTGGTGGTGCTGAACTCTCTCAGCTTTTGCTTGTCTTTAAAGGCTTTCATTTCTCCATGAAATCTGAATGAGATCCTTGCTGTGTAGAGTAATCTTGGTTGTAGGTTTTTGTCCTTCATCACTTTAAATATGTCCTGCCACGCCCTTCTAGCTTGCAGAGTTTCTGCTGAAAGGTCAGCTGTTAACCTTATGGGGATTCCCTTGTGTGTTATTTGTTGTTTTTCCCTTGCTGCTTTTAATATGTTTTCTTTGTATTTAATTTTTGATAGTTTGATTAATATGTGTCTTGGCATGTTTCTCCTTGTATTTATCCTGTTTGGGACTCTCTGTGCTTCCTGGACTTGATTAACTATTTCCTTTCCCATATTAGGGAAGTTTTCAACTATAATCTCTTTAATTATTTTCTCAGTCCCTTTCTCAGTCCTCTTCTTCTTCTGGGACCCCTGTAATTCAAATGTTGTTACGTTTAATGTTGTCTCAGAGGTCTCTGAGACTGTCCTCAGTTCTTTTCAATCTTTTTTCTTTATTCTGCTATGCAGTAGTTATTTCCACTATTTTATATTCCAGGTCACTTATCTGTTCTTCTGCCTCAGTTTTTCTGCTGTTGATCCCTTCTAGAGTATTTTTAATTTCATTTATTGTGTTGTTCTTCGTTGCTTGTTTCCTCTTTAGTTCTTCTAGATCCTTGTTAAATGTTTCTTGCATTGTCTCTATTCTGTTTCCCAGATTTTGGATCATCTTTACTATCATTATTCTGAATTCTTTTTCAGATAGACTGCCTATTTCCTCTTCATTTGTTAGGTCTGGTACGTTTTTACCTTGCTCCTTCATCTGCTGTGTGTTCTTCTGTCTTCTCATTTTGCTTATCTTACTGTGTTTGGGGTCTCATTTTTGCAGGCTGCAGATTTGTAGTTCCTGTTGTTTTTGGTGTCTGTCCCCAGTGGCTAAAGTTGATTCAGTGGGTTGTGTAGGCTTCCTGGTGGAGGGGACTAGTGCATGTGTTCTTGTGGATGAGGCTGAATCTTGTCTTTCTGGTGGGCAGGTCCACGGCTGGTGGTGTGTTTTGGTGTGTCTGTGGGCTTATTATGATTTTAGGCAGCCTCTCTGCTAATGGGTGGGGTTGTGTTCCTGTCTTGCTAGTTGTTTGGCATAGGGTGTCCAGCACTGTAGCTTGCTGGTCATTGAGTGAAGCTGGCTGCTGGTGTTAAGATGGAGATCTCTGGGAGATTTTTGCCGTTTGATATTATGTGGAGCTGAGAGGTCTCTCGTGGACCAGTGTCCTGAAGTTGGCTCTCCCAGCTCAGTGGCACAGCCCTGACTTCTGGCTGGAGCACCAAGAGCCTTTCATCCGCACGGCTCAGAATAAAAGCGAGAAAAAGTAGAAAGAAAGAAAGAAAGAGGATAAAATAAAGTAAGATAACATAAAATAAAGTTATTAAAATAAAAAATAATTATTAGGAAAAAAAATTTTTTTAAGTAAGAAAACATAACAAAACAAAAAAACGGACAGAACCCTAGGACAAATGGTGAAAGCAAAGTTATATAGACAAAATCTCACACAGAAGCATACACATACACTCTCACAAAAAGAGGAAAAGGGGAAAAAGTAATATATCTTGCTCTCAAAGTCCACCCCCTCAGTTTGGGATGATTCGTGGTCTATTCAGGTATTCCACAGATACAGGGTACATCAAGTTGATTGTGGAGATTTAATCCGCTGCTCCTGAGGCTGCTGGGAGAGATTTCCCTTGCTCTTCTTTGTTCGCACAGCTCGCAGGGGCTCAGCTTTGGATTTGGCCCTGCCTGTGCGTGTAGGTCGCCTGAGGGCGTGTGTTCTTCGCTCAGACAGGACGGGGTTAAAGGAGCAGCTGATCTGGGGGCTCTGGCTCACTCAGGCTGGGGCAGGGAGGGGTATGGATGCGGGGCGAGCCTGCAGCGTCTTAGGCCATCGTGACATTGCACCAGCCTGAGGTGCTGTGTGTTCTCCCGGGGAAGTTGCCCCTGGATCCCGGGACTCTGGCAGTGGCGGGCTGCACAGGCGCCCCAGAAGGGAGGTGTGGATAGTAACCTGTGCTCACACACAGGCTTCTTGGTGGCGGCAGCAGCAGCCTTAGCGTCTCATGCCCGTCTCTGGGGTCTGCGCTGATAGCCGCAGCTCGTGCCCATCTCTGGAGCTCCTTTAAGCAGCGCTCTTAATCCCCTCTCCTCGCACACTAGGAAACAAAGAGGCCAGAAAAAGTCTCTTGCCTCTTTGGCAGCTCCAGACTTTTTCCCGGACTCCTTTCCGGCTAGCCATGGTGCACTAACCCCTTCAGGCTGTGTTCACGCTGCCAACCCCAGTCCTCTCCCTGCGATCAGACCTCTGAAGCCTGAGCCTCAGCTCCCAGCCCCGCCCGCCCCGGCGGGTGAGCAGGCAAGCCTCTCGGGCTGCTGAGTGCTGGTCGGCACCGATCCTCTGTGCGGGAATTTCTCCGCTTTGCCCTCCGCACCCCTGTTGCTGTGCTCTCCTCCGCGGCCCCGAAGCTCCCCCTTCCACCACCCACAGTCTCCGCCGGCGAAGGGGCTTCTAGTGTGTGGAAACCTTTCCTCCTTCACAGCTCCCTCCCACTGGTGCGGGTCCCGTCCCTATTCTTTTGTCTCTGTTTTTCCTTTTGCCCTACCCAGGTACGTGGGGAGTTTCTTGCCTTTTGGGAGGTCTGAGGTCTTCTGCCAGCGTTCAGTGGGTGTTCTATAGGAGCAGTTCCACGTGTAGATGTATTTCTGATGTATCTGTGGGGAGGAAGGTAATCTCCACGTCTTAGTCTTCCGCCGTCTTCCCCTATATTATTCTTTATTGAGGTGTGCCTTTTGGAATAAGAGAAAGGCACAGAACAACAATAATGAGTGTAGTTAGCTTAATCCTCTAATCCTTTCTTCTGCTCTCTTTTTCGCCTTTCTTCCTTTTCCTTCTCATTCCAATTTTCTCCTTTATTGTTTTCAGTTAACGTTTAGACTTGTGTACATATCACATTCACGTATCCATTCCATAAGAATGCTTGAGCTATTTTGATGGATAGCATTTAGTCCCAGCTTGATTTTCATGTAGAATGGGAGTGGAAGAACACTTTAGTCTCAAGAAACAAAGTTTGCTAGCCAGTTTACGCAGTTTGCATGTCTAGTGGCAATGAAGAAAGACAGATCTTCATGTCAACATGCTGACTCATATACTCTACCACCACTTCAATGACTGAAGAGTCTGCAATCAATTATGTGACACAGCATTGTCTAATTGATGGGCTATATGTGTATGTGAGGCTATTATAATAGATTAGCTCCTATTAAGATAAAATCATCATGTGGAAAACTCTCTGCCTGCCAAATGCCGGCTTCTGCCAAACCATCTGATCAGTGTTATAGAATATCTAAGCATTTATTCTCAGAAAAGTGACTATAGAAAAACAGCAGCCTCACATTCAGCACATTGGCCCTCTCTCCTCCTTGCTTCAAGTCACATCTGCTGATTTCATGGTTTGATACTTTTTTTAAAATTCTTGTTAGCTCTCTTGAGTCTGTTGGATCCCATCCGGCCTCCCAGCCTTACACACTAAATCAACCAAACTCAGATCAGGCTCTCTGCTAAGCGGGAAGGAAGGAAGAAGCACAGAGGGGCATAGAAACATTATACTGAACTCTGGTGGGCTTGGAGAATATTTGCCCGAAATTGATCCCTTGAACCTTGAACCTAACAAACTTGCTTGGTACTCGTTGTCATATTGTGGAAACCACAGTATTGAATTGGACTTGGTTTCGGCCACACCCCTGACAGTTGGCATAGATAGGATCTCAAGCAAGACATGAAATATCTCGGGTCCTCAAATTTTTACAAAGTAAGGAAGATGGATTGGGAAGATTTTGAGGATATTTTTCAGTTTTATATTCCAAGAATCTCAGATGATATATTTTGAAAATTCTTTTTTGACTCTAAACTTAATAGCAGTGCATTTAATAATGAGGTTCCCTGATCTAGTTATCTCTTTTGTAACAACCCACCCCCAAATTTTGTGGCTTAAGAAAACAGCATATATTTTTCTCACAAATCTGCAATTTGGGTCGGAATCTGTCAGGCAGTCGTCTCTACCCCGCTCAGCATCGGCTAAGGCAGCTCAAAGGCTGGGGATTGGAATCATCTGAAGCCTTATTGACTCAGGTACTTGGCAGTTGATGTTTGCTGTTAGCTGGAACTTAAGCTGGAACTGCCAGCTGGAACCTCTGTAGGTGGCATTTTCATGTGTCCTGAGCCTCCTTACAACATGGTGGCTGGGTTTCCAGGGCAAGCATCTAGATTGAGGGAGCCAGGAGGAAGCGGTGTTGCTTTTACAAGCTAATCTTGGAAGTTGTGCAGAGTCTCTCTCACCACATTCTATTTGTCAAGAAGGTCATAAAGGTCTGCCCAGTTCAAGGGGAAAGGAAAAATTGATAGGGGTGTGGCAAGGTGTTGGAAGAGCTGGTGGGACTGGAAATATTTCTGTGGCCAGTTTTGGAAAATATAATCTGCCACATTCAGGTTATAACAAGGGCTTATATTTGAACAGAACTACTATGGAATAGATGTGCTAATATCACTGCTTGGGAACTCAGCTTCCTCATTAATAATTTAAAAAGGAAAAAAAAAAGAGTGATTCTATATCCCAGAGTCTCTGCTTAATATCCCTATATGCCTTATTTCATTTAATCTTCATTTTTACAGGTGAGGAATTGGAAGTAGGAGGAGTTCAAGTACCTTGCCTAGGTTCTCATAGCAGGCAAGTGTGCAATGGAAAGTGGACTTCAGAATCAAGCCTGTCTAGTTACAAAGCCCCTGTCTCTTCTGCTACCCCATAGTGCTTCACACATAAAACTCTTTTTCTCATGTTTTAACTTTATTTTTGTTGTTGTTGAAAAAGGGTAAATTCAGATGATATTTTAGGTGGGACTGAAAAGGGAGAAGAGTTGCCAGATAGTTTAACACCTGAAGTGACTCCATATCTAAAATTAGTCTTTGAAAATTAGTCAGCAGGAGTTGATTGTTAATGGCCAGTTTTTCTCTTGCACTGGAGAAGGGCAAAGCAGGATGATAGCCTGGCTGTTATTGGTACCTAAGGACTGGGGAAAATGCTGAAGTGTGTCTCTGATTCATAGCTGATGGTATGTACGACCATAACGTGAGTAAAAATTTATGAGGCAGTTCTCCAAGGGTTAATGATGAATAAGTGTATAAAGAGTCATTAGAGTCAGATGTGAGAACATGGAAGAGTAGACCAAAGCCTCCCAGGAGTCTGGACTAAAAAGGAGTCAAGCAGTTGTTGCCTGAGGTTGGGCTTCTGTGTTTGTGGGCCAGGCCTATGTAAGAGAACGGAATAGGCAAGAGTGTCTTTGCTTGTCCCTGGATTAGGTTCTTCTACCAAATTTATGTGTCAGGTATGCATGCCAGATTGCCATTAAACAGAAGGCTTTGTGAAGGCTCTCTGCCTACACAGGGTCACCCTTTAATGATTGCCTACCCCATTCATTCAGTAAAATCAAACAAACAACAACAAAAAAAAATGTAGTTGACCTGATCCAATTATCTTTTAACATATTTGGCACTGACTTGACCCAACCAATTGAGTATGGCATCATGTGAACATAGGCTTATAGGGATTCACCTCCTATCCCCTGCTTTTTTTTTCCCCCCACACATTAGCTATAGAGAAATCTATGGTCTTTAAGGAAGTTATTATAAGAATTTTTGTTTTTTGTTAACAATGGGGTAGCTGTTAAAAGACCATTCTGGGTCTGGTTGACAAAAGATTTTTCCTCATTGTCTACCTCAACACACTCACTGCCTTAGTACAAATGGTCTCCCAAGGACAATTTTTAGGTCTTAGCTGTGAGATTTCTTTTTCTCATGTGCTTGCAGCAATTTCAATTGCTTCATAGCTCAACATCTGGACCACATTTGGCTTCATTGTTGGAAAATAAATTAGCATCCCAGATCACGAACAAGGAGCTGACCTTGCACTGGAAAGCAGCGACCATGTCTTCAGTTGATAGACCAGTCTTCCTTGACTATGGAGAAAAAGCTGAAATGCATCTCTTTTCTGGAATTAGTGCCATCTCTCAGAACAGCCTGAGTCTGCTCACAATAAACTGGACATTTGCCCTAGGATGTGGAGCAAAAGATGACACTGATTGGAAGTTGGCATCCTGGAAAACATGTCACAGTCACCTCCTGCAGGAAGATAACCCTTATCATGTGCCAGCACTGAACTGTGGGCTCCATGGACCTGCCTGTGTCTGCTCACACCTGTTCCAACACGGGTGCCAAGAAATGGGGGGTCAGGAGGAATTAGACACACAGAGCCTTTGGGAAGCCACAGAAGTCACAGGGCCCTTTGGAATTATAATAGATTCGACAAGGAGGGGATGGCCTATGTAGATGTATTTGGCTATGGTCATGAGCATTGAGAATCCCATGTCAAGCACCAATCTGAACAAACTGAACACTGAAGGAAACAGAAGATTTAAGGAGCCAGAAATAGACACCATGAAAAAGACAGAGGATTTACATTACTGGTAAGTTTTATTTTTATTGCAACTTTTTCTTTTTAAATTAGGGGTGATGTACAAATATGGAGATAGAAATGCATTGCATTGGTATAAATAAATAGACTTATACACACTAGTATCTTCTGCTATTTAATGGATTGGGGCAGATTTTAAGTCAAATCATGGCCCAAGAAGTGTCAGCTGTAAGCACATATAAAACCTGACATCACAATTAGCATAAACATGGGTGTTAATCCTAACTGTGAAATATAAAGTGATTACACTTTGTGATCACACCTCTCTTATTTTATCTCCTTACCTTCCTCTCATAAAGGGCTCCCAAAACTTTTTTTTATATGGGACTGCGTAAGATGCAGAAGTGAGGAATAGATATAGATGACTCCATGTAGCCAGGAGAGATACTGCTTCTTTCCCACTATGGCATGTTAACTCCTTTTCCTACTATTCAGTTAGTTCCACAAAAATTTATTAGGATCCCATTTGGTGTCAGACACTGTGTGCTAAGCACTTGGGGTGCAAAATATTTAGGCCACTTTTAGCTATTTCCCAGATTACTGCACTAGTCTCTTAGTCAGGGATCTTGTTTCTGGTCTCACCACTTCACCATTACACTTTTCCCAACTTGCTCTTCAAAATACAGGTTGAGTCATCTTTCTAAAATGTAAATTCTATCGCATTACTTCCATGAATTAAATTCTTTAGTTGTTATCAGTTGCCCTCAGGATACAGTCCTAGCTCTTTGGCAGGACACCTGAGATTCTGATGAGCCTGCTACTGCTTGCCCACCTCATCTTTGGCCATCCCTCATCACGCCTCTGAGGCATGTTTAACTGAGCACAGTTACACAGAACTACTTGCAATTACCTGAAAGCACCATGTGCTTTCTTATCTCTAGGTCTTTGCAAAAAGTGTTCCCTCAACCTGGATTACCTTCTGCCCCTCTGCATGTGGTCAATGCCTACTCATCTTTCCTACCTTCATTGAAATGCCACTTCCTTTGGGGAGCTTACCATAACTTTCCTTCTACACTGCTGCAGCACCATTAGCTTAATCAAGTAACCATCTCTTGTTGGTTAAATGATTTATTTTATCACTCACTAGTACATTTATCACTCCTTTACATCCCTCTAGAGTAGTTAAGTCTTTGATTAAAATATAACAAATCTATGCACTGCTACCCTTTGTTTTGTGTTTTGTGCACACACCATCAATATCATAGCTATGTGCATATTCTCATACTTATTTAGCATTTATGATGGCAAATAATAGTTTTTCACTTATCATTATTTAATCTTTAAAACAACTCTAAGTAGTAGTTATTACTGCCATCATCTCATTTTCAGCTACATTTAATTAATTTCCCCAGGTGTTTAGAATAGCAGAACTAAGATTTAAACCCTGATCTGTAAGACACCAGAGTCTATTTTGCTCTCTCTTAAGACACAGTATAATAAGTTCCTTCTGTCTGTCTCTCACTTATTTAATTTTAAACTTTCCAAGGTTAGGAATAACGTTTTAATCATAGTTACAGCTCCAGTACATAGTACAATGTCTTTCATGCAATGCATTTTGAGAACACAGAGAATGGATGGGGAGGCCTTTGCACCTATCCTTAAGTTGCTCATAGAACTAGAGGGCAGACACCTAAAAGGAAAATTTTGATATAATGAGATAAATGCACTATTATAGATAGGCACCGGTTACTATGAAGTGAGGAGGAGGGACGTATAGCCCAGACTTCAAGTGCTTGGTTTCCTAAAAGAAGCAATGCCTGAATTGAATATGAACACACTAACTTCTTAGATACATTTGCACTAAATGTGTATCTAGGGGAAATTCAAGTAATGTAATCTTCTTCGTGACAAAAAATTAAACTGCTGTCATATTTTTGAAACATTTAGCACGTAGCAGATGAGGTGTGGAGAAATGATATCATGTTAGGGTCAAGGGCTAGACTTAAAATTTTTGATTTGGCATTTTTCATGTGACAAATGATTATTGGAGTCTGGTTGAATAAAAACGCTAAGTCTTCAAGTAATATGAACTTGAAACCCCCCCTCAATTTTGTTTAATTTTTGAAATATGTAGAAACATTACCATTTCTATAATATCCAGACTAAAGTCTGTTTAGAAACCATCTGCATGACCTCTTGTCCTCATTCTTTTGACCTCTACAAAGGAGAAGTTGGGTTGAAGACTCCTGAAGGATATTTCCAGCTCTAGTAGACTCTGATCCTCAGTTTTGTCCGTGATTTACTCTGAGAACGTAGTAAAATGTCCACTGTTTTAATATATACAGATAATCATATTCTGAAAGGAAAAGTAGTATTATAAGTCAGGTGCTTGCAATTTTGAGCTAAACTCCGAGCACTTCTAATCTGAATTCAGATGAGCTCCTGAGATCGGTATACCTGTTTTTTTTTTAAGATTTTTTTTTTCTTTGATGTGGACCATTTTTAAAGTCTTCTTGAATTTGTTACAATATTGCTTTTGATTTATGTTTTGGTTTTTTGGCCCTGAGGCATGTGGGATCTTAGCTCCCCGAGCACGGATTGAACCCGCACCCCCTGCATTGGAAGGAGAATTCTTAACCGCTGGACTGCCAGGGAAGTCCCTAGCATACCTGGTTTTTAAGTGTGGTTACTGACACCGATTTCAAAGTGAGGGCTGCTGTCCTTGGTGCTGACAGTGATGTTTACATTGATCTTCTTGAGGAAGTATGTGTGTGTGAAAGAGAGTGGGGGGTGTGGGGAGAGAGCGAGAGGTGGGTGGGGACAGAGGGAGAGTTATCCAGGACACAGAAAAAATGTCTCTCACTCGTTTAACCAGGAAGCATCGCTTTTACTCTTCTAAACTCATCTAGGGAGCTTCAGAGATTTTCTGGGATTCTTCATTATTTGATCTATATCTTTTTTTGTTTTTTTTTTTTTTGCGGTACGCGGGCCTCTCACTGTTGTGGCCTCTCCCGCTGCGGAGCACAGGCTCCGAACGTGCAGGCTTCCCGGACCAGGGCACGAACCCGTGTCCCCTGCATTGGCAGGCGGACTCTCAACCACTGCGCCACCAGGGAAGCCCTGATCTATATCTTTTTAAACTGTGACTGAATTTTTACATAAGGGGTTAAGAGTGGTTCCCCCTTAGCTTTTCATTTTCCATGTTGATTTCTCAGTTTGCCGTACAATAGCCTTTGTATGCGTATTGTGTCAGGGAGTTTCTTCCTTTTATTTTCAGCAAATTTAAATACCCATTTGACATTATTCTTTGTGTTCTCTTCTTCACAGACATGGAAGACATCAGTTCAGTTTCTATGAACTTAAAAATCAAGTTGTGATTAACCTATTTATGTAACTGGAAAATACTATGCCTCCTTTCCTCCCCTGCAGGGTATCTGCTCCTCCTGTTGTTCTTAATAATAACCAAATTCCTTGGGCTAATGATATTATTTGTTGAAAAGCATGGAAGACTACTGGGAGCCATTAACATTCTTGCCGTCTTTTTCTTTTTTTAAAAAAAAAAAGAATTACGAAGCTTTTGCCTCATCTCTCCATTTTCTGATCATTTCACTGATCACATGTCAGCGTATTTCACACCAGGTACTATCTTTCAGACCAGTTTATTTATTCCCCTTTTAACCTTCCTTATGCAACTCACGGTTCTTTTTTTTCCCCCAATTCTTTTCCAGTTATCTTAGAAAGATTTGTCTCCCTCTCTTTGTTCCACTTGTGAGAAAAAAAGGGGCTAATCCAGACTTTTCAGTATAAGAGTATTGCTGGCAATATCTCTATAGTAAAGGGAATGAAAGCTAGAAACTTTGATGTGGAATTAGGGAGAATAAAGAACCAGTGCCTTGAACTTTGAAACCCACTGAAAATGCATTCAGTACCTTTAAGAGTCAACATTTTCTTCCTTATCTTTCTCTAGTTAAGTTTACTTTCATCAAAGAACAAAATCTTTTTTTTCTGTTTTGTTTTCCCTTTTTTTTGGCATTTCATATTGTTTGCTACAGTTTTTTTCTAATGCAATTATACCATATTTAAGTTTCAGCTGAGGTTAAAAAAGCTTTTGTGAACTGGACCTTTACAGATGATGTATAACATTTCATTATGTGTTTGAGGTCCAAGCAATAGGTATATAACTTTTGGAAAATATTTATTTCCATCATGGGGCCTCTCTGTATTAATTTCTTATGCTTGATGGATTTTGTTAAATATTTCATTGCCATCCATTTATTTTCAAAACTGAATGCCTACATTTTCTTTGCATCGAACAAATAACCACCTTAGTAGGTTTTTATCTATTCACACTCCAGTTTTTAATATTCCTTCATTTATTCACATGGCAATTATTTATGACAATTATCAATAGATAGAGTGCCTAGTACATACCAGGCATTGTACTAAGTCCTGTGACAGAGATATTTAAAGAATAGTCTTTATCTCAAGTTGCTCATGCTGTAATGGGGGTACCAGATGAGCAAACATAATTGTGGGAGTGAATTAACTGAATTAACTCAGTTAATTGAATTATGACAGAGGTACAAAGTGTCATGGAACATAGGAAAGGGTACCAACTTATCCACTGGGGTCCAGAGCTGGAAACTCTATGGTATGACCTTGAAGAATTGCCCTAATGGACTTATAACTGAGCAGTGTTTACTGGCCCTGATTGTGATACATCTGTGCAGTTGTATGGGCTTTGGAATCAGAGAGACCTGGAAACAAATTCTGGCCCAGCTGTTTCCTAAGTGGTGTTCTACTTGAGATTCAATTTTTTCATCTACGAAATGAGAATGATGACACCTGCCTCACAAAATATGATTTGAATAAGATAATGAGGTTCATATCTTTTCTTTAAGCCCCTCCCCATAGACATTAATGATAACAAGACTGAACTCTGATTATCACACTTGGTAATGCTCAAGCCTTGGTTTAAGCTATTTACATGTCTAATCCTTTTGATTGTCACCACTACTCTGTTAGGTATATATTATTATTTCTATTATCCCTGCTTCACAAGGAGGAAAGTGAGGTCTACAGAAGTTAAATGATTTGCCCCAAGGGTATGGTTTATAAGAGGGAGAGCAAGGGGTTGAACTTAAATCTGCTTAGCACTGAAGCCCAGGTCTTTATCTCCCCCTATACTCTTGCTTCCTGCCCTGTTTTATTTCGATTATTGAGTACGGTAGACATTTGTCTCATGGGTTTTGATTCCCTGGTAGGAGACTAGGGTAGACATTAAAGTATACATTTTATGTGGACGTGCACCATGTGTATTTTGCTAAGCTGAATCCTCAGCTTGTCACATAGGACTTGATACCCAGAAGGCACTTATATTTGTAAAAATGTAGACTAAGCTGATGTAACAAAGAAACTCCAAAACACAGATGTTTATTTCCTTCTCACATAAGAGTCCATGGCAGGTAGGTAGGCTTGACTTTTCCATTTTCAACAAGCAGACAAGTAACAGCAAAAGTCCAGGTCAAGGATTTTTTTTAAGCAAGTGATGCCAAAGTTGCCCTTGTTACTTCCATTCACTCTCCATTAGTGCAAACTTAGGTCACCATCCGTCCCTATGAGATGGGTCAGAAAATTTACATTCTAGTTGGATGGCTGCTTTCTCAGGAAGGGGAGGAGAATAGATTTGTGGGCACCACCAGAAATTTCCATTACAGTGCTCAGTGAACATTTATTGAATGAGTAAATGAAGAAAATCAAAGCCTGTAAGTAAACATGAGCCCCAATGAGACCAAGACAAAGGTGTTAGCTTGATCCACTAGCTCAGAGACCTATGTCAACGTGCCAATACGTCTTTCCAGCTAATTCTTGCAAAAACACATCTTTAGTCATAGCCACCTATTGTAAGTGTCATTTCACTCTAATGTTTTCCTTTAATCTGTGACTGTCAACTTTTCTCTTGAATGTCAGAATGGGATCGAAGCTAGAGAAGAGTTTATGTGAGCTCTATGGATTATGCCACTCTCTTAAGGGAGATAAAGTGACAGGTTATACAGCACTTATCTATGTCAGCTATCAGGGACTCTTCATCCTGCAGGGGAGAGTATCACGAGTTTTAGCTGGTTATTTGTGATCCTCTTTCAGAACTACCTTGGAATTAGAAGAGAGTAGCTCTGACACTGGCAAATGTAGTTTTAATTCTCCTAAAAGAAATTTTCTACCTTTGGGCTTCTAGACTCTGTCAGATCAATATCCTAGCTGGGAACTCTATCCTGGCAACTTCCTCTTTTCTGCAATGTAACACTTGCCTTGTTTCATTAGAGTTTTTTCACAGCCCCTGTACGGGCATGTATTGTATGATGATCCACTGGTAGCAGATAATTTGCCCCAGAGAGTGTGACCACTTTTCTTTGTTGCCTGAGGGTATGAGAGATCCTTATTAATTTCACCGAGTCAACAGCCAGAATTGCAATAGACTTTGTGAATGCAGAAGAGAAAAAGGTACAGATCAGAGAAAGTAGTCAGTGAGGACATTTTCTTCCAAATTTACCAAGGTGGAACCTTCCTCTCTCACTTGTAAGGCTGA
The DNA here is from genome assembly GCF_963455315.2 of Globicephala melas. Classification (NCBI taxonomy): domain Eukaryota; kingdom Metazoa; phylum Chordata; class Mammalia; order Artiodactyla; family Delphinidae; genus Globicephala; species Globicephala melas. The sequence goes on from NC_083315.2 coordinate 156,286,096, forward strand.
AAAAAAAATTAAAGAATAACTACTGAAATCTCATATCTCTTTAAGCTCTTTCATTCCTAAGAACTTAAAGTGACTCTGTAGACCTACATCTCATTTATTTTCACGACATCCCTGTGGAGTCAGAGGCTAGTTTTTCTTTTACTGTCCAGAGGAAAGGCAATGCACTAAGAACTCAAGTGACTTGTATTCAAGGTCAAAAAATGAGACAAGTTGTAAAGCCAATGCTTGAATTCAGGCTTCTGGCTTCTCACCTAGTGGCTGCTTTAAGATGATAGTATTTGGGGAAGAAACATAGATGGGAGAACTTAAAATATATGATAAAGAAACGATATATTGAGGTTCAGATCTGGAAATGTTCCTTAGTTCACAGATGTAAAAAAATGCTTTCGAGGGACTTCACTCGTGGCGCAGTGGTTAAGAATCTGCCTGCCCATGCAGGATACACAGGTTTGAGCCCTGGTCCAGGAAGATCCCACATGCCACGGAGCAACTAAGCCCGCGTGCCACAACTACTGAGCCTGTGCTCTAGAGCCTGTGTGCCACAACTACTGAAGCCTGTGTGCCTAGAGCCCGTGCTCCACAACAAGGGAAGCCACCACAATGAGAAGCCCGCACACAGCAACAAAGAGTAGCCCCCGCTCGCTGCAACAAGAGAAAGCCTGCGTGCAGCAATGAAGACCCAATGCAGCCAAAAATAAAATAAAATTTTAAAAAAAATTAAAAAGAAAAAGAAGAGTGGAAGATATTGGCCATGGCACATAACTGATGCTCATTAAATTGTTGTGGAATAGAAGGGTTGTATAACAAAAAGTGTGTGAACAAAATCACCTCAGATTTGTAGGGTTGGAGCAAGATCTCCTTAGCCCCTATGGTACCTTTGTACAAATTAGGCAAAATGCTTTTCTTCCAGGTGCACACAGCCCTAAGTCAGGGTGCAGAGCTCGGTGAGTGAAACCCTGGCTGGATTTCAGTGTCATTTATCCAACCCTTCAGCTGGATGCTCTTTATGGCAATCTTGGGGTAGAATAGCACCCTTAAAAGTCACCTAGTCATTCTCCCCACATTCAGGGAATATAACGTCATGTCTACCCCACAATAGAAGTTAATCCACTTTTAAAGACCTCTTGGAAAAATATTTTCACTTCATCAGTTTCTCATAATATTCTGAAGTCCTTGAGGTTAGGATAAGTTTCATCTCTATATGAAGGGAAAAAAGAACAGCAACAATGAGGACCGCATAGATTATGAGCTTGCAGTGGATTTAACAAGGTTCACAAGAGGCCAGTTTATAATAAGCTTTCCACTGGAAGTGGAAAACATCAGAGGGAAGTGCTGGTATACAAATATGCAGCCTGGCCAACTTCAGACAGTCATTCAGAGAAGAGAACCTAAGTTTCCATGAATCAGGACTGTAGGTATCTGCAGCCTGTGTAGATCACAGGAAGCACTAAAGCCCCCAAGACATAACTAGTTTCTACAGAAACCCTCTTTCTTAGACTCTATTAATTTTGGTAAGAATATAATTGTAAACACATGGTCACACTAATGTTGGATGGTGGGTACATTTTAATTCACAGCTTAAGAAAAAGAGAAATGGACAGAAATGAAGTGACTAGCTCACATGGCATTAGCAAACTTTAAATTTCTAATTCCATCTTTCCGCTAAATCTGATAATTTCTAGAGTTGACCAGATAAGTCCCTGAAATACCAATAATGTGAATACTTATCATGTGTCAGTTACTGTGCTAAGTTCTTTCTATAGTGTATGGACTGAATTGTGTCCCCCCTAAAATTCGTATGTTGAAACTCCAACCCACAATGTGACTGTATCTGGAGATTAGGCCTTTAGGGAGATAATTAAAGTTAAATGAGGTCATAAGGTAGGGCCCTAATACTTTAGAGCTGGTGTCCTTATAAGAAGAGAAGGGATGCTAGAGGTGTCTTTCACACACGTGCATATGGAGGAAAGACCATATTAGGACGCACTTAGATCCTAGACTTCTGGCCTCCAAAACTGTGAGAAAATAAATTTCTGTTGTTCAAGTCCCACAGTCTGTGAAATTTTGTCATGGTATCCCTCTCTAACACATATAATTAGCTCAAATAAGCTTGTTACTGAGGCCGGTGGTATTATTTTAGGAATTAAGACTAGCGATTAACAGTACAGGTGGTTTTAGAGCCAACTATCTGACCTCAAATCCTAACTCTACCACTTTCTACTTATGTGACCCTGGGCAAGTTCTCGATCTTTCTTTATATAAGTTTTTCCATGTGAAAATTGGCAATAATAATAGTATCTTTATCATTTTCTATTCATTACTTTATTAAAAATAAAATAATCAAAAAACAAAGAGATTGCCAAATACTAAAAAACAGAAATTGTAGGAAAAGAATAGTATCTTCCTTGTTGGGTGTGAAGAGGGTTCAGTGAGTTAATGTTTAAAAGTATTGTATTGCTTGGCACAGAGAATACCCTCAGTATGAATAAGCTATTGTTATTACCCCAATTTTAGATGAAGAAACTGAGGCTTAGGAAGATTAACTAACTCAAGGTCACCCAGCTATTATGCTGGGATGTACCATTATTGTAACTAGATTCTTCATTTGCAGAAACCAAGGACTTAATCTTTACACTGTATTGACTCTGGCAAAGGACAATCAAGTGAGAAATGCAGTTAAAACCTTTTTCTAAGTGGCCTAACAATCTAAACATTTTGAAATTTGCCCACTTACACTGTAGGGCCAGGACTTTGGTGGGACTTACTTTCAACCACTTAACTTTGCTAAAACCACCAGGGTTTTGAATGTCAGAGAAGGGATCTTTTGTTATTTCTCTTCCTTCTCAACACTATCCTGACTTGCTTTCTCCTGTCCCAGCAGTTCTAGAAAGTGTCCAAAATATAGGAAAAGCACTCTTACCATAAGGTATATGAGGAAATTTAGCTAATAGAAAATGCTCCATATGAAACATTAAGTGGGCACATGGGCACTGAGAATGGCAAGGTGACCTCAGTCTACTAAGTTCATCCTAATTCTTTCCATTGGGCAGTGAGACAGGTGGGAAATGCTGAGGGATGCTAGTTTCTATGCAGCTTCTTGGCCTGTATGGAAAGCACTGAATATTGGGAAGACCAGGAAATCCCTCTCATCTTTGTCTTAGGTGAACCATTGGCTCTTCCCTCTCTGTTTGCACTTCTGCTGGCTCTGGCCTTGATTCTGTGGTTGCTTAAGCTGTGATTGCAACATACCCTACCTTCTGGGGAGCTGCTGGCCACACAGCTGTTGGCTATTTAATATACTCTTGACCTGAGACCCTCACGCATGCTAAATCTTTTTAGTGGCCAGAGGGAGGGGAATTTAATTGCTTTGGCTCATGATGGACCATCTTCTCCTCTTTGCTTCTGAAGTCTTGACAGAGACATTTTCTAACTCACTTGACCTTCCAAGATCTTTCTTTGTACACAGTTGATCCTCTGATTTCTACTTCTCTTCGTATTACATCCTTGTGTCCATTTTTTAACACTTATAATAATTATCCACTATACTTCAAGGTCATTGAAGGTAAGAAGTATGTATGGGTATAGCCTCATAGATGCCATGGGTTATGCTGGGCACTGGAGATATCTACAAGACTCTCTCTCTCTCTCTCTCTGTGTGTCTCTATATGTGTGTATGTATATATATATTAATTAATTAATTAATTAATTAATGGGTCCTACTTAGCTGCTCTTGAGAGGACCTAGCCTTATATACTTCCATATTATAGGTTATTGGAAGATAAAGCATTGAATAGATATTTCTTTATATACATACACTACTTTGAATCATGGCCCAAAGTCAACATCTTCTCAGGCAAACACAATACTTCAGAACTTGATAACTTTCAAATTTGTAGGTGCTGGAAGGTTCTAAGACGATGGGCTTCATTGAAATTCTCCAGCTTTTTCAATTGTCTGAACTCAGTGCTGTTCTGAGAGGAAGCTCTGATATCTCCATGGTAACAGGGCTCCATTAAAGACATGACATCATAAAGCTGTGCTTTTTTGAGGACACCTGGGAATTTCAGGTATAGACGGAAATGCTATTAAAGGCCAATTATACATACACAGTCCGTGTAGTTATGTGCACATGTATAGATATGCCTAATTTAGTCACAGTTTTCATTTCATCCCATTTATCATTAGGCTTTTAAAGACTCAGATCTCAAACATGGATATGGTTCAAGGTGTTTTATCTTCTTGAAGAAGAGCTCATCTGAATTTTGAGATAAATATCTACTATTAATGTGCTGCTGCTCTTGAGAAGAATAGAAAAAAATCAAATCCTTTGCTTAGCTACTTACATTCCTTTTAACAAAATTAAGGGAATGTTGATTCTTAACATACCCTCTGAAATGGATAAAATATAGCATCTCTATGCAAAATTATGCAACACCATGCACCTGTCTGGCCCTTCATAGCTTAGGTCAGTTCCAGTAGCCTGCCTGAAGGGATCATTTTAGTTATGAGAAGGGATTGTACAGACAACCTGGGTCAGGTCACCTCAAGTGTCTTTTATGTTGCTTTTTCTGATTTAAAAAATTAGTCCAAATATTCAAACCATTTGTTATTTTGTAGTTGCCTCTAAATACTTTGCACAGAGTCTGATAAAGGAAAAGGTTTTTGAAAGAGAACACAGAAGGGTCCGTGATTTAAGAACGGTCTTGATTCCCTCATCATTAGGATAATCCCTTTGCTTAGTTCTGGATTCCCTTCCTATCAGAAATATTGCTTCTAATGGCTCCATTTTCATATTATACAATGTAGCCTGGAAACGTCTAAGTCAGACTGGATTCACTCTGAGAATGCAGGAAAATATGACAAGTTCAAAGGCTAGCTATGAAGTTGGTTGGCTCAGAAATAATATAAACTGGATAGGACTTATAAGAAGAAAATGTGAATAATTTGCATAGCTTGTGTTGCAGGAACATGTGTGTCTCAGTGTTTCCACTAGCTGAAGAGGTGCTCCAGCTGGAGTATTTGCCAAGGTGACTTCTCTCTCCAGGGTGTTTTTAAAGGTCCTTGCTGTACTTCCCTCGCCCCCATTCCCCACCCCCTTCCCTATAAATTCCTTGGAATTGGTAAAGATATGAGGCTGAATGCTTGGCTTTGTTTATGACATTGAATTGAACTGAGTTTTTTAAAATCAAAGTCTAATGCTGTTTTTCTAAATAATAGCTGTGTATGGTCTCTTCATTGACATTCATATTTTTGTTACGAGAAACAATTTGTTACATTTTCTGCATTTCAAATGAGTCCGGAGCAGTGGTCTCCATCAGCATTTTTCTGAGGGCTAGGTGAACAAAATATCTGAGAATCAAAAATTACTTTCTCTATGTCTGTTAAATCCCATACATTTATAAGTAATTTTTTTTTCTCAGTGGAAAAAGTGTTCAAATAGGAGGTTAAAGTTGGAAGGAAACTTAGAAAACATGTAGTTCAATCCCTTCATTTTTGAAAATGAAGAGACTAAGCCAGAAGAAGAAACTAAGCCAACAACTAATTTGTAGCAGAACCAGAGCAGGAAACCGGGAATCTCAGCTACTTAAGTTTCTTGCTAACATGTGGGAATATATGTATAAACGTACACATAATATATGTATGCCTACATATATGTAACTGCACATGTTTACATATATATATGTAAATATAGCTTGAATTCTAGTTTTATCTCACCCCTTATGACTCCAAATGTGGTCGGTGAACCTGCAGCCTTTCCATCACCAGGAGCTTGTTAGAGATGCATAATCTCAGGGTCTACCCCAGACCTACTGAATCTCAACCTGCCTCCTAATAGGATTCCCAGGTCATTCATATGCATTACCTTTGAGAAGCACTTTTAACAATTCCTGGTTTTCTGTGATAATGAAGTATAGTTATTCAGAACCCAGAAATAATCTAAAATGTTCATTATATATGTTGATTTCTCATCTCTCTTTCACTAAATTTTAGTCACTTCCCGCTGCTATAAGATGATATTGAAATTTGTCACTTCTCTTCCAATCCTCCCTTTTAGTAGAAAAGATTGCCTTCAGTTCAGATTTTGACTCCCTCTGTGAAATAATAATTGTTAATATGTTTTGCATGTTTGTTCTGTGCCCGAAAGTGTGCTAAGTGTTATCTCCTTTAATCCATGCAATGATGGTGTGAGGTTATAATGATCTTGAGGTCTCCATTTTATGGAAGAGGAGACTGAGGCTGAAAAAGATTAACTAACAGGATGTGTCAGGGCTTGAGCTCGAATGGAGATTTGGCTCATTCCAGAATGTAAGCATTAACCACAGCTTATATTGCTTCTGCAATTCAAAGTTCTAATTTGCTTTTTCTCCCAAGCATTTATGCCCTCTGAAAAATTAAATTATCTTACCAAGTAAAAACCAGAAGTCAAACTTGTCACAGTGCCTGGTACCTAGTGGGCCCTTGAAGAATATTTGCATAAATGTGTAAATGAATGAAAAGGCCTAGATCTCCCTGATAAGAAAGCACAACCTCTCCATAACACCGAAAGAAAGAGGAGATGTCCAGCAGAAGAGACATTTCCCATTTTAAGGCAGTTGACATTTCCTTGAGGTCCCTAATCCCTCCACCCCCCTTCTGCTTTCCTTTACCTTTGACCTATGTATTACTGTACGTAACTTACTGTTCTTCTACATTTTCAGTTTTAATTATCTTCTGTTATCTTGAACAGTAGTCTGACTGGAGGACCGAGGCCAAATCTAGTGACATCCTTGGAGGCTCGGAGCTACTATTTCAGGGATTCTGAGAAAGTCCCATTAACCTTTAATCCTCTTGCATTTCCTGGGAATTTCAGAGCTAGAGCCTCAAGCTTTGGGTTAAGATTTTATGCTATTAGTGTTAGTGTCAGTGAAAGATCAGGAACCAGTCCCTGAGGAGGGAAGAAAAATACAGGGACCCTGAATGCCTGGGACTAAGAGAGATGGGGGATGAGGAACAACAGAGGCTGATCCATCTGAGACGTCATTCTGGGAGAACTGAAGAGGAGTGGCCTGATACCCACTTTTGAGCAGAGCTGGCTCTAACGAGGTAGAAGGTGGCAGGGACCAGCGAAGGGCAGGGGCAGCCTGCTGAATATTGGTCTCGACTGTGCAGCTGCCACTGTGTGTGTGTGTGGACTCGGTACCAGGAGACAAGTGTCATACCACCCTGGGTCTCATTTCCTAAGCTATAAAGTAATGGGGTTTTGGGTGTTTAGATATTTATTTCCTTTGTTTGAGAGGTTAAAAAAAGGGGTTCTAAATTGGAACAGTGGCAAGCTGGGCTCTGTGGAGACAGGTTTGAGAGGGCCAAGTAAGGAGGGTACAGCTCACATCTGCTTGGATGGTTTATTTGGCCTGTAGTCTCCTCCCTGGCCCTTTACTCTGGTCGGTGATGCTCTTGAATTTGGGGAACAGCCCCACAGCCCCATGTTTCCTCATTGCACCAGCTGATTCTCAGACCTTCAAAGGCTTTGCACCGTGTAGATTCCCACCACATAGCCCCTCTGGGGGTTGAGGAGGGAAGAGGCACACGTAGTCTAAAGGGATGTTTTGGGATTTGCTAGAGAACATTTTTTTAAACTGCTGAGCTGACAATGCTGATCTGAATGTCATCCACTATTTTACTATTTTTATTTTGTAAATGATTAATATATTAAAAAGAATCCATGCCCTATATGCATTAATTGATTTTATGTGTTTGTGTTTGATTTAGTTCCTGGGTGGAAAAACATCTTTGCTAACCAATTTATGGTCCTTCAGCCAGGATTATATGAGAAATTGATTTAGGTCTCCTCATTAATCCATCCGTATGTGGGGCATCAGCCACATGCAGACTTCATGCAGGAGTTGGAGATAAGGATAAACAAAATACAGCCTCCGCTTTTAAGAAACTCAGTATAGTGGAAAGGAGATAAGTATGCAAATAGGTAATTGTAATACGAAGACACAAATGATACAGTGGAAGTGGCAATAGAGTGTCATGGAAACGTGTAGGAGGGAGGGGCAGGCTCTGGGAAATTAGATGAAGTTTCAGAGGACGTGTGATCTGGTGATAGTGAAGTCGCAATACGTAATTTGCACGTTATATTTCTAATGTCTTGAGAAGACATTCGATTGTTTGAGGGCTCGGCAACAAACCTTTCCCCTTCTCTGTGCTCCCTCTATAACCCAGCAAACAATTACAGTCAGCTGAAATGCATCAAGGCAAATAGTACGGGGTTAAAAGTAAAAGCGGCTCTTTGCTGACTTGGGTCAGCTCCTGGTAGCTGCAGAGAACACTTAATTTTAACTTTTTCTGATTAAGGCTTTCTCCATCGGCTCCTTCCGTGGAACAGGTAAGCAAAGCAAGCCTGCTAGCAAACGACGTCACAGATTTTATATTTCAGTCTCCATGCTTCTGGCGTACTTAGCAGGATGTCATCTGCCTGGTGTACAAGGAAAATAAAATTGCTTGCATGAGGCCCTGGTTACAGGGAATCAGGAACGAATTCAATCCTTGGCTTAGAAAAATCTAATTCTCTCGATATATTGAAGTCTGCAAAGCAGTTATCTTTCTGAGCAGCTAGATGTAACCTGGAAATGCAGCTCCTAATAGCCTTGGTGAGATTAAGTGAAGTTTCTGTGATTGTGGTTGGCACACACAGGTCATGTAGGGTTTGATTCCCTTGCTCCCAGTCAGCCTGTATCTGCAGTCCCTTCCACACTCTCCATCTACCCCACACTCTTTCCCCACTGTCCCCAATCCACTGGCATCTCTATAGGAGGAAGGAGAAATGAGTGGCTTGATAGTTTAGAAGGATACATTAACAGAAATTGATGGAAGTGGCCCAGGAAGGCCACTATTCTATTATTCTTGTGGTAAGAAAGGTTACCAGGGCTTGATGGAACCACACTCTCTTGCTGAAATATTTTGTGACGAGGAGTCTTGCTGTTTACTGGACTTGCAAGGGAAGTGGGAGAGAAGTTGAAAGGGAAATTAATATGAACTATAACTGGTATAAGGTCAGTCACAGGATGGTGGGAGGGAGCAAAGTTGAGGGATGGTTTTGTGGAGGGGTGGGAAATATTGCTCCGAAGTCGTACTAGGACCCTTTGCGGTAAGAGGTGTACTTTGTGAACAAGGAGTCAGTTGGTCGGTCTGGTTGGATTATCATCAGCATTTCAAATGGAAATATGTGTTGGTAAACATGCAAACAGATTCGGTGGCACCATTTTATCTCTAATATTCTTTTCATGTAACAGTTAATCCCTGAAGAAATTCAGACTCCTTAGACAAAAGGCACCTCAGCAGCCACTGCCTGTACTTACACTTTAGACTTGGATTTCAGTTCAGCATTTGTTCTTTCTTTTCTTTTCCCTCCTTCTTTCCTTCCTCCTTCCCTCCCTTCCTCTCTCCTCCTTCCTTCTCTCTTTCATTCTTATTTCCTTATGACTTCAGTGTCTTCTTCATATCCCTTGCCTATCCCACAATTTTCATAAATTAAAAGAGTAGAATATTTTTTAAAAATCTCTTTTTCTTTATTTCCAAAATTGAACCAAGCGGCAGATTTATTTATTTATTTATGTTTAAGATGCAGTGCCCTGAATAGCATTTGAATAGTGTCTTTTTTTTTTCCTCATTCTCTTCTTGCTCTTCCAGCAAATTGTCTTAAGGACCATTGTGTTTATTTTGTATTGTCCTCATCTATATTGTTTTATAGACTTCTAATTAAAATTTTTCATATTTTATTTTTAAAATATTTTTATATCTCTTTTAAAAAATGTACATACCCTAGATAATAGCAAAAGCATTCAAAAGCCTAAATTAACATGTGGTCAGAGGAGGATGCAATAGAGATAATGACCATAGAAGTCTAAGAAGAAAATCAGGCCCTGGAATTAATGATGACTTTGTTCATTTCTGAGTGTGAATATTTGTTGTGGTAAAAGCAGCAAAAGAGATAGGAGGATTAGGTAAGATATTGCAAAATTAGGATCTGCAGCAACTTCTTGGAAAGTGCTTTTTTGAAATTTCTAAGCATTGTGAAAATGGGACTGTCTTTATTTTCTGTCTTTTATTCTTGGATCTTCAAGGACCACAAAAGTGTAGGGGCAGAGAAAAATCTTTGTAGTTTTAGCTTATTAGTAAATTACTTCTGTTTCTAAATTATTTCCATTTCTAATACCGCTTTTCTTTTATTCCCCATGTTGCAATTTTCAGTCCTTCAAGACCCACCTCACAGTTAACTCTCTCAATGAAGCTATCTCTTAGTGCCCTGGCTGAAAGTCCTGTTTCTATTGGCTGTCCTCTAAAACAGTGGTTCTCAAAGTGTAGTCACTAGACTAGCAGCATCAGCAACACCTGGGCACTTATTGGAAATGCAAATTCTTCCCCGTTTTTCCCCCAGCCTACTGAGTCAGAAACTCTGGAGGTGAGGCTCAGCAATCTGTGATTTAACAAGCCCTCCATGTGATTCTGATCGAAAAGCTCTAAAATTTCGCATTCTGTCTCGTATTTACGTGGGGAATGTGTAACATCTGCTCCACTAGATAATGTGCTCCTGGGAGGATGTCTATGTCGTATTTGATTTTTAGGCCCCTATGAAAGGTAAAAGACATTGAAACATAAAAGTTTGTAGATGAATGGGCATCATAGGGTATTGATCTGATGTAAGGAAGAGAGAGGGGAACACAGCCTAATCCAGTTTCTCAATTTTCCAATTTGCCTTCTGCTTTGACTGAATGGACTGGATAATTACTAAATCCCTGTTTCACTTTATGGCCAAAACCCTGTTTTGTTTTACGCAGTGTCTGTCTGAACACAGAATAGATGTGCTCCCATGTTATGGTCACTAGATATGTGTTCACTGATAATGATCTGCCCGGCAATTGCAATACTGTTGCTTAGAGCTTTTGTGGAGTCTGTTGGTTAAATTTAAGTAAAGGGCAAATCTACTTTAAATATATAGAACAGTCTATTAAGCATTTTTGTTCTTCAGAAGACACTGTTCCATCCCGTCAAAACAGACTCTCACTTACTTCAGGTGTTGCCTGCGAGGCTGCTGAGCCCTCTGGGTGTCTAACCTTGGCCTCTTGTCATCAGCTATTAAAACTGCTAAAACAGAAGAATGCTTAACCACTCCAGCTGTTAAAACATTAGTACATGCTTTGGTGAGCTCAAATTTAAATGCTTTGAACAGCCCTTTAAGGGATCTTCCTTCTCTTTTTTAAATTATAGTCAAAATTCAGCAATGGTTTTAACGTTTTCATTTGCTGAATGTGCTCATATTTCTCCCTTTTTTCCCCTCAAAATGGACCAATTAGCCATTAGTATAAGGATTAATTTTTAAGCTGTTAGTTTTGTGCTTAATATTCACCAGTAAAGACTCTGATTACTTTTCTTGCTTTGCCTGCTCTCTGTTACTCCAAGCCTTTACAGCTTTGTTTCTTTTTTTTTTCTCTAAAATTCTAAATGATTCTTATAAGGTGGAACAGGATAATATTGGCCAAAAAGGAATCAGAGGGATCCTTTTCTTCTTACCAGTCTAATAGATCTATGGTGCAATAACCAGCCCACATCCCATCACTGTTTCCTGAACTCTACATTAATCCCTTTGTCTTTCTTAACTTCTTTTGCACTCACGTTCAGTGTTACACAAATGTCAGCTTCTTATACATTCTTTACTAAATTTATAGTATTTTCCTTCAAATTTTCTGGTTTGCTAATTCTTCTATATATTCTCAATTTGGGCTCTCCTTAAGAAATACATTTAATGTTCCCAAATTTTATAGCTGAATTCCTTTTCTTTCTATAGGGCTCCAGATCTCTATTCTACCTGTATTCACCTTGGTAATCTAAGATCTTGCTACTCAAAGCATGGTCTGTGTTTCAGTATCATTGGCATTATTCAAGAGATGTCAGAAATGTTGGATCCTGGGCCCACCTCAGACCCACTGAATCAGAAACTGCATTTTAACAAGATTCCCCAGGTGATTCCTGTGCACATTAAAGTTTGAGAAGGACTGTTGTAATAAGCACCTCACACTTAATTAGGACAAAACAGAATTTTGGATTCCTTTTTTCTGTGCACTTCCTACCCAGGTGCTCTTTCCTATACCTGCTCCCCTCCCACCCCAATTTATTTCTTCCCTCAATCCTTTCATACACTCCATTAGAAAGTCCTATAAGATCTATCTCTGATATATATTACAAAGCCATCCATTGGTATCATTCTTCATGACAACTACCATTGTATTACGTTCATTATATCACTCGTCACTACTTGAGGTTATCTTCTCTTTCTATACTTACTTTTTGTCCTTACTCTATCTAGAAGGTAAAATCCTTGTGAGCAGAATCTTGTCTGTATTGTTCATCTCTGTATCTCTAGCACTTAAGATGATGAATGGCATGTAGAAGATGCTCAAAATATTACTTGAATCAATTAATGAGGTTTTTCACATTACCCAAACAACATCTATCATGGATTAGATGCCCCATGACAATGTGAACAGTTGATGAGTTGGGATTCAACACTGGCTTCTCTCTGGGTCCCAAATTCTGATACAGAGAAATGTTGCATACTGAAGAAGGAAATTTCATTCTGAACAAACTTACAGGTAAATTAATAATCAATACTGAGAATCAAATCGTTTAAGTTTATACTTAGTCACATATCAAATGTGCAATTCTGGTTGTTATTTAATTTTGAGTTTTCTCATCTGTAAAAGGAGAATATTATATTACATGTAGGCCATCTGCCATATATCTTCCTGATTGAATGTATTCTATGAAAAATATTTAACCTACCCATTTTCCTTACCATAGTTTTCAATAATTATCTGGTACACATCAGCTAATTGTCTGGTACAAATCAGCTAATAGGCTATTTCTGCTCTCGTATTATTGCTACCAGGTATTATGTTAACTTTGAATCAATTATGATTTTTTTGTTTGTTTGTTTGCGGTATGTGGGCCTCTCACTGTTGTGGCCTCTCCCGTTGTGGAGCACAGGCTCCAGATGCGCAGGCTCAGTGGCCATGGCTCACGGGCCCAGCCGCTCCGCGGCACGTGGGATCTTCCCGGATTGGGGCACGAACCCGCGTCCCCTGCATCGGCAGGCGGACTCTCAAGCACTGCGCCACCAGGGAAGTCCTCAGTTACGATTTTAAATGGAAGCTGAATATGTTTAATTACATAATTTTGAGCTGTCCAGGTTTAATTTCACCAAAATTGCATCAAACTGGGACACTCTGAAAAATGACTTACGAAAAGGAAAAGTAGTATGAATAAAGCTTTGATATGTACTAACTCACCTATTAAGTCCTATTCTTGTATGCTTGGTAAGAATTTTCTCTATTTATTGTTCTTATCAACAAAATAAACTTTATGTAGCCCACATGTACATGGATTTCTGACCATGTAGCCTACAGTTAAAAAAACAACGCTCACAAATTTTGAAGGCTTTGGACTGGAGGTTCTCTAAGATCTCCATTTTAAAACACATAAATATATACACATAGGTTGCTTTGAATGGCTTATTATTTATTTTTAGCCGTGTTGGGTCTTCATTTCTGTGCGAGGGCTTTCTCTAGTTGTGGCAAGCGGGGGCCATTCTTCATCGCGGTGTGTGGGCCTCTCACTATTGCGGCCTCTCGTTGCAGAGCACAGGCTCCAGACACGCAGGCTCAGTAGTTGTGGCTCACAAGCCCAGTTGTTCCACGGCATGTGGGATCTTCCCAGACCAGGACTCGAACCCGTGTCCCCTGCATTGGCAGGCAGATTCTCAACTACTGCACCACCAGGGAAGCCCTGAATGGCTTATTAAATACATATAATAAATTACAGAAAAACAAATTTTTTCATTTTCACCAAGAACTTTTTTGAACAGCGTATTCACCCTTTTGTTCCACTACCTTCTGCCACTTTTCAGGCAACTTCATAATTCCATCTTCCCAAAACTTTTAATCTTTTTGAGCAAAGAACTGTTCCAGGTGCCTTTTACAGTCTTGCAAGGAATTGAAATTTTTTCCATTAACAGAATTTTGTAAAGACTGAAATAAATAGAAATCCGAAGGTGCAATGTCTGGTGAATACGGTGGATGAATCAGAACTTCCCAGCCAAGCTGTAACAGTTTTTGCCTGGTCGTCAAAGAAACATGCAATATTGCGTTATCCTGATGGAATATTATGCGTTTTCTGTTGACTAAATCTGGATGCTTTTCGTCGAGTGCTGCTTTCAGTTGGTCTACTTGGGAACAGTACTTGTTGGAATTAATCGTTTGGTTTTCCGGAAGGAGCTCATAATGGAGGACTCCCTCCCAATCCCACCATATACACAGCATCACTTTCTTTGAAGTGATGATGAAGACCAGCCTTTGGTGTGGTTGGTGGTGGTTCATTTCACTTGCCCCACGATCTCTTCTGTTCCACATTGTTGCACAGTATCCACTTTTCATTGCCCATCACAATTTGTCTTAAAAACAGAGCGTTTTCATTACGTTTCATTAGAGAATCACATGTGGAAATATGGTCAAGAAGGTTTTTTTTGCTTAACTTATGTGGAACCCAAACATCAAAGCGATTAACATAACCAAGCTGGTGCAAATGATTTTCAGTGCTTGATTTGGATATTTTGAGTATGTCAGCTATCTCCCATGTGGTATAATGTTGATTTTCTCATATTGTTTCGATTTGATTGCTATCAACTTCAACTGGTGTACCTGACTGTGGAGCATAGCCCAGTGAGAAATCTCCAGCACAAAACTTTGCAAACCACTTTTGACACGTTCGATCAATCACAGCACCTTCTCCATACACTGCACAAATCTTTTTGTGTGTGTTTCAGTCGTGTTTTTACCTTTCTTGAAATAATAAAGCATAATATGCTGAAAATGTTGCTTTTTTTCTTCCATCTTCAATATTAAAATGGCTACACAAAAATTCACCAATTTTGATGTTTTTTTTTAAATGCATGCTGATAGGACAGCTGTCACATACAGTGTAACAAAATTGTTTCAAATGAAGTTAAAGACAACTAAGTACTACTAGAGACATCTTATGGAAAAAACGAACGAACCTTTTGGCCCACCTAATACATAGGCTTTCCAGGCAACATGAAGAAATAGGGACCAAATTTAGTTTCCTACCTGAAATAATTAAAAACCAGATTAAATTTATGAAAGACTATTCTTGAGATACCAATCAACAAATAACAAGATGAGCCCTAAAAGTTCCTGATTACCGTCTAGGCTGCAGTTCAGGGAAGGAAAATGCAAATGAGCACAGTGCCCTCCCTGAGTCAAAGAGATGGAGCTGGTTGTCTGGGGAGGCCAAGGGAGCTAGAGCCATAGAAAGGAGAGAGCTACAGAGACGGGAGCTTCAGAGACCTGAAGGTCTCCATCAGATCTTCCCTTGAGTATTGATTAGTGCATGTGTGAGGCCAGGGAAATAACCTTCTGAAATGATTCGAGGGAAGAGTGCTCAGAACTGACACAGAGCCAGAAATAGTAACTGCTCCATTAGCTACAGTAGAAAATGTCATAATTCATGAATACATTGGATTGAATAAGCAGAAGGGTTTTGCTTCAGTGGTGTGGTAAAATTAGGCCTAGCCTAAATACTGATGTATTACTACATAACAAAGCTTAAAAATAAGACCTGAAAATAGAAAATTGTTTCAAAGTAAGTTTGTTCCAGAATAAAGCTCAAAAATATCTACAGGAAAACCAAAACATCCAGGACTCAACAAAATAAAATTTACAATGTCGACAATTCAATAAATTATTAAGAATGCAAAGAAGCAAGAAAATACAACACATAATAAACAGAAAAATTAATCAAGATCAAACACAAAATGTCACAGTAGACTGAATTAGTAGATAAGAACATGAAAACATTTATTTTTTCTGTATTCCATATTTTAAAGAACCTAGAGGAAAGGTTAAGCATGTTAAGTAGGGGTGTAGAACATGTAAAAAAAAACTCAAAGTAAACTTCTGGACATGAAAACTATAATGTGAGAAATGAAAATCTATTCTTGATGTGCTTAACAGCTGATTAGACATTGCAGAAAAAAGGTAAAGGAATCTGAAGACATAGCAGCAGATGCTCTCCAAAATGAGATGCACAGAGAAAAAGCCAAAAAAAAAAGGAACAGAAAATGAGTTGTGAGACAACTTTAAATGACTTAATGTATGTGTAATTGAAGTCCTCTAAAGAGAGGAGAGAAGGAATTGGGACAGAATGTTTTAAAATAAATTTTGTCTGATGATTTTGTTTGATAATTTGCTAATTATGTCTGATAATTTTCACACTTTGAGGAAAACTGTAAACCCACTAGTACAAGAAGTTCAAAGCCCAGCAGACGCTAAACATATCATAATTAAAATGTTTAAAATGAGTAACAAAGAGAAAACAAAAATAAAGCAGTTAGAAAAAAAGATGTTATATACAGTGAAGCCAAAACAGCAGACATCTTGTTGGAAAACAATGTAAGCCATAAGACAGTAAAGCAATGTCTTTAAAGAGCTGAAAGAAAGAAAGAAGGAAAGGAAAGAAGGAAATGAAGGGAAAGAAAGGAAGGAAAGATAAGGATGGAAAGAAAGAAAAGGAAGAAACAGACCTAATACTATACCCAAAAAAATCTTTCAAAAGTGAACGAAGGGACTTCCCTGGTGGTCCAGGGGTTAAGAATTCGCCTTCCAATGCAGGGGGTGTGGGTTCAATCCCTTGTCGGGGAGCTAAGATCCCACATGCCTTGAAGCCAAAACCAAAACATAAAACAGAAGCAATATTGTAACAAATTCAATAAAGACTTTAAAAATGGTCCACATCAAAAAAGAAAAAATCCTTAAAAAAATTGAATGAAAAATAAAAACACTTTAAGATGTAAGAAAAGAAGTAATTCATGACCAACAGACCCAGACTATAAGAAATGTTAAATGAAGTCTTAGAAAAAAAAAAAATCCAGATCAGTAGAACAGACACAAAATTGATAAATAGACCTACACTTATATGCTCCATTGTTTCTTGTCAAAGGTATAAAGGTTATTCAAGAAAGATAGGACAACCTTTTCAAGAGATGAGGCTGCCAAAGTAAAACCTTCAGCCATACCTTGCATAATAGTAAAAAATTAGAGTATAGATTTAAGTCAGAGACAAAAGTAAAATTTCTATAAACAAATATGGGAGAAAATCTGTATAGTTTTTGATTAGGTAAAGCTCTCTTAGAAAGGATACAGAAGCATGGTGTTTACAGAAAAGAATTTGAGAAGTTGGTCTTGTTCAAAGTTAAGAGAATCTGCAAAGTTAAGATATCCCATAGACTGGGAAAAATATTGGTGTAAGTCACATATAGGAAAAAGGACTTTTATACATAATATGTAAAAATTCT
Organism: Globicephala melas; assembly: GCF_963455315.2. Taxonomy (NCBI): domain Eukaryota; kingdom Metazoa; phylum Chordata; class Mammalia; order Artiodactyla; family Delphinidae; genus Globicephala; species Globicephala melas. Next base: position 156,303,506 of record NC_083315.2, read on the forward strand.
CAAAATTCAAGTAAGAACCATTTTTCAAAAAAATGGGCAAAATCTTTGAATAGACAAAGCATAGATATATGAAAGCAAATGAACACGAAAAAGATGCTCAACACTGAGTTACTAGGAAAATGCCATTTAAAAGTACAGTGAGATATCATTACAAACTTATTAGAATGTCCAAAATGAAGAAGAATGAAGATATCAAGTGTTGGTAAGATGTAGATCAAATGGAACTCTTTATACTCTGCTGGTGGGAATGTAAAATGGTACAGACAGTTTGTAAAACAGTTTGACAGTTTCTTACATCATTCAGTATATACCTAGCAAATGGCCCTGTCATTCCACTCCTAGGTACTTAGCCAAGAGTAGTGAAAACATAGGTCTAGACAAAGGCTGGGTCATGGATTTTCACAGCAGCTATATTTGTAATAGGCCCAAACTGGAAACACTCTACCTGCTTATCAAGAGGTGAATGGATATTCATTCTATATATAAAAGCTTACATCTGCTAATGGAATGCTACTCAGCAATGAAAATGAATGGACTACTTATACATGCAGCAACATGAGTAAATGTTTAGAAAAGAGTTAACACTAGGAGGCTTGAGACTGCTGTCCTTAAAAAGACATGCTTAAATATTTGGCCCTTGGTAACTGGGAGCTTGAATTTCGAGAGGGTTTCCACCATTCTCAGAACTGTTAAAAAATGACTCAGTGTACCTAAACTGTTTGTGCAAACAATACAGTTTATGTTGAACACCTGCCTTCCTTCTGAGAGTCTGGAATTTTGGTTCATATCAGACAGATACTGCCTACATGACCAGCCCCCAGTAAAAACTTCAGGAACTGAGTATCAGATAAGCTTCCCTGGTAGATAACATTACACATGTGTTGTCATAACTTGTTACTGGGAGAATTAAGTGTATCCTGTGTGACTTCAGGGAGAGAGGACTCTTGGAACCTTGTGTCTGTTTTCCTCTGACCTTCATCTCATGTTCCTTTCCCTTTGCTGATTATACTTTGTATCCTTTATCCTGCAGCAAACCATAGCCACCAAAATGACTAGATGAATCCTGTGATTAGCAAATCATCAAACCTAAGGGTGACGCTTGGACTCCTGACACAATAAATCTCAAAAACGTTAGGCTGAGTGAAAGAAGCTAGACTTTCCCCCCTCAAACAGAAGAGTACGTACTACACAATTTTATTTATATATATTTATATATATTTATCATATTTATTTAAAATGATTCATTTATATATATAAATATGTATAAGATTCTAAAGAATAAAAACTCATCTATAGTGACAGAAAAAGAAATCAGTTGTTTCTTGGAATGTTAGTGGGTGATGGTGGGAAGAGCAGAAGGAAGGAAGTAGAGGAAGGGGCGTGAGAGAACATTGGTGGATGATGGGTGTGTTTATTTTCCGAATTATGGAGACGGTTCAATAAATGTATACATACGTTAAAACTTATCAAATTGTGCAAATTAAATATATGTAGTTTACATAGGTCAGTTATACCTGAAGGAAGCTGGTCTTTTTTTTTTTTTAAGTACATATCACTTTCTATATAATAGGTAATATGTTCAGCACTTGTGGATTGTATTTTTTTTTTTTTAGACCTCATGAGGTAAGCACTAGTATTATTCTCAGGGGGCTGAGTTTTAGATAAGCAAGGTTACTAACCACAGCACTCAAAGTCAGAGAAAAAGCCTGAACCTCAAACCAAGTCTGCAGAATTCCAAAGCATATTCTTTTATTCACTATTTTAAATTTCATAGATGAGTAACTGAGAAATTAACTTTGGTAACTATTTTGATATTTCTCTCCTTTGAGGGATCTTCCACTGGCACTTCAATTTGGGCATTACAGGATATCATTAGTTCAAATTTGTGTCCTCTGGCTCTTCGGTTTCTAAACATCCAGGCCCTGCCATGATGGCCTTAGGCCTTTGAGAGACAGCAGAGGCCAATGGCTCCTGTTTCAGAATTCACTTACCTGACTCCTGGTTTGCCTTTACTAAAGGTTCCTTACTTCATCTCCCTGTCCCTTCAACCCTTGATTCTGTTCTCCAAGTCCCAACTTCTGCTTCAGATTTCCTATTGGATTATGGATTCATTTGGTCCCTTTTCATAAGGTCATTAACTTTGGCTCTGTCCACCTTATATTTTTACTATTGAAGCCATGGGATTCTTGGCAATGACAGCACCCACTGCTCTAGGCAAGAGACCCTCTTTCCAGCCCTGCATGACTCCCATAGCTCAAGCTAAACTCCTGTTCTAGAGAAGAAAAATCAGACACTCAGGTCAATAAATCAGATGAACTTTCAAAGATTAAGCTAAAATTAAAAAAGAAAGAAAAAGACTGTCTGCTCCTCTGTTTTGATGTATGTTTAACTTACTGCTGTTAGGAGCTCTGCTGTACATCATCTGCTGTTGTCACATTTGTCGTATCAATCAGAGGCACCTATGAAACTGCCAACTCCATCCTTTTTATTCAGCAAGGATGTCTAATCCTACAGCTATTAATAACCTTATCTGTCTTAGTTTATCTGCTTCTTTTCCAACATTTTGATTCCTGGTACTGATACGGCTTGTCAGTTGCAGATAGAGGATGTTAGGAAATTAAACAATATTGGTTGTAGCAGACGGAAGTAATAGGGAATGATTTTCATGGTGGTGCCTGGTACGTGCCTTGTACTGTAAATTAAGTGAGGTATTTTCAAATGGAGGAAAAAGATCATTTTCTTAGAGTGTAAACATGAATGTTATCACTAGATTGTGTAAGAAATAGTTTCACAGATATAGGAGATAGTGTAATCGCCAAAAATTTCATGTCATGCCATAGACTTACAGTCTGGCCAGGACTCAGAGAGTTCACATTTAATTTATCTTTCCCACATCTAATAATACTAAGGATCAGAAGTGAAAATAAATTCTTGCTTCAATAGCATTTGGAATTTTAGGTTGGCATCTAAAATTGTGCTTCCAAAAGTCTCATTTCTGTGGAGCCAGGGAGTCTATATGTGAATGTCAACTGCTAAGTATGTTCTTACACCTGGGCTGCAAGTCTCTTTCTGCCCCATGATCTTTTTTTTTTTTTTTGTGGTACGCGGGCCTCCCACTGTTGTAGCCTCTCCAGTTGAGGAGCACAGGCTCCGGACGCGCAGGCTCAGTGGCCATGGCTCACGGGCCCAGCCGCTCCGTGGCATGTGGGATCTTCCCAGACCGGGGCACGAACCCATGTCCCCTGCATCAGCAGGCGGAATCTCAACCACTGCACCACCAGGGAAGCCCCCCATGATCTTTCTTAATTAATGGATACGATACAGGAAGAGAGGGATGCAATTCCATGGCAGCTTATGGGAAGGAAAAAAATCTTTGAATTTTATGGTAACTTAGTTTAATAATTAGGCCAAACTCTGTGTCAGGGTTTTTTTTTTTCTCTTTTTTTCTTTTCTCTTAAAGAGAAAGATTGAAGACTTGACCATTCAGTATAGCAAGAGAAAATTTTTCTTAATTTTACTTGTATCTGGATAATCCACCTTAGACTTTAAAATAATGAAATAAAACAAAAATACATAAATAAATATATAAAATCAGAAATTTTACTTAATTTCTCAAGCCCCCATCTTCTTCCTCCTCTGTATAGTAGAAATAAGTGTGTGGGGGGGTGGAGGAACCAAATGATATATTGTATGTAACCAAATTTAGCACTGCTCATGATTTTGGCCCAGTTTGTTATAGCAGGAAGGGTGGGTAGGAGTAGTTGCTCAAAATGAGTAATTGCTTAACTTTTAAAAAGAGAACAGTAGAGGTATTAATAAGAATACTTTTGCTTGCAAGTTATGGAAACTCAAGTCAAACTGACTTAAGCAAAGAGTAGACTTGGCTCATTTACCTTTTAAGTTCATGGGTAGATTTTGTTGGTCAGGGCTGGATTGAGGGGCTCAAATGATGCCTTTAGATTTGTTTCTCTCCTTCTTTATCATTTATTTATGCTTTGTCTCACATGGGATCCACTCTTAAGCATTCTCTTCCTAGAAGGTGACTCCTGGAAACTCTATACTTAAATTCTGATGGCTCTCAGTCCAACTGAAAGAACCTCTTTTTTTCCCCCAAACACTTCTCCAAAAATTTTATTGGACCAGCTTGCATCCTAAGTCCATTCTTGAACCAGTGACGATGGAGATTCATCACTCTGATTAGCAAGCTTGGAGCAAATATGTATGTCAGAAGTCAGGATGTAGCTATACCATTCAAACCATATACACTAAGAGTAGTAGGGAAGCGTTCTTAAAGGGAAAATGTGGATTATTTTTTCTAAAACAGAATAGATACTGGGCAAGAATTAATAGCTGATAATTATATAGTGCTTATTTGGTGCCAGTCACTGATGATCTGAATGCCTTAGATATATTAAATTACTTAATCGTCAAAATAACTAACTTTACAGATGAGGGAATTGAAAGGCAGAGAAATTAAGTAACTCGCCCCAAGGTCATACAGCTAGTAATGAACAGAGCCAGGGTTCAGATGCAGGCAGTCTGGCATTAGAGTTTATACTGTCTAAATCACTGGGGAACACTGCCTCTTGAAATTAAAAAAAAATCTACTACCACTCTGGAATTGCAACTATTAACTTTTGCCTCTTTTGCTTATAAGCCGTTAGACATGGGTAAGACCTTGATTTTATTCCTCATCTATAAAATAGTGGTGGTAATATTACCTGGAAATTATTCTTTTTTTATTTATTAATGTTTATTTTTTGCTGCATTGGGTCTTCGCTGCTGTGCACGGGCTTTCTCTAGTTGCAGTGAGCGGGGGCTACTCTTCGTTGCGGTGTGCGGGCTTCTCATTGTGGTGGCTTCTCTTGTTGCAGAGCATGGTCTCTAGGCGTGCAAGCTTCAGTACTTGTGGCTTGCAGGCTCTAGAGCACAGGTTCAGTAGTTGTGGTGCACGGGCTTAGTTGCTCCGCGGCATGTGGGTTCTTCCTGGACCAGGGCTCAAACGTGTATACCCTGCATTGGCAGGCCGATTCTTAACCACTGCACCACTGGGAAGCCCTACCTGGAAGATTAAATAAATAAATATATTGCTAGCATATAGTAGGCACTTGACAATTGGTTACTAAAATGACAATCACATTGACATGCCCTGGGGCATTCCAAAAAAATCCCCAACCCTCTGAATTCCTGAAACACATCCATCATGGAATGTGAAATAGTACTGTCTCCTCTACTTACCAGGAAAACAGTTAAAAAGTAGATCTTAGTACTTATTCTCTTCTGCCTGATTACATTTTAGTGATTGTCTCATCACTGATTTTACATTAAATACAGAGGTATCACTAAATAATTCTGTCTTGCAGCATAAATTAAGAAAACGAATGTGCTTAGAATCATACTTCCCCTTCTCCTTTTCCTCCTGGTCAACATAAGGTACCATTTACTGAACTCCTACACACAGTGTGTGACACATCATTCTGTTCTAATTTTCTTGGCTTTTTCTAAAATGCCTTTCTTACAGAAAGGAAATAGATCACTGAAAAGTATGACATTTCCTTCCAGTAAATAAATAGGGGTTTATGTAACTCTTGAAAAGAGATAGTATAAATATGTATTTTAGTAACATTTTATTACAAATATTGGTGACATGAGTTTTCCAAACAGGAACCATATATTCAAAATAGTGAGATGAAGCTGTTAAATTTTGGAAGAAAGAGGCAACTATTTTTTGTTTTTCTGTTTCTTTGGCTACCTGTTAAAATATGTTTTCTTTTCTCCTTCATGTGTAATCTTGCTTTTCTTCTAAAAGAGAACTTTACCATCTCCTTTAAGGAGGCAAAAATGACAATAAAAAATATTATGACATATTTCAGAGTCTGGCTGTGTGAACAGGTAAATAATATAGTTCCTGATAAAACACTGGGGAACCAGAAAACGGAACTCCCTTCTTCTTTGATTAAAAGGGTGTTTGGGAGATAATATTTAGCTGAGAATGTGGAGGACACTAAAAGGAGGCTTATCTTTTCTCATGAAATGCCTGGGAATAGCCCATAACATATTGCTTAATTTTTCTGATTACATAGTCAAAACCAAAATTTCACTTTGCCTGGCATCTGGTAATCTATGATCAACTGAAACCTGCTAAAGTAGACTTTCCATTTGAGTTTCTTTGTCCCCATATTCTCTGAAATGTTGTACAGAGAGAAGTATTATCAGTGACCTAGGCAGATTTTGGCTCCAGTACTGGCTGTCGGTATGTGTGTGCCATTGGGAAAGTTACCAGTTCTCCAGATGACCTGTTAACCAAATAACCAGCTTTTGCTAAATTTACGTAAATTTTTTAAGTTTAAGAAGAATATGAGTTACACTAAAGTTGATATGCTGAGAAAATGGTCAAAGAATTTTAAAAATGATAAAAGTTTCTGTAAGAAATGCTGTTTTCCAACCAACATTTTCCCTTTTCATACATTTTAGATTGTTTCCACTCCTGAATTTGGATGCTTTTGACTGTCATTTTGTACTTTTTTAAACTTTAAGCATTTTTAATATTCTGTTGCCAGCATCTCAAATGTTATCAGCTTTCAGTTTGTATCTGTAGCCATTTAAAATTTAAATTTAAATTCAAAAGTGTGTGAAACTTCAACTTTGAATGGAATTAAATCTTTATCTTAGATTAAGTCCAATTTTCAGTTATTTAAAATAGATTTAATTACATTAAGTATTTAAATTAAATTGAGAACTTAAACATAAATCCAAAATCATCTTGAAGAAATAAAAATAACCTAAAAAAAATCTCATCACATAGGAAAAGCAGAAACTCTGTTTGCTGATAAGAAACAATTGGGATAGGCCAATGTGTTACAAGTTTATTGAAATACTGGACACAAAGAATTTAAGGGTTCAAAGTGTACAGAGAAAGTGGGACTGTTCAGAATATTTTGCTATGGTAGATCATAATATGATTAGTGCCTCTAATACCTAGACCATAAATCAGAAAACGTGAGGGAAGAATTTTAGAAATAGACTAAAAATATCCTAAAATTGCTAAAATCTGACAAAACAGAAATAATGTTAACATGAGTTTAGAAATCAGTAGAAACTGAGAACTTTCCATAATACATGCTGACATTTCTATTTTGCTAAAAAAAGTTTTATTAGCAGAAGTCAAAATTCGACCTCTTTTTCAGCTTTTAAAGTATCCCTCCTTGATTTTCAGTTTCCTCATCTATTCAGACGATAAAAATCATTTTCATTGGGCTTCCCTGGTGGCGCAGTGGTTGAGAGTCCACCTGCCGATGCAGGGCACATGGGTTCGTGCCCTGGTCCGGGAAGATCCCACATGCCGCGGAGCAGCTGGACCCGTGAACCATGGCCAGTGAGGCTGCGCGTCCGGAGCCTGTGCTCCGCAACGGGAGAAGCCACAACAGTGAGAGGCCCGCGTACCGAAAAAAAAAAAAATCATTTTCATTAAACCAGTGAATTTGATAGATAGAACAAATTAGGCATTTAGGAATGTCTAATTAATTGCTAAATTAATTTTAAGGACATGAACCTACTGCCAGTTGCTAACTTCTCTAAGCCTCAGTTTCCACATCTGTAAATTGAGAATGACAATAACATAGCCCCCTTCCTTCTTTGTTCTCTCACCTACATTTCTCTTGTACTGTTTATGTATTTCGATGAAAGAATCTTGTTTCATCTCTATAAATATTCCCAGGGCCTGACACATATAGGATAATAATATTAATAATAGCTCATTTCATGCCAGACATTGTGAAAATGTTTTACCTAATTATCTCATTTAATTCCGAAAAAAAACCAGTGAAAAAAGCAATACTATCTTCTCACCATTGATGAGGAAACAGATGCTCAAAGAAGTGACTTATGTTATGAAAAAGAGGCACAGGTAGCAGATACGGAGCTGAACTTCAAATGCAAGTGGTATTATCCCATGTTTGTTGTACTGAATTCCGAAGTGTACTAATAGGCTTTCTCTCTTTCTCTCTCTCTCTCTCTCCCTGATATATGGTACAGTGCTATGCTATTATATTTTCTGGTTTATAAGGCCCTCTCAGGAGGCTAATATAGCATGTAATGCAGATATTTTCTTCAGTGTATATGTGGACTGACCACATGAAGATGAGAGAGAAGGAAGGTGGGATGGGCAATGTGACCAAATGGTGAATTAAAAAACACCTACAAGGGAAGGCAACTACCCAAATGTGCTTATGTTTTGACCTACAGTAAGACTAGTGTGGATTATTCTGAATCCAAGAGAATTTCTGGGTTGTTAGTCCTCATTACGTCTCACTAGCTTCTGTGGAATTACATGAAGTAGATTTGTTGAAGGTGTATGATGAGCTAGAGCCACAGACACCACTCTCTCTCTTGTTTGTAAGGAGGTCTTGATGCCTTTGCCATCTGCAGTTTACTGCTATGAATGTGGTGAATTTACACATTCTGAAAATTAACAGAGAACACCTGCAAATCCTTTTCTAGGCTGAAAGCTCACCTGATGTAAAGCGTTAGCTTGTCCATTGAAAAGGACTTGTATATTCATCTGTCCCTTAAACATTTAATGTGCTCTTACTGTGTTTCAGACTGTTGGCCTTAGAGCTACAAAGATGAAAATGATACTGCTCCTGCCTTTTGGAGTTAATAATCTAAAGGGGAGACAGACAAACAGGAAATTACTATGTAGTCAGATAAGTACAATATAAGAGATACAAGTTAAAGATAATTTCCAAATTACTGAGAGCTTAATTTGTCATTTGACATTGTCCCAGCATTTTATGTCTATTATGTAATTTTTAAAAATAAATTATTTATTTATTTATTTATTTATGGCTGCATTGGGTCTTCGCCACAGTGCGCAGGCCCCCCACTGTGGTGGCCTCTCCCGTTGCGGAGCACGGGCTCCAGGCACGCGGGCTTCAGTGGTTGTGGCATGTGGGCTCAGTAGCTGTGGCACGCAGGCTCAGTAGTTATGGTTCACGGGCTCTAGAGCACAGACTCAGTAGTTGCAGTGCATGGGCTTAGTTACTCCGCGGAATGTGGCATCTTCCCGGGCCAGGGCTCTAACCCGTGTCCCCTGCATTGACAGGCAGATTCTTAACCACTGTGCCACCAGGGGAGCCCTGTAATTTTATTCTTATAAAATTCTATGAGGTAGTTACTCTTATTATGCTGAATTAAGATGAGGAAACCAAGACACAGAGACTTTAAATAACTTGTCAAGTCACGAAGGTAACAAAGAGATAAATATTTATTTGAATCCAGATAATTTATTACCAAAGTTGGGGTACGTAAAACACTGTACAATATTACCTCTTGTATGGGAGTACAAATGGGGCTCCAATAGAAATGTAAATCACATTCTCAAGTTATAATAAAGGCTGAAGACTTAAAACAAACTTCTGCCTTTGGGAAAAGAAATACAAAATTAAATATGCATGTTTCAATTGAGACAATAGCACACAGTACTTAAGAGCTAGACTACTGGGTTGTATCTGGTCTTATCTATTTATTGCTAGCTGTGCAATTTAGGATAAATTACTTAATCCCACTGAGTCTTAGTTTCCTCATCTGTAGAATGGAATAATGTTAATGTATAGCTCATAGGCTTGTGATGAAGGTTCTGTTGATGAAAAATTAATCAATAGTTAATCTAAGAAAGAAATGGAAAATTTTTATTCATACCAACTTGGAAGACAGTCTTTCAGAAAGCTCTGAGGACAGTTCCACCCACTAGAGATCAAAGAACAGTTATATAAGTTTTTGAGACAGAGGGTTATCTGCACGTACAAAGTGAGTAGTGGGTCATTGTGACCCTTTACAAGATTAAGAAGGAATGTTATTTCCTAAGGGTTTATGGTTAATGTAGATGTACAATCATACTAAAGGGCAGGGAGGAGGACCAAACAGGCATTGAAAAATTTTCTTTAAATACTTCTTGTCTTGCCATAAGATATGAATTTTATTTCATCAGTAACATGAGATTATATTGCAAAGTACTTAGCAAGGTGATTAGAGATTAGTAGGGAGTAATGAATAAATACTAACTTTTATTAAAGGCGATCGAGGAATTTACAAATTATTTCTTTACACCATAGAAACTAGTACCATATTCATTCTGTCTGAGTTTTGAGAGGAAGTAAAATATGGTAGTGGTGAAGTAACTGGTAAGGTGGCTAGTGGGGCAAAATATCAAAGAAAAATATAATAACCAAAGGGGGGAAATGGTTTTAAGATAAATTCTAAGCTAAAAAAGCCATAATTCAAAATCGAAGAAACTTTATAAATTTGGATTGACTTAAACATTACTTAAAAGACAACAATTTCCAAAATGGCAGAATGAGGAGCTCAAAGTACTGCAAGAAGGATAAACAAAAAGATCTACACCTAGATGCATCAGAAACTAAAGACAAAAAGAAAAACTTGAAAGCAGCAAGAGAAAAACGACTGAACACGTCCCAGGGGCATTAACAATGTGAGAAATGGGTTATACCTCATCAGAAACAATGGAGCCAGAAAGCAGTGGAATAACAACATTCTGCAATAAAGACTGAGCGAATTTCTTGTGAGACCCTTTACATTATACTATCTGATGTAATCCTGACCAAAAACTTGTTAAAGTTTTCTTTTTCTCTTGTTCCTGTTTTACAGATGGGAGCACTATGAAACCAAAGAGAAGTTAAATAAATTACTTGAGGCCATATAGCTAGTGAATGGGACTTGAGCCCAGATCAGCTGGATATCAAAGGGCATCCTCAACTCACTCTGCCTTCCCATGAAGTTTCTTTCCTTTAGTCTCCGTGCCTCCAAGCTACTCTCTTTTGAGCTAGTGCTGCTGCCTGGACCCTCCTAAATATCACTTTCTTCATGTTACTTTATTATTCAGAATCCTTGAATGGCTTTTTGTTACCTATAGCATGAAGGCCAAATTCTTGAGCCTGATTTCTAAGGACTTTTAAAATTTGGCACTTAAGTACCACTGAAACATGATCTCTTAATATTTCCCAAGTTGACAGGTTTATCTCATATCTGCCAACCCTTTTCTTTCCATCAATTGAAACCTTCATTTTTGGGGGGCAGGGGCATAATTCAGAGCTCATGTCTTTTAATTCTTCTTTGCTGTTTCCCCACTCTTTCTTTATGGCCTTCCTTTTTACATACCTCCATTACCCTATTTGAGTTTATGTGTTGCTATATATATATATATATAATTTATATTATATATATGGCATATATATGTATATAAATATAACTGGATTGGAAGCAAGCTCTCTTATTTTCCATTATATCTTTAGCAGGACTTAGCACAGGACTTTCTCTGTTATAGCAACTTATTAAATATTTATTGAATGATGCCTTATGGTTTTTGGATAAAAAAATTAAATATTAAAATCAAATAGTAAGAAAAAAAATCACTGTATCCTGGTACTTAAAGTGGTCCCATTTGATTGGAAAATTCTCTCAGTCTGGAATCTTATTAAAATCAAATCTGAAGGAAACAAACTTTTTTCTCTTTTCTTGCTCTAGTCTCATGAGGCCGCTATAGTATTTCAGAACCAGCACTTATGAATTTCTTCTCAACCACCATTGCTGTGGATCCAGGGAAAATCAAGATAGCTGCTAGTGGTCATGGAAGCTCACAGCTCATAAATTTGATAGTTAACATGGTAGCCAGTTGCAATTTGATGGGACAGGTATGGGAAGGTTTTTTCAAATTTGGAATGTAAAACATTCTGTGAATCTCATGCTTATTATGGAGAGCAGGTTGATCCAATTAACTGACCCCCAAATAGATTCTATCTTAGATATGTCATAAAAGTAGTGTGAAGGGTTATTATTCATGGAAAAGTATTTGATTTCCTAGTGGAAGCTGAACACTTAAAAATTGCTTTTTGGGTTTTTTGTTTTTTGTTTGTTTTGTCTATGGATCTGTTTACTTCTCAAAATGTGGTCTATCTTTAAAGACACAGTTGGGTCAGTCACTAGTATGGATGTCTTTCTGTTCTTTTTCCTTAAAACTCCTTTCATCTCTTTCTCACCTCTCTCACTTTGAAAAAAAAAATCAAGAAACATCCTTTGCTGGTGTTCATACATACTAGTTTCATATATTCCATTAAAAATTCTATAACTCTCCCATTCATTTTTCTAAGTCACCCTTCTGACTATATATTCATTCAATTTACCAAAAGTAAAACAGAGTTAAACGCTGTGATTAGTGACTGGTAATTGATGTTGGTTCTCTGCCCAGACCCTGATTAAAGGTCTTATTGTCTAAGGTAGGTGAGGGGAGAGGGCTATGCAGGAAGAAGAGGGTGAGTTCAGGTGAAGAAATAGGAGGGACATTTTTTCTTGGAAAGTGTGGAGGCTGGGTCTTCATATTTTCAACGTTCTCCCATTTTTACCTGGATTGGGGCCAAAAAGGTATAAGGGTGTGCCTATAATTATTGCTATCCTGGAAATCTCAGCCAGCCAGAGGAGCCAGAATCAATACTTAAGGCAGAGCAGATACCTGTGAGGGGTATCCAAGCCACAGTCATGGGACTACATGGATTTGGATTACACACCCCACAGCTCTCAGCTGACAAACTGTATGGACTTTTTTGTTAATCTTGCAATAATGTGATAGACATTTTTTGTAAGTGAATAGTTGGACTCATACCACTCTTTAGAAGGATTTTATGCTACTTAATCCCTGCTATATGCCAGGCACTGTCCTACCTGCTTGAGATACCCACTGGTGAATTAGATAGGCATAGACCATTCCTCTTACTGCTTAGTTTAGTGGAAAGAACAAGTGCTTCTCTCCCCTTGATTTTTTTCTATTTCCAATCAATAAGAACAAAAACATTTACTCACTATCAGAGTTGTTTGTCTAAATTATGGCAATCAACCAAGCATAAAACCCTAATATTTGGGTGGAGTGATCTAACAGTAATAACAACTACAACAAAATGTATATAGAACTTTGGTATTTATAACATACTTTCACCTATATGATCTCTTTCAACCACATTGAGTTCCTGATTCCTCATCTGGAAAATAAGACATAACAGTATCTATCTTGCATGAATGGATATAGATAGACAGGGTCTATCTAGGGTCATACCTGCCAACTGTAAATGTCAGCATTTTATAGATGCTGAACCTAAACCTTAGAGAGGATATGTGAATTGTCCATGGTTGGAAATAAAGTCAAAGGAAAAAAAATAAGACTTAAAATACAGTTTTTGGACTCTAAAGTCTATGGTTTTTCCATTATATGTCAGTTGTTGCTCAATTGACCCATCAATTAATTAGGAGTTGGGAGTATCCCCTCGGAACTTCTCCAGATGTAGTATTCCAGGAAAGCCGATCACATTTCACTCCTTTTGGGAGCCTATATAATAATAGTGCAGTCAAACAGAAAAGAAAGAGGAGAGACAGAGACCGTTACTTTAATGTAAGAATACAATTCATTCACAAGCTGACCCCTAGAAATCATCAGTTTGGTGCATATTCTTCTAGTCAATATTTTAGAATGCATTAACTTTCCAGGCTGTTCTTTCTTGAGCCCTAGTCACAGGGAGCTGTTTTTGCCTTTGTTCCATAGAATATTAGAGCAGGAACTGACCTTTGAGGCTACCTAGTCAAATCCCTTAGTATTCAGATGAAGAAGTCACAGCTAGAAAAATGTATCTATAGACTAAGGCAAAATCCTCAAAAGGGAACACAATTAGTAACTTAATGAATTATTTTCTACAAGTAACTGTTTGCTTACAAAATAAACATTCTATGGCTTGCCATAGGATGATAATTGAAAATTAGTCTGAGTTTAAATTGAGATAAGATTTTGATATGTTACATCATTGTTTTAGGCCCAACAGTACCTTTGCTGGACCTGATACATGGTAGGCTCTCAAAAATATTTGCTGTGTGAATGAATGTAGCATGTATGATCTATGTATATGCTTTAAACACAATTTATTAATCGAAGACCATTTTCTTCATATTTAGTCTCATCATCATCATCATCAGTGAAACTTTATTGAATGCATTCCATATACAATTGTAATAGGAATGGAAAAGAAAGGATATGGTGTAGAAATATCGATCACTTGGAATTGATTAGTGTAATGATTAAGGTTTGAGTATGTGTGTGTGTTTGTGTGTGTTCACTGGGGAAGGAGATGGTGATGGGGCTTAGGAACGGGAGAGAGCAGTATAAGATGTTAACACTTGTGAATATGGTAGTGACATAAACTGATAAAGGAAATAGAAATATAGTGATTAATATTGCTCACATTGCAGGAGTCCAGTTATAGGAGAAGGTGTGGTAGTCAAAAATGTCAATTATTTTACATAGTAAAGTGAAAATAAAAGAGTCACTGAAAAAGGTACTGGACTAGTCACCAGTTTTTGAATGTCAACAACATAGAATCTTAGTATAATAATAGCAACATGCATTGAAAACTCACTATCTTCCATCCATGATTACAAGCACTTGACATGTATTCAGTGTCTTCATCCTCATCACAGCCCTATGAGGTGGGTGATAATATCATCCCCATTTTACAGATGAGAAAAATGGAGCCTAGAGAGTTTAAATAAATTGTTCAAGGTCACTCAGCTGTTACGTGGAGGATCCAGGTTTTGAACTCAGACAGTCTGGTTCCAGAGTCTATGTTCTTAGTACTTTGTTGTACTACCTACTAGAAGCGTTATTGTAGAAGGAAATTTAGGGATCATGTAGTATAATAAGCCTCACTTTACAGATGAGAAACCCAAGGCCCAGAGAAATTGAATGGTTTGTCCAGGGTCACAATGATTTTGTGACAGTCTGAACCATGACAGTTTGTGTTCATGTGTGCAAGGCTGAAATAATTGGAGACAGTTACGGTAACATTAGTCTGCTGGTACCATGCACTTTTGTTATTGTTGATGTTCACAAACCCGTCCTGAGAAGCTGGGAAAATGGAGTAGCCCACAAAGTTTTCAAACTTTCTTTCCTGTGCGAGGCACTTAATTTATTCTGTGAATGAAAAAATCTGGGTAAGTGACAGTTTCCTTTGAGGAATACACAGCATCAGTTCTTTGGATACTCAGGTTTCTATGTATGAGAAAAGACAACACCAAAGAAAAAGTGAGTGGTGGCTCCCTGCCAGGGCAATTAATGAAAGACACCGGGGATTGAACAGGTGGTCTTAATTCTCTTTTCTCCCAGGCAGCACCCTCCACCTCTTGACACTCCAGAAGGAAGTCTGTCCACAGTATTCCCAGGAAAGAGATTCTACAACCTTCCTCTTCATTGCTGACAGAATAATAAGAAAGACGAGAAGGGCAGATCTGGTACCATTTCATCCTTCTAACTAGAAAAGCTCCTCTGGTAAATGTCTTGAGTCTGACTGGGACCTGCATATCAAAGAGAATTTGGCTAACCTGAAATGTCATATTTCATGGGGAGTTCAACAGGGCAATTTATCACAATTGACCCTATCAGAGAGGGACCAACCATCCTTAGTAGACACGGGGTTGCAAAATGCCACCACATTTGGCCATAAAATTTATCATGTCAGCAGATCTATAGTCAACACTATACACTGTGAAATATGGCAGTGCTGCTGGGATATTTGTCTTTGTTGGGCCAGACAGGTTCGCCTTGCATTTCCACTTAGTCCATATTCATACCCCAGCACCATCTATAATGACCCATCAGGACAATCTTCTTGGAAACACGACTTACAGCTCCAATAAGCTGGGAGAGGAGGAATGAAAGCCTGTACAATGCACGTATTTTGGGGGCATGCTGTTAAAATGCTGAAAATTTTTCCAGTGACTCTTTTTTTTTCAGATAATTATTTTAAGAAAAGTAACACATTAGAAGGGAATTTAGACTCTTGACAAATTAACACCATTGGAGACACATATGTTTACCTTTTCTTTCATTTTCTCATTTCACAGAAAGAAGCAGGACAGGCATAGTGAAATATCTTCTTCATTTCTGAGTCCCTCCTTGAGCAGAATTATGAGAGTGGCAAGGCTGGTTATCAAAGTTGATGCCTCCCAACTCTGTTCTCAGTGGTGTGCTGCTTCTGTTCCTAGTATTCTTGGAATCTCTGCATTATCACCTTTTCCTAAACTCTGCTCAAGGCAGTTCTTTACCCCACTATGTTGTAAGGGATGGATATAGCTTCATATCCTCTGACTTCTTTTATTATAATAAATTTAAAATTTTTGAACTAGAAGACTTTGGCATTTCAATTCTTAGCTTCACCCTTGTTGTGATAGTGGTCGGACGGGAGAACTATCAGTTTACCCTGGAGTATAGCAGATTGCACATTAGGCATAACTTAGGGGAAAGCTCAGAATTGGGTGTTACGAATTTTGGGTTTGAATCTGATCTCTGTGATTTGTGCTGATCGATGTTGGGCAAGTCCAGAAACCTCTGAGAGTCTCAGATCTGTGGAACTTTTGGGTAAATAAAAGCAACTCTTTCTCAGAATGAGTGTGAAGATAAAATAGAATTTTATACATATCTGTATATATATATATATGTATATATATTTTTCATAAATTGAAGGGCATAATAAAGTGATTTTTCTTTGTTGTAGAGGCAACAGAAAGAGAACTGGATTGGGGGTCAGAATTTGTGTGTGAAAATTCTAGCTTTCCAATTACTAATTGTGTGATCTCAGGCAAATCAGTTAGTTGCTCTGAGGCTCAATCCTTCCATCTGTTGAAATAATGAGAATAACTGTGACAAAGAGATCATAAGATATATGTGACATCCTTTGGAAATTCTAAGGGTAGTATGCAAATGTTTATTAATTTATACCTCATCATGTTACAGAAAGTGTATTCGTACCATAAGAAACTTTTATTTTGATCCCAGGTAATTTAACTCTAAGAGATCTAGCAGGCAATCTGCACAAGGGAATCTGGTTAGTTGGATAATTTGCATTTTATATAATATTAAGGCAGGTGGCATCCCTAGAAAAAGCATTTCTAATCCCTAATACTAAGACTAGAAAGAAATTTGTCCACAGGGTCCTTAAAGAGAGGACATGATGACCAATGTCCTCAACAATGTCATTATAATAAACACAAGGACAAGATTCATTGGGCTGTAAATAAATGTTCTTTTACAGTTTTTCTAGAGTTGGAATGCCATAAAACAGGCAAAGGATGGATACAGCTCCAACAGAATAGTTCTTTATTACTGCAAAGCTGGTGTAGTAAAATTCTCCCACTCCCCTAAGAATCATTGCAGACACATAGTCACAGGTACTCAAAGATGACTCAGATCAGTTGCAATGATTCCTAATTACTTTCTTGCAAAGCTCTTCTGGTTTCTATTCAACTCTCTATACTACAGTTTCTAAATGGGCAATAGAAATTACATTTCCTTGCTGAACCATTTGACCTACTTATTGCTGCTGTCATAACTAAAAGAGAAGTCCATGTACATGGTGGAAATATCTGAGTTACCTCTTTCCTGGGGAACCTATATCAAATAATCCGAGTGCTTGTTAAAAATGCAAATTCCTGCCAAATCAAAATCTTATAGATAAGAGACCTGTGTTTATAACAAGCATCAGGGGTAATTTTCTTTTCTTTTTTTTTTTTTTTTTTTTGTGGTACGCGGGCCTCTCGCTGTTGTGGCCTCTCCCGTTGCGGAGCACAGGCTCCAGACGTGCAGGCTCAGCGGCCATGGCTCACGGGCCCAGCCGCTCTGCGGCATGTGGGATCTTCCCGGACCGGGGCACGTACCCATGTCCCCTGCATCGGCAGGCAGACTCTCAACCACTGCGCCACCAGGGAGGCCCCAGGGGTAATTTTTATGAAAATTAAAGCTTGAGACCCTTACTGGAGATTGGATAAAATACTGTGACGTAGCACCATCATGTCCCAGACAAACTCCACATATGTTCTCTGTTCTCTGTTCATGTCTGTGTACAAAAGGCTGTGTCTACAAAACATTGGAAATGGGATTGGACTTACCTAGAATTTAATCAGACTCCCAACACACAACTCTCTTGACCACAAGAAGCAAGTTAACTACCTGGGAATAGTATATTCCACAATTTCTGGATGACTTGATGTTGGGCCAGGAGGTTCAGCTAATTGCCTTGTGACCCACAGAAAATCTTCATTCTAGACACAGCCCAGATATCCCCTCTGAATTCTTGGGTTTTTTCCTTTTTTTTTTTTTTTGTATTTTATTTTATTTTTTTTATACAGCAGGTTCTTATTAGTTATCTATTTCATACATATTAGTGTATATATGTCAATCCCAATCTCCCAATTCATCCCACCACCATCCCCACCCCCCCCGTTTCCCCGCTTGGTGTCCATATGTTTGTTCTGTACATCTGTGTCTCTATTTCTGCCTTGCAAACTGGTTCATCTGTACCATTTTTCTAGGTTCCACATATATGCGTTAATATACGATATCTGTTTTTCTGACTTCACTCTGTATGACACTTCATCCACATCTCTACAAATGACCCAATTTCATTCCTTTTTATGGCTGTTTATATATTTTGGAGATTAAAGCTTTGCCCATTGATTCATTTGCAAATATTTTCTCTCATTCTGAGAGTTGTCTTTTCATGTTGTTTATAGTTTCCTTTGCTGTGCAAAAGCTTTTAAGTTTCATTAGGTCCCATTTGTTTATTTCTGTTTTTATTTTCATTACTCTTGGAGGTGGGTCAAAAAAGAACTTGCTGTGATTTATGTCAAAGAGTGTTCTTCCTATGTTTTCCTCTAAGAGCTTTATAGTGTCCGGTCTTACACTTAGGTCTTTAATCCATTTTGAGTTTATTTTTGTGTATGGTGTTAGGCAGTGTTCTAATTTCATTCTTTTACATGTAGCTGTCCAGTTTTCCCAGCTCCACTTATTGAAGAGACTGTCTTTTCTCCATTGTATATCCTTGCCTCTTTGTCATAGATTAGGTGCCCATATGTGCGTGGGTTTATCTCTGGGCTTTCTATCCTGTTCAGTTGATCTGTATTCTGTTTCTGTGCCAGTACCATATTGTCTTGAGTACTGTAGCTTTGTAGTATAGTCTGAAGTCAGGGAGTCTGATTCCTCCAGCTCCATTTTTTTCCCTCAAGACTGATTTGGCTATTCGGGGTCTTTTGTGTCTCCATACAAATTTTAAGATTTTTTTATTCGAGTTCTGTAAAAAATGCCATTGGTAATTTGATAGGGATTGCATTGAATCTGTAGATTGCTATGGGTAGTATAGTCATTTTTCACAGTGTTGGTTCTTCCAATCCAAGAACATGGTATATCTCTCCATCTCATCCATTTGATTTCTTTCATCAGTGTCTTATAGTTTTCTGAGTACAGGTCTTTTACCTCCTTAGGTAGGTTTATTCCTAGGTATTTTATTCTTTTTGTTGCAATGGCAAATGGGAGTGTTTCCTTAAATTCTCTTTCAGATTTTTCATCATTAGTGTACAGGAATAAAAGAGATTTCTCTGCATTAATTTTGTATCCTGCAACACTACCAAATTCATTGATTAGCTCTAGTAGTTTTCTGGTGGCATCTTTAGGATTCTCTATGTATAGTATCATGTCATCTGCAAACAGTGACAGTTTTACTTCTTCTTTTCCAATTTGTGTTCCTTTTATTTCTTTTTCTTCTCTGATTTCCATGGCTAGGACTTCTGAGTCTATGTTGAATAATAGTGGTGAGAGTGGACATCCTTGTCTGGTTCCTGCTCTTAGAGGAAATGCCTTCAGTTTTTCACCATTGAGAATGACGTTTGCTGTGGGTTTGTCATATATGGCCTTTATTATGTTGAGGTAGTTTCCCTCTCTGCCCACTTTCTGGAGAGGTTTTAATCATAAATGGGTGTTGAATTTTATCAAAAGCTTTTTCTGCATCTATTGAGATGGTCATATTATTTTTATTCTTCAATTTGTTAATGTGGTTTATCACATTGATTGATTTGCATATACTGAAGAATCCCTGCATCCCTGGGATACATCCCACTTGATCATGGTGTGTGATCCTTTTAATGTGTTGTTGGATCCTGTTTGCTAGTATTTTGTTGAGTATTTTTGCATCTATATTCATCAGTGATATTGGTCTGTAATTTTCTTTTTCTGTAGTATCTTTGTCTGGTTTTGGTATCAGAGTGATGGTGGCCTCATAGAATGAGTTTGGGAGTGTTCCTTCCTCTGCAATTTTTTAGAAGAGTTTGAGAAGGACGGGTGTTAGCTCTTCTCTAAATGTTTGATAGAATTCACCTGTGAAGCCATCTGGTCCTGGACTTTTGTTTGTTGGAAGATTTTTAATCACAGTTTGAATTTCATTACTTGTGATTGGTCTGTTCATATTGTCTTATTTCTTCCTGGTTCAGTCTTGGAAGGTTACACCTTTCTAAGAATTTGTCCATTTCTTCCAGGTTGTCCATTTTATTGGCATAGAGTTGCTTGTAGTAGTCTCTTAGGATGCATTATATTTCTACAGTGTCTGTTGTAACTTTGCCTTTTTCATTTCATTTCATTTCATTTCATTTCATTTCTAATTTTATTGATTTGAGTCCTCTGCCTCTTTTTCTTGATGAGTCTGTCTAAAGTTTTGTCAATTTTGTTTATCCTCTCAAAGAACCAGCTTTTAGTTTTAAGTTTTAGTTTTTGCTACTGTTTTCTTTGTTTCTATTTCATTTATTTCTACTCTGATATTTATGATTGCTTTCCTTCTACTAACTTTGGGTTTCGTTTGTTATTCATTCTCTAGTTCCTTTAGGTGTAAGGTTAGATTGTTTATTTGAGATTTTTCTTGTCTCTTGAGTAGGATTGTATTGCTGTAAACTTCCCACTTAGAACTGCTTTTGCTGCATCCCATAGGTTTTGGATCTTTGTGTTTTCATTGTCATTTGTCTCTTGGTATTTTTTTATTTCCTCTTTGATTTCTTCAATGATCTCGTGGTTATTTAGTAACGTATTGTTTAACCTCCATGTGTTTGTGTTTTTTACATTTTTTTCCCCTGTAATTGATTTCTAATCTCACAGTGTTGTGGTCAGAACACATGCTTGGTATGATTTCAATTTTCTTAAATTTACTGAGGCTTGATTTGTGACCCAAGATGTGATCTATGCTGGAGAATGTTCCATGTGCACTTGAGAAGAAAGTGTAATCTGCTGTTTTTGGATGGAATGTCCAATAAATATCAATTAAATCTGTCTTGTCTATTGTGTCATTTAAAGCTTGTGTTTCCTTATTAATTTTCTGTCTGGATGATCTGTCCATTGGTGTAATTGAGGTGTTAAATCCCCCCACTATTATTGTGTTATTCTTAATTACCTCTTTTATAGCTGTTAGCATTTGCATTATGTATTGAGGTGCTCCTATGTTGGGTGCATAAATATTTACAATTGTTATATCTTCTTGGATTGATCCCTTGATCATTATGTAGTGTCTTTCCTTGTCTCTTGTAACATTCTTTATTTTAAAGTCTATTTTGTCTCATATGAGAATTTCCCATCCAGCTTTGTTTTGATTTCCATTTGCCTGGAATATCTTTTTCTATCCTTCCCACTTTCAGTCTGTATGTGTCCCTAGGTCTGAACTGGGTCTCTTATAGACAGTATATATATGGGTCTTGTTTTTGTATCCATTCAGTGAGCCTGTGTCTGTTTTTGGAGCATTTAATCCATTCACATTTTAGGTAATTATCAATATGTATGTTTCTGTTACTATTTCCTTAATTTTTCTGGGTTTGTTTTTGCAGGTCCTTTTCTTCTCTTGTGTTTTCCACTTAGAGTAGTTCCTTTAGCATTTGTTGTAGAGCTGGTTTGGTGGTGCTGAATCTCTTAGCTTTTGCTTGTCTGTAAAGCTTTTGATTTCTCCATCAAATCTGAATGAGATCCTTGCCAGGTAGAGTAATCTTTGTTGTAGGTTCTTCTCTTTCATCACTTTAAATATACTGTGCCACTCCCTTCTGGCTTGTAGAGTTTCTGCTGAGAAATCAGCTGTTAACCTTATGGAAGTTCCCTTGTATATTATTTGTTGTTTTTCCTTTGTTGCTTTCAATAATTTTTCTTTGTCTTTAATTTTTGTCCATTTGATTACGCTGTGTTTTGGCATGTTTCTCCTTGGATTTATCCTGCCTGGGACTCTATGTGCTTCCTGGACTTGGGTGACGATTTCCTTTCCCATGTTAGGGACGTTTTCAACTATAATGTCTTCAAATATTTTCTTGGGTTCTTTCTCTCTCTCTTCTCTTTCTGGGACCCCTATAATGTGAGTGTTGGTGCATTTAATGTTGTTCCAGAGGTCTCTTAGGCTTTCTTCATTTCTTTTCATTCTGTTTTCTTTATTCTGTTCTGCAGCAGTGAATTCCACCATTCTGTCTTCCAGGTCACTTATCTGTTCTTCTGCCTCAGTTACTCTGCTATTGATTCCTTCTAGTGTATTTTTCATTTCAGTTATTGTATTGTTTATCTCTACTTGTTTGCTCTTTAATTCTTCTAGGTGTTTGTTCTTTAATTCTTCTAGGTCTTTATTAATCATTTCTTGCATCTTCTTGATCTTTGCCTCCTTTCTTTTTCCAAGGTCCTGGATCATCTTCACTGTCATTATTCTGAATTCTTTTTCTGGAAGGTTGCCTATCTCCACTCATTTAGTTGTTTTCTGGGGTTCTATCTTGTTCCTCATTTGGTACATAGTCCTCTCCCTCTTCATTTTGTCTGTCTTTCTCTCAATGTAGTTTTTGTTCCACAGGCTGCAGGACTGTAGTTCTTCTTGCTTCTGCTGTCTGCCCTCTCTCCCCTCTGAATTCTTGATCTAAATTTATATATGTGGTAAACTTCATGTCCTGCTCGTACCTCTGACTCAAATTAACATGTACTTTCACCTCCTTTTTTTTCAGTGTTCTGCCATCTTAAATAGAAAGTCCAACTTGCCTGCATGCATGCAAGAAACCTCAGAGCCAACTCAACTTTTCTTTCTCTCCCATTTTCACACCCTAATCAGTGAACAAATTCTGTGGATTCTTTATAAACTAACAGTGTGTTGATTACAACTTTCTAGTCCTTCCAACTAGATTAATATCCTAATCTTAGCCCATCATCCTCTTGTAACTGGTCATTTGCATCAACTCCCTAATATATGTTAGAGCCTCAGACTCAGATTCAGTGAACATCCCTGAATCAGCTACTGTAACTCATCATTAGGCTGGGTATTTCCACATATCTATCTCACTTCATTCTCATAAAATTCTGTTATTATTGTTCCCGTTGGCAGCTGGAGAATTACTTCAGTAAGATTGCACAATCACTGAATGGCAAAGCCAGGATTTCCATCCCAATCTTGTAACTCAGAATTGAGCTGTCTCATGTTTCTCACCTTGAGTCTGTTCTTCACTGTGCTACTATGGTTATCTTCCTTGGACACAGGTTAGGTCATAGTACTCCCTGCTCAAAAACTAAAATCATTCTCTAATCTCTATAGCAGTGTTTCTAAAAATTATGTACTCTATCAATAAAAAAATTTGACTATGCATCCAATGTACATAGACATGCATTTATTTATGAAACATTTGCATTCACTAAGTATACTAGTATATATTATATATATATATATATATACAGAAATATGAATTTAAAGGGAGAGAGAATTAAATATAAATAGAAGTTGTAGTATATTTTTTTCATGCCCCTGTGGATTTTTAACCTTCTCAGGGAATTTCATTGCACTTCAGACACCACTGAATTCAAGTTTAAGGGCCTCTGTGATCTGGCCTCAACCCAAAGTTTTGAGCTTACCTTTTAGAAATTTCCTTTCAGTCCTCTCTACCTAAGCCTCAGTGCTTTACTCACAGTTTCTTGTAAATACAGTGCACTTTCATGTCTCTTTTTCTTTGCTCTAATTGTTTCATCAACCAGAAGTGAGCATTATCCTTTTTTTGCCAGCAGAAAACTATTCTGTTAGACTAAGCAAAAAAATTCTCTCCTTCATCAAAAGACCCTAGTCCAAACCAATCAGTCCTTGAGCACATGGCCTGTATCTCCATCACGACATTTATTTTATTCTGCTGTTTACTCTGTGTTTTAGAGTTGTGTACTTCTCTTTCTTATTCGTTATAGTGACATCTTTGAATACAGTATTTATGTCACATTCATTTCTGCATTTCTCATAAGGTGTACTGTACTTAATTAAATAGTACATTTTTAATAAACATTTGTGAACTGAATAAGAGAATATTGGCTTTTGTGAATTCAAAGAATATCCTACATGGAAAAAAGTCAAAACAGAATCATTACAGAGGAGCAGACAGAGAGAAGGAACCAAGAAAAGAGCTGAGGAGATTGGTTCAAGGTGGCGGAGTAGAAGGACTTGCTCTCACTCCCTCTGGCAAGAGCACAAGGATCGCAACTAACTGCTAAACCGTCATTGACAGGAAGACACTGGAACTCACCAGAAAAGATACCCCACATCTAAAGACAAAGGAGAAGCCACAATGAGATGGTAGGAGGGGTGCAATCACAGTAAAATCAAATCCCATAACTGCTGGGTAGGTGGCTCACAAACAGGATAACACGTATACCACAGAAGGCCAACCACTGGAGTGAAGGTTCTGAGCACCACGTCAGGCTTCCCAACCTTGGGGTCCAGCAATGGGAGGAGGATTTCCTAGAGAATCAGACTTTGAAGGCTAGTGGGATTTGATTGCAGGACTTCAACAGGACTAGGAGAAACAGAGACTCCACACTTGGAGGGCACACGCAAAGTAGTGTGCTCATCGGGACCCAGGGGAAGGAGTAGTGACCCCTTAGGAGACTGAACCAGAGCTACTTGCTAGTGTTGGATGGTCTCCTGCAGAGGTGGGGGGTGGATGTGGCTCACCGTGGGGACAAGAACACTGGTGGCAGAAGTTCTGGGAAGTACTCCTTGGCGTGACCCTTCCCAGAGTCCACCATTAACCCCACCAAAGAGCCTGGGTAGGCTCCAGTGTTGGGTCGTCTAAGACCAAAAAACCAACAGGGAGGGAACCCAGCCCCACCCATCAGCAGACAAGTGGATTAAAGTTTTACTGAACTCTGACCACCAGAGCAACACCCAGCTCTACCCACCACCAGTCCCTCCCATCAGGAAGCTTGCACAAGCATCTTAGATAGCCTCATCCACCAGAGGGCAGACAGCAGAAGCAAGAAGAACTACAATCCTGCAGCCTGTGGAACAAAAACCACATTCACAGGAAGATAGATAAGATAAAAAGGCAGAGTTGAAACTGTGATTTAAAATCTTCCAACAAACAAAAGTTAAGGACCAGGTAGCTTCACAGGTGAATTCTATGAAACAGTTAGAGAAGAGCTAACATCCATCCTTATCAAACTCTTCCAAAAAGTTGCAGAGGAAGGAACACTCATTCTATGAGGCCACCATCACCCTGATACCAAAACCAGACAAAGATACTCCAAAAAAAGAAAATTACAGACCAATATCACTGATGAATATAGATGCAAAAATCCTCAACAAAATACTAGCAAACAGAATCCAACAACACATTAAAAGGATCATACACCTTGATCAAGTGAGATTTATCCCAGGGATGCACGGATTCTTCAGTATATGCAAATCAATTAATCTGATACAGCATATTAACAAATTGAAGAAGAAAAACCATATGATCACCTCAATAGATGCAGAAAAATCTTTTGACAAAATTCAACATGCGTTTATGATAAAAACTTTCCAGAAAGTGGGCAGAGAGGGAACCTACATCAGTGTAATAAAGGACATATATGACAAACCCACAGAAAACATCATTCTCAATGGTGAAAAACTGAAAGCATTTCCTCTAAGGTCAGGAACCAGACAAGGATGTCCACTCTCACCACTATTATTCAACATAGTTTTGGAAGTCCTAGCCACGGAAATCAGAGAAGAAATAGAAATAAAAGGAATACAAATTGGAAAAGAAGCAGTAAAACTATCAGTGTTTGCAGATGACATGACACTATACATAGAGAATCCTAAAGGTGCTACCAGAAAACTACTAGAGCTAATCAATGAATTTGGTAGTGTTGCAGGATACAAAATTAATGCAGAGAAATCTCTTTTATTCCTGTACACTAATGATGAAAAATCTGAAAGAGAATTTAAGGAAACACTCCCATTTGCCATTGCAACAAAAAGAATAAAATACCTAGGAATAAACCTACTTAAAGAGGTAAAAGACCTGTACTCAGAAAACTATAAGACACTGATGAAAGAAATCAATCATGACAGAGATGGAGAGTTATACCATGCTCTTGGATTGGAAGAATCAACATTGTGAAAGTGACTATACTACCCCGAGAAATCTACAGATTCAATGCAATCCCCATCAAATTACGAATGGCATTTTTTACAGAACTCGAAAAAGAAAATCTTAAAATTTGTATGGAGACACAAAAGACCCCAAATAGCCAAATCAGTCTTGAAGGTAAAAAATGGAGCTGGAGGAACCAGACTCGCAGACTTCAGACTATACTACAAAGCTATAGTAATCAAGACAATATGGTACTGTCACAAAAACAGAATATAGATCAACGGAGCATGATAGAAAGCCCAGAGATAAACCCACGCACCTATGTTCAACTAATCTATGACAGAGGAGGAAAGGATATACAATGGAGAAAAGACAGTGTCCTCAGTAAGTGGTGCTGAGAAAAGTGGACAGCTACATGTAAAAGAATGAAATTAGAACACTCCCTAAGACCACACTCAAAAACTCAAAATGGATTAAAGACCTAAATGTAAGACTGGACCCTATAAAACTGTTAGAGGAAAACATAGGAAGAACACTCTTTGACATAAATCACAGCAAGGTCTTTTTTGACCCACCTCCTAGAGCAATGGAAATAAAAACAAAAATAAACCAGTGGGACATAATAAAACTTAAAAGCTTTTGCAAAGCAAAGGAAACTACAAACAGGACAAAAAGACAACCCTCAGAATGGGAGAAAATATTTGCAAACGAATCATTGGACAAAGGATTAATCTCCAAAATATACAAACAGCTCATGCAGCTCAGTATTTAAAAAAAAACAACAACCACCCAATCCAAAAATGGGCAGAAAACCTAAATAGACATTTCTCCAAAGAAGACATACAGATGGCCAAGAAGCACATGAAAAGCTGCTTAACATCACTAATTATTAGATAAATGCAAATCAAAACTACAATGAGGTATCACCTCACACCAGTTAGAATGGGCATCATCATAAAATCTACAAACAACAAATGCTGGAGAGGGTGTGGAGGAAAAGGAGTCCTCTTGCACTGTTGTTGGGAATGTAAATTGATACAGACACTATGGAGAACAGTATGGAGGTTACTTAAAAAACTAAAAATAGAATTAACATATGACCCAGCAATCCCACTACTAAGCCTATACCCAGAGAAAACCATAATTTAAAAAGACACATGCACCCCAGTGTTCATTGCAGCACTATTTACAATAGCCACATCATGGAAGCAACCTAAATGCCCATCGACAGACGAATGGATAAAGAATTTGTGGTACATATATACAATGGAATATTACTCAGCCATAAGAAGGAATGAAATTGCGTCATTTTTAGAGACGTGGATGGATCTAGAGACTGTCATACAGAGTGAAGTAAGTCAGAAAGGGAAAAACAAATATCGTGTATTAATGCATATATGTGGAATCTAGAAAAATGGTACAGATGAACTGGTTTGCAGGGCAGAAATAGAGACACAGATGTAGAGAACAAACGTATGGACACCAAGGGGGGATAGTGGCGGGGGGGGGGGAAGGAGAGTTGGTGTGATGAACTGGGAGTTTGGGATTGACACGTATACACTAATATGTATAAAATGGATAACTAATAAGAACCTACTGTATAAAAAATAAAATTAAATTAAAAAAAAGTTGAAATAGAAACTATCCCATTTTCTTTGTTGTGATGCATATTTTCTGCCAGGCAATGACATGTGGACAGTGGACCATTTTCATGAAAACTTAAAGCTGAATAAGGCACCCTTAAAGTCCATCATAATAGGAAAGTTGCTACTCTTTGAACATAGTTCCAAACTCTTGAACATCAGTTGCATTGAGCAACAACTGAAAGCATGTGAACTCTTTTCTTTCCTTTCTGCCTATTTAAAATTCTCATTGGCAAACGGAGAAGAACATTTGAACCGGAAAGAAACTTAACGAGCATGTGAATCAACTCCTTCACTTCACAGAAGCGGAAACTGAGGCTCAGAGGCTTTAAATGACTGCCCAAACGTCTGCTTCCAGTTCATGCTGAGCTAGGGCTGGAACCTGGTTTCTAGTCTTAGTCCAGTGTCCATTCTCTGGGTCAACACTGCCTCTATTGGTAGCTTTCTGTTCTGTGCATCATTAAACTGTGACACAACTTGTGGGAACGAACTGAAAGAAGTGTGGATTGTCCTACACCTGCTTCTCAAACTAGGATTTATATGTACCTTCCAGAAGTCCCTGGAGCCACAGCCTAAACATCTTACATTTTCCTGGGAGTGTAAGTTTTCCTCGAAAAAATTTTCTGGGAGAAGAAAATTATTATTTTCATATTATAACAAACACTAATTTAGAATAATTACTACGATAAATCTAGAGCAATTTTGTAGTTGCAGAATCCTATACCCCTGGATGTGCCGACATTCACACCCTCTTTGCAGTAAAGAAATTTTGGTGGAAAGTCTGAGAAGTACTGAGCTAGGTTATACCTTTGTTATAAAGGACATCTGTGGTTTACCTTTCTTGGAAGAAAGCATAAATTAAAGCTAAAAATAATTTACCTTTGCTTTTTTTAACCTCTTCTACAATCTGACTTTCATTCCAACCATTGTACAGATATGGCTCTGTATGTGGCTTATTGCTAAATCCAATGGAAACTTTTCTTCTTTTTTCTTTTTCCTCCCTCCTTCCCTCCCTCCCTCCCTGCCTCCCTCCCTCTCTTCCTCCCTCCCTCCCTTCCTTTCTTCCTTCCTTCCTTCTTATGAATAGAGGGCTTTTATTGCATTTTAAAAAATTTTTGGGACTTCCCTGGTGGTCCAGTGGTTAAGAATCCATCTTGCAGTGCAGGGGATGCTGGTTCGATCCCTGGTTGGGGAACTAAGATCCAACATGCCGTGTGGCAA
This sequence comes from Globicephala melas, assembly GCF_963455315.2. Taxonomy (NCBI): domain Eukaryota; kingdom Metazoa; phylum Chordata; class Mammalia; order Artiodactyla; family Delphinidae; genus Globicephala; species Globicephala melas. The sequence goes on from NC_083315.2 coordinate 156,332,632, forward strand.
CTAAGCCAGCGTGCCACACCTACTGAGCCCACGTGCTCTGGAGCCCACGTGCTACAACTAGAGAGCCTGCACGCCACAACTAATGATCCCATGCGCTCTGGAGCCTGCACGCCACAACTGGAGAGTAACCCACACACCGCAACGAAAGATCCCACATGCCGCAAGTAAGACCCAATGCAGCCAATACATAAATAAATATTTTTTAAAAAGTAGAAAAATTTTCATAACAGTTTTATTGAGATATAATTCACATACCACACAATTCACCCATTTAAAGTGTACAATTCCATGATTGTCTTTATCTTTATAAAATTGATTCTTTATTGAGATATAACTGACATATAACATTGTGTAAGTTTAAATTATACAACATGTTGATTTGATACATTTATATATTGAAATGTGATTACCACTGTAGCTAACACCTCTATCATGTTCCATAATCAGCATTTCTTTTTTGTGGTGAGAACATTTAAGATCTAGTCTCTTAGCAACTTTGAAGTATATAAGACATTATTGTTGACAATAATCACTATGCTGTGCACTAAAATATAACAAATGGGGTTTTAGGAATCATCTCACATCTTGTTTCTATAGCTGGATAACTCTTAAATCTTCTTCATCAACCCGTTAAATTGTTCCTTTTTCAGAGGCAAAGATACCATTACAAAAGTTGAGAGTCTGGTTTAATGGTCTTCATTCTCGCAGTACATGTGGCAAACAGAGAACATCTCAGTCCTTACTTTCTTGACCTCCCCACGGCATTTGACACTGCCGACTGCCTTTCCTTCCTGAAAATGTCTTTTCTTCCTTTGGCTCCATAGGCTTCACTTTCTTGCTTAGTCTCCAGCTGCTCTGGACAAAGACTCTTCCTGCCTTTTTTTTTCAAGGTGATTTTTCTTTTCTCTTCTCTTGAGCTCTAGATTCACATACACCACTGACCTCTGCACAATTCCTGTTAGAACTTAGAAAGACACTTCAACCTCAACAAATTGACCCCATTCTTTTGTTCCCCACCCTCACTACCATGCCTCCTGGTTCTCTGGACTATTTTTATCACCCTGGCCCTAATTTACTATTTCTCCTGTGGTTCCTGTTTTGTGGTGTAAATAACAACTGACCAGCCAGCTACCTGAGCATCTTTCTTCATTTTTCCTTTTCCCTCACCTTCCGTATTCATTCCATCAGCAGGAACTACGTCGTAAATATTTTCCAAAGCCATTCACCAAAACCACAATGACTACCACCCAAGTCTAGATCACTATTATGTCTCACCTTGTTCTCTACAACAACCTCTTCATTTATTTCACAGTCCCAGGTCTTGCTCTTCTCATAAATACAGGTTGGGAAGAAGAAAACTTCCCAGGAACTGTTAGAAATGTAATAAAACTGTCAAAATTGGTAAGACACATTCTACTCTTTTGTGACAGTTTCTAAAAGCATAGCTTAAGAAAAATCCTGGTAGACCATATGAAGAAAAAATAAGCATTTGATATGCCAACTGATAATGACACTTCAATTATACCACCCTGTGGAGACTGACCAAATCCAAGTATCTATGCCTCAAATAAAATTTTAAGCACACTATATCTATTTACAGTTTTACTATGCCTTCTGAAGCCAGACAGACTCTTCCTAACATGCAAACTATGTCCCATCCCCTGCTCCATACTCTTCAGTGGCTCCCTGTTGCCGTCTGGGTAAATTCAGAACACCTTAATTTGGTTTCTAACCCTGATCTCGTCTTCATTTACCTCTCTATTTTCATGACCCCTTCGCACTGTAGCCAGGTCTAACACCTTTCAGTTTCCCAAATTCATCATGCTCCTTGCCTCCCTCTGCGTTTCCTTTTCCAAATTTGATTGGCTAAAGCAGTGCTGTGCTGGTGAATGTTTACCAGTCGCCTATCTGGGGTGAGAAAGAGGGAGAGCCCTGATTTGCAACATTTGACAATTTCCATGATGAAAATGCTCTCACTGTGGCTGATTTCAAGCTACCTGTGTCATGTCACTGAATATGAAATTGGAGAGAGACATACACGATTAACTCCAGCAAGCAGGTATGAGCCTGCTTCAGCACACCCCTGGGTTAAATCTTACAGATCCTTCAGATTCTAGCTTAGCTGTCCCTTTTGCTGAGAATGCTTTTTTGATTATGTCATATGCTTCCACTGCAGCCTGTTAATAGCCTGTTTCTACATTTATCATGTAACACTGCAATTTCCTGTGCACCTCTCTGACTCTACTGCTAGACTATGAGATCCTTAGGGGCAGAGGTTGTGTCTTATTCACCATCGTCTCTCCAGAGTCTTCCAGAGTGCTCAAAACATAGTCGTTCTTAAATAAATGTTTGTTAAATAAATGAGTGAATGTCTAAAAACTAATAATAATAACTTAATATCAAGAGCTCGCTTTATGCCAGCCACTATCCTAACTGATTTGTATGCATTACCTCATTTAATTTTCCTCAAAATCCTGTGGCAGAACGTTTCATCACTACCATTTTACAGCTGAGAAAGACTGATGCTTAGAGCAGCTAAAGCTCAAATTCACACAGTCAGAAACTAGTGGAGCCATGTATAAATGCACACAGTGTGACTCTACCTTGAACACTTATCTACTACGTTATTCTGACTTATTCTTATTCCAAGTTGAATAAAACTAGCATTTTTACATAGTTGATTTTTGTGAAGAACGTTCAAGATCTAAGTCACTTTTATTTGGGGCTTCCACAGAGGTCCGGACTCTCTCAAACACTGTCACTGACATTGTAAATTAGTGGAAACTTAATGGTCAACAGTTGGCATTATGGCCTCTTAAAATACTGATTTGCTTTTAATCAGTTCGAGTTTTCAGAAAATAATCAGAAACATGGACAACATTTTGTGGCCAAAGTATTTATTCCTAGTGGTTTTAAAACTAACCTTTTTGCTTTAGAATAGTTTTAGATTTACAGAAAAATTGCAAGAAATAATACATAGAATTTCTATATATTGCACACACAGTTTCCCCTATCATTAACATCTCAACATCTTATGGAATATTTGTCACAATGAATGAACCAATATTGATACATTTTCTTTCTTTTTTTAAATTTTAAAAATATTTATTTATTTATTTTTGGGTGCATCAGGTCTTAATTGCAGCATTCAGGGTCTCTTGTTGCAGCACACGGGCTTCTCTCTAGTGGTGGCTCAGTAGGCTCAGTAGTTGCGTGCGGGGCCTTAGTTGTCCTGCGGCATGTGGGACCTTAGTTCCCCGACCAGGGGTCAAACCCAAGTCCCCAGCATTAGAAGGCGGATTCTTAGCTACTGGGCCACCAGGGAAGTCCAAAACTTTGGCTTTTTTTTTTTTTTTAATGTCTTTATTGGAGTATAATTGCTTTACAATGGTGGGTTAGTTTCTGCTTTATAACAAAGTGAATCAGCTATACATATGCATATATCCTCATATCTCTTCCCTCTTGCATCTCCCTCCCACCCTCCCTATCCCACCCCTCTAGGTGGTCACAAAGCACTGAGCTGATCTCCCTGTGCTATGCGGCTGCTTCCCACTAGCTATCTATTTTATATTTGGTAGTGTATATAAGTCCATGCCACTCTCTCACTTTGTCACAGCTTACCTTTCCCACTCCCTGTGTCCTGAAGTCCATTCTCTACGTCTGCGTCTTTATTCCTGTCCTGACCGTAGGTTCTTCAGAACCATTTTTTTTTAGATTCCATATATATGTGTTAGTATATGGTACTTGTCTTTCTGTTTCTGACTTACTTCACTCCGTATGACAGACTCTAGGTCCATCCACCTCACTACAGATAACAATTTCATTTCTTTTTATGGCTGAGTAATATTTCATTTTATATATGTGCCACATCTTCTTTATCCATTCATCTGTCTGATGAACACTTACATTGCTTCCATGTCCTGGCTATTGTAAATAGAGCTGCAATGAACATTGTGGTACATGACACTTTTAAAATTATGGTTTTCTCAGGGTATATTGCCCAGTAGTGGGATTGCTGGGTCGTATGGTAGTTCTATTTTTTGTTTTTTAAGGAACCTCCATACTGTCCTCCATAGTGGCTGTATCAATTTACATTCCCACCAACAGTGCAAGAGAGTTCCCTTTTCTCCACCTCCTCTCCAGGATTTATTGTTTGTAGATTTTTTTTTTTTTTTTTTTTAGGAGTACACAGATCTCTCACTGTTGTGGCCTCTCCCGCTGCAGAGCAGAGGCTCCGGGGGCGCAGGCTCAGTGGCCATGGCTCACGGGCCCAGCCGCTCCGCGGCACGTGGGATCCTCCCGGACCGGGGCACGAACCCACGTCCTCAGCATCGGCAGGTGGACTCCAAACCACTGCGCCACCAGGGAAGCCCTGTTTGTAGACTTTTTGATGATGGTCATTCTGACCGGTGTGAGGTGATACTTCGTTGTAGTTTTGATTTGCATTTCTATAATGATTAGTGATATTGAGCATTCTTTCATGTCTTTGTTGGCAATTTGTATGTATTCTTTGGAGAAATGTCTGTTTAGGTCTTCTGCCCATTTCTGGACTGGGTTTTTTTTTGATATTGAGCTGCAAGAGCTGCTTGTAAATTTTGGGGATTAATCCTTTGTCAGTTGCTTCATTTGCAAATATTTTCTCCCATTCTGAGGGTTGTCTTTACATCTTGTTTATGGTTTCCTGTGCTGTGCAAAAGCTTTTAAGTTTCATTAGGTCCCATTTGTTTATTTTTGTTTTTATTTCCATTTCTCTAGGAGGTGGGTCAAAAAGGATCTTGCTGTGATTTATGTCATAGAGTGTTCTGCCTATATTTTTCTCTAAGAGTTTTATAGTGTCTGGTCTTACATTTAGGCCTTTAATCCATTTTGACTTTATTTTTGTGTATGGCGTTAGGGAGTGTTCCAATTTCATTCTTGTGCATGTAGCTGTCCAGTTTTCTCAGCACCACTTATTGAAGAGGCTGTCTTTTTTCCATTGTATATTCTTGCCTCCTTTATCAAAATAAGGTGACCCTATGTGCGTGGGTTTATCTCTGGGCTTTATATCCTGTTGCATTGATCTATATTTCTGTTTTTGTGCTGGCACCATACTGTCTTGATGACTGTAGCTTTGTAGTATAGTCTGAAGTCAGGGAGCCTGATTTCTCCAGCTCCGTTTTTCTTTCTCAAGATTGCTTTTTCTATTCTGGGTCGTTTGTGCTTCCATACAAACTGTGAATTTTTTTGGTTCTAGTTCTGTGAAAAATGCCATTGGTAGTTTGATAGGGATTGCATTGAATCTGTAGATTTCTTTGGGTAGTAGAGTCATTTTCACAATGTTGATTCTTTCAATTCAAGAACATGGTATATCTCTCCATCTGTTTGTATTATCTTTAATTTCTTTCAGTGTCTTATAGTGTTCTGCATACAGGTCTTTTGTCTCCTTAGGTAGGTTTATTCCTAGGTATTTTATTCTTTTTGTTGCAGTGGTAAATGGGAGTGTTTCCTTAATTTCTCTTTCATATTTTTCATCTTTAGTGTATAGGAATGCAAGAGATTTCTGTGCGTTAATTTTGTGTCCTGCAACTTTACCAAATTCATTGATTAGCTCTAGTAGTTTTCTGGCAGCATCTTTATGATTATCTATAAGTATCACGTCATCTGCAAACTGTGACAGCTTTACTTCTTTTCCAATTTGGACTCCTTTTATTTCTTTTTCTTCTCTGATTTCTTTGGCTAAAACTTCCAAAACTAGGTTGAATAATTGTTGTGAGAGTGGACAACCGTGTCTTGTTCCTGATCTTAGTGGAAATGATTTCAGTTTTTCACCATTGGGAACGATGTTGGTTGTGGATTTATCATATATGGCCTTTATTATGTTGAGATAAGTTCTCTCTCTGCCTACTTTCTGGAGGGTTTTTATCATGAATGGGTGTTGAATTTTGTCAAAATATTTTTCTGCATCTATTGAGATGATCATAGGTTTTTTTATTCTTCAATTTGTTAATATGGTTTATCACATTGATTGATTTGCATATATTGAAGATTTCTTGTATTCCTGGGGTAAACCCCACTTGATCATGCTGTATGATCCTTTTAATGAGTTGTTGGATTCTGTTTGCTGGTATTTTGTTGAGGATTTTTGCATCTATGTTCATCAGTGATATTGTCCTGTAGTTTTCTTTCTTTGTGACATATTTGTCTGGTTTTGGTATCAGGGTGATGGTGGCCTCGTGGAATGAGTTTGGGAGTGTTCCTCCCTCTGCTATATTTTGGAGGAGTTAGAGAACAAAAGGTGTTAGCTCTTCTCTAAATGTTTGCAAGAATTTGCCTGTGAAGCCATCTGATCCTGCACTTATGCTTGTTGGAAGATTTTTAATCACAGTCTCAATTTCAGTGCTTTTGATTGTTCCGTTTATATTTTTTTTCTTCCTCGTTCAGTCTCAGAAGGTTGTGCTTTTCTAAGAATTTGTCCATTTCTTCCAGGTTGTCCTTTTTATTGGCATAGAGTTGCTTGTAGTAATCTCCCATGATCCTTTGTATTTCTTCAGTGTCACTTTTTACTTTCCCTTTTTCATTTCTAATTCTGTTGATTTGAGTCTTCTCCCTTTTTTTCTTGACGAGTCTGGCTAATGGTTTATGAATTTTGTTTATCTTCTCAAAGAACCAGCTTTTAGTTTTATTGACCTTTGCTATCATTTCCTTCATTTCTTTTTCATTTATTTCAGATATGATCTTTATGATTTCTTTCCTTCCGCTAACTTTGGGGTTTTTTTGTTCTCTTTCTCTAATTGCTTTAGATGTAAGTTTAGGTTGTTGATTTGAGATGTTTCTTATTTTTTGAGATAGGATTGTATTGTTATAAACTTCCCTCTTAGAACTGCTTTTGCTGCCTCCCATAGATTTTGGGTCATCGTGTTTTCATTTTCAGTTGTTTCTAGGTATTTTTTGATTTCCTCTTTGATTTCTTCAGTGACCTCTTGGTTATTAAGTAGTGTATTTTTTAGCCTCTATGTGTTTGTATTTTTTACAGATTTTTTTCCTGTGATTGATATCTAGTCTCATAGCATTGTGGTTGGAAAAGATACTTGATATGATTTCAATTTTCTTAAATTTATCAAGGCTTGATTTGTGACCCAAGTCAAGATATGATCTATCCTGGAGAATGTTCCATGAGCACTTGAAAAGAAAGTGTATTCTGTTGTTTCTGGATGGAATGTCCTATAAACATCAATTAAGTCCATCTTGTCTAATGTATCATTTAAAGCTTGTGTTTATTTGTATTCATTTTGGATGATCTGTCCATTGGTGAAAGTGGGGTTTTAAAGTCCCCTAGTATGATTGTGTTACTGTTGATTTCCCCTTTTATGGCTGTTTGCATTTGCCTTATGTATTGAGGTGCTCCTATGTTGGATGCATAAATATTTACAATTGTTGTATCTTCTTCTTGGATTGATCCCCTGATCGTTATGTAGTGTCCTTCTTTGTCTCTTTTAATAGTCTTTATTTTAAAGTCTATTTTGTCTGATATGAGAATTGCTACTCCAGCTTTCTTTTGATTTCCATTTGCATGGAATATCTTTTTCCATCCCCTCACTTTCAGTCTGTATGTGTCCCTAGGTCTGAAGTGGGTCTCTTGTAGACAGCATATATATGGGTCTTGTTTTTGTATCTATTCATCCAGTCTATGTCTTTTGGTTGGACTATTTAATCCATTTACATTTAAGGTAATTGTCAATAGGTATGTTCCTATTACCATTTTCTTAATTGTTTTGGGTTTGTTATTGTAGGTCTTTTCCTTCTCTTGTGTTTCCTGCCTAGAGAAGTTCCATTTGTTGTAGAGCTGGTTTGGTGGTGCTGAATTCTCTTAGCTTTTGCTTGTCTGTAAAAGTTTTAATTTCTCTGTCCAATCTGAATGAGATCCTTGCTGGGTAGAGTAATCTTTGTTGTAGGTTTTCCCTTTCATCACTTTAAACATGTCCTGCCTCTCCCTTCTGTGTTGCCGAATTTCTGCCGAAAGATCAGTTGTTAATCTTATGGGGATTCCTTTATATGTTATTTGTGGGTTTTCCCTTGCTACTTTTTCTTTCTATTTAATTTTTGATAGTTTGGTTAATATGTGCCTTGGTGTGTTTCTCCTTGGATTTATCCTGTATGGGACTCTCTGTGCTTCCTGGACTTGATTAACTATTTCCTTTCTCATATTAGGGAAGTTTTCAACTGTAATCTCTTTAAATATTTTCTCAGTCCCTTTCTTTTTCTCTTCTTCTTCTGGGACCCCTATAATTTGAATATTGGTGAATTTAATGTTGTCCCAGAAGTCTCTTAGACTTTCCTCAATTCTTTTCATTCTTTTTTCTTTATTCTGCTCTGCAGTAGTTATTTCCACTATTTTATCTTCCAGGTCACTTATGCATTCTTATGCCTCACTTATTCTGCTATTGATTCCATCTAGAGAATTTTAAATTTCATTTATTGTGTTTATCATCATTGTTTGTTTACTCTTTAGTTCTTCTAAGTCCTTTTGAATCGTTTCTTGTATTTTCTTCATTCTGTTTCCAAGATTTTGGATCATGTTTACTATCATTACACTGAATTCTTTTTCAGGTAGACTACCTATTTCCTCTTCATTTGTTTGGTCTGGTGGGTTTTTACCTTTCTCCTTCATGTGCTATGTGTTTCTCTGTCTTCTCATTTTGCTTAACTACTGTGTTTGGGGTCTCTTTTTCACAGGCTGCAGGTTCATAGTTCCCATTGTTATTGTTGTGTGCCCCCACTGGCTAAGGTTGTTTCAGTGGGTTGTGTAGGCTTCCTGATGGAGGGGACTAGTGCCTGTGTTCTGGTGGATGAGGCTGCATCTTGTCTTTCTGGTAGCAGGTCCACGTCCGGTGGTGTGTTTTGGGGTGTCTGTGACCTTATTATGATTTTAGGCAACCTCTCTGCTAATGGGTGGGGTTGTGTCCCTGTCTTGCTAGTTGTTTGGCATAGGGTGTCCAGCACTGTAGCTTGCTGGGCATTGAGTGGAGCTGGGTCTTAGCGTTGAGATGGAGATCTCTGGGAGAGCTTTTGTCATTTGTTTTATGTGGAGCTGGAGGTCTCTGGTGGCCCGATGTCCTGAACTCAGCTTTTCCACCTGAGAGGCACAGGCCTGATACCAGGCCAGAGCAGCAAGAACCTGTCAGCCACATGGCTCTGAATAAAAGAGAGCAAAAAAGAAAGAAGGAAAAGAAATAAAATAAAATAAAATAATTAAAATAAAAAAATATTAGTATAAATAAAATAACTAAAAAGTAATTTAAAAAAAGAAAGAAGAGAGCAACCAGACCAAATAACAAATCCACCAATGATAACAAGCACTAAAAACTATACTGAAAAAAAAACCCCAAAAAGACAGACAGAACCCTAGGACAAATGGTAAAAGCAAAGCTGTACAAACAAAATCACAAACAGAAGCATACACATACACACTCACAACACTCACAAAAAGAGAAACAGGAAAAAAATATATATATGTTGTTGTTCCCAAAGTCCACCTCCTCAATTTGGGATGATTCGTTGTCTATTCATGTATTCCACAGATGCAGGGTACATCAAGTTGATTGTGGAGATTTAATCCTCTGCTTCTGAGGCTGCTGGGAGGTATTTCCCTTTCTCTTCTTTGTTCGCACAGCTGCTGGGGTTCAGCTTTGGATTTGACCCCGCTTCTGTGTGTAGGTCGCCTGTTCTTCACTCAGACAGGACGGGGTTAAAAGAGCAGCTTATTCGGGGTCTCTGGCTCACTCAGACCAGGGAGGCAGGGGTACGTTGTGCAGGGCGAGTCTGTGGAGGCAGAGGCCGGTGTGACATTGTAACAGCCTGAGGCACGCCGTGCATTATCCCAGGGAGGTTGTCCCTGGATCACGGGACCCTGGCAGTGGCGGGCTGCATAGGCTTCCCGGAAGTGGCGTGTGGATAGTGACCTGTGCTCGCACACAGGCCCCTTGGTGGCAGCAGCAGCAGCCTTAGCGTCTCATGTCTGTCTCTGGTGTCCGCGCTGATAGCCGCGGCTTGCTCCTGTCTCTGGAGCTTGTTTAGGCGGCGCTCAGAATCCCCTCTCCTCCTTCACCCCGAAACAATGGTCTCCTGCCTCTTAGGCAGGTCCAGACTTTTCCCTGGACTCCCTTGCAGCTAGCTGTGGTGCACTAGGCCCTCAGGTTGTGTTCACGCAAGAAACCCCAGTCCTCTCCCTGGGATCTGACCTCTGAAGCCCGAGCCTCAGCTCCCAGCCCCACCCACCCTGGCGGGTGAGCAGACAAGCCTCTCGGGCTGGTGAGTGCTGGTCGGCATCGATCCTCTGTGTGGGAATCGCTCTGCTTTGCCCTGTGCACCCCTGTTGCTATGCTGTCCTCTGTGGCTCCGAAGCTTCCCCCGCTCCTGCCCCTGGCATGCCCTGTCTCCACCAGTGAAGGGGCTTCCTAGTTTGTGGAAACCTTTCCTCCTTCACTGCTCCCTCCCACTGATGCAGGTCCCATCCCTATACTTTTGTCTGTTTTTTCTTTTGCCCTATCCAGGTACATGGGGAATTTCCTTTTGGGAGGTCTGAGGTCTTCTGCCAGCATTCAGTAGGTGTTCTGTATGATTTGTTCCACATGTAGATGTATTTTTGACATTTGTGGGGAGGTAGATCTCCATGTCTTACTGTTCCGTCATCTTAAAGGTCTCCCGATACATTATTATTAATTAAAGTGCAAACTTTATTTTTTTAATTATTTTTTTCTTTTGCGGTACGCGGGCCTCTCACTGCCATGGCCTCTCCTGCTGCAGAGCACAAGCTCTGGACGTGCAGGCTCAGCGGCCATGGTTCACGGGCCCAGCCGCTCCGCGGCATGTGGGATCTTCCCGGACCAGGGCACGAACCCATGTCCCCTGCACTGGCAGGTGGACTCTCAACCACTGTGCCACCAGGGAAGCCCTATTTCTTTATTTTTAATCTAATAATCTTTTTTCTGTCCTAGGATCCCATCCAGGATATCATATTACATTTAGTTGTCATGTCTTTTTATTTACTTTTAAATTTAATTTAATATTTTAAAATAAATTTTTTAAATTAATTAATTTTATTTTTGGTTGTGTTGGGTCTTTGTTGCTGCATGCGGGCTTTTCTCTAGTTGCAGCAAGCTGGGGCTACTCTTCATTGCGGTGTGCGGGCTTCTTATTGCAGTGGCTTCTCTTGCAGAACACAGGCTCTAGGCATGCAGGCTCAGTAGTTGTGGCACACAGGCTTAGTTGCTCTGTGGCATGTGGGATCTTCTGGGACCAGGGCCCGAACCTGTGTCCTCAGCATTGGCAGGGGGCTTCTTAACTACTGCACCACTAGGGAAGCCTGTCATGTCTTTTTAGAGTCTTCTAATATGTGAATTTCTCAGACTTACTTTGTTTTTGGTGACCTTGACAGTTTTCAGGAGTAATGGTCACCTTTTATGTAGGATTCTCCTCTATTAGAATTTATCAGATGTTTTTATCATGATTAGACAGGGATAGTAGATTTTGGGGAGGAAAACCACAGAGGTAAAGTCCATTCTCATCACATCATATCTAGGGTACATACTTTCAACATGACTTATCACTGTTATTGTTGAACTTGATTACCTGGCTGAGGTAGTGTTTGTCATATTTCTCCACTGTAAAGTTGCTCTTTTTTCCCCTTTCCATACTGTACTCTTTGGAAGAAAGTCACTATGAGGAGTACAGAATTATACGTATCTAACTTGAGGCCAGAGTATTTATATAAATTATTTGGATTTTTTTATCCATGGAAGATGTGCCTAGTTTCCTCCACTAACATGTTGACTTAATCATTTATTTATAGCAGTATGAATTCATAAATATTTATTTAGTTTTTAAATTAATTTTTATTGGAGTATAGTTGCTTTATAATGTTGTGTTAGTTTCTACTGTACAGCTAAATCAGCCATACATATACATATATCCTCTCCCTTTTGGACTTTCCTCCCATTCAGGACACCACAGCGCATTAAGTAGAGTTTCCTGTGCTATACAGTATGTTCTCATTAGTTACCTATTTTATACGTAGTATCAATAGTGTATATGTGTCAATCCCAGTCTCCCAATTCCTCCCACCACCCCTTTTCCCCCTTGGTGTCCGTACATTTGTTCTCTACGTCTGTGTCTCTATTTCTGCTTTGCAAATAGGATCATCTATACCATTGTTTTTAGATTCAACATATATGTGTTATTATACAATATTTGTTTTTCTCTTTCTGACTCACTTCAGTCTGTATGACACTCTCTAGGTCCATCCATGTCTCTACAGATGCCCCAATTTCGTTACTTTTTATGGCTGAGTAATATTCCATTGTATATATATACCAGATCTTCTTTATCCATTCATCTGTTGATGGGCATTTAGGTTGCTTCCATGTCCTGGCTATTGTAAATAGTGCTGCTATGAACATTGGGGTGCATGTGTCTTTTTGAATTATGTTTTTCTCTGAGTGTATGCCCAGTAGTGAGATTGCTGGGTCATATGGTAGCTCTATTTGTAGTTTTTTTAAAGAACTTCCATACTGTTCTCCATAGTGGCTGTATCAATTTACATTCCCACCAACAGTACATGAGGGTTCCCTTTTCTCCACACCCTCTCCATCATTTATTGTTTGTAGATTTTTTATGATGGCCATTCTGACTGGTATGAGGTGATACCTCATTGTAGTTTTGATTTGCATTTCTCTAATAATTAGTGATATTGAGCATCTTTTCATGTGCCTCTTGGCCATCTGTCTTCTTTGGAGAAATGTCTATTTAGGTCTTCCACCCATTTTTTGATTAGGTTGTTTGTTTTTTTGATATTGAGCTGCATGAGCTGCTCATATGTTTTGGAGATTAATCCTTTGTCTGTTGCTTTGTTTGCAAATATTTTCTCCAATTTTGAGGGTTGTCTTTTTGTCTTGTTTATAGTTTCCTTTGCTGTGCAAAAGCTTTTAAGTTTAACTGGGTCCCATTTGTTTATTTTTGTTTTTATTTTCATTACTCTAGGATGTGGGTCACAAAAGAGCTTGCTGCACTTTATGTCAAACAGTGTTCTGCCTATGTTTTCTTCTAAGAGTTTTATAGTGTCTGGCCTTACATTCAGATCTTTAATCAATTTTGAGTTTACTTTTGTGTATGGTGTTAAGGAGTGTTCTAATTTCATTCTTTTACATGTAGCTGTCCAGTTTTCCCAGTACTACTATAAGACACTGATGAAAGAAATCAAAGATGACACAAACAGATGGAGAGATATACCATGTTCTTGGATTCGAAGAATCAATACTGTGAAAATGACTACAGTACCCAAAGCAATCTACAGATTCAATGCAATTCCTATCAAATTACCAGTGACATTTTTCACAGAAGTAGAAGAAAATATTTTACAATTTGTATGGAAACACAAAAGACACTGAAAAGCCAAAGCAATCTTGAGAAAGAAAAACAGAGCTGGAGGAATCAGACTCCCTGAGTTCAGACTATACTACAAAGCTACAGTAATCAAGAAAAAATGGTAGGGCACAAAACAGAAATATAGGTCAATGGAACAGGATAGAAAGCCCAGAGACAAACCCACGCAGTTATGGTCACCTAACCTATGACAAAGGAGGCAAGAATGTACAATGGAGAAAAGACAGTCTTTTCATAGAAATTTATTTTATACTTTTTTGTTATAATCCAATAGTACTTTATTTTGTTGCTCAAATTTTTCCAGCTTTGGGAGATTTTTAGTTTGGTTCCTTTGACATACTCCATCACTGTGGGAGTTTGGGGCATGTCTTTAGTTTCTGACACTATTGGTTGCTCCAGACTCACGTTGTATATTTTCTGCCCCAGTGAAAGAGACTTTGTTCCTTTTATTGAAGGATGGTGTTATAAAACATGATATGGGCTTGTTTCTACTGAGGTGTTGGTATTTTTAGGCCCTCTTAGCTGACAGAGCAAATAAATATATTTGTGTATACTAATCCATGCATATACACATATCTATAAATATTTCTAAATGTAACTGTCTATGTTTATATTAAGGTAAACATAAGTTTATACTGATGTCTCCCAACTGTAATCCATTAAAACATGGATTAGGGACTTCCCTGGTGCTCCAGTGGTTAAGACTCCGTACTCCCAATTCAGGGGGTGCAGGTTCGTTCCCTGCTCAGGGAACTAAGATCCCACGTGCCGTGTGGTGTGGCAAAAAAAAAAAAAAAAAAAAAAAAAAAAACATGGATTATTTTAGCCTCCAGTCCTTGCTCATCTGTAACTTCCCATTAGAACAGTAAGAAATCCGGTTCTTACCACCCATCATTCATTACTTAATTTTTCAATTCCAATTATTCACGTAGAGTGGTTTCAGAAACGTCAATTTGTATTCCCATGAAAACAGTTTTATCAATAAGAGTACAATGCTTATGTATGGTTCCTTTTGCCTTCAGTCTTAAAGACTCCACTCATTTCCAAAGTTATTTAGGACAGAACATTTACCCCATCCCCTTCAATGAAGTTGTTTCATGCATTTATAATAGAGTTAGATTGTTTTGCCAGCGTCTGCATTCCATTATGGGATCCCTGACCTCCTAGATTATTATTTTTAAAAATTATTTTTTTATTCCATACCTTAAGATTTACTCTCTGTGCTGTAAAGTTTGATGGGTTTTGACAAATGCATAGTGTCATGTATTCACAGAGTATCATACAGAATAGTTTCACTCCTCTAAAAAGTTCCCCTGTACTTCACCTATTGAATCCTTTACTCACTCCCAAAACAACTGACAACAACTGCTCTGTTTACCATCTCTATAGTTTTCCCTTTTACAGAATATCATATAATTGACATATAGTATGACACCTTTTTAAACTGGCTTCTTTCACTTAGCAGTAAAAGATTCATCTATGTCTTTGCGTGGCTTAATAGCTCATTCCTTTTATTGCTGAATAGTATTACTTTGTATAGATGTACCATAGTTTATTCATTCACTATTTTTTTAAAATAGATCTTTATTGGAGTATAATTACTTCACAATACCACGTTAGTTTCTGTTGCACAACAAAGCGAATCAGCCATATACATACACATGTCCCCATATCCCTCCCTCTTAAGCCTCCCTTTCATCCTCCCTATCCCACCCCTCTAGCTCATCTCAAAGCATCAAGCCAATCTCCCTGTGCTATGCTGCTTCTTCCCACCAGTCAACTATTTTACATTTGGTAGTGTATATATGTCGATGCTACTCTCACTAAAGGTCATCTTCTTGCTTCCAGTTTTTGGTGATTATGAATTCCCATGATTTTTTTAAAACAATTGAACCACTGGAAATAGCAAAAATATTCAACATTGAGCAAATCTTTGAGTATAAAATAGTACATCAATATAGTGATATATTAAGGAAGATTTTAATGGCAGTGGAAAAGTAATAAAAGTAAGACACAAAGATTATATGTTCAGTATATTCTCAATGATATGAAACATGAATATGTATCTGGAAGGAAATACAGCACAATGTTCATAGAAGTTAGCTCTGGGAATTGGTATAATAAGTGATAGCTACTCTTTAAATAGTTTTCATATTTTTCACATGGGTTAATTATTAATTTTATAATTAGGAAAAAATAAACCAAAAGCATTTCCAAATTACAAGTCACAATTTAGATTCTGTAGGGAATCGCATATATTCAGAAAGATTTTAGGAATTTTCTTCTTCCCTCCATTTCTTGGAGATTGCCTTTCTCCAAGACAGTTCTTGGAGAATAGTTCTTCTGTGCTCTAGATTCATTTTCATTATTTTGGCTCTTCAAAACCGCTAAGGGTTTTTATGCAACTTAGTTTCCCCTACTCCTTCCTGTTCACCTCTCATTAAAATCATGACAAATATCACCTATCAGGCCCTCTCATTTTCCCATTAGCACTAGTACATTTGGTCATGTGGCAGTCAGGACCTTTGTTGTATAGAATACCTTGCATCCTATATTTGTAAGCAAGATTATTTACATTCCCTTGGCTTATGGATGTCATAAAGCTTCAACCTATTCCATTTAAAAATATTTATTATTATTATCTTTATAGTGAGGGCTGGAGAACACAATGGCTCTTAATACCTGTGAAAGAAAAAGGGAAAGAAAATCCCCAGTTGAAGTCAATCCATGTAAACTTAGCATACTACTTCTGCTTCTGTCACCTCAGCCAGCTATATTTTTCCAAAAAGGCAAAACTAATGAGGAAAGCTCACTGTGGTTTTGTAGGTGGATGATTAGAATAATAACAGAAGGTACAGGCCCTCAATTCTTGCACATTTAAAGGAGCTCTTAAATTTCTGTTTCTGTTTAAAATAGGTTGGTATAGCATGTATTAACCAAGGCCATTGGCAAAACCATTTAGGCAAACCTTGTTTCTCTTAGAAAATTTTAAATTCATTATGTTTTCACCGAATGTTGAAACTTTAATTTTAAGATTTCTCTCTCAGTACTAGGGACACCGGGAACAAATGTTTGTATTAATTTCAACTCACACCTCTTACCTCAGTGGAAGTTCTGCAATTGATGAAAATGGATACATCCAGCTGACTGTCAACACCTGAGCTCTGCTCTTGGCAGATTTATTTTGAAAGAAACACCTTTGAAATGGAGAAAGAACCGTATGTCAATAGGGTAAAAAATGGTTCTTGCCAATGTCTGACTCAGCAGTGGTTTCTAACAAAAGCTAATTCTTCTGGAAAAAGAGATGGTTCCAAGCCAAAGGAAGTTGGTTAAGGTTTTCTGAGCTTTTATTGATACTTTGCTACAGGCAGTGTGTTAATTGCTGGATTTGAAAAGATGAGTAATCCTTACTTAGTCTATCCATTCAAGGAGTTCATAGTCTAGCAAGAGAGATAGAAATACAACTCTCTATAAAACTGTGTGATAAATTATAATCTAAGACAGGAAACATAACACTGTGAAATACTATTTCTGAGGACGTAAAGGTACCAAGAAGGATATGACATTTGAGGACTATTAAGCAGTTAGGTAATTTTACAGCTAAATGCTGAGAACTCCATGATACTGCTTTTGGAGAAGGACATCTAATCTTCATCCTCTGAAGCCCAGATCTACATTTGTTAGAGGGAAGAGGAGGGAGCTACCTTAAGTGAGGGGGCTGGGTTTTGCTCCATAGGACAAGCTCCCCTGCCCCAGGCATGATTCTTACCTTGTGTCTTTGGCTTATGCTTAGAAGTTAGAAGCAAATTTTAATGGAAAAACACTGGCTGTACATTATCATACATGTTTGGAAATCTGAGATTGTAACTGGAATGAAAGGCTGGTGCATTGTAGTCTTTAGATATCGTTGGGAAGGAAGAAATCTTCCTCTACCCTTCTAGGTTCTTCTGGCTGGTCTAAGAATTAAATTGACATAAAGCAGATTAACAGGAGACAATCAAACAAATGTTTAATCATATGTATATATGGGAGAGACCCAGAGAAACTGAGTAACTCACCAAAATGGCTAAAACCTTCACCTTAAATACCATCTTCAGCTAAAGACAAAAGAGGATGTTGGGTGTAGAGGTTTGGGACTTCAAGTGGAGAGAGGCAATTGACCCGGAATACAAAAGCAAATGTTTGCTGGGCCATGCAGAGGCAATGGGACACAGAGAGGAATTTGAACAAATTTGCTAGGTCCCTCCTTTTCTCTCATACCTACTTCATACTATAGTTATCTATGTTGATAGCTCTTTTCTGGGAACAGGTCCTTTATCTTCATTCTTTAGGCAATAAAGGGAGAGGTAAAAAGAAAGACTTCCTGAGTCTTCTGGGCCTTGATTGTTTCCTGCTGAAAATAATCCACATTCTGAAGAGACATTTGGGGGTGGCAAATTTTGCTCCCCTACAGTATCTTCTCTTGGCTACGGGAGGCCAGGATTCTAGTCAGTAGGTGGACATGATCATCAGTATCAGTAAGCAAGGCTTCCCTGGTGGCGCAATGGTTGAGAGTCCGCCTGCCGATGCAGGGGATGTGGGTTCGTGCCCCGGTCCAGGAAGATCCCACATGCCACAGAGTGGCTGGGCCCGTGAGCCATGGCCGCTGAGCCTGCACGTCCACAGCCTGTGCTCCGCAACGGGAGAGGCCGCAGCAGTGAGAGGCCCACGTACCGCAAAAAAAAAAAACCCCAAAACCAAAAAGAGCTTTCAGGTTTAGCCCTTGCTTACCCCTGAAGCTTCATCATTTGCCACTTCTGCTCCTTATCAACCCCAAGTATACTATATTCCAACCATACTGAATTTCTTTCAGTTTCTGGAAGAAGCCATAATTTTTCTTACTCTTCACTTTGGCAATGGTTCTTTCTGCCTGGAAAATCTTCCCCTCTGCCCCCTCTCCTGAATGTTTCCCACTTAGATTTTAGCCTTCATGTCCTCTGGAAAGTTTCATCGAACATCCAAGTCAGGTAGCTTCCTAAGCGTTCTTCTTTTAATGGAGTATTTTTCTCTTTTTAATGTCAAACACTGATTAAGACAGTAAAGATAATAAACATGGTAGATAACAGTAACGAAACAAAATATGTATCTTGGGATTTATAAATATTTTTGAAAATTTGCTTCAAATAAGTATATTGTTGAAGACTATGGATCTGAGGCAGGACATAGATGGGTCCCTGGGGCCATTGGTTGGGGTCTGTTCCCTATGGACCGATACTCCGAGACTAGAATAACAGGACAATTGAGAGAGGAAGCTGGGTCCAGCCCAGATAGAAGATAAGAGACCACATATTCTTCACTCTTGAAGTCGGGAGACCTCCCTGACTTCACATGTGCAGAAAGGCTCCTTGGAGGTCAAAAGGGAAGTGATGCTAAGTGGCTAAATCTACCCATAGGCCTCTTCGGTAGAATCCATCTTGGCTAAGAGATGCACACGCACACATGGGAAGATCTTGAGATATACCAAATATGGACTTTGAACCAGTCAACTCAAAATGATTGGCCAAAGGATACCTGGAAGAAATGCCCCATGTAAGTGATTTAAACTGCCACAAGGGCGCTACTCTCTGAGTCTGCTCGTGTGTCTATCCACACATACTGTACTCTTTTTTTCTTAATAAATACTTTACTTGTTTCACTACTTTCTGTCTTTGTGGGAATTCTTTTTCTGCAAAGCCGTAAGGCCAGGGCCTTGTCACTGGCCACTGGTCTAGTGTCTAGGATTTGGTGCTGTCACTGCCGTGACCTGACCTCAATCACTGGCCGGGAACTGAAACCCTGCTTCAAGCCGTTGCAGGCCGAAGCCACCCGAGATCAGATCCACTAAAAGTTATATATGTATATTATCTAATTATTTTATAATGTTCATGTAGCCCTTATTGTATACCACCTTGCATTAGCCTTTCACATACCTATCATGTAATATATCTATGGGTATATTATGGGGGTATCCAATTACATATATATATATATATATATATATAAAAACAAATTGAAGACTTAGAAACATGTTGGCTGTGTCTCACCTCTCTCCTGTTGGAACCATGGTGCCAGGTTTCCTACCTGTCAAATTTCAGTTATTGCTTAATTTTATAGAGAGTTGTTTGAGTATGTATTATATATCCAAATAGAGTGAACATTTACTGATATACCACACAATACCTAGCACGACATCAGCACATACTACTTATTAGATTTATTATTTGCTAACAGTTACATTTTGAAAATGAGAAGAGGGATTACTTTTTTAAAAAAAAGCACTTGAAAATAATGGTTATAAATTTTGAAAAGCTTAAAAAAGAGACTTTCCGTTATCAACCTCAGGAACAAGGTTCTCCTTACGCTTCTGAACCTGTTCATTTTCCCTCCAAATATTTATTGAGGTTTCTGTGGTTTTGGTCTTGAATTTACAGTGGTGAACAAAACAAATATGGAACTTTTAATCTTGCACAGACTCAGAGATTAAGAAAATAAATCAATTATTTAGGCAAAGAACAAGAACAAATAAATAATAAATAAAAGGGGGTACATCTTTAAATTGGATGGGGTTAGGAAAGGCTTATCTTAGGAAAATATATTTGACTCAGGAATTGAAATTTGAATGGAAGAGAGGTGCATTCAGAAAAGGGGGAAAAGGAGCCCAAATTGAAATTAAACAATATGCAGACCATGCGGATCTTTTTAGACAAAGAGTGTGAGAAAAAACAACTAATTCTGAGATTCTATGGTATAATACTATGTTTCCTCGTGTGTGTATGTGTGTGTGTGTGTGTGTACGTATGTGTGTTCCCTATTACTCGAGGTATGAATTTTGGCTTGAAAAACACCTTCAGATGTATGTTTATGTTTTAAAAAAGTGATGTATGTGAATACTATCCTTGTTTTCAAGATGTACTGTAACCAGATATGAGGTGTTTAAATGTTGAAGGAAAATCTAATTTACGCCCATGTGGCAGGTCACATCGCAGCTCCAAAGATGCTCCTAATATTTTCCTTTGTTATGATATATGTGGATTTTGCCACATTCCTCAAATTGATGAAGACTTTGAGCACTCTTGGTGGTTCATGAACATTTTAATAATGACATTTGATAGAATGTTTTGACTTCCGCTAGAACTTGTTAAATTAATTAAACAAGGAGGCCCTTAGACTGAGGTGGTTCTAATGCCTTGCATCTATGAGTAAGCAAACCAAAACCTAAGCCTGTAAATGCCTCAAGGTTATACATTGAAACCTAAGGGCAGTCAATCACAGACAGCCAACTAGGCTTTAACCTGTAGCCAATCAATAATTTCCTTGCTACGCTTCCACCTTTTGTCTGTAAGTCTTTCCCCAGCTCACATTGGAGGAGCACTTCTACCATTTCCAGTTTGGTGCTGCTCGACTGGAATCAATTTTTGCTCAAATAAACTCTTTGCCTCAATTTATCTTTTAACATACTTAATTAATGCAATCAAATTAGAATATATATATTGAACACTGGCAAGAATAAGGTCTTATATACCAAGCACCAGACCCTGTTCAAGAATCCCCATTAGGTCTGTAAGTTTTTTCTTTTATGCCTCTAGTATTAGAAACGTCATACCTCCCAAGTCTGTTTTATCAACTCTAGTTTGAAAGGCTTTTCTTACGTTAGTGTAAAATCTGGTTTCTTATAAATGCCACTCATTTTTCCCTTGGAGCAAAACAGAACAAGTCCACTTTTTAACAGAATTTCAAACATATGTATGCAATTCAATTTCTTCCCGATTCCTTTCCTAGTTAAACATAGTTTTATCCCTTTTGTCTCTTACTCATGAAATGGTCTATCCATCACTGAGTAGATCATCTTCTTTTTTATTTTATTTTTTAAAAATATACAGCCCTCCTTTTATTTTTTTTTAATAATTTTATTTTTTTTATACAATGATTTGGAATACTGTGCATTTTAAATTTATTTATTTGTTTACTTATTTTTGGCTGTGTTGGGTCTTCGTTTCTGTGCGAGGGCTTTCTCTAGTTGTGGCAAGCAGGGGCCACTCTTCACCACGGTGTGCGGGCCTCTCACTATCGCGGCCTCTCTTGTTGTGGAGCACAAGCTCCAGACACACAGGCTCAGTAGTTGTGGCTCGCGGGCCCAGTTGCTCTGCGGCATGTGGGATCCTCCTAGACCAGGGCTTGAACCCGTGTTCCCTGCATTGGCAGGCAGATTCTCAACCACTGCACCACCAGGGAAGCCCTAGATCATCTTCTTATATCCTAGACACTCTACACTTGACCCCATAGAACTACCTTTTGCAGTCACTTTATATCCTCCAATTATCACTCACAGCCCTTGAGTACTTGTTAATTTCCTGCTCAAAGAAAATTTAAATATTTTTTGACCCCTAGAGAGCTTTGCCTGCTTTAGAAATTTTGTGAGCTTCATCAGAAAAAAGTTCTTCCTCGTTTTTTTTCTTTCTTTCATGTTATGATCTAATATGTTCACAGATTCTATCAAGTTGAGATTTCTGGCAGAGATGTTTTGTCAACAGGTATATCTAAAGAAGTAAAGGCAGTATTTCCCAGAAAAATGTATTTCACTTGTCTTCCAGTGATTGAAATCTTATTAGACAGAGATGGTTTTCTGTAGAATGGTTTGAGAAGGAGATGGTTTTTATAGGCCTATTGTCAATGGGCATAAATTCTTTATCCAGAAGACAATAACATTGTGATTGGATTAAGGCATTGGCTTGTAAACTGAGCTTAGCAGGCACCCTGAGAGTTCCTGAGTTACCCACACAGGTACCACGGGGGGCTGTGTATACAAGGTATGATACCTGGCTCAACTAGGGGATGCTGTGCTTTTATGTGTGTGTGTGTGTGTGTGTATGTGTGTGTTTTATAGTGTGTGTGTGTGTTTTATATTGGGCTTTGTCATAAGAGTTCATTGAAGAGTAGCTAAAAATTATTTTAAAAACCACTGGAACCTTCTAAATATTTTGGTTGCTATCTTAGGATTTTTTCTTATGAATAGTAGAATATTCTCATTAAGCCTCTTGCTGGGGCTGGAATCTTTGGTGGCATTGGAATTTTACTTATGACAATTAATGAAGATGCCACCTACAAGGGCTAATAACACTAAATGAAAAAAAGGATCAGGAATAGGTAAATTCAGGAGCTGCTAGGACCCTGTCGTCATGCAAATATCTTTGACAACGAAGAAAGGGGAATGAAATTACGGTTCCTATGACTGTATAGAAATGGAATTGTTCCTATAGAGAATGCTTTCTAAAGCTTCGCTAAGGGTGTGCAGCTCTTTAAATCAGCAAGCCCCTTTTCTTTTCAATCACAAAGTGGAAAAAAATCACCTCTTTTCTCTTTTTCTCTTTCAAGAAATCCAAACTATAAGTATTGTTGAGTCACCTCATCTCTCTTTGAAGAGGGAAATGCCATCCCTATGTAGGTTGAATGTAGAATATTTATGAAGAAAAGAAGAGAAATGGATCGTAACAGCATTGTATTTAATGTTTTCTTCATTTTGCAATGTTCTGCCTTGCTTGACATGTTTACTTAAACACATATTCCTGGCTCAGAGTTGCTCTCTGAACACCATGGTGCATAATTAATGTCAAGGTGGAAAATGATTGTGCTGCAACTGCTGTTCCCTCTCCTCTGAAAAGCATTTTTAAAGACAATTTAGGTCACACATGGTTCAGTCTTTTAGAATTTTTTCTTAACTGTTCAGCTAAAGAGAATGCCTCAGGGCGTTTATTATCAGACATTCCAGTGGGCTCTCTGTCCTGGGGTGTGTGAGTGTGCTGGAGGGTGGGTGTAGTTTCTCACGGTGTGGTGGTGGGAGTGATTGTTGTAGGAGAGAGGAACCCCAAAAAGTCTATTTTGTTTTAGGCCTCAGACATGTAAGCAAAACGACAAAGAACACAATTTAGCTAAAAAGCATGTGACGCATAGTGCACTGTTTCAAAGAGGAAAACCGTTCTTATTTTCCTCACTCCAATAAGATTCTCAGGTTCACATGACAAGAAACATGTCAGGATAGGAACCAGATACAAAATACATTTTAACAATAAATAAATAAATAAATAATTGATTTTGGGCTGCGTTGGGTCTTCGTTGCTGCGCCCGGGCTTTCTCTAGTTGCGGTGAGCGTGGGCTACTCTTCGTTGCGGTGCGCAGCCTTCTCATTGCGGTGGCTTCTCTTGTTGCGGAGCACGGGCTCTAGGTGCGTGGGCTTCAGTAATTGTAGCTCTTGGGCTCAGTAGTTGTGGCTCACAGGCTTCAGTAGTTGTGGCACATGGGCTCAGTCGTTGTAGCTCATGGGCTCTAGAGCACAGGCTCAGTAGTTGTGGCGCACAGGCTTAATTGCTCCACGGCATGTGGGATCTTCCTGGACCAGGGCTGGAACCCATGTCCCCTGCTTTGGCAGGTGGATTCTTAACCACTGAACCACCAGGGAAGCCCCAAAAATACATTTTTAAATGGACCATTTCTTTTGTGTTCAGGTGTCCTTTGCTGTTCTTTCTGATTCCTCTGCTGATGGAAGAGTAGGCTGACAAAGCTTGCAACAGCAGTCAATGGGGTCGACACGATAGAAGATTCTCAAGCTTTTGGGGGCATCTATAGTCACTAAGACTGGAGTCAGAGGTGCTGTTCTAGGGGTGAGAGTCAGTGTTACTGGTGGGAAAAGGAAGAAAATGGAATTTCCGTTAGATTTATCATCTGCACAGAAGATACACCAACTTAGAGTAGAAGAACACAAGATGGCGCCCCTCCTTTCTCCTAATTCTTCTTCCCAATGTGGGGATTCGCTCGGAACTCCAGAGTTGATATGGAAGGGGATCAGAATACGCCACTTTGGCATATGGATTTTTTTGAGGTGAAGGAAATCGAGAATCAACAGGCACAGAAAGAAGCCTTCTTGAAGTTTTCCTTAAGCAGCAACTTCTGGGAAATAAAGCTACCATAAATTCCTTCTTCAGGGCAGATATTCCCCAGAAGGAGGAATGAGAGTAAAACCTACCCCACATCCCTTCTCTGGGGGAGTTTTATGGCCCTAAATGAGACAAAGTCCATTCATGTTTGTATAACAGACATTACAAATTTTCTTATCTCTCGATTTTTCTTCTAAAAACCCATTTATCGGGCTTCCCTGGTGGCGCAGTGGTTGAGAGTCCGCCTGCCGATGCAGGGGACACGGGTTTGTGCCCTGGTCCGGGAGGATCCCACATGCCGCGGAGCGGCTGGGCCCATGAGCCATGGCCGCTGGGCCTGCGCGTCCGGAGCCTGTGCTCCGCAACGGGAGAGGCCACAACAGTGAGAGGCCCGCGAACCGCAAAAAATAATAATAATAATAAAAAATAAATAAAATAAAAACCCATTTATCTTTCGTTAAAAAAACCCTATTTGTCCTTAAAAGCATCTTCTCTCCCCACTACCCTCCTTTCCTTTACTAAATTAGGTATATAAGTCTCTAATTTCAACCATTTTTAATTTTCATACCCCCATTACTAAATCTAAGAGGGTAGAGAAAAAAACTTTCCTATCTTATACCAGCTTCCCAACTTCATCACATCATCACATAATACACACCATATTTCCACACATTTCTCTTAAATTGTGTATGAACACAATAAATATTCCTTGTGTACATGTACCATCTGTCTTAAGTAGGTAATTAAGAAGCAAAGTTTAAGAAAAGGATGCTTCTGTAAGGGATTTGAGGAGATAGTGCTTCAGGTAAAACCTGAAAAGGAATGAGGAAAGCAGGATGGAGTAGGGGAAAAAGCTCTTCAAAGAAGCTGATTCCACTGAAGCCTAGCCTGAGCCTGGTCCCACAGGGAGCTATGGACCATGGCACCACATGCTTGTCCCACCTTGAAGCAAGGTAGCTAGTTGTTTTATATTCCATATCAGTTAGTCACTGGCTGTGGGCTTCCCTGGAAGGAGACCATAACCTCACAAGCATTTCCAGGAGGGTGGCTCCAGTCAGCCTCCTTAGGGCAAATCTCTTGAGAAGGATGCATCTGTGAGCTGCTGAGAGCCAAACTCACAACAGTTGGGAGTTGAAGGAAATCTTGCCAGGGCACCAACAGCATCTGCTACGGCATACAAAATATCCATCTTGTATAGTAATTTGTTTATGACAGGATACTGCAGGACTGATGGCAGTTAAGCGAAAGATCTTTGTGTGAAAGGAATTATTGGAAATATAGGGCAGGGGTCAACAAATATTTGCTGTAAAGGGCCAGATAATAAATATTTTAGACTTTGGGGTCCAGATGGTCTTTGTTGCAACTAGTCAACTTTGCTGTTATAGCACAGAAACAGCCATAGGTAATGTATAAATAAATGGGCAAGGCTGTGTTCCAATAAAACTTTATTTACAAAATCAGATGGGGGCCTAGATTTGGCCCATAGACTGTAGTTTGCTGACTCCTGATATAAGGGATAAGACAGAAAAGAATCATTTGTGTTTCCAATTTGTCTACCCTCTTAAAATAGAATTAATTTTTCATTTCAAGTAAAAAGCTTATGACTAACTTATTTTCCAATTTTGGTTAAGAGTACAGGCTTTACAGTTAAAAGATCAGGATTCTACTTTTTCCACTTTCCAGACAATCAATTTCACAGGGTCATGTTGAGGAATAAAGAAAATGCATAGAATGCACTTTTAATATGGTGGTTAGCACTTAGTAAGTGCTTAGTAAATAATACTTCGTTATCATTATTGTTGTCCCATGGAATATTGTTTTATAGTTACTTTCCTGGCATTTATCACTATTTTTATTCAGTGTGTGATTTATTTCTGAGATATGATGAGATTGAAAATAAAGTTTTTCAGAATCAATATGACTACACAAGGAAGGTCTGTTTTCTTTCATCAAGTTGACGCAAGACCAACATGCATGCTTTCTGATTTCCTAGTTTCCCCCTCTCTTGCTCAGCAGAGAGAGATGTAATAAAGATTATAAAATAGATCCTCATCTAGAGATGGAATTGAGGTTGTGGAGGAATTAAAATGGATGGGAGTCTGGTAGAAAATCTGACATATACATGGATGCTATTTGGTGTAACAAAGAATTACCAGAGGAGGGAAATAGGATGACCTGAGATATCACCTCGACTTGGCCATTCCCATGATCACCACTTGCCTCTGTTGTTCACTGAATGCCTGAACAAGTTTTTAGCTCCTTTGGGTGTAAGTCAAAACAGCTTTCACTTGTTTCATTTAGTTTTCATTATAGGATGGAGGCAAGCCTTGCACTGGGGGCTTGATTTAAAACAGAGCTGTCTCTCTCTATTTCTCAGGCAGGAAAAAAATGTGAGCAAAAATTACTCTTGTCTGTAAGGAGCCTGTGGAGTTGGCCCCTGTTCTGGAGAAGAAGCTTGGAAGGCTCGGCACTGCTGATGTGGATTCATTGAGGAAGTGTACTCCTCAGAGGTAAGCCATCCGTCATTACTCACTCGCCGGGCTTGTGCTTCCCAGACGACTACATAATGTCCAGGTTGGACATACAACTCTGCATCAGCCCAGGGGAAACAAATGGCACCCCTTTAGTAGATTAAATGGATTGGGCCATTCAAGGGAATCTGTTTTATGGAATCACTTGGTTTACTGAATAGCCTCATGTTACAGATAAATGAAATCCTACAGCAAAGGAGCCAAGCCTGCCTTTTAGTTATTTTTCCAGAAGTAGAGCTATTTGTTGCCAGAAAAAGTTCAGCTTCATGATAATGGGGAACACTGGACCATGAGACCATTGGACTAGCAGTATCCTTTGCATTTCAAATAAAATCCTATTTTCTCATCATGGCTGTAAACGTCTGTCTCATGCTACTTATTTCTATATCCATATGCTCCAGCCACACTGGCTTTCTCTTTGTCCTTTAAATTTGTTAAGTGTATGCCATTCCAGGGACCTTGCACGTGCTGTTTCACTGTCTAGAATACCCTTTCAGGTCTTCACAAGACTGAGTCATTGTGATCATTGATGAAGCACAAATATCGCTTTCTTGGGGGAGTTCTTTGCTGACAACTCCCTCTGAGGAGGCATCCACATCACTCTCTGATATATTATCCTGAATTATTATCTTTATTAAACTTTTCATTATGTAGGGCTCTCTTATTTACTTGTTTATTGTTTGAGCCTCCCTTTTATTTATTTATTTTTTTGCGGTACGCGGGCCTCTCACTGTTGTGGCCTCTCCCGTTGCGGAGCACAGGCTCCGGACGCGCAGGCTCAGTGGCCATGGCTCACGGGCCCAGCCGCTCCGCGGCATGTGGGATCTCCCCGGACCGGAGCACAAACCCGTGTCCTGCATCAGCAGGCGGACTCTCAACTACTGCGCCACCAGGGAAGCCCTGATCCTCCCTTTTAAAGTGTAAGTTACATGAGAGGCTGTCCTTTCTCACTGTGTCTTCACCTTCTAGACAATGCCTGTCACAAGGTGATTCTTAACTAGTATTTCCTGAAAGAATGAATTAAATGCATCACATAATCTGAATCATGTTCCAAATGAGTCCTGTAAAAATTGGAGATTTTCATATTCTTGCTGGGTCTCAGTTTTCTTTAAATGAAGGGAATGGAAAATATTAAAGAACTTATATACTTGTATTTTATGACTCTATGGGGATTTTTCTTTTCACTGACTTCAAATTTTGCTGGCCATACAAAAAAATATTGTAATATTGGAATCGGGAATTAGTACTCTGTATATTTCTGTGGCTATGTCCGTACAAGGTCAAAATCACTAAATGATTCCAACAAATCTGTTTTTGTGACATCACAAAAAGTTTATTTTCAGGTTATGTAGACACAGTTCAAATGAATGGTTAAAGAAGAGAGTAAACTAGAAGAGTTGGCCCTGGAAAACCTCAGATAAGAGATACGAATATTACTTTCCCCCATCAACAGCAGATGATTTTCCATTGAGAAAATCTTTAGTGATGATAGTGAAATATGACATGCTCATTTGGGTTTAGGTCAATAACATTTAAGAAATCACCAGCATTGCCTTCGATTTAAGTTTTTTTGAAGATGGTAGAAAATCTCTCCTAACACACATCCCCCCCCACAGCACCAGCCCTATCATTTATCTTGAAGATTGCACTTTTATCAGCAGGATGTTAAATTCCTCTTCCTAGAAGACTGTGGTTGTCTCGCCCAATTGCTCATTTTTGTGCTGAGATCACATGCTGTGTGCTGGTGCTTGATGTTATTTGGTCAGTCTATTCATTCACACTTCATTCCATGCACATAACAGTGTGTATAAGTTTAGAAACCAAAAGAAGAGTTTTTACCTGTATATTTCATTTTTGCTCACAAATGTTTATCAAGTGTCTACTATGCCCTGCACTTTGGGGAATGTAGCCAAGAGAGTAGACAACATGGACCCTTCCCTGATTTATATTCCATATTAGATGTTACAAGCATTCATTAAACCCCTACTGTTTACTAGGCATCAGCTGGACACTTTTCTTTTAATTATGTCCTTTATTTCTAAAAACAATCATGCTTTATAAGTGTTATTGTCCAAATCTGGCAGATGGGAAAACTGAAGTTTAAAGGTTCTTGCAATTTTCCCAAGATTAAATTTATGTCAAAGCTAGTACTTAAAATTAGTTTTCTGAGTCCAAGTCCAGTGCCCACTGTAGAAAGACAAATGACACACAGCATTAATGAAATGACTATAGTACAAGGCAAGTTACTTTAAGTACTGCAGGGGAGGAAAAAACATTTACTTCTATATCTCCACTTTAAGGAGATGAGTGTATTAGGTTTCTCCAGAGAAACAGAACCAATTAATTGGTTCTGAGTATTAATTAATTAATTATAAGGAATTGGCTCACACAATTATGGAAGCCGACAAGTTCTGAGAGATTTGCAATGGGCAAGCTGGTGACTTAGAATAACTGAAGGCATGAGTTCCAGTTGGAACGCCGACAAGCTTGACAGCCAGATAGAGCTGATGTTTCAGTTCAAGGCTGAGGGCAGGAAAAATCCTTTGTCTCAGTTCAAGGCAAAGAGGAGTTCTTTCTTACTTGTGGGAGGGTCAGCCTTTTTGTCCTATTCAAGGCCTCACTGATTGAGTGAGGCCCACCCACATTAGGGAGGGCAGTCTTCTTCACTCAGTCTAACCATTCAGAGGTTCATTTCATCCAGAAACACCCTCACAGACACATCCAGAATAATACTTGACCAAATGTCTAGGCACTCTGTGGTACAGTCAAACTGAGATACAAAATTAACTATCACAGTGGGTTTGCCCTACTATCTCTAGATACGAATTAGTTGCTTCTGCATTAAAATTCTTATGTCAAGATTCTTTTTTAATTGAGGCAGATGTTTGCTTTTGTTTCTTTTACACTGCCCAGCATGCATTCTCCTTTCACACCAGTTCTTGATATTCCTTTAGGTAATTACCTCTCTTCGTTTGCCTGTTCTCAGGGGACTCTAGACATCCAGGTGCCCCACTTTTCTCTACTTGAAGGGCAGACATGTGACCCAAGGTAGTCTCAACAGCCTCTCTCTGGCACTGTGAATCTTTTTTGTTTAAATTTTTTTTATTGTGATAAAAGTCATATATAAAACATACTATTTTAACCATATTTAACTGTGCAGTTCGGTGGCACTAAGTACATTCACATTGTTGTGCAACTCTCATGATCATCCGTCTCCTGAATTTTTTACCTTCTTAAACTAAAACTCTGTACCCATTAAACATTAACTCCTCATTCCCTCCCCACCACCCTGTCCCCGGGCCGGTGGCATCTACCAATGTGCTTTCTAACTCTATGAAATTGACTATTCTAGGTACCTTGTATAAGTGGCACTCTGAATCTTGAGCAGAACAACACAAAGAGGGGAAAATGATTGGGTGCAAGTCTTTCAGTGGCAGAGTCTCTTTAAGTACTTCCCGCAACTTACATGTCTGGAAACTGCCACATTTTAAGTCTGGTTCGTTGCTCTACCATCAGCATCCTTTAACTACATTTCCTTTTTGCTTAAGTTAGCTACATTTATTTTCGTTGCTTACCATAAAAGCACTGTATCGTATAGAAAAGCATTACATGATTCCCTACGCTTTTGTGTCTGGTCTCAGTGGTGATGAACATCGACTGTTTTAGATTTGCCACTGGGATGGATTTCCCAAAAGATTACATATTCATCTGAAGCCTGGACTACCACGGAGAATTCTGTATCAAGTCTATTTTTTGAAGTGCTTTCATTTTTACATTGTCAATTTTGGCTTCCTTTGACTCCTATGGTCCCCACATCCTGAGGCTGGGACTAAAGCCATTATTTTTGCTTAATCTTAAAATCTTCTTATACTACTCACTTTTCAGAGGAATTCCTGGAGTCATTCAATCTTCTGTGTTGCCTGCTTTAACAAGGAGTAAAACGACTGATTATGCAGCACTTTTCCTGCCACCTTGGTAGGGTTTCTGTATGGTAAGAACTCATTACCAAGCCCCTCCATCTCTGATGAAGAAACAAAGACCACAAGAGTCTAAGTGACCAGATGGAAAAGTAACAGCATGGAAGAAGATCCAGGAGCTAAACTCAAGGTTTTCTCCCTCGTTGGCTTTAACTACCTGGCCGTGTAGTGTTGCTCTCTCTCTCTCTCTGTCTTTTCTTTCTTTTTTTTTCTTTTTTGCGGTACGCGGGCTTCTCACCGTTGTAGCCTCTCCCGTTGCGGAGCACAGGCTCCGGACGCGCAGGCTCAGCGGCCATGGCTCACGGGTCCAGCCGCTCCGTGGCATGTGGGATCTTCCCGGACCGGGGCACGAACCATGTGTTCCCTGCATCGGCAGGCGGACTCTCAACCACTGCACCACCAGGGAAGCCCCTCTCTCTCCCTGTCTTTTGAACACTGACCTGAACTGCTCATAGAATGCTCTGGTGTGTCTCCAACTCAGACTCCAGCATTGATATCCATGAATGCATTTTAGAACTGGATCGGGAACGCAGGCCAGGAATCAGCAACAACATCTGCTTTGGAAAACGACATCATTGTTGCCATTTCTCCTCTTGTTCCACTTTGCCTTGGCAGATGGAAAAGGTCCCCTTCGACCGTTTCATTTGGTCCCTTTAGAGCCTTACAAATCCCCAAATTGCCATCTGGATTCTCTCCTATTGCTATCAAGTGGATCTCACCATTACTGCTTTTATGCATTCAGCATCTCATGCCTCTGTGCCCTTGTTCTCTTTGGCTCATGTTTTAGCAGTGTCATACTCAGCACAGTCTCATCCTTACTTTTCTTTTAAGTGTGTCATGTGTAAACCTTCTGCTCTTACAGTCACATCAGCAAACACTTACTGCTGCCTTTTATAACCCAAACCCGCTTTGTTATTCCTTTTACATTTCATGCCACAGTGATTTCTAAGTTTCCCGCTGTATTACAAAAGCCTGTTCAGACACTTAATCCTTGTATCCACTGGGACATCACATATTGCTAAGGTCAGAATTTTCCTTTCTGTGAGATTGTGCAGTTTTACTCCTTGCGATATATCGTGTGCTTAGGGTTCAAGCTTTAAAAAAATTCAAGTAACTTGCCTCCCTTATTATGGCAATTGAACATTTTCACTGATTTTTCTGACCCATTTAGAAAATGAATGAATCAGATGCTTAAAAGTCAGTGCTTCTTCATTGTACCTTTTTCACCCTTGGCTCAGATCCTTCAGCATCTATAATACATTTATCCTTTTAGAGTATACATTTGTGTTGTGTTTTCATTTTCAGAGACTACTTTCAGTATTTTAAGTCAAGCATATGAAGCGCTTTCATATAAACATTTCAGCAATCAGACTTAACTCATAATTATTATCTTTATACTCCCAAGATAGGAATGAGTTCTTCTTCTCAACTCCACATTTCTATTCTCATAATGATGGTGAGAAAATATTGTTTTCTTGGAAGTGACTGTGGGAGGTCAGAAGGTGCCCAAGTTTTCCAGATTTGTCTAATCCCTTGTAGACCTTCACACTAATTATAATAATCCCATCTTCTCTTTTCCAAGGTTAATCCTTCCTTCCTCTGACCCCTTGAATTGCAGTCAATCCCTCCTTTGATTGCTTCTTTGATCTCCCTTTCTCACCTAACAGATGGAACGAAGCTTCCCTCTGACTACAACTGTGCTCAGGGTTCTTCTTGTCAGAAAACCCACTTCTTTCAACCGTATTAATGTCCTGCTCTCATTTTTTACTCACTACCCAAATTTTGAACCTACAGTTTCAACTTGTAAGTTTTGTTTCATCACCTCCTATTCATCCCTGAATAGTTTATAGTAAAAACT
The DNA here is from genome assembly GCF_963455315.2 of Globicephala melas. NCBI lineage: Eukaryota > Metazoa > Chordata > Mammalia > Artiodactyla > Delphinidae > Globicephala > Globicephala melas. Next base: position 156,365,360 of record NC_083315.2, read on the forward strand.
AAAAATAGAACTACCATATGATCCAGCAATCCCACTCCTGGGCATATACCCGGAGAAAACCATAGTATGAAAATATACATGAACCCCAATGTTCATTGCAGCACTATTTACAGTAGCCAAGACATGGAAGCAAACTAAATGTCCATCGACAGATGAATGGATAAAGATGTGGTACATATATACCATGGAATATTACTCAGCCATAAAAAGAATGAAATAATGCCATTTGCAGCAACATGGATGGACCTAGAGATATGTGAAGTAAGTCAGACAGACAAAGACAAATATTATATCACTCTTATGTGGAATTTAATTTAAAAATATCATACAAATGAACTTATTTACAAAATAGACTTACAGATATCTAAAACAAACTTAGGGTTACCAAAGGGGAAATGTGGTGGGGGGAGGGATAAATCAGGAGCTTGGGATTAACACATACACACTACTGTGTATAAGATAGATAACCAACAAGGACCTACTGTATAGCACAGGGAAATCTACTCAGTATTCTGTGATAACCCATGTGAGAAAAGAATCTGAAAAATAATGAATATATGTATGTGTAAAACCAAATCACTTTGTTGTACACCTGAAACTAACACAACATTGTAAATCAGCTCTAATCCAGGGCTTCCCTGGTGGCACAGTGGTTAAGAATCCGACTGCCAATGCAGGGGACACAGGTTCGAGCCCTGGTCCGGGAAGATGCAGCGGAGCAGCTAAGCCCGTGCCCCACAACTACTGAGGCTACTTTCTAGAGCCCGCAAGTCACAATTACTGAGCCTGTGCTCTAGAGCCCGCAAGCCACAACAACTGAAGCCCGCGTGCCACAACTACTGAAGCCCATGCGCCTAGAGCCCGTGCTACGCAGCAAGAGAGGCCACTGCAATGAGAAGCCCGCGCACCGCAATGAAGAGTAGCCCCCGCTGTCGCAACTAGAGAAAGCCCACACAGCAATGAAGACCCAACGCAGCCAAAAAATAAATAAATAAATTTTAAAAAAGAAAAAAACTATAATAAAATTAAATAAATAAGTTCTGCTACAAAGAATTAGTTTCACAATTTTAACTTTAATGTTCATATTTTATACATTATTCTTTTGAGTACAGGGTATACAAATTAAGCTGCTTTGTAAATAGAAATCTTAACTACTTTTCAAATGTAATGTGAAATTAGCTAATAACACAATACAATAAAAGCACATGCTAAACAAACAAACAAAAAAGTTTATCGTGGACTTTGGCTGTTATTGCTCTACTAAAACTGTAAGAATGAGTGGTTGAATCTGCCAAGAGGTGGGAGTGATATTTCAGCTGGAGCTCATTGTGGGGAAGGGCATATCAGAGAGAGGGAAGGGCAAGGACAGAAGCCTGGAGGCAGGACTGAAAAGATCCATTTTATCAGAGTCAAGTGCAACGGTTGAACTTTCAGATATGAAAACAAGTTTAGTTGGTAAAAATTTTTCATCTTGTAAATTAGAGAAGATTGAAAGCAAAGCAAAACCTTTACTTGCTACATCGAAAAAAAATGAGCAGTTGGGTCAGCCCTATTTCTTCTCTGTCATCACTCTGCCCAAGATTTCCCAATGTCCAAGCGATGATTAGTAGCCCCATCTCCAGACTTGATGAACCAGTGCACAGGTTTCAACAGCTCTTTGCAGGCTACCTTTTAGGAAGACTCTTGGTTTATCCAGAAGTCCCAGTCATGGTCTGTAAACTTCTCTGGTTTATTGATCTTATTGTATACTCCCTATTAACAGCTTTTCTCTGCCTAGCAGAGATGATTGCCTCTCTCTCAGCAATACACAGTCTGGGAGAGTGTTTCCTGTCTGTTGGATACTTGTACATGAAGTCGGGCTCCATTGGGACCACAAAAATGAGATGTGCATGAAAAATAAAATTTGAAGGTAAAACTTAGAATGGACATGTTGACAAGTAGTTCTGTTCAAATCAGACAATGGGTTGTCATTTCTCTTTCTTTGGTATCTTAGGCTATCTCCTGTTGAAATTCTGAGTTCCCCACTTAAGCATAAAGTTGTCAGGTCATAGCCTCTCCAGGTATTTATTCATGTTGTCATATAATGCTTTTTCTCTTTTCTCCTACTCAATGAGCAGAATTCATGTCAGGAGGGAACATCACATCAGGTGACTAATAAGCCTGGGTCCTGGGAAAGAATAGTATAATGGTTAAGAACATGTACTCTCATGCCAGACTGCCAAAATCAAAACCCAACCCTTCACTTATTAATTATGGTACCTTTATCAAATTACTTAACTCTTTGTGCCTTTCTCCATTTGCAAAACAAGGATAAAAATAGCATTTTTTTCATAATATTGTTGCATGAAAGTTAAGTGAATTAACACATGCACAATGTTTAGAATGACACTGTGACACTGTAATTTCAAGCTATTGTGTTATTATTATTGTTATGATGATGATGATGATGATGGTTGAGTTTCACAAGACATCAAGAGCTCCTAAGGGGCTTGAAAGTAACTTTCTAGGACAAAGGTCATAATTCACTGTGTCACACTATCCCAGTTGATCCAATTCTTCTTATAATATTCTCCACTAGTGCCACAACATGTAATAAGATGTGGACAATCACATTACTTTCTTGAGAGGGGCTGGAATTGGGAGATAATTAAATGATGCTGTCCTAGGAGAAGAGGTCTGTGGTATATATCTTATGGGAAAAATGTTGTAGACCTAAGAGATAGACATGAAGTGCCCTAATGCCTGTTTCCTATATGCCTTGTCCCTCACTCACTCCACTCAAGGATAATAAGTGTGAGCAGGGAAGCCAGATCCATGCTGGTCTTCTTTTAAATTATCCCAGGACTTAAAGGGATATAAGAATTGTTAAGGGAGCCCTGATACTGATAGTTATGTTTTCACGGCTAAGTCAGGGCTCAAACCTTAATTTTTGATGATGACAATAATGGTTAAACTTTGAAGATACTTCTTGTGTCTCTTGGAAACAACTAAGAGGATAGTTGACTACATAATTCTGGAGAAAACCTGGTTATGTCAAGTTCCATAGAGTTTTGAGCTCTTCTTGTTTCTTCTCTTTCCCCTGACGATGGATTTTCATCCTCAGAACAATCTCCTGATGTAGATTTTTCTATATCTGAGCTTTTGGATTGTTTATATTACCCGTTCCATAAAAATTATTTGGTATCTCTCTTTCCTCTCCTGTCTTCTGGGAAAATCTGGGAGGCTGTCAACAGTTGATATTGCTCTGTATCCCAATGGGTAATGATGACACTGATGGGAGGTTTGGGGTCTGCTCACCTGAGCCTTTGAGATACAGATGTTTTTCTAAGAGCTTGCTGAAGCTGACCAAACTCTCCAATGTACAAAAATTGGGGCTAAGACAACTTTGTAGGGAGAAAGAGTCTCCCAGCATTTCTGACCCTCCACCTCTAGACAGAGCTGGAAATAACAGCAGAAGCAGCCTCTCTGGTGGAATGGCCACACTTTGCTCTCTGGCTGGTGCCTTGGATTTGCAGCTTGATACCTTAAAGCACCCAAAAAGGTCAGTCAGTTCTCCATCCTGCACTGGGGTTGGGGAGTTCATTTCTTCAATCTATCCAGCTCTAACTTTAATTTTACTCCTTCCTCTTGGTTATCACAGTCCTGCCAAAGATTGCCACTGTAGTCTAGACTAAGAAAGAGAGAGAATTAAATGCTGTAGATGTTCTTTGTTCTGCTGCTCATGTCAGAAGTGCATGGTTTGAAGCACTTGAGAACCAAGTGCTTGAGCATGGTTCTTGAGAACGCTGGTTTTCAAAGCTTAAAATTGTGATCTGACGTCTGACATCTTGACCTGGGAAACAGGTTTAGCGAGAGGAGAGAGACAGTTGTGTGACCTTCTCTCAAAACCCCGAACTGAATCAAATTTAGTTTTGTTGGAAGAAAGATAATGACTGGAACAGCCGTAATTTGAAAATGACTGTCTGCACAACACTCTGCCCTATTCCATAGAGAGATTATACATTCTCCCCTGGGATGATAATCCTGTTTTCCCTAATCAGGCTTTGGTTTGTATTCAGAGGAAGAAAGGTGATATTGTAAGATTAGAGTTTGGGGGACTTTGAGAATAAAAAGTGAACTAAGTGCATTAAAAGTTTATATAATCTCCCTTGAAGAAGAACTCTAAATAATTTCTGTAGATAATTTACTCTCAAGGAAGTGGAACATTAACTCCCTATTCCTAAAGTGTGAGCTGCACATGATTACTTTTTTCCGAAGAGTACAATATGGAGAGGGAAAAAAGAGTAACCTTATAGTAGAGAAACCTGACAAAACACTACTTCAGCTATGGGATCAAGGCCAATATGAACAATCATAAATCATGTTGATAGCACATACCCTTGACATGATATGATGAAAATGACACTTTACCTCTGTGATCTACCTCACCAAACCCCATTACTCCAGTGTCATCATGAGGAAAATATCTGACAAATTCCAGTAGAGAGTCATCTTACAAAACACCTGACTACCACTCCTCAAAACTGTCAAGATCTTCAAAAGCAAGGAAAGTCTGAGAAACTGTCAAAGACAGAGGAGCTTAAAAAGACATGACAACTATACTGAGCAAAGTATGTCAGACAGAGAAAGAGAAATTGCTTATATTCGGGACCAAAAAAAATGAACTGATTTACAAAACAGACTCATAGGCTTAGAGAACAAACTTATGGTTACTAAGAGGGAAGGATGGGGGGAGAGATAGGGAGTTTGGGATTGACATGAACACACTGCTATATGTGCCACAACTACTGAGCCTGTGCTCTAGAGCCCACGAGCCACAACTACTGAGCCCTTGTGCCACAACTACTGAAGCCCATGCACCTAGAGCCCATGCCCTGCAACAGGAGAAGCCACAACAATGAGAAGACTGAGCACCGCAACAAAAAGTAGCCCCTGTTCGCTGCAACTAGAGAAAGCCTGCACCCAGAAACGAAAACCCAACACAGCCAAAAATAAAGAAATTTATATATAAAAACAAAAAAAAAAAACCAAGCATTTAAAATGCATAGCCAACAAGGATCTACTGAATAGCACAGGGAACTCTGCTCAATATTCTGTAACAACCTAACTGGGAAAAGAATTTGAAAAAGAATAGATACATGTATATGTATAACTGAATCACTCCAATATAAAATAAAAAATTTGTTTTTAAAAAGGAAAAAAATATAAGGTGTAATACCTGGAACCAAAAAAAAAAAAAAAGGTAATTAGATGAAAACTAAAGAAATCTGAATAAACTATGGACTTCGGTTAATTTAAAAAACGTTATGATGCACCAGTCATTTTCATATATCTCAACTAATTTAATTCTCACAGTGAAATCACACCCCCTTTAAGAGATAGAATATATAGCTGGAGGCTTTGTATCCTAAACCTATGCTTTGAGAGGTAAATTGACTTGCCCAAAGTCCCACATCTTGTGAGTGACTGAGCTGGAATTTAAGCCTTAGACTATATGACGACATAGAACAGATTTGACATAATTCTGCAATGACGTCGACATCAATTTTCAATTGCTGCTGTAACGAATTAGCATAACTTTAGCAGCTTAAAACAACACGTACTTATTATATCACTGTTCTGTACGTAAGTAGTCTGGGTATCATGTGGCCCAGCTGGGTCCTTTGCTTAGAGTCTCGCAAGGCTGAAATCAAGATACAGGCAGAAGTGCTTTCCTTTCCAGAACCTTTGGGGATGAATATGCTTCTAAGATCATTCAGGTTGTCTGAAAATTCAGTTCCTTGTGGTCATAGGACTGAGGTCCCGATTTGCTTGCTGGTTATAGGCTGGAAGGCTGTCTGGACTCAAGGCCTCCTGCATTCCTCATCACATTGCCCCCTCCATCATAAAACCAGCAACAGCACATCCAGTCTTTCTCATGCTCTGAATCTCTTTGACTTCCCCTTTTGCCTTTATCCAAGAGAAAGCTCTGATTTTAAGGGATCTTGTGATTATACTGAGCTCTTTGGATAATCTGCTGGATATGAGAGTGGTAGAGTCAGGTCTCCATCTCAGTTTTTTCTACTGCAACACAACATTTTTGAAGTATAGATGACTGTAGGGCAACCACTCAGGTCAAATAATTTGTAGGCAGTAAGTTACATTCAGATCCTATTTCTAGATTTTATGAAAGTGCTAGATCCATTATTTCTCTCTTCTAAGATGAATAGTTTTTCTTTTTTGCAGGGGGAGGCCGTGCCATGTGGCTTGTGGAATCTTAGTTCCCTGATCAGGGATTGAACTCAGGCCTTCAGTAGTGAGAGTATGAAGTCCTAACCACTGGCCCGCTAGGGAATTCCCAGTTTTTCTTTTTCTTTTTAAAAAATTAATTAATTTATTTATTTTTAGCTGCGCTGGGTCTTTGTTGTTGTGCGGGGACTTTCTCTAGTTGCAGAGAGTGGGGGCTACTCTTCGTTGTGGTGCACGGGCTTCTCATTGCGGTGGCTCCTCTTGTTGCAGAGCATGGGCTCTAGGTGTGCGGGCTTCATTACTTGTGGCACCTGGGCTTAGTAGTTGTGATTCGCAGGCTCTAGAGCACAGGCTCAGTAGTTGTGGTACACAGGCTTAGTTGCTCCATGGCATGTGGGATCTTCCCAGACCAGGGTTCGAACACATGTCTCCCGCATTGGCAGGCAGATTCTTAACCACTGCACCACTAGGGCAGCCCAGTTTTTCAATTTTAACGTTTCCAAACTTAGACTGTATTTTCCAATTATTGCGTATATTTAGGTAGTAATAGTCTCCACTCCCCACCAAAATCTTAGGTTTTCTCTCCTGATTCCCTGTTCCACCAACATATATGACTTCCTGACCCTCCTCTTCCCACTGGACTGGAAGTACCATGGGTGTAGAGGCCACATCTGCTGCGTGCACCTAGAGCCTGGTGCAGTGAACACGGGAGACAGTGGGTCATTGTAGAGGAAATGAATGAATGAATAGGAATGGGCAGCACCTTAGACCAGGGAAACGGGGTGTTTTGAGAGACTAAGGAGAAGTCCTTGGTTTTTTTTAACATCTTTATTGGAGTATAATTGCTTTACAATGGTGTGTTAGTTTCTGCTGTATAACAAAATGAATCAGTTATATATATACATATGTTCCCATATCCCTTCCCTCTTGCATCTCCCTCCCTCCCACCCTCCCTTTCCCACCTCTCCAGGTGGTCACAAAGCACCGAGCTGATCTCCCTGTGCTATGTGGCTGCTTCCCACTAGCTATCTACCTTACGTTTGGTAGTGTATATATGTCCATGCCTCTCTCTCGCTTTGTCACACCTTACCCTTCCCCCTCCCCATATCCTCAAGTCCATTCTCTAGTAGGTCTAGTAGGACACAGTCTTTATTCCTGTCTTACCCCTAGGTTCTTCATGACAGTTTTTTTGTTTTTTCTTCTTAAATTCCATAGAAGTCCTTGTTTAAGATCACTCCTCTCTGCCTTCTCCCAAGGAGGCAGATCTGATCATTGGGTTCCAGGACCCTGACTGGGTCACATTTGCAGGGGCGATGTCTCTGTGCACCAAGGGTTACAGCCTGGCCGTGGGCCTCTCTTTCTGGTGCCCAGAACTTTCTTTTCCTCCCCTGTGGTAGAGGTTGTCTACTGACACAGCAGTAACATTTCTGTAACCAACTCTCCAGCACTCTCTTCTCTGGGGCTTCTTCCTTCCATGTAACAGGGTTGAGGGTGGTAAAATTCAAGTTTGAGCTTAAGGGGAGAGAAGGAGCAATTATTTGTTTGTTTGTTTATTTATTATGGAAGTACAGTTGATTTACAATGTTATATTAGTTTCAGGTGTACAACATAGTTATTCAGTATTTTTATACATTATACTCCATTTAAAGTTATTGTAAAATGCTGGCTGTATTCCCTGGGCTGTACAATATGTCCTTGTTGCTTATGTATTCTATATCTAATAGTTTGTACCTCTTACTCCCCTACCCCTATTTTGCCCCTTCTTCTTTCTCTCTCCCTGCTGGTAATCACTATTTTATTCTCTGTATCTGTGAATCTCTTTCTGTTTTGTTATATTCATTCATTTGTTTTATTTTTTAGATTCACATGTAAGTGATAACATACAGTATTTGTCTTTCTTTGTCTGACTTATTACACTAAGCATAATACTCTCCAGGTCCATCCATGTTGTTGCAAATGGCAAAATTTCATTCTTTTTTATGGCTGAGTAATATTCCATTATATATATTCACCACATCTTTTTTATCCATCTATCTTTGATAGACACTTAGGTTGCTTCCATATCTTGGCTATTGTATTGATAAATAACACTGCTATGAACATGGGGGTGCATGTATCTTTTCTAATTAGTGTTTTCATTTTCTTCAGATATATACCCAGCAATGGAATTTCTAGATCATATGGTAGTTCTATTTTTAGTTTTTTAGGAACCTCCATACTGTTTTCCATAGTGGCTATACCAATGTACATTCCTACTAACATCATACTCAGTGGTGAAAAGCTGAGATAGAGCTTTTAAAGGAGCATGGTCTTTAACACTCAGACTCCCTGGGTCTGCATGCAGACTCTGCCGTTACCAGCTATGTAAGCTTAGCAATGCTAGTTACCCTCTCTGCTTCATTTTCTCATGTCAGGTGTTGATAATGGTAGTAAATGTTTCATATGGGTGAAAATGAGATCATGCCTATAAAGCATTTTACGCAGTGCCTGGCTTCTAGAAAGTGCATCTCCTTTATAGCTACTTGGCTCACACCTTCACCTACTTTAACCATTTATTCAGATCTCACTTTCTCAGTACAGCCTCCCTGAGCATCCTACTTCATATCTCAGCCTGCTTCCCACTACCATCCAACTGGCACTCCCGATCCACCTACCTTGCCCTTGTTTTTCTTTATTCCGTAGTCTTTGTCTAAATATTCTGGTGCATTATATTTATTTTTTAATGTAAGTTATATTTTGGAGATAGCATAGGGGCTGAGATGGGAAGAGGGCTACTCTTCATGAGAATTTTGTTTTTCCCTTTCAGAGATTAAAAACAAAAAAACCCTCTAAGCTAAATACATCCCTATGGTGTCATAGCTGAAGCCTCTACTGAGCTTTAATTTAAACTTCAAATCACCTGCACATGGTGAATAAATACCAGATAAATATCTGGTGACTGTAATGTCTTTTATGTTTTCTACAAGTTCAACTCCTCTCATCCTAACTGTAGTCATCACTAAGCACAGATTATACCCACATTATATATTTATACCCATAAATGAGTAGTCTCGCTGTTCTATTTGGATTAAAGGTGCTAGCAAGTACTCCCCTTGGTCTGGGCCTGTCATTTGGGGAGGACTGTTTGGGACCACAGAGGTTCCAAGTGGCAGATTTTTTATGGAAGAGTCCTCCAGATTCCTCTAGGGTTGAAGCTCTCCTTACTTGGCAGTCTCCCTACAGCACTGTGAACCCCTTTCTTCTATAATCCCTCTTACTGATAGTTAAAGCACAGCTACCAACCCTTTCCTTCACCATCTCTTTCCACAGGCTTATCTCTTTCCAACCTCTCATCCTACTAATGCCACCCTATTTTACCGTACTACTGTGTCATTTAGAAACATGCCTTTAACACCCCTTCCCTCTGGTCATAACTGAAACTGATTTTCCTCTCACATTACCCTGTTACTGGTAACCTTTCTTGGATTAAATTTTATATAATCTACACACACATTATTGAAGCTTCTACGCAGGTTTAATTTAAACTACAGGTTACCCCCAAATGTGGCAATAAATACCAGACAAATATCTGGTGACTTCTTTTTCTTGTAATCCTTTGGCGTTCCCCAGAGCTTTGGGAACCAAGTCAGGGTTTGGTATATTTCTTGCAATATCCAGTTCAATCTTTGTACTTCTCAAGTGATAGCTCTATTTTTTTAAAGCCTTTCTTAGTCTTCCTGACAGGCTATGTTCTCTGCCTTTAGCCTAATGTCTTTATTTGAAATTATGCCCCCTTTTGACATTCTTACCTCTCTCTTTTCTCATTTTAGTCATCTCCAGTGTTTTAAATTGTGGGTCTTATTATTATTCATGTGTGGCAAGGCCATCAGATCAAGACAACTGCCATCAGAAAGGAAGTTAGTTATACACAGTTCCCAAGAGAAGGGGGGCATGCCACACCATACACAGCCATACAGGGGAGCATTGGGGTGGGTTACAAGGCAGGGGGAGCAGGGGAAAATGTAGGCAAGAACTTTCATTGTGGTTTCCATGGGGAGGAATGATGGAGGCAGAATAAGCAGGTTCGGATTGGCTCGTTTGAATACTTTCAGTGGGCTCTGGAGTGTAGAGGCTTTCCTCAGTTGCCTGGTTCCTGGCCCTGGCATGATTAGGGCAGGTAGATAGTGGCCTGGAGTGTAAGAGACAGATGTGGGAGGTAGTTAGGGGGTAGGAACTTTGGATCCATTGGTTTGCATATGAAAGGAGCACTTGAATATCTCTGGGAATTGGCCTGCCCTCGGAGGCACAGTCTCTCTAGAGTCAGCAAGACTCCAGATGTCAAAGCATCAGGAAATACAGAAAATAAACAAGTGTGATTAATATATCTGGTCTCCTAGATTCTCTTCAGATCTCTTCATGATTGGATTTCTATCTTCTTTCCCACTTAACTATCTCCCATTTCCCACCCAGTTAACTTGATATTCTGTTTTCATACTTGAGAATTTAACTTCCCATCCGTATTCTAACCCATTAGAGGACTTCCCTGGTGGCGCAGTGGTTAAGAATCTGCCTGCCAATGCAGGGGACACGGGTTTGAGCCCTGGTCCAGGAAGATCCTGCATGCCGTGGAGCAACTAAGCCCGTGTGCCACACCTACTGAGCCCACTCTCTAGAGCCCGCGAGCCACAACTACTGAGCCTGTGTGCCACAACTACTGAAGCCCATGTGCCTAGAGCCCATGCTCCTCAATTAGAGAAGCCACCACAATGGGAAGCCCATGCACCACAACGAAGAGCAGCCCCCGCTCACTGCAACTAGAGAAAGACTGCGCGCAGCACCAAAGACCCAATGCAGCCATAAATAAATAAATAAATAAATAAATAAATAAATAAATTCTGACCCATCAGTGCCATCAGTGCCAATGATTACCATCTTTACTTAAGCTACTGGAGCACTATATTAGATTAACTATGCTTCACACTCACTTTGGATCTTGTTCTCTGGAATTTCCCTTACCACTGGCATACCCCTTGTTCTCCTTCATCTCCATTTGTTTACTCCACTCACCAAGTTCTTCATGCTTGTTTAAGCCTATGACACCTGGAAATTCTCTCAATCCATCTTCTCTATTTTGAGTTCACAGAGTTCTCCACCACTTTCTATCAATTTTAAAATGCTTTGATTGACCTGCCCAGTATCTTCAGTTTAGCCACTCCCTTCCATTCTTACTTCCATCATGTGGTTTGTAGGTCTGGCTGCTTCCTTCCCACCAGGACCTACAAGTTTACCCTTTTTACCCTCTGAGTAGTATGTACATTGCTACTAGATTAATCTTCCCTAAATATAATTGCTACTGTGAGACTCTCTTACACATAAACATTCACTGACTTCTCTACATCCACTAGGTGAAGAACAAACAGATTATTCCAGGACTAATGGCCCTTCATTGTATGGCTTTTTGCCCTTCTCTTGGATGAAATCTGCTTTGATTTTTCCTGGCCAGGTATGAACTTTCTCTTCAAGGAACTATGTATGTAACTCTGTGGAGACACTCATATTCCGTCTTGCTTCCATTATTTGTATACCATTAGACTGTAGGCTTCTTTATGGCAGAGTCTTTATCTTATTCATCTTTGAGTTTCCTATAATGATTAGCAATAAGCCTTATAAATCGTAGGTATTAGAGATTACTTTAATGGAATAGAATCTCAAAGCACCACGCTAAGAATCCTAGTCCCTCCGCTAAATCCTTAATTAGGTGCCATTTCTAATAAGATATAGAAATTTTTATATAGAAAATAAAGGTATTTTATAAGTAATTGAACATACATACACAAGCAGTTACTCTGCAAATGTTTGTTTGAATCAAACAGTTAAACCAAGTCCCAAATTGCCACATGTACTGTAAGCTTTCCTTGTGCTTTCATCTATATATTTAATGTTTAAAAACGGGTCAAACAGATGCTCTGTGTGGTATCCAAGGGAGGGAAAATGAGAAGAATTAAGTTGTTTATATAAAAGCCAAATGAATCTGAGACACAGAAATTATCTAATACATCATCCACTCCCACACACTGCAGGTTGTGAGAGGGCAGCTACATTATCTTGTCTGGAGACAGGAGGCAGAGAACAGTGGAAAGTCTGATTTACGATCGATCCTGTGTTGCGTAGATTGGCCATTCCCTAGTTATTCACCTGGTAGGATCAGTGCAGGTAAAAGGAAGTAGGAAAGGGAGTCATAGACTTTCAGAAGTAGAAATGTTCTTAGAGGTCGTTTGGTTTAATCTCCTGCTGGTAGCAGGAATCTTTCCCATGTGCCACCAACATATGGCTTCTGTTGAACATCCCACCAAGAATGATGATTGCTCTTTTGAGGGATCTCATCTCACTTTAGGACAGAGCTAATTATTAGGAAATCCTTCCTTCTATTGAGTTGAAATATACTTCCCATAACTTTCACCCAGTGGCCCTTATTCTATCCTATGGAGTAACACAGAATAGGTTTAATTCATCTTTCTTACAATTGTCCTCCAAACAGCTGAAGCTCACTATCATGTCCTCTATCAGTCTTTTCTAGAGGCTACATAAAAATCTCCATTTCTTTCATAACTGACAATTCTAAAGCACTTCACTTCTTGTATTTGGAATTTATATCATGCCAATTAGCATATTAATTTGTGCATATTTCTGCTGTCTTTCCTCCTCTTTGCCCTATTGCTGAATTGAATTGAGGAAATTTTTTTCTGAAACTTTTATTCTTCTGGTCACCTTTCTGAAGATCCATGCTAGGTCTTCAATATTTCCTTTAAATGTAACTGCCAGAAGAGAAAGGAGACAAAAAGAGCACTGCACTCTCTTAAAGGAATGTCTTTCCATTGATTTTAAAGGGAAAATATGTTGACATCATGCTGATTAAGACTACGATGAAATTATTTTAGAGGAAGTAATGTGGAGGATGAGACTTAGCATAGAATTCAAAATGCCTTTGAGGAGGGCTTGCCCAGGCACCTTTCCACCTGTGGTGCTGCCTCTCTTTCTCTCCTGGCTGGGATGTAAAACTATGGATTTCCCTCTGCCTGAGCTCTAGAGAATTTGGGGTGACTGTGACTTCACTTGATCATGTCAGTGTAGTTCTATCAAAGCAGTCTCAAATTATAATTTCATGAATAAAACGAAGCTGATATTACTGGCTTACAGAGAGTACAAGGTCAACCAGAGCCTTCAGGACTTGACCTCCTAACTTCACTTTAAGTAATGATATAAACTGATGAAATATCCCCAAATATTAAATGGGGTACTTAATTTTTATTCATGCTAAATTTTATCATGTTACTTTTTGTCTCTTCATCTCTCTCTCATTGCCTTAAGAATCTCTTATGGCTTGATTCTGTCCTCCGGTGAAAATTTTTGTCATTTTTCATTTGATAAATATGACATTAATGTCTTACTCTAAGCTTTAGATAAAGTTATTGAATAGGATAGAGCCAAGAACTGGATCCTTAAGTCTGCCATTTGGGACCTCCCTCCAGATAGATATGGATATTTTAATCAATATCATTTAGGTTCCAATGTCCTACCCTTTGTGAAAACTCATAAGAGTGTTATTAGTCAGCAAATATTTTTTCATTCTGCCCACAAGTGTGTCCTAAAAACTGTCACAGCTTTGCTGAAATCTTTGGTAAGATTGCATTGTCTTACCAAATTACATTATCAAAAAGAGAAGGGAATGTATTTTGTCTTAATTCATGCCAATTCCTGAGAATCATCACACTCTTCTATTGTACAAACAACATCCTCTTTAGCCATTAGGATGTGTGTGCCAGTGAAATACATGAATTTTATTAGTCTGTAATTTCTAGACGCTTTTTTCTTTTTGAATTATGAGTTATTTTCATTTGATACTTTTTGCCTTCTTGCTTATCAATGTCTCAAAGAAACTGACTTCATGATCACAACTCAAGGTTCTTTTAGTACCATGATTTAACTTATTGTGGGTTGGAAATTTGATTTATTTAACGCGTTATGATTCATCCAGGTTTTGAACTAGTTCTAGAAAAATCCCCATGCTCTCAAATATTGCCATCCAATTGAACTTGCTGTGATTATGGTAATGTCCTATATCTTCTCTGTCCAAAACAGTAGCCACTAGTCACATATGGTTGTTGAGCACTTGAACTTTGCCTAGTGCAACTAAGTGTCTGCATTTTAAATTTTCATTAATTTTAACTTAACTCTGAATAGCCACATGTGGCTAATAGCTACCATATTGAACAGCCCAATTCTAGAATTCTGGACTTTTTATTAACAAAACGTATGTGTTCAGAACCTTCTTTCTTTGTTTTCATATTGGAATAATTTGTGATTGTATAGTCAGGTTAAAAAAAATTTATTGTGCCTCTCTCATCATGACATTACCTCTGTCTTTTCCTGGAGATGTTTAAAATCTGCTTTTCTTGGTGTGTGTAGATATTTCTACCTCCTTCTCTTCTTCTTTGACTTCCTAGAACAAAAATTGTAATATTCAGCATGGTATTCAGGAAGAGCCATTCCAGGCATGGATTGCTAAAATTCTTTCTCATTTACCGCATGTCCATTCCTCACATCACATTCCCCATCACCTTCCCGACCATCACTCTTTCAATTTTCAGGGGATGAGTTCTTGACATTTCACGGACTGGTTACAGTCTGAATAGGCAGAGAAATGTTTGCAATTAGAAAAGTACAAGAGGTTAACAAGAAATTAATGCTTGTGACAGGAACACATCTCTTAAATAAATTATTTAAAGGTTGGAGCCACAGAGTATTATAAAGAGAAATTAATGCTGTACTGAGGCCCTGATGCAATTAGAATTGGAAAGATTTTTTTTTTTTTTTTACACAAGGGCATATTGGAGAGATATGGCTTGCATCTATATCTTTGACTTTGTAGCCTGGGTTGCTAGATGAGCATGTCATGACTTAGAAGGTGTGTGAGGGTGTGCGGGTGTGCGAGTGTGCACATATTTGTATATATACAGACACATAGAATCATACGGTATGTATAAGCAAAGCTGTACCTACAATGGCATATGTTCACTCCTACATCTGAGTTTGTTTTCCACATTTTCTTATGAATAGTTAATTCTTCTGACAAGAAAACTAGGAGGAGCCCCAGAATTTGTTAACTAATTTTGAAGCTGTGGGGTAAGGGAAAGACTGAATGCTTAAGCCTCAAAAATTCACGGATTACTCACAAAGGACAGTAATGACACCCTCCGCGCCTTTGCAGGCCTAACCATGGAGAATGTCTCACCACCTTGGGCTCCCTCTGGTGTGGCTTCTCTATTGACGTGGGGGTTAGGTTGGTCTGACAGGCACAGCTCACTCATCCACGGACACACAGTGACAAATATGCCACACCATACACCCTTTTTGTTTCCTTCCTAACAGACTTGAAGGATTAGCAAAATGACCAGACCAATCTTGGAAGGGTATCCAGTGTGAATAACGCATTAGCAAATGGTCAAGTGCTTTGAAAAAACTCCTAAGTAAAGTACTAAGTGTTATTTTATGCCTCCTGCTACACAAAGTCCATTTACAGTCTCAAATCCCTTGTTGTTTTTTTGACACAGTCGGAAGAGGAACAATTAACTCTGGCCATTGTAGTCTAAGTAATTACTGATTACCCCATACCTTCTCAGAAAATTATACAGAATGGGAAATAAATCCGAACTGTGACCTGTAGGTGGTTTCTAGTGTTTGTAGCTCATAAACGCTGCACCCCCAATCCATTTACGCCTGTGTTGCTTAACTCTCCCCAGCCAGATGATGGACGATAGCACTCAGAGTCCAGAGAAAGGAGCCCTGAGGCCCTTACCGCATCACTGCACTAATGGACCCTGAACTTGTATAAGAGAGAGCAATTAATTCTGAAGCCAGCTTGGCAGCAGAAGCTTTCAGAGCTAACTTTTCTTTGTGTCCTAGAGACAACCGTTACATATCTACCCTTGGCCGCGCCTTGAAAGGGCAAACATATGTAGAGCAGAAGGGAAGTAGGGA
This sequence comes from Globicephala melas, assembly GCF_963455315.2. Taxonomy (NCBI): domain Eukaryota; kingdom Metazoa; phylum Chordata; class Mammalia; order Artiodactyla; family Delphinidae; genus Globicephala; species Globicephala melas. The sequence goes on from NC_083315.2 coordinate 156,381,605, forward strand.
ATGTAGGTGAGCTGTCTTCCCATCCTATGTCTTTACTTTCTACTGTTTGCCATATACTTATGCTCTTTGGTAAATTCCCCCTAGGAAAGTGGGAGCTCTCTACGCTCTTAATGAGGAGTAATATCTCCTCCCTCCCTCCCTCCCTTTCTCCATCCTTTCCTTCCTCCCTCCCCATTTACTTCATAAATATTGACTGGGAATATATGGTGTGTCAGGTACTGCATTAGGTGGTAAAGAGTGGAAGAATATGCACCCTAAAATATGCTATTTTGGCATAAGAATTATTTTGAGCTGAAGATACTTGCAAAACAGCAGGTGTAAGAAGGGCATTCTAATCTTCCCTTTTCTTCCTGAAAACAGGAGATAAAAGCTCCAGTGTGAGACATTCTTTCCCTGTACCAAGAGAAAAAGAAATTCTTCGAAAAGGAGTCAAAGCCAAGAGAATTCCATACAAACAGACAGTGTCAGAATCATTCTGATCTTGTTTTAGCCACCCAGAATATTTTAGTTACTTTTCCATAATTGCCTCTCTTCATTCAATCTAGTATAAAAGCATTTAGCCTTGCCACTTCTTTGGGTCTTCATTTCTTTATGAGGGCTCCTGTGTCATATAAAATGCATATAATCTGTATACTTTTCTTCTGTTAATCTCTCTTCTGTCAGTTTAATTGTCAAGCCCAGCCAAAAAACACTAAGAGGGTAGAGGGAAAATTTTGCGTTTCCTACAGTGGTGATGGTGTAGGGGGTATAGAGATTCATAAGGTGCCTTTCTGAAGCTGTTAGTCTCTGCACTATTGCTGTTCCATCCCCAAATCTCAGGTTCACTGGAAAGAGGGGTGCTGATTTTAGTAGAGGGAGAGAGGTTTACTGGAATTATGGGAGAATTTAGGGATAGGAAAAGCGGACAAAAGGAAGCAAGGCATCCACGGTCTTTAGGAAACACAAAGGTTAGCTACTTTTGTGCTAAAACCATTAGACATGATTAACACTCTGGCAACTCCATAAATAAGAGCTTTAGTTCCTTTTAAATAATTCTGGGTGGTGGGTGGAGAGAGCAGGAGAAACATAATTAGGGGGTAAATGGAGAGGCAGGAGGGCCCTTCTAAAGCATTTACTTGAGGTGGTAGGGGGGGCTTGCTTTTTTAACTTGTAACTCAGCCAGTTCACCCTTTCATTGTTACATGCTAAATGATGCTTTATTCTTGTTCCGTAATTGAGGGAGATTACAGTTTAGAAGTGATGTTTAAAAATGGATTACCTAAATGTATACTGCTTATTATGTTGGCTCAGTACATTGTGTTTATAGGTTGTAAAGCATTTTAGGGATTAAGTTGTAATTAATTTTTTATCACTTTAATTTCTTATGTTGTTCCCTGCGCCCCTTGGACTGCAATATTCTCTAACAGGAATTTTCTAAATACCTGAATATTTTTATCCAGCAGCTAAGAAATAGCTCTTTGTACAACTCCTGTAGAGCCAACCCAGATCAAGATATGGCAACAGGGGGAAAAGGGGACAGTTTTCCTTAACAAAGTTCCTTTTGTATGTAAATAATTCATTTGTCCTAGGATTACTTGAACTAGCTGTTTAGGTTAGCTTTTATTGAAATCTGGTTGGGTTTGGGGAATTTAGTGGTGGTGGAATTTGCACAAAAATGTAGGTAACAAGCAGGGTGCACATTAAAGGCCCTTAATAGATATTTACCAAATTGGTCGTAAATGAGAGGTTTCCTCACCATGACAGTTACTTTTTATACTATAATATGTTTAAATCGAGGGCTTTGTTGGGTTAGTACAGTATTCTAATGGCACCCTGCAAGGGCTCTTGTGTTGTAGATTTCTATAAAAAAGGAAATGCCCATTAATTAAGAGCCAAAATACCACATCCTAACACTAAAAGAGACTCCATTCAAACGATATTTCTAGGACAATCTGATTTTAAACAAACAGCGCTGTTACCTCTGTAATTATCCTCACTGACAATGTCAGGTTTTACCTGAGCCCTGTGTTCTTGGAAAAGAACAAAGATTGAGAAATTCCCCCCTATGCTTTGTGTTCCTGGGAATGATTTAGTGCAAAGAAACTCTCTTCCTCGTATAGCTTAGATAAGACTCATGGACACCCCGCTTTATTTACTCATGATAAGGCCAGGTGCAGCCCCTCCAAATTCCCATTCCTCACCTTGTAAACGATTAGCTGAACTGTTTTGTCTCCACTCATCAATAGAAACAAAATGTTTGTTAACCAAATTTTGGTTAAGTTTCCCTCCTTCCCCCATCACTGAACTTTGGCTCACTTCTTAGCCTGAACCTGCACACAAGCCCTCCTTAACAGTCTGTTATGGATTGAATGTTTGTGTCCCCCCAAAATTCATATGTTGAAACCCTGTGCCCCCAATGTGGTGGTATTAGGAGGCAGATGCCTTCCAGAAGTAATAAGGATTAGCTGAAGTTTTGGGGGGGAAGCCTTCACGGGTGGGATTAGTACATGAGAGAGCTTGCTTCCTGTCTCTGCTCAATGCCATGGGAGGAGACAAGAAGTAGTCAACAGTCTCCACACTGCAAGAGGTTCTCACAAGAACCCAACCATGCTGGCACCCTGTTCTGGGACTTCCAGCCTCCAGCACTGTGAGAAATAAATTTCTGTTGTTTGTAAGTCACCCAGTCTGTGGTATTTGTTATAGCAGCAACTGACTAAGACACGGCCCCTCCTGAGAATAGACTGGCCTTATGATGATACATTCTCTCATCTACTATCCTATTATACCACCTTTTCATCACACTCCCCTATACCTAGTTCTTGTAGCCTTGTTTCCTCCTCTCTTTTCTAACTCTTGAGGTGCTTATGTACCTTATGGTCAGAGTGCGCTTCCTATTGCAGTAGCCCCCCTTTCCCTATTGCAATTTTTGTCCCCACTTTTACTGCTCACAATAATCCTTTCATAAGTGTCTCCTTACCACGTCCAAATGCATTTTTTATTTGACATCACTTATACTTGTTAGATACTGTATCCCGAGGAGCTCAGAGAAGTTGGAAAACTTCCTGAGAGATTTCGGGAAAACAAATCAGGCATGAAATTTTTCTTGCTGTTTTCAATGTTTTAGAATGAGTTATAATGATAATTCCTCCTGTAGTCTCTACTCAGAAACTCCCAACCCTCCCTCTGTCTAGTCCATATTTTGTTCACTACTCTAGGCTAAAATTCTCTGTGCCCACCTTCTTCTTGAAAACAAGGCTATAGAATAGATATTAGGCACTGAGCATTTGTTTCTAGAACCTTTTATTTGATAGCAGCCCCAGGAGTGTATGGCATAAAGTGACCTCTAAGTTTCCTGAGGCCCCCATTTGAAGCTCATGTTCTATGAGACTGGGGTGGGTGGAAGTGAAAACTTCAGCCACTGTGGCTTTAGTATTTGGAAACAATGTTAAGAGAGAAATAATGCTTTAGTTGCGTCCACGTATTTTGGGACTGCTTTGGAATGCATGCTTTCTGCTATTTTCATTAGCTTCCCCAGCCCCCAGGACAGCTCTTGATATACTATATACACGCAGCAGATATTTCCTTCAATATATTATCAAAAACAACTCTATCTCGGGGCCTCCTGCTGCAGATCTAGAGGTAAAACAGTTCCGTGGCTCTTGCTGGGTTGATCAGAGTGGAGCATAGGTAAATAAGCGAGGCAGCATTTTCCTCCTGACTCCCTTACCAAGGTCAGAGTGGGAAGAGAGTGCCTATACTTTGTAGAACATTCTTCATGCGGCTGTGGCCTATCCGGTTGGGCTTAATTCTGTTCTTAATGAGCTGCACACCTGTGTCCCTGGCTGGCTGCCCTCAGCACAGTGGGAGGAGGCAAGGGAGGGTGAATTTCTACTTCATCCTGAGTCTCAGGATTCAGAGCTGTGCCTGTCTGTATTTTACTGAGCATCCCAGGTGTGGGTAGTATTCTGAACATCTTCCCATTATGCTAAGCAGCCAACATCAGCTTTGTTATGCATACTGAGGTTAAAGACAGTGAAATTTCTCAGTCATATCCAGGCACACCACAGCCCCAGCAAATTTCACAGTAACACAGGAAGTTGTACCGGATTTTTAAAAAAACTTTCTGGTTGGCGGATACTGATCTCAACTTGGAGAAGATGGTGGTGGAGACGACCCAAGCCTTGGGCTTTTAGGGGATGACCTCACAGCAAGGAATGCAGAATGAACCCTGAAAGCTGAAAGACTTTCATCAGTCAGCATTCTTTGTGGGCTTCCTTAGAAGGGTCTAGGATCAGGGGGAAGATGGACAGTAGCAATTCAGATTGCATTTGACCCATTGTCACAATTCAAGAAAATGTCTGAATGAATTTTTATTATATTTACAGGGTATATTTTGGATAGTAGAACTTAAAATGTAACCTATGGGAGGTGTGGAGAATTTATTTCATGGGGCCATAGGAGCACCTTGAGATAAACAGTCCTTTCCTGGAGAACCTGAAACCGAGATATAATTTGGAGTCCCATTGTGGGCCATGTCTGAAGACACATGCCAGACATGTTGAAATGTGTAAGGCAGAGAAAGCAAATGATGTCTACAGTGTGACTCCAAGATCCAAAGTCCTGGGAGGACACTCTGATTGTGGCTGCTTGTTTATGATTTAGGATTTTGTTTTTCCCACCTGGGCAACTCTATATGGCATCTTCCAGGGTGACGGGTGGCATGGGTATAAAAGGGAATTAGAATATGCCACTCCAAAATATGCCCCTTTGGCATAAGAATTATTTTAAGATGAAAACAATTAAGCAACAAATGAAGAAAAAGCTCTTTGTTCTCCCCATCTGCTTAAAAGCAGGGCATAAATATTCCTCCTTCTCTCTCCCATATTACTGGAGAGAAAAAGTAAGTACTGAGATCGGTCTGTATAAACAAGTCTTACTAGAATAACCCTTAACCTCCATTAGTTTCCTCCATATACTTACCTTCCCACAATTATTGCTCCTAGAATTCAAACCCCCTTTCCTTTGGTTTGTCACTTCTCCACAAATTTATTGCCCTTTGTTAAAATGATATATAACTCCTTGGGTTTAACTGATTCTTGGACTAAATTTCTTTTCTTTGAAGGCCTTCCTAAATGTAAAAATTTAAATATTAACATCAAATAAAATTCGTATGCCTTTTCTCCTGTTAATCTGACTTTTGAAGGTCTAATTTGCAGGTCCAGATGTAGAATCTAAGCGGGTAGAAGAAAGGTATTTTCCTCCCTTTTAGGTACTAGTTCAAAATCCATCTATCTTTTTTTTTTTTTTTTTTTTTTTTTTGCGGTACGCGGGCCTCTCGCTGTCGTGGCCTCTTCAGTTGCGGAGCACAGGCTCCGGACGCACAGGCTCAGCGGCCATGGCTCATGGGCCCAGCTGCCCTGCGGCATGTGGGATCTTCCCGGACCGCGGCACGAACCCGCGTCCCCTGCATCGGCAGGTGGACTTTCAACCACTGCGCCACCAGGGAAGCCCCATCTATCTTTTTCTCTATGGACTTCTAACTTGCCTAAGCCATTAGTTATCAATTTTTTTTTTTTATCCTGTAGTCTTATCAACTTACAGTAAGCATATACCTCCAATATATATTTATTTACGTATACTTGTAATGCTGCATCAGTATTTCTGTTCATTATAAAATATACATAGAAACAGAAATTTTCAATACAACATGTCAGTATGCTGATATTTCTTTCTTAACTCTCTGAAGGATCTTTGAACCCTCATCCCACGCTGAAGAGCTGGCTCCAAGATAGTCTTCTTTCAAGAGCCGCAGTAAATGTTATAAAATGTAAGTCTAATCTCATTACTCATCTGCTTCTGACTCAGGTGGCTTCCCTTCGCCCTAAGAATGAAATCCTGTGATTAGAGGCCAACCAGCCCTCCTGCCCTGTTCCAGTCTGGCCTGTCTCCTTCTGCAGCTGCTTTCTGCCACTCAGGCCCTGGCTCATCAGGTTCCTGCCATATTGGTTTTCACTGAGTTTCTCAAATGCTGCAATCTCTTGCCTGTCACTGAGGTTTCATATAAGTTAGCTTGAAGGCTTTCTTCTAGTCCTCACCTGACTAATTTTCACATCATTTCCTCAAAGAAACCTTCCGTGATACCAGCCCTCTCTTCTCCCACTAATCCAAATCAGTCTTCCCTATACTGAGGTTTCATTTCATTTTAAAGATTTTCTTCATAGAACTTATTACAATGGATAATTATATATATATATATACTTGTGGCATTGTTTGCTTGATATCTGTTTCCACCAATTGATAGACTTCTGTGTGTCCTGCTTGGAACTGTATCTTTTTTAAAAAATCATTTTATCCTGGTGCCTAGCACAATATTTAACAAAGAGTGAGTACCTGATACAATTTTGATAATTGAACAAATGAACAGTGACCTTATTTTCCAAACCAAACACCATGGTGTGTGGTTTTGGAAGACAAGGATCTAGTCTATTTGGGTAAAGACTTCATAAAATCCAGGATATAGGACTGGTGCATTTCCTTTTCATTCTTGTTAACTATGAATCAAGTTGGTATATGTAGCTATTGTGATATGAATATCAAAAAGAGATTATATCAAAAAATGAGCATATGTTGCAGAATGCTGTGGAATAATGCTTCTCCTTCTAAATGTGCCTATCACTTCCTTTATTTTAATGCTGTCATTTTCCGCAAGGAGTTGCTGATGCTACAAGTCTAGATCTCACTTTTATTTGGTTGTCTTGATAAGGGAATAACCCAGAATTCCTAAATTATTCACAAGCTTCAGGCATAGCTGAGGACGAGCAACTGTCAAATATGGTAATTATCAGCTAGGCAGGAAGAAGGACCTGATTTAAATTTATGCATTTAAATTAACAGGAAAAGCAGAACTGGAAAAGTGACCCTATTCCTTCCTAAGTGCCCAGACAATTAAAACCAAATGGATTTCTTCAGGGTCCTGTGCTAGCTGCCCCTCATTCCTCACAAACAGAAAGGGAAATGCCATTCACGGTGTCTGTAATCCTAGGGCAGAGGGTCTGACATTGACTGAGAGTCTACAGTGTTTGGCCAGTGCTAACCTGCATACACACATGTGATGGGAACATATTTTGAAACATCACTTGGGGCTTTTTCTTTTTTTAACTACCTTCTGTGGTAATCAAATTCCTGGTGTCTTCTGTATCCCAGCCCAGACAGCTGTACACTGCTTGAGAGGAAGAGGGAGGTCACCGTATAGTCAGAACACAAAGGTCAAAGAAACATAGCTATCTATTCATTAATTTATTTAACAAATATTTAGTACAAATCCTAAGTTGTACTAGGAGTTCTGGTTCTAGAGATACAGTGTGATGAAAACATGGTCCCTACCTCATGGACTTTATATTCTACCTGGGTAGGTAAATAATACACAGAAACTAATAAATAATCAATAAAAGTGCTGTAACAATAATGATAGTACTAATAGTAAAATCGTGTTGAAAAGATAGAAAGGGAAGTAGGTGAGGGTATTTAGATACTTCAACCTTAATGGTTTAAGGTGTCATTTAAATAGTATTGCCAGATTTGGCAAATAAAAATACAGGACGCTCAGTATATGAATTCATGGGACCTACATAAACTCAAATATTTGTTGTTAACTGGAATTCAAATGTAACTGTAAGGCTTCTCTTTTATCTTGCAACCCTATCTTTAAACTGCACCTTGAATAATGTGAAGAAACTGGGTATAGGAAGCTGTGGAGAAAGAGCTGCATGGGTAGGAGATTAGCATGTGTAAAATGCCCTAAATCAAGAAGAAGGAGGGGACAATGTTTGGGGATGGGGATGAGAGGTTGTCTGGATCAGACTGTGTAGGGCCTTGTGAGCCATGGTATGGATTGTGTAGGGCCTTGTGAGTCATTGTATAGGTTGTGCAGAGCATTGTGAGCCATGGTATAGATTGTGGATTTTAAGTATGATAGAAAACCACTGATGAAGTCATTTCGGAAGAAGAGGGGCATTATCTGCTTTTTACTTTAAAAATATCACTTTGGCTGCAGGGTTGAGAAGATCCCAGAGGAAAGAGAGAAAGTAGATGTAGGGGAGGAAAAATTCTTTCTTTTCTTTCTTCTGGCCATCTTAGGTTCATTAGCTGGGGCCCTGTACATTAGACTGACGAAAGACCAATTAATGAGAAAAACAAATAGAAGTTTATTGCACGCATCACAAATATACACAGGAGTACTCAGTGATGAGTAACTCAGAAGCGTGGCTAGAACTTGGGCATATATAGCATCTTAACAAAGGAATAATAAATTTGCAGTGAAGTCACAAGATAAAAGAAAGGGACTTTGAGCTTCTAGGGGTGGCAAATTGTGGGAAGGTAAATATATGGGGGGAAACTGGTAAAAGATATTGTTTTAGCAAGTTTGTTATGTAGATTGTTCAACCTTATGTAGATCTTGCTGCCTTTGGTTGATAAAAGTCTAGGGTTGTCTCCAGTGATTAAGAGTCATCCTGCCTTTCCTAGTAGAGAGGGGGTGGACCGAGAGTTTTCTTGTGTTTGATTCTTCTTAAATGCCTTCAGCTCAAATTAATCCTTATGTCAAAGTAGCATATTTTGGGGGTGGCATACTCTGAACCACTCCACAGAAAAGCAAGTGGAGGAATCTGTTACAATAGAACTGGCATAAGATGGTGGGGCTTGAAGGGGAGTGTGCATGGTGGAGGTGATGATAAGAACTTAGATTTGGTATATATTTAAAAAGTAGAGGATTTCATGTGGGATGCTGTGAAAAGAAGAATCGAAAATGATTCCAAGACTTTTGGCCTGAGCAACCATTTCAAAAGATGCTAATGTCAGTAGGAATGACACATTTTTATTCAAATTTCCACAGAGATTTTCCAGTTGAAGACAGATACAAGATAGGCTGGAGAAGAAATGGGGAGACAGGGAGGAATAGCCGTTTGAAATGGAAAGATCTTAAGACTGATGGATTTTTCATCATTCAGAACCTCCAGGGAGCTGTGTGGAATCTGAGTCACACTTGCCCTTGCAGCTTTCTGATGAGAACTGTCAGTTGGTAACAGGTAGCAAAGTATTGGCTTTGTTCTGGAACTTGAGTTCTGAGACTTAGCTCTGCATCCATCCCAACCCATATGAACAACTATCTGCCTTCAATGGCTTGGGACTCTGAAGTATTCCCTCTTCCTCAGCCTGAATATTTAGAGTGTGTTAGTAACAATGGATGGCAAAGGCCCCATAGATGTGATAGGCAGGTAAGTAGTCCCCTAGAGATGTCTACATCCTAATCCCTAGGATCTATGAATATGTTATGATGGATGGCAGAGGGAAATTAAGGCTGCAGATGGAGTTAATGTTGCTAATAGGCTGATCTCAGCATAAGATTTTCCTGGATTATCAAGGAGGGTCCAATGTACTCATAGGGTTTTTTAAATGTGGAAGACGGAGGCAGATAAGTTAGCACCAGAGTGATGTGATGGGAGAAAGCCTCAGTCTGCTTTGGAGATGGAAGGGAGTAACAAGCCAAGGAAAGCAGATGGCCACTAGAAGCTGGAAAAGACAAGAAAACAGATTCTTTCTTCAAGGCTCCAGAAGGGAAAACAGCTCTACTGACACCTTAACTTTAGCTCATTTCAGACTCCTGACCTCTGTAACTATAAGATACTAAATTTGTGTTGTGTGGTTATAAGATACTAAATTTGTAGTAATTTGTTATAGCAGCAATGGAAAATCAAGACACTGACCAACATAGAAGTAGATAAAACCAGCAGGACGTCTTGCATGGAGTAGAGCGATGATAGAACACGTTCGTCCTCTTATACGTAGAGGAGACACCAAATTTGACTTGGCAGAGGGAACCTAAAGTGAGACAATTACCTAGATGCTTGAGGGGAACATATATCAATAAAATTCCATGTTTCTTCCAATTTTCCAAATGCTTGCCTCAGTTAACAGTTGCTATAGACTGAATGTTTGTGAACCCCCCAAATTCATATGTTGAAATTCCAACCCGTAATGTGATGGTATGAGGAGATGGGCCTTTGGGAGGTGATTAGATCATGAGGGCAGAGTCCACATGAATGGGATTAGTGCCCTTATAAAAGAGATCTCAGAATGCTCCCTTGTCTTTCTGCCATGTGAGGACACAGAGAGACGCTGGCTGTCTGAGAACCAGGAAGAAAGCTCTCACCAGATACCGAATCTGCTGCCACTTTGATCTTGGACTTCCCAGAATAGTGAGAAATAAATTTCTGTTGTTTGTAAGTCACCCATAACAATTTCTGCTGTTTGTAAGTCACCCAGGTTATGGAATTGTGTTATAGCAGTCCAAGCTAAGACATTAGCTCAGCTTTCCAGAATGAATAAGAAGTCTTTGGGTTCAGTCTGTTCTACATAGAATACTGACTCTTCTGTAGCCTCTACCCCATGCTATAAGCTCCTTCGAAGTGCAAACTGTTTTATTCAGTAGTCCTAACCTAGCACTTAGCAAATCATTGTTGAACAGAGAGAGAAATAAATGAATGAATAAACGAGTGAGTGAATGCCTCTCTTTCCTTTCAATTTTGACAAATGAGTATGGTGGGCTGGTGTGTGTATAACAACTGTGTGTTGGAATACCACAAGTTAAGCTTGAATTCATGCAAGTCATTTTGCAAGGCCTAGTTTGACAGATCCATTTGTTATGCAAGGTCATATTGTTGTAATTGTTGTCCCTCAGCATAAATATGGGCCAGGAACCAAGCATTAAAATGCAGTAAGTCCATGGCATCTATTCTCTCCCTTTGTAGCTTAACCTGACTTCTGACAAGCCGGAGGAGAACCAGCCTGAACACTAACCTGCAGCCCCGTCAGACTGCTGTAAGAATGACAGCTTTGGCTCATGAATGCGAGCAGGGCATCGTGAGGGGGGATGTGGTCAGTCCACTGGGGAGATTGGAACTTAGTTGGCTTCGAGGACTGGGACAGAGGGCGAGGCAGGGCAGAGTGAGAGAACATTAGGACAACTGTGAAGCCTCAGGTTGTTTCAGGTTAAATCTAAGATGCATTTGTTCAGTGATTGTTTGCTCTACTGGATGCTTTGTGCAAAGGCACCGTGCAAAATACCACGAGAGAGGCAATGAATAATCACAGCTGACATTTCCTTCCTCTTTATTATGTGGCAGACACTGTGCTGAGCAGTGTTAAAGCAGTATCTCATTTAATCCTCAAAACAATTCCATGAGTGCAGAACAAGTAGGACACTCATTAAACTGATGAGGAAACTTAAGTTTCATGATAGTAGATGCCCAGGGGCACCCAGTAAGTGACACAGCTGGATGTTCAAACTGAGGTCTGATTCAAAAGCCTATTCTCCTAACTTCTGTACATATTGGCCTGGTCTTTAGCCACTGAACCTCATACTTGAATTGTTCCACTTTTATCCTAGTAGAGGAAATAAGATACACAAATACAGAAGTGATAATATGAGAAAAATGGGATAAACGCTGTAAGAAAGGAGTGAGCTCAGCATTATGGAACAGGGAGCTTCTGGGAATGCAATTCAGACAGGATTTAAGCAGCAGTAGTAAGCAAATAATAGTGGCAGCTATTGAGTGTTTACTGAGTCAGGTGTTTTACCTCCATTTAGTCATTCATTTAAAAAATATTTACTGCGCACCTACCATGCATCTGGCACCTTTCTAAGAATGTGGGATCCATTAAAAAAAATGAAACAGATAAATATACCTGCCTTCTTGAATCTTGCACTGTAGTAGCGAGAAACAAAGAATAAACTATACATGTATAGTTTATACACACACACACACATATATTCATATATACACACATTTTTAAATGTTAGAGGGCATTAAATACAATGGAAAAAGAGCAGAGGAGGGCAAGAGGTATTTCAAATGGGGTAATCATGAAATAAGGTGTCCTAAACTACCTCTTTGAATCCTCACAACGCTTTTGAGGCAGGTACTATTTCTGTGTCCCCTTTGCAAATGAGGAAAAAAGGCTTAAAGAGGTTAACAGGAATGCTCAAGAAAGTAGTAGAACTGGGATACCAACTTGGGTGTATGGACTCCAGAACCTGTATTCCCAATCCCTATGCCGTTCTCACTCCCCAGTAGGCTTTTAAAATTTTTCTTCTCCTTATTCTTCTAGAAACTAGTTTAGCTGTGTTAGTTTAGTTTGGCTGTCAGGGCCCTGCTTGACCTTCCCTACAACTTGCTGAGTCCCTTCTCTATTGGTCCAGCTCAGCCTCATCTACGGAGTCCCCAGCGAAGGCCACAAGAGCTTCAGCAGCTTCAGCCCCCACCATCTGCCCACCAGAAGCTACCTCTAGCCCAACAGAACCGTGTCTGTGCAGCCTCCGGGATTCAGCGTTCGTTTCTCCTGCTTTCTCTACCCTTTGTCAGGTCTCCTGGTTACTGAACCACATTTGCACCTATTATGCCCTATGGAAACTGGGTCTTGGGCCAGCAGAGGCCATTGTAGGGACCAGCTTTTGAAGCTGGGCTATTACTCTCCAGCCTGAGGATTACAAAGCAATTCCTGCCCTCTCCTGCACAAAGGCCCCAAGTTCAATAGCAGTTTGGAGCCGCTCCGAGTCAGCTCCTATTATGAGATGGCTATAGCTGAAAGAGAGCTAGATTGGAGATCTCCAATTAGCATCACAATGTGCTTTCCTGGAAAGCCTGGTCTTTGAAGAACCTGCCTGGTCTGGTCTCTGAGATCCCTTCTAATGATCTTTGGTATATAAGTGGATACTTCTGTTGGGTCTTATAAATCCACCAGGGCTAGCCTAGGGCAAGATTATCAGGTAGTTGGTATTTTAATTCATCCACAAAACAATATTTTGTCATTCAATTCTTAGTACCCAAAGAGGTAGGTACCATACTATTATCCCCATCTTATAGATGACAAAACTGAAGTACATGGAGGTTAAGTTGCCCAAGGCTAAATTGTGAGAAGCAGGGCTGGATTAGAAACTGAGTGCTGTCATAAAGCCCTTATAGTATTTTCTCTAGATGCTGGGGACATGTCCAGACAAGAGATCCCTGACCTCAGGAAACTTACAGCCTAGTAGGGAGATAGGCAAGTAAAACAAAGATATCAATAAGGGATAAAGTGCAGGTGGCATATTGGGACAGAGCGTCCAGAGGAACAAGTAGGGCTTCCCTTCTCCTTCCTCACTCACATCATTTTTGTCTCTCCAGTAGCATCATACGCTTTGTGTGACTCACTCTCTCCATAAAATCTGTCTGTTTCCCATCTCCTCATGATTCTTTTAGGGGACCATCTTGAAACATGTTCAAATGAGGCAGCCAGTTTTAACAGCTAATTTGTTGCCCTAGGCTCTAATTATCTATTATTGTATAACAAACTACTCCAAAATGTAATGGCTTACAAACAGCCTTTTTGGTGTCTGTCATGATTTTCTGGGACAGGAATTTAGCAGGACTGTTTGTTTAACTTTAGCTGGGCTCTTCTGCTCCACCTGGCAGCGACTTGGCTCACTGGGTGATACACAGTTGATGGCTGGGCTGCTCTGGAGGGTCTACCATGGCTTCACTTACATGCCTGGCATCTTGCAGGGACATGTGGAAGGCTGAACTTCTCCTTGTAGTTTCAGGACTTCCCCATGTGGCTTTCTAGCAGGTAGTCAGAATTCTTAACAAGGTGACTCACCTACCAGGAGGGACCATTGTTGAAGCAGCCAGCTCTAAAGAACTGGCATGGAATGACTTCCACCATTCCCCTTTGGTTAAATCAGCTACAGGCTAGCCCAGAGCCAAGGACAAGTACACTCCACCTCTGGTTGCGAGGAACGTCAAAGATTTTGTGGCCATCTTTCATCTGCCACACTTGCTAGTTCACTTTGCGTTGAATTTGCACGAAGGATTCAACGTATTTCTAGTAAAATATTGCCTCTGAAGACTGATTGAACCCGAGTGGCTACAACCTTTAATGTATATTTAGTGTTCATATAAGATAACTAGACTTTCTCAGAGCAATGAATGTAGAGTGATTGCCTTTTCACATACACATACAAATTGTGGATTTCCAAATGATATTGTCGAAAGGAATGGGGATATTTCGATCTTCTGTGCATTTTTGGCAGAGGGAGTAAATAGTTTCACAACCCACTGGCTAAGGGTTGAGATGGGGCGGAGGCAGTTTTGGGAAGGAAACTCTAGGTCGCTAAAGGAAAACTGTGGAGAGATACTCAGAGAGAAAGTGCGTTACATTCATTCCAACAGGAGGAGCTGTTGAATTCCCGAGAAAGGCATAGAAATCAAAGGTAGAGAAAATAGCATTCCTAGAGGTTAGCACCAGGGAAATGACAACTTCTAAAACAGTTCTAGGCACATTGTAGGTGCTCAGCGTTTATTCAATGACAAAGAAATTAGTGAAGAGATGACGGTGGAGATGGCCTAGATCAGGCATCTTAGAAAGCAGACCTGGGAATAAAGGAACTCTTAGATTATTGGGGAAAATTAAATGGAATCATTTGGGTGAACCAAGAACCCATGCTTAGTACATGGCAGATTCTCAAAAAATATTAGTTGCATTCTATGTTTTACTTTTTTCTTCAGAAGTAGAAACAAGACAAAAGCTTCGCTTTGGACTGTAACAGTAAGTGGAGAATAAGAGTAGGATTAAAGAATGATTTTACCTTTGTGGGTTAAAATATAGAGCAGAGCTGTCCAATAGAGCTTTCTGCGTTGATGGAAATATTCTACATCTGTTACTGACCCTTTTGAGTCCAGCCCCAACAAGGGTCCTCCTGCCCGGTATCATTTGAGCCAATATAATGAGACCGAGTTTGGTTCAGAAGCAAAGGAACGTTTTACTCTTTTTTTTTTTTTTTCACACACACACTAAAGTTTTACTCTTTGATCAAAGAATGGAAAGGTATAAGCTTCGGCTCTAGAGCACACCCCGTCCCCGGCTCTAGAACACACCCCGTCTCCAACAGGCCACGGGCGGGGCTGCTTTATAGGGATCTCGGGCAGTGAAGTGGGAGAGCGGAGTCTCGCGATGCTGGCACAGCTGCGCTGCTCAGGCTCCGGATCACAGGGCTGGGCTGCAGCGTCTCTGCACACAGCCTGCCTGCCGCCGCCATCTTGAATTGCAGTACCCGGCGCAGCGCTTCGCCTCACGGTTCCCGAGTTGAAGCGTCAGGCAAGGCTGTTTTGCACGGGGAACTATGGTCTGAAGTGCTGGGTTCAAGGCCTCTGCACGCTGCACCCTATGAGCAAGTGAAACTAGACTTCGCACGAAGGAAAATAAAAGGTTAGACTTTATTTTATTACCCAGATTCTATTTTTGTTTCCCATGAATTGTTAATGGGCTTCGCTGGTGACACATTTGCACTGTTCAATATACTAGCCGCTGACCACATGGAGCCTTTGAGCCCTTGAAATCTGCTGGTGTGCCTGAAGCAGTAAGTTTTAAATTTTGTTTAATTTTACCCGATTCAGATTTAAGTTTAAATAGCCTCTTGTGGCTGCTGGTTACTTTACTGGATAAAAGGATTTACTTAATACTGATTTGAAGCAAAGTCTGTAATACAAGATGGTACTCATTAACCTCAGGTGTGTAATATTGGTACCTTGAAATTCTTTCACATTCTAGCAAAATTCAGTTGGTTATTGAGTTACATTAAGGAGGTAGGAGAAAAAGTTAGGCTTTTGGCTAATAGGGAGCAAATGTAGAGGCCTAAATATAAGCATATAAGACTTAAGACTGAAAGAGGGTAGTAATTTAGGAACTAGACGGTTGCTCTGGACAGAAAAGATCCTGGAGCGTGTCAGTAACTATTTATTGGAATACTATAGTTTGGTGTAACAAAGAAATTCAGAGTGCTTTCCAAACAGCAAATTGAGTGAAATAAGTATTTATTTATATTCACCTGGCGTAAGTTGTTATTCGACTTTTACAAATGGCAGTAATGGAACTGGAACAGTTATACCATGTTCTCCAGGGTACCAGTACTACTGCCAAGAGCGGAAAACTTTCATCTTCCAAAGCCTCAATCAGCCAGTTTCTCATCTGCATCCCATAAATCATCAAGAAGGAACAAGCTCATCATCTGAGCACTAGGGACAAAAGTCTTTTACATGACACTGAACTTTTGACTACTGCAAAACATGGCAGCTTGCCATCGTATCGTTAACAGGTGTGTTGGCCCCTTTAACAGACTGGGCCAGAAGTCTGAGGTGAAGGCCTGAAATTTCAATTTTGTTATATGCTGTGACTTGTAGTGGGCCGATGTCCAAAAGTAATTGGGCCCAGTGGTCTGTGGAGTTACTTGGATGTTTTGTAGTTTTAATAGATTTGGAGAAAGAGAAGTGGGAGTTTCTCTCTCTGGAAACCTCCTCTTTGAGAGGCTAGGAATTAGGGGACCTTCTTGTTCTACTTTGGAAGGTGTTTCAATCCTGCTACTCCAGAGAGCTGGGTAGGAGCTCCCAGGTACAGCCTGTTAAACTTTCCTATACAGTTGCCCTCTGAATCCACAGGTTCTGAATTCACATATTCAACTGAGGGTCAAAAATGTTTGAAAATAAAATTCCAGAAAGTTTCAAAGAGCAAAACTTGAATTTGCCCTGTGCTGGCAGCTATTTACATAGCATTTACATTGCATTAGGTGTTATATGTAATCGGGAGATGATTTAAAGTATATGGGAGGATGTGTGAAGGTTATATATGCAAACAGGACGCCATTTTAGATAAGAGACTCGAGCATCCACAGATTTTGGGTCCTGGAACCAACCCCCTGTGGATACAGAGGAATGACTGAGCCTACATCTTGTAGTTCCCTCTCTACATAACGGGGCTGGTTAGGTTCTGGAGCCTTCAAAATTACACAATATGTGATTCCTATGTCATATAAAATTTACTGTGAATTTTAGTAAGATAATCATATTTCCAGAAAAGGTCTCTCAATTTTCACCTCCCTTTCTAAGGACAGAAATGCTATGAGTGTTGCACGGAGGGTGTTTCAGATATGCACATTGTCTTGTTCCCTGGTCAAGAAAAGATAAGTTGGTAGAAATAAAAAAGAGTATAATCTATAATAGGCATGGCAAGCCTTTTCTGTAACTGTCAGATAATAAATATTTTCGGCTTTTGAACCATGTGATCTCTGTTGTAACTACTCAAATTGGTAACAAAGGCAAAATAATGTATAGATGAATGAGTGTGCCTGTGTTCCAGTAGACTTTATTTGTGGACACTGAAATTTGAATTTCACATAATATACAGTTGTGATGAATGTTCTTTTTTTCTGATGTTTTTCAAATATTTAAAAATATAAAAAGAATCATTCTTAACTTGCAGGCTGTTAAAAACAACAACAGTAAAACACAAGGTGGCAGACCAGATTTGACCTACAGGCTGTAGTTTGCTGACTTTTACTTTTTAACATACAGACATAAATAAATAAAGTGTAAATATTTCATAAACATTATTGTAGATATTGCTGGATTCTAGAATTCCAGAGTTATGAAATAACTTATGTTGCTATCCTTATATATGGAATTCAAAACCACAGTTTATTTACAATGAGCATCTTTGAAAGTGGGTAATTTTAAAACAATGAAAGAAAAACAAAACATATTGTTACAGCACATAGAAAGATGACTGATCAAGGTTGTGAGAGTCAAGGATTTTCTGCTCGGCTCTGACACTAAGCAAGGGCTTATTACTTAGATTTTCTCACCTCTAAAATGGGAATAATTCTGGCTCTCCCATCCTTATAAGGCTGTTATAAAAAAACAAATGAAGTTATACTCTGGAAAATTCCTGGAAAAGATCAAGTGCTACATGTGTGTAGAATAATTTTCCAGGAGTATCCCAAAAGTTCTTGGGCTGGCTTATTGTATAATTTCTCTCAGCAGTTGTGTGGGAAAATGCTGCTACATAAATGGATAAATATAGATGGATATTTTTATATTCATGCAGGGATGATCTGAAGAGAAAAATGATCTGTCCTGAATATTTTATATTTAGCAACAATAGCAATCTTGCCATGTGTAAATCTTTTAAAACTGTGTTACAAACTGATGTTTCATTTTGAATATTGTTTTCTCCGATTTATTGCAAACTGATAGATGGGCAAGGGGGGTGAAATATACCTGCATGCATCTCATGCATAGAAAGATACATAAAATAACGGATTGAGAGTTGGATTAAAGAAAGACAAAGGCCTCCATACAACTGGTTCTTCCTAATATTGAAAGAGTACTAATTGACAAGATAGGAAAGATGTCTTTTTGACTTTCTGCTGTTCAGGAAGGTATTGGCAACAAATGATTATATGTGTGCTTGTGTATGTGGCTGTGTGTAAATGGAAGTGAAAGGACATATACAATATTCTACAATGGGGGGATAATTTCAAGAGTGAAAATGTTCATCTTAAAATCATTCAGTTTGTTTCATTTTAGTTTAATTGATTTCATAAAATACTTATTTTTTGACCTGCATGAAATAATTCAGTGAAAGACTAGAAAACATTGTGAAAAGGGTAAATTTTTGTTTATGTTTCTTAGGGTATGAAATCACTTGTCCCCTAAATGGAGAGTTTTAATTAAAATAGATGAGAGGGCTTCCCTGGTGGCGCAGTGGTTGAGAGTCCGCCTGCCGATGCAGGGGACGCGGGTTCGTGCCCCGGTCCGGGAGGATCCCACATGCTGCGGAGTGGCTGGGCCTGTGAGCCATGGCCGCTGAGCCTGCGCGTCCGGAGCCTGTGTTCCGCAGTGGGAGAGGCCACAACAGTGAGAGGCCCGCAAACCGCAAAAAAAAAAAGATGAGAAACCAGGGAAGCAGAGGAGAAAGTCATTTAAACGTATTTTTCTTGTGTAAGCTTTTTCATGTTTTCTTCATAACAGTTGAATTTTACTTCTGGGCTTTGCAGTCTAGTTTGTATAGTTATTTTGGAGAAATGAGAAATGTGAGAAGGAAAGTGTAGTATTTTAGTACTAACCCCAAATATATGCTACATCTGGCTGATTTCAGTTAACTCTCCAAGCACTACTATGACAGTGTAGATGTCACGGATTATGATGATGTTAAGTTTTATATTTCCCACTTCTGACACTCATTTTCACAGTGCTGGCGTCTCTGGTCACTTGTTCTTACTTTTTCTACTCTCATAATGTATATGCACATAATCCTTATCCTTTTTCATTCTTCTATATTTTTAATATTATTATACTCTGGTTAATAACATGCCTAATCTTTTCTGATTTAGATGCTTGTCTGTGATATTGGCAGCCATGCTCAAGAAATTTACCTTCGGGTGAGACCAGCCTAATGTTTCTCTATAATCCATAGGGTGATAAAAGAGCTTTTAGTGATGGGTCAATACTAACAAAAGTTTTTCCCATTAGGTATATACCACAGAGTCCTGACATAGTTGTTGCTAGGTTTAGCTTTAGTTAGAGGAGACCATAAGACACACTGATATTAGGTTCACAGCGTCATAGGGTAGAAGTTGTAGGGACTATAAAGCCCAATGACGCCAAGTATGAGTCCAGAAACCTCCATCATGTTATATGAGAAACGCACTGAAGGAACAAACTGTTCAAAAGGAGCACAATATGTTAAATTCCAAATCCTTAGGCATAGTTTGAAAATTGGAACCAAATTTAAACTCAGAGAGTTTTGTGTATAATCTTGGGTTTTTGTAGACCCTGGATTCATAGTCTATTAAAGTCAGTGTAAATTGCCTGTGCTATGAAGGGGCAGTACCACCCAGGGGATGAGAAATCAGCTCTGGAATTAGATGTATGTGGTTTTAATCCCAGCTGTGTTCTCTACTAGCTGAGCAAACTTGAGCAAGCTATTATTGTCTCTGAACCTCAGCTTCCCTCTCTTTAAAATGGGTATAAAAATTGTACATTCTAGGGGAAATCCAATGAAGTAAATCATATGTACAATGTTTAGTATAATGCCTGGCCCATCATAAACACTCAAAAAATATCATTAAATAGTCAAAGAATAGCGTACAGTCCTTCTAAGGGAGTACAAAAAATATTCAGCCTGCTTTCAAGGAGGTGGTGGTGTTTCTGGAGACAGAAGCCCTAACCGCAGGAATGATGTCAGGAGAGCCTCCAAACGTGCATCATTGAAGTGCCCCAGGAATAGATGTGATCAACTGAAAGTATATTAAGGATTCCAAGGAGGGACATGTCACTAGCAGAATGGAGTTATCTGGGAGGGTTTCTTCAGGTCAGTGTTTGATCTGAGTCTTTCAGAATTTAATAGATAGGTAGGAGAGGAAGAGGGCACTGAGGTAAGGACATTTTTGGCTGGGAAAATGGAAACCAGGCCCTAACGAGATCTAGTGATATAGGTCTGAACTCGTG
Organism: Globicephala melas; assembly: GCF_963455315.2. Lineage (NCBI taxonomy): Eukaryota > Metazoa > Chordata > Mammalia > Artiodactyla > Delphinidae > Globicephala > Globicephala melas. The sequence continues at coordinate 156,401,959 of NC_083315.2, forward strand.
AGAAAAGACTTGCTGCTTTTAGACCTTGTTCCAGTCACAGTCATTACAGTTATCAAAAATATGGTCAATCCAAAGATGGAAGAATTGGCTCCCTTTCAAGTGTTACGCATCTGGGACCCAAATTCATGATCCCGGGGTTTGAACCTAAGTTTGGCTAGTGTGTGATACTGAGCAAGATTCTTACCCCCTTGGTGCTTCAGTTTTCCCTCTTTCAGAGGAGGGTTTTAAGAGTTAAATTTGGTGTTATAAATGGAGATGCCTACTATGACATTTTGTATGTAACTCTGCACTTGCTTTACGATAATCCTTCAAATCTTTAATTCCATGCCCTCTCTCTTACCTCCTCGTTTAGACACTGATTGCTTGGGGAAACATATTTGGAAAGAATTGGGATTTACTACATTTATCCTTCAAAGACAGTAGCCTTATGTTTTTGGAGGGTTTTGTCATTTAGAGCACCCTCCAATGTGTATCATCTCATTTGATTCTCACAACACTGGGAAGTGGACAGAGAATTCCAGTAAAGGAGAACCAGCAGAGTGGACAGGGGCTGGCTCCTGGAAGGACAGTGGGGCTGTCAAGAAAGACACAGGCCTTGCTCACTTCATCCCGGAGGGGATTTGGCTAATAGCCTGTCTGCTGCACGCTGGGAAAGCTGTAAGTCTGAGAACTACATTATCACCAAAGCAACACTGGGGCAGGAGTTTTAGCTTTTAATGTGCTGAAAGGGTTCCAAAGACAGAATGCAAAGGAAAACTGCTTTGTCAGGTATAAATTCTAGTCCATAAACAGTCTTTTAAAATTTTAGTCCCTTCTGTGGCTCTGTGAAGTTTTACTTGGAAGACTTTGCAAAACTTTGAGAAATATACCGTAAAACCCAGACAGTCTGGATTGGAAAAATGGCACGCAGGGATCCACCACAACATAACAGGGCTCATCTCATCCCCTTTGCGCTGAGGGTTCAGTGAATGGGCGTAAAGGGGGAAATCACACCCAAGTTAAGTATTTTCACCTGTGTGAAGACCCGAAGGCAGTTTGACATCCAAAGAGAGCTGCGTGCATATGTTGGGAGGTGACTTTAGGCCTGGCATTGTCCTTGGAGATTGCCTTGTGCCTCCAAGCTGTTTAGTTCATCTTCTTCCCAGGGTGGGACTTGACAAGTCATTTGTTCATGGAAGACTCTTCAGAGATAACCTCAACATTTACAATGGAGGATCCATTCCCTGCAGGAAATACATGCAGAATATAGCTATGCTTATTAAAGAGCAAACGTTCTGTTCTGAGAGGGCAAGAAACAGTTTCCCTCTCCTTTCGCTGTCGCTCGCACACACACTCTGGGGCGCCCCGTCTCATGCTGCCTGTTGCTTCTGCGGGGTTGGGGGGCATGCAGAATTATTTACTTTATTACATTATTTACATTTTTAGATTGTTCCTGGGATTAATTGCTGTTGAAGCCCACATTTAATTAGCATAAACTTCAGTAACAGCTTAATATAAATTAAATTCAAGCCATATCTCTTTGAGAAATATTAGGATTTATTAGTGATCCCCCCCAAAATAATTAGCTTGAACGGATACATTTCAGCACTAAGTGATGGAGGAAGCTTTGTGTGCAGTTATATTGAGTACGTTCCCTCATCCCCTCTCCCCTTTTTGTGTCTTCTGGTGATTAGCCTGGTGGGAGATGCCTTGTCTGTTTGCCCAAGGCCTTAGGAAAGCAATAATGGTCACCGACACAGAAATTGGCTCTATTGAGAGATAAAGGCGGAGAGGGAGGAAGAGCCTGAGAATAAGGCTCAGGTCACAGCTCATGACTTAAAAAATGGTGACGCAAAAAGAAATGAAAATTTTAAATCCAAGAAGTATGAAACGACTTTCTCATAAATCTCTAAATGCCTAAAAGAAACTGTAGTTAAGTAATTCCTGCTTGTGCCGTGGGCCAGGAAAAAGACAGTGCATGCTCCGTGCTGTTGCCAAATTAATCTCCTAGAAGAATAGCTTGATCATATCATTGCCCTGCTCAAGAACAGACAGTTAAGGGAATTGGGACAGTTCTGAGTCCCAATTTTGCCATTTGTCCATTTGACCTTCGGCAACGCACTAACCTCTTTCTGCTTCGGTGCTTTCATGTGTGAAAAAGGTATAGTGATAGATCCTACCTCACAGGGTAATTAGAAGGATTACATGAAATAATGTAGGTAAAACTCTTAGCACAGTGACATAACAAAATCACTCAATGTTTGTTGTTATTAATAGAGGAGCTACATTTTTCTTGGCACAGCACCTAAGGTCTTTAACCATCTTGCATCCACCTGTCTTTAAGCAGGATGCCTGGCCATTCTACTCCAGGATGCCTTTCCTCCAACTAAACCAGTACCATATATTATAATCTGTTGTGTGTCCCACTTCCTCTATTAACTGGTAAGCGCTTTTTGGGTAAGAGATGAGATCTTACTCAGTTTCAGAACTCCCGGTGACCAGAAGAGTCCTTATAAAATGCAGATGCATCCCTACTTATGAAAAGAGTAGGTTTGCAAAGTCTGTTAATTTAAGCCCATGTGTTTGTAAATCTATAGTGTTTTAAAAAGGGTTTAAGCTTCTGGGTAGGACACCAGTTTGGCCTTGAGTTTTCCTGTAGTGAAATGAAAGAGTTGGATGAGATGATTCATCAATAGGGCTCTCTCCAACTTAAAAATATTGTGATTTTATTTAATCTTGTCTTAATTTCATTGTTGTCATGTTTCCGTGATGCCAAGCATCACCAACATTAAGCCTGAAAGATTAGCCAAAATAGTGATAATTTCAAATACCCAGATGTTTCATATTATATAGAAAGCGTATATTTAAAAAAAATTTATTTTATTTATTTTTGGCTGCATCAGGTCTTTGTTGCTGCGCGCGTGCTTTCTCTAATTGCGGTGAGCGGGGGCTACTCTTTGTTGCAGCGCGTGGGCTTCTCATTGAGGTGGCTTCTCAAGCGCTGGCTCAGTAGTTGTGGCATGAGGGCTCAGTAGTTGTGGCTCGCAGGCTCAGTAGTTGTGGTGCACGGGCCTAGTTGCTCTGCAGCATGTGGGATCTTCCCGGACCAGGGCTTGAACCAGTGTCTCCTGCATTGGCAGGCAGATTCTTTTTTTTTTAATTTATTTATTTATTTTTGGCTGTGTTGGGTCCTCGTTTCTGTGTGAGGGCTTTCTCTAGTTGTGGCAAGCGGGGATCACTCTTCATCGCGGTGCGTGGGCCTCTCACTGTCGCGGCCCCTACTGTTGCGGAGCACAGGCTCCAGACGCGCAGGCTCAGTAGTTGTGGCTCACGGGCCCAGTTGTTCCGCGGCATGTGGGATCTTCCCAGACCAGAGCTCGAACCCGTATCCCCTGCACTGGCAGGCAGACTCTCAACCACTGTGCCACCAGAGAAGCCCGAAAGCATATCTTTTTTTAAAAACATACTTTTCTGTTTTCAACAAGATGCTTGACATTAGACTATTCTTCACTGTGAATTTGGCAAGGGAAAGCTCGCCAAAGTGAAGCAGATGTTTGGAGGATTTAGAAGATGTAGCTAACCTTTATATAATTTTGTCTTTTTTAATTAATTAATTTATTATTATTATTTTTTTGGCTGCGTTGGGTCTTTGTTGCTGTGCGCAGCCTTTCTCTATGTGGTGAACGAGGGCTACTCTTCGTTGCAGTGCGCGCGCCGGCTTCTCATTGTCGTGGCTTCTCTTGTTGCGGAGCACGGGCTCTAGGCGCGCTGGCTTCAGTAGTTGTGGCGCATGGGCTCAGTAGTTGTGGTGCACGGGCTTAGTTGCTCTGCAGCATGTGGGATCTTCCCGGACCAGGGCTTGAACCCATGTCCGCTGCACTGGTAGGCGGATTCTTAACCACTGCGCCACCAGGGAAACCCCTGTAATTTCGTCTGTTACATGCATTCTTGAATATTCTTCATAAGAAAGTAGTAAAGGCAGAGATTTCCAGCTGTTATCAATTGTTCTTGATTTTCATTTTCATTAATGGAGCTACCCTTCCCTTGTGGAAAACCTTCAGAGAGAGTGTTGACACCAGGATAACACTCCCTCTAAAATAAGAGATGGGTCATTAGTCATATGGGTGGTAGCTTCACAAAGTTGTGGAAGGTATTAGTTTCCAAAACTCTGGCTGACCTCATCTCTAGAAGTATGCTGATGAATCAAATGAGGCGAGTGTTTTCTGGAAATGAGAGTAAATAACTAATGCTTACTAAATTACCTAAATTACTAAATGGGACATTGGATTCCTTGAAGAATTAAATTTGTCTCATGTGACTGAGTGAGCAATTTCTTACAACAGGTAATTTATTTAACAGTAAGCACAGCCAGTATTCAGTAATACAGGTCAAATCCTACTGAAGAAAAAGAATATGCATTTTAAAACACTTTCCAATTTTTCAGCCAGTAGCATGATTCTTTCACACAATATCTGAATGCGTAAAACCAGTAAACAAGTGCTCTGGTCAGCAGCCTGTAGGTGGATGAAACAGTGTTTATTGGGGTATCAAAATTAGTTCCCACATAATTGTTCCATTCTTTTGGTAAAAGTACTGAATGATTTAGAAAACCTTTTTTGTATGGTTCAAGGCAGTCTTTAATTAAAATAGAAAGTGAGAGAGTCAAATAATACAAAATGTGTGTTATAGAATGAATTTAAAAGAATTGAAAGAAAACAGTTTTATTTCCTTTACATTTTGTGGGCTGGTATATTTGAAATTGCTTCTTTCCCTGACATTTTCTGTTGCCGCAGCCCTTCCTGCAATTTGAGTTTCAGTTAAAAGATATAAAAATAAAAGCAGCACCTATTTTAATAGTACCTACTATATGCCAGGCCCTGTTCAAAGTACTTTATATTTATATTAGCCCGTGTAAAATTACAAAAGCCTCAACATGAGGTAGATACAGGCATCATCCCCATTTTACAGAGATGTTAAGACACTTTCCCAGGATCACACAGCTCCCAAGACTTAAGCAGTCTGACTCTATAGGTTCGCCTTGTGCTATGTTTGTCAAACTTCAGCATGCCTCGGAATCACCTGGAGGGCTCCTTGAGTCACAGATTGATAGGTGCCGCCCCCAGAATTTTTGAGTCAGTAGGTCTGGGGTGAGATCTGAAAATCTGCATTCTGTCAGTTTCTCAGGTGATTCTGATGCTACTGGTCTGAAGGCCACACTCTAAGACCACTGTACTATGCCTCTCTGTAATATACTCATAAACCAGAAAAAGGTTGTTACGGCAGAAAAACAGTCAAGGCTTTTCCATTTTGAAAGTTCAGACTGTGAGGCCACTTAGGGTATAGGAAGATGTGTGATCACTCTTTTCTGGCTTTTTTGGATCCTGAGACTAGAAAAACTTCCCAGGATAGAGGGAATGGAGGAAAGCACAGACACTGGTGGTTTCCTTTGAATCTGTCTCTGCTGGACTCTTCCCCAGGGGAGGCTGAGAGGAAATGGGGAAAAAAATAGAACTCCCCAGAACCCCCAGGTAGGGTTGGTAGACCTGAGAACAGAGAAAGCCTGTGTGCTTTGCCAGGTGGAGCCCGTGGAAGCCGCAAAGCCTTGGAGTTCCCGTTGTTCAGCATGCTGGGAAGACACTATGTTTAGTGTCTTGGTGGACACGCTTGGAATATCATTACAGGGTTTCTTGGAGCCTCAGCAAGGGGCAGAAGCAAGCAAAGTATCCTCATGGGCATTTAGCAGGACTCAGATGTGGCTGGCAGAGAGCAGCTGACTTGCTGAGACTGTGGTGTTGGGATGAGGCTGATGAGCAGTGATCTGCACTGCTGGATGACCAAAAACCATAGCAGGGTGAGGATGTCCCCTGCATGCTGTGTGCACAGGTGATGACACAGAGGACTGGAAACCTACCTTCTGCCACCTCTCCCACCCCCCAAACCTCAGAGGCTTCCTGGGGAAAAGGAGGTGGGGGGGGTTGTTTCCAGCATCTTGAGGAAAAGAAGCGTAATAAAATCCGTTAAGTTTGGTTATATACATATGAAGAGAGCTTCGTTTCTTACGGATGAGTTCATGGGATGAAATCTATACTCGCTACACATTGGTTGCTGTGTAGAAATTTAAAGAATGCTAATGCAAGGGATATCTGTGCGTAACGGAGAAACCCAGGGACAGATAAAACCAAACCATCGTGAATCAATAGAGGTGACCCTGGGAGAGGACTGGTTTCCAGAGACGTCTCAGCAGACTTCAGAAATCCCATTATTGTATTGTAAAGAAACTTAGTCTGAAAGAGAACAACCGAACGCTTGAAATTTACAAAGCAGAAATAAAACGGGTGGCTGAAAGGAGACAGGGAGTGTAAGAGTTTACTGGTAGTTCATCTAGGGCTCAGCCTTTCTTTCCTTGGGAAGCAAAGGGGGCTTGGAGTGGCATCAGCCCAGACCAGCAAGGTAGTGGGAGGCCATTACCCACTTGAAATGGAATCTATCTTGACTTTGGTAAAGCAGTGACTTAGGACCTCTGTGGAAAGCCTGTACTTTGTAAGAACATAGGACCCCCCCACCCCCATCTATCAAGCCCCAGAGGGCTAGTCATTAGCATGTGTGAGCTATATTTTCCTTACCTATAAAATGGAAATACTACATCCCTGATAGAGTAGTTCGACTTTTATGTGACGCCAAACACATCACCCTCCTCGTGTAGCCGACACCATGTTTGTTCTGTTTTGTGATAATTTCAAGAATAATATATTTGACTTAAAGTAAAAGGCAGAGTGATCATGCTTGGAAGCAAGAATATAAATTATATGGCAAAAAAGTAAAATTTGACATGAAAACTACTTTCAGTGAAATACAAAATTCTTGATTTTCTTTACAACATTAGCATTCTCAATTTTGCTCATCATCTAGTATGTAGGAATGAAGAACTTTTTCAACTGTAGATATTTTACTGTTTTTACAGAATGTATGACTCATAATGTGTGGGTCCATTATCTTTCTCTTTCTAAGTCATAGAACCTCTGATTTATTGAGTTGAAGTATACCCAACGGAAAATCTGTATTTCGCAGTCTCCTTTGCAGATAGGTGTGTCCATATGTCTAGGTTATAGCCAATGAAATGTGAGTGGAAGGGTTATATGGTACTTCTGGAATGCCCCTCAAAATGGAGGGTGTGAGCTTTAGCCAGCTATACAGTTCAGAGGGTACACAGTTCACACAAAACGTACTCACAGCAGGCACCAATTGCAAGTTCAGGGGGCTCTCAAACCACCTTCAGGTTTGATTGTTCACTGAAGGACTCATAAAACCCACAGAGTAAAAAAGCTGTTATTCTTACAGTTAAATACAGGGAAAGACATGCATAAGTCAGAATCCAGTAGGGATCCAAATACAGAGCTTCCTGTTGTTATCTTCTCTTGGAGTTATTTATGAATGTTGTAAAATGCCTCCCGGCCATAACGTGTGACAATACACAGAGTCTTGGGAGAAGCTCACCCAAACCTTGGTGTCTAGAGTTTTATTGGGGCTCCATCACATACTGCTCATTGGCTGACCTGAAGTCTCTAGCCCCTCCAGGAAGTTGGGCTAATATAGTCTCCAGTTGCTCCGGTGGTTGGACCTGATACTGTATGGACCCCATCATATATCATGTTGTTAGACTGTCCAGTGGCCAAATTCTCCAGGCAAATGAAGACATTTTATCATGTGGAGGATTTCAGGGACCAAGAGATCACCTCCCAGTAGCTGAGGGCAAAAGCCAGAACTGCCTTGGGGTAAGATCAATTCACCACTACCCAGAGGGTCAGGACTTTTCCTTCATGCTTCTATCTGAAACACCAGTTTAGTGACTGAGCTCTCACAACCATCATTTTGAGGAAGAAACCACATCCTAGAGTTGATGGAATGGTGTCTGAGAAGGAACCCAAGCCTCTGATGACTTCATGTCGCTGACATCATCCACCAGCACGGACTGACTAACTCTAAACTTTTTTTATACAGTGAGGAATAAAAATCCATCTGACTTAAGTCATTTTATTTTTTACATTTTTCCCTCTTCACATCATTAAATATAATCCTAACCAAATCTGCATATTCTTGACTTTCGGATTTAGAAAGACAATGCCTACCCTCTTACTTTCAAACTGTCCTCATTTAAAAAAAAGTCTCACTAATTGTCAGGGATATATGACTCCAATTTTCAATCTTCAAAGTACACATTTTTGAGAAGTATCTTAATTGCATTTGGAAAGACATTTCCTTCTAAAGGAAAAGTTCTCTCCATGCTCAGTGTTTGAGCGGATCCAAACTTACTTCCATCAGAGTTTTGTGTCCATTTTTACTGAGGATACATTTGAATGCTTCAGGCAGGCTTAGTTTTGGGCATTTTTACTTTATACGAAGACTAACATTTCCCGTAGTATTATTCACTATGTATTTATATCATGGTGACTCCTCTCCCCTTCTCATTTATTGTAAGGGGAACCTTTTATTGACAGGTAGCAATCATTTTCTGTATAGTCACCTTTTGGTGTGCTTGTACATGTTGTCCCCATCCAACTGTGTCTTTCCCCCCATCACTCATAAAAGAGATATAATAGCTGTAGTTCTCTTGCAGTCAGTCTATTGCTGCAGTTAACAAGCAGTTTATTAGAGTGTTGACCTCCATTAGCTGTGAGGCTAGGTCATTAACTGCCTCTGATAACCATTTCTCAAAGTTTATGACTTAAATAATTACTTTACTAATGACTTTTATACTTTTATCTGGATTAAAACAAAGTTTCATAGGAACTCAGAATTTAGGGATAAAATGAGTAATATTGGTTAAGAAATATCTGTAGACTTGAACCCCCTGCATTTTGTTTTAGGGCTCTGGTGTTTGTATTAGAACCTCCAGGGAAAGATGAGTTACAGACTCTGTAACTGCCATGTACCAGGGAAACACTCTAAATGATAATGTGTATTTGTCTTCTGGGGACTAGAGTATGTAGGTAAATTAAATGTTTTCCTTTACCTGGAAATACCAGCAGTTTTAACATAAACTATGTAGCCTCAGTGTTTTGTGACTTATTCACTGCTAAGCAATTGTGTGCTACCTATATTTAGTTTTCTGTAGTAAGTGGCGAAGGGACTTCTCTTCAGCGCGAAGGGAGCTATTACTGCTAATCTCTGTTTGGTATCACTAATGAGTCATGATAAAAAGGACAAAGACATTCACAGGTTTGATCATGCCACACCAGTGCTCACAAACCTCACCAATTGTCACTTGCCTATGAATAAACATTTTACTGCTACAGAAGTGGCAGGTTTGGGGTGCTAACTCATAGAGTGCCAGTTTCCCTATTTCTAAGGTGGGGATGATAGGATCAATATTTTTATTCCCAGATATTTTGTGGATGAAATGAAATAATGCCTCTGAAGCATTTATGAATAGGATGAGAGATTAAAATGCCACTTCTGTTTTCATATTGTTAATATGCCTAGAAAAAATTAATGTTTTGGACTAGAGAAATGAATATTTTTTCATTGAATTCTCTCATTCAGTAATTTAGATACTTTCAACTATATAAAACTAATAAGGCATTTTTCACTTCTAACATAGACTGCAACCAATCTTGTTTTGGTTGACCTGGCTCTTGTGCAAAGGAGATTATCCAAGGAAGAGCATGAACCATTTCTTATTCATCTCTGTAGCTACTCTGGCTGGTACTGTGCCTATCTTACAGTAAGTTTTGAATAAATATTTGTGAAATTCCTTAAATATACCTGGTAAAAATTAATCTCTTCTTGATATCTTTATGAAGTAGATTTTTTCTTTCATATTCTGTCTTATGTCAGCTCTTTACATTTCTGCCTACTCTGCTAACTTGTAGGCTTACTTAGAGCAGAGACAGAGTCTCTTTCACTTGTGTCTGTCATGATGCCTACCACCATGGCTTGCCTATAGCATAGCATTTCCCAGAGGTTGTTTCACCAAAAACTAACGTAATAGGGTATCATATTAGTATTATATTTGCTGCTAGAACAAATTGCCACAGATATGTGGCTTAAAACCACCTGAATTTATTATCTTACAGTTCTGAAAGTCAGAAGTCAAAAATCTGTCTCACTGTGCTAAATAAAATCAAAGTGTTAGGAGAGTTATTTCCTTCTGAGGCTCCAGAAGTCAATCTGTTTCTTACCTTTTTTCATCTTCTAGAGGCTGCCCTCATTCCTTGGCTTGTGGTCTCTTCTTCCATCTTTAAAGCCCTCAGCATAGCATATTTAAATCTCTCTCTGCTTCCGTGGCAGCATTGCCTTTCTCTCTGTTTCTGACTCTTCCTGCCTCCCTCAAGAACCCTTGGGATTATATTGGGTCTATCTAGATAATCCTGAATTATTTACCCATCTCAGTATCCTTAATTTAATCACATCTATAAAGTAACATAGTCAAAATATCTGGGGATTAGAATGTGGACTTTGGGGCGCCACTATTCTGTCTATCATAGATATTAATAGGCAATATGAAGGGAATAAAAGGATTCCATAGTCAGATGAATTTGGTAAACTTTGGCATAAATAACAGAAAACATGAGACTTTTAATGCAGGCTCAGACTTTTCCTGAGCCTTTATTCCTAACCTTTTTGGTAACAGATACCTTTTTTTTCCCCGAAGAGTATTTAATAGACTAGTGTTTGTGGTAAAGTCATGGGTAAAAGTGGAAAAGAAATCTGGAAACTTTGATTGCTTTCCATTACTTATAGACAGAACTTAGATACCAAAAATGAATAATAAAATGTCTCAAAGGACGTTAGTTCTTTAGATTTTGGCTACGTCTGATGAATCAAACTTTAATTTATTCTTTATTAGTTTCCTCACCAAACTGTCCTTATCCAAAAAGGACAGTTCCTTCCAGTTTAAGCTCTAATATGTAAAGAGCTTGAAAGTTGTCACTCCCATCCTTACAACAAGAAAAACCTGGACAAACTGAAAAATCATCTACTTTGCTGGGACCCGTCAGAGAACTGAGGTTATAGGGCAAACTACTACCCTGACATCTGTAGAGTCAGGAGCATCCAGAGAGATACAGCAACTGAGATCTGCTTACCTGGAGCAGAAGCCACTGGAATTGTAAACTGGTAGGAACACTTAGATGGTGATTTTGACAGATTGCTGCAGGCCAAGTGGACTAGCTTGAGAGTGAGGAACTCCTGGAGCCCAGCCTTGTGTAAGATCTTCTGGTGACCCTGGCAGGGGGAGGGGGAAAGTAACCATTGTGAAATATGCCTTGAGACTTCTTGTTACATGGGTGTTTTCTCCAGGGGAAAGGACTTTGCCACAGCACAGGGATAAGGTAAATTCTCCCTATTTCCTTCAACCCTCATTCTTCCTGTCTCATCTAAATGGGGAACAAAACATACAGTCAACAGGAGGAGGGGGTTCAAGGAAATAGATTGGGAATGTTGCAGCTGGAGAAGGGAGTAGAGATCAGGGGGGAAGAGTTATACCATTGGATGAGGGACAGAATCACTTGTGAAGGCCACAGCCCTGACACACAGGCCTGCTGAAAGATGGAGACATAATATAAACAGTATAAAACGATCCCTCTCCCTCATATCTGACCTAATACCACACCACATACTCCAGTATCACAACAGTGGACTATAGCTATAAGGACACAGAGAAGCCCCAAAGCCAAGAGGGGAGACAAAAACAAGGACTCTAGAGGGAGTTGAAGCCTCTGTTGCTTATAGCTACAGCAGACATTTAACACAGCCCACCTCCTGGCCAGCTTAACATAAATCCTGACACTAACAGCCGACTTGAATCTTCAGGTCCTATTACTTTATGCTATATGTCCAGCTTTCAACAGAAAACTACAAGGTATGCCAACAGGCAAGAAAAATACAGAGTCTGAAGAGAAAACAATCATTGTACTAGACTCAGGTATGCCACAGATGCTGGAATTATTAGATGGGGAATTTAAAATAATAATGATTAATATGTTAAGGGCTCTAATGGTAAAAGTAGATAGTATGCAAAAACAGATGGGCAATATAAGCAGAGGGATAGAAACTATAAGAAAGAGTCAAAAGGAAATGCTAGAAATAAAAAGCACAGTAATATTGATCAAGAATGATTTGGTGGCATCATCAGTAGGCTTGACAGTGGAGGATAAAAATCAGTGAAATTGAAGCTAGGTCAATAGAAAGTTCACAAGCTGAAATGCAAAGAGGAAAAAAAAAAAGGAATGTAAAAGACCTGTGAGACGATGTCAAAAGGTGTAACATAAACTTAATCGGAATACGAGAAGGAGACCTAAGAGAGAACAGAGAAGAAATGGTTTAAATAATAATGGCTGAGAATTTCCCCAAAATAATGACAGACACCATCCACTAATCCAAGAAGCTCAGAGAACACCAAGCAAAATAAAGATGAGAAAACCTACATCTAGGTGTATCACATTCAAACTGCAAATAAATCAAAGACAAAAAGAAAAGCTTCATGGAAGCCAGAGGGGGAAAATCACCTTGCCTTTAGAGGAAAAAGGATACAAATTGTAGCAGACTTCTCATCAGAAATCATGCAAGAAAGAAAAGTGCAGTGAAATCTTACAGTGTTGAAAGAAAAACAAACCCACCACCCTAGAATTCCATATTTAAAAATATTATTCTTCAAAAGTGAAAAAGAAATAAGGACTTTCTCCAACAAAAATCACAACCCTCACACCTGCTCTGCAGGAAATGTTTAAAAAAGTTCTTCAGACAGAAGAAAAATAATACAGGTTAGAAACTTGGATCTGCTTTAGAGAAAGGAAGAATGTCAGAGCAAGAATTAATAAAGGTAAAATAAATATTTGTACTTTTCTTATTCTTAATTCAAAAGGTAATGATTTGTTTAAAACAATAATAGTAACAATGTGTTGGTTGATTATAGCAGATGGATACGTGAAACAAATGACATCAGTGTCACAAAGGATGGGAGGGAGGAATTGGGGATACTGTCTTACAAGGTACATGGGAATGCATGTGAAACAGTGTTGTGTTATTTGAAGGTTGGCTTCGGTTATTTAAAAATGTGTATTTTAAACTCTAGGGTAACCATCACAAAGAAGTATAGATTATATGATGAGACAGGAGATATGATGGAATTATGCAAAATGCTAAATTAAAATTAGATAAGGCAGAAAAAAGGGGGGAAAAGGAATCAAAGAAAAAATGCAACAAATAGAAAACAGTTGCAAAGATGGTCAGTATTAATCCAAGTAAATCAATAATTACTTTAAATATGGATGGTTTAATGCACCAATTAAAAGTTTGAGATTCCCAGAGTGGATAAAAAGACAATCAAACTAAGGTGGGTCTCCAGGAAACCTACTTTAATTACAAAAATTCAGATAAGTTGAGAGCAAAGAGGTGGAGAAATATATATCATGCTAATATGAATTAAATAATGATTGCTTTGACCTTTGAATTGAGAAATTTGACATGGATTACAGTTCTATTAATGAATGTGGGCAAGTTACTTAACCCCTCTTTGCCTCAATTGTACAATGCAGACAAAAATAGCTGTTAGGATTGTTCCTATGTGCGTGATTAATGCATACAGCACGCTCAGCATCATATCTGATTTGTAATAGTTGCATACAGTAACACCTATTTTTCCTCTGGCTTTTCATATTCTCCTTTCCTTGGCCTTCATCTTTCTGTTTTGTAAAATTTATGAGTTCCTCTCCTACGATTTTTCTTTACAAGTTTTAATTTTCACATGTTATATTACATCCTTCAGTCCTGGGATTGACACTATTATACAGAGTGGTGAGTAGATGACATCTAATGATTTAGATGTAGGTTTAGCAATAATCACTAATGATTGCGGCAGTCAATACTGGAGAATTTAAAAATCATCCAGATGGTTTCAAGCAATTCTGTAGAGTTAATTTTTTTGCTGCTCCAGATCGAAAAAAAAAAAAAGTATGTGGAGAATGTGAGGAGCTAGAAGTGGCTCTGCATCGAGTTCGGTGACTGGCACAGGGCAGGAAGAGTATTTGTCAGTGTGGCCTGCGAAGAATAGACAGGAAAACTATCCCTAAAAAATGAATGACCAGGATAAAGTAGAATGATGTAGTCCTTAAATAAAGTCTGAAGAAATGGCTGAAAACTAATTCCTCGTGATCAAAAGTAAAATAAATAAATTGCTTTTTTTACCACTTATGGCTTGGAAAATAAAATTTAAATCCTCAAACTCCCCGTTGCCAAAATGAATAACAATAATTACAGGAAGCCTGCTACATAATGGTCATTTTAATTACCATGTTTTCGCTTCTGTGGTATAATTTTTTTATTTTTTGAAGAATTTGAAGGAGAGGCTTTTCCAGCTGGCTTTAGATCTTGTATATTCTAATGAGTATAATTATATCTTCCAAGCAACAATGTCCAGAATCCAAGGAAGTAAGGAGGATTAGACACTGAACATCTTGTATCTCAAAAGAGAATCCAATGACAAGTGTGCTAAAACCAATTGCAAAGGCCTTTTTCAGCTACTGAGCCAGTGGAGGAAAAAATAAACTCTGTGCTTCCTTTGTCATTGGCAGGGATGACTGGCCATGCTGTAAGTTGTGCTTTGCCTTGTGAGTGTTACACTTTCTCCACTCTGGTCCAGCTTAAACCCTAATATTGAACACAATGACACTCTAAGTAGTTATTAAACAGAAGGCTGTAGAGTCCTCCACCAAGATTACCTTTCCTTCATTGGCAGCTAGAGTTTTCAGTTGGTTTCAATGTTGTTCTAAACTATATACATGAAGAGCCACCCTGTCTCAGTCAGATCATTGACAAGACCATGGAGGGGCAGTGAAGGGCTTGCTGTGGCATAACTTAGCCATAAAGGAACAGCTATAGACCACTTGATTAAGTAAGAGGCCAATTGCACAGTATGCCACTAAGGGATGTCTTTTCTTTTCTTTTCTTTTCTTTTTTACATCTTTATTGGAGTATAATTGCTTTACAATGGTGTGTTAGTTTCTGCTGATTAGTCTGTGAGCAATTAGAGTAGGTTGTAAACTCTGGGAGAGGCTATACTTGCCTTTTGTACTACGCACAGTGACTGCAGTAGCTCTTCTGGAGATGTGTCTAGGGCTCTGAGGTAGCAGTGCCCCATGGTAGCAGTTTCTAGAGGCTAATTATTACATAGAAAATGATATCCCTATATATGCTTTAAATTTGCTGCCTGTTAATTTGGAGCAGCCTTGGTTCTGATGTGATTGGATAGTGCAATTAGGCGTAATTTATGGCTCATTTCTGTACCATTTCTTGCTTTATGGCTATGGCAGTTAGTGTGGACCACTTGTTAATGTGGACCCCTCCTGCAATACGGGATAACAAGATGATAATGCTTTCCATTTGTACCATGCCTCCATCGTGGTAGAACAAAGGACCTCACTCAGACCCTCCCTTTATCCTCATCATGTACTGCCCACAAGGGGCAGAGGTTAATAGGCACAGTTTACCAATCATGATTCTACAACAGAGAGGGCAAGTGGCCTGACCACTGTGATCATCGGGGCTCTAGGAATCCAGTGCCACATAGATTGCTGTTACACCTTCCCTCTCAAGCCTTGGTCCCTACTTTGCTTTCCACCCCTATTTTCTTCCTTTACATAGAAGATGTACGAAAGCAGAAAGGGAGAGACAGGGAGCATTTCTCTGTGTGTTCCTCTCTTATTTGAAAAGGAAGAAAAAAATTTCAGAAGCTGCTACTAGATTTTCCTTCAGCCGGAACTAGGTCTCATACCCACCCCTACAATAGTCACTTTCAAAGAGCTGTAAAATTACTAGAATTGGCTTAAACCAATTGTGATTCTTCCCCTGGAACTGAGTGCATTGCCCGTGAACAAATTGGGGTTCTAATGGCCTGGAAGAATGGGAAGAATAGGTGATGGTAAGGCACCCAGAATTTGTGGTCACAGCTACTTACTAACCACGGTCTCTTTGGGAGGTCTGTAAGCCTCTCTTGTCCTCTAGGTTATCATGGCTTCCTGCTTGGGGTGCAGGGGCATCAAGGCCTTCAGGATACCGGGTGGCTTTCTCTCAGGTTTCTTTGTGCTGGAGCAAAGTTGTGTTCCACCCAAAAATAGGGAGAGTGTGGTCTCTTTTCTAAAGTAGCTTTGTTGTATCCACGCCTCACAAGTTTCCTCACACAAAGAGCCCCTTCTGCGATGCCTGAAGTCCTTTCTTGATGGAGATCAGATCCAGGCCCTGGAACTGGAGTTGGAAGCAGATACCTATGCCTCTCCCACCCAGCCTTCTCTGGCAGGAGATTGTCCACCTATCTGAATCTCATTTCAGGTGCAGTGCTACATTATGCTACTTGGAAAATTAGGTATTAACAAACCAGAGCTGAAGTTGAAGCTCTCAATTTTAAGAGATCAGACTTCAGGGTTGACAAGCTAGAGGAATGCCCCCAGAATCTTTGACATGAAGAAACAAATCATAAGTTGTGTATATTTGGGAAAAAATATCAGAATCCCCACAGTAGATAAGGAGCTTGGAATGTAATTGAGATTGCCACATCAGAAACATGTGAGTCTGGAAACTGGTCAGGTTTATTAGGACGGGATACTTCTGTGACTTAGGCTCTGTTTCATGTAATGAGAAGAAAATCAGGCAGGGAAAATCGAACAGTCAGTCATGCTGGGGATAGCTTCACCACACAGAAATACTCAGAAATCAGGGAATGCCAGATGCCTAGAAGCAGATGGAAATCAAGGAAACTAAGCATACAGTAAGCACTTAATAGATGGTTAATGCCATTAAAGTTGCCTCCAGTATATCTGTTGATAACATGAACGTGTGGATTTAGCCTTTAGCATCAAATAGACCTGATTGCAGTTAACAGAGCCTGGACCCACACCCCCTCACTACAGATTCCCCCAGGGCCAGGACCACTCTGCCATAGGGATGTTAAATTTGGGAGAATGTGTGACTGCTGTGTGCCTCCTCCTTCCTGAAGATTAAGCTCCATGAGGACAGTGGCTGTGGCTGCTTTTGTTCATTATAGTATCCCTAGACCTATGGTAGGGCCTGGCTTAATAAAATATTTGAAACAAATATGTATATAGTAAATGAATGAATGAATTTATTTTAGGGTTAGGCCTTTGGGGGTTGGGAAGTACTAGTGAAAGTGGAAGAGCATGGGTACAGCTGAAGCTGAAGCTTTTGTCAAGAATTGCACACAGGTCAGATTGAATCCCATGGGACACAGAGATTTGAGATGGAGAAGCTCAGCCCTGAAGGAGTCTGTGTTGGAAAGTGTAAGTTGGGTGACCCCTCCTTGGCGGTGGAGATATGGAGTTAGAGGAGTTGTTAGGTCTTCATAGTTATTTCGGCATGATTGGAGGCTCCTTAAAGGTGGATACTTTTTCTGATTGATACTGGTTTGGCCAAAAGGTTCGTTTGGGTTCGGGTTTTCCCGTAACATCTTATGAACTTTTTGGCCAACCCAGTACTTCCATCACCTTGTGTGTCTTGCACACACAGGTAGCTGCATTATGACGGTTGAAGGAGTGAATGAATCAATAGATCAATAAAAAAATTCCAGGTTAAAAACTATCAGGATAAATGAATGCAAAGTAGGGAATTACAGATGTGTAGCTGCGCAATACAGAATATATCCATTGGATGAGTGGTGTTTTTTTTGGCTCTATATCAGAAAGGGACAGGAATTTCTCATTGAAGTTAGTAAATCTTGGGCTCAGCTGGTTTCAATATCCAACAAAAATGATAGTTGCAATTTTGCCAAATATGTCACTGACAGTCTCTAGATATGTGGTATCTGTATTGCCTCATGAATAGGAAATAGTGATTGCTGCCACGCTGATGGAGTTTTGGATGCTTGAGAGGAAAGAGAAGAAAAAAAAATGAGCAGAAACGTTGGATGCTACTGGTTTCCTACCGGATACCCACTCTCTGCTTCTTACTTACTAATTGGCCCAACTTTTTGGTTTTCCATGTACTCATGTAAAAACAAAATTTCTGAGCCTCATTTGCAGCTGGCTGACCAAGTGATAGTTGGGAACTGATGAAACCTAAGAGGGAGTTGCTAGCTACAAATATGCAAGTTGAAAATATGTTCGACTTTGTTCTTGTTTTTATTTTATTGTGATAAAACATATATAACAAAATTTGCCATTTTAATAATTTTTTCACCTTTTTATTGTAGTACAGTTGATTTACAATATTATATTAGTTTCAGGTGTACAACACAGTGATTCACTATTTTTATAGATTATACTCCATTTAAAGTTATTAAAAAATAATGGCTATATTTCCCTGTTCTGTACAACATATCCTTGTTGCTTATTTATTTTATATATTGTAGTTTGTACCTCTTAATTCCCTACTCCAATCCTGTACCTTTTCCCCTTCCCTCTCTCCACTGGTAACCACTAGTTTGTTCACTATATCTGTGAGTCTTTCTCTTTTGTAATATTCACTAAATTGTTTTATTTTTTAGATTCCACATATAAGTGATATCATACTGTATTTGTCTTTTTCTGTTTCATTTCATTAAGTGTAATACACTCTCAGTCCATCCACAATTTTGTAAATGGCAGAATTCCATTCTTTTTTTATGGCTGAGTAATATTCCAGTGTGTGTGTGTGTGTGTGTGTGTGTGTGTGTACCACATATTTTTCATTCATATGTTGATGGACACTTAGGTCGCTTTTGTATCTTGCCTATTGTAAATAATGCTGCTGTGAACATTGGAGTGCATGTATCTTTTTGAATTAGTGTTCTTATTTTCTTCAGATATCTACCTAGGAGTGGAATTGCTGAATCATGTGGTAGTTCTAGCTTTAGTTTTTCAAAGAACCTCCATATTGTTTTCCACAGTGGCTGCACCAATTTACATTCCCACTAACAGTGTACTAGGGTTCTGTTTTCTCCACATCCTCACCAACATTGCTCTTTGTAGGCTTTTTAATGATAGCCATTCTGACAGGTATGAGGTGATATCTTGTTGTTTTGATTTGCGTTTCTCTGATGCTTAGTGACATTGAGCATCTTTTCATGTGCCTGTTGGTACTCTGTATATCTCCTTTGGAAAAATGTCTATTCAGGTCTTCTGCCCATTTTTTTTTTTTTTTTTTTGCGGTACACAGGCCTCTCACTGTTGTGGCCTCTACCGTTGCGGAGCACAGGCTCTGGACGCGCAGGCTCAGCAGCCATGGCTCACGGGCCCAGCCGCTCCGCGGCATGTGGGATCTTCCTGGACCGGGGCACGAACCCGCGTCCCCTGCATCGGCAGGCAGACTCTCAACTCACTGCGCCACCAGGGAAGCCCTGCCCATTTTTTTTTAATAGGGCTATTTTTTGGTATTGAGTTGTCTGAGCTGTTTGTATATGTTGGATATTAACCTCTTATTGGCCATATCATTTGCAAATATTTTCTCCCATTCAGTAGGTTGTATTTTTGTTTTGTCATTGATTCCTTTCACTGTGCAAAAGCTTTTAAGTTGAATTCTGTCCCATTTTTTTATTTTTTACTTTGTTTCCTTTGCCTTAGGAAACCAGATCCAAGAACATATTGCTACAGATTATATCAGAGGGTTCTTTTTTATTCTAGGAGTGTTATGGTTTCAGGTCTTACATTTAGGTCTTTAATCCATTTTGAGGTTTTGTGTGTTCTGTGAGAACATGTTCTAATTTCATTCTTTTACGTGTAGCTGTCCAGTTTTCCCAGCACCACTTATTGAAGGGACTGTCTTTTCCCTACTGTATATTTCCCCCTCATAGATTAATTGACCATAAGTGTGTGCATTTATTTCTGGGTTCTTTTTTATGTTCCATTGATCTATGTGTCTGTTTTTGTGCCAGTACCATGCTATTTTGACTTCTGTAGCTTTGTAGTATAGTATAAGTTAGGAAGCGTGATACCTCCAACCCAGTTCTTTTTTCTCAAGATTGCTTTGGTGATTTGGGGTCTTTTGTGGTTCTAGATAATTTGTTCTAGATCTGTGAAAAATATTGTAGTTTTGATATGGATGGCATTAAATCTGTAGTTTGCTTTGGATAGTATGGACATTTTAACAATATTAGTTCTTCCAACCCACAAACATGGGATATCTTTCCATTTTTTGGTATAATCTTCAATTTCCTTCAGTAGTTTATAGTTTTCAGAGTATAGGTCTTTCACCTCCTTAGGTATTTTATACTTTTTGATGTGATTTTAAATGAGATTGTTTTCTTGCTTTCTCTTCCTGATAGTCGATTATTAGTGTATAGAAAAGCAACAGATTTCTGTATGTTAATCTTGAGTCCTGAAACTTTACTGAATTCATTTATTAGTTCTAATAGCTTTTTGGTAGTGACTTTAGGGTTTTCTATATATACTATCATGTCATCTGAAAATAGTGACAGTTTTACTTCTTCCCTTCCAATTTGGATGCTTTTTATTTCTTTCTCTTGTCTGATTTCTGTGGCTAGGACTTTCAATATTTTGTTAAGTAGAAGTGATGAGAGTGGACATCTTTTGTCTTCTTCCTGATTGTAGAGGGAAAGCTTTGACATTTCACCTTTAAGTATGATGTTAGCTGTGGATTTTTCATAAATGTCCTTTATTATGTTGAGATATGTTCCCTCTACCTACTTTGATGAGAGTTTTTATCATGAATGGATATTGAATTTTGTCAAATGCCTTTTCTGTGTCTGTTGAGATGATTATGTGATTTTTAATCTTCCTTTCATTAATGTGGTATATCAGATTGATCGACTGCAGATATTGAACCATCCTTGTGACCCTGGAATAAATCCCACTTGATCATGGTGTCTGATCTTTTTAATATATTGTTGAATTCAGTTTGCTAATATTTTATTGAGGATTTTGCATCTATGTCCATGAGAGATATTGGCCTGTAATTTTCTTTTTTTGTTGTTTCTTTGTTTGGTATCAGGGTAATGTTGGCTTTGTAGAATGAATTTGGGAGTGTTCCCTCCTCTTCAATTTTTGGAGTAGTTTGAGAATGATAGGTATTACCTCTTCTTTATATGTTTGGTAGAATTCTCCTGTGAAGCCATCCAGTCTTGGATTTTGTTCACTGAGAGTTTTTTTTTTTTTTTTTAACAAACTCAATTCAATTATTTTGATTGTCCAAATTGTCTGTTTCTTCCTGATTCAGTCTTGGAAGGTTGTATGTTTCTAGAAATTTGTCCATTCTAGGTTTTCCGATTTGTTGGCATATATCTCTTCATAATATTCTCATGATTTTTTGAATTTCTGTGATGTTGGTTGGTATTTCTTCCCTTTCATTTCTTATTTTGTTTGTGTCCTCCATCTTTTTTTCCTGATGAGCTTGGCTAAAGGCTTATCAATTTTGTTTACTTTTCAAAAAACCAGCTCTTGGCGTCATTGATCTTTTCTAATTTTTCTTGGCTTCTATTTTAGTTCTTTTCTGACTTTATTATTTCCTTACTTATGCTGACTTTAGGCTTTGTTCTTTTTTTTTTCTAGTTCCTTTTGATGGTATTTTAGATTATTTATTTGAGGTTTTTCTTGTATCCTGAGATAGGCTTGTTTTGAAATAAACTTCCCTCTTAAAACTGTACTGGCTGCATCCCAGAGGGTTTGAAAAGTTGTGTTTTTACTTTCATTGACTTGAGGTATTTTCTGATTTCCTCATCGACCCACTGGTTTTTAGTAACATGTTGTTTAGTCTCCACATGGTGTTTTTCCCATTTTTCTCCCTATAATTGATTTCTGGTTTCATTACCATTGTGGTCATAAAAAATGCTTGATGTAATTTCCATTCTCTTATTTTTTGAGACTTGTTTTGTGACCTAGCATGTGACCTATCCTCAAAAACATTCCATGTGCACTTGAATAGAGTGTGTATTTTGCTATTTTTGTGCTTTTAAAATTTATTTCATTGAAGTATACTTGATTTACAAATTGTGTTAATTTCTGCTGTGCAGCAAAGTGATTCAGTTATACATTTATATATATACATTCTTTTTCATATCCTTTTCCATTATGGCTTATCACAGGATATTGAATATAGTTCCCTGTGCTATACAGTAGGACCTTGTTGTTTATCCATTCTATGTATAGTAGTTTGCATCTGTTAACCCCAAACTCCCAATCCATCCCTCCCCGAGTATTTTGCTATTTTTGGATGGAATGTCCTGTAAATATCTATTACGTCCCCTGGTCAGATGTGTTAAGACTACTGTCTGCTTATTGATTTTCTGTCTGGATGATCTGCCCATTGATGAAAGTGGTGTGTTGAACTCTCCTACTGTCATTGTATTATTGTCAGTTTCTCCCTTTATGTCTGTTGATATTTGCTTTATATTTTTAGGTGCTCCTCTATTAGGTACATGTATGCTAATGAGTGTTATATCCTTTTCTTGTAGTGATCCCTTTATCACTATATAATGTCCTTTTTTGTCTTTTGTTATAGACTATCTATTTATAAGACTTTTCCACCACCCTAAATGGAATCTCTGTACCCATTAAACAATAATTTCCTATCCCCCCTACCCCCAGCCCCTGATAACCTCTAACTTACTTTCTATCACTATAAATTTACCTATTTAGACATTCCATACAAGTGGAATCATGCAATATCTGTGCTTTGGCATCGACTTACTTGATAAAGCATAATGTGTTCAAGTTTCATCCATAATGTGTTCAAGTTTTTGTTGTTTAATTGAGTTGTAGGAATCCTTTATATGTTCTGAATATTAAACGCTTATATTTTCTCCCATCATGTGAGCTGCCTTTTCACTCTGTTGATAGTGTCCTTCGATACACAAAATTTAAAATTTTTTTTAACATCTTTATTGGAGTATAATTGCTTTACAATGGTATGTTAGTTTCTGCTTTATAACAAAGTGAATCAGCTATACATATACATATATCCCCATATCTCCTCCCTCTTGTGTCTCCCTGCCACCCTCCCTATCCCACCCCTCCAGGTTGTCACAAAGCACTGAGCTGATCTCCCTGTGTTATGTGGCTGCTTCCCACTAGCTATCTGTTTTACATTTGGTAGTGTATATATGTCCATGCCACTCTCTCACTTCATCCCAGCTTACCCTTCCCTCTCCCCATGTCCTCAAGTCCATTCTGTACGTATCCTGCCCCTAGGTTTTTCAGAACCTTTTTTTTAGATTCCATATATATGTGTTAGCATATGGTATTTGTTTTTCTCTTTCTGACTTACTTCACTCTGTATGGCAGACTCTAGGTCCATCCACCTCACTACAAATAACTCAGTTTCATTTCTTTTTATGGCTGAGTAATATTTCATTGTATATATGTGCCACCTCTTCTTTATCCATTCATCTGTTGTTGGACACTTAGGTTGCTTCCATGTCCTGGCTATTGTAAATAGTGCTGCAATGAACATTGTGGTACATGACTCTTTTTGAATTATGGTTTTCTCAGGGTATATGCCCAGTAGTGGGATTGCTGGGTTGTATGGTCAGAATGGCCATCATCAAAAAATCTACAAACAATAAATGCTGGAGAGGGTGTGGAGAAAAGGGAACCCTCTTTCACTGTTGGTGGGAATGTAAATTGATACAGCCACTATGGAGAACAGTATGGAGGTTCCTTAAAAAACTAAGAATAGAACTACCAAAATTTTAAATTTTGATGAAGTCTAATTTTTTTCCCTTTATTGTTCATGGTTTTGTGTCATATCTGAGAATACATTGCCAAACCCAAGGTCATGAAGATGACAATGTGCTTGACTTTTACAACTTTGACACTGCATGAACGTTTTTTGTTTCTTGGATTATCACCAAACATTTATTTTCATTTAAACCCTAGGGATCACCATGTCATTAACCTCTCTATCAGTTGTTAAGACCACAGCCACGCACAGAATGAAAAAAAGTGTGTTGAGGTAGAGACAGAAGACTTGACTTCTGTTTCAGGCTGTACTGGCATGGCAGATACTTGTGGACCTTGCTGTCATCCATTTTCCTTCCTTCTGTTAACAGCCTTTGCTATTTGAGACTCTGCCTACTCTGTTCTTAGTCCATGTGCTGCCTGCAGAGTACGACTCTTACCTTAGACTTAGGCACGTGATCGAGTCACGCAATAGTTCTGGCTACAGAGTCATCAAGACACAATGAATTTTTTTTTTTTTTTTTTGGCTGCGTTGGGTCTTCGTTACTATGCGTGGGCTTTCTCTAGTTGCGGCGCGGGGGGGCTACTCTTCGTTGCGGTGTGTGGGCTTCTCATAGTGGTGGCTTCGCTTATTGTGGAGCATGGGCTCTAGGTGCATGGGCTTCAGTAGTTGTGGCTTGCAGGCTCAGTAGTCGTGGCGCACAGGCTTAGTTGCTCCACTGCATGTGGGATCTCCCCGGACCAGGAATTGAACCCATGTCCCCTGCATTGGCAGGCGGATTCTTAACCACTGCAGCACCAGGGAAGTCCCCACAATGAATTTTTTTGCTGGTAATTTTGATGCAGAAGCAGATGCTACTTCCCAGTGGATTTCAATCCAAGAGAATAGGATCTGGATCTATTGACAGCTGAGAATGGAGCCAACTGAGAAGATGGGGATCAAGAACCTCGGAGAAAATTAGGTCTTGGTGAAATTTTTTGAGACTTGGCATCAAGTTAAGCCTGAAGTTGGTCTTGCTCTTACACTTGAACCAGTAACTCTTCCTTTTGCTTAAGCTAGTTTGTTTTGGGTATGCTGTCACTTGCAACTGAAAGAGTCCTTCTGGACACAGCTAGTAACCAGATATGGGACCTTGAGTATGTCACTTCACATCTTTGTGTCTCTACTTTGAATCTGAGATGAATGACTTCTATTTTGGGAACTGGGAAATAAAGACACTGCAAGGTGAAGAAAATCATTGCTTTTTATTAAGCAGAAAACTGACTGATGATGTTTTCTGCAGACTTGCTCAGACTTGAAAATTCCAACATTACAGCAAGGAATTTGAGCCTTTAGGTAAATTACTTCATATGTTCACCCTGCTGAGCTGCAGATGGACAGAATAGTACAATACATACTAAGAGGAGTACATGCACCCATGGGTGATGTCCTGTAAGATCTGCAAATTGAACTTGGCAAAGGAAATTAAACTTGGCTCAAAGAAAGCTTTAGGCCGTTCTGCGATATCGAATGAGCGCTCTCTCTCTCTCTCTCTCTCTCTCTCTCGATCTCAAATTCATGAACTCATTTTCTTTGTCTCATATTTCATCTCCCTTACAGATAGCATTATTACCCACATCTTGGCTAGGATAAGAATGTAAGACTGCCACTTTTTCTGGGATAGTTTACTTTTCTTGCAGGCTACACTCAACTGGCATATACCTGCTTGGTTGAAAAGACCCCTTCTTACACTGCAGATGCTTAGCTTTTCTTCCTTTTCTCTTTTTTCCACATCTTGGCTAGGATAAGAATGTAAGACTGCCACTTTTTCTGGGATAGTTTACTTTTCTTGCAGGCTACACTCAACTGGCATATACCTGCTTGGTTGAAAAGACCCCTTCTTACACTGCAGATGCTTAGCTTTTCTTCCTTTTCTCTTTTTCCCCCCTCCCCACCCCTCCCTTTTCTTCTCGTCCCTTTCTTCCTTCTCCCTCTCTTTCTTTCTTTGACCAATTCTTAGAGAAAAATCTTTAGTATCCCCTTACACTCCCGCCTCTCCCTAGCAAGAAAGGATTTTATCTTTTCATTGTCTTCTGAATAGCTTATGGTATTTGTAGTGGCTCTCCCTTTAGAGATAAGTAAAAGAAATTACTTTAAAAGTTTTTTACAAAGCAGTTTTTTTATCTCAAAACTTGATGAAAGGGAAAAATAAACTTAGATTCCTACAGAGGCAGAATTTGAAGACAGCCGAGCAATCATGAAAAAATTTAAAAAATCTAGCTCTATCTCTTCATCTTACAAATGATTGCATGAAGACCAGAGTGACAACAGGGACTGCTTAGAATTGTGCAAATAATTTTTGGCAACGTTAGTCCAATCCATATCAAAGCTTTGATACTGATACTCTGCCTTGAACAGAGCCAAATTTCCTTCTTTATAAAGAACTCCTGATTTCTAGGTTTTAAATTAGAAAATGTCTAATTAGAATAGAGCCGTAGTATTCAGAAAAACGGTGCAGATGGCCAGTTTTATGTGATATATTTTAAACGTGTATGACTTGTTATTTGCATAACCTTTGGATTACTTAGTTGTTCAGTATTCAAATTTATTCTATTATACTTTAAAAGTGTATTTATGGGACTTCCCTGGTGGCGCAGTGGTTAAGACTCTGTGCTCCCAGTGCAGGGGGCCTGGGTTCAATCCCTGGTCAGAGAACTAGATCCCACATGCATGTCACAACTAAGAGTTTGCATGCCACAACTAAGGAGCCTGCCTGCAGCACCTAAGACCCAGTGCAACCAAAAAAAAAAAAGTGTATTTATATATATACATACATAGATTTATAATTTTCTGTAAATGCATAACTGCTATATCTAACCTACTCTTTTTTTTCTTGCTTCTTTCTCCCTGTTTCTTTCTAACAAATCATCCCTATCTCCCAGCATTTCAGGAAAAGTAGTTACTTCCTTTTATTCTCATGCTTATATGTTATATAAAAATCATCAGTGCTTCTATATAGACGTGGCACACATATACATCTCCCTAAATAGCCTTTTTGATTTTATGTTACAAAAATAGATCATATTAGACACACTTTGATACAGTTTGCTTTTGGCTTCTTGTTTAACTCTCATAATTTAATATAGGTATGATTTATTTGATTATAAATTCAAGAAGTTTTGGATTATTAATCTTAGTCAGTTTCTAGTCTCTTGCTAGTTGCCTATACTCTCTTCCATATGCTTCCCCTAATGTCCTTCACATGCTCTATTTCAATTAGGATAGAGATGAAGAGGAGATTGCATGTTGTAGGTACACAATTGATAGTTGCCAAATGGATGACAGAACTCAAGTCTTAAATGAAGACTGAAATACAAGATCATAGGGAAATGGTGGAGTGGGCTGGGGCTGCGATTTATCAAGAGTTGTAGTTCATATTGGGTGTGTGTTCCAGAGCAAAGAATAGTGAAGTTGGAAGACCTTGGAACTAAACTAGTCCAGTAGTTCTCCTACTTTTGAACATGAGAATCACCTGGGAAACTTGTCAAGAAAAATGAAATCCTTGGAACCTGATTCAGTAGGAGTTGGTGTGACTCAGGAATATGAATTTTTAAGAAGCTCACCAGGTGGTATTGCATATAGGTGATCCTCAAACAGATTTTGAAAAACTCTTGGCAGACAGGGAAAGAGAGGTCTAGGGACTCATTAACTTGCCCAAGTTTAAACAACCATGTTTAGATACTAGAAACTAATTCCCCTTCCTTAGTATGGAGTACTAGTGACTCAGTGTATCTGAAGGTGTGTCTTATTTTCACAGTCTCTGGTAAAGGCTCTAAAAATGTTCCAGCTGACTTTCTTTCCCCAAGTCTTCAGTTGTAAGAAAACGTTCTACCAAATAAAAGATGAGAATTTTAAAATTAAAGTGGTTCTTGGGAGATGGAGACTGAATCTCATTAAACAAGTCATCTCAAAGTAATGTAACTTTTCAGGTAATCAAGGAAAAGAGATTTAGGTAAATGACTTACCTATCCATCCAGAATATTCTTTCAAAAGAATGTTAAATAATCTCATCCCACTTCCTGTTTGGTTATTTTCACTTAGAATTTCAGGAAAATAACTCTTGATATTTTTGAAACCAACTTTGAATCTTCTCTATTGAAAATGGCTTCATGCAGGTGGAAGAAGGAATCATTTGGTGAAATAAAATATGTGTTAGTATTATTAAACTTCTGGGGTTATGATATGTATTCATGGCTCATTATGAAATATTTTTATATCCCCTTGTGCTTCAGGGGATGAATAATATCACCCATACAAGTTTACAGAACTTTATGTTTAACATAAAATAGTTTAAGACCTAATGGGGCAATCTAGTTTACAATGAAAATGTCGCAGGCAGTGAGTCTCTCATTAAAAATGCAAAGTAAAACTTAACTCACACCATTAAAATACCTCATTCACTACTACAAACATGTACCATCTGGGGTTGTTTTGTACCTCCCAATTTCTTATTAGCAGAGGAGAGATTGGGGTTGACTTCCTCCAGAAATCAGTATGTCTTACATAATGCAGATTCACACTGCTAATGGCAAGCAGTCCTTAATTACTGACCGAAGCCTCTGACCGAGTGCTTTTGCTGGAATATGTCCTTCACCAATGCTTTAAAAATGACTCAACTCTCAAATGCCTACTGAAGTTTACTTTTCTTAATGATATTGCCTTTTATGACTAGAAAAGATAAATTTTAATTATTAAAACTTAAAAAGAAATACTCATTTTCCTCAACTCATAATAATGGTAAAAAAAAAAGCTCCTTATTATGGGTGCCAGCTTTTATGTACTAGGCACTATACTAGCATGTTCTCTTTCATCCTCTTTTAGTTAGGCATTATTGCTCCCATCTTTTAGATGGATAAACAGGCTTATAGGTAAATAGCTTGCAAAGGCAAAAATAGCTGGTGAGTCACAGATGTGGATATGATGCTTCTCTGAGGAATATTATATTGTAAAGATATTATGAGGTTGCTCTTTTAGGGTAATATTTATTGGTATATAAAGGATTAATGCACATTGACTCCAGCTGCATTGAACTAAATACCTTGGTATTATAGGCAGGGATTGTTGTCTAACTCTGCTTCTTAAAGTGTGGTCCATGAACCACCAGCTTCTGCATCACTTGGGTACTTGTTAGAGATACAGAATCTCAGGTACCATCTGAGGTCTGCTGCATTAGAATCTGTATTTGAAATAGCTCCTCAAGTGATTCGTATGTATCTTAATGTTTGAGAAACACTGGACTAGATGCTCTTGAATTTACCTTTAACCAGTACTACTGTGGTTCGTGCAAAGAGGAGGACTGACTGTATGTCTCCCTTATATACCACACATCTCTTGGGAATAGCATCCCTGTCTCAGACAGCTATGTAGCACCCACAGCATTTAATACTCTGACTTTCCCTAGTTGTTGCATATTAGTTCATTCTTGATGAATAAATGAATAAACAAATGACTGTGTTCCTTATGGAAATGTAATGATTATAAAAGTTTTAACATTAAAGAAATCAACAATGGACTTAAGCCTTTTTAAACACTTAATTAAAACCTCAAGATACAGTACCATTCCATTCCATCTTTTCCCCATTTTCAGGTTTTTCAAGGTAGGATAAGTAATTTTATTTAGTATGCAAAGCTAAACATTAAATATAAGTAGCCTGTAATTTGTATCAGTCTCATCACTCAGTCTTTTGACTAGTTTCCACAACTATAAGTAAATAGTTTGTTTCCTGGCCAATTCCTCTTCCCCATATTTACTGTGGAAGGGATCCATTAACAAAGTAGACCCAGAACTGACAGAGTTCCCACTTGAACACATACTGATACTGCATCTAGAATAGAATTGGGACTTTCAGTGAAGACACAGCAAAAATATTTTTTAAAAACATGAAAAATGCAGGACCCTGGCATCTGGGAAGTTCTCCTGCATGAACATTACTGAAATGTGTGCCCTGAGAGCATTCAGAAGGTACATTGCCGAGAGAGAGCACAAGCACGACTGCAACAGGAGTGGGGTCTTTGCATGGGTTTCCCTGAACCTGGAATGGGTGACTGGCTGCAGTCTTGTTCAGCTATAGCAGGCAGCCTCCGGATAAATACCACTCTATGCTTGAGGTTTGACACTCCTACAGCTTGGGGTTGGCAGCTGGGAACGGGGTTAGAGAAGACAAGAAATAAAATGAAAATGTTTAAGAGGGAAGGACTAGAATGACTAAAGCTGGTCTGATTTTTCTTTTTAACTTTACTTCATCGCCACAGAGTCAAGATTGTTGAAACTGATATGCTATTTTATGTACAATAGATATAAATTCCTATTTGGTGTTAATGAGTGCTATTTTTCATAAGCCTGAAAAGCAAAATTCACAAAAGTGAAAGATTATATATATATACACACACACACATATATATATACACACACACACACACACACACACACATATATATATATACATATACATGTATATATATGTTTTTGTTTTGTTTTGTTTTTGCAGTATGCGGGCCTCTCACCGTTGTGGCCTCTCCTGTTGCGGAGCACAGGCTCCGAACGCGCAGGCCCAGCGTCCATGGCTCACGGGCACAGCCGCTCCACGGCATGTGGGATCTTCCCGGACCGGGGCACGAACCCGTGTCCCCTGCATCGGCAGGCGGACTCTCAATCACTGCGCCACCAGGGAAGCCCAATATATATATGTTTTTTATTTTTAAACTGCTCATGATTGTGAGTGACTTGAGGGATGAGGTTGGGTGCACTTTATGCTTGGAAAACACATTCCCCAGGCTCAATGCTTTCTTCCCCATTTCATCCTACTTTTGTTTCTGTGCTCAGAAAGCATATAGGGGGAAGTTAGGAAATAACCTTTTACTAAATCACATGAAGAAAATCATTCTGATTCGTCTCTTTGACTTCCCCTTTCCCTTTGTTTTAAAGATCATCAATAAGAAGATTATGCCATCGCATATTCCAGAAGTTGGGCTCAATAATTCCTTGAATTTATCTGACCTCTAAGCCTGCCTCATTAATTCTCTAAACGATGTCCTGGTTGGCAGGAGTTGGTTAAGAGTGTGGACTTAGCGAGCTGACAGCCTAGGTTCATGTCTCACCTCTGCACTTGCTCACTGTGAACCTTAGAAAAGTGATAAAATTTCTCTATGCCTTGGTTTCCTCATTAATAAAATAGGAGTATTAGTAGCACCTTTGTCCTTGGGTTATTAAAGAAGATTAAAGGAAAGTGCTTAGCATAATGACTGGCACGTAGCAAAGAAATATTAGCCATTGTTGTGATATTCATGTCACCTACCATTCAGAGATACACAGAACTAAGGATATCAGAGCATGGAGGCCCTTAGAACTCATCTATCAGCTGTTGTTTGGGGGCACCCTTAAGTAACTGCACAATTTCATATACATAAAGGATGCTGAAAATAAGGGTAAAGAACTAGATCCCAGTGAAAGAAGACTGAAGGCATCTCACTTAAGTCTTATCTCGTTCCCTATCTATGATGGGAGACTCAAGGTGATCCAGTGATAATTTTTCTTTATTTTCTTTTTCTCTTTGTTCTTTCTTGTTAGCTCCAATCATCCAGATTCAGTGCTGACCACACTGACAACATTTCTTCTCTGGCTATATTTATCTGGAGCTCAGAATAAACCAGCCCTGAGACATTGTTTTCCAGAGTGATCGTATTTGAGCTTTAGTGGAAGAAACAAAGCCATGTTCTCATGTTGTTAGCTACACAATAAGTGTTAATATTGATTGTTTACTAAGCTGCTCTAGCTTACATATTTTGGAAATTTTTACCTGTAAGCTTTGGATAACTAGGAGGGTGATATTTGTCCCATGTACTGACTATCAAAGGCTACAGGATTTAGTAGACATAGAGGAAGTTAGAGTTACATAGGTATAAATCGTCCATGGAAATAACCCTACATGTATTTCTCAGCTATTAGAATTTAATAAAATTACTCTGGGTTAACTGATAAATCTCTTGGTAAGCATCACAGAAAAGGGGTGAATTTTCAGCATCTGATTTAAATATTTTGCAAGCATTGTGGGCATACTATGTGTCAGGAGATCTATAATGTAGCTCTTTTTTTCTATCTTAAAAAAAATCATCACAAGTACCTTAAGAGATAAAATTCTTATTCCTCAGATTAAAAAGCCCTTAAGATCAGAGTTATTCAGTGAACAAGTGATAACCACTGGGATTGGAACTTAGATGGATATGGGAACTTGGCTTTGGTTAACTGAGGGCAGCTTTTTCCAATAAATGATAAAATCATATTTGTCAGTGTGGCTAATAAGTTTTATACCTTGTTGTTTGCTTGGACAAAAAGGTTGTAATCGGGGGCTCAGACATTAGTTTTTGGCTCAGGAAAATTGCCCTGCAGCAACATCAAGTGACATTATGTGAGTTTCTAAAAGAGTTTTGTTGCTAATAACAGAAATAATTTCCTAGAATTAATTTAACAAATATCTAATGAGTTCCTACTATGTGCCATACATTGTTCTAAGCAAAGGAGATACAGTAATAAAATTTATGAGTCCCTGCCTTTAAAATGTTTTTCATGTATTTTTTTTCACCCAGCAAATGCTTTTGCTTATAGACTATTTAAAAAACATTTTGACTAGTTACAGCTTCTTGATACTTTTAGTGCCTGTTATAAGGAAATTTTTATTAGGCAACTTTAAATCTCTCTTGTTTACTGCTTACTAATTATTGAATCAGGAACTACCAGACAGTAAAAGCTTTAGGCATTACAGCAAGAATAAACAGAATTTTATCTTGTTAGAAGACATAGATCTTTTGTCCTTCTTTTTTTTAAAAAAATATATGCCACTGTAAAATGAACAACTCTAATCTTATCTGTGGAGTTTTCTAGAGGCTGCTTATTTTTGTAGTTAAAATTTGTTTCAGCAGTCACTTTGCTAACTTTTCTTCCTGTCACTGGTCTCTATTTTAATCTTCAGAAGATTTTTATTTGTATGAGCTAAAATACTTACTGATCTCATTAGAAGGGTCTTAACATGCTCTCATGCTCAGAGCAGAGACACCCAGGTTTTAGTCTCAGAGTCATTATTTACTAGTCAGATAACATTGGACAAGCCACTTAAATTTCCTGGGGTCAGGTTTCTCATATTTTTAGATTTTTCTTTGAAAATTAAGAGAAAAAAAATAATGAGGATTCTTTTCAGACCCTCACACCTGGCATATTAATACTAATTCAATTATTTTTATTTAGACTTTATTTGGAAGTATGAATTTTGTCCTCCAAACTAGATTATTAGGTCTTTGATGTCATAAATATTGTCACATACTTTTTAAAATCCCCTACTGCATTTCATATGCTAGCAAAATGTTTGGCAGTATTTGGACTGGCTTAGGACAGGAGTGAGTAGAGATAATGTAAGGAATGAAATCACTCTCTTTAGCTATTTGTGCCTATGTATATACATAAGGCATTTTTCTATCTAAGAGAGGATGGAGGAGTTTTGGGTGGGAGCAGGGTGGGAGGAGTAAAATGGGAAATGGCTCTCACTTGTTACCTTGCGTGGTTTCCAGCTTATGGGGAGTGAAGTGGGTGGAGGCTGGCTGGTGAATAAATGGAATTGTGTTGGGGTCCAAATGTAAAAACAAGGCATAATTAGGAGAGAAGCTGTTCTTACATTTCTAGGGAGCTCAACAGTACTCAGAGATACTAATGATTGAAAGCTTTGGAACATACTGAGGTCACACTCAATGATGGACATTGACCCTCTGGCAACAGGTGGTAGGAGTGGTGAAGACTGTGGCCAGCTCCTAGCAGCAATGCACAAGTGTGAGGATATGGGGTGTCTGTTTGACAATCGGGGGTTCCTCATGGTGGCTGCATCTGATAGAATTGTTTGAGGTCACAATTATATGGCTTTTTAGGACTCCAAGCCATAATATGAAAAAGTCTAATTTTTGGCATTCGGGTATTGAGGAATTATGCTTTCCCCAAAAAGTCACAAAAACA
Source organism: Globicephala melas (assembly GCF_963455315.2). Classification (NCBI taxonomy): domain Eukaryota; kingdom Metazoa; phylum Chordata; class Mammalia; order Artiodactyla; family Delphinidae; genus Globicephala; species Globicephala melas. Next base: position 156,435,587 of record NC_083315.2, read on the forward strand.
AGTATGAAACTGAACTTCTGCTCAGGGAACATGAAGTAGACATACTTTTCCCTATCCCTCACATTAAGTAAAACTAAAATCTTAGGACAAACATCAAAAAATCTTAGAGGTGGAAAGAAAAAGGCTAGGGACCTCAGGACCCAAGGAACATCATCATAGTAAGGATTCCTTGGGTTTTGACGTGGAACTAAAGAAGCCAGCAACCTAGAAGTGCTAACAAGTGCAGACTTCCCTCTGCGCCCCATCATCCCACCTCTTATCCCTCACCACCACCACCACTTTCTTCTGCCTCCCTCACTGATAATATTCCACTCTCTCTAGCTACCGGGCCATGAAAGTGAAGCCTAGAAAGGTAGACAACCTGTGGATTCTATTCCTGCCAAATATCACAGAGAAATTTGTGTCCCCACTGTCACCCCCCTATCCAGCTACAAAGGCCAAGTTGTAACAGAGAAGAACAAACCTGACTCCATACTGAAGCTCTAACCTTTGGGTGCTCTTGCTTAGTCATGCTGGCTCTGCACCTTGTTTTCATCAGTCAGTTAAAGAATGTTGCCTATAGCCTGATATATACATAATAGCTCATTCTCAGGGCTCTGCCTCCCAGGCTTGACTCTTAAAGCTATAACACTTTTCATTCACATAGAGATAAAAAGTTCCAGAACAGAAAATAACATTTGTCTTGTTGGGGCTTTATAGGAACATTGTGAACAGAACTACCTGGACAGCTGTAAGAACAAAGGATTATCACATCCTCTCTTGGGTTTGGCTGGCACTAAGAAGTCTGAAACAACTAGCCACACCCCTTCCTTTTTAGTATAAAAGAAGTCTGAATTCTAACCTGGGTAAGATGGGTCTTTGATGCACTAGTCTGGCATCTTCTTGGTTTGCTGGCTTTCTGAATAAAAGTTGCTAGTCCTTGCCGCAAAACGTTGTCTCTTGATTTATTGGCTTGTTGTGCAGCAAGCAGTACAAGCCTGGACTCAGTAACAAAGTGGGTATCCTAGACTTCAAAAACTCTCCAAGCTTAAATGAGGAGTGCCCCACACCCACCACTGGGGTAGTGTCAGAGAAGACCAAGTAGAGATCTGGGACTTTCATCACCACTCAACAATCATGAGGCCACCCCTCCCCAATATGGTGTTAGTGGAGAACATATGGGGAGCAGTAAGGTGGTCCTCCGACTCCTCCTAGCCAGTGAGGTACCCGTGAAGGCCTATTGCGAGCCAGAACCCCCACCTCCATTCATCAAGAGTGGTGTCAAAAGAAGCCAGGTAGACCAGAAGAAGGTTCAAGTAAGATCCAGTGGTTTCTGCAGAGCTGGAACTCCCGGCTCGGGGTCTCTTCCCTCTGCCATCACAGAACTGCCCCGGAGCCTGAGGGGAGGGCGGCCTCACTGAGGCTGCCGGCTCTGGAGTGGCCCCGGCAGCCGAAGCCGCGACAGTTGTGGGGACAGCGGCGCGGGTCGCTTCTGGATTCTATTCCAAAGGATCATCTGAGACCACCCTGGAAGATGGCGGAAGAGTAAGAAACAGGGATCACCTTCCTCCCCACAGATACACCAGAAATACATCTACACATGGAACAATTCCTACAGAACACCGACTGGATGCTGGCAGAAGACCTCAGACCTCCCAAAAGGCAAGAAACTCCCCACATACCTGGGTAAGGCAAAAGAGAAAAGAATAAACAGACAAAAGAATAAGACCTCCCAAAAGGCAAGAAACTCCCCACATACCTGGGTAAGGAAAAAGAAAAAAGAATAAACAGACAAAAGAATAGGGGCGGGACCTGCACCAGTGGGAGGGAGCTGTGGAGGAAAGGTTTCCACACACTAGGAAGCCCCTTCGCGGGCGGAGACTGCGGGTGGCGGAGGCGGGAAGCTTCAGAGCCGCGGAGGAGAGCACAGCAACAGAGGTGTGGAGGGCAAAGCGGGGAGATTCCCTCACAGAGGATCAGGGCCGACTGGCACTCACCAGGCTGAGAGGGGCGGGCGGGGCTGGAGCTGAGGCTCGGGCTTCGGTCGGAGCACAGGGAGAGGACTGTCAGCGTGAACACAACCTGAAGGGGTTAGTGCACCATGGCTAGCCGGGAGGGAGTCCGGGGAAAAGTCTGGACCTTCCTGGTGCTCGAGGAGAGGGGATTAATAGCGCTGCTTAAAGGAGCTCCAGAGACGGGCGCGAGCTGCAGCTAAAAGTGCGGACCCCGGAGACGGGCATGAGACGCTAAGGCTGCTGCTGCCACCACCAAGAAGCCTGTGTGCGAGCACAGGTCACTAGCCACATCCCCCTTCCGGGGAACCTGTTCAGCCCGCCACTGCCAGGGTCCCGGGATCCAGGGACAACTTCCCCAGGAGAACGCACGGCATGCCTCAGGCTTGTGCAACGTCACGCTGGCCTCTGCCACCGCAGGCTCGCCCCGCACTCCGTACCCCTCCCTCCCCCAGGCCTGAGTGAGCCAGAGCCCCCGAATCAGCGGCTCCTTTAACCCGGTCCTGTCTGAGCTAAGAACAGACTCCCTCCGGCAACCTACATGCAGAGGCGGCGCCAAATCCAAAGCTGAGCCCCGGGAGCTGTGAGAAAAAAGAAGAGAAAGGGAATTCTCTCCCAGCAGCCTCAGAAGCAGTGGATTAAATCTCCACAATCAACTTGATGTACCCTGCATCTGTGGGATACCTGAATAGACAACGAATCATCCAACTTGAGGAGGGTAGACTTTGAGAGCAAGATTTATTATTTTTTCCCCTTTTCCTCTTTTTCTGAGTGTGTATGTGTATGCTTCTGTGTGAGATTTTGTCTGTATAGCTTTGCTTCCACCATTTGTCCTAGGGTTCTATCCGTCTGTTTTGTTTTTTCTTTTACTTAAAAAATTTTTTTCTTAATAATTATTTTTTATTTTAATAACTTTATTTTTTACCTTACTTTATTTTATTTTCCTTTATCCTCTTTCTTTCTTTCTACTTTTTCTCGCTTTTATTCTGAGCTGTGTGGATGAAAGGCTCTTTGTGCTGCAGCCAGGAGTCAGTACTTTGCCTCTGAGGTGGGAGAGCCAACTTCAGGACACTGGTCCACAAGAGACTTCCCAGCTCCACGTAATATCAAAGGGCAAAAATCTCACAGAGAACTCCATCTCAACACCAACACCCAGACTCACTCAATGACCAGCAAGCTACACTGCTGGATACCCTATGCCAAACAACTAGCAAGACAGGAAAACAACCCCACCCATTAGCAGAGAGGCTGTTGAAAATCATAATAAGTCCACAGACAGCCGAAAACACACCACCAGCCGTGTACCTGCCCACCAGAAAGACAAGATCCAGTCTTATCCACCAGAACACAGGCACTAGTCCCCTCCACCAGGAAGCCTACACAACCCACTGAACCAATTTTAGCCACTGGGGACAGACACCAAAAACAACGGGAACTACGAACCTGCAGCTTGCAAAAGGGATACCCCAAACACAGTAAGATAAGCAAAATGAGAAGACAGAAAATCACACAGCAGATGAAGGAGCAAGATAAAAACCCACCAGACCTAAAAAATGAAGAGTAAATAGGCAGTCTCCCTCAAAAAGAATTCAGAATAATGATAGTAAAGATGATCCAAAATCTTGGAAATAGAATAGAGAAAATGCAAGAAACATTTAACAAGGACTTAGAAGAACTAAAGACGAAACAAGCAACGAAGAACAACACAATAAATGAAATTAAAAGTACTCTAGAAGGCATCAATAGCAGAATAACTGAGGCAGAAGAACAGATAAGTGACCTGGGAGATAAAATAGTGGAAATAACTACTAATAACTAATCAAGTCCAGGAAGCACAGAGAGTCCCATACAGGATAAATCCAAGGAGAAACACGCCAAGACATATATTAATCAAACTGTCAAAAATTAAATACAGGAAAACAAAAGCAGCAAGGGAAAAACAACAAATAAAACACACAAGGGAATCCCCATAAAGTTAACAGCTGATCTTTCAGCAGAAACTGCGAGCCAGACAGGAGTGGCAGGACATATTTAAAGTGATGAAAGAGAAAAACCTACAACCAAGATTACTCTACCTAGCAAGGATCTCATTCAGATTTGATGGAGAAATTAAAACCTTCACAGACAAGCAAAAGCTGAGAGAGTTCAGAACCACCAAACCAGTTTTACAACAAATGCTAAAGGAACTTCTCTAGGCAAGAAACACAAGAAAAGGACAAGACCTACAATAACAAACGCAAAACAATTAAGAAGATGGTAATAGGAACATACATATCGATAATTACCTTAAATGTGAATGGATTAAATGCTTCCACCAAAAGACACAGACTGGCTGAATGGATACAATAAGAAGACCCATATATATGCTGTCTACAAGGGACCCAGTTCAGACCTAGAGACACATACAGACTGAAAGTGAGGGGATGGAAAAAGATATTCCATGCAAATGGAAACCAAAAGAAGCTGGAGTAGCAATTCTCATATCAGACAAAATAGACTTTAAAATAAAGACTATTAGAGTAGTCAAAGAAGGACACTACATAATGATCAAGGGATTGATCCACGAAGAAGATAGAACAATTGTAAATATTTATGCACCCAACATAAGAGCGCACCTCAATACATAAGGCAAATACTAACAGCCATAAAGGGGGAAATCGACAGTAACACATTCATAGTAGGGGACTTTAACACCCCACTTTCACCAATGGACAGATCATCCAAAATGAAAATAAATAAGGAAACACAAGCTTTAAATGATACATTAGACAAGATGGACTTAATTGATATTTATAGAACATTCCATCCAAAAACAACAGAATACACATTTTTCTGAAGTGCTCATGGAACATTCTCCAGGATAGATCATATCTTGGGTCACAAATGAAGTCTTGGTAAATTTAAGAAAATTGAAATTGTATCAAGTATCTTTTCCAACCACAATGCCATGAGACTAGATATCAATTACAGGAAAAGATCTGTAAAAAATACAAACACATGGAGGCTAAACAATACACTACTTAATAACGAAGGGATCACTGAAGAAATCAGAGAGGACATCAAAAAATACCTAGAAACAAATGACAATGGAGACAAGATGACCCAGAACCTATGGGATGCAGCAAAAGCAGTTCTAAGAGGGAAGTTTATAGCAATACAATCCTACCTTAAGAAACAGGAAACATCTTGATTAAACAACCTAACCTTGCACCTAAAGCAATTAGAGAAAGAAGAACAAAAATACTCCAAAGTTAGCAGAAGGAAAGAAAGAAATATCAGATCAGAAAGAAATGAAAAAGAAATGAAGGAAATGATAGCAAAGATCAATAAAACTAAAAGCTGGTTCTTTGAGAAGATAAACAAAATTGATTAACCATTAGCCAGACTCATCAAGAAAAAAAGGGAGAAGACTCAAATCAATAGAATTAGAAATGAAAAAGGAGAACTAACAACTGACACTGCAGAAATACAAAAGATCATGAGAGATTACTACAAGCAACTCTATGCCAATAAAATGGAAAACCTGGAAGAAATGGACAAATTCTTAGAAATGCACAACCTGCCAAGACTGAATCAGGAAGAAATAGAAAATATGAACAGACCAATCACAAGCACTGAAATTGAAACTGTGATTAAAAATCTTCCAACAAACAAAAGCCCAGGACCAGATGGCTTCACAGGCGAATTGTATCAAACATTTAGAGAAGAGCTAACACCTATCCTTCTCAAAGTCTTCCAAAATATAGCAGAGGGAGGAACACCCCAAACTCATTCTACGAGGCCACCATCACCCTGATACCAAAACCAGACAAGGATGTCACAAATAAAGAAAACTATAGGCCAGTATCACTGATGAACACAGATGCAAAAATCCTCAACAAAATACTAGCAAACAGAATGCAACAGCACATTAAAAGGATCATACACCATTATAAAGTGGGGTTTATTCCAGGAATGCAAGGATTCTTGAGTATGCGCAAATCAATCAATGTGATACACCATATTAACAAATTGAAGGAGAAAAACTATATGGTCATCTTAATAGATGCAGAGAAAGCTTTTGACAAAATTCAGCACCCATTTATGATAAAAACTCTCTCGAAAGTAGGGATAGAGGGAACTTTCCTCAACAAAATAAAGGCCGTATATGACAAACCCACAGCCAACATCATCCTCAATGGTGAAAAACTGAAACCATTTCTACTAAGATCAGGAACAAGACAAGGTTGTCCACTCTCACCACTCTTATTCAACATAGTTTTGGAAGTTTTAGCCACAGCAATTAGAGAAGAAAAGGAAATAAAAGGAATCCAAATCGGAAAAGAAGAAGTAAAGCTGTCACTGTTTACAGATGATATGATACTATACATAGAGAATCCTAAAGATGCTACCAGAAAACTACTAGAGCTAATCAATGAATTTGGTAAAGTAGCAGGATACAAAATTAATGCACAGAAATCTCTGGCATTCCTATACACCAATGATGAGAAATCTGAAAGTGAAATGAAGAAAACACTCCCATTTACCATTGGAACAAAAAGAATAAAATATCTAGGAATAAACCTACCTAAGAAGACAAAAGACCTGTATGCAGAAAATTATAAGACACTGATGAAAGAAATTAAAGATGAAACAAATAGATGGAGAGATATACCATGTTCTTGGATTGGAAGAATCAACATTGTGAAAATGGCTCTACTACCCAAAGCAATCTACAAATTCAATGCAATCCCTCTGAAACTACCACTGGCATTTTTCACAGAACTAGAACAAAAAATTTCACAATTTGTATGGAAACACAAATGACCCTGAATAGCCAAAGCAATCTTGAGAATGAAAAACGGAGCTGGAGGAATCAGGCTCCCTGACTTCTGACTATACTACAAAGCTACAATAATCAAGACAGTATGGTACTGGCACAAAAAACAGAAATATAGATCAATGGAACAGGATAGAAAGCCCAGAGATAAACCCACACACATATGGTCACCTTATCTTTGATAAAGGAGGCAGGAATGTACAGTGGAGAAAGGACAGCCTCTTCAATAAGTGGTGCTGTGAAAACTGGACAGCTACATGTAAAAGTATGAGATTAGAACACTCTCTAACACCATACACAAAAATAATCTCCAAATGGATTAGAGACCTCAATGTAAGGCCTCTAAGGCCAAATTCTTAGAGGAAAACATAGGCAGAACACTCTATGACATAAATCAGAGCAAGATCCTTTTTGACCCTCCTCCTAGAGAAATGGAGATAAAAACAAAAATAAACAAATGGGACCTAATGGAACTTCAAAGCTTTTGCACAGCAAAGGAAACCATAAACAAGACCAAAAGACAACCCTCAGAATGGGAGAAAATACTTGCAAATGAAGCAACTGACAAAGGATTAATCTCCAAAATTTACAAGCAGCTCATGCAGCTCAATAATAAAAAAACAAACAACCCAATCCAAAAATGGGCAGAAGACCTAAATAGACATTTCTCCACAGAAGATATACAGATGCCAACAAACACATGAAAGAATGCTCAACATCATTAATCATTAGAGAAATGCAAATCAAAACTGTAATGAGATATCATCTCACACCAGTCAGAATGGCCATCATCAAAAAATCTAGAAACAGTAAATGTTGGAGAGGATGTGGAGAAAAGGGAACACTCTTGCACTGCTGGTGGGAATGTGAATTGGTACAGCCACTATGGAGAACAGTATGGAAGTTCCTTAAAAAACTACAAATAGAACTACCGTATGACCCAGCGGTCCCACTACTGGGCATATACCCTGAGAAAACCATAAATGAAAAAGAGTCATGTACCAAGATGTTCATTGCAGCTCTATTTACAATAGCCAGGAGATGGAAACAACCTAAGTATCCATCAACAGATGAATGGATAAAGAAGATGTGGCACATATATACAATGGAATATTACTCAGCCATAAAAAGAAACGAAATTGAGCTATTTGTAATGAGGTGGATGGACCTAGAGTCTGTCATACAGAGTGAAGGAAGTCAGAAAGAGAAAGACAAATATCGTATGCTAACACATATATATGGAATCTAAGAAAAAAAGAAAAATGTCATGAAGAACCTAGGGGTAAGATGGGAATAAAGAACCAGACCTACTATAGAATGGACTTGAGGATATGGGGAGGGGGAAAGTGTAACCTGTGACAAAGCGAAAGAGTGGCATGGACATATATACACTACCAAATGTAAAACAGATACCTTGTGGGAAGCAGCCACATAGCACAGGGAGATCAGCTCGGTGCCTTGTGACCACCTAGAGGGGTGGGATAGGGAGGGTGGGAGGGAGGGAGATGCAAGAGGGTAGAGATATGGGAATATATGTATATGTATAACTGATTCACTTTGTTATAAAGCAGAAACTAACACACCATTGTAAAGCAATTACACTCCAATAAAGATGTAAAAAAAAAAAAAAAGATTCAGTGTCATGGCATAACTCCCAAATGTCCAAGTGTTTATTGAAATTCACTCATTATAGCAAGATCAAGGAAGATCTCAAACTGAATGATAAAAGACAATCAATAGATCCCAACACTGAGATATCAGAGGTGTTAGAATTATCTGACAAAGAATTTAAAGCAGTCATAAAAATGCTTCAAGGAGCCATTCTGAACATGCTTGAAACAAATAAATAAAATGTCTCAGCAAAGAAATAGAAGATTTAAAGAAGAGCCAAATGGAAATTTTGGAATTAAAAAATACAATAACCATAATTAAAAACTTACTGGATAGACTCAACAGTGGAAGGGAAGGGAGAGAGAAAAGAGTCATTGAATTAAAAGAACAATAGAAATGACCCAATATGCAAAAACAGAAAATAGACTAAAAAAGAAAAAGTTAAATGGAGCCTTAGGAACCTGTGGTTCTATAACAAAATATTTAACATTTATGTCATTGGAGTCTCATAAAGGGAGAAGAAAGAGGGCAGGGCTGAAAAACTGCTCAAAGAAATAATGGCTGAAAACTTCCCCACTTTGGAAAAGTATACATTCAAGAGAGCTAAGTGACAGAAAAAAACACAAATCCAGAGTCCGATTAGAATATAGGCAAAAGTCATGAACAGGCATTTCACCAGAGATGATATATGATGCCAAATAAGCACAAGGAAAGATGTTCAATGTTATTAGCTATTAAGGAGGTACAATTTAAGACCACAACGAGCTATTACTATACATCTATGGAATAGTGGTAGTAATAACACCAAAAGCTGATGATAAGGTTGTGGAGAAACTGGATTTACTCATACATTGCTGATGAGAATATAAAATGGTACAGCTACTTTAGAAAACATTTTAGTAGTTTCTTAAAAAACTAAACATGCAACTAACATACAACCCAGAAATTGCACTCTTGGGCATTTATCCTAGAGAAATGAAGACTTTTATTTACATCAAAACCTGTACATGAATGTCTATAGCAGCATAATAACCAAAAACTGGAAATAGCTCAGGTATCCTATAAGGAGTGAATGATTAAGCAAACTATAGTATATCTTTACCATGGCTTGCTATTCAGCAATGAAAAGGAACTGATACATTACTGATACATGAAAGAACTTCTACTGATACATGAAAACTGATACATGAAACTGATACATGAAAGAACTTCACTACTGATACATGAAAGAACTTCAGTGAATCTCTGTAGGAATTATGCCAAATGAAGAAAAAGACAATCCCTAAATGTTATGTACTATATAATTCCACTTACATGATGTTATTGAAATGACAAAATTATAGATATGCAGAAGAAATTGTTGGTTTCCAGGAGTTATGGAGGGAATGGGGCAGAAGGAGGTGGGTGTGGCTATGAAAGTGCAATAGGAGAAGTCCTGTGATGATGGAAATATTCTATATCTTAGCTATCAATCTCAATATCCTAGTTGTGATACTGTACTATAGTTTTGCAAGATGTTACGATTAAGGGGAAACAATAAGGGGAAAGCATACCTTTACATGGGATCCCTATGTATTATTTCTTGCAAATGCATGTGAATCTACAATGATCTCAAAATGAAAATTTTCAATAAAAAAAGCAAAACAAAACAAGTGTGGCTTAATGTTATAGACCCAAAGTGGAAGTCTAGAACATTTAACTACAGGGCTGAGTCAGGACATCTGGATTCTATGGGCAGATACGTTTCCCTCTCACTGAATGACTCTGTACAAATAATTTCATTTATTCATTTGCTTAATAAGTATTTTCAGCGTTCCTTCTATGAGGCAGGTTCTGGATTACTTACTGGAAATCATTCACTTCTCTGGCCTCAATTTTTTTACTTTTAAAGGGAGTGTTGGACTCTAAATTCTCTTCTAAATTTATGAGTCAAAAATTCAAAGGTGGGCTTCCCTGGTGGCGCAGTGGTTGAGAGTCCGCCTGCCGATGCAGGGGATACGGGTTCATGCCCCGGTCCGGGAAGATCCCACATGCCGCGGAGCGGCTGGGCCCATGAGCCATGGACGCTGAGCCTGCGCGTCCAGAGCCTGTTGCTCCGCAACGGGAGGGGCCACAACAGTGAGAGGCCCGCATACCGCAAAAAAATAAAATAAAATAAAATAAAATTCAAAGGTCTTCAAGATGATCTAGTAGCTAAGAATCATTATTAAGCATTGATGGTAATTTATATTAATATTTGAATTACAACTTGCTTTATAAAATTTAGAGATTAATTTAGCGATTGACTCCATACCTCTTCATTTACCCAATGCCTAGCAAAATAGCTTTTCATGTAATAGATGTTCACTTAAGTTTTTATTGATGCCTCATTTGATGACTTTATCACTGGGTCAGTAATTTAGGAAAGAGGCTTCATAAAACAATTACCATTCTCAAATGCACACAAAACTTAAATGCCATATTTTAAAGTCTCTTTTTATGCTATAGCCCACCAGCTGTTTTAATGAAATCAGGTAATGTTTAAATGTTGCATATTAAAAGTTTATGCAATTCAGCTCAAATTCGTTTTAAAATTAGTCATTTTTAATTAATCTTATCATAGCTATGCAACTATACAGCAAATACAAGAATCCCTATTATAGAAGATAGGACCCTAGAGAGACCATTAAGCTGCAGTGATAGCTTATTGGTCTGAAAATTGAATATGTGATACCTAAAGAGACCTGGAAATGCTTAGAGAGCTGTCAGTCCCCTAGCTGATTTTTCTCTGATTTTCAAAGTCAAATGTTTTCATAGTTCTAGGTATATTTGTAAAATATAGGCTGTTGTAATCTTTGAAAATGATATAATGGATGTCTTTCATGGCTCTTAGATTCCTGGTGAAATTGTAGAACTAGTATCTTTTTAGGAGGCAAAGAAAGACAAGTTGGTTTAGTTTGGTCTTGGCTTTATTTGCCCTTTTCTTCCAACTCTAAATTTGTCCTGAGTAGTTAAAAACAGATGCCACGTGGTCTCTGAATTAAGATGCTAGGCTATACTCAAAGTAGTCCCTAGTGCTCAAACAGTGTCAACAGACTCATTCTAGGTAATGTTATAATGCTTATTTACTTGTTTTTAGAGTTCATTGAAGGTCAGAGGCAGAAAAACACAAGGAGAAATTGTTCTGACAATAGAATGGTCAGAAAGCTTTTTAGCAGTTTGGGGAAAATCATCACAAGAGAGTTGAGTGTATTACTTCAGTCTCACTTAAGTTTTACTTGTTGGTAGACCTTAGGCCTGATATTTTAAGCAGTTTCCTCTAAGTCTGCTCCGTCAATAGCCCCTTGTGTGAAACGGCAGAACCTCAGCCATCCTCCTTCTTTGCTTTCCTCTAGGATGCCTTGGAGGTGGCGCTGGGTGGGAGGGAGGAGTTAGCCACATTTGAAATCAACCGCGTGGACCTCTTGGCTTCTCTGCTCCAAGTGCTTCTCTTGACACTCTGCTTTTAGCCAGTACTTGCTGTTGCTCTATTGACCGTCACTGATGCTGCGTACTCTCACCTTCTGAGATACTAATTACAGTTAGACAATTGGTCTCCCTATCCATGGGCTGCTGACCATGCTGTAGCCCACAGTATTTTATAGTCATGAAATTCTGTAAGTCAAGGGATGTGACCAAATCCACTGTAGTGAGAATTCCCAGGGCTGAGGAAAAGAAGCTACAAAATTTGATTCTGGGGGGCAGGCCTCACTTCAGATATCATAGTCCCCAAACTTTTCCAAACAAAATATCGATTAGCCTCATGAAAATAGGAGAACCGTAAAGTAAACAGATACTGTTGAAGTGTGTCATCTAATTGCATTTGCTACTGTGTATGAGTCACAGGTCTGACCTAGACAGGGCCATTAGACATATTGAGAAAAAAAAAAAAAATCTCAAATACTGTAAAAAGCCAGAGACCCTTTAGTGAAGAGGGAAATGGTCCTTTCCATCTCAAATTTTCTTGGAGGTATCGCAATGTTACCACATAATACTGTTAATACTGCAATATAGGTATTACAGTAAAAAATCAATAAATACTTAAATTTTGTTTATCACTCTTTTTTACAGTCACAAAAGGAGATAATATTTTCTAGGATAAATTCCAATTAAAATACATTGTTCCTAAAAGTGTAAGCTTCACATCTCTGGAAATTTGCATGGAAATTTCCCATTCTCTGATGCTGATGCATAGAAATGAGATGCCATTGAAAACCATGCTGTTGAAATAAAGGATATCTAAGTACTTTAAATTACAGTAATTTTAATAATATTTATTGAGAGCCTACTAAGTGTCAGGCTCAGTACTAGGTCTCTAACAGACATTATTCCAAATATAACAATTCAGTAGCATGATGAGTTAACTGAGGTTCAGAAGGGTAGAGTGAGTGACCAAAGTTATCATTGAACAGACAAAATTTGAACCCAGTTTTGTCTGGCCCCCAAACCTTATCTTTGTTCCCCTCACAACACTGTAATACTAGGTTCCTCTTGACTAGCCTACTTGCTAAAGTCTGGGACTTAGATGATTAGAATGATTATGAGGCTCTCTCTCATCATTTTCTGGGAGAAAGGAACATGTGTGGTGAACAGGTAGAGACCTAGTTGCTCATTAAAGGTCTGGAGATGGACAGCTATACTTCTATGGAATTTCTTGTTCTGCCCCAGAGCAAAATAGTTTTCTGTTGGTAACAAAATTTGTCTTCAAAAAAGTGTCATTGTGTTAACACTATTGCCAGCCACGTACAAGCTAGACCATGGACAAATCAAAGAGCCTCAAGTGTTTGGCCGTTATTGTCCGCCTGTCTTTGTCTGAAGGGAACTGAAGGAGGCAGAAAAGATCTGACAGTCAACCCCACCTCTCTTAACATTGTACATAAAAGAACACAGAGTAGGGTTCAACACACTGAGTGTGCCCAGAGCAGAGTGGTTTGGAAGATGGAAAGTCCTAAAACTCTACCAAGCATTAAGGACCTGGAAATCTCTCGTTGAGGAACAGAGAAAGGATAGAGACATCCCTTGAATCATCTTCCGATAATGAAAAACTGCCGTTTTGAAAGGCTTAGACTTTCTTTCTGTGCTCTAAGAGGACAAAACTAGAGTGGAAATTATAAGAAGGAACATTTCTTCTCTTCATAAGAATGAATTTCCTAACAACTTAGCTATATAAAATTTGCATGGGCTGACTCATAGGTAGTCAGCTCCTTACCACTGAAGGTGTTTGTGCTTTTATATGGGACTGTTATTACTTGGGCTTCAGTGACTTCAAAGTAGATTTTAATTTTTTTGTAAGTGTAACTCTTGACACCCCCGCCACCCCACATAAAATATGTCCTGGAAGGAATTCCATTATATAAATCAGGTCAACAACGTACTTCTCAGGTTGGACTGGGGCTAAAGCACCAGTGAGGAATCCCAGGGTTCCATGGAACACTGCTTGAAAATCATTAAATATTAAGCATTGGTTGAGGACTAGGTATCTCTGAGACATTTTCCTGTCTGAGAATATATGAATAAATGGAAACTTCACCTATAGTGATAGTGAGTCACCCTCCTGAATTTGAAGAAGACAACCTTAAATATTCAGTCTCTTTCTCTCACCTTTCCCTATTTCTTAATGGAGCTGAAGGAGACCAATGAGAAGATAATCAATCATGAAGATTTTATTTAATTCCACCCTTCTTGCCATTTTCCATCCTCTCACCCCCTTCTTTTTTTTTTTTTTTAACATCTTTATTGGAGTGTAATTGCTTTACAATGGTGTGCTGGTTTCTGCTGTATAACAAAGCGAATCAGCTATACATATACATATATCCCCATATCTCCTCCCTCTTGCGTCTCCCTCCCACCCTCCCTATCCCACCCCTCTAGGTGGTCACAAAGCACTGAGCTGATCTCCCTGTGCTATGCGGCTGCTTCCCACTAGCTATCTATTTTACATTTGGTAGTGTATATGTGTCGATGACACTCTCTCACTTCGTCCCAGCTTACCCTTCCCCCTCCCCGTGTCCTCAAGTCCATTCTCTACGTCTGTGTCTTTATTCCTGTCCTGCCCCTAGGTTCTTCAGAACCATTTTTTTTTTTTAGATTCCATATATATGTGTTAGCATACGGTATTTGTTTTTCTCTTTCTGACTTACTTCACTCTGTATGACAGACTCACTACAAATAATTCAATTTCATTTCTTTTTATGGCTGAGTAATATTCCATTGTATATATGTGCCACATCTTCTTTATCCATTCATCTGTCGATGGACACTTAGGTTGCTTCCATGTCCTGGCTATTGTAAATAGTGCTGTGATGAACATTGTGGTACATGACTCTTTTTGAATTATCTCTCACCCCCTTCTTACTAGGAGAAGAAACAAGGGGAATAAATAGATGAGAAGAAAATAGGGAGCTTTTTGGCCATTAGTGCACTAGAGCCTGGCTTCCATACTTCTTCAGAACTTTATTCCATGCTACAAATTTTATCTTGAAAAAGTTCTGTTTTGCATTACCTTTACTATGGAATTTTGAAAAGTTTCCCATTACCTTTTCTTTTTTTTTTTTTGCGGTACGCAGGCCTCTCACTGTTGTGGCCTCTCCTGTTGTGGAGCACAGGCTCTGGACACACAGGCTCAGCGGCCATGACTCACAGGCCTAGCCGCTCCGCGGCATGTGGGATCTTCCCGGACCAGGACATGAACCCGTGTCCCCTGCATCGGCAGGCGGACACTCAACCACTGCGCCACCAGGCAAGCCCCCATTACCTTTTAAAATTGAGGCTGAGTAAGGACTTTTTGTTCAGGGTGGAGGAAACCACGTCTTTTAAAATTTATTTCACCTAAATGACAGTTGTACAACTACTGCATTTCATTAAATCAGCCTCTCAAAGGACTTTATTTACTTCCAGGTGTCATCTCTAAATTATATATCTTCAAGGATTCTCATCAGCTGCCTTCCCTAAAGCTCCATGATGCCCCTTAAGTTGAACTATAATAAAAAAAAAATGACAGATTGGAATTGGAATTTTATTTTCAGCTTGGGTTAACTCAAGAGTTCTTCTGAGAACATGAGAGAGTAGGTGAAATTGAAATCTCAGTACCTGCCAGAACTTAAGTTGCTTTGTCAAGTAATGTTTAATTCTCCACAGTGTGATTGGCTTCCTGCTTTTCCCCAAAGTAAAACCGGTCTACAAGTTAAGTTTTTAAAATCCTGTGTTATTAATTCATATTTTTATGAATACTTAAAGCATTTCTGGATATATAAAACCACACTATGATATTTTACTAGAAGAAACCTTACTCTATGTCTTGGCAAATAACATTTTCCAAGTAGAATTCCAAGTAGGAAATAATACAAACCTGATCTACATTTATTGATTAACAAGTATTTATTTATATTAATTGAGTGTGTTGAAACTAGGCATCTCCTACCTAATGGAGATTAATAAATGATTGTTTTATTAAAACTGGGATTTTATGCATATATACATACATACATGCATATATATGTCAACCAAAAAAGGAATTGATTCATTCATTAACCAGATAGAAGCTGGATAAACACGATTTCTAGGTCCTTCATTCTAGGAAATACTTTTTCTCCTCCCTACATATCAGGAGTGTTGACTTGTATTTATTTACACACTTAGGATGATCCAGTAGATTATCATCCAGTGGAGATTGTTCCTATAACCTGGGCATAATGTCATAATAGTTATTTGCATGTAATTATTTGTATGCATTATCTAATTTAACTCTCAGAATAATTGTAGTAAATCCTATCATTTGTCCCCATTTTAAGGATGAGTAAACAGAGGATCAGTGGTCATAGTCTTGCCCCAAATTGAAAACCAACAGTGTCAGAGTTAGCTCTGCTTGGTTCCAAAGCCCAAATTATTTTCACTGTGCTACACTGTTCATGCTGCCATTCTCATGCCTTTGTGATCAGACAGGACCTCATAACTGAGCAGTTGTAAATGTTATTCAAATTGTGGCTATGCTACTAGAGGGCAAAATTCAAGAGGGACTATAAAATCGCTCTGTTGAGTAAGAAATCAACCCACGTTCAGAGTATTTCAGAGGGCAATCCTATGTTGCTTAGTAGCCTGTAGAATAATCTGCTTTGAATGTTTTCTGGTGGTGGTAAAAAAAAAAAAGGCAGAAACTACTCCATTCCTAGAGTGTTAATGGAAGAATTTGCTTGACATGTTTTGCTAGAGTTTGTTCAATTCCAAGGGAGCTCCCAGAATCTAGGAAGTAACATTCTGTTCTAGCTAACAGACAGCAGTGCTTCCAGATTGCTTGTAGAAGGCTCCTGATTACCTCCAAGCCACACAACTACTTTCGAGGACTAATGTTTAATCTTTTGGAAAGAACATCACAGAGTGGAGTTGTCAGCACCTGCTAGTAAAATTCTACACTTCAAAACATTGGAAAATATCTCCATATTGACATAACAAGGATTTTGTCTCTGAATCCTATATAATTTATCAACTTAACTTAGTACAGTTAGTGCAAATTATTCCTTATGGATGGGACTTAATTCATGAATTATTGGTTTGTAATGAGCCTTCTTTGAATGATGAGAGACTGATGTTGTTTTGTGTTAAGTTGCATGTTTGCCAGTCAATATAGCAAATTGTGCAAATCATTCACTATGGCCCCATGCAACTTTCAAGTAGACAAGGAATAGAAGAAAGGAAACTTAGGACTGGAGTGGAAAAATATTTTGAGCAATAGCGTTTTCCAGGTTCTGATTTTGAAAGTTGCCTTTCTGCAAGGACTGAAGCTTTGAAGCCAATTAAAACTATATATAACTCAACCAAATTTTCCCCCTCACCCCTCCTTCAAATTAAAGGGAATTTGCATCTTAACTATAATTAAAATTCCATCTGAAAAACAAAAAAAAAAAACTGGGCTTCCCTGGTGGCGCAGTGGTTGAGAGTCCGCCTGCTGATGCAGGGGACACAGGTTCGTGTCTCTGTTCATGGTGCCACTTACATAAATTCCTCTCCTCCTTAAGTCCTGACGCACTACTTTCTCTAAAAGGCCTTCCTTAATAGTCAAAATTAATATGCCCTTCTTTGGATTCTTCCTTCAGTTAAGTGTACCATATGTCACTGTCCCATATTGGAGTAAGTTACATTATATGGTGGTTTTCCTCACCGATTGTAAACTCTTTGAAGGTCAGTCATTTGTCTCATCCAACTGGAGGCTCCCCACAGATTTCTATTGGTTTTAAATGAGACAAAGACAAGGGCAAAATGTGGAATAATTGAATAGAAAGAGAGACCTGACATTTTTTGCTTGGGCGTGAATGGAAGAATTTTGTAGAAGAGAATCCACGTAGTGTCGCTTTCCTCTACTTCCAACATCCTTGAAAATAAAATCCCTTCTCTATTTGCTTTCTGAAAATAAACGTTGGGGGGCTACCCTGGTGGCGCAGTGGTTGGGAGTCTGCCTGCCGGTGCGGGGGACGCGGGTTCGTGCCCCGGTCCAGGAGAGTCCCACATGCCGCGGAGTGGCTGGGCCCGTGGGCCATGGCCGCTGGGCCTGCACGTCCGGAGCCTGTGCTCCGTGTCGGGAGAGGCCACGGCGGTGAGACGCCCGCGTACCGCAAAAAAAAAAAAAAATGTTGGGAAGCTTTATCTTTGTGAATGAAATTTAATTAGGTCCTAGTAATTTCTTGGAAGAGGCAAGCATTTACTAGGTCTCCTGATACTGCCTAGTATTTGGGTCCCTCGTGCAGTCATACTCAGGGCCCCAGTGAGAACACCATTGTGCTTCTAGATAATTGGATCCATGTTCAAAGTTCGACATACTTGCCCAGAGAGGACAGGCTTAAAGTGAGAGGCAAAGTTTAAAATAGTAAAAGTGGAAGGAGTAAATTAGGAGGACATTTTTTTTAAGTTGTTAATTGAATCATTAAAAATGCCATTTTGAAACAGGGCAGGTAGCATGTATTAATTGAAAACATTAATAAAGCAATGTTACAGCACCTCTTTTAGCGGTGAGTGTTGAGAGCTGTTAACAGAATTTCACAAGTGGGAGAGTCACCCACAATGCATTCAGTGATCATTTTAATGCTTGCTATGTGCCCGGCACTGTCTTGAGCTTGAAGAAACCTTATGCTAAAAAAGGTTGAGATCTGTTTTAGGAGACAGACAATAAAAAATTGAGGGGTGTGTATAGAGCTCCAAAAGCACAGGAGAGGGAGCAAATAACTCTCCCTAAAGAAGTCTGAAAAGGCTTTCTCTAGGAGGTGGTATCTAAGTTTTGTTTTGAAGCATAAATTTGTCTGGCAAAAAATGTGGAGCAGAGCATTTCATGCAGAAGGTACAGCCTATGCACAGATACGGAGTTGCCAAAGGGCGTGTGAGCAGTAACATTGAATGATCCAGTGCAGTTAGATGCAGGGTAGGTGGTGGTATTTATGGGGAAGTGAAACTGGGCCTGTAAGGTAGGGAGTGGCGGGTGAAGGGTCTTTTATGCTGTGACAAGAAGTCTGAACATTATTACAAGAGAAATCTAACTATATGTCATCATACGTTATAAGGAATTTTCATTATTTTAGTCCTCTGGGACTAAATTCACAAGCACGAAAACAACAGTCTAAATCAAAAGGAATTGTCAATGCTTAAGGCTAGAGTCACCCTCAAACAAATAACTAGCAGAATTGTTGAGGATGAAATCATTCAAGTCCTGTCCCTGAGCAGGTTTGGCATTCTCTTCCACTTTCCCCTGTGAGTACAAATTGTAAACTTTCAGGGAAATTACTTCTGCAGTTAAAATGAGAGAATCAATTAGTGCTAAAATATTTAAACCTGAATAATTGCTTATCACTAGTCATTGTGGACTTTGAGAACTTTTACAGAGCTAAACTAAGGACTCTGAAAGTTCATGAAGATTCCCTGAAGATTTTCCCATGTTTAAGCCTTTTGGGTCTTTACAACTGCAAGTCTTAAGTGGGAGAAGAACAGTGACTGCCTTTAGTGGCTGACTAGAATAACCAAATATATCTCAGATGTAATAAAAAAAAAAAAGCTGTGTGAAGCTCTTAATTTCTCCTTTTACTATGGAAACGGGCCGCATCTCTTACCACAATGAATTGATATGCTGGGAATGAGCAGCTCAGTTAGCAACTACAGCCTCCAGTGGGAGATCAGTAACTTCTCAAAAAATCTTTGTTCAGTGTCTTTTTTTCTTCCAGCCCTTTGGCTAAACAGACAAATATTACAATCATTTTTCCCCTCCCTCTTTGTCATTCTTCATGGGTCTTTATGTGTGTGTGTGATCTATTGATTATAACATGGACTATTTATCTCATGATTCTAGTAGAACAGGAGGATTTGGGGCAGGGTTAGAAGTTGTCTCTCCTCATTTTTCTATTTCAGTTTCACTTAAGGAATCATAGATGTAGGTGCAGATTTGAAAAATAGAATTAAGAGTTTGAAACACAGATTTTGCCAGCCCTTTCCCTTTGGACCTCCTTTCTGTCCCAAAGGAGGTGAGAAAGTATAGATTTTGAGACTTTTTAGCTCAGTCCCTTACCCAATTTGTGCAGAGATGAAATTAGGTTAAAAAAACAACTATGATGATAACAATTCTATATTTTTGAATATGATACTTAATAAATTTTTAAAAAATCCCACCAAGTGCAAAATTGATCAGAGAAGATGCATTCATAATTTGCAGGGAGTATACAAGGAAAGTAACTAATTTCCAAATATTCTCTTTTTTTCACCTTGGTAAGGGCTGGATATAAGTAAGGGGGGATTTAAGCTTTTTCTTTGTAAAAGTCTATTCTTTTGAAGAAGCTGCAAGAACACTTTTTCATTCTCCATATGCTGAGCTGTGGAAGAGGCAAATGCTTAGCCCTGGGGGTGGGCTCTTCAGTTTTCCATAACCTGTGGGAGGGAGTGTACTATTTGTGTTACTTTGTTTCCTGAAGTTCCTGGTTAATAGGGCCTTAGTTGTACTTAAATAGCATTATTCGATCAGTAAATATTAATTTTGGGTGATTACATCTTTTAGTGCATTCATAAAATGTCTAAAAATGATTATCACAGGATTCACTTTACTGCCAAGATTAAATTTACAACCAATGTCCTGATCAATTCAATTCAGCAAATGTTTATTGAGTACCGCTTCTTTACTAGTGCTGGGTTTTAGACCAGTGAATTAAAAAAAGGCATCACCTGCAGGGAGGTCACATTCAAGGAAGAATTTTCCAAAAGAGCCAAACCAAATGCTGCTAACTATATAGATATTTGGGGGAATGGAGATCCTAGAAGGCATTTTTGGTTTTATTTTGAGGCTGGTAATTAATGTTTTCTGGGGCCAAATCTAACTATCAGGTGGCATGTGCTAAGTGACAGCTACAAGCTAATATTAATATTAGGTTAATATTAGGTTTAAAAGAAAACCGTGGCTTGCAGAGGGTAGAGTAATTCCAAATTCACTTGATGAGGTCAGCACTACCCTAATACTAAAACCAGACGAAGACATTAGAAGAATAGAAAACTATATTGACAGAAAGATCATTGTTTGCCAGGGAACTAGGGTTGGAGGAGGGGATTGACCGCTAAATGGCTTGAGGAATGTTTGGGGGCTTATGGAAATGCTCTATGCTTTGAATGTAATGGTAGATTCATGGGTGTACATATCTGTCAAAACTCATCAAATTGTATAATTTAAATGTGTGCTGTTTATTATATGTAAATTATACCTCAATAAGGCTGGTTAAAACAAAACAAAAACACATCTGGCAAAAAAAAGAAAGAAAACTATGGCTTCCAAATATAGAAATTGGTGTTAGCCGTGTGTGATAAAACTTTTCCTCTAACTTCCTAAGTTTAGTGACTGGAGCATGCCAATTAAACTGATTAACAACAGGTAAACAGGAGAAAAAATTTATTTGTATGCATATAGGAGCTTGCAAAAGAAGTAGCTCTTTAAATGGTTAAAGTTAGAGGCTTAGTAGGGGAAACTTAGTAGGGGAAAGGGAAGGGCGAGAAAAGGCTTTTAAGGGAAGAATAGATTCCTTTAGGAAAGTGAAATGGGTTCTTAGAAGAACAATTAAGCGCTAAGAAGGTTTATGATGATGTTTGTGCAGATATGAGTGGTCTTTCTGCCTTCTTCAGGGTTATAAAACTCCCCAGAGTGTGGGATTTATGGTAGGTTCTCCTTCCTCTTAGGAGTAGAGCCACCCTAAAAAGATAATTTATGGCAGCCCCATTTCTCAGAAGTTGCTGCTTTTAGTCAGATAAGGGAAGTTCCGGGAAGACTTCTTTCTGCATCTGTTGAATCTCAAATGTCTTCAGCTTAAAATAATCTTTATATTAACTATGGGGTTCCAACTCAGTCCCCATAATAGGAAGAAAAGGTTTTCTTTTGTTGTTGTTACTGTTGTTTGTTTGTTGGCAATTGAGGCTGGGATTCCTCTCAGGCAGAGGCCTGGTTTTATTTTGGGATACAAAGTAATGGGAGTGTTTGATATTGAAAATTCGTCCCTCCAAGCATAATCTAGACTTGCTATGAGTTGGGTAAATGGCTCTTCACCAGAGTTAATGATAATTATGAGTGTTTGGAATGAGCAGTGGCCCCAGGAGGAGTACGAGGAGCTCAACAGGGAGGAGCTGGGGGCCCAACAGTGGGGCAGAAATGAGACGCAAGTGGAGGAAGAGGTGACCGGGAAAACCATTCTGTGAGTGAGGATAGCCGAGGGACCTTGACAACAGTGTTGTCTGGTATTAATGTTGATTATTTAGATTTAAATTGTTGGCCAGGCTATACTTGTGAAAAAGTGACATAAATTTCCCAGCTCAACTTCCCAACTGGCATAAGCCTTCAGGATTATCTTCTACACGTAACATTAACTTGGTACACTACACAACATGTACGTTCTGAGACACTGAGAGACCGAGAAGTTTAATTTTCATTAACACATTCTGAATTTGCCACTATGAAAATTTAATAAGAAGACTTTTTATTTCAGCATACATGTAAATTGTGACATTTCGAAAATAAATTTTGGTTTTATTGATCTATAATATTAGGAGGTTATGGGCAGCCTAATCTTTTCAATGCTTATGTCCTTTAAATGACTTATCAGTGATATGATAGAGAATGACAGGATTGGGGTGGTGACCTACCAGGTCACGAGGACAGAGTAGGAATACACTCAGGAGGTAAGATGAAAGACAGAGATTGTTAACTCAACAGGTGCAGGAATGTGGACCCTGAGATACTAAAGAGAAAAGTAAGTCCTCTAAGACTCCCAAGGACTAGTGCTGGGACTAGTGCTGGAAATGTAAGCCAAATTTTAACTTCCATCCTAAAGGACAAGGAAATTCAGCAAGCTAAAAGATATGGGAAAGTCCAAGGCTGACAGCCAGGTTACGTATGACACTAACGTGTAGTGCATAGTCATGAGACTTTCCTCAGGCAGACCTGGAAGAGAAGAGTGATGTTTGCAAGTAAGATTCTGAAAACAGCCTGTGAGATCTTTATTAATTACCTCTCTTTGGCAGTGTGTTTAAGAAGATAGCTCTGGCTGCTAGGTAGAAGATGGATTATATGAGGTTAGAGTGGAATCAGGGACCCATTAGGAGGCTATTGCAAGTTCTGTGTTGGAAACTGTGACAGATTAGAAGTTCATAGAAAGTCTTCTTTGCACAGCATACTTGAAAATACTGGATATTAAAAAAAATAAGGCTCATTGTCTTTAATGTATGGCTGACCTTGAGGAAAAATAATTGAATTCTTCCCAAGTCAGAAAGTAAATATGAATCTACAGGTTAAGCAGGCTCTGGAGTAGTAGTTGGCCCTGGTATTCTGTGTTGTCTGCCATTTTGACAGCCAGTGGTTTGGATTTTAATCAAGCCAAAGCATGGTAGGGGGTAATATTTGCAAATTGTGCACAAAGCTGGGAGTCTCAAGGAATAATGCCTTCATTGAGTGAACCAGGGAAAACCTACTCCCCCGCCCCCCGCAGAGAAGGGGTGACGGGACACTTATCTATATTGACTTTGGCTGTGGGTACAGCTGAAAATAAAAAAGTCTCCCTCACCCTGAGAATTGCTGATCATAGCCTACACTTGTGCAGGTTTAGTCTCTGAATTCCTAACAGCTTGGATGCCTTGAAACTCTGAAATCTAGAAGTTAGTGTTAGACTCCCAAGGTTCTGGAAAATGCATATACAAACTCTCCCAGGAGGAATGTATTTTGAAATCGAACCTCAAAAATTTCACAATATTGTTATGAGCCCCAAATCCTAAAGATAGGAGAAAAGCTTGTATGAATCAACAGAAATAACAAACTACAGAGTCATATTGCATAAACTACAGATACTAGAAATGATTAAATACAGATTATACAATAAGTATATTTAATTTTTAAAGAAATAGGACAATAGGAAGAAACGATGAACATTGATCTGGTAGGTTTGAAAAAGAACCAGGAACTTATACAGTCGTCCCTAGATATCCACAGGAGATTGGTTCCAGGGCCCCCTGCTGATCCCAAAATCCATGGATACTCATCTCATATATTAAAATGGTGTAGTATTTGCATATAACTTGCACACATCCTTCTGTATGATTTAAATAGTGTCTAGATTACTTATAATAGCTAATACAATGTAAATACTATATAAATAGTTGCTGGCATGCAGAAAATTTCAGTTTTGCTTTTTGGAGCTTTCTGGAATTTATTTTTTTGAGTATTTTCAATCCATCGTTGGTTGACCTGTGGATGCAAAACCTTTGGATACAGGGGGCCTATTTTAAATCAAAGAAGGTAATAATTGACATTAAAATCAAAAGATGATATAAATGGTAGATTAGACATAACTGAAGGGGAAGATTAATGAACTGAAAGATGGAGCCAAAGAAATTGCATAGAGAGTAGCAAAGAGTTGGAAAATATAAAGGAGACTTTAAGAAACATGAAGGAGAATGAGAAGACCCAACATGAATCCAATCAGTGTTCCAGGAGATCATAGAGAAAATAGGATGAAGCATAAATTGAAAATTTCATTGGGATTTGGTTGAAGATACGGTTGTAATTTTCCAAAAATGATGAATGGCTCCAATCTTCTGATTATGGAATGCCAGTGAGTCCCAAGCATAATAAAGGAAAAGAAATCCATATGTAGACATATAGGGAAACTGGAGAACCCCAAAGGCAAAACAAGGTTGTTGTAGAAGTCCAGGTGAGGTGGACTGTGGAGGTAACAGTGGAAGTGCAGACATGTGGGCAGATTCAGGCAATGTTCAAGCATTTAAATTGGTGTAATTTGCTAGTGGGATAGGTTTGGGGCACGAGGGGAAGTGGGAATCAGACGACTGCTGCAACTGGGCTGGTGATTGGTGGTGTGTTAACTAAGAAAGATAAGATGGGTTTTTTTTGCCCCTTTTAGGGACTTGGCCCCTGCCCTGGAAATAGAGAAGGGAGAAAAAGCAGCTTGCCTTTCACATTGGTGTTCCTCAGGCCTAACTGGCCCACTTCTGTCCACAGAGCTCTCATTCCAGTCAGTCGATGTGAAAGGCAGTGAATAAGGCAGCAAAGCACAGCCTCTAGACAGTAGTATGGGGAGCTGTAGGGTTTATAGCTGGGAAAGTTTTTTGTTTTTTTTCAGGAAGCTTAGTCAATGTGACCTAAAGAGAGCCTGAAGCCAATGCCTTGAGTGAAAAGGTGACGCTTCTACCCAGGCTCTTCTCTGAGACAGAAGGCAATTTTTGTCAGATTCCCACCTGGCTTTTTCTGTCACTTTATCCTTAGGCACGATCTTAATCTTGCATTGTTCAAGCCACTCAGTCACTGTCACTTCTCTTTGTTTCAGCGAGGTATTTTTTTCAGGGCTTTCTGGTTTTCCTCAAAATCTTTTCATAGGGCAAAGTTCTGTTATGAGCGTGGCTAAAGGAAGTAAATGCTAGCTCCTGAGGACACGGCTTGTCTTGGGCTTTCTAAGTTGGAAATACAGCTCTCTGGATATTTGGATTGTTCCTTATATTGCAGCTTGAATTAATAAAAGAGCAAATCATTTTGCAAAAACCTATAAGTAATTTTCTTCTGATTTCTAGTGACCGTGCCTTCCCAGCTTCTTCCTTATCCCTAAGTAAATCCTTGGTCCCCTTCAAAGGGTCTGGAGGTTGCTTTCTATAACCGCTCCAGGCCCACCTCCTGTTTTACGTCTGAGATTGCTTTGATCATCTCCAAATTCAGCCCGTTGACTTTGAACCTGAATTTTTAAAAATAAACTTTTAAATTTTAGAATAGTGTTAGATTCACAGAAAAGTTGCAAAAAGAGCTTAGAGAGTCTCCACCGTCCCCCATTCAGTTTCCCCTATTTTTTACATCTTAAGTTACTGTAGTTTACTTGCTGTAACTGAGAAATGAACATTGATACATTACTATGAAGTGAACTCCACATGTTACTTTGGATTTCACCAGTTTTCCAGTAATGCCCTTTATCCATTAAGGATACCATTTAGTCATCTTGTCTCCATGGGCTCCTCTTGGCTCTGACAGTTTCTCAGCTTTCCTTGTTTTTGATGACCATGACAGTTTAGAGGAGCATTGGTCAGGTATTACCTAATGTGTTCCTCAACTTGAAATTTTGTTTTTCTCATCATTAGTCTGGGGTTATAGGTCTTTGGAAGGAAGATTACAGAGGTAAAGGACCATTTTTTGTCACATCATATCAAGTGCATATACTACCAACATGACTTATCACTGTGGATGTTGACCTTGATCACCTGAGCTGGTTGTTTGGTTTAACCACTGTAAAGTTACTTTTCATTCTCTGTTCTTTAGAAGTAAGTGATTCGGTTCACCTACACTCAAAGAAGGGGGGAAGAGATTAAGCTGCACATCTTGGAGGGGAAAGTATCATATAGGATCAAAATATGCCACCCCAAATACAGCACTTTGGTATATGAGTTATTTTGAGCTAAAGGCATTTGAGATTCAACAGGTGCAGAAAGAAGCCTTCCCAGAGCTTCCCTTATATCTGACTAAGAGAAGAAACTTCTGAGAAATGAGAATGGCCATAAATTCTCTCTTCTGGGGAAATTTTACGGCCAAGAGAAAGTCAGGAAGCTGGTGTCAACATGGACCTGCAAAAGCAGCCCTCATCTCCCACTGGATTCCCGCACGTATTTACGTTACCATGGTTTGCCACTCTTGGAAGCCTAAACTCCTTTGTCTTGTCACTTCTCTACAAATGTATTGTCCTTTGCCAAGATGCTACATAAGTCCCAATTCTAACTACTTCTTTGAGTTACTCATTACTGAGTTTCTTTCATGTATACGCTTTCTCCATGTGTTAATAAACTTCTTGTTTTTCTTTTGTTAACTTGTCTTTTTTCAGTCTAGTTTGCAGAGTTCCAGTCCAAAAACTTAGGAGGGTAGAGGGAAAAATGCTTTTCTTCCCTTATAGTTTCTACATAAATTATTTGGAAGTCTTCTGTAAGAAAGATTTGTCTCTTCTCCTACATTTATTTATTCAGTTCTTTATATAACTGGACCTGGTTTTCATCCCCCTGCCTAGACTCCCTTGTTAGGCTGGACATTTTGTTCAGCCTACATCCCAGTTCCTCAGCCTGCTTTCCTTTGGGTACTGACTCTGTTTTCAATTCTGTATTTTCTTCAGACCTTACCTTGCCTGTTTTGGGGGTGGAGAGAGATGGATAAAAAAGAAAGGGAAGTGCCACACTGTGGGGTGAAAAGGTGTAGAGGGAAGGAAGTATGGCTGGATCTAAGATGAGGTGACTGAAAATGCAGCGATGCAGGAAATTAGAGCAAGAGGTGACTGTGAGAATATATATTTCCAGAGAACTTGCAGAAAATGTGGAGAGAGCACCAGAATTTCCACACTTTAAGGTAAAAGGGGACTCTGGGAGGATTCTGTGAGCATCCAGGTGGCAGACATCCACCAGGTGGTTACATTTAAGGATAAGAAAATAGAATTATTGAGGCCTTAGAGATCAACTCATCAAGTTCCTAAAGATGAAGAATCTGTGAATCCGAGAGTTTTTGTGGATTGCCTAAGGTCAAAGTTGTTCCCAGCACAGCTAGAATTAGAAGTGAGCCTTCCAGATTCCCCATCTAATTCTTATTCCAGGATGCTGCAGCTGTTTCTGTGCAAGCTGATGCTGATACTAATAGAGTGAGGTTTTCCATCCCCTTGGGAGGTTTGAGGCTATATTGAGAAATAGCCTCAATGGGATAGAAACAACTGAGAGAGGCTACGTTCCCTTTTTAGTGATTTAAATGTTAATACCTTGGCACCTCTCCAGGCAAGTGAGAGATTAGAAGGCAGCTGAGGAGCTGTGCCTATTCTGGGAAACCCCAGTCCCTGTGGTTGGTTAAGTGACTCTTTACAGTCGTTGAAGACAGGATTAGAGGTTTATAAGATATTCCTAATGGAACCCAACCATTCTTTCATCTTGTGTCAATGGCAATATTTCTTCCCTTCTCTCTAGACCAGTAGAGGCATCCTGTAAACTACTGTACTAGACATGCTTCTATTAAAAATCTGGACCTTTCTTTGGCAACAGTTATGCTCTAGCACAGATGCAGTTTAGACAGGTGCTTGGTAAACTTTCGTCTGTGCCAGAGCTTCCTACTCCATTTTCTTCTGTGCCAGAGCTTCCTACTCCATTTTCTCAGACATCTTAGCTGCTATTGTTTCAACACCCAGCTTCTTAAAGCCACAACTTGTAATGGAAAACAAAACTAAGCAGTTAAAGATTGGTGATTTAGTTTACTTTCCAACAAACATCTGGGAATTTGGAACATCTGGATTATTTGGTTTGAAACTTTCAGTTTTCATCTGGTTTGGCGTTACGTATACTAATTGTGCTTTATTTACTTGGGAGCATTTGCCAAGCCCTGTGTCCAGTGTCAGGCTGTGGCTGAAAGGAAGCTGCCAGTAAACCAAATGTGGCAATGACCTTGGGTTTAGCAGCTCATAGACGTTTGTAAAAGAACATTTGGAAAGCATTGAAAAATAAAAAGATGATGAAAATTGCCCATTTTTCTATTTTTAAGTCACTGTTCATTTTAGTAATATTTTCTTGTCATCTTTTCTCTATATGTGGTCTTATTAAAATATGGTTCTTAAAATAAGAAATTATAAATTTCTTATCCATATTTTGTTTCCTTATTAACAAATCAGCACTTTTATGTTAATAAAATACTATTTTAGAAAATATTCATTTATTTATGTATTTGGCTGTGCCAGGTGTTAGTTGCGGCAGGGGATCTAATTCCTTGACCAGGGATCGAACACGGGCTCCCTGCACTAGGAGCACAGAGTCTTAGCCACTGGACCACCAGGAAAGTCCGTAAAATACTATTTTAATTACTGTATCATATGGCTACACTGTAATCTACTTAATTGATTTTCTACCATTGGTTATTATATAGATGGTTTCTAATATTTGGCTGTATAAATAGCTTTTCTGCCTTAAAATTTTTCTGGATTTGGAATTTTTTATTCGTGACTGACTACCCAGAATCGAAATTGGTTGTCCCTTTTTTTTTTTTTTAACCGTACGCGGGCCTCTCACAGTTGTGGCCTCTCCCGTCGTGGAGCACAGGCTCCGGATGCGCAGGCTCAGCGGCCATGGCTCACGGGCCCAGCCGCTCTGCGGCATGTGGGATCTTCCCGGACCGGGGCACGAACCTGTGTCCCCTGCATCGGCAGGCGGACTCTCAACCACTGCGCCACCAGGGAAGCCCCTGGCTGTCACTTTTTGAAAGGTTTCAGTTGGCCAGATCTTAAAGACTCATCTCTTCCAAATTTTTCCCATGAGGCCAAAATGAATACCTGAATTATGATAGTGATTCTCAAACTATTTCTTATTAGAAAAATTTAAAATACCTATGTACTTCATCTTTTAAGCTACTTTTGTCTGCCCAAAAGTAAGATTATTATGTAATAAGTGATTTCCACTTATTTGTCATCAAAGTATATTCTTCATCTCCTGTCTTCTCTCAAATTACCAGGATGGGCCAGACAACTCAAAGTCAGAGTTTGGGTCCATCAGCTTGAACTGCATGTTTTCTTGGTGCTGTTAGATTGGAAAGAGATCCAGACAGGGTGCTAAGTGGGGAAGGGGAGTTGGAGCTAAATTCCTTAGGGAGAAGCAAAGTTTAAGGTAGGGAAATTAGGTACATTGTCAGGTCAACAGGGCAGGAGGACAGTGGTAGCTCCAAAATTTCTCCATAGAAGATGAGTAAACCAGAAGGACATTTTGTATTTCAATCAAAAAGAAGTTCAGAAAAATGGTACAGATGAACCGGTTTGCAGGGCAGAAATAGAGACACAGATGTAGAGTACAAATGTATGGACACCAAGGGGGGAAAAGGGGGTGTGATGAACTGGGGGATTGGGATTGACATATATACACTAATATATTTAAAATAGATAACTAATAAGAACCTGCTGTATAAAAAAAAAAAAGTTCAGAGACAGGGCAGTTCTAAGATTGTACAACGGATCAGTTGTGTCACGTAGGATCCATGCTGTTTCTAACTTCTTAGTGTACCATACCCAGCATGCTGGCTTTGTCTTTATGCTTGTCTACTCAAGGTCACAAGATGGCATCACCTCCTTACCCAAAGGGGTCTCAAAGCTTCCAAAGACATCCACAAGCAGGAAGAAATAAAAAAGGTATCTCTTTTTTTTATCATAGAGAAAAATATTTTCTAGAAGCTCCTAGCTGTGTTGTCTTAATGCCAATGTATAGAACTGGATCTTGAGCCAATCACTGGCATGTAGACTTAGGCCAGTCAGAGTTCAATCTCTGGGGAAGGGGAAGTGGCCCATCTTTTCTGAGCACTTTGCTGTCCATTGCCTGCACAAAAGTGGGGTTCTTTTCGCAAAGATAGAAGGGTAGCTTTGTTAGGGATACCTCAAACAGCATCAGCTACAGCCAGCATCCTGGTTAAAGGAGACCAAGGGATTTATTTATGTTGTTGGGTTTAAAAATAAACATATTTCTTTCTTAAATTTTGGATTTCTTCTTTCTTGGGGTAACTTGTGTGTGTGAAAGGGGGAGGGTGATTAAAATTACGAGGAGCTAAAGTTCTTTTGAAGCCACTCCATAGCTCCTCCACAGAAAGACTGAGAAACAAGCCCAACACTCAAAAATAGTTTAAGCAACACAGGAGAGGAGTAGACTTTGAAGTAAAATAAGGGGGTTTGGGGTAATTTCTATGAACAGTATTGGGGATTATTTGACTTATCATAAGGGCTGTCTTCTGAAGTAGGCTACATCTGACTGATATAAAAGTTCAGAGTCAGGGCAGCCAGTAAACAACAAACAAGAGTGAGGAAGAGCAGTTCAGTTTTTCTCAGGTTGTTTGAAGTATTGGAGCTAGTTTATGGAATTGTAGGAATTTGAGACCCCAGGGTAGAAATCATGAAAATCATAGACTTCTAGTTCTCTTGCGTGTTTCACATCCCACTAAATAACTAAAGAGGCTTTCATGCTCACGTGACAGCTTATGAAATTGGGTTTATATAGTGGGATGCTTCTATTAGTTCTCTGAGCGTAGATGTCATCTCTTCTTGCAAGCTTGCCCTGATTTTCAAGGTGGTGATTAGTTCTTTTTCCGCGGAACCTCTTAGCTCCCTGTGCTCAGCACTGATAGCCTGCCGTCTGATGCAAGGAGCACATGGTAGTTACTATATGAATAATGGAGATTGAATTAACAAGCGGGTGAAATTAAAGAATGAATTGAATAAACAACAGCATGAAAAATATCTCCCTTTGTTCTTTCAGAGGAGTCATCAGAATAGAGTAGAAGATTTTAAAAATAAACATGTACAATAAAATTTCTTGAATATTCTTCTTTCATTTCTTGTAATCCTATTTAAATAAATCCTTTATTTCTAATGCAGTAGAACTTCACCCAGCCTTGAAATTAACAGCTAAGTATTCAAAAAAATTAAAGGGACAGATTGTGTTATCAGATTTGTGCCCTGAAACCAACTATCCCCTGCCTCTTCTCAATAGTTATAAAGACCTAAATATGTTTGCAAAAAGCCTGTTTACTCAATCTGTATGCTAATAAAGATGGAAGTCTGAAATTTGACCTTTCTTGTTTAAACACATTTTATTGAAATATGTTTGGTTTTTTAATCTCAATAATGAATAAGATAATTTTTGAATCTGAATTGCTAACAAAAAAACCCCCCAAACCTCAAATTAGATTGTATTTGATACATTGAACGCTCCCAGAATCTTAGCTACTTTTTTTTTCTTTTTTTGGTAAATTACCTTTTATTAGCTTTTTTTTTTAAATAGAGGAGTATAATTGCTTCACAATCACAATACTGTGTCAGTTTCTGTTGTACAACAAAGTGAATCAGCCATATGCATACTGTATATCCCCATATCCCCTCCCTCTTAAGCCTCCCTCCCACCCTCCCTATCTCACCCCTCTAGGTCCTGGCAAATCACTGAGTTGATCTCCCTGCGGGCTGCTTCCCACTAGCTATCTGTTTTACATTTGGTAGTGTATATATGTCCATGCCACTCTCTCACTTCTTCCCAGCTTCCGCCTCCCCACCGTGTCCTCCAGTCCATTCTCTATGTCTGCATTTTTATTCCTGCCCTGCCACTAGGTTCTTCAGTACCATTTTTTTTTTTTTTTTTTAGATTCCATATATATGCATTAGCATACTGTGTTTGTTTTTCTCTTTCTGACTTACTTCACTCTGTATGACAGACTCTAAGGTCCATCTACCTCACTACAAATAACTCAGTTTCGTTTCTTTTTATGGCTGAGTAATATTCCATTGTATATATGTGCCACATCTTCTTTATCCATTCCTCTGTCAATGGACACTTAGGTTGCTTCCATGTCCTGGCTATTGTAAATAGTGCTGCAATGAACATTGTAGTACATGTGTCTTTTTGAATTACGGTTTTCTCTGGGTATGTGCACAGTAGTGGGATTGCTGGGTCGTATGGTAGTTCTATTTTTAGTTTTTTAAGGAACCTCCATACTGTTCTCCATAGTGGCTGTATCAGTTTACATTCCCACCAACAGTGCAAGAGGGTTCCCTTTTCACCACACCCTTTCCATCATTTATTGTTTCTAGATTTTTTGATAATGGCCATTCTGACCAGTATGAGGTGATACCTCATTGTAGTTTTGATTTGCATTTCTCTAATAATTAGTGATGTTGAGCATCTTTTCATGTGCCTCTTGGCCATCTGTATGTCTTTGGTGAAATGTTTGTTTAGGTCTTCTGCCCATTTTTTAATTGGGTTGTTTGTTTTTTGACACTGAGCCCCATGAGCTGTTTGTATATTTTGGAGATTAATCCTTTGTCCATTGTTTCATTTGCAGATATTTTCTCCCATTCTGAGGGTTGTCTTTTCATCTTGTTTATGGTTTCCTTTGCTGTTCAAAAGCTTTTAAGTTTCATTAGGTCCCATTTGTCTATTTTTGTTTTTATTTTCATTACTCTAGGAGGTGGGTCAAAAAGGATCTTGCTGTGGTTTATGTCAAAGAGTGTTTTTCCTGTGTTTTCCTCTAAGAGTTTTATGATGTCTAGTCTTACATTTAGGTCTTTAACTAGCTACATTTTAATAGTATTATTACAATTTATGTCTTCATAGTCCATATAATAGCATGTTTATACCAAGAACGGAATCAGATGGTTAAAAAAGATATGAATGTAGCCAGTATTGTGGGTTTGATTCTTGGTAAATTTTGCATAAAATAAATAGGTATAGCTACATAGAGAACCTTTGAATACAAGACAGTCATCTTGGGAAAAGTGCTAGCCAAGCAGTCATTAAAGTCAAGATTGAGTCCTGGCTTTACCTCAGATCATTCATTAATTCCTTCTGAGCCTCAGTTTCCTTCTCAGAAGCTAAAGATAATGCTATAAGTCTTACCTATTTCATTAGTGGTTTTGATGATGAGGACTTCATAGGACTTTGAAGTCTGTATAAAATTTCCAAGTACTATAATTATTAGTCACAGGAGCTGTAGAAAGACTATTTATTATCAAGAGGAAAAAAAAAACCCTGATAGGTCAGTGGAATCATATTGATGTATGAAGACAGTGCTTACATTTTTTATTAGGAAAAATCACTGATTAAATGCAGTATATTTGCCATCTTGTCTTAGCTGTTATTTCCTGTGTGACTTGATCAGAGAAGATGTGAAGTTAAGCAGTCATCTAGGAAGAAAGGATCCAAAGTTTGCTATCCACTTAAGAAATAGTGAAGAAAATAATATCTAGAGGTATAAAGAGAAAGTGGAAGGATGGGAAAGAAATCGATTTTCTATTAAATAGTGTGCATAATCTCTTTGAAGTTGTGTGTCTTAGGGGAGGGAAGAGGAAGTCAGAGAAAGCAGAAGTAAGAGCACACTGGCTTTTTTGATGGCTGGGGATGAAGTAGAGCTATTTAATCTCCAGATTGCCCTCACATTGTGTGCATCTATTGTGCTTTGGTTGAACTCTAATAGGCAGTTCAGTTGTGCCTGTTAATTTCAGCACAGTGTGAACCGACCCCTTACTTAAAGGGAATAGTTAGTTCAATTGGTGCATGTTTCACTGGATCCACAAATCAATAAACCACTTGGAAAGAAGTAAAGTGTGAATCTTCCTGCATGGTCTCCTGATAAGAGAGACAAAGAATGGCAATAAGATCTGAAATCCCCAGCTGGGAGTTAAGCCTGCTTTCACTTGTCTGGCCTAGCAGATGACGTCAATTGGCAAAGGTTTATGAATGTTATCTCTATTACCTTCTTTCTGTGGGCCTCGGGCTCTTCCAGCCGGGAGTCTAAGGCTGGTGTACAGTTTCATCTCATATCTTGAGAATAAGTGGAATATGATTTTGAGGTCATAGTGGAGCTGGGCAGTGGGAAAGGAGCTGGTGGAACCAATCCAACAGGAGGTTCTGAAATACGAAGTAGTCTGCTAGGTAAGACACAAGATCGTGGAGTATGGCAATCTTTGGGCATAGTCCAAAACTCAGACAAAAACCTGTCCGCATCAAGTCACGGGGCACAGAACTGGGCTGGGGTTGAGAGGCAGGATTCCAGGAATGGGAGCCAAGGCAGTAGTCCATTTTATCAACCAGAGCTCTTGATTGAAAGCAGGAGAAACTGATGCTGGGTATCTAAAGGAAAAAGAGGATTTATTATAAGGTGACTGGGGACTTGGAAAATTGATTGGAGGTTGGAGAACCTGGCTTTGAAAAGAAAGCAGAATCATTTACCAAAAAATCAATTCCCAGTGGCTTGAGTATCAAAATGTGGAAGGTAAAACTGTAAAGCTTTTAAAGAAGATAGTGCAGGAACATATCTTTATGAAGTCAGAGTTGGGAAGGATTTTGTTATAAGACCCAAAAAACTCTACCCATAAAGGAAAAGATAGCTTTTTTTTTTTTACTGAATTAAAATTAAGAACTCTATCCATCAAAAGATGCCTTAAAAAGAATGAAAAGAGAGACTACAGAGTAGGAGATGATATTTATGATACTTAAGAACCAAATTTCTAGAGCCAAAATATATTCAGAGCTCCTACTAATATGAAATATGAAAATGACATCTAACTCAATATAAATTTGTACATGGAACTTGAATGAGCATTTAACAAAAGAGAAAATTAAAATGGCTGATAAGTACATGAAAAGGTGCTCAGCCTCACTGGAAATAAGGAGAATGCAAAATAAAACCACAATGAGGAATCATTATATACTCACCAGATTGTGAAACATTGAAAAATCAGCCAATACCAAGTGGAGGTGAGGATGTAGAACAAGAGAGCTTCCTTCCACTGCAGGAGCATAAATTGGTGCAAGCACTATGGTAAACTCTTCGCCAGTATCTTCTCAAAATTGAGTGCAAACACACCCAACTACCCAGCAATTCCACTTTGAGATGATCATCTATAATAGATTTATAAATAACTTATAAATAACTTCACGGCAACAAAAATGAATAAATTTTATCTACACACAGCAGTGTAGAAAAATCTCATATACTATATAAAGTTCCAGAATAGGAAGAGAGACTAAACTGAGTTGTTTAGAATTTCTTGGTAGTAGAATTATAAAGAAAAGCAAGAAAATAATGATCACAAAAGACAGGACTGTAGTTATTCCCAGGAAAAATGGAGAGGATTATGAAGGGGAAGCGTTCGTGGGAATGGAGATTGGGATGCTGGGAGTGTTTGCGTCATGCAGATGAGGACAAGTCACCAGGCATAACACATACCGTTGCTACTGGAGTTGGATTCATTGGGAGAAACTCATGCTGATACTATCAGTAACACATGTGCAGGACCCTGGGCAACACACGCATATCTGGCAGAGATATGACTCTGAGAGAGAGATTGTAACCCTTGGGCTTTGGGGCTTTTTAATTACAATGACAGAACCTTGGCTCCAGCCCTACCCTGCCAGCTTAGTCTTTGTGTTGGAAGTAGCACCATGCCTTCAAATCCAGGGGCTTGTGTCTGAGTCTGGCAGTTGTAGGTCTATGACATAGCACACAAGTGACAAGACTTGCAAAAGTCAAAATTTACCCTCTCCTGAGATATTCAGAAGACCATGATCCAACTCTTATGTTGACCAAGATTGATTGCCTTTACACCAGGCCATAGCCCATTTCTGTGGTGCTATCTATGCAGGAAACAAAATTTTTTCTGAGGCCAACTTACAGGAGAATTAGTCTTAGGCAAGCTTAACTCCTACATCTGTTATTAATTTCCCTACCTTTTGGTGAGGTTACATGGTTGTCTGTATTATAATTATTTGTCAAATTTTACACATATTTTATATACTTTCCCTTATGTATGTCATTCTTTCATATTAAAAAAAGAGAAAAACATTGGAATCAGGAGGACTCTGGAGACTGAGGCAGGCACCATAGCCAAGATTCCAAGGCACACACAGCCTGGTCCTCAGGCTGCTCCAACACACCTTTGTATCATTCATTCTCAACCCCAAATCCCAGGACAAATGAGCATTACCTTGAGGCAGTGATAGCCTCCAAAGGCACTAGCAGGCAGGCTATCCCAGAGGTCATAGAACAGAAAGGCTCAGAGACTAAATTAAGATGCTCAAATAACATGAGTTACTAAATCAAATTAAGACACAGTGAGAAGCAAGGGGAAAGAGCTGGAGTAAGTTAGGTATAACCTACCTTGTGTGCACAGAATGGAAGGGCTGCCCAATCTAAATCTTAGGATATGCAGTGTTCGTACATCCCATCTCTCTATGCCACATTAGTCTTCCTATGCACCAAAGGCTATGCACCAAAGGTGTGGTTACAAGGACCAAAACTTAGGTTTGAGCAAATGAGCCCACAGACGGGTGACGCTCTGGGTCCACAACACTTGCTCTATTGCAGACACAGAGGGACCAGTACAGCTAGCCACAGCTGGAGCTTGCCGATTAGCCTGAAGGGAAGCCATGGGTTTTATTTGTATTTCATGGGCAGAGAACGCAGAAAGGCAGAATGGGTGCCACCAATGGGCGATGAATTAAAGCCTCATATATATTAAGTGCTTGTGTATAGTTAGGACATCCTGAATATTTACTGCCTCTTGTATTTTTAGTCGCATGTGTTTTTAATACCCAGGTGCTTCATGAATATTAGGCATCTGTTGGTCCTTTCACCCTTCTCTGTTACACACACACACACACACAGACACACACACACACACAGACACACACACACACACACACACACACATACCGTACTTGGTAGCTTCTTATGCTTACAACACCTCATCAACTCTACCTATATCCAACAAACTTTTTGCTTACTAGCTGCTTACCTATACTGAAAACACCTTAAAAGATTTTGCCTATGTTTTATAAACTACACATCTGGTAGAATTGAATATTTTCAAAAGCAAATGCATATTACATACCTGGTCGGCTGACACAAAATCATGCAACCATCTCACTGACTACCAAAACAGGGAGAAAGTAATATGGCTTCTTTTGGTTATAAGGTAGGAGATAAGTACTACTTCCCACCAAGAATACTTATAAAGAAGAATTTTGCATAAAGGAGATCAGGATGTGAATAGGAAGGAGGAGATTGGATACTAGATGGTCCTTATGAACAAATGCCCATCACTTATATATAAAAGGGATATTTGCAAGGAAGTGGGAACTGGGAGTAAAGTTAAAGCCTAGCTATTGGAAATGAGACATTGCATCTGTGTTGGTTAAGTAGCAGGACTGGTTTGAGTCTGAATCCAGGCATAATGGGCTAGTACATTTAGGAACCTCTTTCCTTAGGTCAGAAGAGCTGTGTGACAGCTACTCTGAAGTTTGGGCTGAGCTTCCAGGTAGTGATTAAGTGTCTCCAAGTATGGAGAGTAGAAGGAATGCAGTAGCTATGATTAGTCTTGGTCTGAGAATGTCTCTCAGATTTCCTGAAGTCCTTGCCAGGCATGAATTTCTGCATTTCCACTGGTAATTGTTATAGAAACTCCTTAGCGAGAAGTACAACAGTTTCCACCAATCTGGACTGTTACTTAGATAATAGAGGATCACTCTGTCTCTCTTGCTCTTTATCTTCTCTTCATAGGCACAAGAGTGCACAGATGCTGACACAGACATAAATACGCACACATACTCATTCTTTCAAAAAAAAAAAGACTATACTAGAATTATCTCTCAGTAGTAAGGTAATTTGTTGGCCAGTAACTACCTTTAGATGATACCTCAGGTTCCAGCAATTTAAATAGTCTAGAGAACCTCTTGGGTCCCTCAGCCAACTAATTTCTCAGAGTTGCTCTCAAATAGTCATCTTGGGAAGTTATTTAGAGCGCTGTACCAAGCTTTGGTGCCACCCAAGATTCGACAGACCTTTGAGGAAGCTGTTCACAGCCCTTGGCTACTCTTGTTAATTATGATATCTCCCCTTTAAACCCCATCCAGGGCACAGAAATACTCTTCAAAGTGTCCCTTCCCCTCATCCCACCCCGTATGACACAAACACAAATGATAGACTGTACACTATGAGTAGAGCTGATACTGTACCTGCTCTGTATGTAGTGTCTGAACTATGATATATAAGACTTAGCAAACATCTAGCTTTGGTCCTCCTGTGTTCCTCACACAGGGCACAATGGAATTAACGCCCTGGGAACAGCTCCTTAGAAAAAGGTAAAGTAAAATAATGACAATTATACAAATTTTAAGAACGAACATGCATTAAAGACTTAATTTTACTCATCTGTGAGGTGAAGAGGATCAGAATATATCATCCCCAAATATGCCACTTTGTCATAAGAATTATTTTGAGCTGAAGGCAATTGGGAGTCGACAGATGCAGGAAGAGTTCTCTGCCTTCCCCTTATGTACCTAAAAGCAGGGCAAACATTTTCCTTTTGAGATGTCCATCCCCCTCTACCCTCCTTCCAGTCCCCCACCCCCAGGAAGAGAAGACTGCTTATCACAGGAGACTGAGAACTGACACCGAAATCAGTTTGCACAAACAGGCCTGACTAAAATAAGACCTTACTGTCCATTATTTCCTCATATATTTCCTAGTAACTTCCCCGTGATTCATTATCCCTTGAAGCTCAAACCTCCTTTCCTTTGTTAAAATGGTATATAAGCTCTCAAGTCTGATCACTTCTTTGAGTTTTACTTCATTTCTGTGAACTCCAGTGCACATAAATATTCAAATTGTGTGACTTTTCTCTTGCTAACTTGTCTTTTGTTAATTTAATTCACAGGCTTCTTCCATTCACTGGACTTATGAGGGTAGAGGGAAAGACAGAGGAAACCAGGCAGATGTTAACTGGTTCAAAGGAAAAATCAGATAGCACAAACTTATCTGGCAAGCAAAGGAATGTTGAAATGAATCGCCAATGGCAAAAACCATGTTTCCCCCTAGAGATTAGAAAAATCCATTAAATCTCTACCAGACTGGCCAGAATTTACTTGTTTATCTGTTACCTATAACTCAAAAGGGTTACAAAAGAGCTAAGAAACAACAAAAGGCTAGAATCTGATAACCTGGAAGGATGTGCTGTATGTAGACAATGAAGGATTTTACACTGAAACCTGTTTTTTTTTGGTACAATATACAAAATAGCTAATACTATTGGTTGACTTCTCAACTGGTAGTATTTTCTTGACTCAAGTCTTTCTTTAACAGATTTATTACACATCAGGGTTTTATTCCTAGAGACTTTTAATATTGTCAAGATTAATGTGCTGAAGGTTTGAGCATTTTTGGAAGGACACTGCAAGAACCCCTTAGGGTTCCTCACACAGGGCACAATGGAATTAAGATTGGATTTTAGGTGCTTAGGTTTTTAGAGAACTGGGAAATCAATTACTATGTCAGCTTTCTGCTTTCTGGATGTCAAGAATGACCACTGTGCACACAATACCTGCCAGGTAATGAAGAAATCAACATTTTCCGCATTCACAAATCTTTCATACCAACTGTTCAACTTGACATTCCCCTTAAAGAATTCACAGTATTTGATACTTGTGCCTGAGGTCTGTAGAATTAAGAAATGTTTATATTATTTATTCCGGCAATGCTGATCTGTCTGTGTTATCTCCAAGGTGTTATTTGCTGTTTATGCAGTTTCTGGAGGGAAATAGTTACAGTTAATCCTCATTATTCATGGATTCTGTACTTGCACGTTTGTCTACTTGCTAAGTTATACGTAACCCCAGAATCAATACTCAAGGTGTTCTTGTAGTTGTTCAAAGACACGTGCATGGGTGGCGTGGCAAAAAATTTGAGTTACCTGACACACATGTTCCTCGCCGAGGTGGAACAAGGTGGTGCCCTGCCTTCTTGTGTCAGCTCTCATACTGTAAACAAGTGTTCCTTTGCTGGCTTATTTAGTGCTAGTTTTTCCACACTTTTGTGCTTTTTGTTGGCGATTTTATTGTTTAAAATGGCCCCCAAGTGTAATGCTGAAGTGCTGTCTAGTTTTCTTACGTGCAAGAAGGCTGTGACGTGCCTTATGGAGAA
Organism: Globicephala melas; assembly: GCF_963455315.2. Taxonomy (NCBI): domain Eukaryota; kingdom Metazoa; phylum Chordata; class Mammalia; order Artiodactyla; family Delphinidae; genus Globicephala; species Globicephala melas. Next base: position 156,476,022 of record NC_083315.2, read on the forward strand.
AATATGTGTGTTAGTTAAGCTTCATTCAGGCATGAGCTATAGCACTGTTGACCCTGACCAATGTTAATGAATACAAATGTATGTTAAATGAGGTGTCTTTAAACAAAAACACACACAAAACAAGGTGATGTATTGATCATTTGAAAAATACTTGCAGGATCCTACCCCTCGATTTCCCAAGGAGCAGTCATTTAGTATTTACCAGTTCAGCGTTTGCAGTGGCTATAGAACATAGGTACGGAGAACAAGGAGAATCAGCTTTATCTCTCTCAGAGGATGTTGTCAAGTACAGAGTGATGAGTGTTCTTCCTGGTCACCACGCAGTCCAGTACTCTTCTTAGCTTTCCTCTGTGGATAGAATTCGGTTTGTTGGAAGAGGTTTGCCTGTGTCCTCAAGACTTGGTTGAGGCAAGAGGGTACTGTTCTTTGGCAAAGTTTTTTCTCCTCTTTTTGGAAGGAATGAAAGGAAATTCCAGAAACTGTAGCCCTCTTGCTCTAACTTGTGCTGAATTACTAGTGAATTAATTGCTCAAACACTTCACCCTCGGCAGTGAATCCCATTTATATGGTTTTCACTGCCCTTCTAAATTCTGATTAGCCTTTCCATTGACACCTGGGCCCTTTCACTTCTTTGTGGGTTTTTGAAAAATTATAATTAATCACGAGTGCTGGGCAGACCTCCCTTATTTTACAGTTACGCGCACTTGTTCCTTTGAAGGGAAACCATGTGCCCTGCCCCTGCCACCACACATGCACACACTAATTGGGGTCCTGTGGGAGCAGGGAGCTAGAGATGGGGGAAGGAAGGAGAGAGGGACGACAGTATTCCGAAGGGAAACTTGTTAAGTGCCACTTTACAGAACAGCTTTAGATAAAACAGTTGCTCCCACCATTTTCAACCAGGCTAATAAGAGGTTACTGTTGTAACAATCTTTTACCCCCGCTTTTGACAACAAAATGCAAAACAGATTGGAGGTGGGAAGGGAGAGTAAACCATGGAGGTATATTTGAGTCAGGGGCCTGACTCCCCCTTAGGCAACCTCAATTTTGTTTTATGCCAACCTCTCTTTGACCCGTCACCCCTTTTTTTTCTCTCCAGGTGCAAATAAATGACTTGACCTCTTTTCAACTTAGAGAATGGGGTCTGTTCCCAGTCATTACCACCTTCACACAAACCTAACTTAATTGTTTTCTTTTCTGAAGTATTTTTCATTTTTGCCTCATCTATTATTGCAACATGAAAGGATGATTCCTTCCTAAAGAAATTCCAGGCATGAGTATGTAAATGGAGGCAGGAAAGACCTTTCTGTAAAGACACCAAAATTGTGCCATAAAGGAGTTGGTCTGGTTTGGGACAAGTAAAAGCCCAGGAGCACTGACCATTGAGGAAATTTAAAGGGAAGGAGTCTTAAGAGCCTCGGCAGTGCCATTCACCAACAGTGTGGATTTGAGTAATTTTCATAACATTTTAAAGCCTGTTTTCTCATTTATTGCAGAGTTCTACAAACCTTTTCTGTAAAGGGACAGATAAATATTATAGGCTTTGTGGGTCGCATGGTCTCTGGTGCAACTATTTAGCTCTGCTGTTGCGGGGCAAAGACAGTAAAGACAATACATAAACTAATGGGCGGGCTGTGTTCTAACAAAACCTTAGTGACAAAATCAGGCTGCAGGATGAATTCATCAGGCCAGATTTGGCCCACTGGGCTATCATTTGTTGACCCTGATCTATAAAACTAAGATAATAATAGTATCCAAATCCAGTTGTTGGGAAGGTGATATATATGCATGTACTACCTGTAAAAGATGTAGTATAATGTCTGGCTTATGATAAGCACCTTTGTTAAAAATGTAGTTTAAAAAGGTAAAATCATGATTTTCACAGGATATAAATTGAACATATGTTAAAGATTTTACATAACTTGTTATTAATGCAGGGTTCAGGCAGATATTATATCTGGTTCAAAAGATTAAAAAAACAGCTATTTATAAGAAATAATGAGACTAATTTGTAAACTGTCAAAAACTGGCTTGGAGAAAAAAGTTGTCCTTTTACCAGTCAATTCATTTTCATATTCATAGTCAAGAGTCATTTTTGTTGCATTGTGCTTTTCCACAACTTACGGAGTTGAAAGATAGCTCAAAGGTGATGAAAATCCGGGAACCACATGGTGCAGAAAGGTGTGCTCTAAACGACGCATCATTTGCCACTGGAGAAATACAGTAATCTTATCTGCTTATTCCATGTTTCATTACACACTCAAATCTTAGCTATAATCATTGTTGCTTAGATGTCCCCTAGGGTTACTCGGTCCTTTGAGACTGAAATGGAATTGACTCATATTCCATTTGGGTGTGCTCTAGGGTTTCTTTCAAACTGAGGCTGACTTGAAGTTTCTGATTCTGTTGTGTGAGTTCGGTGGGTGGATTGCCTCAAAGAAAAAGTGTGGTATTGTTCACTTTTGGCATGATGTCACACTGTGTGTGACATGTGTTCCCAGTGACTCCATGCCCCTGAGATATCACCAACCTGTGGCTCTATGAATGCAAGAAGCGATAGGAACATATACATCCCAACAATGCAAATCATTTAAATGATCACAGCTCCAACTGGCTTCCTTGTCATTGGGGATTTCCTGTGGGCTGACATTTCTCTGTAGACTCCAGCCACCCTGATTTCTCAGCTCTTTCTCTCCAACTTCCTCCTCACCTACCTTCCTTTCTCTAACAGTCTTAGATTCTTGTTCATTTCTTACGTTAGACAGTTTAACTATCTCTTTGTTTTATAGTCTCCTTAGAAGCTGTGATGTGGTAGTCTCCCTTTAACACCAAAGTAGCCTAACAAGTTATTGAGTTAAAGCAAAGGCCAAGTGCACACAGCAGAGTAATTCGTAGTTCCTGTACAGAGCAGAAACTACTGTGAGCAGTTGTGCTCTTAAATAGTTCTTTCTTTTTTATTACTATTATTATTATCATTAGAAGGAGGTAAATGAGGGGTGCAAATGGGATTGTTCCATATAAGCAGTTATTTCTGCTGGCTGTTTTTTGGCTTTCCATTTTTCTTAGTTATATTTTCCCCACCATCTCGCTCATTCTCTCTCCTTTTTTTACTTTCTTTCTCCACAAATTAGATACATGTATTTTTAAACTGTGAAATAACATTTCCTCTCCTTGACAGGGAACACACAAGACATGTTTCCGACCCCTTGGAGTTGGTCCTGAACAAAGGTCCTTCTGCCAGGTGTGTTTGAGTCAATAGGAGATTGAGTTTGGTTCAGAAGCAAAGAAAACAATCTTTGATCAGAGAATGGAGAGGCCCCAGCTCCTGCTCTAGAGCACATGCCTTCCTGACAGGTTGTGGGCAGGGCTGCTTTATAGGGATCTCAGCAGCAGGGGAGGGAAGGGGGCGGAGTTCACACAAGGCAGGCGCAGCGGCACTGCTCAGGCTCTAGGTCGCAGTGCCGGGCCCAGTGTCTCTGCACACGGCCTGCCAACACCGTCTTGAGTTACAGTGCTTCTGCAAACGGTCCCTGAGCTGAAATGTTAGGTGTAGCAGTTTTGCACTGGGAACTCTGGTCTGAAGAGCCGGGTTCAAGGCCTCTGCACGCTGCACCCTATGAGCAAGTGAAACTAGACTAAGCACCAAGGAAAAAAAAAAAGGTTGGACTTTATTTTATTGCCCAGATTCTATTTTTATTTCCTGGGAATTGTTAATGGGCTTTGCTGGTGACAGATACAGAGAGGCTGTATCAAGTTTCGGCAAGGGTACTCAAGTGTTATGCTACCTCCAAGGGTTGCCTGGGCATTCCTACTGCCAGAGGCCAGGTAGGCCTGCCTAAAATGGTACTTAAACAATTATGCAGAGAAAATAAACTGGGGATTGACAAAGCGCTTTTCTTTTAGGAAATTAATGGTAGACTTTTATTAGCCTGAGGAAGTTCAGACTTGGGCTTAAAGGTTGGAAGATAGAAAAATAGTTATCTCAGGTTTAATGGCCTAAACTAGCAAATGGAGTTTGACTATTAGTTACGGTTGGTATAGGGGAAAAATTGTGAATGATTTTTGAATTTTAGTGGGTGTCCTGGCTGAGTCACTCCTCTCTGTCTCTGTTTTTGATTAGGCTGTTTGACAACAATGTAAGTTTTGGAAAACTGAAAACAGTGCAAATAGAAATGCATATTAAGACCTAGTCAAGAAGAGGGCTCAGAGAGCCTGGATGAAGTTTGGTCAAGGAGAGAGTCTTTGTCATTGGTCAGGGCAAGTCTCTTAGAAAAGGTAAGATTTGAGCAAAGCCTTGAAGACCACAAGAGAGTCTAGCAGCTTCCTAGGGGAAGTGCATTCCAGGTGGAGGAATCAGCACAGGCTCTAAGGCAGAAGTTTGCCTGGCAGGGTGAAGAAATAGCAAGAAAGCTAGTGTGATGGCCACAACAGTAGATCCAGCTCATGCACACTTCTTACAATGTGATATTGAAATTCTTTCCATTGAGTGGTGAGTCTGCTCTCTTTCTTATTGAACCTATGTATTACAAGAGAATAGAGGTGAAATGATGCTATTTGGCTTCTAAGGCTAGGTCATAAATATGCACTTGAGCTTTATTCTGTTGGGACACTCACCCTTGAAGCCCAGCCACCATGTTGTGAGAAAGTCCAGGCCACATGGAAAGACCACATATGGTTTTCTACCAATAGCCCCAGTTAAGTCCAACCCAGCAGTCTGCATCAACCACTAGACATGTAAGTGAGTGAGCCTTCAGGTGATTCTAGCCACTGGCCATCAAATCATCCCCTCTCCAGCCCTTACCTGACCCTTGCAGTCTTCCCACCTGAGGCTTCAGACATTGTGTAGCAAAGACAAGTCATTCCTACTGTGCTCTGGACATGTTTCTGACCAGAATTCATGAACATATTACATAGATATTGTTTTATACCACTAAGACTTGGGATGGTTTATTATGCAATAATATAATTATAGCTGGAATATCTGAAATGGCTGAAGTTTAGTGAATAAGGGAGAGAGTAGGTAGAAGTGAGCTCAGAATAACATTGGCAAGGGGCCAGAAGATGCAGGACATTATGGGCTAAAGTAAGCACTGGCTTTTACTCTAAGTAAAAAAAGAAAGAATGAATAATTAATTACTGGGAAAGATGAACTCTTAGAATAATTATTGTGTCCATAATCAGGCTATATAGTGAAGTGAAAAAAAACATGTAGTTGAATCCTAATCCTACCACTTATGATTTTAGTCATAGAAGAATTATTTAAATTTATGAGCATTATTTTCTTATCTGTAAAACAAAGTTATGCTATGAGGATTAAACGTTACAATACTTACGGTAGGTACACAGTGTTTATTAGTTTTTTTCTCTCTCCCTTTTATTTTTCTGATATATTTGGATGCCTATCACACTGAGAAGGATTTAATTTAATCTATCTTTCCATTCAAAATAATTAGCTCCAGTAGATGGAAGAGACAAAGAGGCATATTTTAGCTCTGTATAAGCGTCAATAGCGTACTGGTTATTGGGTACAGTTACATGAAAGTGAATCAGACTCTGTAATTACTAGCCTTGTGACCTTGGACAAGTTACTTAAACCTTCTAAAGCTCATTTTCTTTATTAGTAAAAATGACGTTAGAGGACCCACCTCATGAGTTTGCATTAGATTTAAATATAATAATCCATATAAAGTGCTTAGCATGGTGTTTGACACTTAATGTTTATCAACAATTTACCCCCAGTTGGAATAAGGAATGCGTTAAGATTAACTTCCCTTACTGGAAATGTTAAGGGAAATCTTGTGTGTCTCTCTAAAGAGGAAATTTCTTCATTGATCAGTTCCAATTCTAAATTCTATCATTCTTTGCCCCTCTCATGAGACATTGGATTTATTTGACCTGTAACTATATCAAGTAGATTTTCTTCTTTCATCTTGTGCAGTTAGTCCTAAATCTATGGTGTTTATATCAGTTGAAATGAGCTAAATTTTGCTGTAATAACAAACAACTCTCAAATCTTAGTGGCTTAACCCAACAAAAATTTCTCATTCAAGTTACATCTCATCAATAGCTGAAGGCAAGGATGGGTAGGACTCATTAGTTGCTCTTGGATCCAAGTTACTAGAATGGCCGATGTCCTGAACATTGTCTTTCATGGTGCCAGAGGAAAATGAAAATTCTAAAGCAGTACTTCTCTATCTGTGGTGGAAGCCCATTTTTTTTAATGTTTTTATTTTTTTAATCATTAAATTATATAATTTAGACAGTAAACGTGGTCTATTTTTGATTCTCTCCAATAGAATACGTTTGATCACATTTTCTTTTTATACAGTAGATTGTTATTAGTCATCAATTTTGTACACATCAGTGTACACCTGTCAATCCCAATCGCCCAATTCATCACACCACCCCCCCAGCCCCCCGCTGCTTTCCCCCATTGGTGTCCATACGTTTATTCTGTACATGTGTGTCTCAATTTCTGCCCTGCAAACCGGTTCATCTGTACCATTTTTCTAGGTTCCATGTATATGCGTTAATATATGGTGTTTTTCTCTTTCTGACTTACTTCACTCTGTATGACAAGTCTGTAGATCCATCCACGTCTCAACAAATGACCCAATTTCGTACCTTTTTATGGCTGAGTAATATTCCATTGTATATACATACCACATCTTCTTTATCCATTTGTCTGTCGATGGGCATTTAGGTTACTTCCATGACCTGGCTATTATAAATAGTGCTGCAATGAACATTGGGGTGCATGTGTCTTTTTGAATTATGTTTTTTTCTGAGTATATGCCCAGTAGTGGGATTGCTGGATCATATGCTAATTCTATTTTTCGTTTTTTAAGGAACCTCCATACTGTTCTCCATAGTGGCTGTATTAGTTTACATTCTCACCAACAGTGCAAGAGGGTTCCCTTTTCTCCACACCCTCTCCAACATTTGTCGTTTGTAGATTTTCTGATCATGCCCATTCTAACTGGTGTGAGGTGATACCTCATTGTACTTTTGATTTGCATTTCTCTAATGATTAGTGATGTTGAGCAGCTTTTCATGTGCTTCTTGGCCATCTGTATGTCTCCTTTGGAGAAATGTCTGTTTAGGTCTTCTGCCCATTTTTGGATTGGGTTGATTGTTCTTATAATATCGAGATGCATGAGCTGTTTATATATTTTGGAGATTAATCCTTTGTCCGTTGATTCGTTTGCAAATATTTTCTCCTATTTTGAGGGTTGTCTTTTTGTCTTGTTTATGGTTTCCTTTGCTGTGCAAAAGCTTTGAAGTTTCATTAGGTCCCATTCGTTTATTTTTGTTTTTATTTCCATTACTCTAGGAGGTGGATCAAAAAAGATCTTGCTGTGATTTATGTCAAAGAGTGTTCTTCCTATGTTTTACTCTAAGAGTTTTATAGTGTCCAGTCTTACATTTAGATCTTGAATCCATTTTGAGTTTATTTTTGTGTATGGTGTTAGGGAGTGTTCTAATTTCATTCTTTTACATGTAGCTCTCCAGTTTTCCCAGCACCACTTACTGAAGAGACTGTCTTTTCTCCATTGTATATCCTTGCCTCCTTTGTCATAGATTAGTTGACCAAAGATTAGTGGGTTTACTCCGGGCTTTCTATCTTGTTCCATTGATCTTTGTTAATGTTTTTGGGCCAGTACCATATTGTCTTGATTACTGTAGCTTTGTAGTATAGTCTGAAGTTAGGAAGTCTGATTCCTCCAGCTCTGTTTTTTTTTCCCCTCAAGACTGCTTTGGCTATTTGGGGTCTTTTGTGTCTCCATACAAATTTTAAGACTTCTTCTTCTAGTTCTGGGAAAAATGCCATTGGTAATTTGATAGGGATTGCATTGAATCTGTAGATTACTTTGGGTAGTATAATCATTTTCACAATATTGATTCTTCCAATCCAAGAATATGGTATATCTCTCCATCTGTTGGTATCATCTTTAATTTCTTTCATCAGTGTCTTATAGTTTTCTGCATACAGGTCTTTTGTCTCCCTAGGTAGGTTTATTCCTAGGTCCTTTATTCTTTTTGTTGCAATGGTAAATGGGTGTGTTTCCTTAATTTCTTTTTCAAATTTTTCATCATTAGTGTATAGGAATGCAAGAGATTTCTGTGCATTAATATTGTATGCTGCAACTTTACCAAATTCATTGATTAGCTGTAGTAGTTTTCTGGTGGCATCTTTAGGATTCTCTATGTATAGTGTCATGTCATCTGCAAACAGTGACAGTTTTACTTCTTCTTTTCCAATTTATATTCCTTTTATTTCTTTTTCTTCTCTGATTGCTGAGGCTAGGACTTCCAAAACTATGTTGAATAATAGAGATGAGAGTGGATATCCTTGTCTTGTTCCTGATCTTAGAGAAAACGCTTTAAGTTTTTTACCATTGAGAATGATGTTTGCTGTGGGTTTGTCATATATGGCCTTTATTATGTTAACGTAGGTTCGCTCTATGCCCACTTTTTGGAGAGTTTTTATGATAAATGGGTGTTGAATTTTGTGAAAAGCTTTTTCTGCATCTATTGAGATGATCATATGGTTTTTATTCTTCAATTTGTTAATATGGTGTATCACATTGATTGATTTGCATATATTGAAGAATCCTTGCATCCCTGGGATAAATCCCACTTGATCATGGTGTATGATCCTTTTAATGTGTTGTTGGATTCTGTTTGCTAGTATTTTGTTGAGGATTTTTGCATCTATATTCATCAGTGATATTGGTCTGTAATTCTCTTTTTGTGTAGTATCTTTGTCTGGTTTTGGTATCAGGATGATGGTGGCCTCGTAGAATGAGTTTGGGAGTGTTCCTTCCACCTGAATCTTTTGGAAGAGTTTGAGAAGGATGGGTGTTAGTTCTTCTCTAAATGTTTGATAGAATTCACCTGTGAAGCCATCTGGTCCTGGACTTTTGTTTGTTGGACGGTTTTTAATCACAGTTTCAATTTAATTACTTGTGATTGGTCTGTTCATATTTTCTGTTTCTTCCTGGTTCAGTCTAGGAAGTTTATACCTTTCTAAGAATTTGTCCATTTCTGCCAGATTGTCCATTTTATTGGCATAGAGTTGCTTGTAGTAGTCTCTTAGGATGCTTTGTATTTCTGCGGTGTCTCTTGTAACTTATTTTTCATTTCTAATTTTATTGATTTGAGGCCTCTCCCTCTTTTTCTTGAGTCTGGCTAATGGTTTATCAATTTTGTTTATCTTCGCAAAGAACAAACTTTTACTTTTATTGATCTTTGCTATTGTTTTCTTTGTTTGTATTTCAGTTATTTCTGCTCTGATCATTATGATTTCTTTCCTTCTGCTAACTTTGGGTTTTGTTTGTTCTTCTTTCTCTAGTTCCTTTAGGTGTAAGGTTAGATTATTTATTTGAGATTTTTCTTCTTTCTTGAGGTAGGCTTGTATAGCTATAAACTTCCCTCTTAGAACTGCTTTTGCTGTATCCCATAGGTTTCGGATTGTCGTGTTTTCATTGTCATTTGTCTCTACGTATTTTTTGATTTCCTCTTTGATTTCTTCAGTGATCTCTTGGTTATTTAGTAATGTAGTGTTTAGACTCCATGTGTTTGTTTTTTTAACTTTTCTTCCCCTGTAATTCATTTCTAATCTCATAGCCTTGTGGTCAGAAAAGATGCTTGATATGATTTCAATTATCTTAAATTTACTGAGGCTTGATTTGTGACCCAAGATGTGATCTATCCTGGAGAATGTTCCGTGTGCACTTGAGGAAAAAGTGTAATCTGCTGTTTTTGGATGGAATGTCCTATAAATATCAACTAAATCTATCTGGTCTGTTGTGTCATTTAAAGCTTCTGTTTCCTTATTTATTTTCATTTTGGATGATCTGTCCATTGGTGTAAGTGAGGTGTTAAAGTCCCCCACTATTATTGTGTTACTGTCGATTTCCTGTGTTATAGCTGTTAGCAGTTGCCTTATGTATTGAGGTTCTCCTTTGTTGGGTGTATATATATTTATAATTGTTATATCTTGTTCTTGGATTGATCCCTTGATCATTATGTAGTGTCCTTCCTTGTCTCTTGTAACATTCTTTATTTTAAAGTCTATTTTATCTGATACGAGTATTGCTACTCCAGCTTTCTCTCAATTTCCATTTTCATGGAATATCTTTTTCCGTCCCCTCACTTTCACTTTGTATGTGTCCCTAGGTCTGAAGTGGGTTTCTTGTAGACAGCATATATATGGGTCTTGTTTTTGTCTCCATTCAGCAAGCCTGTGTCTTTTGGTTGGAGCATTTACTCCATTCACGTTTAAGGTAATTATCGAGATGTATGTTCCTAATACCATTTTCTTAATTGTTTTGGGTTTGTTTTTTAGGTACTTTTTTTCTCTTGTGTTTCCCAGTTAAAGAAGTTAGAGAAGTTTGTTGTCGAGCTGGTTTGGTGTTGCTGAATTCTCTTAGCTTTTGCTTGTCTGTAAAGCTTTTGATTTCTCCATCGAATCTGAATGAGATACTTGCTAGTACAGTAATCTTGACTGTAGGTTCTTCCCTTTCATCACTTTAAGTATATCATGCCACTCCCTTCTGGCTTGTAGCGTTTCTGCTGAGAAATCAGCTGTTAACCTTATGGGTGTTCCCTTGTATGTTATTTGTCATTCTTCCCTTGCTGCTTTCAGTAATTTTTCTTTTTCTTTAATTTTTGCCTATTTGATTACTACGTGTCTCGTAGTGTTTCTCCTTGGGTTTATCCTGTATAGGACTCACTATGCTTCCTGAACTTGGGTGGGTATTTCCTTTCCCATGTTACGGAATTTTTCGACTATAATCTCTTCAAATATTTTCTCGGGTCCTTTCTCTCTCTTTTCCCCTTCTGGGACCCCTATAATGTGAATGTTGTTGTGTTTAATGTTGTCCCAGAGGTCTCTTAGGCTGTCTTCATTTCTTTTCATTCTTTTTTCTTTATTCCATTCTGTAGCAGTGAATTCCACTATTCTGTCTTCCAGGTCACTTATCCGTTCTTCTGCCTCAGTTATTTTGCTATTGATTCCTTCTAGTGTAGTTTTCATTTCAGTTATTGTATTGGTCATCTCTGTTTGTTTGTTCTTTAATTCTTCTAGGTCTTTGTTAAACGTTTCTTTCATCCTCTCGATCTTTGCCTCCATTGTTTTTCTGAGGTCCTGGATCATCTTCACTATCATTATTCTGAATTCTTTTTCTGTAAGGTTGCTTATGTCCACTTCATTTAGATGTTTTTCTGAGGTTTTATCTTGTTCCTTCATCTGGTGCATAGCCCTGTGCCTTTTCATCTTGTTTATCTTTCTGTGAATGTGGTTTTGTTTCAGAGGCTGCAGGATTCTAGTTCTTCTTGCTTCTGCTGTCTGCCCTCTGGTGGATGAGGCTATCTCAGAGGCTTGTGCAGGTTTCCTGATGGGAGGGACTGGTTGTGGGTAGAGCTGGGTGTTGCTCTGGTGGGCAGAGCTCAGTAAAACTTCAATCCGCTTGACTGCTGATGGGTGGGGCTGGGTTCCCTCCCTGTTGGTTGTTTGGCCTGTGGTAGCCCAACAGTGGAGCCTACCTGGGCTCTTTGGTGGGGCTGATGGCAAACTCTGGGAGGGCTTACACCAAGGAGTACTTCCCAGAACTCTGCTGCCAGTGTCCTCATCCCCATGGTGAGCCACACACACCCCCCCGCCACTGCCTCTGCAGAACACTCTCCAACACTAGCAGGTAGGTCTGGTTCAGTCTCCCCTGGGTTCACTGCTCCTTCCCCTGGATCCCGATGTGCACACTACTTTGTGTGTGCCCTCCAAGAGTGGAGTCTTTGTTTCCCCCAGTCCTGTCGAAGTCCTGCAATCAAATCCCACTAGCCTTCAAAGTCTGATTCTCTAGGAATTCCTCCTCCCGTTGCTAGACCTCCACGTTGGGAAGCCTGACGTGAGGCTCAGACCCTTCACTCCAGTGGGTGGACTTCTGTGGTATAAGTGTTCTCCAGTCTGTGAGTCACCCACCCAGCAGTTATGGGATTTGATTTTGCTGTGACTGCGCACCTCCTACCATCTCATTGTGGCTTCTCATTTGTCTTTGGATGTGGGGTATCTTTTTTGGTGAGTTTCAGTGTCTTCCTGTTGATGATTGTCCAGCAGCTAGTTGTGATTCTGGTGTTCTCACAAGAGGAAGTGAGAGCATGTCCTTCTACTCCACCATCTTGGTTCACAGTTCCCAATTTTTATTTCTCTATTTTATTTCTAATCTGTCATGGACTAATTTTATAAAATATAATAAAGATAAATTATTGATCACACATTTAAATGTTGCAGCAATGTTAAATTACTATTAAAGTTTCTAAATGTTTATTTCCATTATCTTATCATGGACTGGGAAAGAGGACCAGTTTGCAGTCCACACTTGGGGTAGTACTAATCTGGAGGTTCTCAAACGGGTAATTAAATATTGATACTTTGGCCTGGAAATAATATGTCATTTCCTCTCAAAGCTGATTGGCCAACATTAGTCATAAGTTCCCTCCCCTGACAGTGAGAGAGACAAGGAGTTCAGTCCTGTTGAGTGTCCTGAATGGTGGGAGGGCAAGAGGAAATATTGAAGAGCTCTGACTACCACGCTGAGCACAAGACCCTATATTATTATAAAATATAGAATTCTAGGTATAAGCTTGGGAGACTTTATTTCAGCAGGTGTAGGAGGGGTAAATGCAATCAGTACTTAAAAACATTCCCAGTTGATTCAGTCCTTCATGGAAACTATTATCATAGCTGACAAGCATAAAATTGTCTCATAGATCATGAAGGAAACTTGATACCGTTTTGTATTAGTCCAGGTCCTCTGAGAAGCAGGTGTGAAGATAAGACTAAACATGCAAAGATTTTATTAGGGGAAACGCATGGGTAAAAGGAAATAGGGAGGGAGTTAAAAAAAAAAAACCTGGGAGATCCATCTGACCATAATGCAAGTCTGATCCCAAGTGACCGAGAGAAGGTGAGAACTTTGAATTGAAGCATTGTAGACTGCCATGCAGTCGGAGAAAGATGCAGCGAGGCTGCTGGGGAGACTGAGCCAAGGTTGGATGACAATAGAGAACCATGTCTCCCAGGAATGGGTCTTTCCTGTACAGTCTTCCACCCCACCTCCTTCTCAGTCATTGTCTTGGAGCAGCCTTGGCACAAATCAGGCAATGAATTTTAAAACACAGCAGGTGAGGCCCTAGGTCAAGTGCATGTCCCATGAAGGAAGTCTTTGAGGCTCGTGCTCGTGGCTGCCACATGCCTGCTCTAGTCTCTGCCTTCAGGAATTTAAAATATTTATTGCCATTTTATGAATTCATTACCGAGGTCAAGGTAGCTTAGTGGATTACAGCACTGGCACAAGGTCAGAGCTATTAAATTTGGAAACAGAGACCAGCACTACTTGTAATGCTGCTGTGTCTAGTGAAATACTCATAGCTTTCCTAATTGAAAATATTGTTAGCGAATATTAAATTATTTTTAATTTTTAATCTGCCAAGCACTTCTCCTTTCCATTGGAAGCAGCACTTCCTTTATTCAGTTGTGAAATTTTTGCCTGGTGAGGTCCCGTCTGCCTGACCATAAGCAAGTTGTCTAGAAATGAATACCTACTCAAGTTGGGCCAGTTGTGTTCTTCCTTGGGGACTTGCAAAGCTTGGACATCCTCTGAGTGCTAGGGGTATAAGGAAGGGGAATTGCTATCAGTCATGCTTCCCACTGTGGTTTAAGTTAGTTTCTGAGAATGAAATAAAAATGCACAAAGACTCAGAGATGAGAGAATTGATGGTAATTCCGGTTGTCCTTGCGGTTCAGCTGCACTCCCTTTTCTTCTGGCTCTTATATGACATTTCATTCTCATTCCGGTAATTTCCCTGTTTTGCCTAACCTGCAAGTGAGTTTCTGTCATTTGCAATAAAGAGACCTTGACTAATATAGTTCCTCAGAAATTCAGACTTTGAGATGTATTATTGTAGTGCCAACACAATTAGGTCATTATTCTTTATCTATTTCCTATTCTCTCTTCTGTTTTTTTTTTTTTTTTTAATGCCCTTGATCAGCTGTTAGGGACAAGTGATTAACACCTAGATAGGCAGCGGAGGGTTTAACCTAGCATTGGGAAGGCAAGGAGGTATGGTATGCCAGTGAACCATGGGAAACTCATTACTCCTGTAATAAAGGGATTGATCCCTTTGTTAAAACTCCCACCTAGCTTCACAGTTAACCTTTACACAATTAAATGCTGATAGCATTGAGTATTCAGTGATAAATCAACATTTTATTTCTGAAAGGAAAAAGAAAAAGGAATATTAACAAGTCAAGCATTGAATGAATATAAGTATAAAAAATTTTTTAAAAACTAGTAGGTTGTTGTTGTGACTAAACATAGAACTGATATATTGAATTGCTGTGTCATTGGTACGTGCTCCGTGGAGTCCATATTCTGAATAGCTAAAACCTAAAGATAAATCTTCTTAGCATCCCACACTTAAGTAAGTAGATCATGTTTCAGAGATGAGAATGGCCTGGGTCAGGAGAGATGGATGGGTGCCCAGCTTGGCCTCAAATATTAGTATGATCCTGCATCTGCCATTTAGGTTCTTTGGGTCTCAGTTTTCCTTATCTTTAAAATAGAACTAGTAGAATAAATGATCTCTAAGGTCTCCTATAATTCTGTAATTCTTTTATCTAGAAGAAAGTTCTGTGTTTAAGGAGGACATAATTTCTTTCTCTCATCTCTTGGCCCTATTTCATGTACAGGAATTGGAGGCCTGGGTAAGCCAATTGATACATGTGAGTGGGACTTTTTACCTTCATGGAAGAATGGATGCAGCCCTTCCTGGGACAGTAGGTAATACAGCTGGGTTTTTCTAACAGTGACCTATAAAGTGGTCTGAATAGCTGTATACATTTGTCTTATCTCTCTGATTCCTTGTGTTACTACCTAATCTGCTGCATATTTCTGGAACAGGACTTGATTTAATGGCAGGAAAAAGAGAAATTCAAAATGGTAACTCTGAAGTGGCAATAACAATTCCACTAGCAATCATGTAATAAATGAGTGTTATTCTATGTATGCATACTTCATAACATCTCACTTAGTATACAACTTTAACTTTTAAAAAGTTTTCACAATAGTTTTCCATTTTATTCTTGTGAGTTTTCTAATACTTGAAAATTTGGAGATAAATTTCTACTCTCAAAAGCTGCATGTAGTTTGAGTTGGTTAGCCAAGGAAGAAACCAGAATGAATTCTTCGAGAGAGAATTGACCTCTTTTTTTTTTGTTTGTTTTGTTTTAAATGCCTGAATAGACCTATTTCCATATGAAATATAGCCATATCACCACCCCAGGACATTTTCTATTTTGGATACATTTAGTCAAAAATGATTAAATATGATCTATACAATAAAGAAAACAATTTTGCACTTGTCAATTGGATTAAGAAAGGATTTAACAAACTTAGAGGTTCTTGAGAGAATAACATCAGCAAGAGGAAGCTTGGGGCTTACGGCCTTAGGTGAAATATTTTCTGGGAAAGACGTGTTTGATGAATTTTGAGGCAGAGTGTGATGTGTGATGTTTATTCCAAATGATATTTTATTGAGCTCTGTGCTGTAATCTCCCTCCATTACCAAAATATTTAGTAAAATCCTGCTGCATAAAATATCCCTATCTAAGTGTTTTTTAAATGAATGAAGTAAGACAGGAGTGGGGAGGAGAGAGGAATCCAGGTGCAGGGAGTGACATGTAAGTGGGACAGTCAAGAACACAGTGCAGTAGAAATTTGGAGGGATAGAGGCCCATGAGGTGGAGGGCTCTCTGGGAAGGCTCAGTAAGTGCGGTGAAGGGGGGAATGAGATTGAGCCATTTTGTATAGATAGTAAGGAAGAGTTTGCCCAGAGGGCAACCTATTTTCAGCATGAAGAAAATAAGGCACAGAGAAATCATCTGACTTCTTTCTAGTTAGAAGACGTTATGGACAAAGATAGAACTAGAAAGCAGTTTTGTGAAGTCCAGTGTTAATAGCTCCTTGCTAGATGACAGTGAACACTAGATGACCTACTTTTTTTTTTAACTCTAAGATTTTTAAAATTTATTATTTTTTATTGAGGCATAGTTGTTATATAATATATTAGTTATAGGTGTACAATATAGTGAGTCAAAATTTTTATAGATTATACTCCATTTATAGTTATAAAATATTGACTATATTCCCTGTGCTTCATGATGTATACTTGTAGCTTATTTCTTTTATACATAATAGTTTGTACCTCTTAATCCCCTATCCCTATCTTGCCCCTCCTCCCTTCCCTACCCCACTGGTAACTACTAGTTTGTTCTCTATATCTGTGAATCTGTTTCTTTTATGTTATATATAGATTCCACGTATGAGCAATAACATACAGTATTTGCTATTCTCTGACTTACTTCACTAAGCATAATACTTTCCAGGTCCATCCACATTTTGCAAATGGAAAAATTTAATTCTTTTTTATGGCTGAGTAGTATTCCATTTGTATATACCACTTCTTTTATATCCAGTCATCTGTTGATGGACACTTAGGTTGCTTCCATATCTTGGCAATTATAAATAATGATGCTATGAACTTGGGGTGCATGTATCTTTTCAAATTAGTGTTTTTATTTTTTTCTGATGTATACTCAAGAGTGGAATCACTGGATCATATGGTAGTTCTGTTTATAGTTTTTAAAGAAACCTTCATAATATTTTCCACAGTGGCTATACCAGTTTACATTCCCACCAACAGTGTACAAGGGTTCCCTTTTCTCCACATCTTTGCCATCATTTGTTATTTGTGGTCTTTTTCATAATAATCATTCTGGTAGGTGTGAGGTGATAGCTTCTTGTTGTTTTGATTTGCATTTTTCTGATGATTAGTAATGTTGAACATCTTTTCATGTGCCTGTTGGCCATCTGTATGTCTTCTTTGGAAAAATATCTATTCAGGTCTTCTGCCCATTTTTTGGTTGGGTTGTTTGTTTTTTTTGACTTGAGTTTATATATTTTGGATATTAGCCCCTAATTTGTCACATCATTTGCAAATATTTTCTCCCATCCCATAAGTTGTCTTTTCATTTTGTCAATTGTTTCCTTTGCTGTGCAAAAGCTTTTAAGTTTAATTAGGTCTCATTTATTTTTGCTTTTGTTTCCTTTGCCTTAGGAGACAGATCCAAAAAAATATTGCTACAATTTATGGCAAAGAGTGTTCTGCCTAATTTTTTTCTAGGTGTGTTATGGTTTCTGGTCTTATATTTAGGACTTTAATCTATTTTGAATTTATTTCTGTATGTGGTGTGAGAAAATGTTCTAATTTCATTCTTTGACATGAGGCTGTCCAGTTTTCCCAGCACCATTTATTGAAGAGACTGTCTTTTCTCCATTGTATATTCTTGCCTCTTTTTTCATAGATTAATTGATTATGAGCATGTGGTTTTATTTCTGGGCTCTCTGTTCTGATCTATTGATCTATGTGTCTGTTTTTGTGTCAGTACCATACTTTTTTATTACTGTAGCATTGTAGCGTAGTCTGAAGTTAGGGAGCATGATTTCTCCAGCTGTGTTCTTTCTTAAGTTTGTTTTGGCTATTTAGGGTCATTTGTGTTTCCATACAAATTTTGAAATTATTTGTTCTAGTTCTGTGAAAAATGCTGTTGCTAATTTGATAGTGCTTGCATCAAATCTGTAAATTGCCTTGGGTACTATGGTCATTTTAACAATATTAATTCTTCCAGTCCATGAGCCCAGTATATCTTTTCATCTGTTTGTGTTCTTTTCAATTTCTTTCATCATTATCTTATAGTTTTCCGAGTAGAGGTATTTTACCTCCTTAAGTAAGTTTATTCCTATGTATTTTATTCTTTTTGATGCAGTTATAAGTGGGATTGTTTCCTTAATTTTCTTTCTGATAGTTCATTGTTAATGTATAGAAATGCAACAGATTTCTGTATATTATTTTGTGTGCTGCAACTTAACTGAATTCGTTAATGAGTTCTAGTAATTTTTTTGTGGTGTCTTTAGGGTTTTCTATGTATAGTATCATGTCATCTACAAACAGTAGCTGTTTTACTTCCTTTACAATTTGAATTACTTTTATTTCTTTTTCTTGTCTGATTGCTGTGGCTAGGACTTATTCAATACTATATTGAATAAAAGTGGCGAGAATGGGCATCCATGTCTTATTCATGATCTTAGAGGAACTGTCTTCAGCATTTCACTGTTGAGTTTGATGTTAGTTGTGAGCTTATATATGGCCTTTATTACACTGAGGTATATTCCCTCTTTACCCACTTTCTGGAGAGTTTTCATCATAAATGGATGTTGAGTTTGGCAAAAGCTTTTACTGCATTTATTGAGATGATCATGTGGTTTTTATTACTCAATTTGTTAATGTGGTATACCACATTGATTGATTTGCAGATATTGAACCATCCTTCATCCCTGGGATAAATCCCACTTGATCATGGTGTTTGATCCTTTTAATGTACTGTTGGATTCAGTTTGCTAATATTTTGTTGATGATTTTCTCATCTATGTTCATCAGTGATATTGGCCTGAAATTTTCCTTTTTTGTTGTATCTTTGTCTGGTTTTGGTATCAGGGTGATGGTGGCCTCATAAAATGAGTTCAAAAGTGTTCCTTCCTCGGAAATTTTTTGGAATAGTTTCAGAAGGCTACATGTTAAGTCTTCTCTAAATGTTTGGTAGAATTCATCTGTGAAGGCACCAGGTCCAGGACTTTTGTTTGTTGGAAGTTTTTTTGTTTTTTGTTTTTTTAATTACTGATTCAGTTTCATTAGTGGTAATTGGTGTATTTATATTTTCTATTTCTTCCTGATTCAGTCTTGGGATATTGTACATTTCTAAGAATTTGTCTATTTCCTATGTGTTGTCTATTTTATTGGTATATAGTTGTTCATAGTAGACTCTTATGATCCTTTGTATTTGCGTGGTGTTGGTTGTAACTTCTTTTTTTTTTTCATTTCTGACTTTATTGATTTGAGCCTGCTCCCTGCCCCCCTTATTTTTCCTTGGTGAATCTGGCTAAAGGTTTATCAATTTTGTTTATCTTTTCAAAGAACCAGCTTTTAGTTTTATGGATCTTTTCTATTGTTTTCTCAGTCTCTATTTCATTTATTTCTTCTCTGATCTTTATGATTTCTTTCCTTCTACTAACTTTGGGTTTTGTTTGTTCTTCTTTCTTTAGTTGCTTTAGGTGTAAGTTTAGGTTGTTTATCTGAGATTTTTTTTGTACCCTGAGGTGACATGTATTGCTGTAAATTTCCCTGTTAGAACTGCTTTTGCTGTGTCCCATAGATTTTTACATTGGTGTGTTTCCATTTTCATTTGTCTCCAGGTAATTTTTTGATTTCCTGTTTGATCTCTTCAATGATCCATTGGTTGTTTAGTGGTGTATTGTTTAGCCTCTATGTGTTTGTGTTTTTTGCATTTTAACTTGTAACTGATTTCTAGTCTCAAAATATTATGATTGGAAAAGATTCTTGATATGATTTCAATTTTCTTAAATTTTATGAGCCTTGTCTAGTGACCTAGGATGTGGAGAGTGTTCCAAGTGCACTTGAGAAGAATGTGTATACCAGAGCTTTTGCATGGAATGTTCTCTATGTATTTAATAAGTGCATCCGATCTAATGTGTCATTTAAGGCCAGTGTTTCTTTATTGATTTTCTGTCTGGATTATCTGTTCATTGATGTAAATGGAGTGTTAAGGTCCCCTACTATTATTGTGTTACTGTTAATTTCCCCCTTCATGTATGTTAATATTTGCTTATATTAATATGATGTTAATAATATGTATTTAGGTGGTCCTATGTTGTGTGTATATATATTTAAAATTGTTACATCTTCTTGGATTGATCCCTTTATTATTATGTAATGTCCTTCTTTGTCTCTTGTAACAGTCTGTTTTAAAATCTATTTTGTCTGATATAAATATTGCTATCCTGGTTTTCTTTTGATTTCCATTTGCATGGTATTCCTTTTTCCATCCCCTCAGTTTCAGTCTGTGGGCCTTTAAATCTGAAGTGAACCTCTTTCAGGCAGCATATATATGGATCTTATTTTTGTATCCATTCAGCCACTCTGTGTTTTTTGATTAGAGCATTTAATTCATTTACATTTAAAGTAATTATTGATATGGATGTACTTATTGCCACTTAAAAAATTGTTTGGTGGTTGTTTTTGTAGTTCTTTTTGTTCCTTTCTTCTTCCATTGTTCTCTTCCTTTGTGATTTGGTAACTGTCTTTAATGTTATGTTTGGATCCCTTTCTCTTTTTAATGTGTGTAGCTATTATAGAGTTTTGTTTTGTGGTTACCATGAGGTTTGTATATAACAATCTATATACATATACATGATTATTTTAAGTTGCTGATTACTTAATTTCAAACGCATTTTGAGAACCCTGCATTTTTACTCTCCTCCCCTCATAATCACTGCTTTTGACATCATATTTTACATCTATTTGTGTGTGTGTGTGTGTGTGTGTGTGTGTGTGTATGTATCTGTTTACTGCTTTTTGGGTATAGACGATTTTACTACTTTTGTCTTTTATCTTTCCTACTAGCTTTGTATGTGGTTGATTCACAAAAATGATTTTTCCTTTCATAATTTTCATTTCTAGTTGTGGCCTTTTCTTTTTTGCTTAGAGAAGTCCTTTTTACATTTCTTGTTAACCTGGTTTGGTGGTGCCAAACTCTTTTAGCTTTTGCTTGAATGTAAAACTTGATCTTGCCATCAAAACTGAATGAGAGGGCTTCCCTGGTGGTGCAGTGGTTGAGAGTCCGCCTGCCGATGCAGGGGACATGAGTTTGTGCCCTGGTCCGGTAGGATCCCGCATGCCGCGGAGCGGCTGGGCCCGTGAGCCATGGCCGCTGAGCCTGCACATCTGGAGCCTGTGCTCCGCAACGGGAGAGGCCACAGCAGTGAGAGGCCCGCGTACTGTAAAAAAAAAAAAACAAAAAAGAACTGAATGAGAGCCTTGTCAAGTAGAGTATTCTTAGTTGTAGGTTTTTCTCTTTCATCACTTTAAATATATTGTGTTGCTCCTTCCTGGTCTGCAGAGTTTCTGCTGAAAAGTCAGATAATAGCCTTTTGGGAGTTCCCTTGTATGTAACTTGTTTTCCCTTGCTGCTTTTAATATTCTCTCTTTATCCTTAATTTTTGCCGTTTTTAATTACAGTGTGTCTTGGTGTGGCCCTCTTTGAGTTATTTTTTTTTCTTTTATTCTTTTTTATTTTTTTGGCTGCCCTGTGTGGCATGTGGGATCTTAGTTTCCCAACCATGTATGGAACCTGTGCCCACTGCAGTGGAAGCATGGAGTCCAACCACTGGACCGCCATCATCTTGTTTGGCACTCCCTGTGCTTCCTGAACTTGGATGTCTGTTTCCTTTCCCAGGTTAGAGAAGTTTTCAGCTATTATGTGTTCAAATATGTTCTCTGTCTCTTTTTCTCTGTCTTCTCCTTCTGGGACCCCTACATAATGCAACCATTAGTATGATTGATTTTGTCCTAGATGTCTCTTAAACTATCCTCATTTCTTTTCTTTCTTTTTTCTGTTCATCTACAGTGATTTACACTACTCTGTCTTCCACCTTGTTGATCTGTTCCTCTATATCATTTAGACCATTATTGATCCCTTCTAGTGTACTTTTCATTTCTGTTACTATATTCTTTATGTCTGTTTGGTTGTTCTTTATATTTTCTAACTTGTTGTAAAAACTTCTGTTTATCCATTCATCTCCCAGGTTCTTTGATAATCTTTAAATTCATTACCTTGAACTTTTTCTCAGGTAGATTACCTACCTCTAGTTCACTTAGTTCTTCTTTTGGGGTTTTATGGTATTCCTTCATTTGGACATCTTCCTCTGCTGACTTTTTTCCTAACTTGCTGTTTTTATTTCTATGTTATCTTGTAGGGTGGTTGCATTTCCCGATCTTGGAGGAGTAGTCTTTTGTAGGAGATGTCCTATGTGTCCCAGCAATGCACTCCCCTCTGGTCACCAAAGCTCTATGCTCTAGGGGTACCCTCTGTGTGGGTCCTCCTCTTGTGGCAGGTTGACTCCTATAGGCAGTCTGAGTTGGCCTCTGGTTTTGTTGGTTGCCAGGCTTGGCCTTGTGTGGAGTCTGCCCACCACTGGTTGGCAGGGCCTGGTCATGAGGTGGCTGGTTGTATAACCCCAGGGGGGCCCGGGTTTAATGCTGGCTTACTGGTGGGTGGAATCAGGGTCCAGGGGATCCCAGGACTGGGACTTGCCCACTTGTGGGTGAAGTCAGGTGTTGGGGCTAGTGCCAGCCCACTGGTGGACAGAGTTGGGTCCTGCGGTTGGGCTGTAGGGCTTAAGGGTCCAAGAGCTGGTGCTGAACAACTGGTGGGTGGGTCCAGTTCCTGACACAGCTGGCTGTGGGGTGCCAGGTGTCCTGAAGGTTGTATTGGCCTGCTGGTATTTGGGGCTTGGGCTGTGGCCCCGCCTGTCTCAGAGCTATTGGGTAGGCTGGGTCCTGCCATGGCAGGCTATGAGGTTGCAGTTGTCCTGGTACTGCTGTCTTCCTGCTGGTGGGTGAGGCTGGTCCTGAGGCTAGAGCAGTCTTGCTGGTAGGCAGAGCTAGGTCCTGGGTTCTCTGGCTGCAGTGCTCTGGGGGGTCCCAGGTCTAATGCCTGTATTAGACTGGTATATAGGCCTGCATTCTGGGCCCTCTGGTGGGCAGGGCTTTGTTCAGGGGTGGCTGTGGGCTAAGCCAGTCTTAAGGCAGCTTGTCTCCTGGTTGGTGGGGCCGTGTCCTTGACAGGTTAGTTGATTGGCCTGACACATCCCAGTACTGGTGCCTGTAGGCTGGTGGGTGACAGTGGAGCTGGGTTCTGAGGGTGGTAAGCTAAGGGAAGATTCTAGAATGGCTTTTGCCAGTACCAGTGTCCACATGGTAGAAGGAGCTCCCCAAAATGGCTCTTCCAGTTTTTATGGCCCCATTGTGAGCTCCAGTTGCCTCCTGCCTCTCTGGGAGACTCTCCAAGATCAGCAGGTAGGTCTAACCCAGGATCCTTTCAAATTGCTGCTTTTTCCCTGGGTCCTGGAGTGTGTGAGTTTTGTGTGCATCCTTTAAGAGTGGAGTCTCGTTTCCCACAGCCCTCTGGGACTCACAAAAGTAAGTCCTGCTGGCCTTCCAAGCCAAGTGTTCTGGGGGCTCATCGTTCTGGTGCAGGACCTCCAGGCTGGGGAGACTGATGTGGAGCTCAGACCCCTCACTCCTTGGGGAGAACCATTATAATTGTAATTATTCTCCTGTTCATGGGTTACACAACTTGGGGTATGGGTCTTGACTATACCGTGACTCCACCCCTCCTATCCTTCTTGTTGTGGCTCCTTCTTTATATCTTTAGTAGTAGATTTCTTCTGGTAGATTCTGGTCTTCTTCATTGATAGTTGTTCTGTAAATAGTTGTAATTTTGGTGTGCCCATGAGAGGAAGTGAACTCAGGGTCTTTCTACTCTACCATCTCTAGAAGACCTTCTCAAGGCAATTGATTAAGTTGCATTCCTGGGCAGATGGAAACCATCATGCTATCTGTGATATGTATTCTTTCTAACATCGAGACTTCCCCTTATGTTTCATCCTAGGTAGTATCTGCTTTTGTGTATAGTAGGCCATGGGTTCTGCATTCATAGATTCAACCAACCTTAGATTGAAAACATTTGAGAAAAAATAAATTCCAGAAAGTTCCAAAAAGCAAATTTGCAATGTGCCAACAACTATTTAAATGGCATTTAAATTGTATTTATAATTATTTACATAATATTTACATTTATTGGATATTATAAATAATTAGTATGTGCATAGGTTGTATGCAAATACTATACTATTTTATATAAGAGACTTGAGCATCTGTGGAGTTTGGTATCTGCAGGGGGGTCCTGGAATCAATACCCTGTGAATACCAAGGGACAACTGTATATGGAGTTAGACAACACTTGAGCCTGGAATGTGTACATTACTGCATTTGAGGTCAAGTGGCAGGGAAGTCCAGGTTTCATGGTCTTGAAATTTATACAGTTTATACAGGGGCCTCTGTAAGAAAAATAATCAAAATTCATGAATCTACAATTAGATGTAGAAGTGAATATTTATCTGGACAAAGAAATCATAGCCATTTTAAAAGAGGTGATGAATATCACAAAAAAATACAGAAAAATAATGATTTTTACATTATTTAGCAGCCTGCCATTTGCTTTCCATAACTTTTTTTCCTGCATGCCATTTTGATGGCTTCTTCACATAATAGCCTTTTGTAATACCATTTTCTATTGAGAGAGTAGAAAGATAATTCAGTCTTTTCTCTAAAGAGATTGATTGACACTTGTTTATATTTTTGATAATAATAAAAATACAGATATACTTCTCTGTAGAATGGCTACAGATTTGTACCCTTTTAAGCTTAGAAATTCTGTTCAATTTTTATTTTACATGATTCCAATCAAAAAAGAAAAGACATGTATGGTGTTCATAATTGTGTCTTGTGTATTACTGAGTCTTTTCTTGATGGGAGAAAAGTTCTGTTTTAATTATGCATCTTTGAGAACTGAATCTACTTATAATCTTACATGTCTGATGTGTAAAATTATTCACATTTTTGCACATACTAACTTCCAGCTCCAGACCTTTCAAACTTTGTTTTTCCTCTAATCCCCTCATGTTACCAATCTTGGGCACCATGTTCACATGATGGTAACACTTTGGCCTGGCACCTTTGTGTCCAGCACGTGTCCTGCAATGTACCCCTTTAGTGTAGCAATAACAAGCCAGCATGTGTTGACACAGTGGACAGTGGGGATATTCCTGGAGGCCATTCCTACTAGGGGAGGACTTGCAATAACTATATGCAAAAGTTACTCAGAACCATATATCACATAAAGCAAAACTAATGTATCTCCAACTGAACTGCTGCTTAGGCCCTAGCTACCCCAATGTCACCCAACACAGTTGGAGGTCCAATGCTGGGGACAGCAGAGTAGAAAAAGATAACAGTCTCAATAAATTGTAATTAAAATTCTCATTTTGGCAAATTGTACAAACATACTGATGATGTGAACATATGGTTAGGGTTCCTCTCAGAGCCTTGGAAGGAGTTTGTGTAAGTGAGGGACCCTGAAGCTTTAGCTCATTAGCTTCGTGGTCAATCCAGCTCAGCTAACTGGTCAAGTAATTGCTTACCAGGCAAGTTTCACTTTGGGCCAAATTCTTTGGGCAAAGGTGTGTATTTCCAAAATATGCTATTGCTTATGTGGGCTTTTTTCTCCCTGAGAGAATTCTGCCTTTGGCACGTAGTGGTGCATAATGAAGACTTGCTTACTTTTCTCCCTGGTGAGACTGTTATGATTAGATGTGATAAACCTAATCATAACTTTAATAAGAAACTGCTTTCACCTTATTATTTGCCCAAGCTGTGTGTGGGGTTTTATTGGCCATAAACTGTGTTTACTAATTCCTCAGGCTCATGAACAAGAGGCTCTGGCCTCTTGGAAAGCTTCCTGGCTAAGTGCTTTCTGGGCAAATCAATTACTGTTTTTAAATCCTCTAAAGAATCAAAAGAGGGTGTTAACTGAGGCACACAATTGAAAGGAGCTTCCCTGGCAATGTCAAGACTCATTGCTTCTCATCAATGTCAACCTTATTAATTGTGCCCTAAGAATTTTTTCTCCTATTTCCACCCCCCCCCATTTGTTATAGTTGATCTCTTTATTACTTTTGAGGGGTATACATGGAGAGACTTCAAATTACAGTGAATTAGCCAAGGTCTTAATAGGAAGAGTTGGTGTAATTGAGGACAGCCTAGTAAAAGGAATTATTGGATAGGCATAGGTAAGGCTAAAGGAAGGCAATATAGAATGGTGAGGTACCTCCCTAGTGTAGAAATAACCAGCCATCACATCTGTAAACTGAAGGGTCAGGCAGAAAGAGCCATTACTGATACCTGGAGGGAGATCTGTAGCTGTAAGGAAGGGTCAACAGTAGAAGTGGTGACGTCTGTTGGGGGAATATTGCCAACCTACTGCCTGGCAGCATTGAGTCAGGGGAATAAATACTCTGACCTTCCTCTCATCTTGCCCTTTGATCTTCTGCAGGTGATTCTTATTGACTGAACCTGACAGCAAACCAAAGGGTGGGAAAGCCCATTGATACAGTCAGTAAAAGTCAGATTTTGAGGGCACAGGTGAAGGTGCTGAGGGTAGATAGTGGGTTTGGAGGGACAAAGAGAAAAATACTCAGCACAGAGGACTATTTAAATTGGAATCTTACCCCTACAAGATTGGCCCAAGAGGAAAAGATCTGCATATCCCTGCCTTTAGAGTTAGGCTTGCATTTCTGGCTGATGTTCTGAATTTCTCTTTTTTCAAGAAAGGACTGGCTGCCCAGCTAGAGGGAGTTCAGTCATCAGATAGCCTCAAGGCATTAGCTACAACTGGTTTTGTCTCAGCTGCCAAGAGCTGTCTTGCCTGAGCTCAAGTCATTCTTTCTGGGGTAGGCTGAAGTTGAATAAAATGAAATAGTTCAAAATCCTTCTTTTCATACTGTTATGAAGTGTGTCCTATTAAATATTTGTCTTAACCTTCACCACTTTTCATTACAGGAAAACTTGTTTCAGGAATATGGCATTAAACCTTTCTTTTGAATATTTTTACTGGAGCAACTCTTTCCCTGTTTCAATGGTTCTAGTAAAATGAATCTTTCATATGCTAGAATTATCTTTTTCCCTATTTCAGTCAGTAATATTTTTCAATGTCCATATACTATAGACATTACTTCTTTAGTTTCCTTGAGTTGCAAGAAGTATGTCAGTGTTTACCTTGGTGAGAAATTGCAGTGAACAAATTTGTGCATTTTCAAGATTGAAATGGACTGAAATGTTTCCCTACTCATTTTATAATGCTTCATGTCAACTATTCAGAGAAAAGTCAATCTGATCACGGTTCAATCTGGTCACTGAATACTTCTTATGATCACTTACAATCTGCAATGGACACCATCATCTTGTGGCATGGGATCTATAAGCTAATGGTTATTGTTTTGTGTTATCTACTCTGCCACTGGTTTTCAGCCACACTAACGCCTTTTTCAACTCCCTAAGGAAATTTATGAGTTTTCTAATTGATGATTTTTTTTTTTTGCGGTACGCGGGCCTCTCACTGTTGTGGCCCCTCCCGTTGCGGAGCACAGACTCCGGACGCACAGGCTCAGTGGCCATGGCTCACGGGCCCAGCCTCTCCGCAGCATGTGGGATCTTCCCGGACCGGGGCACGAACCCGTGTCCCCTGCATCGGCAGGCGGACTGAACCACTGCGCCACCAGGGAAGCCCTAATTGGTGATTTTTAAAAAGAGCTTTCTGAATGCTTTAGTGCTACATGTTTCTCCAGGTCCTCTCATGTACTGATAACAAATCTAAATTTCTTTCATAGTGTGTTTTACTTTCTTTAAATGCATTCTTTGACTTTCAATTTTTTTTTTCTAGCCTAGGTTTTTGTTTTATACCTGAAGTTGGGAAATATAAAACTGCTTTGAAAGCTGGTAGAATCACTAATAATATAAAACAATATTTTGGTGCAAAAGATGCATTATTGTGTTAGAGAACATTTTGCCTTATTTGAAATAAGAGAAGTCAGTGAAAATGATTTAGTAAAAAGCTTTTTATAGGAGTCAAATATTAAGAAAAAAGCAAGCACATTATAATATCATTTATATAAAGTTTTTAAAAGTAGAAGCAATGCTCTATGTTGTTTGGTATACATACAAACATATACATACATATATATACCTGTAGTAATTGTGTAAGTACATACATGGGTATGAAAAACATTGAATCTAAAAAAGAGTTACTTTTAGGTTAGAAAGAGTAATAGAATTATGAATGGATACACAGAAAACTTCAGTTGTTTTTGTATTTTTTATCTCTTTTTCTGTCAAGCTTCAAGCCAGCCATTTTCTTATTTATCTTCTAGTTTACTAATTCTCTCTTTAGCTGTATCTAATTTGCTCTTGAACTTGTTTATTGAGTTCTGTTTCCGTTACTTTATTTCTAGTTCCAAGATTTCCATTTTATAATAGTTTCCAACTTTCTGCTGAAATTCTTCATCTAATTGTTTAATTTCTGTCACGAACTTGGAAAGGTCTAAGGTTTTACCCCATTTGCAAGCCAACAAGGTAGCATGCCATAGGTGTATGGATCTTGACAGAAGACAAAAGACTCCTGGTCACAGAAGTATGACACTGTTGAACACAGCATAGCAAGATGCATGTCTTTCATGGTTGCATTGTTCCCCTTGCTCTTCATGTCCCACAGAGGTGATGAGGAGCAGTTTATCTGGATACTGCACATGCAGTGAGTTTATGTCATAGCCAAGGATTTCCAACTTAGGAAACCCAAATCTTTTACAGTGGGCTGCAAGCAAATCTTCCCCTTCTCCCTGGAGGGAGATACTGTTTTTATTATACTGTATAGTAAGCAAACCTTCCTGCTGCTTCAGAGAAGGGAACTTTTACTCTCTTCTAAGGCTGTTTGCTACATAAATATCTTTTAAAAGATAGTTCAGAACAAAAGCTTTTAGTACTTTCCTTGCAAGATGGTGGAAATTCAAGAGACCCATAAAGAACTGTATTCTAATATTTTTGAACTAAATCACATATTTAAAAAATATTTTGAATATCTGCATTTTTCATGCCTGTCTTCTTGTATTTTTTGTTTTAATGCACTTGGGTTTTAGTTCATAACCAATTTGCTGTGGTCATAAAAGGTGATTAAGAAATAAAATTTTTGATGTTTTATGTCATTGATTTTTAGGGTTGTTTATTATTATAGCATAGCCTGGCCTGTTCTGACTGATTCAGAATATTATTTTTATTGCTATTCCTGCTATTATTATTAGCACATGCTCAATGAGTTCTTCCAGAAACAAAACGGAAGTGTGGAATACTTTGGAATTCAGATAGCAAAGTTTCCATATGCTTCAATACATGATACTTCTAGCCCTACTTTCTACCTTTTACTTACTTATTCCTTTTCCAGGAAGTAGAGGCATATTTGATTGATGACATCAGGTAAAAGGTTTATAAACTTTCATCCTAGCCTCCTTCTCTCTTTTCAAGCATCCTGATTTCAGGACAAGAGTGTTTTCCTTCTCTTAACAGCCACAGTTTCCGAGAGCAAAGCCCTATTGTCTAGTTGCTATGACAGGTAGGCATGCTTAATTCTAGGAAGAAAACAGTGGGAAGCCTAAATGTGGTAACAGATCAGATTCTCTAATCCAGTTTATTGGCACCCGAAGATATTTTGATACTTCATCTGTGTATGTCTTCTGTGTTTTAATTGGTTACACATGGCAGTGGAAGGGGTGAAATTGTCCAGCCTCAGTCCCAACATATAGGTCCATGAAAGCCCAGATCTGTGAATCCAACATTTGCTTATAGTTCTTCTCCATTTGGGGGGCCATTTTGCATATTGCTTCATGGAAATTAATGCAGACAAAAAGAGGAGTAGAGAATAAAGTCGCATGGAGAAGTGGTTATTGAGTACAATCATTAACTGACTCATATCTGTAACCACCCTCACCTCCTGTAGCCTTATTCATACTGGGGTTTCAGCAAAATGACAACCACAAATCGAAGACCTTTAGAAGTTCCTTGTGAATGATCAACAACACAAATGTTGAATCCACAAATGCCAAGGGTCAACTATGTGTGTGTGCCAGTATGTGAGTTAGACCAGCGCAGAAATAACATGAGCGTTGTAATCCCCTTAACCTGCTAATTGAAAGTTGGAGGAATTCAGGCCAGTGCATGGGGTTTACTCTTTTTGCCAGAGGGCCTTTCTCTTCAGTTTTCCTTTTTTTTTCCGAGAACCACAGACATTTATTTTATTGCCACTCTATTCTGCTGCAGTTTTGCCCTGGGCTGAGAATGGAATCACTAACATTTCTTGTTCCATACTCTGAAAATCGCTGTCAGGTGTGAATTAAATGTTTTATTTGAAGGTTTGAGCTCCTTCTCATCAGCCACAATGGGACTTTTTATGGAATAATGCTCGTTGGCACTAATATAATTCTTTTCATCTTAGACTTTCTGAGTGCTTTGTGAACGTTCTTTCTCTGCTATCTACATTTCAATGACTCCTATCACCCCTCCATCTAGGATCACCGACAGAAGCTTTATACTGACTCCCTCAACACTTCCAGAGCTGCTTGCTGTGCGGTGCAAGTGGCACACATTTGAGTAGCTGTTTCTGGGGACCCAAAGAAAGGAATAAGACAACTTTGATGATCTTCTGGCATAATATTATGAATTCAGAATTGAGAAAGGGTGCTAAGGGTAAAATGTGTCCCCTGAGCTGACAGGGTGAAGAGAAAAAATAATGTTAATAGCAGGTTCAAAACACGCAAGCAACCAATTATCTTCTGCCCCCAAACCCACCAAAACTTTTCTTGATCTTCAAAAAGATTACAATTTGGGACTTTAAATTATTCCACATTCCCACTGGGTAGTCACATCATAACTATTTTCTAGTCACTTAAGAGTTATCACATGTTTGAGTTGGAAGAAATGGTAAACACCATTCATAATCATTAATAATCTAGCCAAATAATTCTATGGATGAAGCACTGAGGTTCAGAGAGATCTACTGTCTTATTTAAGATCAAGCACAAAGCTAATTAGTGCAAAGCTAGGTCACTGGACTTTTCACTTCTCTTTATTCCCACGATCTCATACCGATTCTTTCTCCTTTTTCTCCTCTTCCACCTTCCACTCTCTTCCTCCTCCTCCTTTTTCTTCCTCGAATGTTGTAGCTAAATCTTTACCACATGGACAAGAGTTGTTTTAAAGAATGAGGAAAATATATATACTAATTATAATGCAACCAATAACTAGAAGAAGAACAGACTAGAATCATTCTTGTCATTGATGGTGGCTTTAAGTTGCACATTGTGTCATTTAAACTTTACGTTATGTCATGGGGCTTCACTTCACCAACTGAGGATTCTGCAAAACATAGGTTTTCATGTGAAGATAAAACCTAGAGTGGGCCGTATCTTGAAATAGGAACTTTAGGAAAGATGGTTTCAGATTATAATACAAAATAATCATGGAGAACATATTCTTCAATGACTGGTTATCTTCACCTTTTATTCACCAGCAGTTTTTACCTTCTTAGCTTCAATCCATCCTTTAGAGTTTGGATTATGTAAAAATTTTTTTTTTTTTTTTTTTTTTGCGGTACGCGGGCCTCTCACTGTTGTGGTCTCTCCCGTTGCGGAGCACAGGCTCTGGACGCGCAGGCTCAGCGGCCATGGCTCACGGGCCCAGCCGCTCCGCAGCATGTGGGATCTTCCCGGACCAGGGCATGAACCCGTGTCCCCTGCATTGGCAGGCGGACTCTCAACCACTGCGCCACCAGGGAAGCCCCAAAATATTTTTATTTTTAAAATCTTGGGGAAGAAGTAGTAGTATATGTTGACAGCTAAGAAGGCAAAAAGCCAAGGAAAATAAACCTGTTGGCTAACATTTTGAAGGAGATCTGAGATGTATGTTTCTAACTGCCTTTCTCTAGTGGTTCCTTCTTACTTCTGTGTGATTTATATAACCTTCAATTACTGGGTAGCACCTGTACAACAGCATCATACAGTGTTAGTGCTGGCAAAGTACTAAGAGATCCCCAAACCTTCATCTCATTGCTGAGATTCAGAAGGGTAAAATGACATAGGCAAGGTCACCTTGTAATTCTTCTCTTCAAATTGATTTACTTTGGGTATAAAGATTGTTCTTTACCTTCTGGAGAGATGGAATTTCAATATAAGAAAGATTTTATGGCAGTTTGGCCCTAGAGAATTTAAATGGAGCAGAAAATTCTGAATTACGATTCCCACAACAGTTTTAACTTGGCCACAGTCAGCATGCTCATTAAGGTAGAGTCTCTCTGGGATTTTACTACGTCAGCGTGTTTTCTTTTATTTTTTAGCTTTAGAAAATTTTAACTTGAATTTTAGGATATGTGTTTGCCTGGTAGCTGCCTTCATTTGCAGAAATTTTTTTCTGTCAACCAAACACACTGCCTTAGGAGAAAACAGAAAGGACAGAAGTAACGCCAGAGAGCTGGGCCTGTGTAAACAAAGGACCATCTCCGTACGCGGGATGCACAGAGCTGAGTCCAGGCAGAGTGCCACTAAGCTGCTTTGTGAAACCCGTTAAATTCTCTCTTGCCTGCCACAGTCGCCAGCAAGTTAAGAGCCTGTTTTGTAGTCCTCATCTCTCTTGGGCATCAGGATTTAGGATTTTTCCTCCCCTAAAATGACAGTAGTGTTTGCCATGCTTAGTTTGGCTTTCTTTTGATGGCTGTGTAGCGCTTCTCAGACAGTATTGTATCTAATTCTGTAAGTTTGGCAGGAAGTTAGAGTTTAAAAAGTCTTTATGAAATGAATTTGAATGTGGTTAAATTAAAATACACTGACTCCCACAACAAAATAAAAGTTTAGATAGATTTTAAACTTCTACTCTTTTCCTAAAATCATGAAAGAGTTCCCTTTGTAATCACTTCTTCCCACCCCCTCAATTTGTACTTGGGGAAACAGAGGTGTGGAGGTGGTAGGGGTCTTGGCCAAGATCAAGAAAGGCAGGAAAAACTGGAAGCCTAAAAGCCAACATCTACCACAGTACTTGAAAATAAAATTGATTTGTTGAAGAATGAAGAAATTTTCAATTATTACTTCTTTTTTTTCATTCCACCGTGGTTACTCACCCATCAGGTCTATCGTCCCAAACCCGTATCTCCTCACTTCCAGATGACCCTATGGAAGTTGATTCTGGGTGACCTGCATTCAAGTGGGGACACTTGAGTCTCATTCACCAAGGCAGTCCCAAGGTCTGTGTCTTTCCACATGGCTTGACCAGGGGCTTCAAGCAGTGTGTTAATTTGGGATTGCTGAGAGCACAACTCCCTGTCTCCTTGTTTCTTTTAAGATGGACATTTTTAATCGGGCTCCTAATTTGGTCCTGGGGGATCTCACTCTGCTTTAATAATACATGTGACAAAATTTACCTCTTTGCTTTCAAAGTTGTTAATTATGGAGTGCATTTGAAATGAGTGATCACAGCCAAGAAAGAAATCATCCCTTTTGGATGCTTACATGCTTTCATGCTGAGAAGAAGTAATAAGCAAGGAAGGGTTATGAAACACCTCTCCATATGGACAGTGGGCTTTGGGGGGGACCAAACAGGGTCGTAATGAGGACTTTTTGGTAATGGGCTTATATCAAATTGTGATCAGGTTATGCTACAGATTCTACATAACCCAGAGGGCTTAACCTGCTTTCAAAGCAGATGGAAAAAGAACAGATGTAGGCAAGGAGGCCTTCAGACAGATGAGTGGAATAGGTTATTGAGCTCTTTTAGGAAGTAGAATCAGTTACTTTGGGGGAGGACAGGTTTATTGTGCCTCCTGCAGTGAGGATAGCCAATTGCAGATTACTCCAGACTTCTGGTGATGTTTGTGGTGTGTTCTCAAACTCACATGTGTTGTAAGTTCTTATGGTCACTAAAGCGATTCCTTCTTACTTAATAAATTAGCAGTAGTTTCCTGTGAGATTTGTTACCGGTCTTCTGGCCTTCAGGCATACAAATGCAGTTTAAATACTGATGTAGTTAAAAAGATTTAAACAATCATCTAAATCACTATGCCTTAAAAGCAGCAGAACCCAGCCAACCCATTTGCACGTGTTAACCTCAAAAGGTGAATTTAGTGGCTTAGTTCCAGGGCTTCCTCCATTATTTTCCCATTACCTGAACAGATTACTGGGCTCTGCAAATGACTTTGGGTGCCATACAAAATATTTACTTTAACCCTGTATGGAACTATGTCCTAGAAAATGTGACTGCTCAGGAGTTGAAGTATGGAGTAGGTGTTCATGAGGTGGACATTTCATGTTACCTGCTCAAAGGCGTGCTTAATTTTTTTTTACCAAGAACAAGGTATAACAGAGCTAAGAAAAGTTTTCCACTTCGTTTTATGACAAAAGCCAGGGATTTTGTTTTTTATAAATCACAGACTGAGCCCAGATTTACCAGGCATTACAATGACAAGGGCCTTTGGGAAACAGTCTGAGTGGACCAGTGCAACGCAATCATGTCTTTGTACTTAACAGCAACCAAAAATGTAGGTTAATTTTTCGAATACCTGGGTGGGCTTAATTTTCCTTCTGGGAACTGACCTAATAAGAGAAACGTTGCCAGTAGAAACCAGTAATCTTTCCAGAGTAATAAGGCTGCGATAGAAAAAGGGTGACATTGATTACCATTGGGCCAGACGTGAAGATTGAGAACCATCACTCCTGTGCTCTGTAGGGAGAAACTGTGGTGACTGTGAATGGCTGTACATGTGGGTGATTCACTTAACATCTTTGTCATCAGTTTTCTATTTATGAAGTGACACGTTGGGAAAGATGGTGATAAAGAGCCCTTCCACTTGGGATATCTTTATGGTCCAGATGGGAGGATGCAGCATAGAATAAGGAAGAGACCTCTACTCAGGAGGCCTGGTGATAGTTGTTGCTCTGCCACTAAATTATTGCCACTGCTTTTGGACATTTAAAGGATTTCCACTTTTTTTTACAATGCTATACTAAATATTCTTGCACATGAATCATTTTCTTTGGAATAAATTCTCAAAGGTAGTTCAAAAGTACTCACTTATAAGACTTTTATTATCTCACCAGAACAAAACCGCCAAATTAAGTTCTTAAGAGATATATATTTTCCTCATTTCATTACAAATTCCCCCAAAATGGCTATTATAATAAAAATAAATCAAGATGAGTACATGAGTTTTGAAAATGAATTAACAACAACAACAAAAGATATGAATTTACATACATATACGTAAAATTTCCCCATTTTTTTCTCTTTCTGAAACTCAATTCCCTGGAAAAATTTAAATTATCTCACCCTATTTACAAGAGCTTTCAGATTGTGATAGCCCCTTTGTAATACATCAATGACAGACTTCAATCAAGTTTGAGTGCAACAGGAATGTCTGTCCTGTTCCCAAAACTCTGGCATCTCAACTAGTCCTATTATAGGGGAAAAAAAAAGTCTCCCCAGCAACGTCTAAGCCTTCTGAGTTATCTTTATACTAAAGATACATATTTGTATATATCTTTATATATATATCTTAAATCCTATTTCTATAACAGGTATTCCCAAATCCCAATCTAATCTCTTTATTGCCCAAATTGTATTTAGAAGTTTTCTTGAAAATCATATAAGCCAAATCCCTTATTAGAATTGAAACAAGAGAGGTCAAATGGCTAAGCTATCATTACATAGCTCTTCATAAATAACAGTAGAGAGTTCGTTCTGGATTGAGGGATGTTTGTGGAGAGTTTTCGGGGTGGCAAATAAAAGGAAGGGATATATGTGGCATGCAAAGAAGGAAGATCCTGAGTAATTTTCCTTTAACTTTTAAAAAAATAAATACATACTAGCCTTGATGTATGTTCTGGGCCTATCATTTATGAGACTCATAGTAACCTGTGCAAGTAACTTTACCTCTCAGGATCTCAGTTTTCTCAAACTATAAAATTAAAATAACCTTAGATCAAATGTAACCTTAATTCTCTGCATTCAAGCATTTTCTTTAGGTCATACTAATGGCCTGTTGAAAAGGCTGTTGTATCGAGAGAGTTATTGCAGATCCAAGAAGCATCAAGGTTTTTATCTTTGTGCGTTTGTATTAATTGTCAACAACCCAAAGATAGCGGGTTAAAGGCCTGAGTTTTATTTTCAGAGTTGTGTAACCAGGCCAGGATTTAAATGCTGTGTTGAAGAATAAAATATCAGCCTACCCTACTGAATTTGGGCTCGGGCCCTATAGTAGAACTTATTATACTTCACTAGGCAGAAAGTGAGGTTTGTTCTCAGGCAAATGTTGGGATGTCCTCAGTCAACATAAACTTAACAGATTTTCCCCAACTTCAGAGGAGTCTATAGTAGAGTTGTGGGTATTTTAGACTAATCATTCAAAAAGTCTTATTTTCTTTCCTAGATTTATTCTACAAAAATGCATAATACATTGATTCTGGTCTCAAGGAGCTCAGTAATGCTAGAGGCAAATATATCCATGATAATTGTAAAACAATGTATAAGAAAAGGCAAGGCAATAGAGATAGGATTAAGATATAAAGGAATCAAGGGGCCCCATCTATCCGAACCTTGCGAGGGGAAATGCAATCAGAGAAACTTTCTAGGGAAGGCAACATCTAGAAATACTAGTTGATTTGCCAAGTCCACACCGCTAATTAGTAGCAAAGCAAAGCAAGCATGAGAATTCTACAGTCAGTCTCTTTCCTGAGTGTCTAAATTCTTAATCCACTTTAAGGAAGTTGAAATGGAAGACTCTTAGATGATGCAGTATTCTTTCTGCTATATACTTATATAGTTACCCTATATAACCTTCCTAAATATACTTAACATTTATCTGCTGGTAGTAAGAGAACTATAAATATATCCAGGACAGTAATTGCCTTGTTCTTTTATTGTCAAAGCTTTTCTCTCTTTTGTTAAATGGCTGTTTATTGATTTGGTGTTGTCCATGTGTCTTCCTCTGATGAGCACTGCAGTGTCCTAGTCTTAGGGAATGTATCACATTTCTTTGCTTTCTCACACTTAACATATCAGATGTGACAATCTAAAGGGATGGGGATAAAAGGCAATGTGTAATTATTTGCTGCTAACAACAATCAGACCATGTTAGCTGATTTTATTACTAGTTCTTACAGAACCATACTTAGCAAGGTAAGTCCATTGTTTTATAAAGGCATTCAAAGTCAAAGAACCAAATTTTTCTTTTTCACTGTCTAGTTTAATATATTCTTTATATCTTAGCATAGAAATTCCATCAGGTCCTTAAGGGCAAAGGTAATTCTTTACCCTTTTTTTTCCCCATCTCTCCAGAGTATCTGGCACACAGAAGAAACAATATATTTGTGTTGATTGTATGGACTGGTGAATGAATGAACTGAGAAACACATATAGAGTTTACTGTATTCATTGCTTCATTTGGAGCTAAGTGTAATAGAATCTCTCTTGACTTCTACTTAGTAGATTCCTTGGATTAAGCATTCTTTTTCATTCTGTTGAACATTGCAGTTATTGGCCCTAATTCTTTGCCTGCTGTAGAATTATGCAGCGACTCTCTTGACATGGCCTCATGACTTTGAACTTAGACATATGACTTATTTCAGCCAGTGAGATGTTAATAGTTCTAACATAACAAGAGGCTTGAAATGCATTTGTATGGAGTAGCTTAACCCTCTTGTTCTTCTCCTATCACCACAAAAAGGACAGATCCCAGATAGTTACTATCCTTTCAGTCTGGGACACAGAGTGAGATACAAAGAGCATGCCTTGATCCTATCTTACACCCTGGAGTCCAGTTCAGCTGAACCCCAAAGGACCCAGAAACTTGTGAGTGAGAAATGTAAATATTTGTTATTGTGAGACAAATGGTTATGTGTTTGTTATTGAAGCATTATTATAGCAGTAGCTAATAGATAACATATGATTGATGCCTCAGTATACTGAATATTCCTGAAAGTTGAACTCAC
This sequence comes from Globicephala melas, assembly GCF_963455315.2. Taxonomy (NCBI): domain Eukaryota; kingdom Metazoa; phylum Chordata; class Mammalia; order Artiodactyla; family Delphinidae; genus Globicephala; species Globicephala melas. The sequence goes on from NC_083315.2 coordinate 156,513,689, forward strand.
CATTGGCTCACACCAGTTGGGTTATATACTTACAAAGAATCCGTTTTCTTTGTTTCCATACTTTTGTGTCAGTTTTGTCCCTTATTCTGATTATGTAATTTACTTTATGTGATATTAGCTAATGAACAATGTTAGAGAACAAACTTGTTTCTATAAAGCTGAGATGAATGCTTTTCAAAGACTTGATAAAGGCAAATTGTTAAAAAAAATTAGGTATTGGTGAGAGCTTTTTTAAAAGACTGGGAAAAATAAGTATCTAGAAGGATCTTGAACTCAAATTTCTCTTGACTTGCTTAAGTTCTCATTTTCTTTTTAGTGAAATTAGAACTGGGAATTTTGGGTGATGTAATTAATACATGTGGATTTACATGAGAAGGGTGAGCTAAAATTTTAATTATTGGAGACAGTCTCAAGAAAAGGGTCTTGACCTTTAACAAAAGATGAATGAATATTTATGTGTTTAAGGTAAAGTAAAATGCTCAATCTGTGTTTGTATAAATTTTTATGATTTCCTTTTTTATCTAATTTTTCTGATTATCTGAGCAAAAATCATCTCAATCTCTTTTTTATTAAGAATGTCATAAATTTCATACCACACTAAAAATTCTCTTCCTTCCTTTCTTTGTAAATCATCTAAAGTTTTAGTATAAATGACAAGTAGCAATATTAGAATAGCCTTCTTCACAATGACTATGTGAAGAGTAAACTTTCCTTTTCAGCTGGTGTCCCTCTTTTCATACTTATATCCTCTTCTGGTTTACAGATTTGCAGTTTGGTTAATAACTTTATTCTACAGGAGGACACTCCTTAGTTCAGATCACAGTTTCCATTTTTTCTTTCTTCATAGCAATTGACTGAGTTTCAGGAATGCTGGGTTCTTCTGGTTTTTTGAACATTTTTTTTGTTCCCACAAAATCACACCCCAGAATCATCTGGATTTGAACAAATCTGTGAATGGAAAAGAAAAGTCATCCACAGTTCTCTTCTTTTCAAACTGGCTTTTTGGTTGCCGCCAAATGGAACCACCACATATATTATTTACCTGAAAACCTAAATCTTTGCAAAGTATGCATGAAACAGAGCCAATTATGGGGAAAAATCACTAACATTTTCCATGCATCTGAACTTGGCTTAAGGTTTGAGAGAACTTGGATTCATTTCAGGTTTTTAAAGAAAATATTTCATATACTGATTGATGAAATATGCTGCTGGTAGTGGTTTTTGAGATGGTGATGTTCACCGCTTTGGAACCATTCTGAGATGAATATTTTGTGGCATTGTAGGATCAAAAATCAATCTATAGGTAATGACACTCAATCATCACTGACTAAGTTTGGAATTGAAAAGAGAGCTCTGATTGGAGAGCAAGCTTCACACCACATTACCCATAAGTCAATTGCTTGGAGTACAAGGACTACAACTACATGAAGAAATCCAAGAGCCACTCAACACCAGCTCACTGACAGTTTAGGACACGTGTGAATAATTTTTAAAGAAAGGGGATTCTGGCTCAGACCTTTGAGTTATTCCAGTTTCAAGAGTGTCAGTTCTTACCTGGACAGAAAAGGTAGACAAGAGGGGCTTGGCTTTAATAAAGTACATAGACTCTAGATAGTTTCTAATACAATGAGATTAAAATAGGCCCATAAACCAACATATTCAAAGATCCTGGGCCATAGCTAAAGAAAGTTAGGCAACTGTTTTTATGCCCAGAGAAATCAAAATGAATAATATATAGCTATTTGTAACGGAAAAACACAAACTTCAGCCTTTTTCTGTTTTCATTGGACCCTCAAGCAGGGAAACAGGAAGAGAGTGTTAGCTACAACACCCAGCTTCAGATGCCTGACGCTTTGTCTTCTGCATATGGAGACAGAGTCCTCGTGGTGATTCTTCACACAGGAAGGGATGGGGGCAGCTGATACAGATAGACTTTATCCTTGTCTGATTTCATCACATCTCCGTTATTCCTTTTCTTTCACATTAATTCTCCCCTTAGTGTTTGTACCTTAAAAATATTTGTAGATGATTTTTATTAATAAAGTCTTTTAACTGATAATGAGCCAAACACTACATGTTTACAGGCATACCTTGCACTTTGCTTTATTGAACTTCTCAGATTTTTTTTTTTTTTTAAACAAATTGAGGTGTTGTGGCAGCCCTGCAACAAGCAAGTCTTTAGGCGCCATTTTTCTGACATCATTTGCTCACTTCGTGTCTCTTTGTCACATTTTGGTAATTCTTGAACTATTTCAAACTTTTTCATTATTATGAAATTTGTTATGGTGACCTGTGACCATCTTTGATGTTACGGCTGTGACTCGCTAAAGGTTCAAATGATGGTTAATATTTTTTAGCAATAAAGTATTTTTAAATTAAAGTTTGTACATTGTTTATTTAGACATAATGCTATACCACACTTAATAGACTATAGTGTAAACATAACTTTTATATGCACAGGAAAACCAAAAAGTTTGTGTGACTCACTTTATTGCTATATTTGTTTTATTGTGGTGGTCTGGAACAAAATTTGCAGTATCTCCAAGGTATGCCTGTAATTATTTTTATTTTTCTCCTTTCAACAAATTTAGCTTAGTGGTTAAGCAAATGGGCTTTAGAATCAAACCTGATTACAGCTTTCCTTATTTATTTTTGGGACATTCTACTTAACATTGAGACATACCTCCCAAGACTCAAATGCCTCAATTGAGAAAATGGGGAAAAATCATAGGGCCCTTATCAGAGGATCGTGGGCTCATTAAATGAGAAAATTACTCAGTCCCAGATAATATCCTAGAAGCTCAGGAAATGTTTTATGAAAACATTTCAATTTTTTATAACAGAAACACTTAAAATTTTCCAGTTTCAGGTAGAATTGTGGCTTCAGTAATTTGTACACAGCAGTATATAGAAGGAGACTTTGACTTTCATGGTGGTTGATTTCATCAAAGTGGATGGTCACTCACAGTCCAAGAGATCGAGAGAGCAGCTTTTAATTTTATTTATTTAGTTTTTGCTAGGGAAAAATAACACCTTCTAAATTATAAGGCCTAAATACCACACAAGAGAAAAGAGCTAACTGAATGTGGAATTTTCTTTTAAAGCCATCTTAAAAAAAAAAAGCGAACTCTCCAGCTCTTCATTAATTCCACAGCTTGAGAAAGTTATGTGAATGTGCGTTAGATGATAGTAATGTTTTAGGATAATCTATCTCCTAAAACATTTTCGTGTCATCCATTAAACTTGTTACTGTGTGGGTTATCTATACAATTGATGAAAGAGCCAGCAATCTCGCTGATTTTCATTTGAAGTGAAATACATTTTCTTGGTAAATTTCAGCACTAAGATTTTATTTTCTTTAAAAAGTTGGATTGAAGCAGAGAAGGGAAAGGGTGATGCAAGAAACAGTCTAAACAAATAGTGCTATTTTGTGTTCACTGTGGTCTGCTCTCTGTGACTAATTATAATTGTAAATTTTTGACATGAAGAAAGTTTCCCTTTGCCTTCCCTCTCCCCTTTTTATTTTATGCTCCACCTGCCAGGATGAACCTGGCCAGAACCCATATGGTTATGGGAGAATGAGCTGTATTCATTTCTGAGTTTTTGGCATCTCCTGTTCTACAACCCAAATTGGTCTCTAAATCTAGCAGAGTACCTAGTGGACCTTAGTGTTTGTGGTTGGAGAGTGAGTGGGTTGGAAGCATATGTGGTTTACCTTCATTTAATTAAAGGCCAGTGTGACTTTCGAAGTTAGTAATTTCATCAGTCACACAGCCCTGATTGAGGATAATTGAGGAAGTAGCTGGGAGTGAGGAGGAGAGTGGGGTCATTTCACTGATGGGGCAAAGCCAAAGTCACACTGGCTCTTTTCCCCTTCTGTTCTGGGGTGGAACTTCATACATGATGGAGGAACAGAGTTGCCCACCCCAAGGATTTTTTTCATGTACTGTGATTTAAAAAAAAAAAAAAAAAAGAAGAAGAAAGATGGCCGTTTCAGCATTTTTATAAGCTAAGGCTATGAAAGCTATAATTTGAAAAACTATGTGGGTGGCATTGTTGTTCAAGAGAAAACGAAATTATGGAAAAAAAATCCCACAAAAAAAACCCAGACACACAAACTAGGAGATGCTAATTACATAAGGTGGTTAATTTAGGAAATATATAGCTGAATTGGAGTCAAATCTTATATGGCTCAGATCTGAAAGTAGCAGCAGAATAACTGCAGGCCCTGGGACAGTCTGGCACAGATTTTGTAGGGATAAAAAAAAATAACATTAGCAATAGAAAATATTTGCTGAGTGCTTACTGTGTGCCAAGTTTTGTGGTTTTTAATGTTTTATCCTATTTATTCTTTAAAACTAGCCTTTAAGATAAGAATGATCATTTTCTCCCCCCATTTGTCAGATAAGACAGCTGAGACATGGAATGGTTACAGTGTACAAGAGGCAGGGCTAGGACCCAGGTCCTTCTGACCACAAAACCTCTTTTGTTTACTAAAAGCTCCTTCTCAGAGAATTTTACTATAATTCTGTAAATAAGAGAACTTCACCAGGGAGCCAAATCCAAGAAACTGGATTCAAAAGAACAAGGAAGCTGAAAGGAACCTGCATTGTCACTTGCCTCTGTATAATATCCTTAATTTTTGTTCTTACCATTCTGGGGCTCATTATTAATGTTAACCAACTTAGAAACACCAAAAGGTATTCTTTAAAGCATTATTTAAAGCAATTTAACTTTAAAATAGTATTCTTTAAATTATTATTTAAAGCAATGAAGATTTATTCCTTAATAAGCATTTAATGCAATACCCTTTATGGGTAGACTAAATCAAAATTAAATCTGTTTTTGAGATGTTTAACTTAAAGCAGTGTCCAAATGATTAACATGGAAGAAATTTGCCCCAGGGAGAGGGTAAAGACATCCATGTCTTATGTCTCTTTTAGATTCTTACCTCAGTCACATTGTTATCTATTTTCCTCCACCCCCTCCTCCAAAGGAATTTGGAATCACAGTGAGAGACATGGAAACCCCCATCTCAGTAGGAAACCCCCTATTGAGAATCTCTTTCCTCATGTTAAGACCAACTCCATTTCATCTCTTCCGAAATGTATTCACTGGTTTCATCATAATGACTCCAATTTTTTTTTTTGCATCTCAGATATTTACACCAATTTGTCAGCAGCAAGTATATCCAATTTTTACTTGTTTGACTGCTTTCCTGAAAGGAGATGCTTTGGAAAATAAAATGCAACATTTATCATTGTTTGGTTGACCATGGGAGGTGGAGTTTGCTCTCTTCCCTATGACGCAGTTAGTTCACATAGCTGAGACTTCACAGCTCCCTGAGCCTAGGGTTGGATAACCCCAGTCCAGGAGAGACATTATTAGCAAACAGATTTTTGAAAGCAGGGCAATGCTAGGAAAAACTTTAAAAAATACAGATAAAAGTATATTGGAGAATCTACACTTTACAAGTTGCAACCTGTTTCAAAGCCAGTGGATACTGACCATTGCAGTTTTGGATTTGCATGAGGACTGCAACATCATGTATTACTGAATATTGGGGAATGGAAAGAGGAGAGAAAAAGTGTGAATGTCTGCTGGAAAGGCACAAGATGACTGATGGAGTTTCAAAGGGAGGGTATGAATATTGTTGATATATATTTGACTATTTTTTATGGAGTATTTTAAAAATTAGTTTATTCAACAAATATTTGTTGAGCACCTTCCACTGGACCCTTTCACACTCCCCAGTTCTTGAGTCAAGATGTGATAGACTATTGTGAGCAAATAATTTGAAAAAATTATCAGAATAATTCTTTTGCTCAGTTAAATTTTTTTTTTTTTTTTTTTTTTTTTTTTTTTGCAGTACACGGGCCTCTCACTGTTGTGGCCTCTCCCTTTGCAGAGCACAGGCTCCGGACGCACAGGCTCAGCGGCCATGGCTCACGGGCCCAGCCGCTCCGCGGCACGTGGGATCTTCCCGGACCGGGGCACAAACCCGCATCCCCTGCATTGGCAGGCGGACTCTCAACCACTGCGCCACCAGGGAAGCCCTAAGTTAATTTTTTTTAAGCTTTGTAGTCTGGGGTTTCTCCTTTTCTTGTTTTGCAAGATGCTGTGGTCATTGATTATCTCCTGCTTTCAGAACTTTCCTGCTAGTGACTTGTAGGTGACATAATATGAGTGTTTTCATTCTCAGATTTCAGCCTCAGAACGAAGGGCCTGAAATATCCTCATGAATGACATGAGAAGGAGAGAACAGAGAATTGTTTTCCTCTTGTTGTCTTTGACAAATTATTAAAGCAATTGACCAGTTTTGATTTAGTGCACATTATACATAGGTGACATTGTGCTAATTGCCGTTGGGTATTTAAAAAAAGGAAGATTAAGTTCTAATAGCTAAGGAGCTAGGTGTTGTTGGCTAAGTAAAACTAAATCAATTTGAAAAATTCTGGTGGGTATATAAGTAAATGCTAACTAACCCCTGTGGTTCAAAGGTCTTGAGGAATTAATTCATAGTTCTTGGTGGTAAGCAAGGGAGACTGAATCTAGTAGACTAAGCAAAATGGAATTTAAGTTTATCGTGTGGCTCACAGAACTAACTGGGAGAGCAGAAGAATAGACCTAGAAAGCTAGAATAAGCTTTCTGAACAAGGCATGGCTTAGAACATATCTGCTGAGTAAACTGCTACCCTTTCTGCCAAACACCAGATTCTGGCATCCGTGTGACTGCTAATATTGGGCCTGACACTCAGCCTTGCATCCATTACAACCCTCCTGCCACGAGCAGAGACAGAGCTCCTTACTCCCCTCTCTTGTATCTCTAGTCACTGGGTCAAAGTCCAGCTGCGTGAGTTTGATTGGAAGAGTCCTACTCCATATCTGAGTCTTAGGAGGAAGGGATGCTAGAAAAGCAGTCAGCTAGCACTTTTGTTTCTTTTTTTTTTTTTTTTTTTTTTTGCGGTACGCGGGCCTCTCACTGTTGTGGCCTCTCCCGTTGCGGAGCACAGGCTCCGGACGCGCAGGCTCAGCGGCCATGCCTCTCAGACCCAGCCGCTCCGCGGCATGTGGGATCTTCCCGGACCGGGGCACGAACCCGAGTCCCCTGCATCGGCAGGCGGACTCTCAACCACTGCGCCACCAGGGAAGCCCAGCACTTTTGTTTCTAAATGTGGTCTTTGCTGTCCACCAAAACTAATAAACTTGGAATGCTCAAAACCCCATGAAATGGGGTTCGGATGCTGAGTAGCCGAAATAAGTGATAGATTGTCGTTATGAGAATCAAAGTAAATATTTAACTCCCAGGCTTGTTGATCCATATCTACATATGTTGGATATAGTGGAGGATTTCAGACTTCGTATTACTTGGTCTTTTCTTTATAAGGTCACATTTATCCGGTCAACCATCCAAATTTTATCTTTCTACCTCATCTTCTTTTGTGAGGCGTTCTCAGATTACTTCATATGCCATTTCCCTTTTTAGACAGCAAACAGAAACCTATTGGATTGATGTGTCATCACTGGAAAAATAACAATTTTTAGAGGGGTTTCATAGTTATTATGGAAAACATTCTGGCTGACAACAGAAAAGTTTCTTGCCCTAAAAAACGCAATATATTCTAACCAAAATAGCATTAAAAGCTTTCAACCTTTAGGATAATATTATAAAGGAAGAGTAATTAGAAAATTTCTAGTGAAGTGTCACCAATGTCAAGTAGTATAATAGAACACATAGAACTGGAAAAACTTACTGATGCCCCAATGAAAACAAATAAAATGGGATATATTCTAAAACTTCCACGTAGTCCCTATATTGAACAAACTATAAAAATGAACACCTGAGGTTGGGAGTGATCTTCTACAGATATTATAAAAAATGACTTTTGACCATTACAAACTTAAGGAATAAGACATACATGACAAACCATTTAACGTGTTACTGGAACCCTCAAAGGGAGCTCCTATCTCCATGCTGAAGCTAAAATAATTCTTTGCCAAATGCTGAAATCACTTCATTTAGAAGAAATGAATGTGTTGTCCTCAGACATATTATTGGCTGGTTTATTATTGGTTGACTTACCTGGGGTTGTGGCATCTAAGGGCCATCGAACACCAAGACTTAATGGAATGTGCCCCAGCTACAATAGCACCTGTGCTGAATTGGATAGTTTTGCCCCATTTTCCCATTTTACAACATTCGATAACCTTCCATATGTCTCATCTCCCTCTGGTGGTGTGTAGATGCATGAGATGAACAGCAAACAACTAAACACAGCACTGGAGCTGATGAACCCAGCGTTAAAACTTCCTTGGGTGCTCACAAATGCAGTCTCTGTGTTTACTTTGTTCATCACTTGTGATCTAAGAACAGATTCCTAACCCTGTGAGATGCCTGCCTGGGCATGAGAAGAGGTTACAGGTCTTTCTCCAAGGGTGTTTCTGGTTCCATTTGCTCAGATCGAGTTTGAGCTGCGAGACGCAAATGGCAAAAATCAATGGTTTTCTCGCTGTTGTTTTCTGGGGGTCCCCTTGGTTCATCTGTGGTGCAGCAGGAGCCACTCAGGGGATCTCAGGGTGGCTTGGTGGCCACTCAACTGTCAGTGAATTCCGTTCTGCTTTTATCCTTTATATACTGGGACTTGGGTATGATTTTATTTAATTAAAAAAAAATTCTACTGTTAAACACAGAAAACAACAACAAACAATAACAACTTTGGAAATAACCAGCATAAAGAAAAATTCTAAAGGACCAGCTTTTATTTTAGTAAAACTTTTCATTCCAAATATTCTTTGCTTCTATAATAATAACTAATACATGGTGCTTAACTACATACCAGGCACTGTTCTAAGTGATTGACATATATTAAATTCATTTCATCCTCAAACCAACTCTGTAAGCAAAATACTGTTTTACTCCCGCTTTACAGGGGAGAGAAATACAGGGACTGGGAAGTTTTGTAGCCTGCCCAAGGTCTTACATCCATTTCATGGCAGAGCTGGAATTTGAACTCCAGCAGCCTAGTTTTAGAATTCATCCTTTAATCTACTTTGTTATATGGTTCTCTGCTAAATGCCATTCTATGTTATACTGTTTCTCTATCCATCCCTTAGCGTGTATTTTTTAAGCCATGATGTGGTCTTTGATTTAAATGAAGTGCTTAAGAGAGGTAAGGGCTTGCTACAGAGTTAGGATTAAATTTTGTGACCATTCAACATGGCATCTTGCACAATTGTTACCTTTTTCAAGAGATTCCTGAAGCTTATTACACATTTATAGTGAACATGTTGGAAGACTTACGGATATGGCATGATTGTTTCCCCAAATCCTCTGAATAGTGATGATTATAAGGCTAAGAAAGTTAAGTGCTTAAAAATATCACATACTTAACGTGTATCATCTGTTGACATTCAGTAGGAAGTGGTCCTTTTTCTATTTCTGTTTTGCCTCTCACTTCCAAGAACATAACTTTCAATTTTCCCTGCATCTGCGTATCTGTCAAAATCACAAGTATTGTTCGTAAAACAAATATGTGACCAAATGATCTGAGCATAATCATTCAAAATCTCCACATACATTCATTCTTTCAAACTTCTCGGCCTTAGAGAATCATTTCATCATCTTTCAGACTGTTGTGATTACTGGACTGGAACTGGGATATTTTCTACTGTTCATCTAGAACAAAGCAACGCAGAGATTCTCTGATCTGTATAGCTGTCTTTCTCTTTTGGCCTTGCCATTTTTCCTTGTTGTCATGGTCTTCCTTGAGGCACAAAAACTGGATTTCTAATTTCTCAGAGAAGTTTATGACCCAGTGAGATTGTTCTGGGTAGTTTTCTCCCATCAGTACCACAATTTGGAATTATTAACCATTGCAATGTGAAGTGAAGTAAGCGATGATAATGTTCAGAAGGGATAACAGCTGGCCTTTCTTGAGAGTTTACCTGTGTCAGGTATTTTGCAAGGAACTTTATGCATATTATCACATTGAATCCTCAGGCCAACCTCCCAGTACGTGCACCTTGAATAAAAGACGCACAATGACACTATGAAGTGAGAATGATTGTTTCCCATTTTCTATATAAGAAAAATCATGTTTGAAGGGGTTAGTAACTTGCCTGAAGTTCCAGGCAGCTAATAATTGTTAGGAGTTTGTTCTGACAACAAAAGCCCATGTTGAGTAACCAAACTATTATGCTATTCCTCCTCAGTTTTAAGCTTCAAAGGATGAATGTGAATTTGGATGTATTCAGACATACTGTGGTTGAAAAAAAGAGGGGAGAGTGGCATCTCTTAGGAGTAGAATCCCTAGCAAGGGTTGCTATTAAATATATATATTTTTAATTTAATTTAATTAAACATTCTTTAACACAAGTTACATATGGATGATTCTGTGACTGGCTATAGAAATTCCTCTCCACAGGGATTTTCTTACCTAATAAAAAGAATGTTTCCCCCCATCTCCCAACTTTCAATTCTCTCAGCTTCATTTGAAGAAATGCAGAAGCATATGTTGCTCTCCCATCATACACCAGTAGATGGCAGCAAACGTCCACCTTAGATGCCTGGAATTTTTGCCTCCGAGCTCCTTCGTGGTGTGAAGCTGGAGGCCGCTTTTAAAAATATCATCCACGCTCCTTACCTGACACGTTGGAAGGGCTAGTTTTCCAGGTCGCACGTGTCTTATTACTTTCGAAAATAATCATGTGGAAAGGCTTTCCACTGTTTGCTGCTACATTTCTATGCAGTGGTGACCGTCAAGCCCGAATCAAACTAAATAGCAGGGGGAGAAAAGACAACCACCCAGAAGAGGTGAAAATAATTTCCGTTAAGAATGTTCCTCATGGGTTTTCAAATAAGGTTTCATCACCCAATCTTATCAGTGAAGTATTCTTGTTCATAAATTATTTATCAGTCTCTTCTATCACATCTTTTGTACCATTGAAACAAGCAAAATCTAACTTTGGGTGAATTTTCTTTTAAGGATATCGAGAGAGAAACATTTCTCACCACCCTTCACTGTCAGAAATGAAGCACAACCATTATGTAAACCATATACACCAAAAGGGTTTTCTTTTTGGTTGTTTTCCTTTTAATTAGAATTTTCTTTTCAAACAATATTACCCTTGGCATTTAGCATTTTGTCTTAGTATTAATTTAGTTTCAGCCTGTTATTGATTCATGATTCTGGGCAACGTGCTGTGGGTTTTATGGACGATGTACTGTGATTGATCTGCATTTGAAACAAATTGGTTCCCTGACCTGGGAGAGAAGGGCCTTCAGTACAGACACAGTGTTGTTACTGCTAGCTATTTGACAAGCAGTTAGCATCTCCAAGTTCTATTTCCTTTTCTCTATAATGGGGATGAAACTATCTCACAGGATTTTGGTGAGGATTATATAAAATTAAATGAGGTAATGCAATGAAACCCCTAGCTTAGTACATGTCAAAAATTCACTGTTAGCTGAATGTGAGTTGAGAGGATAAGGGCTGTTGATAGCTAAGACTCCTTCCAGTTTTTAGTGTCTGTAACTCTGATTAGTTTCTTCCCATTCAACCTCAACCTTCTTATCCACCCTAAGAAGGGAAGAGGCACTTGAAAGATGCTGAGATGAAAATGTTCTAGAGGATGAGACGCTTATTCACCACGGAGAAGAGTGGTCTTATTTTTACTACTGAGAGGTGGCTATAGTTTATCTTTGACAAAAGGTCATCAACCAGCAATGAGAACTCATGGAAAAAAGAAGAAAAATGATACCATTAGGAAGAGGGGAAAATGAAAAGCAAAGGCTCTGATGGAATACAAAGAGTACTGTCATCATTACCTGCACTTGATCACCATGGAGAATATTTTCCAGGATCTGGAAACAAAGGAAATGATGTTTAAAGAGCACTTCAAGAACTAGGTCAATTATAATACAGAGACTCTCACCTAAGAGTCTCTTATTTTAATTTTGCCACTTATTTTGGAATTAAATCCTGCATCGGGAGATAACACCATCCCTCACCAATGTCCATTCAGCAGCCCATCTTATCAGGTTTGGTATTTCCCTGGCATTTTGGGACAATCCATCGTTGCTCTGCCGTAGCAATTCACAAACATCACCACAGTGTGTTTTGTTACTTTCAAGGGAGCTGGTGTTTTAAAGTCCCATTTTGCTGATGAGCAAGCAGAGGCAGGGAAATTGATTTGCTGAAGACTGCCCCAGTCCAGAGTTAGGATTGCATATCAGAGATCTGTGAGTTTCTCTTATTATCACTGTTGCTATGGCTACTAATTAGACTGAGAAATAGTGGTCGTGTATAGTAGGCATGAGGTAGGCATGAGGTCTTTGAAAGCAGAGTGACTGCATGGGTTCCAATCTCCGTTGCTATTTCCAGGCTGCGTTACTGTGGCCATGCTGCTTGTTGGGGAGGGTGGACTTATAGTCACTGTGGACAAGGGTGGTGGTGTTTTTACTCCTTATAGGTGGTGATAGCTCATCTTTGCTCATCCAACAATGAGCATAATAAAAAATAGAATAAATGATACCTTGAAGAAGAGGAAACAAAATGCTTTCAATAAACAAAGATTTGGGTGGAAACAGGAAGGGCACTGTTATAATTCACTGCACTTTAGAAATATGGAGAAAATTACCCAGGATCTGAACAAAAAGGAAATCAAGATCAGCTCTGAGTCAATTCCTGGTTGAAATCCTGGCTTCTAATTAGCCATGTAAGTTGGCCACTTCTCAGAGCCTTCTCATCTTAAAATGGAAATGGTAACAGGACATCCTTCATAGAGTTAAGTATAAATGAGCTTGGGCTTCCCTGGTGGCGCAGTGGTTAAGAATCCGCCTGCCAATGCAAGGGACACAGGATCGTGCCCTGGCCTGGGAAGGTCCCATATGCCGTGGAGCAGCTAAGCCCGTATGCCACAACTACTGAGCCCACGTGCCACAACTACTGAAGCCTGCGCACCCAGAGCCCGTGCTCCGCAACAAGAGAAGCCACCACAATGAGAAGCCCGTGCACCGCGGCGACGAAGAGTAGCACCCACTCGCCGCAGCTAGAGAAAGCCCGCGCGCAGCAACGAAGACCCAATGCAGCCAAAAATCAATAAATAAATAAAAGTAAAAAATAAAATAAAATGAGCTTATGCGTGGTGGAATGCTTGCCACAGTGCTGCCACATGGCAGGTGCTTGATAATACAAGTTAGCTATTACTACTGCCACCATATACCGCTACGTACCATTACTATTTTTTTAACTGTACCTGTGAGAATATGCAGTTCTTGCCAAGGGCTGAAGGCTGATTCAGCCTTGAATGTTCAGCTTGTTCATACTTGGTGTAATCAACAGTAAAACTTCCAAAATTTCAACAGAAGTACTAAAAAAAAAAAAAAATCCTTCTTAAGCAAGTACAGTGTTGTGGCTTTATCTTGGCATTAACCTTGAAACACATTCATGGGATGTGTATAATATAATTGCCTCTCTTTGCCAGTTATTGGTTATGAATTGTATTTCCTGCCCCTAGGGATGATCCTGATGGGGAAAATAAAATGATTATGAGACAGGCCTCTGACAACGAATACTCTGTTTAAACCTGAAAAATATAATGAATGCTTTTTATATTGGTTGTTATTTTTTGATGACCCACTGAAACTGTTGACTCAGTATTTCCTTATCTGAAGATGTGGGGCTCAACTGGCTCCAGCTCTCATATTTTGAGCATTTATCACATGCCAGGTCCTGTGGTAAATGGATTACATACGCATCCTCAGGCACCTGGCAGCAGCCGTGTGGAGCAGGCGTTGCTTCTGTTTTATGAAGGCGGGAGAGGATGTTCAGCATCTCGGCAAGCAGTGGAAGGCCCTGTGGCCAGCACGCAGCACAGCCAGGATGTGCACCCTGGTCTGTCCGATGCTGAAGCTCGTGTTTATAACAACTGCATAAGTCTAACATTACTACGAAGATCTCTTCCATATCTAACATCCTGAGATTGCACTTAAAGTACTCTTTCCTGTAGTCGGTAAAAGCGTTTTGACATATTGCCTTCAGCTCGAGGGGGAACAAGAGTTTAATGAAAATAAACATAGTAGATCAGGTATAAATTTACACATTACCACTCAGGGGTGCAGAACTGTAACTTTGTAGTTTTCTACAGCTCAGCTCCACTTTGTTCTCAAGTTCTGTCAAGCTGCCTAGAGCAGACAACTTATTTTATGGCATTCTGGTATATTCAGTCCAATCTAATTGAATTTGCAGTCCAGTGTCAGCATTATTATTTCAGCCACTGCCCGATTTGAAGCTTCTTCACTCCTAAGGGGTAACTCAGAATTTCAGGCTTCTGCTACCTCACTTTTATTCTTCTCTCTCTTTTTTTTTTTTTCCTCTTTGTGCCATTGGGTGCTGGGAAAAGCTATAGCCCGTCATCCTGGTGGGGAGAGGCATCTCCAGTTAGTGCAGTGGCTTCTGGATCCTTGCTGACCACTGCTGGTAATGAATCTGCTCCTTCTTGGCTTCTGTTGTGTTCTGATAGCTGCTACAGATGATCATTTCATGAACTCAGCATCTTCTTTGTTCTGACATCCAATAGATTTTTAGTCCTTATTTATCCCTCATTGGGGTATGTGGGAGCTATGAATCTGCTGCAGGTCACACACAGTTGGCTGACAGAGAAATAGGGAGAAACTTTTCAGTCCCTCTGTCTTGTCATTCCATACTTTTTAAATTATTTCCTCTATGAGTATCTCAGGTTGGCATACCTCCCCACTCTAGGCCAAAAACAAGGGGGTTCAGAGTCCACTTGAATACAGAAGCAGCATTTAACTGTCTTGTTCTTTCTGAAGCTCTCTTGGTTCCTCCAGCCCATATCCACCCCCATCACCCAAGCTGGGAAGGGCTTTCACTTTACTTATGGGGAAAAAGCATTCTTTATGTCTAAGCCTCTGTCCTTCCTGCTGTTCATCTGTTCTGCAGTTACATCTTCATGCTTTGCATTGTATGATGTGAAAATCCAGCTTTCAGAAGTTTTAGGAAATTATTTTCTCTTATTTGAAGGCTTGCTTTCAGGAATGTTGTTTAATTATAGATCCATGGAAGTCTACTTGGATTAGACAAAAATTAAGCAATGGCTTTCTTATTCTTGGCCTGTCTGTGTACCCTTGGAAGCACTTGCAAATGCTTTGGCTATAATTTGTTGAAGGGCAGAGATCCTTGGGGAAGTTGGAAACAACTAGGAGTCCCAGTTGGGGCAGAGAACTCTGTCTCCACCAAGGTTTGCAACTACCTGAGTTTTTGCTGGAAAGCGGATGCCGGATCCACATCCGTATTTCTTGCTTATCCTTGTATCTGTGTGTGGCCATGTGACTGGTTCTAACCAACGAAATGTGAAAGGAATTTTGTATGTCAATTCTAGATTGCCGTTGTTTATTATGGATGATCTTTCTCTGTGCTCTCTCCCTTGTCTCCTGCCCACCAGCTGGAATTCAGTATCAGTGGTGACCTTGAGAGTCTCGTGTTAATACTGGCCGATCCTCTGTCAGCTTGGATTCCTGCATGACTCTGTGGAGTAGATGATCCCTGCCCATTCTCTTGCTGGTTTAAAAATAAACTTGTCTTGTGAGTAGCTACATGAAATTTTTTGGTTTACTTCTTTTATCAGCTAGTGCTACTTCAACCAATAAAGCAGGAGTGAAAAGACATAATATATTTCTAAAAATTATCCTTGCTACAATAGCAAGTAAAGTTTCCTTAAAGGGAACAAGACATCTTCAAAGTGAAAGACAAGTCATTCCTTTCATGCTTTGTTTAGACTATACATACATGTTATACTTTGATGTTAGGTGTAAGTCAGGGATTGGCAAACTCTGGCCCATGGTGTTTTTATATGGCTGATGGACTGATAACTTGTAAATTTTTAGACAGTTGTAAAAACCAAACCAAAGAAACAAAAAAGAAGAGTATGTGGCAGACATCATATGTGACCCTCAAGTCTAAAATATTTACTCTCTGGTCCTTTACAGAAAATTTGCCATCTCCTGGCACAAATAGTGGGGAAACCAATGAGCTTAAACTACATTGTGTAGAGAAGACTGCTTTGAACATAAAGAATTGAATAGTCTATCTTGGGCTGACCTGTGGCGTTATGATTTAGGCCTTTGAAATTGATAGGAACTCTATGGAAAGTGTATACTTGACCCAACCCTGATGGAAAAGTACAAAGGTTTGCTCAGTCTTCATTTCTTGTTTCGGTAGGACTAGAAGCAGCTTGACTTGTTCATATAATTGGCTGATTAGTTTTGAAGCTGATAGTTTGTTATTAGACAGACACAGTCAGAGAGGAGAAACTATTCTTTTTCGTTTATTTTGGATTGGTAACTCCCTAAAACAAGGCCAATGCCCCTTGGATTTATAGGGTGGATGAAACATTTTCAATACTTCAATAAGGAAAAGAAATTCCCTTGAGACTTGAGTAACTGAAACACAGTAATGTTTTTCTCCTTCTCCATTTATAGCCTCAGAAAAGTCAAGCACATTTGTCCAGAATAACCTAGATTAACCATCAGTTTCTAAATTTATTATAAATATATAATATTCAGTAGGTTTGCAGCCAAACCTACCCATTTGATCCCCTGGGTCACTGATAATAATTAAGAAGGCTGTGCTTGTGGTTTCCAAGGGGGAGCAAAATCAAGACTATATTATGATTAAGCCTCTGCTTATGATATGTGCCAATGAGCAGGATTTGTTTAAATTGGCAGATTTTAATGCTTGTGTGAAATATTTTTTATTTTCCTGCCACTAATTATGTTATGATTAAGTTACATCCACTGGAGTGTAATTATCTGTTGCATAATACTTTTTATACACGGGTCCCTAGAAATTTGCTACTTCCATAGCGCTGACTGAGGGTTTGCTGCACCTTCTTGGTGATAAAACTTTCACACAGTTTGGTTTATCTTCTCCCTAGGAACTCCTTAGTAATCATTTTCAGAAGAATAAAATCCTAGTCTAGGTTGTTTATCTTGCAGATAGGTTTTCTCATCTGGCCCTTGTGAATTCTGGGGCAATCATGATGGCAGTGAGTCCATAAGTAGAAAGGGTCCTGCTCAACCATGGTAGTAGGAAGCTTCTCCAAGAGATGGCACTGAGGGTTCATTTTTATTTTAGTATCCATTTCGATAGCTTTGTGTTTTTCCGAGTCACAGAACAATGGAACTCTGATAGATGTTTTATAATTGACACTGCCTATTTCCTTCATTTTTATATTCTTCTGTGTTTCAGATAGCTATATCATTTTCTTTACCTCTGAGACTCTGAAGCTTTATATTCATTCACTGTGTGGGTGCGGAGAATAAAGTTCCTCCTAGCTACTCCAGTCTTGGTTCCTACTCTCCCTTTTCCCTGCATTCTAGCCTGAGTGCCATCATGGCAAACACCGCATCTGTCTTTCCCACCATTCGATTCCTAAGAATCTTGGATGGTGCCTGGCACCTGACAGAAGTTTGCTGAAAGACTTAGTGAATGACATCTCTGCCCTGCAGTGGCTTCTGAGAGCCTTCTCAACAATGCTTTTTGCTTTCTGAAGTTCATTTTATTCTTCTGGAGATTAGATGGTTAGATTCTATTGACTTTTAATTCTTTCCTTACGATTCTATGATTTCAGATATGTACCTTATGATTGATTTATTTTATTTGTTCATTCAGTCATTCAGCAAGCATTTATTTTGCACCTTCTATGTGCCAAGTAATGTTCAGAGTGCAGTGATGATCACGGTTGAAAAGGTCCCTGATCTCATAGAGCTTATATTTTTATTCTGACAGACAGAAAACTAAATGAATCACAGAAGTGTTAGATAGTGATGCATGCTCTGTAGAGATGAAAGCAGAGCACTGTGAATGAGAGTGGCTGGGGGTGACTTTAGATTAGTTTAAAGAAGCTTCTCTAAGGAGGTAGTATCAGCCAGTGATGCAGGGGGAGTGTGGAAGGGAAGAGCATCACAGGCAGAAGGAGCAATGAAGGAAACTCCTCCTGCCAGGAACGTGACTGACACATTCAAAGAAGGCCAATAGGGCTGGAGCGCATGGAACAAATGAGAAGCTGAAGCTTTGATTAGGCATTGGAGGTGGCTTGGTTGTGTGTCAGAATGGGGTGGGGACAGCCTAAACATAACACTAATGATTCAACATCAAAACATTAGCAAAAGTAGTATTTGAAAAGCATTCTTGGGATGGAGGGCAAAAGGCTGAAAATTAATCTTTGATTTTAGTCCATCTTCTGCGTTAACACACCTGAAACCTGGACAAACCTTATACGTAAGTGTAGGCTGTTGCACCAAATATCCTTAAAGAAGGGTCAGAAAATAAAAAGAGAAAGAAAACAAAATTCTACGCAGTTTAATCCAAAATGGATTCGCAGGGGAAGGTCTTTCTTCTCGAAAGCAATTATATTTTACAGCGTATTCTTTTCCCTGTTGTCTCAGCTTCCCATGATGCCTGACTTCATTAAAGCCTGCAGGAAACAGTATTTTCTGTGATGTGCTAGTAGAATTATATCTTCTGAGCTGCGACTAATTGTTTTGATGAAAACAAGAAAACTGCAGTATCACACTATATGAGAAGAAGAAGATCAATGCTTGCACACTGGGCAAACTCGGAAAGAAAGGAAACAAAGAGAAAAATAACAAAACCACAGCACATTGTTTTATCTGTCACATTTTGTTTATATAAAACATAAAACTAGGAGAGAGCTTGGCTTAATGACAGATCAGAGTGCTGTTTGAGAAAAACTCGGAGCTTTGTACAGGCATTTCTGTGTGTGTCTGTGTGATGTGTGTGTCTTCTCAAACATATTTTTTTGCTTATTTTGTTACAGTCTTGATTCCTCAGTTTTTAAAATGGGGATAAGTGTGTTTATTGTAGCCCTGTCTCAAGAAATGCTGACAAGATATAGTTGTAGTGAAAAGAGATAAGATAGCTGAAATACCTGAATTGTTATTGTGCTCTGTCTACTTTAATAATATGATAATAATAATACTATGAACTCAAAGTAAACCAACCACTTCTTTGTAGCTGTGAGGATAATTGGGCTCTATTTTTACCTTTGCCTCCAGAAGAGTGAGGCCCTGAGTCACTCTCCTCTACTCTGGGAACCCCACCTGGGTTACTTGGATTTGATCAGATCAACGGTGAAGTCCTTCCCTGTTCTGAGGTCTGTGATCGTAAATATATATCAACCCTTAACATTTCCTCCATGTATTTTGACTGTATAGCCACAGGGACTCATGGTTTATCTCCCAGTAATGTTCTGGTAATTGTAACAAATGAGAATAGAAAAGAGATAGAAGAAATACTTTATTTGAAGTCTATTTTCAGAAAGCAAAAAGCCTTTATATATCTACCAAATCCTTCCTACTTCTTATCACTATAAAAAGGAAACAAAATCATTGCTGAACCAGAGGGATGATTGATCTGTTTGAGATCTGTGCTACTCACGTGTGGTCTGAGAAGCAGCAGCAATGTCACTTGGGAGCTTGTTGACAGTACAGAATCTCAGGCCCTACCCCAGACCTAGAGTCAGAATCTTCATTAGAACCAGCGTTCTAGGTGAATCATTTGCCTGTTAAAATTTAAGACGCTCTATTTCAGATGAGGTATCCATTCTAACCTGAAACAGAGTAAACACACTGTTACTGCAAGGGACCCACCTGCAGCACACTGGTTGCTCTTGCCCTATACCTTGAAGTTTGTCTGCAGAATCACTTACAAAGTAGTGTACAATGTAAGAAGTGGTATTCCTCGTTCAACTTCAGAGCTGAATCAGTGACCCGTTTCACTGTTGGTGGTTACTGTTCAATATTTAAAAGTGTAATTCACATTTCTGCTTGCTGAGATGAGCATATTTTGAAGAAATGCCCATGCTGGAAAAAAAATACTCACCTCAGTTTCTCATCTGAAGGCTATAGAATTGATAAGCAACCTCTCTATCTACTTGTTTTTAAAGTAATATTCAAAATAATGTTCTTCCTTTTGTGTGTGCATTGAATACAAAATTGTGTGTGTGTGTGTGTGTGTGCAGGAAAGGTGGCAGATGGATATTGGCCTCTGTTAAAATATACTTACTCTTGGTGTATGCATAGGGTCATAGTACAGTGGGCTCAAAGATGATTGTCTTGGATGGATATTTCTTTTCCTATTATTAGGGCCTGAAATTGAATAGGTGATTTTTGTACCACAGAGATGGTGACTTTACCATAGAAGGTAAAAATGAGCTACCTTGAACGCTGTTGAGTTGCTCATTTCACCTGAGGCCTGTTATGTGGCTCTGGGAGATTAGTTGTACTTTCGGTGTATCACTTGGATCCTTTACTTAGAGAAAAATGATTAGAGAATCTCAAAAGAACGCACACAGGCCATACCTTTGACTTAAACAGGAGCAGACCAGAAACCACACAGTGCAAAAGGGAATCTTATTGGCAAGAAGTGGGAAATCTTCTGGAGTCATCAGGGCAATATTTGAATTGGACGACAGCAGAAGTCAACAGACCTCAGGTTTCAGCTTTAAGAGCTGAGTGTGTCTTAGCTGACACTGTATACACTATGAGTTTGGAGACCTCGTTTATAATACAATAAGCTGCTTTGGTCAGTCTGTATGGGAAGGGGGTTCTTCAAGAAATGGGAAAGCACATCAAAAAATCTTTTGAGTTCAGGTCTCCAATAATAACTCCAGACATACAGTTCTTTGCCTCTGAATAGCTGATCCTGTGGAGAAGAAGTAAGAAGCGGGGAGTGATCCAAAAGAGTTGTTTAATTTTATTCATATGGTTGTGGGCTTGACCTGTGTCACAGCTTCATAACATGTTAGGTTTCCTGGAAGAAGCATTGGAGTTATGCTAGTTAATCCTTTTATTCTATAGATTGGTGAACTAAGTCCCAGTGAGCCTGAATGACATGCCAAGCTCACAGAGTTCGGTAGCAGAATTAGGACTGGAACTCAGTATTCTTGAATTATAGGACAGTGTACTTCCTGCACCATGAGAAGATAGAATGTTATAGGAGCATAGAGAATACAGGAGAAAGTTAACCCATGAAAGTTTAAAGCAGACCCCCAGATTACAAGAACTTGTATCCAGTTGTCCCAGACTGCAAATGCCCCTTTGCCTAGCCATCAGTGCCATGACACACAGGTCCTGAACTTTTCCAACCTGGTATATGTGTGTGTAAAAGGCTTCCATACAAAGGAAGCTCAATGGACACCTTCATAACAAACTGGCAGGAGGGAAATCTGCTCAACCAGAAGATGGGAGGTGGAGTGTGGGTAGGGTGCTGCCAGCCCTTTACTGTGCATTCATTTGTTCAACAAGGGTATCTTGGCTATATGCCAGCATCTGAGTTAAGCAGCAGTAATGTAAAAATGAGCAAAGTACATACTCTGTCTTCAAAAAGTTTATAATCCAGTGGAGGAGACAGGTAGGTAAATAGGCAATTTCTTTATTCACTGCATTTTTTGAATTCTGTGTCAGACACTGTGTTTGTCATGGGGAACACAATAAAAACAATCCAGACACAGTCCCTGCACTCAAGGAGCTCACTATACAGCCAGGATAACAACATTAAAGAAATTTGTGAAGAATTAGTTTGGTGATAAAGGTTTATATCTGGATTTTGGAAGCATAAATTAAGGTCCTTTGATACAAATGAGGATGGGGGTGGGGTTAGGGGAATGATTGACTTGAAATCAATCATGAAGAGCAGTGATGAATTAAGCAAGAGATACCCCTCAGAGCTCATGGTGTCCCTAGATTTTTCTGGCCCTTTTTCGTAAGTCCTGGAATGTCCTTGAGAACATGCAAAGATGAAGATAGACTTACTTCCCTAACTTGAAACAACACCTTCTCACTAGGGCCCTGAGAGTTGAATGAGGCAATCACTTCTTTTGATTTCTTTGTCTAAGAAGAGAGTTTTGGCCCTTTCCCCAGCAGGCTGTTTTCCACATGCATCACTTTGTGTGACAGCTCAGCTATACGATTAGTAGGTACTGACTTAAGCAAGAAACATCCTGCTGGATGTAACTGGACTATGGGGGCTTATTGTTTGGGGCTATTTCCATTGGGATACTGGAGACCTCAGATGGTTTGTTTTTGTTCCCTTTCCCAAAATGTTCCTCTCTGAGGCTTTGAGAATCCAAGTCAGGCTCTCAAGGAGTGTTAAGCTTTCTAGAGAGTGTGTAGATGCTAAATAGAGAAATTTAACTCAGAAGGTTGTTTACAGGTGCCGAATTGAAGTGCACCCTAGACCCACGATTATTGCTTCTTGTACCCGTGTTAGACTGTTCGCTTTGCAGAGACTGTATATTTAAGTTTACAGTCATTTCCCGAGCAACCTACCTGCCAGCCTTGCCCCTGGAGGTTTAGATGAGACAATTCTGGACGTGGGAGTTTAAAGCTCTTGTCTTAAAGTACAAAATCGTGTTGATAGCAGGAATTGGATATTTTTCATCTTTGTATTGTCAACTCCTAACACAGTCTTGGAATGTAACAGAGTTTTAATACATATTAATTTATTTTTTTAATTGAAAAAATTGGATATAATTTTGGTTAATTGGAAATCTCGTCCCATCAATGCCCCTATCTAGCTGTATGATATTAGCTTTTCTGAACTTCTGCTTCCTTAGCAGTAAAATGGCAGCATTCATTCATTCAACATATGTTTATTGATCACTTACTGTATTCCAGGAAATGTAATATGTTCTAGAGAGTCTATGAAAGGTAATAGAAGAAATAGTCCCCACCCACTGTGGCTGCTTGTCTGCTGGAGATGAAAGACAGTTAAAAAGCTGATGTAATAGAAGTCTATTCATCAATAATGATGGAAACCAATAGTTACTTGATTAATTTTTAGGTTAGTTAAAGTGAGGAGTTATAAAACTACCCACATGCATTAAACATTATTTTTTAATTGTAGAATATACATAAAACTTACCATTTTGACCATTTTAAACTATATAGTTCAGTAGCATTAAGTATGTTCACATTGTTGTGTATCACCACCATCCTTCTGCAGAATTTTTTCATCTTCTCAAACTGAAGCTCTGTATCTATTAAGCTGTAACTCCCCATTTTCCTCTCTTCTCGGCCCCTTGCAATCATCATTCCATTTTCTGTCTCTGTGTGGTTAACTTCTTCAGGTACCTAATATAAGTGGAATCATATAGTATTTGTTCTTTTGTGACTGGCTTATTTCATTTAGAGTGTCTTCAGGCGTTCATCCATGTTGTAGCCTCTGTCGGAATCTCCTTTCTTAAGGCTCAGTCGTAGTCCATTGTGTGTATCTACCGCATGTCTCTCCATTCATCCACTGGTGGACATTTGGATTGCTTCCAGTGTATTATTTTAGTTTAGACATTTTTATGTGGACTGCTGATTGGAGTTTTCTCTCATTGTTCTCACATAAACCATACCCATAATACGTCATCTAGCATTTCCAGTTTTGGTTTCTTTAATGTGGAGAGAGAACCTAGATACTTGTGAAGTAATGTGAGTACAGAATTCCAGATTTTTGTGATTTTTTTCCACAGTCTTTTAAATTAGTGTTGACTATACTAAATTTGATTGACTCATTTTTAGCAACTTATCTGTTCTTTTCAAAATATTTAACTTCTAGAAAAAATGCTCTTGCATACCCACATTTTATCAGTTACATACAGTTTAATTAAATCGTACAATTAGAATAAGAAGTGCAGCTGACATAAAATGGTGTGGAAACAAACAATTAGCTCTTGGTGAACATTTTTTTTAGAGCTCTATTTTATTTTATTTTATTTATTTATTTTTGGCCATGCCATGTGGCTTGTGGGATCTTAGCTCCCTGACCAGGGATTGAACCCATGCCCCCTGCAGTGGAAGTGTGGAGTCCTAACCACTGGACTGCTAGGGAATTCCTGGCTCTTGGTGAACATTGATGATGATGGCTGAAAGCCTGCAGGACTGTTAGAGAGCAGGCAACTAGTCAAGAGTGTGTTTTCAGAAGAGTTGAAAGGGTTAGTTAATCCAGTTGATTGCTTCATTGGATGTTATTTTAAAGGACTTATACTGTTAAAAAAAAAATATCTGTGCTATTAGATGGGAATGCACGGAGGATTTGGGAACACAGGACTTCTAGTTACTAATCCCTATTAGTCTAGGGATAAGAAAGTACCTCCGAAGAAGGCATTCAAATTCATCTTGAGGGAGACTTCCCTGGTGGTCCAGTTGGTAAGACTCTGAGCTCCCAATGCAGGGGGCCCAGGTTTGACCCCTGGTCAGGGAACTAGATCCTGCATGCTGCAACTAAAAAAGATCCAGCATACTGCATCAAATACCTGGGACAGCCAAAATAAATAAATCTTTTTAAAAAAAAAATCATCTTGAGGGATGGGGAGAAATTATCCAGAGAAATCTAGGGAAGATGTTTGAGGTAGAAGGAATAATATGTACAGTTGTATAAAACAGCAAAAGCATCTGGGACATTTAAATATTTTGTTATGTTGGGTGTAAAGGTTGCATCCCTTATTTTTTAATTTTTCCGGTACGCGGGCCTCTTGCTGCGGTGGCCTCTCCCATTGCGGAGCACAGGCTCTGGACGTGCAGGCTCAGCGGCCATGGCTCACAGGCCCAGCCGCTCCGTGGCATGTGGGATCCTCCCGGACTGGGGCACGAACCCGCATCCCCTGCATCGGCAGGCGGACTCCCAACCACTGCACCACCAGGGAAGCCCGCATCCCTTAATTTTAAAAGGCTTACTGTGTGCCAGGCACTGGGAGATACAATCTAAACAAAATAGACACGACTGCTATCCACATGAAGATTACCATCTAGAGGTGAAGACAGGTACTTCAAACACAAATAAATATGACACTATGACATGTGTTAGAAAGGAGAAATAGGTACAAACAAGATCCTGTAATAGGGCAGGCAGTGTGGCACAGATATTGGGGGAAGTGTTAAGAGAAAGGCTTTGGCAAAAAATGTAAAAGTTTGGAGGTGAATATTGAAATAAAGAATATTCCAGAAAGAAGAAACACATGTGCAAATGCCAAGGTGGCAGGAGACATTAGAACAAGTAAGAGAGTTAAGAGTGGGGAGTTGGACTAGTACAGACAAGGTTCTGGTGTCATATTGAAAGACTGTAAGATTTGGGCTGGATGATTTCTAAGCCTCCTAGTTATCTCCATGTGTCATTCTCTAAATGTCATGTATGTCAGTTATACTCCTTGCTGCCTTCCTCCATTCTGCAATTATATTTGCTTCAAGCTTTTAGGGAGTTGATGAATGCATCTGGATTGCATGGTAAATCTTATCTTCTGTGAAATTCCAATGGCTTCTCAAAAAATTGTATCTCTGGTGACTTAAAAGAGAAATGAGCTATTTGTTGTTGTTAAGGCTTTTCTCTTGTTTTGCATCAAGTATGAGGAGATACTGAATACAGTTTCCAGAGTCCAGATTAGATAATTTCTACTGTCTGCTAAGCACTGATGAATCCTAATTGGGTGGATTACTTCAAATGCAGGATATTCGTTATCCAAAGCAAATGAAGTCCACTTTTCCCCTTATTCCCTTTGTGGGTAGCTTGTATATCATACTTGATTAAGTGATGGCAGCTGAGATGGTGGTCTACCTTTAGTCTACTGGTTTAGTTTCTCTGGTAGAATAGTTATGCTTTGCTTATAAAAGTTCTTTCACTTAATGTATTCTTTGTGTCCAAAACTTCCCCTTTGTTATATAGACAAAGAGCTAGTAGAAGTATTCCAATGCCCACCCAAGGTGGTCAAACCTTATGTTGGATTTTGTTTCTTTTTAAAGGCAAAGTAAATACTGATTCTAAACATTTTCATGTCTACTTTGTGTATTCTTCTAGGGGCCAAAAGGGTGGGCATGAGTGGTTTCATAAATCATTAATATTAATATTGTTTGACAGTGTAATTATAAAAATATATAATGATAATGAAAGCAGAGGAAATAACATTTGGTTTGATCCCAAGGTCAAATTATTTTCCTTAATTTTATATATGAAATGTATTTTAAAACCTCTGATCCTTCCTAAGATTTTGCTGCTTAATTTATGGATTTAATTGTGAAATGACACTTCCTTGGATACCACTGTGCACTAATTCAACTGGGTCTCATTTGAACCTTCCAGTTGCATTTCAGAATTTCACATGTTTGATGTAAAGCAAGGGGATGCTAATGTTTGAATAATGACGTATTCTTTTGCATCCTCTAGCCCTATGAAACCACTTCCAGTTCCCCCAACATGACCCAAGACTTTTTATGGCTCTGGCTTTGAGTCTGCTGTTTCCTCTCCCTATAATGCTCCTTCCCTTGCCTGTTAAGCAGCCACACATCCTTTAAGCCTGAGCTCAGGTGTCATCTGCACTGTGAAACCTCTCTACACTCCCCTGGTCATAGGTACGTGTCCCTCTTTCCTGTTCTCATAGGATTACACACACACTTTATCATCACACTTATCAAAACTACTCATTCATTAGTTATTGTGCTAAATTTACTGTATTCGGCATAGGGATACTACAGAATTGCCTCAATAATTTTCTCCCCAGGTCTCTGAAGTCCTCAAGGGCAAGGAGTTCTTCCCTGGCACTGAGTAGGAACTCAGCAAATGTTCGTTGAATGCATAGAGTGGTGATAATGTGTGGCTAACCTGTATCGAATTGTTATTTTCACTGAGAGTAAACTCCTTACTTTGATCAGTTTATTTAACGCTCACAGCAATCCTTTGACGTAATTATCATCATACCCATTTTACCTTTAAAGATATACCGAGGTTAATTAGTTTGCCCAAGGTCATCCAGCTACCAAGAGAGGAAGCTAAGATTTAACCCCCAGTTCTGTGTTACTCCCAAGGCCATATGATCTGCCTCCCACTGGTGTGATTTATGTTGAAATCACGGAAGCAGTTGTGTAGAAAAAATTAGAATGGTGATGAATAATAACTCACATCTGAGTGGTACTTTACCATTTCCATAGGATCTTACTGTGCATTATATCATCCAATTAAAAATTACAAGTTTTTACACACAATACTTTTCCGATTTGAAGGAATTACGAGTACATTATGTATAAACTAAAGGAAACGACCTCCAAATTTCACCACCCAGAGATAACTTTCATCAGTGTTTTCCATCAATATTTTGTTGTATATTTTCTCTCCCCCCCATATGTGTGTATTTATGTGATGATGTTGTTTACAATGTCCCTTTAATAATTTATCAATAAATATCACTAACTTTTCTTCATGTCTAACATGATATTTTATGTTATTCCATTTTGGGGTTGTTCCATAAATTATTTTGTTGGTATTTATGTTGACTCATCCACTCTGATCCCTGGGATTTTTGCTTCCTTGCAGCACTGACCCGTTTTATCTCCAGAGGGCAGAAACTGGACCACTTGTCCCACGTCTAATTACTCTTTGGCTCGTTTGCATGTTCCTTTTCTCACTCTAATATTATTAATATAGTGGTCTGTGCTCACTCAGACCACAGTTTAGTCTTTGTCGGACTCTCTGCTCAATTAGGTCAAACTGCAACTGGCTTCCTGACTCTCTTTTTGTGGGAACCACGAGTGTGAACATTCCATGATTTTCTTTCTTTGCTTCTGCATAAGGTACTTGCCGATGTGCACATATTTCTTTGACTTCAAAGACTTAACCCATTTTATTTTTTTTAAAATTAGACTCAACTAATTCTTTAATCCATCAAAGAAATTCTCCTTTTGATGAACTGAGTCCCTTAAAATTTAGGCAGTTTGCAAATTATTGTTATTAACAACACTATGAAGTCTGTAGGCAGATACTGCTGTCATCACTCACTGACAGATAAGATTATGCAGTCTCAAGAAGATTAAGGGATTTAATCAGTGACACTAGGTAGCAAATGGTAGTTTCAGAACTTGGGTCTCCTAACTCTGAATGTGAATGTCTTAGCTTTAGCCATACTAGCTCTAATGGTGAACAATTGTTATGACAGATTTATGGACTGTAAGAAGTAAGCATGGCTGTCATTATTGCCTACTGAGCATCATGTTCCCAGTTTCAAATTTTAACTGACTTGAGAAGTGGTTAGCTGGTTGTGACTAAGTACAAAAACCGATATGGGATTTTTTACTCTAACTCTTCTGTTAATCAGGTTTTAATTACATTTCATTGCCTGTCTTCAGGATAAAGTTCAAGGTTGTTAACTTGGCATTTAAGATATTCCACTATCTGAGCCCAATCTACCCTTTCCCACTCTATCCTTTATTACTTCTTTACAGAAATGCTTTGTCTCATTTAAACTTTCTCTGCACTGTCGTCCAGGTGTTTCATGTGTTCCACATTGATCTTTAATCTACTTTCCTCCATTTACCTGCAGATAAATACATAAAATGACTCACCTCCTCCGTGAAGCCTTCCTTTACCAGGCAGGTAAAAGAGATCACTTATTTCCCTAGAGTCAGAGAGGATTTGGCATCTCTTGAATTATATCTTTATGACATATGCCTTTAAATAGGTTATATAAATGTTTGCTATCTCATGATTTCTATAGGTTGGAATTATAAGCCTGGCGTAGCTAAGTTTCCTACAAGGCTGCAAGCAGTTGTCAGCCAGGGCTGGGTTCTTATCTGGATATAGAGATCATGGGGCCATCTTAAAGTTTATCTGTCATGGATGGTTTAAAGAACTATATGTGAAATGAATAAACAAATAAATAAGTAATTAGACCATTAAGAAAAACTAGGCAAAATATAGGTGCATATTTTTCTGACCTTGCATAGCGAATGACATTTTAAATATAAGGCAATAAAAAAAGTTAAAAGAAAACAAAATAGATTTTAAAAAATTTCTGATTGTAAAAATTATGAAAAATTAGATAGAAATTTTGAGACGTGATTTCAACAACCATGATTAACAAAATGTTAATGTCATGAACATATATAAAGCTTACACAGATTGATAAGGAAAACAGTAGATATTCAATAAACAAATGGGAGGGAACATGTAGGAAATCACAAAAAAGAAAATACAAGTGACTAGTAAATGTGTATAAATGTTTATCTTCATTTGTAATTTAAAAATAAAGCAATAGTAATACTTTCAAGTATCAAATTAATAAAATAAGATGTAAAATGCTCAATACTGATAAAGATATGGCAAGTGAGCTCTCTCTTATCACTGCTAAGAGTGGAAAATTAGTATAACCATTGCAAATGCAAGCTATTACTCTGTTTCAAAAGCCTCAAAGTTGTACATATTATTTTACCTAGTAATTCCTCTTCTAGAAATTTAGCACAATGAAATAATCAGCAATGCAGACAAAGCTTTATGCACAATGATTTTCTTTGAAACACTTCGTAATGAGGCATTGAAAATAAACTAAACATCCATCAAGAGGGGAAATGTTGAGTAAATTCTGGTGTATCTATAGTATGGAATATTGTGGAGCCATTAAAGTGATATTTAAGATGAATATTTAATGATTTGGAGAAATGCTTAGATGGGTAAGAAAAAGCAGGATACAAAATTGCTTATAACATGGAACTAAAGTGTAAAATAATTTATTACTAGGAGGAAGTACGTAAGATATTAACAGTGGTTTTTTTGGAATTCGGAATTGTCCCTGTCAGAAAATTGTCCTCAATACAGAGTTAATTGCCTTATTTTGGAGTCTTTGTAAAGTTTATCATATTACACATGTTCTTTCACTTTCCTTTTTTTTTTTAAATAAAGAATTAATGTTGGGGAAGCACATTACCCTGAAATGACCTCAATCAAAGTTAGTTTTGGACACTTGTAGAAGTCACTTGACAAAATTGGTAGAAATGGAGGCAAAGAAATTGACTTCAGATTTAGAAATTATTCTTGGTCAACCTGACAATGGCCAGGGTAGAATGACATTGTATACAGTACACAGTTAAAGAACACTTTAAAAAATAGTAGAGTAATTAAGGTTTGGTTTTATTGACATTGTGTATATATTACCTATGGGAGGAATAAGAAAATAAAATATCCTGATTTATGTGAATGGATAGCTTTAGCTTAGGATAAAATATCTAGTGAGCATCACAAACATTTCAAAATATTTTACCTGAAGCTACTTAGTGGAAGTGAAAATGGCATGTACCAGGACATTGAGTTAGATGATTATGTGAAGGGTGTAGTTAATATTACTTCAAAGAATGTGAGATAGAAAAAAATAGATTTTTCTGTGTTCTATGTGTAACTTAAGTATGCATTCATAATTAAATTAAGATATTAAATATTATAGGTATACATTTGACCATTTGATTTATATTACTAGTAAGTAAATATCTAGCTTAGCTAAAAATAATAACAGCATCAAAAGTTTGATCTTCTAATTGTGAAAATGGAGAATTGCCTAATATTCATGCTCACTTTATATCTGACACATACTGTTTTATATTTTGTATTTTTCTGAAGTAAAAAATGTATCTTTTCTGACAAAAAAGTCAACACAAGTTTTTAGTTTATAATTTGAAAGGGAACTTAAAATTACAAATACCCTTAGGGGAGGGAAAATATCCTTCATTCCTTTTAAGATAAACAGATCTCAAATCCTTCTTACATTGGTAGTTTGGAAGTGTGTGTAAGAGGCATAGAAATTCCAGGAAACCTAAAGTGCTGGAGGAAAGGATCTTCTATGAATGCTGGAGATAAACTTCCCATTTTTCATGGTTCTTTTTATGCCTTGTTGTCTCACTGAACACAGGTGTAACTTTTTTTTTGGTCTTCAACTGCAACCTATCACTCAGAACTTTTTTTGTTCCTTATGCTAAGCTTCACAAAGAAATGGAAAGAACTCCTTTCTCCAGAGGGGTGACAGAAACTTGCTGGGCTCGTCCAGTCCTTGACCTTGAGATGAAAGTCAGCCTGTGGATGAACGGAGATGGTGTTAGTAGCCTCTGTGTTGTGACCTGCTGCTTTCTCGGTAAATGAAGATGAGGAAACAGAGGATTCCATGCATCTAGCCCCAGTTTAGCCCCAGGCCTGGCCTTATTTAAAATAAAATAGCTACAGTTGGAAGCAGAAAGGATGTTTTTAAATCTTTGAGCCCCAAATCCATATGATAAAGAACAACACATAGTTGGAGAAACAGAAAGTTATATAATATATTCTTTGGTCCACTTCTTATTTTTATTTTCTCCAGGTATTTCTCTCTGCTTTAAAATAAATGAAGAATGAGAAATTCTTACCTTCAGAAACTGTCCTAAAATTGAGTATTTCAGAAAAACATTGTCAGCCTAAATGATTAAAACTTCTACTACTCTCCGCAGCCTTTTTCCTCCCTTCCTCCCTGCAGAGAGAGGGGCACAGCACGCTGTGATTCTCATTTGCTGTCAACTTTTGGTTAAAAAACAGATGAAGACTTCTATTAGACTGATAATTTCTTATCCTTGAGTTATTCGTATCTTGAGCAAACTCCACGTTAATGTATTATCCACCATTCGTTCACTGGGGGCTTGAACTTGAGTATTCTTATTAAGATGTCATTTCCAGAACCTCTGTATTCATTTATATTTTTCAAAAGGTTGCATAAGAAAGCCTAGGTCTTGCTAACCAATTATAGAAATTTCTTTCGAAATTATTTTGAAAATAATGGCATTAATAGCTACTATTTACCAAATATTACTTATGTGAAAGCAGGTGTAGTTAAGAGCAGATACTTTCAAAGTCTGGGGTGTCTCTTCAAAGTGAGTCAGTTTGTCTGTTAACCTTTTGATGATCATTCCATACTGTCTATTAAATATTATATTTTAACATATTAATTTAATTGTTAAGAAAGATCTAGCAGCAGGTCTGTTTTTTCCCTTTATGGAGTGATGCCTCCAGGAAGAAAGAATGATTATTTGGTCAAATGATTGTTTGGTTTGTAAACAGGCAAACATAATTGGTATTCACAAGCAGGAGGTTCCTCATCTATAGAGTCCTTTTAGAATGATGTACCCAACCCAACTATGATAAACAAACCTAGAATCTGTTGATTCATGGAGGATGGCTTGCTGGAAAATGTCACGTGAGCTAATTAGAATGTAGAATGGGAATGCATTATGATCAAACAAGCTCCTTTTTTTGTATGTTATGGTCTTGCAAACATCACTTGGAGACCACATGTTACATATAAGCTACAGAGTGTCTTTATGTGCTTACGGTCTTAGATTGTTCTCTTCTTGTCTGTGCCTTCTGATTACTCGAACTATTAGTACAGCTCGATATTGGGGAATACCTTTGATTCTTGTGAGCCTGATTTGACAGACATTTCAATCCTTTGTGCTATCTCGAATGCAGACCTTATTCAATACAGGTTTAGGGAGAACCCAGCTTGATTAAATAAGTGGCACGGTGTAATCAGGACCAGGGTCACCTTTAATAGTTATACAGATTATTCATTTCACTTAAGAGTCTTTAATGGTGGGAAAGTATAGTCCATTGCTAAAAATTCTTACTATTAAATGATCAGGCACTGACTAGGAGTTTCAAGGTTGGTACAAAACAATCCTTTATGTTTCGCTTGTTTAAGTTTGGGTTCACCCAGAAGCAGGCCCTGAGACACAGAGTAGAGTGTCAGTAGCTTATTTGTGGGGTGGAAGGAACACCTGTAGAAATTGGGGAAGCCATACAGTAAGGGGAAGCAGCCAGTCAGTGATGTGCTACTAAGCCAACTGTGATGGTGGGTGCGTTTTCATCCTAACATAGACTCTACCCCTTTGTCCTTAGCCTACTTTCTATTGTCCCTGTCAGAGCCCCAGAAGGGACATGAGTATGAGTCCTGTCCCCAGATATGGGTGAGTGAGGCCATGGATGAGAGCGTAGGGATTAAACAAAGAAAGAAAATAAATAGCCACAACTGCATCCCTTATTTAACCCTTGGCACAAGCTGTGTCTGTGACTATATGTCTTTTCTTAAGGATGTGTGATGTCTTAACTTCAAAAATGGCCAAGAACCATATCTCTGAGCATGATATATTCCTCACAGGACATATTGTATTGCCTTATATAGATTAAATGTTAAATACAGATTTGTTAAATAATTTTTTGTTGGTCAGAGTGTGGTGATTAGAGAGAGAAAAAGAATTGAGCTATGGAGTGAAATGAATAAAACCTATGCTTCCTGCTTTCTCTTATCTGATCCTTGTCACAAACTCAAATTGTAAGAGTTGACTACCTACTGGACCTCAGAGTTGTTGGAACTGAACACCCACCTTCCTCTTTTGCACATATATTCTCAGGAGAGAGTTCTGTGGGTGCATTTCAGAGGCAGCTGCAGGGGCGGCCTTTTTAGTTTGAGTACCAGAGCTGAGTCATTAACACTGGAAAACCTTAGTATTAGTCCACCTCCTCCCCTCTACCCACTGCTTCCCACCCAACATCTTTAAAGAGAAGAACATTTAAATCTAGATTATTTGGGGGTATATACTTTATGTTATAAACACTAAAGTCATTATCCCACTGGCTGGTTGATTTTAATTTGCTTGTCTGTTATCTGCTCAATTCCACAAAGGTTTGGAAGCAGTTATATATGCGTCTGTATAAAGTATAGAAAAAGCTAGAGGAAAAATACAATTGCTAGATTGTTTGATACAGATTAGAATGTAATAAGTGGACAAAGAATTGAAGGATCATAGTGGGAAGTACTAATCAGGAGAACCTTCTCGGAGTCAATTAATATATTATGACACACTTCTATTCA
Source organism: Globicephala melas (assembly GCF_963455315.2). Classification (NCBI taxonomy): domain Eukaryota; kingdom Metazoa; phylum Chordata; class Mammalia; order Artiodactyla; family Delphinidae; genus Globicephala; species Globicephala melas. Next base: position 156,547,415 of record NC_083315.2, read on the forward strand.
ATCAGGTCCCTGGAGTGACTTTTTCTTTGGTTTTCTGCTGAGTTGCTCTTAGACTGTTGGTATAATATGAAGGCTTACCCTTAACTAATATTCAAATTTTTCATCATGTTTATTTCAAAAGAAAAAAAATGAGAACATCCTCTAAAGAATGGGACTGTTATAGCTTATATTGATAAGAAGCCTAGATATTTCATAAAGCACAACGTTGTAGGACATTATCATAGAAATAGAGAATAACCTTTAGGAGGAGAATCAGAGTTATCCAGAAGGAAAAGAAAATCAGAAAAATGAAAGAAACTTCAAGCAAAAGGCAAACTTTTTAAAGGTTCCCACTGTGAAAATAAGTGACTGTGGTCAAACCCGCTTAAAGCTTTGCTTTTCATTTTGAAGTCTTGGAGCAGGGAGAGATCTTAGAGTTCATTTAGTTCAATCCCTTCGTTTTACAGATGACAAAGCTGGAACCCAGAGAGGTTAAGTGATTTGCCCATGGTCACACAGACAGTGTGGGGCAGAACAATAACCGTATTTCAGATTGTCTGACTCCTGGTCCTGGGCAATTTGTACTACTTTTTATTGCTGCTTCCAGCTGATGTCATTTTGGGGAGGAGGCATCCAGGGGCCTGAGCAACATGGGCCAGCAGGGAAAAGGAGAGATGCAGGAGGCACAGCAGAGCTGGACACAGTAATCTAGTGGGTAGGCTGGAACAAGCAAGGGCCAATGAACCAAACTCTACAAAGGGTATGGCAACCAATATGACTTTTTCCTTGCAGAACTGAATCTTTTTATAGGATTGCCTAACTCTTCCAGAATTAAACATAGAGATAATTCTACCAAATCAAGCAAACTCTTAATTCTCATCAGCCCTGAATCTCAGAAGCAAGCTATGTAATGATGACAATTTGTGGCAAACAGTGGTTCCATGGGAAGTGCTAGCAACATGTCCAGAGTAAGTAACTTCATTCCTCAGATCAGTGACAGTTCTGAGAGCACACATGTCTCTAGGTTCAGGAAGTTAGGGTGTTGTTGTGATGTTCCTGAATACTGGAAGGTCAGTGCAGGAAATGGTGGTGGGGTGGGATGGGGCCAGGAGACACTTCAGGGCTTGCTTTCTTCCCCTTTATGTCAGTAAAGGCATTTTTCCTGAAGGTTGTGAAGAGGGGGGAAAGTTTTTGAATGTTTTATATTATGATTGATGCTGATAAATATTTTCCTAAAAAAATTTTTCTTACCTTTGATTGTGTACAACAGTAGTGATTATGATTTATAATCTTCAAAGTAATACATGTTCTTTTATCTTTTTCTTAGTGTATGAGCAGCATGTGTGATGGTTGCTTGAGGCTCTAAGTGGGCAATCTGGAAAACGTTTTCCGCTCCACACCCCTTCTCTATGCCTTATGTTCAGAATCTGTCCAGTCGACAGGCTGACGAGGAATGTTTCTCCTTTGAGACTGATTGGAAGAGTGAACAGTCAGAAAAACCTTCTATTGTTCTTTGAGCTTTCCCATATGATAGAGCCCAACCATTAACCAAGTCTCTCTTCATTGTTTTGTCTCTTAGAGGAGAGAAACGTTTAGAGGCACATTTGAAGATGTGCCAAATGGATTTCAGAGAGCTTTACATTCCTTAACATCCCATTAATTGGGAACAACAGTTGCATATTCACGTTTTACCATTTGCCAGATACAAAACTGCACATAGCAAAATGGAATGACTCTTCTTCTTTATTCCTTATTGTCTTGTGAAATAATAGGATACCATTCTATTAGAATGTGTTTTATTTATGTTAAATAATTGGCGATGGAAAAAATAATTGGCAGTGGGATTCTCTCTTTAAGGCAGTGTTAACATAAATATTTTGGGAAAGAATTTACTAAATCTGAAAGTTTATTGTTAGCATTCCACTCTTGTTAAGCAATGCCCCTGTCAGTGTGAATGTACCCTTTTCTTCTCACTTCGCTAAATTTAGCATAGATCATTAAAGATTAGACACTTCTAAATTCCCAAGAACTGCTGGGCCCCATTTCTAAAAGACAGGTCTTATGTTTCCAAATTTCCATTATCAAAGAATTTTGTAGAAACACCCTGGTTAGACTGATCAATCTTGGCTACGTTTGATTCTTTGTCTGAAATAAAACAGTCTTTCAATGCCCAAATCCTTTGAACACTGCATCTCTCTCATCCCAGTTGTTGACCCTCAAAACTTGCTAGAGGTAGAACAGTTTGGGGATATAAGGAGGTGGCATTTTGAGTTACATCTGCATGCCATCTGGAGTGTTTCTCCTTAGGAGGGTTGAAACCAACAGCAAAAAGTGAGATCAGTTTTGGTTATGATGATGTTAATAATAACAGTTACAAAACTATTGAGGGCCTGTTGTGTAGTAGAAACCTTCTAGAGCTGTCTCCTTTAAACCTCAAAAATGACCCTACAAGGTAAATACTATGAAGGAAAAATGTACGTTGTTCTTCATGAGTATAATGGAGGGAAACTATTCTAAAAGTTTTATTGAGGAATAAACATATAAAGCAAAAATCGGATGAGTATCCACTAGAAGAATAGAGAAAGGGATGGTCCTGGTAGATGGTGAGGTTATGCAAAAGCCCAGAGGTAGCAAATGGTTCAAGCTGTTCAAAAAGGAGAGAGTGGGCTAGTGTAACTGAAAGCTTGTGAGAGACAGGAGCATGAAGACAGATAAATAAGCAGGGATCAAAACACGAAAGGGTCTTTTTCTCTGACCTGGTTCTAAGAGTTGGTTATTTATATTGATGCTATCTATGTTCTCTACCGTATCAAGTCAGATAGGGCATTCAGCTACTTCTCTGAAAGCAAAACTGACCCAAGGCTTTGTGTCTGCTGTAGACTTTGTTAGAATTGAAGATACTGACAAAGTTATATGGTAGCCATGTAAACAAATTCAAATTTAAATATTAAGAGTCAATTTTTTAAAAATATCTTACAGCCATATCTACCATTGTGGACTCCAGCCTCCCAGAAGTTTGCTTCTCTCTCTTTTTCCTCTCCTCCCTTAGTCTTCTCCTCCCTTCTCTTAACATTTGTTCTCTCTTATGCTTTCTAATTAGCGCACACCTAGTTCCGGCTCATTTTGAGTGCAGATCAGTTTAATAATCTTTTCTTTCTGTTAACTAACATTCTAAGGGTCTCATCTTCCACCTCAAATGACTTGACTAGAAAAATAACTTTATAAAACAATGATAGGTCCTTTTCCATGAGGAATTCTGCTGACATATGTTAAGGTAATATTTTTTTAATCCCTGTACCTGTGAATTGCAAACTCTCACTCTTACTAGTTCATCCACACAAAGAAGCACACAAAATAGTACACATTTCATTCATTTTTTGGTGACAAACTTACCACCAAGGGCTGATTTGGATAAGAAAATGAGCTAGATAGTATTTTAGTTGTGGTTGCATTAAAATGCTATCAGAATATTCCACTTTCCTGGGTCCATTACGTATAAGGAAATATGAGTTCTCTTTGTCTATGGACATGACCTATTGTGACAACTTATTATCTAACCATCCCTTTACACCAAACCTGGCCTTCTTCCTTTTTTTATCTTGGTATGGAATTCAGGATTCTTTTTTTTTTTTGCAGTACGCGGGCCTCTCACCGCTGTGGCCTCTCCCGCTGCGGAGTACAGGCTCCGGATGCGCAGGCCCAGCGGCCATGGCCCACGAGCCCAGCCACTCCGCGGCATGTGGGATCTTCCCGGACCGGGGCATGAACCCACGCCCCCTACATCTGCAGGCGGACTCCCAACCACTGTGCCACCAGGGAAGCCCTGGAATTCAGGATTCTTGGTTGTAAACAATAGAATCTTCTCAGACTGGTTTAAGAAAAGGATATTAGTTAAAGGAGTTTAGTTAGCGCACAGACTGTCAGAATTGCAAGAGATCCAGTCTCATAAGTTATGCAGCAAAGAATAATATCCAGATATATTGGAAAAGGGGGATGGAGGAGACAAAAAATCTTCTTAGATACTTTGTTTGTAAAGTCAACATAATTTGAAGATTAATTGGATATGGAGATAAGAGAAGGAAGAAATTAAATATGAATCTCAGATTTGTGGTTTAAGAGCTGGTGGTTTGATGATTCCATTTGCCAGACGTTGTAGACATTTGCCATGTGTGGCTATTCAACATCTTTCGAATTCCCTTATTGGGCCTGAACAATTTTTGCATTACAATACTGTCACACCAAAGTGGAAGCTAGAATTTATTTTTACAACTCTCTTTATTGCTAAGTTGCATCATAGGAGATACTTATTTTTCCCCAAAAGGAGCAGCGTGAAGAAATAGCATGTACAGACTCAGTCTTTGAGATAGCATGGTGGCAAGTCCCAGAGCTTTTGCCTTCCAGTTTGGAGCATCTTCATCTGAGCCTCAGTATTGCTGCCAAGTAGTGGAAGCCATAGTGTTTTTTGTTAGAACAGCTCTAATGGGATATAATGGGTCTGAATCCTGGCTGCGTAACTTCCAGTTTTACTGGTATACCCTCCAGCTTCTTTTCAACTAGTCTTCCTCTCCTGCCAGTCTGTATTTTCCAGTGTAGTCAGAGTCATCCTTTTAAACTGAAAATCTGATAATATTGCTCCCCTAATCATATCTCACCAGTGGCATTTTCTTGGCCTGAAGAATAGCGTCAAAACTCCTAAGATATTTCCTAGGGATGCCATAACAAATTATCACAAACTCGGGTGGCTTAAAACAAAATAAAAGTATTCTCTTACAGTTCTGGAGGCTAGAAGTCTGAAGTCGTGGTGTCAAGGAAGCTAGGCCATGCGTCCTCCAAAGCCTCTAGGAGAGGATCCTTCCTTCCTTCTTCCAGCTTCTGAGAGCCCCAGGCTTTCCTTGGCTTATGGCAGCATAACTGCTGTCTCTATACCTCTGTCTTTGCATGGCTTTCTCCTCTTCTTATAAGGAAACCAATCACATTAGATTAGGACCTACCCCAATTCAGTATGACTTTGTCTTAAATGGATCACAACTGCAAGATCCTATTTCCAAATAAGGTCACATTCACAGGTATTGGTGATTAGAACTTCAACATGCCTTTTGGGGTGGGGGACATAATCCAACACATAACAGTGGCCTGTGAGGTAAGCTACAGTGTGACCCGTGACCCCTGTGTACTTTTCCAACCTTACCTTGTTCATGAGCCTCTCCCCTCATTCTACTCTCCAGCCACTCCTGAGTTCTTTCACGTTTCTGAAATCATCATGCCCTCTCTAATCCCACACATGCTTACAAGTAGATCCCCTCTCCCTGGAATACTCTCTTTGCTTCATCACTCTCTCTGCTTCCACCATCTTCCCTCCAATTCTCACATGTCCTTTATATCCCCTGGACACCCTATACTAGGTTAAGTATCTCTTCATTGTGCTCCCACAACTAATTGGACTTTCTCCATCATAATTAACACATCACAATTTACAGTGATTCTCACGCAATACCTTAGCTCCAAGAAGTCTGGGATGGTGTCCAATTGCTCAACAGTCAAACCCCAGAATTAGCACAGTGCTTGTCACATAGCAGACTTTCAATAAGAAAAATAAATTTGGCAGCTCTTTGGTGGTTTTGAGTACCTGTGAACCACTTAGTTATGTAGCTTTGGATCTTGTTGGAAGGGCCTAGTATTTTGTCAGTCAATACTCTTTTTTTTTTTTTTTTTGGTATGCGGGCCTCTCACTGCTGTGGCCTCTCCCGTTGCAGAGCACAGGCTCTGGATGCGCAGGCTCAGCGGCCATGGCTCATGGGCCCAGCCGCTCTGCAGCATGTGGGATCCTCCCGGACCGGGGCACGAACCCGTGTCCCCTGCATCGGCAGGCAGACTCTCAACCACTGTGCCACCAGGGAAGCCCCAGTCAATACTCTTTAATACAGGGTCCTGTTAGTGGAAATAAATTGCAGTTTATTGGAAGGTTGTATGTCACAGAAACTTTCTACAACTTCCTCTGCATAGGAATGACCTTGGATAATAGTCCTGTGATAATTTCTTACTGGCAGGCTGGGTCCTCAGGTAACTTAATGAAAACACAATTTCACAATACTTTTTAGACTTTGCCCATTTCTATTGATTTATTAAAGTCTTTTATAACAATTTTATGCTAGTCATTACAATGATAATTAGTCTATTACTTTCTAATTATTATAATCACTATCAATTTCTAGCAATGTCAAGGCTTCAAACACCAAATATAAAATCAGTGTTTTGTGCAACCACCATAGATTACTGGTTGTTTAGATGAACTGCTTAGCATTCAGGACTGAGATTTCTGATTCCCACTCTATATTCTGTGTCAACTCCTCTCTCAGTTACTCATACCTCAAGAGGAAGGCTTGGTATTCCTCAAGTGGCAGCTAATACAAACGTATTTCAGTTTCATCCTTGGATCCTGTTTCTGTATTTATGAGTGATTAGGAGTATGTCTGTTTTAACTGTTCAAAATTACTTTTGAAATGCACTAATTTAACATTAGTATCTTATTCTCTGAACACGCATGCCCTTTCTGCTATCTTTTTGGTTCTTGGAAGAAGAGCATCTTAATGTTTTTATTTTTTAAACTTCTCTTATTTTACTATAAGTTGCATGAAAGATTAAAAGGAAAGAAGAAATAAAAATTCATTTGAGGGCTTCCCTGGTGGCGCAGTGGTTGAGAGTCCACCTGCCGATGCAGGGGACACGGGTTCATGCCCCGGTCCGGGAAGATCCCACATGACGCGGAGCGGCTGGGCCCGTGAGCCATGGCCGCTGAGCCTGCGCGTCCGGAGCCTGTGCTCTGCAACGGGAGAGGCCACAGCAGTGAGAGGCCCGCGTACTGCAAACAAAACAAAACAAAACATAACAAAAAATTCATTTGAGGAAACCCTTTATCAAATTTTCTGCTAAGTTAATTTAGGGAGTTCTTAACTACCAGCATTATTTATATAATAGTATATAGAGTAACAAACAGATGCTCATCAGTGGCATATATTGTCATAAGAAATTGCTGAATTTCAAAGTCCAACATAACACTTAAGTAATCTGTTTTTAATCTCCGTCTATTCTCTACCCAATGCACACAAACACACAGACACACACCGATATACACAAACATTTAACTGGAATTACATGAGTGCAGGAACCACTGTCTGTTCACCACTGTTTACCCAGCAGGGTATCCAGCAGGCTAATGAAGAATCATAGGGCCATGGGGTGTTTTAAGAAGTGAAACCCCTCCCCCTTTGTTCCTCCACTGGATGTTTCCATCTTCCTGCTCCTCTCCAGGGATTCCATGATTCTGCAAAGTGTATATCAAAGGATTCAGGGGTTGATTAATTTGAATTGGAAAATTACATCTCTGTTTTCACTAACTTCCCAGTGACACTTAGCATTTTCTTCAGCTGAGTGTAAGCCACAAACCTTAGTAATTTTAGCAGTCTTTGTGACTTTTTCACCAAGAGAAACCATAAATATTTCTTATAATGATTGTTGCATATATCACAAAGATATTTTTGAAATTGTGGTAGTAGTCCAGCAAGATCTTAATACTGAATGCATAATATAGGAGACACATGTATTATACCACAAATTTGTTTCTTTTTAAAAATTTTGTTAACTTGTCCACTTTTCTTTGTAATCAGTTGAATTTTATGTATTTAAAAATATTCTGTCACCAGAATGACAAAGGATCCATGGCACAAAATGGTTAAGAACTCCTTGCTCTTGGCATTGTGAGCTGTAGTTTTTGATTCTTTCATTTTATTTGGGAGGCATTTACCTGGTGATTTAACAGGTCCCAACACATCAAGGGCGATAGTAACATGGGCCAATCACTTCCAGGTGATTGGCCCCGTGAGTCCTGGGATAACATCTCCCATGTCCCTCCTCACCTCCAGGACTCTCCTCTGCCCACAGACAAGTTCAGGCTTCTAGTTGCCTGCATATGTATCCTTTCTCTGACTTTAAGGTTATTGCAGAACCATTTACCTTATAGGCAACGTGAAAATTTGGGTCCAAGTCCTGGCTCTTTCACTCACTAGTATTGTGTCCTTAGATACTTTACACAACTACTCTGTGCCTTAGTTTCCTTATGTACCTGATTATCTTCACTTATAGGTTGGTGGTGAAGATAAATGACTTACTATATGTAAGGCCCTTAGATGGATATGTGACAAACAGAAAGCGCTATGTAAATATTTGCTATTTTTCTTAATGACTATCTTCATGAGTCCAATAACTGTGTCATAGGTAACTGTAATTTTAAAACTTAAAGCACTGGACCTTATATTATGTGAGATCATCTTGGCTTCACCCTTGTCTTATTCCAGCTGCTGCTGAGGCAACCAGCAATTTATGGGCTCTCACCAACACATGCAGATCCAACACGGCAGTGCTTCATGTAGATCGTGCTGCAAACCTCTCTTCTCCTGCTCTGGGGTTTCCTGCTGAGGTAGAGGTTTGGTAACCCTGTACATGTATGTGTACAGCTCAGTGCCCAATCCAGAAGCACAGAGGAGTTAATGTCCCTGGAGAGAGAGGTCAGTGGATATATTTGCCATGTTTCGATGTTTTTATGTTTCTTGGAGATGGCAGAAATCCTTCCTCTACAAAGGTGTATTCTTCTAGATTTGTGTTTGCCTTCATTACCCTTATTCCATCTTGTTCCATTCCAGAAGGAACACAGAATGCCTGATCTAATGACAACATTGCCTCAGATCAAAGAATCCAAAGAGGAGAAGACTAGACAGTCATCCCTTGGTGTCTGCAAGGGGCTGGTTTCAGGACCCTCACAGATACCAAAATTCACAGATGCTCATGTCCCTTACATAAAATGGCATAGTATTTGCACATAACCTTTGCACATCCTCCTGCGTACTTTATAAATCAACTCTAGGTTACTTAAAATACTTAACACAATGTAAATGCTATGTAAATAATTATAAATACAATGTAGATGCTATGTAAATAGTTGCCTGTGCACAGCAAATTCAAGTTTTGCTTTTGGGAAATTTCTGGAATTTTTTTTTTTTTTTTAATATTTTGGATCTGTGGTTGGTTGAATCTGTGGGTTCAGAGGGCTGACTGTATTAGCTATCGTGTATTCCATCACCCAGAATTGGCTTAATAGAATAACGATGGATTGCCTGTTAAAATCTTGGCTGCAGTACCAGGTCAAGAAAAGCACTCCGTGGTTTTGATGCTGACCTCCAAAATGCAGTACATGAGCCGAATCAATGACCAGTGTATAGAACTGTGTCTCCAGTAGCTAGAATATATGGATCCAGGAACCAAGGGATGGAAGTAGAATTGGTCCATTTCACCATAACTCCCAGGGACCTATTTGGTATGTGAAATATGTGCTTACTGTCCCACAACTCTGTTCCAGTAGAGTTGCCAGGTCCCAGGAAGGAACACTTCAATCAGGATACAGTAAAGAATTTATCGACTGATCTTGAAGCTGTGATTAAGACATAATTTCTTCAGGTTCATCATGCTAATTACCAGTAGCAAAGAAAGAAGCTACTGAACTAATGGGGGTAATCACCTTTATTACTAATGAGGAGTTAGAATTGCTGCTACACAGTAGGAGGGTGGAAGAGTTATGTCTAGAACTTGGGGACTAACTTGGGCATCCCTTGATTCTTCCATGCCCAGTGGTAATGGCAACAAGGGCAAGGCAACTAAAGCCTCAACTCTCCATGCAAACTCTTATTTTAACAAAATGTAGTTCATAAAGAATTTACAACAGTGAACAAAGGGTAGGTGTTGAGTAAAGGCAAAAATAAAACAGGTCAATTATATTTTAAAAAGAAACAAACAAACTCATAGAAAAAGAGATCAGATTTGTGGTTACCAGAGGTGGGGGGTGAGAGGAGGAGGAATTGGATGAAGGTGGTCAAAAGGTACATACTTCCAGTTATAAGATAAATAAACACTAAGGATGTAATGTACAACATGATAAATATAACTAACACTGCTATATGTTACATATGAAAGTTAAGAGAGAAACTCCAAAGAGTTCTCATCACAAGGAAAAAGTATATTTTTTTCTGTCTCTTTAATTTCTGTCTGCATGAGATTATGGATGTTCACTAACCTTATTGTTGTAGTCATTTCACGATGTATGTAAGTCAAATCATTGCTCTGTATGACTTAAACGTATACAGTGGTGTATGTCGGTTATATCTCAATAAAACTAGAAGGAAGAAAACCAAATCGGAAAGGGTTAGAGCCTCTCTGAGGTTGCTGTGAGAAGCTTTACCAGTTGATTTTGAGGATTGGCTTAGTGGCACACTCTATTTAGTAACTATATATTCTCATTATATTTGCAGAATGAATATGGATTTCATGTTAGAAGTAGGTTGATACTAGATCAATATTGGTGTTTTTGTAACATTTGCATTTCTGTGCTGGTATCCTGTAGTGATTTGTGTGGGAGTGAGCCCAGAACAATTGTTTCATTGATGCCTGTTCGTTCTTTCTTGACTGTTTTATTTTAATCTATCCCAAGTGGGTTGGTAGCATGAGAGGAAAAAAAAAAAAAAAGTTGGGCAATTGCCCATAACATAAATTCATGTTAAGAAACACCAATAAACAACTGAATTATTTAGTTACTCCACAGACTCTGATGTTTAATAGCTTCTTTAGGGGTATATTTGAGGGTTCCATATTAGCTAGACTATTTTCTCAAAGTCATTTTGTGAAAGGCTTTTATTTTTAAAAATCTATTTCATGAAAGCCCTATTATATTAACATTTCAATAAATGCTAGTGCAAAAGTGCAGAGTTCTTGTATACCCTGTAACATCTTCACATAGTTCACATTATTCTATGATTTCTTTTGTTCATCACATGAATAGGGTAAAGAAGATGAATATAGCTTCCAACGTCACCGTTTTCTAATGGACTAATGTGGGCACATTATTTTTACAAGCTTTGTTTCTTTATCTGTAAACAAGGGAATAGTTTTAATAAGAAGAAAAAAGAACAAAGATCTAACACTCTGAGAGAATACATGCCCTTGGGCAAGTTATGAACCTCGCTGTACCATGGTTTTCTGATATATAAAACATAGATGGTTATATCTACTCCATTGTGAGGGCTAAATTAATTGGTATACATAGAACACTTAGAATTATGCCTGGCATGGAATAAGGTGTTTATTATGTGCCAGGTGTTTCATTTGTATTATCTCATCTGTTTATCCCCCAAACACTAAAAGTAGGTACTATTTTTGACATCCCATTTTATAGCTGAAGAAACTAAGTCCCATGGAGATTGTTACTTGGCCGAGGTTGTACAGACAATAAGTGGTAAAATCATGTTTTCAACCCAGACATTCTGGCTCCATGCCATTATATTGCCTCTCTAACAATCACCTGCCTAACCTCCTGCAAATATTCTAGGAATCATATGAGACAGTTGAGGCAAAACCACACGATATACTGTAAACAGATACCTAAATGTTAAGATATTAAAAATCATATATAAAGCTGAAAATAGGTGTAGTCATGTTATACTTACTACTTAAAATTCCCCAAGTCACCTCTTTTAGTGTCCATCCAATGTTTCAAAAAATTGACTTAGCATAAGCTTTTTCCTTACTTTGAGTATTTGGCTTCTTTTTATTCTTTATATAATTTTATTCTTCATATAATTCTAGGAGAGGGTTCAGACCTCAGCCAAACAATGCTGAATCAGGTGGAATTTTAGCATCAGTAGGGAAGTAGTGTGATGGACAGGGAAACTGAGGCAGCTCAGTACTAGGCCAGGAAGTAGGCAGGTACATGGAGGACAGTTGTGAAGGTGTTCAGGGCTCTTCCCAGACAAAAGGGATGCCACAGAAACAAGAACCCATTCTAGTGCTGGACAGTTGAGTTTATTCACCTGTCTTGCACATGAATTTGTACTAGGAAAATGCCAAGTTAATATACTCATAAATATTCCAGTATGTTGAAGGCACCAGTTTTGGAATCCTTGCTTGTTAAAAGTTTATCACATTTTTGTCTTCTTAGGCCATAAAAGCCTGAAGGTAGAAGTGGGGTTATAGTTGCTGAGACTAAGTGTATTCCCACGTGGAATGCTGGTACTCATAGGACCTACCTTATGGAGTTATTGTGGGGATTGAGTGAATGCAAGGAAAGCAACTCGCACAGTGTCTGATACATAGTCATTGCTCAAAAATGATTAATTATCATCAAAATCTATTTCAGTGAGGCTTCAGCTCCCTGAGAAATCACCCCATTATTTCTGGAAGTCACTAGGGCACATCACTTGTGGGATCATAAAGAAGTCTTCTCAGGGATGATGTGATGGTCTTCAGCTTCCTCCGTTTCTGGCTGAGCTTTTAATCCCTGCTGGGTTGTGGGAGACCCCTCTTCATCTCAGCTGGTGGTGGCCAGTGCTGGTTCTGAAGCATGCCATGATTCCACGGTGGCTTTGGGAGTCATCTGCTGTTTTGATGTGACAGCACGTCTCTCCTGCAAGGCTGCACCCCATTCTGGAGTCCCAGTGTGCAAGCTTTCAGATTATAGTGCTCACAACTTTCTCTCTTTAGGTTTGGAAGGATCAGTACATGGGGACTGCTCTATCAGACAAATTCGGGTGAAGGATAACATTCTGTCCTCGATTTTGCTTCTCAGCTTACCTGCCAGTTTTGTCTTTTCTTAAAATGAATGTTTTCCTGGACAGCCTGTCCATTTCTCCTACAAAAATAAGGACAACGGTTGTGCTCCTCCCACACAGCCTCTAGACGTTTCTTAATGTCATCAATAAACAATGTTTAGTATTGGACTGAACCATACCTCAGACATACACATGGTCTATTTATACTAGCAAATAGAAAAAGAGTACTAAGTTTGCCAGGAGGCATTGTTATTTTGTTCCATTTGAGTGAGTATGCATAATCACTTGACTCTTTTTCAGTTCTGCTGGATGTTAGCTGCTATGACTTAGGATGACATTGTTCAGCGTATTTTTTTTTCAGTAATAATGTTTTGTTGAAGGTCGTTCTTTCTTTAAGTTTACTACTAAGCAACACAATAGTACATTACGCTACTTACTCTCCTCTGAGTCATAGTCGAGCTTCCTATCCTCTTTTCAGGGTTCAAATAATTGATGGCTGTTAGTGTTTGTATAGAAGAATTTTAGTAAATTCTTTAGCATCTATTGTAAAAACAGTTTCAACTGATGAGTTTGGAGGCTCAGCATTTGAAGGAGAAAGAGAAGAGACCATTGATGTATCTCATACTTTGCCAAACCTGCTGCAGCAAGAATTAGGTTCAATCTGTAAAGAATTTTGTTATTTATAAGCCATGCAGAGCAAAGAAAACCTGAAAGCACTAAGCCAAAAATAAATCAGCAGGTAATAAGTATTCACTTGTGGCTGACTTTGTACCATTGTTGTTGATAGCACAACAGCGCTGAGACACTTTCATTCTTGACTGTCTAGTCAGAAAATGACAGCTCTGTTTTCCTGTCCTAACCCTGAGTAACTTCTATCATATCAACAGCTTTTGTAATACTAACTTTGATGTCTATGTTTACCTTACATGAAGTATAAAAATATAAATAAGTAATGGTATGACCTTGAATTTTTATAACTTTTTGTTCTTTAAAGTGTTTATGCAGCAAGTGATACAAAATTGAGTCTATTTTTAATAATACACAAAAAAGCCAGCCTAATTTGCTTATCAGACTGTCTTTTAATTAGCATTTCTCTGAGAATAAGCTAGATATAAAGCTACTGTTGTTTTTAATTTTTTCTAGATGAGGTGTGGTTGGAAAACTTTATGTATATAAGTCTCTTAAACCCAAGATAGTTGAATTTATACTCCAAACCTCAAACTTTATATTTCAATAAGCTATGAATCTTCTGTTACAAAGATTTAGTACTATCTCCCACACCAGTAAGACCTGCACAGAGGCATTTTATTATTATTTTTAAAATCTGAAATATTCTTTCTAACTCCAGGCCTTTGTTGGCTTAGCTAATTTCTACATACCTTTCCAGTTCTTGCTTAGCTAATGCTCCTCACAGGAGGCCCTTCTAATATATATAATGTATATTAACCTCCTATGTATTCCTCTTACTTCTTACACTTTCCCTTTCCACAACAAAACATATATCAATTGTATATGCAAATTTCAGGTTTACATTTTGTCTCTAGGATTTCTTCTCATTCCAACTCTCCTGTAGGTAAAAACTTAAACTTCAGACAAGATATAAGAGAACAATGACCTGAAGGCACTGGAGAATGAAAAAAGCAGGCATATTCTGGTGGGAGAGTTGAAACTTGTAAGAATGTACCAGAGCCAGTTAAGTTTCTTGGCTTTAAAATGGCTTTTATCCTGTGGATAGACTAATGTTACTACAGTACAGGGTGGTCAAAACTCAAATAGAAATCTAAAGGCTTTATGGTCTGTAGAATAGAGTATAGATTTGGAGGACACTAACCGTGAAAAAGAGAGGGGCAACTCCTGGGATGGAGAGAACCAGAGAGAGGGAGCCCCAGATTCTATTGAGTTGGCCAAAAAGTTTGTTCAGGTTGTTCTGTAAGATGTTTTGGAAAACTTTTCAGCCAACTCAATATTTAAAAATAATAAAATACTGTTTGCATCTCTGGCTGGCCTCCTGATCCAGGCAAGGGCAAAGAATTCTCAAATCTTCACAGCTAATCATAAAGACTGAACTGAAATTGAGCTGCTGCTCAAAAGAGAGTTTGCCTACTAGGTGCAACCAAGTTAACTGCATATAAAAACAAAAACATTAATACTCTTTTGAGGAGTGTGACAGGATCCAGAGTCTCTATGACACTGTATTTACAATGTTTGGGATACAGTATTACTTGGTATATGGAGACCCAGTCTCAAAAGTAAAGGAATTCAACTGAGATGAACCATGAGATGATTCAGATGTTGGAATGAGCTAAGGTTTTAAAAAAGCTATTATAATGATACTCAGTGAAGTAAAAAAAAAAAAAAAAAAAAAGCTGATAGTAACATGGAAACATAGGAAATCTCAGTAGAGAAATAGAAATAAATGGAAATTCTAGAGCTGAAAAAATAACCAAAATTAAAATTCCCCAGATAGACTTATCAGCAAAATAGAAATGAGAGGGAATGTCATCTGTGAATTTAAGGATAACTCAATAGAAGACTAATCTGAAGACAGAGAAAATAAGATTGTGGAAAAAAATGAGCAGAGCCTTGGGGACCTGTGGGCAATAACAAAATAGCAAAAGCATAGCATAATCAAACTGCTGAAAGCCAAGGATAAAGAGGAAATTTTGAAACATCTAGAGAATAATGACATTTTACATGAGGGGTATAAGGAAAATCAATCTATGATGAAAAATATCAGAACACTGGGGAGAAAGGGACAGGAACTGCCTGGGAATTGACCTGAGAAAACTTTTTGGATTGATATTGTGATAGAGATTTGGGTTACATAGGTGTGTGCTTTTATTTTAACAGCAAATATACACTTCAGATTAGTGTATCTCATCTCATTATGTGTATATTTAAATTTTACATTAAAAGAAAAAAAAACTAAACCAAAAATTACAGTTTATCCCCACTAGCTTTAAATACTCTGAGGAAAGAGACTCACTTTATTCCCATCACTGTGTCCCTTGTGCTGAATACAGTGCATGACATAGGATACGTGCTCAGTAAATTTTTGTTGAATTAAATTTAATTCCATGTATTCCCTTTTCATTTCTGCTGATCTAATGCAGATGAGTAGATCATGATCAAAGTTTTAGGAGATAAATAGACAAAGTAAAGAATCTATAATCATGAGCATGATAGGCTAATGAGAATTTAAATATAACATACAGGGGAGGTCATGTAATAACATGTTAGGGTTTGCATTTTTAGATCTTCATTGCCCTATATCACTTGCCTAATGTAAGCCAAGAACTCAACATACATGACCTCAAAGAGCATATAGCATATATTATCTACAAGAACACTGCAAAGTAAATATCATTATCTCCTTTTTTTTAGTTGATCAAATAGAAACTAAAGAAACATAAAGGACTGGGATTATGTGGCTGACAAGTGAGTAGCTGTGTCAGTTAGAATACTAGCAGGAAACAGTTATTTCCTGCTGGTTAAATAAAGAGAATTTAATGACAACCTACGTATAGAGGTATGGGTAAAGTGAATAAAAAGGGGATGATGAGGTACTCAGAGACAAGCAACTTAAGGAAGCCATTACAATCCCTTAGGTCAGGAGGGACCAAGGGAGGAAATTATATTTTTAGAGCCCAGTGAGAACTGGAAATATAGAGGAGGGAAAACCTGGTGGGAACTGTGGTAGTGGAGTCTTGCAGCTACTGCCAGAGCTGTGGGGTGAAAGAAGGAAAAGATACTCAACTCCTATCACTTCCTGCCATCATATCTCCTGCAGGGGCCTTCCATTGGTTGAACCCAACTGGATGCTAACAGTGAAGGTAGCTGCCAGAGCCAGACTCTCAGGGCACAGAGTAGGTCAGAGAAGAATGGAGAATAGAATGGGTTAGGGGTAATTGGAAATTAGTACTTGTAGCCACATCCAGATTTGATCCCATGTTTTTGTGTCTTCCAGGCCTATGTTCTTTCTTACACATCATATTGACTGTCATTTTAGACACAGGAATTGTAGTAGCAACCATGGATTTTCTTATGGCTAGATACCTGTTGAACTAGGCCCTCTCAGTTTTTCTTCCAGCCGTCAGAAGGTCATCACATAGTTCCTGAGTTTAGACGTGAATCGGAGAATGGGAACAAACTGCGATTTAGTTCTTGGATTATTAGCTCAGACAGCCCACCATCTTTCAAGTTCAACATACAGTTGTCCCCAGGTTAGTAGACTCTTTCAGGACTTTCACATGAATGAAACTGAGTTACTAATTAAATGCCATAAGGCTGAAGGCTAACTGATGGATGGTTACTCTTTAATGTGACATTTTAGAGCACAGAAAAGACAGGGATTAAGATAATTGTTCTCTAGCTAGCTAAGTGAAATGCAGCTAAGAAAAAGGACTAGGGTGCAGGGTCTGGCTTCAATTATTTCCAGCCCAGCAGGTCTTTTAGAAATGTCTTTTAGAACTGCCAGCCCTATCCAGTTGTCTTGGCAGCATGAAACACAGACTCTTTCTCATGAAATGTGGCTGAAAATACAGATCAAATGAAATATTCTTTTCTAAGTGTTAATTAAACTAGTTAATTAATGTCACTGAGCCTCAGCTTCTTGTATGCAAAAAGGGGATAATAATAGTGTGTACCTCATATGATGGTTGTGAAATTTAATGAGGCAACAAACACAAAGCACTTATAACAATGCTTGGAAAATAATAAGCATTCAATAAATGTTAGCTATCATCATCATTGTTATTATTTTACTTTGTGCTGAGCGATGACCTTTGCTCTCTTTTGGTTCCAATTCCCTTTTCAGGTTGTTTCAAAAGCCCTCTGAGATTTCTCTTCCTATTTTTTTTTCCCATTTTCTTTAAAATTTCAAGTTTGTGGTCTTGGTAGGGACATTTGCACACTGGTATTTCTAATTTTGGTAACTATAACGTGTGCTGAATATGAGTCCCTACATGGCACTGCCATGGGAAATAAGCCATATATTCACGGGTTCATTCTGGAATGAAACCCTGCAGACAGTAGACTGTGACCCATATTTCACTTACATGTGCTTAGTAGAAGCAGGATCAGGGGTTTATATCAAAAGAGAATTATTGATCAAAATCTTTAAATTTCTACATTCTCCTGTTCAAGTTGACCCCTAACCTTTAATTTAAGCTTCTTCTCTGTTCTTTTTAATAAGAGATTTTGGGTTCAAATTCTGATAATGCCATTTATCAATAAATGACCTTAAGGAAATCACATGCCTTTTCCATGTCTCAGTTTCCACGTCTGTAAAATAAAGATGACTCGGTGCCTTCTCCGTGTGTGTATTTGCTGGCAGAGTGGAGTGTCTAGCACATATAACGGGGTCAAGGTAAATCTTGAAACTCTATCTTCTTCGGTCTGGGATGGAATTCGAAAGAGTAATTCCTATACAGCTTTTCAAATACTTTTTCCCAGGTGCTTAGATGAAGAGAGTTTAATGACAACCCACATATAGGAGTGTGGGTAGGGTAAAGGGCATAAAAAAGGGATGATGAGTTATTTAAAGTCAGCAGCTTAAGGAAGCCATTATAATCCCTTAGGTCTGGAGGGGCCGAGGGAGGAAATGGCATTTCTAGAGCCCATGAGAACTGGAAATATAGAGG
Organism: Globicephala melas; assembly: GCF_963455315.2. NCBI lineage: Eukaryota > Metazoa > Chordata > Mammalia > Artiodactyla > Delphinidae > Globicephala > Globicephala melas. Next base: position 156,565,683 of record NC_083315.2, read on the forward strand.
AGGGGTAGCTTGGTGCGAACTCTGCTAAATCTAATGCTTCTCTGACTTATTTGACTGCAAATCTTTTCCGAAAATAATGAATTAAAATATTGCCAAATGCTGATGTTCTGCGCATAAAGGAGGGGATTGGATTCTGGAGTAGAAGATATCAAATCCCCTCTTCACACTGGAGTTCAATGAGTTAATAATTATTTCATGGTATGATATATTGGTGTCCCTATTATGCTTTCCTTCTGTACACTTAGGATATGAGTGTTTTAAGCTCTCTTCTCTTTTTTTTCAAGGGAAAGGGTGTTAATATGGTTGATTATATAATTTGTATGGGTCGACAATTTACTAAGGGGAAGTGTTACATATTATAAAGGCATAAACCCAGGCTTTCTTTGTCCTTGGAATTATTTTTTTTCTTTAACTGGTTCCAAAATTTATATTTAGAAGTATAGAACTTCAGTATAGCCTTTTACCAATAAGCCTTACATTTGGCGTATGTGCTGGGTTGATAGCTATAAATAATGTAGCACTTGAATTTTGATTCTGTTATTGTTTTTGTGTGCTAGTTGCCCTTCAGAATTGAGCGGGACCAAGGGGAGCATGGTTGGCAAACAGAGCTTCAAAAATTCTGGGTTTCTGGCCATATGATAAAAACCATGGACACCCCACCTTCCAAAGGAGAATAGCCATTCCATTGGCTGTTTCCTAATTGATGAAGCTAAGAAAATCCATTTTGACTTTATAGTTGCTTCATCTGAGCTGGTAGATCCGGAATTTAAATAACTGTACTATAAGAGTAATCTTTTCACTGTAGAATTTAACTGTGAAGAGTGAATAATGAGAGGACATTTCCCGTGGAGTGCTGGCTTAGGGTCCTGGAAGAAACAGATGGCACGCTCAAACTGGATAAATGAAGGGGGATTTATAAATAGACTGTTTACAAGGTGTGGGCAGGGAAACCAATAAAAGATGGTAAAGTATCCTAGGACTAGGGTTCATGATGAGCCATTCTTAGCTTTAGGCCTGAAAAAAAAAAAGTGTATTTATCACATTTGAAAAGAGTAGCTGTGGTCAGGGCATCTCAGATCTATGTCCTTTGGGATTCAGTCAACCCAAGGGAAAATGCAAGCCAGGAGACAAAAACCTGATCATACTCTCCTCCTGCTTTATAATCCCCTTAAGATGGTTCAACCAAACCAGAAGCCAGAGGTCAAGGGAGCCTGTTAACTCAATCCAGATCCCTTTTAGGGTAGAGAGTACATCTGATGGGGGAATGGAAAATATCTTGCACAGGTGCCAGGAGATAAAGTCACATTCTTTGATAACTTTCACAAGAAAGGAAAGGTCATAACTGAATCTATTCAACCCAATTCATCCTAAGCGTTGAAACTTTACCTTGGCTTAATTCTCTTTAGTCATTTTTAAGCTATCATTACTGTTTTCCACTGTGATAGGAAGAACCATCCCTATTTTGAAATGAATATGCGTTAATTTAATTTTATTTTACAAGCATGTATAGCAGCTACCATGTGTCAGGCACAGTTCTAAATACTTTAAATATGCTAATCCTTTAATTCTCGTAACAGTTTTCCAATTGTTACTATTATTCTCCTCATTTTGCAAATGAGAAACTGAACGTAGGAGGCTAAATAACTTGCCTAGCATCATAAACCTAAGAAGTGGTCAGCATCTGCATTTAGGCAGTCTGATTCCATGGCCTTACTTACTTTATTTTTTTACCATTTTTCATCTTGCTTTTTTATTTTTAAAATTTTACAGTATTCTGTGGACATACTTCCATATCAGTTCATATAATGTCATCTCATCCTCTGAGGGAAGCATAGTATTCCACTGTGTGAGGGTTCACTAATTTATTAACTTATCCACTGTGGAAGGATATTTAGGATTTTTTTCCCTTCCAAATTTTTGTTATTACAGACAATGCTACTATTAAATACTTTTATTATGTTTTGTTGATTCTCAGAGGCACATTTTTTCACATTTTAGCATCTATGAATTCTTGCAGTTGTTACACATTCAGCTGGCTGCCGTGAACATAATCATCATTACCCATGTATGCATCAAATTGGTCATAGCTACTTATAGTGTTGATATTTTTATTTAGTTATGGACATTAGTGGTATATTAACATTTTGCTTACTAAAATTTCTTCAAAACTTTTCCAATGATTTGACATTGAAAACAGAAAGTTGTTTATGTAGAAAACCATGGAAATAGATCAGCAATGTATAAAAGCAAGTGTCAGCATCAGAATGGCTTGCAGGAAAGAGAAAATAGGACATTTAAAAGAGACACTGAAATTCTGAAATCTTTTTTTTTTTATTTTTTAAATTTTTTTATTTATTTATTTTTTTTTGTGGTACGCGGGCCTCTCACTGTTGTGGCCTCTACCGTTGTGAGCACAGGCTCCAGACGCGTAGGCTCAGCGGCCATGGCTCATGGGCCCAGCTACTCCGCGGCATGTGGGATCCTCCCAGACTGGGGCACGAACCTGTGTCCCCTGCAACGGCAGGCGGACTCTCAACTACTGCACCACCAGGGAGGCCCGAAATCTTTTATTTTTAAAAAATTTCATTTATTTATTTTTGGTCATGCCACATGGCTTGCAGGATCTTAGTTCCCCAATCAGGGATTGAACTCACTCCCTCAGCAGTGAAAGTTCAGAGTCTTAACCACTGGACCACTAGGGAATTCCCTCCATGGCCTTCTTTTAAGTCATAGACTATGCTGCTTGCCTATATGGTATGCTGTCTTGCTAAGTAATTAGCCTGTACATTCTCAACTGCCTCTATTAAACAGTTAAAGTAGTGTCCTTTCTTTCACATGTGGTGGTAGGATGTTGTAAAAAGAGCATGCACTTTGGAATCCAAGGCTGCTCCTGGTAGCGTGCTGGGCCACAGGCAACTTACCCAGAACCTGATCAAAATAAAAGTCCTTGAGAAATGACTGTGATCTTAATTTAACATCCTTCCTGGGCACCTTGGGATATCACTAAGGGAGATATTGCTGAATTGAATTCAAGTAATTGTATTAAAAGCAGGTTGTTTATCCTGAACATTGCTCCCTGCCAAGAGCATGGAAGCTCACAGGAGCTGACTGTTGTCCTACCAAAGAGTCAAGACAGTCAGATACACCTAGGTTCAAATCCTAGAAATGCTTATTTGTTGTATGACTAACTTGAGGGGTGAGAATGGCAGAGAACATTTAATATAGTTGTCAAAACATGTGTTTCAAAAGAAAAGACAGAGTCCAGGTTTTAGTTCCACTGTTAATTCAGTATTTGTCTAGTTATTTAACCTCTGATTTGTAGCTTACTCATCTATAAAATAGGGCTGAAAATAGCTAATTCCCAGGTTGTTCTGTAAATCAAGTGCAGTAATGCATATATATATAGCAGTGTCTGAAATACAGTAAGCATTCACTAAGTGAGAGTTAGCTTTATTTTATCACTCTCCTCTTCCTCATCATCAGTGTCTTTGGGAAATGCCCCAAACCATTGTGGTTCTGCTGAGGCTGTCAATAATAGTTTCTTCTATGCCCTCTGCTTGAAGGGTTGGGCAAGAGACCGAGACCTGGTTGACCAGAAGTCCTCAGGAATTGGTCCAAAGGATGCTGTATTAGTTTCCTCAGGCTGCCATAAAAATATCAACAGAAAGAGAAATTAATTCTTAAACAACAGAACTTTATTCTGTCACATTGTTGAAGGCCAGAAATCTAAAATCAAGGTGTTAGCAAGGTTAGTTCCTTCTGGAGACTCTGAAGGAGAATCTGTTTTATGCCTTTCTCCTAGCTTCTGGTGGTTGCTGGCAATCCTTGGTGTTCCTTGGCTTATGGACACATCACTCTAATTTCTGCCTCCATCTTCACATCAACTTCTCCTCTGTGTCTTCTTCCTTTTTGTGTCTCACAAGGACACATGTCATTGGAATTAAAACCCACCCAGTTAATCCAAGATGATCTCAGGTAGAGGTCATTAACTTAATTACATCTGCAAAGATTCTTTTCCAAATAAAGTCACACTCACAGGTTCTGGGTAGCCATATTGTCTGGGGGCCACCTTTCAGTCCATTCCAGATGGGCACCTGATTCAATCAGGGTTCTTCCATGACTATCAAACTCATCTCGTAGAGAGAGCCTCTATAAAAACCAAGACATTCATGATGTAGCAATGGGGAAGGAATGGGAAAAGGAGAAAGAGAGGGAAGAGAGAGTAAAGAGGGGGGCAGGGGGAGAGAGAGAGAGAGAGCTCAGTATCTCAAGGGAACACCTGGATCCCATAGAGCCCTAAATAATTTCCACCTCTGGACTTCTCAGTTCCATAAGCTGATGTTTTTTATTCTTTATATAAGCTTGTGTAAGTCGAGTTTTATCACACGTATCTAAAAGAATCCTAAATAATTCAACTACTAATACTAACAGATGCTAATTCCTTTTATCTGCCCTTGGTAGGGAGGGGCAAAGGGATTGTTGGAAAGAGCTTCCTGATGGGTGGTTACTTCAGCTGGAGATGGAGTAGACACTAGCCCTTCTCACACTGGATTATAGCTGCTTGCTTCCTTCTAAGGACGCTTAGCTCTTAAGAGCTCTTACCATATACTGAAAGCTTTCTACTCAGTATACCATATACTGAGAGCTTCCTACTTTGTAAGTACTGAGAAAAAATCTTTGCATATATTATATTTTATCTAATCCTGTAGAAAATCTATGAGATAAATGATATTATCCTCATTTATAGATAAGAAAAGTGAAGCTCAAAAAGTTGAAGTATTGTCACATTTCTTACAATTAACAAGGAGTTCTGTCAGGCAGCAACTATGTTGTCTTCACTGTGGTATCTCCAGGATTTATCCCAGGGCCTGGCACATAGTAGAGCAATGGTTCTGAAAGTGTGTTTCCTGAATAAGCATTACCTGCTTTACCTGGGGTCAAATGTAAATTATCAGGCTCCACTCCATACATACTGAATCAGAAACTCTGGGGCGGGATCCAGCTCCCAGGTGATTCTGGTGCACTAAAACTTGAGAGCCACTAAGCGGGTATTCATTAAGTGTAGAAAAGCAGTGAAATACTGAACCTAAAACTGGAAGTCTTAGTTAAGGGAAAAGGTTTAGTCTAGGGTCTATGGTTTCCCACAAAATAATCTGACTTCTACTATTAGAGTGACAAGTGCCTGTAGGTACCCTAAATTTACCCTTATCCTTATGTGATCTCAGCTGACTGCTAAGTTATTCCTTTGGCATATAGAGTTTGGAACCCATTGCAGTACACTTGACATAATCATAAACACATTGAAAGCAAGTACTTCTCGCCTTCCAGACAATGGAGGGCTTCAGTCTCTCTTCACCTACAGTCCTGAGCTCTGTTTCTGGTGTCTTTCAGCCTTTCCTTACAGCACAAAATTGCAGAGGAAAAAAATCATCTGTTCACACCGTTTAGGCCATTGCTTACCTAATGGGACATATAATGTGATGAAATTGCCACCTGGTGGTTGAGATATGGGACAGTTCCCAAGGGGATAATTAGGCAGGCTATTATTTACTATTTTAACTGTACCTACTCCAGAGGCGTGCCTGTGGAGTTAGTTCATGTTATGACAAGCTTTAGATTGAAACTGAGATTTTCAACACTTTTAAAGTGGCAGAACAACAGTGTCTAGATTTAGGGGTAAAAAAATCCCAGCCACTTGATTTTAAAGAAAAAATTATCATAGATGCAGGCATTTAACACATAGAATGAAACATGACTGAAGGACAAAAATGAAGAGTAGTACATAAAAGCCCAGAGTTTAAAAATTGGTACATTCCTTCATTTTGAAAACAATGTTCCATGTTATGAATGTAATATCATATGTGGAAATAATATTGATAGAAAGTTAAATATCTCTTAAAAATGTAACTTTATAGTATATATTTCTGGGAAATTCCAGGACAATTTGAGTCTTTTAGATGCAGTCTCTCTCTGGGGAGTATTGAAGTACTGTATTAGTTGGGATGGAATAGGTTTTGCTGCAAAAACAAATTAATCTTGAAATACCAATGACCTAGCAACACCACCAAAGGTTAATTTCTCACTCATTCTCCACGTCCAACACAGTTTGACAGGGAACAGTTTTCTACATAGCTGCTCAAAGACTCAGGCTAATGAGAAGCTCTGACAATTGGTAGTTTTATCATCTGGACATGAGAACGCAGCATTACCAGAGCTTAGGAAGAAAACGCAGTGGCTTCTCTATGTTCTGGCCTAGAAGTGATATACATCACTTCCCCTCATGGCCCATAGGCCAGAACTTATCACCTGGCTTCACTCAACTGTGAGAAACTTGGAAATATGGGGGTAGTACACATATTTTTGGAGAGTAGTGAATATCTGTGTCCAAAGCACCTATTTGTTGTAACTAATTGGATTTCCTTCTAGGTCACCCTGAGGCTCAAATCTGGATTCTGATAGCCTATTGGGACATCACATCAAAGTCCTCAACTCTTTTTTTTTTTTTTTTTTTTTTATTTATTTATTTATTTTTTTTAAAAACATCTTTATTGGAGCATAATTGCTTTACAATGGTATGTTAGTTTCAGCTTCACAACAAAATGAATCAGTTATATATATACATATGTTCCCATATCTCTTCCCGCTTGCGTCACCCTCCCTCCCACCCTCCCTATCCCACCCCTCCAGGCGGTCACACAGCACCGAGCTGATCTCCCTGTGCTATGCGGCTGCTTCCCACTAGCTATCTACCTTACGTTTGGTAGTGTATACATGTCCATGCCTCTTTATTGCTTTGTCACCGTTTACCCTTCCCCCTCCCCATAGCCTCAAGTCCATTCTCTAGTAAGTCTGTGTCTTTATTCCTGTTTCACCCCTAGGTTTTTCATGACATTTTTTTTTCTTAAATTCCATATATATGTGTTAGCATACGGTATTTGTCTCTCTCTTTCTGACTTACTTCACTCTGTATGACAGACTCTAGGTCTATCCACCTCATTACAAATAGCTCATTTTCGTCTCTTTTTATGGCTGAGTAATATTCCATTGTATATATGTGCCACATCTTCTTTATCCATTCATCCGATGATGGACACTTAGGTTGTTTCCATCTCTGGGCTATTGTAAATAGAGCTGCAATGAACATTTTGGTACATGACTCTTTTTGAATTATGGTTTTCTCAGGGTATATGCCCAGTAGTGGGATTGCTGGGTCATATGGTAGTTCTATTTGTAGCTTTTTAAGGAACCTCCATACTGTTCTCCACAGTGGCTGTATCAATTTACATTCCCACCAACAGTGTAAGAGGGTTCCCTTTTCTCCACACCCTCTCCAGCATTTATTGTTTCTAGATTTTTTGATGATGGCCATTCTGACTGGTGTGAGATGATATCTCATTGTAGTTTTGATTTGCATTTCTCTAATGATTAGTGATGTTGAGCATTCTTTCATGTGTTTGTTGGCAGTCTGTATATCTTCTTTGGAGAAATGTCTATTTAGGTCTTCTGCCCATTTTTGGATTGGGTTGTTTGTTCTTTTGTTATTAAGCTGCATGAGCTGCTTATAAATTTTGGAGATTAATCCTTTGTCAGTTGCTTCATTTGCAAATATTTTCTCCCATTCTGAGGGTTGTCTTTTGGTCTTCTTTATGGTTTCCTTTGCTGCGCAAAAGCTTTTAAGTTTCATTAGGTCCCATTTGTTTACTTTTGTTTTTATTTCCATTTCTCTAGGAGGTGGGTCAAAAAGGATCTTGCTGTGATTTATGTCATAGAGTGTTCTGCCTATGTTTTCCTCTAAGAGTTTGATAGTTTCTGGCCTTACATTTAGGTCTTTAATCCATTTTGAGCTTATTTTTGTGTATGGTGTTAGGGAGTGATCTAATCTCATACTTTTACATGTAGCTGTCCAGTTTTCCCAGCACCACTTATTGAATAGGCTGTCCTTTCTCCACTGTACATTTCTGCCTCCTTTGTCAAAGATAAGGTGACCATATGTGCGTGGGTTTATCTCTGGGCTTTCTATCCTGTTCCATTGATCTATATTTCTGTTTTTGTGCCAGTACCATACTGTCTTGATTACTGTAGCTTTGTAGTATAGTCTGAAGTCAGGAAGCCTGATTCCTCCAGCTCCATTTTTCGTTCTCAAAATTGCTTTGGCTATTCGGGGTCTTTTGTGTTTCCATACAAATTGTGAGATTTTTTGTTCTAGTTCTGTGAAAAATGTCAGTGGTAGTTTCATAGGGATTGCATTGAATCTGTAGATTGCTTTGGGTAGTAGAGTCATTTTCACAATGTTGATTCTTCCAATCCAAGAACATGGTATATCTCTCCATCTATTTGTATCATTTTTAATTTCTTTCATCAGTGTCTTATAATTTTCTGCATACAGGTCTTTTGTCTCCTTAGGTAGGTTTATTCCTAGGTATTTTATTCTTTTTGTTGCAATGGTAAATGGGAGTGTTTTCTTGATTTCACTTTCAGATTTTTCATCCTTAGTGTATAGGAATGCCAGAGATTTCTGTGCATTAATTTTGTATCCTGCTATTTTACCAAATTCATTGATTAGCTCTAGTAGTTTTCTGGTAGCATCTTTAGGGTTCTGTATGTATAGTATCATGTCATCTGCAAACAGTGACAGCTTTACTTCTTCTTTTCCGATTTGGATTCCTTTTATTTCCTTTTCTTCTCTGATTGCTGTGGCTAAAACTTCCAAAACTATGTTGAATAAGAGTGGTGAGAGTGGGCAACCTTGTCTTGTTCCTGATCTTAGTGGAAATGCTTTCAGTTTTTCACCATTGAGGACGATGTTGGCTGTGGGTTTGTCATATATGGCCTTTATTATGCTGAGGAAAGTTCCCTCTATGCCTACTTTCTGCAGGGTTTTTATCATAAATGGGTGTTGAATTTTGTCAAAAGCTTTCTCTGCATCTATTGAGATGATCATATGGTTTTTCTCCTTCAATTTGTTAATATGGTGTATCACGTTGATTGATTTGCGTATATTGAAGAATCCTTGCATTCCTGGAATAAACCCCACTTGATCATGGTGTATGATCCTTTTAATGTGCTGTTGGATTCTGTTTGCTAGTATTTTGTTGAGGATCTTTGCATCTATGTTCATCAGTGATATTGGCCTGTAGTTTTCTTTCTTTGTGACATCCTTGTCTGGTTTTGGTATCAGGGTGATGGTGGCCTCGTAGAATGAGTTGGGGAGTGTTCCTCCCTCTGCTATATTTTGGAAGAGTCTGAGAAGGATAGGTGATAGCTCTTCTCTAAATGTTTGATAGAATTCGCCTGTGAAGCCATCTGGTCCTGGGCTTTTGCTTGTTGGAAGATTTTTAATCACAGTTTCAATTTCAGTGCTTGTGATTGGTCTGTTCATATTTTCTATTTCTTCCTGATTCAGTCTTGGCAGGTTGTGCCTTTCTAAGAATTTGTCCATTTCTTCCAGGTTGTCCATTTTATTGGCATAGAGTTGCTTGTAGTAATCTCTCATGATCTTTTGTATTTCTGCAGTGTCAGTCGTTACTTCTCCTTTTTCATTTCTAATTCTATTGATTTGAGTCTTCTCCCTTTTTTTCTTGATGAGTCTGGCTAATGGTTTATCAATTTTGTTTATCCTTTCAAAAAACCAGCTTTTAGTTTTATTGATCTTTGCTATCGTTTCCTTCATTTCTTTTTCATTTATTTCTGATCTGATTTTTATGATTTCTTTCCTCCTGCTAACTTTGGGGTTTTTTTGTTCTTCTTTCTCTAATTGCTTGAGGTGCAAGGTTAGGTTGTTTATTCGAGATGTTTCCTGTTTCTTAAGGTAAGATTGTATTGCTATAAACTTCCCTCTTAGAACTGCTTTTGCTGCATCCCATAGATTTTGAGTCGTCGTGTCTCCATTGTCATTTGTTTCTAGGTATTTTTTGATTTCCCCTTTGATTTCTTCAGTGATCACTTCGTTATTAAGTAGTGTATTGTTTAGCCTCCATGTGTTTGTATTTTTTACAGATCTTCTCCTGTGATTGATATCGAGTCTCATAGCATTGTGGTCGGAAAAGATCCTTGATACAATTTCAATTTTCTTAAATTTACCAAGGCTTGATTTGTGACCCAAGATATGATCTATCCTGGAGAATGATCCATGAGCACTTGAGAAAAATGTGTATTCTGTTGTTTTTGGATGGAATGTCCTATAAATATCAATTAACTCCATCTCATTTAATGTATCATTTAAAGCTTGTGTTTCCTTATTTATTTTCATTTTGGATGATCTGTCCATTGGTGAAAGTGGGGTGTTAAAGTCCCCTACTATGAATGTGTTACTGTCGATTTCCCCTTTTATGGTTGTCAGTATTTGCCTTATGTATTGAGGTGCACCTATGTTGGGTGCATAAATGTTTACAATTGTTATATCTTCCTCTTGGATCGCTCCCTTGATCATTATGTAGTGTCCTTCTTTGTCTCTTCTAATAGTCTTTGTTTTAAAGTCTATTTTGTCTGATATGAGAATTGCCACTCCAGCTTTCTTTTGGTTTCCATTTGCATGAAATACCTTTTTCCATCCCCTTACTTTCAGTCTGTATGTGTCTCTAGGTCTGAAGTGGGTCTCTTGTAGACAGCAAATATATGGGTCTTGTTTTTGTATCCATTCAGCCAATCTGTGTCTTTTGGTGGGAGCATTTAGTCCATTTACATTTAAGGTAATTATCGATATGTGTGTTCCCATTCCCATTTTCTTAACTGTTTTGGGTTTGTTATTGTAGGTCTTTTCCTTCTTTTGTGTTTCTTGCCTAGAGAAGTTCCTTTAGCAGTTGTTGTAGAGCTGGTTTGGTGGTGCTGAACTCTCTCAGCTTTTGCTTGTCTCTAAAGGTTTTAATTTCTCCATCAAATCTGAATGAGATCCTTGCTGGGTAGAGTAATCTTGGTTGCAGGTTTTTCTCCTTCATCACTTTCAATATGTCCTGCCACTCCCTTCTGGCTTGCAGAGTTTCTGCTGAAAGATCAGCTGTTAACCTTATGGGGATTCCCTTGTGTGTTATTTGTTGTTTTTCCCTTGCTGCTTTTAATATGTTTTCTTTGTATTTAATTTTTGACAGTTTGATTAATATGTGTCTTGGCGTATTTCTCCTTGGATTTATCCTGTATGGGACTCTCTGTGCTTCCTGGACTTGATTAACTATTTCCTTTCCCATATTAGGGAAGTTTTCAACTATAATCTCTTCAAATATTTTCTCAGTCCCTTTCTTTTTCTCTTCTTCTTCTGGAACCCCTATAATTCGAATGTTGGTACGTTTAATGTTGTCCCAGAGGTCTCTGAGACTGTCCTCAGTTCTTTTCATTCTTTTTTCTTTATTCTGCTCTGCAGTAGTTATTTCCACTATTTTATCTTCCAGGTCACTTATCCGTTCTTCTGCCTCAGTTATTCTGCTATTGATCCCATCTAGAGTACTTTTAATTTCATTTATTGTGTTGTTCATCGTTGCTTGTTTCATCTTTAGTTCTTCTAGGTCCTTGTTAACTGATTCTTGCATTTTGTCCATTCTATTGTCCATTCTATCTCCAAGATTTCGGATCAACCTTACTATCATTCTGAATTCTTTTTCAGGTAGACTGCCTATTTCCTCTTCATTTGTTAGGTCTGATGGGTTTTTATCTTGCTCCTTCATCTGCTGTGTGTTTTTCTGTCTTTTCATTTTGCTTATCTTACTGTGTTTGGGGTCTCCTTTTTTGCAGGCTGAAGGTTCGTAGTTCCTGTTGTTTTTTGTGTCTGTCCCCAGTGGCTAAGGTTGGTTCAGTGGGTTGTGTAGGCTTCCTGGTGGAGGGTACTAGTGCCTGTGTTCTGGTGGATGAGGCTAGATCTTGTCTTTCTGGTGTGCAGGTCCACGTCTGGTGGTGTGTTTTGGGGTGTCTGTAGACTTATTATGATTTTGGGCCGTCTCTCTGCTAATGGGTGGGGTTGTGTTCCTGTCTTGCTAGTTGTTTGGCATAGGATGTCCAGCACTGTTGCTTGCTGGTCGTTGAGTGAAGCTGGGTGCTGGCGTTGAGATGGAGATCTCTCGGAAATTTTTGCTGTTTGATATTATGTGCAGCTGGGAGGTCTCTTGTGGATCAGTGTCCTGAAGTTGGCTCTCCCACCTCAGAGGCACAGCACTGACTCCTGGCTGCAGCCCCAAGAGCCTTTCATCCACAGGGCTCCTTAATTTGGGATGATTCGTTGTCTATTCAGGTATTCCACAGATGCAGGGTATATCAAGTTGATTGTGGAGCTTTATTCCGCTGCTTCTGAGGCTGCTGGGAGAGATTTCCCTTTCTCTTCTTTGTTCTCACAGCTCCCAGGGGCTCAGCTTTGGATTTAGCCCCGCCTGTGCGTGTAGGTCGCCGGAGGGCGTCTGTTCTTTGCTCAGACAGGACGGGGTTAAAGGAGCCGCTGATTCGGAGGCTCTGGCTCACTCAGGCCCGGGGGTAGGGAGGGGCACGGAGTGTGGGGCGGGCCTGCGGCGGCAGAGGCCGGCGAGACGTTGCAGCCTGAGGCGCGCCTGTGCGTTCTCCCGGGGGAGTTGTCCCTGGATCCCGGGACCCCGGCAGTGGCGGGCTGCACAGGCTCCCCGGAAGGGCGCGTGGCCAGTGACCTGTGTTCGCACACAGGCCTCCCGGTGGCGGCAGCAGCGGCCCTAGCCGCTCTGGGCGGCCCTAGCCACGTCCGTCTCTGGGCTCCGCACCCCTAGCCGCGGCTCGCGCCCGTCCCTGGAGCTCTCTCAAGCAGCGTTCTTAATCCCCTCTCCTCGTGCACCAGGAAACAAAGAGGGACGTAAAAGTCTCTTGCCTCTTCGGCAGTTCCAGACTTCTCCCCGGACTCTCTCCCGGCCAGCCGCGGTGCACCAACGCCCCGCAGGCTGTGTTCACGCCGCCAACCTCAGTCCTCTCCCGGCGCTCCGACAAAAGCCGGAGCCTCACCTCGCAGCCCCGCCCGCCCCGGCGGGCGAGCAGACAAGCCTCTCGGCTGGCAAGTTCCGGTCGGCCCGATCCTCTGCGCTGGAATCTGTCCGCTTTGCCCTCCGCACCCCTGTTGCTGTGCTCTCCTCCGCGGCTCCCAAGCTCCCCCACTCCGCCTCCCGAAGTCTCCACCCGCGAAGGGGCTTCCTAGTGTGTGGACACTTTTCCTCCTTCACAGCTCTCTCCCGCTGGTGCAGGACCCGTCCCTAACCTTTTGTCTCTGTTTAGTTTTTTCTTTTGCCCTACCCAGGTACGTGGGGGGTTTCTTGCCTTTTGGGAGGTCTGAGGTCTTCTGCCAGCGTTCAGTAGATGCTCTGTAGGAGTTGTTCCACGCGTAGATGTATTTCTGGTGTATCTGTGGGGAGGAACGTGATCTCCGCGTCTTACTCTTCCGCCATCTTCCCGGAAGTCCCTCCTCAACTCTTATAGTAGACTCTGAATATTGTCTCTGTCTCCTTGGATAGCCATAGCATGAGAATCTTCTTTCTACAGCTGATATCCAGCTTTTATCAAAACATTAAGAGAAAAAATATTGCCTCAAGGGCTTATAAGAGATTTTCTTTTCAACTATTTCTTCAGGACTAAGTAAATTTTTAGAATTGAACTAGATCACCAGAAAGTACCATTCCTGGGCCTCCTTAATTTAACCTTGTATAGAAATACCTTCAGTGAGTTAAATTTTAATATAATATAGAAGCAGCAAAAAGTTAGTCATTTGTGAAGATATTGGCTCTTTTATCATTAAATAATGACTGGGTAAACCTCTGTGTTCTTTTCCCCATTGCTTTGGCTACTAGGAAGCTCAGACCTAGATTTAATGTTTATCAAGAGTCAACACAAGAATACTGCATTGAGCAGCTCTAAATTCTTGAATACCCTTTGTATAAAGACCCATGGGATACCATCTTTTTATGGATCAGAGTGGAATAGATGTAGACTTTGGAACTGTAGGCTTTAGTATTAGATTTGAACCCCGAGTCTAGCAATTCTTGTCTTTAGTGACCGTGGTTCAATAACTTCATCTTCTTCCTTCTTAGTATGCTACTATAGAGGATTAACTGAGGTCCCGCATAGTCTTGTGGTTAAGAGTTTGAATCCTGGAACCAGGCTTAGGTTTGAGTCCCATTACTAATACTTACTAGTTATGTGGCCTTGGGCAAATCACTTAACCCTCTGTACTTTGATTTACTCATCTGTATAATAGGGATAATAATAGTATCTATATCCAAAGTTATTGTGAAAATTAAATTGGTTAATATATGTAAAGCCCTTAAAATAGTGCCTGGCACAGAAGAAATAGTATATTAGTTAGTGCCAGCTATTATTACGATGAAGACATAGACATTGTAGACAGTGTTTACAGAGAATCTTTCACCTAGTAAGTGCCTTATTATATAGAAGCAGCAAAAAGTTAGCCATTCATGAAGATATTGACTCTTATTATTAAATAATGGCAGTGTAAAACTTGTACTCTTTTTTTCCCCTTTCCTTTGGCTACTAGGAAACTCAGAGTTAGGTTTCATGCATAGTCATTATATCTACACATCTTTACACTGTTGGATTTACATGTATGTAATATAAAATGCTGAAATCCTCTTTTGAAAGAAGGCAGGGTAAAAACAGGTTTTTAATAGTAGAAACGTACTAAGATCAATTTTTGTTATTATAACATTTTTTTCTTCCTTTCTTCCTTCCCTTTTTCCTTCCTTCCTTCATTTCTTCATTCATTCCTTTCTTTTTTCCTTTCTTCCTTTCTTTCTAAGGCAGGTAGGACTGGAGAGATTTCCATCCTACTCTGTAACTCCTGTGTTACAGGGCTAACCTGTGTAGGAGCTAGATATTCTTCTAGGAGGAAGCAAGCAGCTAAGTGAAGTAATACTTTTTTTTTTTTTTTTTTTTTTTTAAGGTACGCGGGCCTCTCACTGTTGTGGCCTCTCCCGTTGCGGAGCACAGGCTCCGGACGTGCAGGCTCAGCGGCCATGCCTCATGGGCCCAGCCGCTCCACAGCATGTGGGATCCTCCCGGACCGGGGCACGAACCCGCGTCCCCTGCATCGGCAGGTGGACTCTCAACCACTGCGCCACCAGGAAAGCCCTGAAGTAATACTTTTGAAAATACCCATGATTTAAATAATGGAAGGGTTTCCTAAATTCTCTACAGTTTATTTTCAAGTTTCAGTGACTCCTTCTCTTACTAAAGCTATTTCCCTCCTACCATGCCTTGTATCTCTGTCACTGACTGGCAAGTAGCTTGTACCCTCTGAGCTCTGCTCTCCCTGAAAAATATCTATGATTAAATACTCCACTCATTATGGACAGAAGGAAGAAGTAGAACTCGGGGGATTTGTTTCAGACGACTCCTGGTTTCATTTGAACTGGTGTGCTTCTTTTGCTTGGTAAAGAGGCACAGTTCCAGAAAGATATGACTGTTGGAAAGAGTTCAGTGAAATGAATGAAAATATGGTCTGTGGCAGGTTGGAAGTATTGAGTTCTTAGGAACTGTCAGAGGCCAAGTACATAATAAACTTCAATAAATGACAAGATGATGTGGGAAAATAATTGCCCAGAGGTTTATGGTGGATATGAACACCTAGGAAGAAGAGGAAATGCGGAAGAGGATTTCAGACAGCATGGCTGTGAGCAATAGAAAGAAAGAAAGGTATCTCTCTGCTGAATTCCAAGTACCTATTGTTTATGCAATTCTTTTTGGAATTAGTCATTTTTATCACCCAGAACATTTCGTATGTGGTTTTGTATTGTCACCTGAGCTCTTACCTGTGGATGTCTTATTTCCACAATATAATTATAAATTACTGGATGGCAGGGACCACAGCTATCCTTCTTTGTGTCCCTGTCAATGAACAAATCAAATGGTTCTAATCCTAGCTCTGCTATTCACTAATGGTGCAAAGTAGGACAAGTTCCTTGACTAAGTTTTAATTTCTTCTGCAGATTGGGGCAAAATTCACACTGTAGAATTTTAGGGAAGTTTAATGGTATATAAAATTCTTGGATATATTATGTAAGATGCAAATGCCAGCTATTAGCTTTCCCTCTCACAGTGGCTGATCACGGTGCCTGACATAATATGTATAATATTGCACTGTTATAGTATAGATTGGTACAATATATAGTATAGTATAGTACATAAATGTACAATATGTAGTGTATAAATTATAGTATAATTACCCTACATATATGGATTTATAATATATAAATAAAGTAAAAATATGTAGCCCATTCACATAAGCTTTTACAACTTTGTGAACCTTGTTCTGCTACTTATTTATGTACCCATTATGTATGTATTAGGTATTCTATATCTATGTATGTATTTAATATACACCTGGAGTCTCAGATAATGGAATTAGCCTGAAAGTTTCCCATGTTAGGGAGATCTTGAGTAAATTAAGCAGACCTACAATCCAGCCTCATGTTCCGGTGTTTGGCTGTATGTAAAGTGCTGTGAGGCTCATTTGACTGTGACCTACAGGTCCAAGGTGTCAGGAAAGCACCAGGGTGGTCTGAAGCTGAACTGAGTCAAGTTGCACAGACCATTGGGAGCTAGCTCTCTTTAATGGGGAAAGTCACGTGGAGCTTGGTTGATGTGACCTAACCATGAAGTTTCATTTTCAATCGCCATTTCTATGAAATCTCTCCTAATTGATTACAGAATCCAAATTCAAGGAGAACAAACAGCTGTCTCTAATTCCTTTTAAGCTCTCTGCAGACCCTAGCACCACTTTTCTCTTCAAGTGCTCTCCATTCCATAAGGGGAATGAAGCAGCAAAGAGAGGGGGAGTAGGTAGCTGGTTTGCATGCAGCACAGACAGGAAGATCAATCAGTCTCACGCAGGTGTCTTAATCAGAGGCCTGCCGTTCGCTGCGGTGGTCGAGTGCTACCTCCTTGCCAAAGGCATCTTCTGTTCAGAGATGCTATTGATTGCTCCTCTCCCCTTCTCTTCTGGGAGAGTTTCCGGCTGCAAGGTGGTGTCAGGAGAAGGGCAAGGGGAAAGGTGTTTTGTTAACAGTGCATGGGATTTGGAGCCAGGCTCTAATTTCCAAAGCAGCAGATACAGTGCCACTCAGTGCAGACTTTTTAGAATGGTGATGAGTGGGGCTATATGGGAGAGGAGTGAAGAGCCAAGGATACCCGTAGAAGGATAGGGGAGAGTGATTCAGTGAGTGTATAAGCAGTGGATTCAGTTTAGACATGAAGATGGTAGGACCGTAAAAGAGGTTATGCTGAGTGTATTCTCTCTGCCTGGAAGAAACACGAGAGAGTTGCTGGTTAAAATCATTTCTCTGGAGAAATGTAAAGTCTGGAAATCAGGCCAGGGACTGAGGGTATAATGGATCTATTAGTAGACTCTGCTTAATACATTAATTATTTCTTTGTGGACATTGGTGAGCAGGCAAGAATATCCTTAGAAACTGAGATCATAGAAGAAACTTAAATTATTTTGCACATAGAATTGGGAGTAGGAAATATAGAATTTAATAATTCTTGATTCAGAGTTTGCTATGAGGATGAATAATTGAACACAATCAAAGACATTTTTTTTCCTTCAAGCTAGAGAAGTAATGCTGAGGCCGAGACACAGTGGGAAGGAGACTCAAACCAATATAAGGTTATAAATGAGAAGATGATATAATTTTGTATATTGAATGGTTATGAAAATCAGAAATATTCTTTACTGCTTGACTGTTGTTAAGCAATTCAGAGGCAGATATATAAAATGAGGCAAACTGAAACTTCCAAAGCGATAAAGCAGTAAACTGAGAGAAACGGAAAAAAAGATTTTCAAGTCTCAGGCAGACATAGATTCAAATTTTAGGTCAACCACTTGTCATTGTACTTCGGTTGAATTCCCTGTTTTTCTGAAACTCATTTTTTTATAGGTCATATGGGGATAACGTGTGCTAGTGTGCTCCCTCCCCACCTTCCAGGTCTATATTCATTTTCTACCTTTTTCTGACATATTCTGTGCTGGAGACACTTACCTCTGTGTGTGCTTCCCCTGGGCTCCCCCGCCAGGTGACTTCAGGTTGGGTTTGGCCAATGGGAGATACCAGCAGGTCGAGAGCTATGTCTAGGTATTTCTTCCTCATTCTCTCCCTACTTTTGCACCAGGTCTCTGGCAGCGGCTTTGTCCTGTCATGACCAGAGCTCTTACCAGGTGGACCCTCCTCATGGTTCCTATTCTCCCTGGGCTCCAATAATGTTCTCTCTTTGTGCCTGTCAACCTGGGGAAGGAAGTCAGGTAAAAGTCTCCCATTGTTGCTAATGGCTGAGTGCCTCACATGCATTGTTTGTTCTCTTAATCCTGTCCACCCCCATTGACATGAACCATCTGGGGTGAATCCTGTTTTCTGGTGGAACCCTGATTGATACATAACCGTTGTTGAATTTCAAAGAAACTGTTAAAGTATCCTCCCATCAAATACAGAAAGGGGTATGTACTCATTTCTAGAATAGTCCTCAAAAGATGGTGTGTGGTCGGCTGAATAATGGCCCCAAAGATGTCCAGGTTCTAATACCTGGAATCTGTGAATCTTGCCCTATATGACAAAAGAGGTTGCCAGATATTATTGAATTAAAGATCTTGAGATAAGGAGATTATCTTGGATTATCTGGTTGGGATCTAAATGCCATCACAAGTGTCCTTATAAGAGAGAGGCAGAGGGAAATTTGACCCAAAAGAATAGGGCAATGTGACCACTGAATCAGGATGCTCACTGCTGGCTTTAAGATGGAGGAAGGGACCAAGAATCAACACATGCCTAGAATGTAGCTCTAGAAGCTGGAAAGGGTGAGGAAAAGAGTTTTCCTAGAGCCTCTGGAGGGAGCATGACTCTGACAACACCTTGAATTTGGCCCAGTGAAAGTGATTTTGGACTTCTGACCTCCAGAACTGTAAGAGAATAAATTGTGTTGTTTTAAGCCACCGAGTTTGTGGTAATTTGTTACAGCAATCATAGGAAACTCTCAGTGAACATACCAAGGTACAGGACTTAGCTTGTAGGTTGCAGTCACAGAATGCAATCCTCAGCTACCATATCCTTTTTCGGGATGCACTCATGTGAGCCAAGATATGAGACTATTGCATAAACTCACAATGACAACTCATCAATTTTCCATGAGAGATCTAACTCTCCTGTTGACTGGAAGACATGTCAAACTGACCAGTCTATTTTCTCCCTATAAACAGACAGGCTTGGGAAATCGGTCCACAGTCAGGATGCCAGTGTAGTGATTTATAATTAAAAAAATAAAATTCTGCCACACAGATGGGAATCTTCAACATTTTCACAAGCAGCCCATTTTCCACCCTCCAGCAGACAAATCTGGAAAGACAAATCATAGCTGAATGTTGTGCGACACTGACTCTGAACAAGGGCAGTTAGATTAATTACTTGCTGAATGGTGACAGACTTTGAGAATGAAGCACTTGAATTCCTTTGGCTAGAATCTTATTATCTATCTTCCTTGTAGGGAAGACCTTGCCACAGAGCCAGGATAGGTGTGCTTGGTTTGTAAGATTCCCTTTCTCCTGGTCCATATCTGGATGGTCGATAACAAATTAACCCCCGTGTTTTTTTTCTTATGTGAGTATCCATCCTTCCACCTATTTTGGGGGCTATGTGGAGCTTTAATTCTATCCAGAGTTGAGTCTTTCTGGCATAGAACCCATATAGTTTCTTTAAAGTAGCCTTACATATCTCATTATGCGTTGACATAATAATAAAATGGACAATCGTATTTTCCTTCAAGTTGTGGTAGAGAGATATGCTTCAATGTTTTTCCATAAACTAATAACAAATCTTGTGAGGATCATACAAGGTAATGTATAAAAAGGGCTCAGCTCTGTTCTATAGAGAGGGCAATCAATAAACGTCATTTCTCATGTCATACTCCCCGAGTGCCTGGAGTGTAGTATGGTGTAAGGATACGTTGGAAGGTTAAAATTCAGAATGAGAACATTAGAACCTGTCATTCTCTGACAGTCTTAAACTTCTCAGGGAAGCAGAAAACCCAGCATTTAGAGCTCTGTTTCTTTGTTCTTTTGATGGAACATATATTGTTCATGAAAGAAATATATTTTTTTCTATTTCACTCTAATCTAACTATAGAGATACTTTCAGGCAGGGACAAGATTTTATTATTACAGAGACTTATGAAATCCTCAGTAGGCAAACACATCTTTAAAAGACAGTGTCTTCATTTTACATGTTGATATATTGTAGAAAAATAAACTTAAATGATAAGTGTATTTCATTTAAAGTTTATAAATCATATTTTTATATAATAGCCATCTTTCCCCACATATATTACAACTCCTGAAGCATATTCCTATCAATAAATTGAATGCTGGAGAATAAAAATATTCATCCTCAAGGATGTAGCAAACTTAAAATTATATAATTAACCAGATACTAATAATTTCATAATAAAACATTCTCGCAAATTGTCCTATACAGTACTATACTTAGGGCACAATGTAGCAGAAAGAAATGATCTCAGATTTCAAAACCAGACAGATACGGTTTTAAATGCTGGTTTGGCATAAAGTGTTCGTCTCTAAAATGATGCTGATAAATAAAATCATGTAGGTAGATAACCTGGTTTATAATTATTTGTTAATAATGATGAGAATAACCCCTGCATTTTCTTGATGATGATACAGATAAATTCAATAATGTATGGAACTAGAAAGTTGACAATGATTTATGGGAAGAGAAAAAACCCTTTTATAGAAAAATACTTAACTGTTTTTTTTCCATTTTTAAGTTTATCAACTTTAAATATTTTCCCCTATACCTATCTTATTCTCTTACCTATTCTCTCTAGACATGTTTATTAGAGGTAGTGATTTCAACTGTAATAGAGATAATGTGTTGTACCTGATACTTAAAATAAAGAAACACTTTTTTAAAAAATTTAAGAATTAGGGAAGAAAATGCATTTTAGTATCATGGAAAACTGCAGGCATTATTCCAAGGACTTATATCAAATCACCTGGTAGTGAGCTAAGTCACTGTTTGGTGTCGCTTGGTTACAGGAAATGAGGGACAAGGATTCTGGGAGAAAACAGGAGTGTTTTGTTACCGAATCTAGAATTTCTGGAAAAGAGTTAGTTAATGGAAGTCTTCCTTCACCTGAGTATCTGCCTCCTAAACACAACAGCTCACATTTTCATATTGTCTTCCTATAGTATATGATGCAGTCGCCTCAAACACAGAGTAAAGACAGTGGTACAGATAGTATTATTATACCCCCTTCCCTTTCTAATTTGTTATATCTTATTTTGTTTTACAGCTGAGGCAGTAGACACACTTTTTTGGCATAGAGTAGGAATCATTCTGTTATGGCTCTTTAGACCCATGTACTCTGGAACTATAATTCTTTTTAATAAGTAGAGAACAGAATTTAGAAAAGATGATTCTATTTTGACCTCAAGTCAGATACTTGAGATGCTAAAATATTACAAATCTTTCAGTATATGAGTTATTTTCATCATGTGTCTGTCCCATTCTTAAAAAATGCATTTGAAAATTTAAAAAGGAAAAACCATCCTCTTTGCAGAAAAAAAGACACTAACACATGTACATAAGTATTTCACAATTGATTTCAGTGTTGGATTCATTCTTGAGTTTGGTGGAGTGTTCCCAAACCTAGCTAATCATCACAGTTATTGGAGGTCCTTTAAAACTTGCAGATTACCAGCCTCTGCTCTAGCAGATTCTGATTGATAAGTTTGGGAAAAAGCCTTGAATCATTTCCTTAAATATGAGATCAAAGGAAGACAAAAGTCAACAGATATGACAAGCAAAGTAGTTAAAGGCTGTTTTTATACTGTCGAACATAGATCAGTGGAGAACTTGTGCAAATAAGTCAGGTGGCTGTTTGAAAAATACATTTCCGGAGTGACTTTATCATAAAAACTTTACTTTCATTTTGTCCATAATGGTCATGAAAATACATAATGGAAAGCTATGGGCATAGAAAGGGTTTGCAGAATATGGTATGGGGAGCAAAGGTTTGCAGGATATAGAACAGAGGGGAAGTTTTTCTTTCCACTGTTGGTAGCGTCTAGGAGGTACCTGGGAAACTGATCAACCTGGAGGCACAGAGACTTCTGGAAGATGATACTGTGTTTTCACTTTGTCAGGTTTTAGACCTGTGAATAGTTGAGTAAAAATATTCAGTTCATTTTGGATATAAAGCTAATTATTGAGTCATGAAAGGCTGATAAGCAATAATGAAATTATAAGCAACATTCTCTGATGAAACAACAAAAATCTCTTAAAAGAAAGTTAACAGATTTGCAATGAGATGTTTTGAAATATTTTTAAAATTTCCCTCATGGATTTTCATTAGGAAAACAAAATACACCATTTGCAAGAACTGTTTCTTTGCTGTCTTAACCAGAGAAAATCTTTGGGTACAAAGTATTAGGCAGAATGTTAGAAATAAAAGGGTCCAAATCTCCATCAGCAAGTGTTAATTCCTTTCCGCTTTTTTTTCAGTTTAATAACGATTTCAAAGATTGATTCTACTTGCAGTTTTCAATATTAATTAATATTGTAAACACAACAAATTTATACACGTTGATGAAAATGCTAGGATATTGATGCAGGGAATTTTTCCATAAGGAGAAAATTTCTTTCTATAACTTGTCCCTCTTAAATATAACTTGTTGAGAAAAAGTTGTAAAGATGTTTTATAGCAGAACTAGGATAAGAAAATTCATTGAGCACACTTATATGTAAACAGCTGAAGTAGCAGAGTATTATGGAGAATATCAATTTGAAGAGATAGGATACCTGGATTCTGAGGTGTGTTATTTCTCTTCTGAGAGCCTCAGTTTTTATAAACCTGTACGTGGTGAAAAGTGTGTGTGCATGCACAGCGGGGATGTCATATCCTGGAAGATCACACATTTATTCAAAAAGCATTAATTGAGTGCCTACTTCATTAAAGTATGATGGTAGACCCTGGAGATCCAGATGTGATAATGACTGAGCCCTCAAAAAGCATCTGAAGTCTAGTGGGGCAGCAAGATGGTAACTAAAGAAATTACAGGACAGCATGATAGGGGGAGGATACAGAAGCAAGTGAAATGTATAGGGTTCTGTGAGAAGGAGAGCTTGAGGGCTGCATGATTTCTAAGTTTCCTCCAACTACTTTTTAAGATGGATCCTTATTTAGGATTTGATGGTGGGTAGGAAAAGGGCCCAAAACATGGCAAGAAATGGGAGCCCAAACTGGTGGGGATGACTGAGTCTTTGGAGACTATAAACATCCAACTTTTATTCATTGTTGTGTCTAAATCTCCCTACTTCTCTAACCATTTAGTAAAGTCTGCTCTGTGTACACCAGCCTCATGCAAATGGTTGCTTTATAGGAATCAAGGGAAAGCAGCCAAGTTCCAAGTCTGATAGTAAACAGAGATAAAATAACATTCATAAGGCAACATGAACCTTAGATTTAAACTTAAACAGGATACTGAATCCAGAGGCGACTCTGAGAATTGTTAAGCAGGTGGGAATTTGCAGTAACCTCATGTTGGACTGCCATTGGTTTCTACAGAAGAAATAAGAATAATTGCGCTGGAAAATTTTCCATTTTTTTTTCTCTCTAGAATCACACTCTTCATGCATTTTCATCACGCTCTGTGCCCCAAGAAGCTAATAATCCTTATGGATTTTATCCCAGGGCTCTCTTGCTCTCTGAATTCTGATTTGGTTTGAACAATGGGAAGCACTAGCAGGTGGGTGGGAAGAGGGAGAAAAATGAGATGGGGAATTTAGTTCCCTGATTTCCTTTCTGCAGAGTTCCATGGGTTGTTTGCCTCTGTCTCCAATGAGCGCAGGTCTTGGCAGAAGGTCTTGTTTGACCGTCCCATGGTCCCTTCATTCTGAATGATGACAAAAGCTCCCCTGCAGTTACTAGCCCCAGGGTACTGCACTGCTCCTTGTGATTTCCTAATAAATGCCCGTACTTATAAAATAGTTTATTAAACTCTCCTCAAGATACCTACTTTAAATGTGCCAATTGTTTACTTTTGGAAGCCTGACTAGTATAGGTGTAAAAGGTGTATACTTACATATACTTTAAGTGAGTCCTATCTAAATTCTGATAAGCAGTATGGAAACACAAAAATAAAAGAAAGATACGAAGGATAAATAACTCAGAAATAAAAAATAGTTGGTACTCAGTATGAAGATAAAGTGAATAACACTATAACAGGCGCTACAATTGAGTTCAGCAAAGTTTTTGGCAAATACAATCATAGATATTTGTGTCACAGGGAATTAGTTCTATAACCTTATTTTGTAGATGAGAAACATAGACCTTCCAGGAAGACACTGATTTGCTCAGTTACCCTGTTTTTAACTTTTTTTTTTTTTTTTTTTTTTTTTTGCGGTACGCAGGCCTCTCAGTGTTGTGGCCTCTCCCGCTGCGGAGCACAGGCTCCGGACGCGCACACTCAACAGCCATGGCTCACGGGCCCAGCCGCTCCACGGCACGTGGGATCCTCCCGGACCGGGGCACGAACCCGTGTCCCCTGCACTGGCAGGCGGACTCTCAACCACTGCGCCACCAGGGAAGCCCCTGTTACCCTGTTTTTTAGTGGTGGAATATGAGTATGTCTAAATGTGTATGAGTGTGTATATGTGTATGTGTGTGTGTGTGTGTGTGTATGCACTTTCTCATATTCTCTTCTTTCTTTCTTTCTTTCTTTATTTATTTTACCTATTATTTTGTCTGAAATATTTGAGAGCAAGCCGCAGATGTCATAACCTTTCATATGCAAATTACTATGCATTCATCTTCTAAGAACTAGGACATTCTGGGAAATAACCACAATAAAACTACTAAAGTCAGGATATTTAATTTTTATATAATACCCTTATCTAAATATAGGCCATTTTGCCAATTTTTAAATAGTGTCCTTTATAGATTTTTGTTTGTTTTTCTTCAAGGAGCAAATCCAATAAGAAGTATTTTATTTAGTCATTATGCCTCTTTAGTCTTCTTTCCTCTGAACTACTTTCTCAGCTTTTCATTATCTTTTATGACATTGATATTTTAGAAGAGTACTAGCTAGTTATTTCTGCAGAAATTCAATTTATATTTGCTTGGCTATTTACGTATTTATTTATTTAGAATTTTAGAATTTTATTTTATTTATTTTTTTATACAGCATGTTCTTATTAGTCATCTCAATAAATGCCTGTCTGTCGATGGGCATTTAGGTTGCTTCCATGACCTGGCTATTGTAAATAGTGCTGCAATGAACATTGGGGTGCATGTGTCTTTTTTAAATATTTTCTTTCTTTCTTTCTTTGTTTAATTTTTGATTTTTATTTTATTTATTTTTTTATATAGCAGGTTCTTATTAGTCATCAACTTTATATACATCAGTGTATACATGTCAATCCCAATCGCCCAATTCATCACACCACCACCCCCAGCCCCCACCGCTTTCCCCCCTTGGTGTCCATACGTTTGTTCTCTACATCTGTGTCTCAATTTCTGCCCGCAAACCAGTTCATCTGTATCATTTTTCTAGGTTCCACATATATGCATTAATATACGATATTTGTTTTTCTCTTTCTGACTTACTTCACTCTGTATGACAAGTCTCTAGATCCATCCACGTCTCAACAAATGACCCAATTTCATTCCTTTTTATGGCTGAGTAATATTCCATTGTATATATGTACCATATCTTCTTTTGAATTATGGTTTTCTCTGGGTATATGCCCAGTAGTGGGATTGCTGGGTCGTATGGTAGTTCTATTTGTAGTTTTTTAAGGAACCTCCACACTGTTCTCCATAGTGGCTGTATCAATTTACATTCCGACCAACAGTGCAAGAGGGTTCCCTTATCTCCACACCCTCTCCTGCATTTGTTGTTTCTAGATTTTCTGATGACACCCATTCTAAGTGGTGTAAGGTGGTACCTTATTGTAGTTCTGATTTGCATTTCTCTAATAATTAGTGATGTTGAGCAGCTTTTCATGTGCCTCTTGGCCATCTGTATGTCTTCTTTGGAGAAATGTCTATTTAGGTCTTCTGCCCATTTTTTGATTGGGTTGTTTGTTTTTTTAATATTGAGCTGCAAGAGCTGTTTATATATTTTGGGGATTAATCCTTTCTCCGTTGATTCATTTGCAAATATTTTCTCCCATTCTGAGGGATGTTTTTTCGTCCTGTTTATGGTTTTCTTTGCTGTGCAAAAGCTTTTCAGTTTGATTAGGTCCCATTTGTTTATTTTTGTTTTTATTTCCATTACTCTAGGAGGTGGACCAAAAAAGATCTTGCTGTGATTTAGGTCACGAGTGTTCTTCCTATGTTTTCCTCTAAGAGTTTTATAGTGTCCAGTCTTACATTTAGGTCTCTAATCCATTTTGAGTTTACTTTTGTGTATGGTGTTAGGGAGAGTTCTACTTTCATTCTTTTGCATGTAGCTGTCTAATTTTCCCAACATCACTTATTGAAGAGACTGCCTCTTTTCCATTGTATATCCTTGCCTCCTTTGTCATAGATCAGTTGACCATAGGTGTGTGGGTTTACCTCTGGGCTCTCTATCTTGTTCCATTGTTCTATGTTTCTAGTTTTGCACCAGTATCATATTGTCTTGATTACTATAGCTTTGCAGTATAGTCTGAAGTCAGGGAGTCTGATTCCTCCAGCTTCATTTTTTTCCATGAAAACTGCTTTGGCTATTCGGGGCCTTTTGTGTCTCCATACAAATCTTAAGATTTTTTGTTCTGCTTCTGTAAAAAAAGCCATTGGTAATTTGATAGGGATTGCATTGAATCTGTAGATTGCTTTGGGTATTATAGTCATTTTCACAGTATTGATTCTTCTAATCCAAGAACATGGTATATCTCTCCATCTGTTGGTATCATCTTTAATTTCTTTCATCAATGTCTTATTGTTTTCTGCATACAGGTCTTTTGTCTCCCTAGGTAAGTTTATTCCTAGGTATTTTATTCTTTTGTTGCAGTGGTAAATGGGAGTGTTTCCTTAATTTCTCTTTCAGATTTTTCATCATTAGTGTATAGGAATGCAAGAGATTTCTGTGCATTAATTTTGTATCCTGCAACTTTACCAAATTCATTGATTAGCTCTAGTAGTTTTCTGGTGGCATCTTTAGGATTCTCTATGTATAGTATCATGTCATCTGTAGGCAGTGACAGTTTTACTTCTTCTTTTCCAATTTGTATTATTTTTATTTCTTTTTCTTCTCTGATTGCTATGGCTAGGACTTCCAAAACTATGTTGAATAATAGTGGTGAGAGTGGAAATCCTTTTCTTGTTCCTGATCTTAGAGGAAATGCTTTCAGTTTTTCACCATTGAGAATGATGTTTGCTGTGGGTTTGTCGTATATGGCCTTTATTATGTTGAGGTAGGTTCCCTCTATGCCCACTTTCTGGAGAGTTTTTATCCTAAATGGGTGTTGAATTTTGTCAAAAGCTTGTTCTGCATCTATTGAGATGATCATATGGTTTTTCTCCTTCAATTTGTTAATATGGTGTATCACATTGATTGTTTTGCGTATATTGAAGAATCCTTGCATCCCTGGGATAAGTCCATCTTGATCATGGTGTGTGATCCTTTTAATGTGTTGTAGGATTCTGTTTGCTAGTACTTTATTGAGGATCTTTGCTTCTATATTCATCAGTGATATTGGTCTGTAATTTTCTTTTTTTGTAGTATCTTTGTCTGGTTTGGGTATCTGGGTGATTTTGGCCTCGTAGAATGAGTTTGGGAGTGTTCCTTCCTCTGCAATTTTTTGGAAGAGTTTGAGAAGGATAGGTGTTAGCTCTTCTCTAAATGTTTGACAGAATTCACCTGTGAAGCCATCTGGTCCTGGACTTTTGTTTGTTGGAAGATATTTAATCAGTTTCAATTTCATTACTTGTGATTGGTCTGTTCATATTTTGTATTTCTTCCCGGTTCAGTCTTGGAAGTTTATACCTTTCTAAGAATTTGTCCATTTCTTCCAGGTTGTCCATTTTATTGGCATAGAGTTGCTTGTAGTAGTGTCTTAGGATGCTTTGTATTTCTGCGGTGTCTCTTGTAACTTCTCCTGTTTCATTTTTATTTTTATGGATTTGAGTCCTCTCCCTCTTTTTCTTGATGAGTCTGGCTAATGTTTGATGAATTTTGTTTATCTTCTCAAAGAACCAGCTTTTAGTTTTATTGATCTTTACTATTGTTTTCTTTGTTTGTAGGTCATTTTTTTCTGCTCTGATCTTTATTATATCTTTCCTTCTGCTAACTTTGGGTTTTGTTTGTTCTTCTTTCTCTAGTTCCTTTAGGTGTAAGGTTAGATTGTTTATTTGAGATTTTTCTTGTTTTTTGAGGTAGACTTGTATAGCTATAAACTTCCTTCTTTGAACTGCTTTTGCTGCATCCGGTAGTTTTTGGATCATCGTGTTTTCATTGTCATTTGTCTCTAGTTATTTTTTGATATCCTCTTTGATTTCTTCAGTGACCTCTTGGTTATTTATATTGTTTAAACATAGTGTTTAGCCTCCATGTGTATGTGTTTTTTACGTTTTTTCCCTTATAATTCAGTTCTAATCTCATAGCTGTGTGGTCAGAAAAGATGCTTGAAATGATTTCAGTTTTTTTAAATTTACTGAGGCTTGATTTGTGACCCAAGATGTGCTCTATCCTGGAGAATGTTCCATGCACACTTGAGAGGAAAGTGTAATCTGCTGTTTTGGGATTGAATGTCATATAAATATCAATTAAATTTATCTGGTCTGTTGTGTCATTTAAAGCTTCTGTTTCCTTATTTATTTTCTGTTTGGATGATCTCTCCATTGGTGTAAGTGAGGTGTTAAAGTCCCCCACTATTATTGTGTTACTTTCGATTTCCTCTTTTATAGCTGTTGGCAGTGCCTTATGTATTAAAGTGCTCCTATGTTGAGTGCATATATATTTTTAATTGTTATATATTCTTCTTGGATTGATCTCTTCATCATTATGTAGTGTCCTTCCTTGTCTCTTGTAGCATAGTCTATTTTATCTGATATGAGTATTGCTACTCCAGCTTTCTGTTGATTTCCATTTGCATGGAATATTTTTTTCCATCCCCTCACTTTCAGCCTGAGTGTGTCCCTAGGCCTGAAGTGGATCTCTTGTAGACAGCATATATATGGGTCTTGTTTTTGTATCCACTCAGCAAGCCTGTGTCTTTTGGTTGGAGCATTTACTGCATTCACATTTAAGGTAATTATCGATACATATGCTCCTATGACCATTTTCTTACTTGTTTTGGGTTTTTTTTTGTAGGTCCTTTTCTTCTCTTGTGTTTCTCACTTAGAGAAGTTCCTTTAGCATTTGTTTTAGAGCTGGTTTGATGGTGCTGAATTCTCTTAGCTTTTGCTTGTCTGTAAAGCTTTTGATTTCTCCATCGAATCTGAATGAGATCCTCGCTGGGTAGAGTAATCTGGGTTGTAGGTTCTTACCTTTCATCACTTTAAGTATATCACTCCCTTCTGGCTTGTAGTTTCTGCTGAGAAATCAGCTGTTAACCTTATGGGAGTTCCCTTGTATGTTATTTGTCGTTTTTCCCTTGCTGCTTTCAATAATTTTTCTTTGTCTTTAATTTTTGCCAATTTGATTACTATGTGTCTCAGCATGTTTCTCCTTGGCTTTATCCTGTATGGGACTCTCTGTGCTTCCTGGAGTTGGGTGGCTATTTCCTTTCCCATGTTAGGGAGTTTCCGACTATAATCTCTTCAAATATTTACTCTGGTCCTTCCTCTCTCTTTTCTCCTTCTGGGACCCCTAGAATGCGAATGTTGTTGCTTTTAATGTTGTCCTAGAAGTCTCTTAGGCTGTCTTCATTTCTTTTCATTCTTTTTTCTTTATTCCGTTCCGCAGAGTGAATTCCACCATTCTGTCTTCCAGGTCACTTATCCGTTCTTCTGCCTCAGTTATTCTGTTATTCATTCCTTCTAGTGTAGTTTTCATGTCAGTTATTGTATTGTTTAATCTCTGTTTGTTCTTTAATTCTTCTAGATTTTGTTAAACATTTCTTGCATCTTCCTGATCTTTGCCTCCATTCTTTTTCAGAGGTCTTGGATCATCTTCACTATCATTATTCTGAATTCTTTTTCTGGAAGGTTGCCTATCTCCACCTCATTTAGTTGTTTTTCTGAGGTTTTATCTTGTTCCTTCATCTGTACATAGCCCTCTGCCTTTTCATTTTGTCTGTCTTTCTGTGAATGTCTTCTCTTATTTGTCTCTGATCAGTAGCTGAGAATCTTATATAAGTGGCTCCATGAGTTCATCTCAATTGCTCTGGATTGTTTTTCTATCAAGCTGTTATATATCACTACCTTTTCAACATCTCATAAACTTTCTCATTTTTTGATGACTGTTTTCCAGGGAAGATTTTTTTTTTTCCCTTCTTGGGGGGAAGGAAGGGGAAGCCATCTTGTGAGGATCCTTGCAAAAAGAATGAGCTGACAAAAATAAAGCTATCTTGAGATGTGCAACATAGCTTATTGGCTCACTCCTGCAAATCAACTGTTTATAGTGTGCATAAATTTCAATTCGTGCATCAGATATGTTCCATATGACATTCACAATTGAGATTTGATAAAAAGAATCAAAATGGAGACTGTTTAGTCCATGGATGTTAAATGTGTAAGTCCAGGTGTTTGTTCCTGAAAATCTAGTTCAAGTAATTTCTGTATCACAAATCACTTGAGTTCTTTTTAGTTATCACACAGATTCTTCAGTCTTACCTAAGACTTACTTAATCAGAACTTCTAGGAGTGGGGTCCAGGATCCTTCATTTTTAAAAAATTTTCTGAAACAACTTTTATGTACACCCAAGTCTGAAACTGTTATACTGGGAAGAAGAACTTTGAAAATACATCAAAATTAACCAGTGCATTCAGCCTGATATTTGTTTGGTCAGTATTGATGAAAGCTAGCTTTTTTTTTTTTTTTTTTTTTTTTTGCAGTATGCGGGCCTCTCACTGTTGTGGCCTCTCCCATTGCGGAGCACAGGCTCCGGACGCGCAGGCTCAGCGGCCGTGGCTCACGGGCCCAGCCGCTCCGTGGCATGTGGGATCTTCCCAGACTGGGGCACGAACCTGCGTCCCCTGCATCGGCAGGCGGACTTTTAACCACTGCGCCACCAGGGAAGCCCAAAGCTAGCTTTTTAAATGCTTTCCCCAAAGGCAATGACTGTCTTTCTTGGATTTAGATGAACAGGTGAGTTAGGTCATTGTGTATATTGTGCACTGAATTTTTGGTAACAGACCCGGTTCTCTAGCAAAAATAACTTCCCAGCTACTGTGGGGTTGAGTGAAAAATACAATCACTGATTGATGGCCAGACCCCTATGTTGTTTTTAACTTTTAAAGAAGCTAATACTGGGTGGCTCATTTGTGGTTGAGAGGGACTTAATGTTCCCTCCAGGAGTTCAGGGAACCAGCTGCTTCCTGAGTTGGCAAAGAAGAGAAAACCTTGAGGCAGAGGTGCTTCAGTCTGCATGAGATGTACTAAGCAATCCTCCCATTAGCTGGCTGTTGCCTCTCTTGATGACTACTTTGGGGAGGAGATCGGGGTTATGAACTTTGAAGGGATTATTAATTACTCATGCCTCCTTTGCCTGGATGGAGGTAACCTGCATCTCAGGAGACAGGCCCAGAATTCATTTTCTTCCTGTAGATGTTTGCAGTGACTGAATATTAATCCTTTCACCTTTATTCTTAACTCCCTCTTCCCCCTCCTCCATTCTGTAGATCGGTTATCCAAAATCATGGCTCTCCCTTAGTTCTTCCATCCCTGATACTCCTGAGCCATTTATTGTTTATTCAATTATTTGGAGGTCCATTAAACTGAGAATTAAGTTCATGGGCTAGTTGTTTACTTGAAAACTCCACAGAATGCTGTATTTCCCTACTCAGATTTTCAATTTATTTTTCAGCATGATTGTGATAATCATGTCATGATGAGTGACTTGTCATCTGTCCCTTTTTTATTTCTGTATTTTGAAACTTTTGGATTTTCATTCTTTTCCTGTTCCTTAGGTAGAGTTCTCTAGGGATGTTGCTGTCAGGTTTAGTCAGGGTTTTATACTAAAAAGTGGAAGACTTGTTCTTGTCGAGTGTATGTGTTCATGTGTTTGAGTTTATGTGTGTATATGTGTATGTGCCTCTTAAGGCTGTCTGTGTATTTTTCTTGTTAAGAGAGCCAATAGATAAATCATTACTTATGAAAAATATAAGTTAATTAAGTGGGAGGTCATTAAGTCCTTGTAACAAAGAATAATCTGCCTCATTAGCTGATATATTGAGACAAGGATTGATTCAGAGGTGGATTAAGATTAGTTTGCAGAAGACTTGGTACGAAGATTCATAAACAGGAAGGGGAAAATATAAAGAAAAGTATGACATGGCAATAATTAATTGAACAAGTGTAATGACAGTCACTAAGTTAATGCCAAGAAATTTATGTGGTCAGTGTTGATGCTTCTAGCCCTTGCTATCTTGGCTTTGTTCCAACTTGTCTTTTGTTCTACTTATTCCCTCTGTATTCTATTTCTTTTTTTTCTTTCCTTTTTCTTTCTATTAACTAAAGTATAATACATGGTTTACGCTAGTGTTCACCCTTGATGTTGTACATTTTGTAGGTTATGACAAATGTATAGTGTATAATATAAAAGTATAATATATCATATGTTCATCATTACAGTATCATACAGAATAATTTCACTGCCCTAAAAATCCCCTGTGCTCTGCCTATTTATTCTTCTCAGACTCCTGCCCTCAGAACTTCTGGCAACCACCGATCTTTTTACTCTCTCTATAGTTGTGCCTTTTCCAAAATGTCATGTAGTCGGAAGGGTACAGTGTAAAGCATGTTCAGTCTGGCTTCTTTCACTTCGTAATGTGCATTTGTTGTTCCCTTATATCTTTTTGTGGTTTGATAGCTCATTTCTTTTTATCGCTGAATACTATCCCCTTCTATGGATGTACACAATTTGTTTATCCATTTACCTACTGAAGAACATCTTGGTTGATCTGGAAAATTTGAATAAACCTTCTATAAACATCCAAGTGCAGAATTTTATGTGGACATAAGTTTTTAACGTAATTTGGGTAAATACCAAGGAGTGTGATTGCTGGATTTTATGGTAAGACTATGCTTAACTTTGCAAGAAACTGTCAAACTGTCTTCCAAAGTGAATGCACCATGTTGCATTCCCACCAGCAATGAGCCAGAGTTCCTGTTGCTTCACATCCTCACCAGCATTTGGTGGTGTCAGTGTTTTGGTTAACCTATCTAATAGGTATGTAGTGGTATTTCATTGTTTTAACTTGCAGTTCTCTAACAACATAAAATGTTGAGGATCTTGTCATATGCTTATCTGCCATCATATATCTTTAAAAGATAAAAGATATCTTTATCTTTTTCTGAACAGAGGTATCTGTTCAGATATTTTGCCCATTTTTAAATTGGGTTGTTTGCTTTCCTATTGTTGACTTTTAAAAGTTCTTTAAATATTTTGAGTACAAGTTCTTTTGTGTTTAGCAAATGTTTTCTCCCAGTCACTGACTTTTCTTTATATTCTCTTAATAGTCTTCTACATAACAGAATAGTTTAATTTTAATGAAGTCCCATTTATGATTTTTTTCTTTCATGAATCATGCTTTAGGTGTGCAATAGATTTATCTATTGCATCTTCCTTTCTATTTTTCTTTCTTCTTCAGAACTCATAGTGCAGTTCTGAGTGAGTTGTGACCTTGCCGCTTTCTAGTCATGTGATCTTGGACAAATTTCATTGCCTCTCTAAATTTTAGTTTCCAGGTTCTTTGTGTATAAAATGGAAATAATAATGTTGCTTTGTTTTTGAGTGTGTTGGAAAAGTTATATAAGATTCTGCAGTGAAAATTACCATTTAGGGCTTCCTTGGTGGCACAGTGGTTAAGAATAGGCCTGCCAATGCAGGGGACACGGGTTCGAGCCCTGGTCCAGGAAGATCCCACATGCTGCGAAGCAACTAAGCCCCTGTGCCACAACTATTGAGCCTGCGCTCTAGAGCCCGCGATCCACAACTGCTGAGCCTGCATGCCACAACTACTGAAGCCCACATGCCTAGAGCCATGCTCTTCAGCAAGAGAAGCCACCACAATGAGAAGCCCTTGTACTGCAACAAATAGTAGTCCCTGCTTGCCGCAACTAGGGAAAACCCACATGCAGCAACAAAGACCCAACACAGCCAAAAATAAATAAATTAATTAATTAAATTAAAAAAGAATTTACCATTCAAACTGTAAATTTCTATGTTACTTTCTTTTATTTTTCCTTATCTTCCTCATTTGTCTTTCTTATCATTTTCTATTACCTAGTCTTGAATATGAGACATATTTGCCAGTCATCATGTACATGAATAAATAATTCTTTTGCAGAACTGTAGGTGGTTAACAGCAGGCTGCGTGTACATGAACTCAATCAAAAGCAGGTTTAAAAATGATTTAAATTGATTGTTTGCACCTAAGTCAAGTAAAGTGAGAGGGTGAGTGATTTCTTTTTGTGCATTTTCATTTTGCACCTGGTCTTTTGGTACACTAGCCTAGTGAGCTCCGAGTACTCATAAAATGAGTCCAAGATCATATTTTAACCCTAAAATTAGTTTGGCAGACAGAACAATTCCATTTTAGAACCTCATCCCCAACCTTGTCATAAATATTTGTTCAACAACAATACCTCAAATCCAGTGAGACAGTGGTTTTCAAACTGTGTTCTGTGGAGATGTTGGGGTTGATGATATGTCTATCTTGCAGTTGTAAGGCGGGGGGGAACCATACTGTTAGGACTCTGAGATCACGCCCTTGATTTCATCAGAAGAGTTTTGCTTGTTTTAATTAAGTTTTCCTTGAAACTGTGCTTGAAGAAATATTTTTCCTGCTAACAAAATATTCTTTTTTTTATCAAAATTATAAACTGAAGTTCAAGATTCTAATGAGTTCACTGGTACTCTGTCTTAGAAACTAGATAATATATTTCAAGTCTGTTTATGGGAGGAATTATATTAAATGCATTAGTTTTATATGACTAGAAGGCCACCATTGGGTCTGTTGTCCTAGGTATGGTGTTTGAACAGTGAACTCTTCTTACTTTAAAGCTTTCTGTTTTTATAACTGCCTATGATAGAGCCACTCTATCTTGTCACTAGTGCAACTCAAGTTGAAAAGCACTTATGCCCACTCTCTAATTTTTCTCTCTCGCTTGATTTATAAACCTGGCCTTTATATTTTGAGAGCCAAGGATGTGGCTGTGAGACTTGAGACATAAATGATGAAGTTCTTTATTATTCTCTTCCTTCTCCAAAGAGACAGATCAAGCAAAAGTTAGAAGCAAGAGTTGTATGAATGGAAATAAAAAAGAAGAA
Source organism: Globicephala melas (assembly GCF_963455315.2). NCBI lineage: Eukaryota > Metazoa > Chordata > Mammalia > Artiodactyla > Delphinidae > Globicephala > Globicephala melas. The sequence goes on from NC_083315.2 coordinate 156,601,112, forward strand.
GCCTCAATGGAAATATTCAGCCCATTAATTTTAGATGCTCAGTCCATTAATTTTTTTTTTTAAATCCAACCAATGATCAGAAATGCATCATTTCTAAGCAAAGGTGGGTTTTGTTTTTTGTTGTTTTTTAATTAATTAATTAATTTATTTATGGCTGTGTTGGGTCTTCGTTTCTGTGCGAGGGCTTTCTCTAGTTGTGGCAAGCAGGGGCCACTCTTCATCGTGGTGCGCGGGCCTCTCACTATCACGGCCTCTCTTGTTGTGGAGTACAGGCTCCAGACGCGCAGGCTGAGTAGTTGTGGCTCACGGGCCCAGTTGCTCCGCGGCATATGGGATCCTCCCAGACCAGGGCTCGAACCCGTGTCCCCTGCATTGGCAGGCAGATTCTCAACCACTGCGCCACCAGGGAAGCCCCATTAATTGCTATTGATTGATCCCCTGAAATGTCTTCTGTATCTGGTCCTCGCTTTCTATTCCCACAACTTCCATCCTCTCCAAATATTCCTCAATTCGTGTAATTCTCCCAAAGTTCATTCCCTCTCACCTTGAATTCATTCTACACATGGCCTTTATTTTTTTGTTTGTTTGGGTTTTTTTTTTGTTTTTTTTTGCAGTACGCGGGCATCTCACTGTTGTGGCCTCTCCCATTGTGGAGCACAGGCTCTGGACACGCGGGCTTAGCGGCCATGGCTCACGGGCCCAGCCGCTCCGCGGCACATGGGATCTTCCCGGACTGGGTCACGAACCCGTGTCCTCTGCATCAGCAGGCGGACTCTCAACCACTGCGCCACCAGGGAAGTCCTATACATGGCCTTTAGAATTAACTTTCTAAAATGCCAATTCTATACTATCACTTCCATGGTAAAACAAACAAACAAAAATTCTCATATGAATACTCATTGTGTCAGGATCAAGTCCTTACTAAACAGCATGGCATTCGAATTATCCATAAATTTCATTTATCTTTAAAAAGATTCAAATTCTATCTTTTAGTATTTCTCAGTCTTACTTTTCAAGCCTTTGCTCATGCTTTGTTTTCTACACTCTCATCTGGTTGTCAAAATAACTGGACTGTTCTCCCTTCAAAGTTCAGTCTGATCCTATGACCATCTTTGGATCAGTGTATTATGCTTCTGTTGGGATTTCTCTAAATATATATTCTGAGAAATTTATTTTGATTAAATTAATATTACCTTTTTACTGTTTCTGTTATATTGATATTTATAAGTAGATTGTCATCTATTGAAAAACAAGAATCAGGTCTTACCACAGAACCACAACCACTGACAACAATAAAAACAACTACAATTTTTTATGAGTATTTATTATGATCAGGAAATGCGATAAGCACTATATCTTATCGCTTTTAATCCTCAAAGTCACTGAAAGCTAGTCTTTATTATTCCATTTGACACATGAGAAAATGAAGGCTCATAGATAGATGTTAAATAGCTTTTCTAAGAAACCACGGATAATGTTTGGTAGAGCCAGGATCAAAACCTAATTCTGTCTGAAAACAAACAAACAAACAAAAAACCCTTTTAAATTTATATATTGTACAATATTTGCTTTGGTATCAATTTCAGCAGACAGGACAGCTCTACCAAAGAAGAAAATTTGAAATGAGTTTTTGAAATCCAGCCTTAGAGAAGGAAACACTAGTCTCAATAAGGAAACAGCTTAACATATCTCCAGAGCTTCCTTAAAAAAACTAAATTCCTATCTCAAAAAAAAAAAGAAAAAAAAGAAAAGAAAGAAAACAAAATAAATCCACAAAAATCAAGTAAATTCGTGTCAGCCAAGGAACTGATATTGGAATCAAGTTAGAGATCCTTGCTAGTTGTTCTCTGACATGGACTTTTACTGGATTAAGCAAATATTATAAAGCCCTGTGAGCAAGGATAGAAGAGAGTAGGGTGGTCCTTATGATGCCAAAACCTCAGCCTCTGTGCACCAGTGCCGACTTGAATCTCAGAGACAGAGTTTTGGGTGAAGTAGAAAAGAATAGTTTTATTGCTTTGCCAGGCAAAGGGGGACACAGTGGGCTCATGCCCCTCAAAACTGTGTGTCCCAACTGTTTGGTGAGGAGTTTTATAGCAATAGTTCAAGGGTGGGTTGCTGATAAGATTAGGGTGTGTGCAGAGCCTGCACTCCTTTAATCTGGTCTCAGGTGGTCTCCTGATGAGCTTCTCTGGTTCTTGAGATTATCAAACTGTGACCTTCTCTGGAATTAAGAATGCTTCATCAAGTAGTTAACATCTTCCATTTGTTGGGGGTTTCAGTTCTGCAGAAGAGCTCAAAGATATTGCTATGTATATCCCTTGAGGCAGAATGAGGACCCTGCCCCAAGTCTGCACTATTGTTTCTTGACTGCTCCTCCCTTGTCTCTGCATTCCCTCCCTTCCCTGATTAGCAACTGTTTGAACCTGCCCTTTGGAACTCAGGGAAGGTCATAGAGGCTGTAGTCTATTCCCTACAAACAAGAAATGGGGGACACAGAAAAACTTCTGTGCCAAGGAGCCCCACAGGGTCCTGCTCCGTTTCACTTGGAAAAACCTCTGTAAAGTATGGGCTTTAGATTTTTCTTTACTGAAGCCAGAATATGTATGCCAAATACCCTCTACTGCTTCTCTTTGCTGAAAATACTAGTGAGACCAGAAGTAACACTATTTTGGTGGAATAAATAGCAGAATTGTCCTGAAATCCCTTCCTAATTTCTTTGGGAATTAAGATGTATGGAGGTAACAGAGCACCCACTAAGTCTTCTGAGGAAAGAGTAAGCCTTTTGTAAGCTCCTTGGTCTGCAAAATGTTTTTCTTCTTTGTTTAGAACATTGAAGAAAGACACCTTTGAATTATTTCTTTGTTGGTTTATATTATCTCCTCTGCTTATTATAAGCTATTTTTCTACCTCTATGATGCCTTTGGCCATTATGAATATATATCACACCACAAATATTATCCAGTAATTTAGGCGAAAAGGTAAGGGTTCCTTTAGTAATAATAGAGATGGGAAAAGACACCTGGAAATCTCGATTTGTCCTAGCACTTACAATTTCTTTCCTCTAAGTCATTAGTTTAGATCAATGAGTAAGACAGCTACACCTGGAACTCTAGGAGTCCTTAATTTTCTCCTAGGCATATTTCTTATCTTTCTGGGACAGACATGGTCTGGCTCTAATCAGATTGTTGACTGAGAAAACAAGAGCTTAGTGAGACATTGAATAACATTCAAAACAAACAGGGAAGCCTAGGAAATCATGAGTACTCTCCCAAAAGAAAAAAAAAAAAGAATACACGTAAACTATTTTTTCCCTCAAATATGTCATTTCTTAACCATTTGAGTTAGATCATTATTTGGGAGGTGTAATATCCATTGAGTATTTTAGCACTAAAATTTTTAAAAATCTGGCTACATTTTTAATTTATTATAGATTAAAATCTGTGTGTGAGCTATAGCTATAACTTCTATATCCTTCCTTTTACATAGGTCAAATAAGTTTAGACTATTAACTATCAATGTAAAATAAGTTAGGAAAACTTATGAAGAGGAACAAAGTGATTGGGTAGTATTAGCAAGCAAATCTTAAACACAGAGAATTTCATGGGAACTAAAGTTGTTCAGATGATATGCCCCTAAAATTTTATATGGTTTAAAAATTGTTGCTAAATTCTTATAGAGAAGAAGCAAGTGCATTTTGGATTTTAGTGAGGCTCCAAACGATAGAAATGCCACTTGAAAGCCTTGAAGGACACAGCAGGATTTGTCCATCCTTATTAATTAGAGAAGGTTGGTAAAGCACTCTAAAGATGAACAGTGTTATATAAAGACTAGTCTTGTTATTGGGGTCATTAAGCATAAGTTCATGTATACTTATAGAACCGATCAATCTTCCTTAATCCTAACGGGCTGAATTTTCCCACTGTATATTTTCCTTGTGGTGTTAAAACTCCTATTGACTTCTGAGTTGTGTTTTTTTAAAGAACGACATAAATATGAGTACATCGTAATTCTATTGTTGGATCATTATTTTAATCTAAAAGGATGTAAATAATTTTTTGAAATAAAATTTAATGTACCATTTTGGTAACTTTTATTTGAAGTTTAAAAATTATCTTTACTGTTATCTTGTTATAAAGTTTAATTATCCTTCCTCTCCTTGGTCTATACATTCTCTTATTTTGAAAGCTAAAGTAGCTGCAAGGAGATTATTAAATATTAGGAATGAGAAATTCCTCATTTCCTTCATTCTAAAAAATTTTCATTGAACATGTTCATATCAGTTGTTGGAAAAATTTTTTGTTCATATGAAACAAACCTTCAGTTTGATAATGAGCTTTGTCTCCAATAAGACTGCTTCCATTATTCATTTTATTTGTTTTATGATGCTTTTACTTGGCTACTGAAGAATACCAATATTAATTACGTTTAACTGTAATAATACATTTCTCTCTAATTAACAAAATGACTTCCTTCATTGAAAACAAAATCTATAAACATTGAGGGTTGAAAAAAGAGAAACATCTATCAAATATTATATAGTCCATTCATAATTGTTATTTATTCATTCAGTATTTATTGATTACCTGCTTAAAAGTAGCATATTATAAAAGTTTATTTCTTAACTGGTGACCTTTTCTTTTGTTGAGAAAATTTACATTCTCTAAATTCAGCTCAGTATTTGGGTTGAGTAAATTCAGGAAAATAATTCTGATCTCCCTATGTGTGAGGCATTTCTGTCTAGTTTAAACTGAAAAGAAAAGGGCATTTTCTATATACTACAAACCCAAAATTCAGAAAATTGATATCATTAATAACTCTTTATTTTTAATGTTAATTGATTGATTATTTATTTGTTTTTATGTTAGTGCTAGCTTGACTAACTTCTTTCACTTACCTGCTTGGTAATTTAGCCACAGGCAGACATAGTAATGGAAAAGCTTATAAAATGAGAGACATAGAGTCATAGCTGTAAGATAAGTAAATAGATGTATGAAATTTTAAGTTTTTAAATTTATGTCATGTCCACAGGTGGTACTTAAGGCCACAGCCTTAAAATAATTAATCCCACCCCTCAACTTTCCTCCTTATAATGAATCTGCTTTCATATATCAGTTGGCAAATATTTGCCACTATCTCAGGCTTGGAATGTCTGCCAGCTGTTTGATTTTGGAAATATTAACATCTTTGTATAACAGTGTTTGTGCAATTATTTGACTATTTTATGTCATAATGTCTTTTGAAATGAGTAGAAAATTGAAAGTGCTAAAATGATGGAATTATTAAGCATATTACAAGTGAAACTTTTAATCCATTTGAATGTTCATTAAATTTAATTCAATTATGAAAGAAAATAAAAAATGAAATGATATAAAACCCTAGAAATCTATAATTAAATCAACTTTTGAAAGGTGAGGCTTAAAGAAAAATTTATATTAAACTTTGGTTTGAGTGATAATAATGTTATAGCTAAAAATTTTGAATGCTTCTTTGCCCAAGCACAGAGCTAAGGTTTATAAGCACATTGTGTAATTTTATTTCCACAACAAACATATGAAATATATGTCAGGAACTGTGAAGGGGCTGAGATTTTTATTCTACATGCCTACAAGTTAACATGACATAGATACATGGATGCAGGTAGAGGATACAGACTCTTGGAACAGAGATGAAGAACCGTTTACTACAGAAACGGCAGAAACCAGAATGTCAGCATTTGTCCCAGTTCCCTAAATCCAAATTCCTACAGGACAATGCAGTGAAAGCCAGGTGACTGCTGGCTTGCTATTTATAGGAGAGGAATCCCAAGTTTAGGAAACCTCATATATATATATATATATATATATATATTTTTTTTTTTTTTTTTTTTTTTGCAGTATGCGGGCCTCTCACAGTTGTGTCCTCTCCCGTTGCGGAGCACAGGCTCCGGACACGCAGGCTCAGCGGCCATGGCTCACGGGCCCAGCCGCTCCCCGGCATGTGGGATCTTCCCGGACCAGGGCACGAACCCGTGTCCCCTGCATCGGCAGGCGGACTCTCAATCACTGTGCCACCAGGGAAGCCCGTGGAAACCTCATATTTTTAAAGGGGCTATAAGCAAACTGGCCAAATTTTTGCCCAGGATGGAGACATTATGATTATTATTCTGGAAAGCAAAAGGTAGTGCTTCTACCGTGGCACTGTCTCTATCTTCCAAGGTTGTTTGCCATGCAAATATTTAAAAAAGATGGCTGGGAACAAAGTGTTGTCAGGATCTTGATTCACAAGGTATGCAGAAATGCAGAAGACCCATGGGAAATTGTCTCCCAACGTTATGTATTTTGTTATTCCCAGTTTAAAGAAACTGAGGTTTTGACACCTCAGGTGACTTGATTGAAGTCACACAAATTTATATCAAAACATCATTTTAGTGATCTAAATGCAAAGGGAAGCTCATAATTCTATCTAGCTATTGATAAGATGAGAATTCACCAGAGAATCCTTTGTTTAGAGATGTTTACCATTCACATTTCTCTGGTTACATTTTGTTATCTGTGGACTATGCAGAAACAAGAACAAAAAAAAGAAAAACCCTGGTTTTACAACTGCAGACTTAATCCATGCTCAATCTCTTGCAATTTTTTCAATTATAATCTTTTTCCCAATATTAGAACGAGTTCCATCTTTGTACTCAATGTCACCTCAGTTTAGCTTTAAAAACTAACTTTCTAGAACATGTAAAATTAATTTGTATGGTCTATAGCAAATAGAAATCCATTGTGTTAACATTTGAAATAATTCTAGATATTGGATAACCTAAAGAAAAACAATAGCAACAACATTGGTAAGTCAATGTTATCATTGGTAACATTGATTTTCTTTTTTTAATATCCCAAAATAGTATTTATTTATTTAATTTATTTTATTGAAGTGTAGTTGATTTACAATGTAGTGTTAATTTCTGCTGTACAGCAGTGATTTAGTTATTTATATATATATTCATATATATATATTCCTTTTCATATTCTTTTTCAAAACAGTTTATTACAGAATATTGTAATAAACACAAGTCTGTTCTCTATATTTGTGAGTCTGTTTTGTCAAATTCATTTGTGTCATATTTTAGATTCCACATATAAGAGATATCATATGGTATTTGTCTTTCTCTTTCTGACTTACTTACTTCACTTAGTATGATAATCTCTAGGTCCATGGCATAATTTCATTCTTTTTTATGGCTGAGTAGTATTCCATTATATATATATATAATGGAATATATATATGTATATATATGCACCTGTATATTTTTATAATTTATATTTTAATAAGGAATTTATTAAAAGTTTTAGTTTTCTGAAAATGGAACCTTAATTTAAAATCTGCAAGCTTATTGATTGTAGACATTCAAGTACCACCGCAAGAATGCACTGTCTGTTAAAATATAGGATTTTGTGTACACATCAATGTTGGGGATATTCAGGAAGACAATCAATTAATGCCTCACTTCATATTATTTGGGAAATGCACAGTAGAAGGGCAATCTTGTGCTTAACTTATGGTAAAAAAAAGAGCAGGGATAACCCTTAGGACTGGAATGATAGAGTCCACAGGCCCTGAATTGGACTTCTCAAGTGAATTGAAGTGAGTGGATTTTTAAATAGAGGAAAAGAAGGAAGTTTCCTACCTACTCTTGTTTGTCTATTTTGTTTACATAAACTGTGGTTGAGATTTAATATTTGCTCAGAATTACATGTTAACCATACTTACTGTGATGTGTAAATAATACTGGGTAAACCTCCCCATTCAGGGGAAGAAGAAGAGTTGATTCTATTTACATGTTATTCTGAATAATCCAAAATTGAGTTTATGAGATTATATACTGTGTTTGTAGAACTGGCTTCTGGATTTAATTTCTATTAAATGGGATATTTTCTTCTCTTCAAGATACTACTCTCATTTTATGGTAAGACAGTAAGTTATGTAACATAATCTTGTTAAACGTATTAGGCTGCAGAGTAAACTCCAGGGTGACCTTGGGGGAGTTTTGCACCTGTGTTAATCAACAAATATATGCATATATGAAGAAAAAGTGCTTTATTATTTTCTCTCAAACACAAACGGAACCATCAACCAATCAGAATTCTCTGTCAATTCCCCTGAACTTAAATACCACATGCTCCATCCTGTACAGGGTATATGAAAATTTGGTTGAATTCTGCACTGAGTTCTATGCTGCTCTGGGGATTTATTGAGCAAAATTAGCCAGTTGTGTCCTTTTAGTTATAAATGGTGCTTTTAAGGTACAGATTAAAATATCAACAAAAAATTCCGTCATCTGATTAGCTTCCCATAAATTGTGAAGACTCTGTACCAGGTCAGACTTACTGTATAAATCCTATTTATTTCTGACCTGTATGAAGAGCCTGAATGAAATTTTCTCTGATCTTTATATTGTAGTTCAGATCAGTGTTTCCCATTTGCAGGCAGTGTGTAACACGGCAGCTGGGTTATAGTGTACTGTACCAATTGTAAATTCTTTATAGTAATAAAAGAGATGGGGATACAGTAGACACAATCCCAAGCCACAAGTCTTTAACTACATAAGTCACTTACAGTCTGATTATTTCATGCATGTATGAGAGAGCTAATACTATGAGACCCAGGTTCTTTTTACTTCATTAAAAAAAAAGATGTAAGACATTTAAAAGAAGGAAGGCATACAATGTTTAGAGGTTTCATACTGAGAATCAGTGATTATTGCTATTCTTTTTCTGTTTCCAAGGGTGAAGAACATTATCTTAAAAGCATTAGCAGATTTCAGCTGTGCAGAAATAGCCACCTGGGGCCTGAAAAGAGTGTTGAGGAAGCTGTAGAACCAAATCACGTTGGAGATATTGAGGTAAAGAATCAGGAGGAAGGAAGTCATGGAATTAGAGCTGGTGAATGAAGCTGAGTTGGAGCCCGACATGGGTAGGTAAAAGGTGATGAGAAAATGGTAGTCTTTAAAATCATTAAAATAGATGGGAATGCTGACTCCAGCGCATGGCAGAACAAGGCTGAGAAAACCCTGACACTCACTCTGAAAATCGTGTATGCATACGCTAAATGGTAATGGAAGGAGCCCCCTCTGTGGTTCACCCCAGCTGCAGTGTTTCTCATTTTCAATAAAAACTTAATGCCTCTCCCAGAGAATGAATGTGTGCCCTGAATTATAAAGGGATAATACACTGGCCTTATTTCCAATGTCTGACAGATCAGCAAATACACATAGGCACAATTGCCTATTTGCAATTTACTACTACAGTAAATGGCAAGCCATAAAGTGCCATCTGTTTAAATTGCATTTTGCAGATAGTCCTTACTTTGTACCATACACTGTGTGAAACATTATTATTGTTATTTATGAGGCACAGTTAAGGGTGCCTGGTGCTGGGAGAATTGTGGATTTCTTTTACGTTAAATTTTGCGAATGGAAGCGACCCAGAGATGATCTTGTTGGGGACTTTCATTTTATGGTAGAGGAGACTGGAATGTTATAGCTTGACTATGTTCATGCATATGACTACAGATGGAGGCCAACAATGAATACAAGTTCCTAGCATCTTTTTATTTTAAGTTGGACTAAAATAGCCATGTTCCTATATTTAAAGCAGTTGTTTGTAAGAGAAAATAAGATTCCCAGTGAGTAAGAGTCATTGTCACTGTGAATGAGCCCTTTAAATATGCCATTCAGAAAAGGAAGTGTGTATATCTATCAGCTTTCTCACTTGTTGTCACTGTTTAGGTATTTCGCCTTTGAGAAACTTATCAGTCAAGACTAGGATTTTTTTTTTAACATCTTTATTGGAGTATAATTGCTTTACAGTGGTGTGTTAGTTTCTGCTTTATAACAAAGTGAATCAGTTATACATATACATATGTTCCCATATCTCTTCCCTCTTGCGTCTCCCTCCCTCCCACCCTCCCTATCCCACCCCTCTAGGTGGTCACAAACCACCCAGCTGATCTCCCTGTGCTATGTGGCTATCTATTCCCACTAGCTATCTATTTTACGTTTGATAGAGTATATATGTCCATGCCACTCTCTCACTTTGTCACAGCTTACCCTTCCCCCTTCCCATATCCTCAAGTCCATTCTCTAGTAGGTTTGTGTCTTTATTCCTGTCTTACCCCTAAGTTCTTCATGACATTTTTTTTCTTAAATTCCATATATATGTGATAGCATACAGTATTTGTTTTTCTCTTTCTGACTTAACTTCACTCTGTATGACAGACTCTAGGTCCATCCACCTCAGTACAAATAGCTCAATTTTGTTTCTTTTTATGGCTGAGTAATATTCCATTGTATATATGTGCCACATCTTCTTTATCCGTGCATCCGATAATGGACACTTGGGTTGTTTCCATCTCCTGGCTATTGTAAATAGAGGTGCAATGAACATTTTGGTACATGACTCTTTTTGAATTATGGTTTTCTCAGGGTATATGCCCAGTAGTGGGATTGCTGGGTCATATGGTAGTTCTATTTGTAGTTTTTTAAGGAACCTCCATACAGTTCTCCATAGTGGCTGTACCAATCCACATTCCCACCAACAGTGCAAGAGTGTTCCCTTTTCTCCACACCTTCTCCAGCATTTATTGTTTCTAGATTTTTTGATGATGGCCATTCTGACTGGTGTGAGATGATATCTCATTGTAGTTTTGATTTGCATTTCTCTAATGATTAATGATGTTGAGCATTCTTTCATCTGTTTGTTGGCAGTCTGTATATCTTCTTTGGAGAAATGTCTATTTAGGTATTCTGCCCATTTTTGGATTGGGTTGTTTGTTTTTTTGTTATTGAGCTGCATGAGCTCCTTGTAAATTTTGGAGATTAATCCTTTGTCAGTTGCTTCATTTGCAAATATTTTCTCCCATTCTGAGTGTTGTCTCTTGGTCTTGTTTATGGTTTCCTTTGCTGTGCAAAAGCTTTGAAGTTTCATTAGGTCCCATTTGTTTATTTTTGGTTTTATTTGCATTTCTCTAGGAGGTGGGTCAAAAAGAATCTTCCTGTGATTTATGTCATAGAGTGTTCTGCCTATGTTTTCCTCTAAGAGTTTGATAGTTTCTGGCCTTAAATTTAGGTCTCTAATCCATTTTGAGCTTCTTTTTGTGTATGGTTTTAGGGAGTGATCTAATCTCATACTTTTACATGTACCTGTCCAGTTTTCCCAGAACTACTTATTGAAGAGGCTGTCTTTTCTCCACTGTACATTCCTGCCTCCTTTATCAAAGATAAGGTGCCCATATGTGCGTGGGTTTATCTCTGGGCTTTCTATCCTCTTCCATTGATCTATCTTTCTGTTTTTGTGCCAGTACCATACTGTCTTGATTACTGTAGCTTTGTAGTATAGTCTGAAGTCAGGGAGCCTGATTCCTCCAGCTCCGTTTATGGTTCTCAAGATTGCATTGGCTATTCGGGGTCTTTTGTGTTTCCATACAAATTGTGAAATGTTTTGTTCTAGTTCTGTGAAAAATGCCAGTGGTAGTTTGATAGGGATTGCATTGAATCTGTAGATTACTTTGGGTAGTAGAGTCATTTTCACAATGTTGATTTTTCCAATCCAAGAACATGGTATATCTCTCCATCTATTTGTATCATCTTTAATTTCTTTCATCAGTGTCTTATAATTTTCTGCATACAGGTCTTTTGTCTCCTTAGGTAGGTTTATTCCTAGATATTTTATTCTTTTTGTTGCAATGGTAAATGGGAGTGTTCTCTTGATTTCACTTTCAGATTTTTCATCATTAGTGTATAGGAATGCCAGAGATTTCTGTGCATTAATTTTGTATCCTGCTACTTTACCAAATTCATTGATTAGCTCTAATAGTTTTCTGGTAGCATCTTTAGGATTCTCTATGTATAGTATCATGTCATCTGCAAACAGTGACAGCTTTACTTCTTTTCCGATTTGGATTCCTTTTATTTCCTTTTCTTCTCTGATTGCTGTGGCTAAAACTTCCAAAACTATGTTGAATAAGAGTGGTGAGAGTGGGCAACCTTGTCTTCTTCCTGGTCTTAGTGGGAATGCTTTCAGTTTTTCACCATTGAGGATGATGTTGGCTGTGGATTTGTCATATATGGCCTTTATTATGTTGAGGAAAGTTCCCTCTATGCCTACTTTCTGGAGGGTTTTTATCATAAATGGGTGTGGAATTTTGTTGAAAGCTTTCTCTGCTTTTATTGAGATGACCATATGATTTTTCTCCTTCAATTTGTTAATGTGGTGTATCACATTGATTGATTTGCGTATATTGAAGAATCCTTGCATTCCTGGAATAAACCCCACTTGATCATGGTGTATGATCCTTTTAATGTGCTGTTGCATTCTGTTTGCTAGTATTTTGTTGAGGATTTTTGCATGTATGTTCATCAGTGATGTTGGACTGTAGTTTTCTTTCTTTGTGACATCCTTGTCTGGTTTTGGTATCAGGGTGATGGTGGCCTCGTGGAATGAGTTTGGGAGTGTTCCTCTCTCTGCTATATTTTGGAAGAGTTTGAGAAGGATAGGTGTTAGCTCTTCTCTAAATGTTTGATAGAATTCGCCTGTGAAACCATCTGGTCCTGGGCTTTTGTTTGTTGGAAGATTTTTAATCACAGTTTCAATTTCAGTGCTTGTGCCAGTACTATACTGTCTTGATTACTGTAGCTTTGTAGTATAGTCTGAAGTTAGGGAGCCTGATTCCTCCAGCTCCGTTTATCATCTGTTCATATTTTCTATTTCTTCCTGGTTCAGTCTTGGCTGGTTGTGCATTTCTAAGAACTTGTCCATTTCTTCCAGGTTGTCCATTTTATTGGCATAGAGTTGTATTTTGTATTTCTGCAGTGTCAGTTGTTACTTCTCCTTTTTCATTTCTAATTCTGTTGATTTGAGTCTTCTCCCTTTTTTTCTTGATGAGTCTGGCTAATGGTTTATCAATTTTGTTTATCTTCTCAAAGAACCAGGTTTTAGTTTTATTGATCTTTGCTATCATTTCCTTCATTTCTTTTTCATTTATTTCTGATCTGATCTTTATGTTTTCTTTCCTTCTGCTAACTTTGGGGATTTTTTGTTCTTCTTTCTCTAACTGCTTTAGGTGCAAGTTTAGGTTGTTTATTAGAGATGTTTCCTGTTTCTTAAGGTAGGATTGTATTGCTATAGTTGTAGCAATACAATACAATTGATTGTATTGCTATAATACAATCCAGTTCTTCCCTCTTAGAACTGCTTTTGCTGCATCTCATAGGTTTTGGGTTGTCGTGTCTCCATTGTCATTTGTTTCTAGGCATTTTTTTATTTCCTCTTTGATTTCTTCAGTGATTACACCATTATTAAGTAGTGAATTGTTTAGCCTCCATGTGTTTGTATTTTTTACGGATCTTTTCCTGTAATTGATATCTAGTCTCATAGCGTTGTGGTCAGAAAAGATACTTGATACAATTTCAATTTTCTTAAATTTACCAAGGCTTGATTTGTGACCCAAGATATGATCTATCCTGGAGAATGTTCCATGAGCACTTGAGAACAATGTGTATTCTGTTGTTTTTGGATGGAATGTCCTATAAATATCAATTAAGTCCATCTTATTTAATGTATCATTTAAAGCTTGTTTCCTTATTTATTTGCATTTTGGATGATCTGTCCATTGGTGAAAGTGGGGTGTTAAAGTCCCCTATTATGAATGTGTTATTGTCGATTTCCCCTTTTATGGCTGTTAGTATTTGCCTGATGTATTGAGGTGCTCCTATGTTGGATGCATAAATATTTACAATTGCTATATCTTCTTCTTGGATCAATCCATTGACCATTATGTAGTGTCCTTCCTTTTCTCTTCTAGTAGTCTTTATTTTAAAGTCTATTTTGTCTGATACGAGAATTGCTACTCCTGCTTTCTTTTGGTTTCCATTTGCATGGAATATCTTTTTCCATTCTCTCCCTTTCAGTCTGTATGTGTCTCTAGGTCTGAACTGGCTCCCTTGTAGACAGCATATATATGGGTCTTCTTTTTGTATCCATTCAGCCAGTCTGTGTCTTTTGGTTGGAGCATTTAATCCATTTACATTTAAGGTAATTATCGATATGTATGTTCCTATTCCCATTTTCTTAATTGTTTTGGGTTTGTTATTATAGGTCTTTTCCTTCACTTGTGTTTCTTGCCTAGAGAAGTTCCTTTAGCATTTGTTATAAAGCTGGTTTGGTGGTGCTGAACTCTCTCAGCTTTTGCTTGTCTGTAAAGGTTTTAATTTCTCCATCAAATCTGAATGAGATCCTTGCTGGTTAGAGTAATCTTGGTTGTAGCTTTTTCTCCTTCATCACTTTAAATATGTCCTGCCAGTCCCTTCTGGCTTGCAGATTTTCTGCTGAAAGATCAGCTGTTAACCTTATGGGGATTCCCTTGTGTGTTATTTGTTGTTTTTCCCTTGCTGCTTTTAATATGTTTTCTTTGTGTTTAATTTTTGACAGTTTGATTATTATGTGTCTTGGCATGTTTCTCCTTGGATTTATCCTGTATGGGACTCCCTGTGCTTCCTGGACTTGATTAACTATTTCCTTTCCCATATTAGGGATGTTTTCAACTATAATCTCTTCAAATATTTTCTCAGTCCCTTTCTTTTTCTCTTCTTCTTCTGGAACCCCTATAATTCAAATGTTGGTGCGTTTAATGTTGTCCCAGAGGTCTCTGAGACTGTCCTCAGTTCTTCTCATTCTGTTTTCTTTATTTTGCTCTGCAGTAGTTATTTCCACTACTTTATCTTCCAGGTCACTTATCCGTTCTTCTGCCTCAGTTATTCTGCTACTGATCCCTTCTATAGTATTTTTAATTTTATTTATTGTCTTGTTCATCGTTTCTTGTTTCGTCTGTAGTTCTTCTAGGTCCTTGTCAAATGTTTCTTGCATTTTGTCTATTCTGTTTCCAAGATTTTGGATCATCTTTACTATCATTATTCTGAATTCTTTTTCAGGTAGACTGCCTATTTCCTCTTCATTTGTTAGGTCTGGTGGGTTTTTACCTTGCTCCTTCAACTGCTGTGTGTTTTTCTGTCTTCTCATTTTGCTTATCTTACTGTGTTTGGGGTCTCCTTTTTGCAGGCTGCAGGTTCGTAGTTCCCGTTGTTTTTGGTGTCTGTCCCCAGTGGCTAAAGTTGGTTCAGTGAGTTGTGTAGGCTTCCTGGTGGAGGGGACTAGTGCCTGTGTTCTGGTGGATGAGGCTGAATCTTGTCTTTCTGATGGGCAGGTCCACATCCGGTGGTGTGTTTTGGGGTGTCTGTGGGTTTATTATGATTTTAGGTAGCCTCTCTGCTAATAGGTGTTATTGTGTTCCTGTCTTGCTAGTTGTTTGGCATAGGGTGTCCAGCACTGTAGCTTGCTGGTCATTGAGTGAAGCTGGGTGTTGGTGTTGAGATGGAGATCTCTGGGAGATTTTCGTTGTTTGATATTACGTGGAGCTGGGAGGTCCCTTATGGACCTCCTGAAGTTGGCTCTCCCACCTCAGAGGCACAGCACTGACTCCTGGCTGCAGCACCAAGAGCCTTTCATCCACACACCTTAGAATAAAAGGGAGAAAAAGGAGAAAGAAAGAAAGAGGATAAAAGGAAAGAAAATAAAGTAAGGTAAAATAAAATAAAGTTATTAAAATAAAAACGTAATTATTAAAAAAAAATTTTAAGTAAAAAAAAAAAACAAAAAAATGGATGGATAGAACCCTAGGACAAATGGTGGAAGCAAAGCTATACAGACAAAATCTCACACAGAAGCATACACATACACACTCACAGAAAGAGGAAAAGGGGAAAAAATAATATATCTTGTTCCCAAAGTCCACCTCCTTAATTTGGGATGATTCGTTGTCTATTCAGGTATTCCACAGATGCAGGGTACATCAAGTTGATTGTGGAGATTTAATCCGCTGCTCCTGAGGCTGCTGGGAGAGATTTCCCTTTCTCTTCTTTGTTCACACAGCTCTCTGGGTTCAGCTTTGGATTTGGCCCCGCCTCTGTGTTTAGGTCACTGGAGGGTGTCTATTCTTTGCTCAGACAGGACGGGGTTAGAGGAGCTGCTGATTCAGGGTCTCCGGCACACTCAGGCCAGGAGGAGGGAGGGGCATGGAGTGCGGGGTGAGCCTGCGGCCGCAGAGGCCGGCGTGATGTTGCACCAGCGTGAGGCGCGCCGTGCATTCTCCCGGGGAAGTTGTCCCTGGATCCTGGGAACGTGGCAGTGGCGGGCTGCACAGGCTCCCTGGAGGGGAGGTGTGGATAGTGACCTGTGCTCACACACAGGCTTCTTGGTGGCGGCAGCAGCAGCCTTAGCGTCTCATGCCCGTCTCTGGGATCCGCGCTTTTAGCCGCGGCTCGCGCCCGTCTCTGGAGCTCCTTTAAGCAGCACTCTTAATCCTCTCTCCTCGTGCATCAGGAAACAAAGAGGGAATAAAAAGTCTGTTGCCTCTTCGGCAGGTCCAGAGTTTTTCCCGGACTCCTTCCCGGCTAGCTGTGGTGCACTAGCTCCTTCAGGCTGTGTTCACGCCACCAACCCCAGTCCTCTCCCTGCGCTCCGACCGAAGCCCGAGCCTCAGCTCCCAGCCCCGCCCGCCCCGGTGGGTGAGCAGACCAGCCTCTCAGGCTGGTGAGTGCCGGTCGGCCCTGATCCTCTCTGGGGGAATCTCTCCGCTTTGCCCTCCGCACCCCTGTGGCTGTGCTCTCCTCCGCAGCTCTGAAGCTTTCCCATTCCGCCACCCACAGTCTCCGCCCGCGAAGGGGCTTCCTAGTGTGTGGAAACCTTTCCTCCTTCACAGCTCCCTCCCACTGGTGCGGGTCCCGTCCCTATTCTTTTGTCTCTGTTTATTCTTTTTTCTTTTGTCCTACCCAGGTATGTGGGGAGTTTCTTGCCTTTTGGGAGGTCTGAGGTCTTCTGCCAGCGTTCAGTAGGTGTTCTGTAGGAGTTGTTCCACGTGTAGATGTATTTCTGATGTATCTGTGGGGAGGAAGATGATCTCCGCATCTTACTCTTCCGCCATCTTCCCCCTCTCCCCAAGACTAGGTTTTTAAGGTTCATCATATGCAATGATTGTGGAGATTATGGTCCAGTGTTTCTATTAGGAGGCTTAAAATGACAGATCTCCCAAGACCATGAAATGAGATATGTCTGTTTTCTGATATTAAGCATTAAAACATAAATATAATAATCAGGGCAAAGATAGGTGAAATTTTTTCAAAGAGGCAAAATATTTCCTAGGGTTTTAAGCACAGACTATAATCTTATTTCCATATATTTCAACTCAACTGGTGTCTTGATATCTTCACTTGGATGTCTGCCAGGCATTTCAAAGTGAAAGTGAACTCATGGTTTGTCCATCCAGATCAGCTCCTCCTTCCCTTGTTTTTCTTCCTTTCTGTAAAAAGCTCCAGTGACATCCAGGTTCAGAGATCAAAATCTAGGTGTGATTTTTTTAAAAAATTATTTCTATTCACATCTTTCATCTCAAAGGCATCAGTACATACTGCTCACTCTTCCACCAAAACATATTCCAAATCATCTGCTTTTGTCCAAATCCCGTTTCATCTGGCTTTGACAAATGTAAGAATCTTCTGATCGGTGACCTCTACTTCTGCTTGAACACTTCTATAAATTGTTTGCTACACAGCAGCAAAAGTGATTTTTACAAAATATAAATAAGACTCCTTTGATGAGAAATAGTGCAGGGCTTCTCATTGCACTTAGTACAAAGCAAGCAAATGAATTTCTTTTATATAACCTTATATAACCCTATAAGAGCCATTTCTTTGAACTCACTTAACACCAATTTTCCCTTTTCCCTCTAGGCTCTCATTTAATGATGCTTCTTAAATTCCTAAAACAAGTTAAGCCCATTCATCACCATGGGGTCTTTCTGCGATCTAGTTCCACTGCCAGGAATTGGCTTTCTCAGTCTTTGTATGGATGTCTTCTAAAGATATTTAGCTTAAATGTCACCCGTTAATTAGGTCTTCCTGACCACACAGTCTAAAGTAGCCTGGCAGCCCTCTCTTTTCCTTTTTCAGGGACTTCATGGGAGAGGAACAAATTTCCTTGAGAGAACCCACCCATTTCTTGTCTCACCTCTTCTTCCTTCCCTTCAGCGGTGAAGAAAAAAAACATCAACTAGTGAAAAGTGCTATGCAGAAAATTAAAACAAGGTGAATAGGCATAGTCAAATAATCATAGGAGCAAACCCGAGGCATATGTAATTACAAATGATGGCAAGTATTAAAGGGAATTATGGAGTGTTATGAAGAGTGCTATGGTGTGCATACACACTCCTCAGTTCCTCAGTGGTTCTACCCGTGAGCTATGGGGCTACCCACATCTTTGCGTTGATATTGACTCAAGTGGGTTAGTGGCCTGTGAGTGGTCAGGAACAGTCTAAAACCAGGCTTTCACGCAGATTTGTAAGCCATATTTGCATATTCATTAGTTTGGCGCTTTCACCTATTCTTTATAGATAATAAGGTACCAGGAGCAGGTACTTTATTACTCATTCACCTGAGCTGTGCACTAATTACAAGACTAAATTGTTGAGATTTAGAAACTGGATATCATTAGCACACAAGAGACAAGATTGTTCCAATGTCTTGACTTGAAACTCATTTTATTATTCCCCTATTTTATTTTATTTTTTTGTAATTACTTTAGGAAACTTTAACTAATCTATTCTGGATTCCTTTGAGGAGTAATACAGTTTCTAGAAAGAGAAGTAGGTTGTGTGTCAGAAAGAGGGAAAGAAACGCCAACACAAACATGGATTGCGCATCTTCTGTGTGTTAGATTTTTAGGCACTTGTTATATGCTCCCATACTACACTGTGTATATCTCTTATACTTATTGCAGTTAATTTATATGATAATTTGATTAATGTCTAATTCTACAAGTAGATAATCAGTAAAATGAAAGCAGGGATTTTTATTTTTTTCTTTAACTTACTACCTGGCACTGTGTCTAATATGTAGAAAGTGTTGGAATAAAATTTTTGAATGTAAAAGATGAACATATGTTACTTCATTTGATAATTTTAATAATAATCCCATCAAGAGTAGTATTTCACAGATAATACCACCACCCAGAGATAAAGCTAACATTTTGTTTCATGACACATATAAAAGTCTTGTGGACAAATAAAACTATGTCTACATAAAACTGTTCAGTAGGGCTTCCCTGGTGGCACAATGGTTAAGAATCTGCCTGCCAATGCAGGGGACATGGGCTCGAGCCCTGGTCCAGGAAGATCCCACATGCTGCGGAGCAACTAAGCCTGTGCACCACAAGTACTGAGCCAGCGCTCTAGAGCCTGCGAGCCACAACTACTGAGCCCATGTGCCACAAATACTGAAGCCCGCATGCCTAGAGCCCATGCTCTGCAACAAGAGAAGCCACCGCAATGAGAAGCCTGTGCATCACAATGAAGAGTAAACCCTGCTCGCCACAAGGAGATATAGCCTGCACACAGCAACAGTGACCCAGCACAGCCAAAAATAAATAAAAATAAAATAAATTAATTTAAAAAAACCTGTTCAATAGTTGTATTCTATTGTAGAAAAATACCAACATTATGTGGTCAGTTCCCTCCTACTGGAAATTTAGATTGTTTCCATATTTCTACCATTATAAATAATTCTCTAATAAATACACATATATAATATTTTGTGTGATTTAAAACAATATCTTTGTCTTTTAAAATGCTTCCTGATTCCTAATTTTTTGTTGTTATTGTTGCTGTATTTCCCCCTTTATCTTGATTAGGCCAGATTGTGGTTTATCTGATTTTTTATTTTGATTTTTTCAAGGAAATAACTTTGAGATAAATGTTTTGGCTATTCTGTTTGTAATTTTCTAATTCATTTATTTATATGCCAATATTTTATTAATTCCTACGCTTTTTTTTTTTGAGCTGTGTTGGGTCTTTGTTGCTGTGCACAGGCTTTCTCTAGTTGCAGTGAGTGGGGGCTACTCTTCGTTGTGGTGCGTGGGCTCTAGGGTGCAGGCTCAGTAGTTGTGGCTCGCGGGCTCTAGAGCGCAGGCTCAGTAGTTGTGGCACACGAGTTTAGTTGCTCCACGGCATGTGGGATCTTCCGGGCCTAGGGATCAAACCCTTGTCCCCTGTGTTGGCAGGTGTATTCTTAACCACTACGCCACCAGGGAAGTCCCTACCTTCTATTTCTGCTAGATTTTTTGTTTGGCGTTCTTTTTATAACTTCTTACATTAAATGCTTATTCTTTCTTCCTTAAAGTAAAAGCATCTAAAGCTGTACATTTGCCTCTAAATATAGCCAAGTTCATGTATTAAATTTTGATAATTCATGTTCTAAATCTTGGATTTTGATTTATATTTTGATACTTTGGTACTTGAGTATGTTGATGAAATTTTATTTGAAATAAAACACACACATAAAAGTGAATAAATCATGACTGCATGGCTAGATGAATTTTCCCAAAATGAACACACCCCTTGTACACCCCCTCCCATTTTCTCCCTCTAAATGTTATTTTCTAGGTTTATTGCTTTGTAGTGAGAGAAAACAGTTTGCACATTTCTATTTGGCAGAGAAGAAGGAAACATATGCCATTTTCATCAGTCTTTTTTACACTCTTGTAGATCCTCCAAACTCTTCAAGTCTCAATCCACATGCCTGCTTGTCCACCCATTGGTGAAAATCACATAGATTTTCTGAGTGTTTCAATGGTATTTGGTGAGTCAAAGGCCAGTTTATCAGGAGCATCTACCAGGAGGCCCAAGTTTTAGATTTGTCTGGGGTTCATTCTTACAGCAGAAGACAGGAACTAATATTTATTAATATCCTAACACTCAAACAGGTATAAAACATTGGCTGAGTTAATTTATATTATTTGATTATGTATTTCATGTATACATATTATTATTCCCATTTTATGATTGAGGAAATAGAGATACAAATTTTAAATATGTCCTCTTGGTAAAATATAGTGAATGATGTTTTGCTGAGCAGCAGAACCAAAGGCCTGATTGATAATGGATGGAAGTAAAATTAAATAAGACTGACTGTGAAATTCTTCCCACTAATACTTGGCTGCCTGTGAGCATGAGTGAAGAATGTGAGTAGTGCAGTCTATTCAGGGTTTGGATTTAATGAATAAATATGAGTAAGTGATATGACTGTTCAAGTGAGTATTGTGACAATGAGTAGAGTAACTGACCAAGACCAGGTAGAGAAGCAAGTGACTCTGGAAAAGAGCCACATGCATTGTAGGAACAGATAGAGACTGAGGGGATAGAGGTAATAAAAGGGAAGAAAAATATGTACAACACAGAGAATGAGTAGGAGAAGTGGAAAGATAAGAGGTATGGTAAAGGTTGGGAAATTCAGAATTTTAGATCTTGGAAGTGGAGAAATTTCAAATAGTGAAAACCTCAAGGTATGGCAGACCAAAAGAAATGGACTTGAGGGTTGCTGGAGTTCAGGAAGTCAAGGATCTGTGAGGTTGGCATTTTAAGGATCATTGACACGGTGGTGAAGCTACCACCAGTGGTCACAGAGGAAGTGGTAGACTGGAAGCTTATGCATTGGTGGGTAAGTTACAGTAGCTCGGAAGATTGTAATAAGATTAAGAACAGGGTGGTTTAAAAACAGGATGACAACTACCCTATGTTACCTTTGTGTGATTAGAAAATCTTGATGCTGCCCTGGGCTAGGTCTCAGATTTTAGGTAGTGGTGCTTTAGTTGGATTTCAGCTCCTACCTATGGGCATCTTTTGAACATGGCACAACCTGCAGAATCACAGCCATATTTAGAGATGGTATGAACTTTAAATGAGAAAAGGCATTGAAAGATGGTAGAACATCAGTGGTCAGCCAAGTCTTTGCAGATGCCCAACCACATCCCACAAATTCTTACAATAAATATATCAGATCATATGTATACATTCTCCCATGATTAGAGACGATGTAATCATCCTAGAGCCATGACTGCCCGCAAAAACAGTGATGAGAATTAAATAGAGTGATCAATTCTGCTTACCCTGAGTACCAGGTGGGAGAAATGGCTTTTATTGCAGTGGATTGCAAGAAAGGGTCCATCCCCTCCCCAAATGTGAAAGCCAGGTATCACTTAGGAGGGAAGTTGGAGTAGTGTTTATAGGAGAGGCTAAAGTATAGGTCTGAAAGTCCTAAAGTCAGGGCCAGCTGAAGGAAAGACCTGGGTAGGGTAAGGGGGAATGGGCTGGAGTTTCTAGGACTGAGATTCCAGTGAGAAATAGCAGTGGAATAGGAGTGTGAGCTCAGAAAATATGACACAAATGAACTTATCTATGAAACAGAAACAGACTCGCAGACATTGAAAACAGACTTGTGGTTGCCAAGGGGTAGAGGGAGTTGGGGAGGGATGGATTGGGAGTTTGGGATGAGCAGATGCAAATAATTATATATCTGGTTTTAATATATATACAGCTTCGTTTTCTTTTACAGCTTTGAGAAGTTAATAATTCATACTTATTTTCTTGTTTATACTAGTAGGATCATGTATGCAAAAGAAGTACCCGCAGCTTTGTTACTCCAGTTCTATAGACCTCACAGAAACTCCTACTACTAGACCATGAATTTTCTGGTGGGGGTCTAAGTGTTATGAATCTCTGCATTCCCGGTGTGTAGCAGAGCCTGACACGTAGTAGATCTGTAATACTTTTTGGTTGAAAAAATAAATAAATTGAGTCAGAATGCAGTCTTACAGAATTGGAGGCTATTTTTTACCTCTAAATCCTTTTATGTCAGAAGTTATCATTGAATTTTGGGGGTGGAACATAAATGTCACCATGTGCATGTTTCAACCACATCAACACTAACACCATCTTACTCTGTTATTTTAACTGAACCTGAAGTAATTGGGACCTGGTCTTCTTGTTTGACTGATGAGTAATCTGCAAACAGCTGAATGGATTGGTATGACCACACGGAGCTGGTCAGAGTCATTCTATCTATCTCATTCCCTCTGCAGACTGTCAAGAAAATGAGCCTCTCAGAGTTGTATTTATTCTAGAATAGAATGCTGTAAAAGGGAAATTAAAGTTATTTATAAGAAGGCCTGGGAGAAAAGTACACACACAATTCTTGATGGCAATGATAGGGAATTCATTTAAAAAAATCAAGCGCCCTAATCAATTTATAGCTTCCCTGATATAAAAGAACCAAACTCTCTTATTCATGGGTTAAGAATTTTTCTCTAATTTTTAAAAATTGTGAGCAGATGACAAATTAATGCATGAGAAACACATTATGAGGACTGAGCATGCATGTTTATATTTCATTGTTTTAATCTAATCTAATACAGCACACAACAAAGTCCCTCATACACACATTTAATGGCATGCATAATCATGATTGTGCTGCATAATAATTAGGCATTAGTGATAAGCAGTTCCCATAAATTACTGTAATTAGTATTACTTTTACGCCACCACAGCCGTTTGTTTTTTTAGGTTTTCCCTTCTAATTTTGTTAATTCTTTAGTATCTATCATCAACACAAATGTCAGCCGTTTCCCTAATGTCATGTGTGACTTAATTATCATTATTCTTTGCCCAGAATGAGATCTCAATCAATCTTTGTTGGATTGAATTGAATAAACTCATCACACAGCAGCTAACATTTGCTATGTTATAAGGCAGAAAACTTGGATTTGCTCTTCAGAGGTGAGGGCCTCTGTGCATTTCTCAGGGTCAAATGCTCTCTCCTCCACTCCATACGCTTAGTCTCCTTACTCTCCTCTTGAAAGAACCTTGAGTTTCAGGACTTAATGAAATGCGGGTCAGGAAATGCTGGCTGGAGCAGAAGGTGGTGGCCATTAATTTCTTACCTGCTGTGTAGCTCAGAGATCAGGAAATTGGGTCAAAGATAGAGCTGAACATGAAAGGGAGGGGAACAATGGCAATGTATTCTCAGTGCTAAGCATCTTGCTATGTTGGGATGAGAAATGAGCTAAGAGATTAATTTAGTTCACCAAACTATTGAGTCAAGATCAAAAGAGGCCTGGGAAGAAATTTGATGATTTAAAAACCTGCAATACCATCTGAACCAATCATCATTGGCACCTAATGTAGGATAAAGGCAATTTATCTGTAGGGTAATCTTGCCCTTGAATGACACTAGAGTTAAGAGAAGAATTCCCTTGATTTCAAATATTTCCTCTTCTTCTATTGGCAGGAGGGCAGATCTTTCTTTCTACAATCTGAGAAAAATAAGAATTCAAATACCTCACAGAAAACATTTGTATGAGTAAGTTTCAACCAAATCTTGAAAATGGGACCAAATCTTTTCTTGGATTGTTTAAGGGGAGGGGACTAAAATTAGACGGATAATGTTGGCGGAAGTTCTGGCTGGGCAAATATTGAGAGCTCTCACATGGCTGGATATCTTGGTTTCTTAGCATATACAGTCATAGTAGTCATATACAGTAACGGTACTTAATTGTGTTTCTTGGTGGAACAACGACAAAATAAAATCACAGAACGTAGAAGCACTGGGTGACTGTATTAATTTCCTAGTGATGCTATAACACATTACTGACTTAAAAAACAAAATTTATTATTTTACAGTTCAGTAGGTCAGAAGTCCAACACATGCCTCGTGGGATAAAAATCAAGGCATTGAAAGGACTGCATTCTTTCTATGCAGGCTCTAGGGGTGAATGGTTTTCTTACCTTTTCCAGTTTCTAGAGGTCACCCACATTCCTCCATCTTCAAAGCCAGAATCTTTAAATCAATCTTCAATGTCCCTTTTGCCATGTAGGGTAACACATTTACAGGTATGGAAGTAGGATGTGGACATTTGAGAGGGACATTATTCTGCTGACCACAGCAACTGATTGTCCATCTGACTCTGGAGTACTAAACTTGTCACTGAACTGAACTTGGGTCCGCTTGCCTGATGTGCAGCAAAGTTAATCTACTGACACCAATCAATTTCTTAACTAAAAGATGTTCCATGGAAATCACATTAATCATTGATTTATAATGACTAGGAAGGAAAGTACAGCATTTATTGCAGGGTGCCAAGAAAGGAGAATGGACAGCTCGTGCTCAAAAGACCTGAACTCCCTGATGGCTTTTGGGGAAGGGTTTTAAAAGGCAACATTAGGGTGAGGGTTACAGGATGCCTCAGCTCATGGACATTTTTCTGGTTGGTTGGTGGTGACGTTTTGGGACTCTCAATCATCAACCCTCTGGTTCCACCCAATCTGGGGTCTGCCTGCTGGTGGTCAGCATGCAGCTAACTTCTTCCATCTGGTGGGAGTTGTAGTATCTGCAAAACAACTCAAGAATATGTCTGAGAATATTATCTATAGCCCTTGAGGAGGAACTAAGGGTTCTTGACTTTGGTTTACGGCTAAACTATTGTTATTTTGTCTTGCTTGACTGTTTTCCTTTGTTTCTTCATTTTCTCACTTCTCTGGTTAAATTTGATCTTTGGAACTCAGGAAAGGCCTAGGAGGCTGCAAGGGGGGTGGTCCTTCTCTGGAAAGACCCTGCAGGTCCCTAACAAGGTACCATAACTTTAAAAACTGTGACAGGACATTCACCCCCCCTCTCTGGAGTAGTCTCCTGCCTCTAGCCTCCTTAGGTCCCTTTTCACATTAGGGTTCATGTTCTAATGGAGGTCGTTTCCCTGCATTCTGTCCAATGCAGGAGCAGGTTCTTGGTCATTGAGTTCCTGGGAGCCACTGTGTTTGCCACGTTCACAACTTATAGATTAGACATCCTGCTTGATTTTTACGGTGACTTTCAGGTTTAGAAAGCATGAGAATAATTGTGGGTAAACATTTGCATAAAGATTACTGTATAATAGGGACTGTTTAAAATGCTTTACATATATTAACTCATTTAATCTTCACAACACTCTTATGAGCAGAGTTCTATTATTTATATTTTTAAAAATTTTTATTGGGGTATAGTTGATTTACAATGTTGTGTTAGTTTCAGGTATACAGCAAAGTGAATCTATTATACATATATCCACTCTTTTTTAGATTCTTTTCCCATACAGGCCATTACAGAATATTGAGTAGAGTTCCCTGTGCTATACAGTAGGTCCCTATTAGTTATCTGTTTTATATATAGTAGTGTGTATGTGTCAATCCCAATCTTCAGTTTATCTCTCCCCTCCCTTTACCCACCAATAACCATAAGTTTATTTTCTACATCTGTAACTCTACTTCTGTTTTGTAGGTAAGTTCATTTGTAGCCTTTTTTTAGATTCCACATATAAGTGATATCATATGATATTTGTCTTCCTCTGTCTGACTTCGCTCAGAGAGTGCTATTATTATTGACATTTCTCAGATAAGAAAACTGAGGACCATAGAGGTTAAGAAAAATTGACGAAGTCTACCTAGTAAACAACAGAGATGGGATTTAAAACTCATTCTGTCTGGCTTTGGAGTGCATGCTTTAAATCACTACACTGCACATTGCCTCTCACAGTGCATGTAACAAAAGTTTAAATTAAAAACACAAACACTACTATACTAAACTGAAAATGATACTGAAGAGATAGAGAGTGGGAGGGGGAGTTAGGGGAAGATTTGAAGAAAGAGTGAGCATGCATACACACATAGGGGAGAGAGAGAGAGAGTGGCCCCCAGAGAGGGCCACTGGGTATGAGAGGCACTTTGCATATCTCACAAAGGCACCCATTGAGGGGTTCCTGGGGGCTGGCAGTGTGGCTAATTTGCATCCTGCTGAATAAACCCAGAGGGGATATCTTTTCCCTCTTGCACAAAGGTGCCATATAGGCCAGCAGCAGCCATGTTTACAAGCTGGTGAGTGTATATGAGCAAATTTTGTTTTTTGACTAGAGAAGTGGATTTATCCAATAGATAGTATATTAAAAGATTCCAGAAATATGTTTTCTAGCATCGGGACTGCTTGCTTCCCATCAGAATTCCAAGGGAAGTATTTAAGGGATACTAGCATTGGCTAATTTTTATATGGTACCCATATAGCACTAGCCCATTCACCCTTAGACTGCTCAACTCCTAACTTGTATGAATCATTTCCTCTTTTGTTGTCAAGAGCTTAAAGATTAAGGTTTCAAATGGTCTACGTAGGTCTGAAATTTTGTGATTTGGTTCATTTTGTTGAAACATGAATAGTCCTCCAATGAAGAGATGCTGTCTTCTTTCAAAGCCACGTTGAAATGCCCTTATATGTCTCTAAGTGGTATTTGTGCCCCTGCTTAGACTGTTAGATTTATCAATTTCTTAACTAAAAGATGTTCCATGGAAATCACATTAATCATTGATTTATAATGACTAGATAGCAGGAATCCAATAATCAATGAATTTTAATCCTGAAGTATTAATTCTTAGTCACTCAGTAGTTAAAATATTTAACAACCTCATATTGGTTGTGCATTAAAACTGCTCTTTAACACATGGCTGTTTCTGAAAATGCTTGGATGTGGGAAATAATTGTATTTCTATTGAAGCTATTAGAATGAATCACAATTGGATTTCACATAAAAAGTTCTTAATGCATAGATATTTCACATAAAATGTTCCTAGGCAAGGATTCTTCAAATAAAGCTCTTTTGTCCTCAAGAAATTTTATCTGTGAGTCAGCTTTACCTCCAATTAGATCAGATATTCTTGCTTTTTCTTTCCTTTTTTTTTTTTTTTCATTTGCTACTTAAATTATTTCTAGAAATGCTATAACACTGCTGTGGACTGAATGTTTGTGCCCCCCTGCCCCCTTCAAATTCATATGGTGGAGTCTTTATCCCCAATGTGATGGTATTTGGAGGTAGGGACTTTGGTGAGTAGGTCATGAGGGTAGAGCCCTCATGAATAGAAATAGTGCATTTAAAAGAAGAGACACAAGAGAGATGAGGTCTCTGTCCATCACATGAAGACGAAGCAAGTAGGTGTCCATCTGAAAACCAGGAAGAGAGCCTTCACCAGACACAAGATCTACCAGTACCATGGTCTTGTACTTAGCCTCCAGAACTGTGAGAAATACATTTCTGTTGTTTAAGCTACTCAGTCTGTGGTATTTTGTTATAGCAGTCTGAACTAAGATAAGCACCTATAGTCATTGCTGCAGTCACTCTGTAAAGCAAGCTGAACCCCTATCCAAAATTTGGTTTGAATATCAAGATGATGATGCCACAAGTATACCAGGGTATGAAAATGTCACATAATGGGAATTTCTGGGAATTTCAGGACAGGACCCCAAGCTGGTCCAAAAATGGCTTAGGAGAACCAGGAAAGGAGACTGGCTTGGGTTTCTGTAGTAATTAGAGGTGTAGGGCCAGAGTGAGGGCTCCTGCCAGTGGTTTGAACTTCCTACCAGAATCAAAGGAAGGAGCACTTGGGGCTTTAGTGTCAGCTTTACCAGCTGGGGGAAGAATAAGTATCGGGGTGGGGGGTGCTTAAAAGCTAACAGCAGTCAAACATCAAAAAATGAAGTCAGACTCTTTCTTACAATCCTTGTGGAATCTAGCTATAACAGCAAATTTTAACTTCTTTTAAACATAAAAATTATGTACAGCATGGTCTGGTGGAAAAAGCAAGACTGAGAGCTAAATAGACCTAGACTCAAATTTGAGGTCTGCTGATTGCTTGCTGTGTGCATCAGGACTCTGTACAGTAAATAAAATCCACTGTAGGTACTTAAAGCATTTGGGATTTTAATATAGGGGGTTCGCTACATACAAAATTGTTAAAGAGGCTGGAGAAACAGGTTCTGGGCTGTACCCCTGGAGTAACTCTTAAGAGTTACGCAGAACAGCTTCCCTAGGAAAGTACTACTTTTGATGCTGCTCTGGTGCTATGCTGGAAGCAACAGCCTCTTTGAGCACTGCCAGTGCAACTGCTTCCATCATCCAACAGATTGGGCAATGACACTGGACTGCTGCTATAGTGAAACCTCACATTTTCATGGTCTTGCTTGCCAGAAACAAAAACCAAGAGCCACAGGAAGTTAGCTTCTGCCTCACATCCATTTCTCCAAGTCTTGCCTTAATGTCTGTAAGTGATAGAAGCCAATTCACATCTCAGATCCTAGCTTGAAGGGTCTGAGAAATGTTCATTTGAGTTTGACATGGTCCAGTGGGGGTTGACTGAAACAATCTAGCCATTTCCCCCTCTCTGGGTGATCTGGGAGAAGAAGTATTTGAATTTTACTTTTCTCTTCTACAAAATGGATCTCATACTTAAATTGAAGGGTATCTAAGGAC
This sequence comes from Globicephala melas, assembly GCF_963455315.2. Classification (NCBI taxonomy): domain Eukaryota; kingdom Metazoa; phylum Chordata; class Mammalia; order Artiodactyla; family Delphinidae; genus Globicephala; species Globicephala melas. Next base: position 156,630,343 of record NC_083315.2, read on the forward strand.
TAGAGGTCACGTAATTAAAATATCTAGTGTATGGTAGTTGGCCAGATAACCATATTTATTGTTATGGCTATGTCTATTTCAGAACTTTAGGAATCATTACACTGAAAGTCTTAATAAGTTGCTTTATTGTAAAACATGTAATCAAAGAATTTTCACTTCAGGATACTCTGTAGCGATTGTGAAGCCCCAGCACTAATTTTAGAGATAAATTGTAGTAAGTAACATTGCAATTTATAAATATTGGGACTCAAACTCATGCCTCCCTCCACTTACGTATTTACACATTTATGTATTTACACATTCATTAATTCCTCAGCTCCAGATTGTTTTTACCACCTATTGTGCCAGACATTGTGTTACTGACCCTCTCCAGTTGGGTGGACTCCAACCTTGCCCAGTTCCATTGTGCCAACTGAATGAGACCAAGTTGGGTAAAGAGGAGCAGAAACTGTATTTGTTGATCAAAGAATGGAGAAGGAAGAGCTTGTGCTCTAAAGACACATTCTCCCCAAAGGGAGGAAAATGGGGGACTTCTAAGGGGTAAGAGGAAGGTATCATCAGAAACTGGGGAAAAGGGTAGACATATCTAGGAATAGCTAGCACATGTGCAGCCCCTTAGGCTCCCTTGGACACAGCACTGATTGGGCATAGCAAGGTATACATCTCCATTTTGGGGCCGAGATCTTAGCATGATAATATGAAGCTAAGGCAACTTTCGGACACTTCTAGGTTTCCTCTGCACAGGCGCTGTTCTTTCAGTTAGACTGGAACTGATTCAGGGTGGTTGACTGTCACGTTTCCTTTGAGGAAGCTAAAAACATCTTTGACAAACATCAGGTGTTTTGGAACAAGAATAGAAATAGGTTAAATCAGAGATCTTTCAGCTCCCTGGGGTATGTATGGCTGACAATTGTACTTATTGGTAAGTATGGAGCAGAGCATAAACAGGCTAGATCCTGCCCACTGGAGCTTTATGGTCCAGTGGAACAGAGATATGTTAAATAAATAATCAATGCAATGTAATTGTTATGAAGGAAAAGAATGTTAGTGTGGCTAAAGTGAATATGGAAGAGAATGGCCTGGAATGGGATCCCAGGGACAGGCAGGGGGAGACCAGGCAGAAAGTATGCTCACTCAAAGCAGCGATTTAAAATTTTCATTTATAAAATCATTTTCAAATCATCTTACACAGAAACTTGTAGCATATAACATATAAGATTGAAGCTACTCTGCTTGAAGGGTGGGGATATGGGGTATTTGGAAGGTCTAGATCCCTCAGTTTGCTCAGTAGTTTTCACCCCCTTCAGTAGCATCCCTCAATGGGACTAAATGGTGTGAGGTATTAGACCAGAGTGCTCCCTGAAATTGATACCCAAAGAGGGGAAATAGCTTATACAAAGTTTAATGTTCATTTTAAAAACATCAGTCCTAAAAATTCACTGGCTAGAAATGGGAAGTTTCTAAATTTACCTCTACAATTAAGATAGTTTGAATTACAGAAAATCAACCCAGCACTTTGTGTTTGCACTGATCAGAGTACGTTCAAATCAATTTAACATTTTTAAAATTAGCACCTCCAAGTCATCTCTGATAGGAAATCAGTCATTGGCCACTACAAGCATTAGAGTATTTGAAATCCAGAGAGAGTCTCCTTGACCTTCCCCAGCTCAAGGCAAGTCATCCCTAAGGAGGAAGGAAGCTAACATTTCATGAGCTTGTCCTATGGCACTGGGTACACACTGGGTGCTTTACATAATGTCACAGTCTCCCTCTTACAGATGAAAACTGGAAGCTCAGAGAGACAAAGTGACTTGTCTAAGGTTACCATTTAATTGGGCATGGGGACAGATTTGAGTTCAGACTTGCTTGACTGCCAAGCTATTGGTTCAGAAACTGGCCCCCGTACATGGAGGTTAAGGAGAGACAGGAGAGAGAGGCAGCCACTCCAGACTGGTAGGTGGAAGGTTTAACATACAAGGAGTCTTGCCTTGGTCAGCTATAAGACAAATAGGTCTCTACACCCACCTGCCAGAATCTTAAAAAATGTTTATACGGAGGCCTTAATGGGACTCAGTCATGTATTCCATCCACATGATCTCAATAACACATTGCTCCCTCAGGGCTGAATCCTTGAAATCAGCTCCCACTGTGGGGACAGTGGGCAGAATGTACATTCCAAAGGCAAGGGAGGGGGCTAGGAGCCTCCGATCCCCTGGGTCTAGCATGAGATCAACCGTCAGTCACATGCTTCCATGACCTCCTCCAACCAAAGCGTATGTCACCGTTTGAAGGAGGACTGGTCTGAAGTGTATTGCTACTGTTTAGGAGGGTGAGTAACCAAAAGTGATTTTGGTTTGTGTTTTATAGATAATATTTCAGTCTTTTTCACTTTCAGTCTTCAGTCACTTTCTTGTGACTCACTTGTAAGGGAATTAACATTTAAGTTTTAAAACAAGTTGTCAGTTTCACCTGTGAAGTTTTTAATTTCCTGTACTCCTCTGAGGTGTCAGTCATCTGCTATCCAGTAGGAGAGTTTTGTCTTTGACCGCAAGATCTATTGGATTTCTTGTAGTGATGGGATAAACAATATCATTAATTTATGACTGACTATAAAGTGCTTCAAAACACATTTGCACCTTTTGTTAGAACATTTCAAAGTGTTGAGCAAAGAATTTTAAATGCTACATATTATTTCCAAACAATGGCTATCTATTACTATTATTATTATGTTCAGGAAGAAAGAGAAAAATAGAAAATGCCAGACAGTAGAAGAGAAAAGAACGTGTGTATGAAAGCGAAAATAGAAAGGGATTTTTTCCTTCTAATGATTTCTGGCTATTATTATCCTTAAAAGTTAATCAAGAAAAGCAACTTGTTGAATGAAGTAGCACATAGGATTATATTTCCAATAAAGAGCTGCTTGAAATTGTGAGTTCCCAAAATTACCATGAGATGTGGATATACTGCCCGCAGAGTTTACTGGAGTAAATTTATGACCACATTTTAAATGCAGAGTAAAATCTGGAAAAGTGAGTCTATCCAGGGACAGTAAAGAGGTGTCCTCTCAGGTGCCAGCTCTGACACCTGATTGGCAGAGTGTCTCATTCAGAAGAATTCTGAAGCCAAATCTCAGCTAAAAAGAATGCATCAGGATTGGCCAGCAATGTCTGTCATGGCTAAATGATGGATTGTTTCTTGTCGAATGTGAATGTCAGCTATAAACTGGGTATTATAAGAGATTGGATAAGTCTCTGCCAATGTAAAGGCATACACACATGCGATGTTTAATAAATTATTTCAAACTTTTTTTTTTTTATCATGTACTTTTAAAGAATAAGTTTGCGAAGAACTTATCTTTCTCCTTAGTATAAAAGGTAGAAAAATAAATTCTGGTCGTTCTTGGGCTCTAACTAATTGATATACTTTATAAAAATTTTATAGTAGTTGATAAATAAACAAATATAGAAACAAATTAAGAAACCGACAGCAACCTCATTCAACTGTGCTTGAGTGCAAAGCAAACTGGAAACTTGTTTATGTAGTTCTTGGGGCAAAGCTGGGAACATAATGGATAAACTGGAGAAAATAAAAGACTGAAAAGGTTGGAACCAAAAAAGGGGTACACACAATGGAAAATCATTTTTTAAACTGTGAGGAGGAAAGTAGTACATGCTAATACTTAGAACTCAAACTATTGCAAGAAAAAATGATTTAACTAGGAGCACCTAATGATTTAGTGCTCAGAATAGACCAGAGATGTAGAACTGCTTCTTTCCTTTTTATTTATTTATTTTTTATTAAAGTATAGTTGATTTACAATATGGTGATAGCTTCCAAAGGGGAGAAAGTGGAAGGGGAGGGACAATTAGGAGTATGGGATTAACAGATAGAACTGCTTCTTAATCTGTTATGTTTTGTGGGAAAATTTAATGATGGTAGCTAACTTTCTTTGCATGAATTTGTCTTATATATTTATATATATTATAATAATATAATATAAATGTATTATATATAAATATATATTAGTCACTATTTATATTATTTTTCCAAAATCATGGGTAAGGAAGGTATATGCTGAATTTTTCACATCCAAAATAAAAATTTCTGAATGTGAATTCAGTGCAAAAATAAAATAAATAAATGAGTGTAGTAGGCTGAATAATGCCCCTCTACCTCCCTCTAGAGATATTTATGTCCTATTACCTGGAACTTGTGAATGTTATTTTATATGGCAAATAATGCCTTTGCAGATTTAAGTTAAGGATTATGAGGTGAGGAAACCATCCTGGTTTATCCATGTGGCCCCTAAATGTAATCACATGTATTCTTATGAGAAAGAGGCAGAGGGAGATTTGACACAGACAGACGTGGAGAAGGCAATGTGAACAGAAAGGCAGAAGGTGGAGTGATGCAGCTACAAGCCAAGGAATGCCAGCATCCACCAGAAGTTGGAAGAGAGAAGGATCAGCTTCTCCCCTAGAGTATTCGAAGGGAGCACAGCTCTGCTGACACCCCGATATCAGCCCAGTGAAAATGATTTCAGATTTCTGGCCTCCAGAACTGTGAGATAGTGAATGTCAACTCTTTTACATTTTTTTTGACGTTCCTTTATTTTGTATTATTTTCCATTATGGTTTATCACAGGATATTGAATATAGTTCCCCGTGCTATACAGTACCACCTTATTTTTTTATCCATCCTCTCTATACTAGTTTGCATCTGCTAATCCCAAACTCCTAGTCCTTCCCTCCCCCACTCCCCACCCCCTTGACAACCACAAGTCTGTTCTCTATATCTGTGAGTCTGTTTCTGTTTTGTAGATAGGTTCATTTGTGCCATATTTTAGATGCTACATATAAGTGATAGCATATGATATTTGTCTTTCTCTTTCTGACTGACTTAGTATGATAATCCCTAGTTGCATTCATGTTGCTACAAATGGCATTATTTTGTTTCTTTTTTATGGCTGAGTAGTATTCCATTGTATATATGTACCACATCTTCTTTATCCATTCACCTGTTGATGGACATTTAGGTTGTTTCTATGTTTCAGCTATTGTAAATAATGCTACTATGAACATAGGGGTACATGTATCTTTTTGAATTATAGTTTTATCTGGGTATATGCCCAGGAGTGGGATTGCTGTATCACAGTAATTCTATCTTCAGTTTTCTGAGGAACCTCCACACTGTTTTCCACAGGGGCTGCACCAACTTATATTACCACCAACAGTGTAGGAGGGTTCCCTTTTCTCTATACCCTCTCCAGCATTTGTTGTTTGTAGACTTTTTGATGATGCCCATTCTGATGGGTGTGAGGTGGTACCTCATTGTAGTTTTGATTGAATGTCAGTTGTTTTAAAGCACCAAGTTTGTGGTAATTTATCAGCACCACATCAGGAAACTAATACACACAGTTAAAAGGGGAGCAAAGTGTTTTAAGGCACTACATTTGTGGTAACATGTTATAGCAGCCATAAGAAACTAATGCAATGGGTTTGAAAGAGGAAAAAAAGTTGAATATTTCTTCCTTCAGTAAAGTCTCCCCAGACTATGTGACCTTTCCCTAACACATACTTCCCAGCACCTCAAATTTACTTTTGGTAACATTTGTTCATTGTTTCTTTCAGCTGTCTTGTTTACCTGTATATCTCAAGGTGCCCAGAAACGTAACTGGCACACAGTAGACATTCAATAAATATTTGTTAAATGATCAAATGGAATTCAAGGCATAGAATCATTAGGGTGGTGAAAGTTGGGTTGTGACTTTTGAAACTGGTAGGATAAAGTTCTTTTGGGCAGGATACAGATTGGGAATAGGGTACAGCAGTTAACACTGTGAATCCTACATGTACCTGTGAAGATAGGTGGTAACAAAATGTGAATTGCTTAGTCATTTTGGAAAACCAACTGCCTATCGCTATTAAAATTACAAACATATATAACTTTTGATTGAGGAGATCCCTTCTTGGGAATTACCAGTATGTAAGAATGTATGAACAGGGATAACTATTGCAAGTTCGTTCATGGTATAAAATCCTGGAAAAAGTAAATGCCTAACTTTAGAAAAATGACAGAAACAATCATGGCATATCCATACTATGGAATATTATGCAGCCATTAAAAATTTAAATACAGCTATAATAATTGACTTCGAAGAATAGCCAAGAGATACTGCTAACTCAGGTGAGCAAGATGAGGAAGGGTGTTTGTTATATGATTCTTTTTCTATATATACATAAATATAAACACAAATGACTCTATAAGTATGGATAATAACAGTTTCATATAGATATATATTTAATACTAGCTGAATTTATTAATAAGGGCAGTGTTATAGGGGCACTGATATAGTTGGGACGGAGAGGTGGAAGTGAAACAGAGCAAAAGAAAATAAAAGACCACAAAGGCTGGGGCTTCCCTGGTGGCGCAGTGGTTGAGAGTCCGCCTGCCGATGCAGGGGACACGGGTTCATGCCCCGGTCCGGGAGGATCCCACATGCTGCGGCTCGGCCACAACAATGAGAGGCCCGTGTACCGCAAAAAAAAAAAAAAAGACCACAAAGGCAAATGTTATAATTGATTAATGCACTTATATAAATTTATATTTGCATATAGGTATATTTATAGACATTTAAAAAGAATAAATACAAAAATGCTTTTATCTTTTTTTATCAAGGTAAAATTGACATATAACCTTATATTAGTTTCAGGAGTACAGCATGATGATTTGATATTTATACATATTGTGCAGTGATTACTGCAATAATTCTAGCTAACATCTGTTACCATATACAATTACAAATTTGTTGATGTTGTTGTTTAGGAAATGGCTTTCAAGCAGGAAAGGGGGCTTGAAATAATATTGTAGGAGGCTGTTGTCCTGAAAAAATAAATGTATGTTATGGTCCCAGTATGCTAAGGTTTTGCAGTAAATCAGTTATAAGAGGAAGAAAGGGCCAGCTGTGTGGTACATCTAGACTTCAGCCACACCAGTAGGAGCGCTGGATTACTTTGGGAGGAGGTGGGCACGGAGTAGGACCCCTGAAGAGACACAGTAGGTACACACACAGCCCCACGCACATGGCCTAGGGCAGTAGCCATCAGCCCTAATGCATCCCAGCCAAGTGCGAGGAGACTGAGCCCCCTGCCACCCCAACCCAGGAAGCCAGATCTACTCAAACGTAAGGCTTGGGTGCAACAGTCTAAAAAGTTACCTAGATTGTTTTCTCCTGCCATGTGTACCCTGCTCTTCATTTTCATAATATGTATCACATTTCACATTTATTTATGGATTAGTCACTGATGTTCATTCTCCCTTCCTCCACACACACCTCTCTATGGGAAGGTACTTAGACTCATCGTGACATCCTCAGAACTTAGCATGGTGCCTGTACTTAGTAAAACTTGAAGAATGTTTGTTGAAGTTTCATAAACATGCATTTTCTATACTGTCAAATACATAAGGTAGTGATAGTTACTATTTTGTTGTTGTTATGAGCCCACTTGGGACTTTAATGAAAGCTATGAAACTTCTTCCCAGAAAAATTCAGAATTTTGTCACATTTTCTGTGGATTCATTGACCCCCCTAAAGCCCATTCATGTAGGGTTCGTCATTTCCAAATTATGTTAATTTCCCATTTTAAACAGCAGATGTGAACTTTTACAGAGTACTTACTTGTCAGACTTTGAGCTGTTGAGCATATAATATTTCAGTTAATCCTTATAGCTCTAGGAGGTAAGTCCTGTTTTTACTTTTTAAACAGATGAAGAGTCAATTTGAGAGAGACTGACTGACTTACCCAAACTCACAGAGCTAATTAGTAGCAGAGCCAGGGCTCAAACCGAGACTTTTTTTTTTATTCTAGCCTGAGTCTGCACTCCTAACCACTGAAAACCATCTGCCTGTTCTCTGTTTCCACCCATGGTAAGCGATGGAGTTATCCAGTGAAGACATTTAATCTCCCCTAGTAAGAGTCTGAAATGATGATATTAGCTGGCTTGAGCTCCTGACTTGATGTGAGCAAAGTCTCCTTGATCAAACAGGACAGGCTGTTCCCCCAACAGCACTCTTCATGCTCAGAGAGTCTGCATTCCTGCTGCACTTGTTTAGCAGTTGGCAGAGCTGTGACTCGGAATTATCTCATGCATGTTTCAAACCATTTAAATTGTCATTGTAGGATTTTGCCTATTAGCAAAATACCATCCCCTGAATACTGATTATGTAAAGTAATACAATTGCCTGGTAATAGGAAAGCAATGACTTCTTGAATGTAGTCCAGCAGTATGACTGCTCTTTTTCAATGAAATGTAAGGAAGTTGCTTCTGCAGTATTCTTTATGTGATTAGATAGATTCAGGGTGTATTCATATTTTACCCCATGTTGATAGAAAAATAAACAGGCACAGTATTTTAAAAAATGCTTAATTGCACATCTAAATGTCCTTTGTCATTGAGGCTAAAGAAGAGTAAAACACGCCTTTTGCATTTTTCAGCCCTCTTCTTTGGTGGTGACATTTTCATCAGAGATTGAGTGAACCCAAGAATACTAAATACACTCTTGGCATAGGATTTAGCTCTTAGCTAGCCAGTCCTAGGTTGGGGGATGGGGGAAAGCGCTCTTGGTTAAATCTGGAGCTTTTAGCATGCTGGTGATTGGTCAGCTGAGTTATTCACTTTTAAGCTTCATCATTTTCACATTTAAAGCGATTTCAGTCAGTAAGAGAAAATTGCACTCATTATATCCAAATGCAAATATATGTTTAGAAAGCATGTGGTTTAGAAAACAAATAGGATACAATCCCAACAGTAATGCCTCGTAGGGGCATCTGCACACCTCTGTCTCCTAGCTCTTTATAATCATCATATTGTCATGCCTCCCTCCATGAAATAAGGAGATACATTTATTTGTGTCACTCTTCCCATGGGCATGAAGTGGAGCTCTCCCACCGCTATTATTTTTATTTCTTGCTTTCTGCACCAGTGACTATACTAATCAGATAAAACTGGGCCCGAAATCATGCAGAAATCCTAGGTAATGCTCTTAGAGAGGACTGTCTTATCCCCAGGAGACCTCAAAATTAGGAAACAACTTCCCTTAGAATTCCTTTAGAATTCCCACCAGCACCGATCTTCAATTAGGGATCCTGAAGGGCTTGCCTGAAGTTAGCTTGTTTGCAGTAGATTAAAGATGGTTGCAAATTTTCTATTTACCCTGCCCATTGGGAGATGGAGGCTAATTCATCTCCATGGAATCTGGGCTCACCTAGTGACTTCCTTGACCAATTCAGAGAAAAAGACATTCTGAGACTTCAAGGCAATGTCATAAGAAGCCTTGCAGCTTCTGCCCACGTCTCTTGGAACACTCTTTCTAGGTGTCTCGAGCTGTGATATAAGAAGTCTGCCGACTCTGAGATCATGTGCTGGTACTCCCCATGATAGTTCCAGCAGACCCTAGCCTTCCAGCTATCTCTGCCACTGCACCAGTTTTTTTGTTTTTTGATCTTTTTTAATATGTCAGTCTAGGTTTTATTGTTATGCAGGTGTAGTGAAGCCAGTAAATCAGGAGATGACTGCCATTGAAAAGATAGTTTGATACTCATAGTTTCTGAAAAGAAAGGGCATGCCTGGCCGTACAGGGCCACATGAGGACGCACTGGAGTTGATAAGATGGCAGAGGAGTAAGGCGAAAGCATGGACAAGGGCCTGTATTTTGGTTCTTGTGGGAAGGAATGGAAGAGGCAGGGAAAGCAGGGAAATTGGCTAATTTGAATAATTTCAGTGGCCTTCCAGGTATAGGGGCTGACCCTAGTTGTCTGGTACCTGGCTGTGGGGTGATTAAAACAGAGGAATATTTCCTCCGAGTGTAAATGCTCTATGATAGCCCAATAAAGAGAAGAGGGATAAAGATTTTGGAGTGGGTTGGTTTGTGTATGAAAGGTACTCTTGCTATCTCTAGGAATTGGCTAGCCCTGTGAGAGGCAGTCTCTCCCACATCAGGAAGAGCCCAGATGCCAGAGCATCAAGAGTACAGAAAATAAGGAAATGTAGTTAATACAACCAGAATTGTGAGTGAAGCCGTCTTAGACCCTCCAGACCCGCCTATCTGCCAGCTGAGTACTAAGGAGAGAACTCCATCAGTGCCATGTGTACCTGAAGAATCACCCAGTTGACCCCTGCCCCAATTCCTGCCCCACAGATTTACGGGATATAATAAAGAAGTATTGTTTTCTTCTGCCGAGTTTGTTATGTTAGTTAACTGGGATATTGCACCACAAGTTTAGAGCCCTTTCACTTTCTTCCCATTCACCAGAAATCCATTAGAATGAGTATTCATTCTTGATCAATTCTTGATCAACAAAACTCAGCAAAATTTTGAGTAGCGTTGATTTCTTTGTATCTTTTGGCGGAATTCTACTTAGATAATATAATTAATCAGATTTCTTTTAGCTATTCTGATAAACAAGAAAACCACATACAAAATATAAAATCACACAGATGAATACTAGAAATGACTTCTGGGTTTCTATATTATAAAATTACAAGATTTTCAAACTTAAGTAGTTCAACTAATGTTTTTCAGACTGACTCTGCCAAAGGCTAGTGGGTGGGGCTTCCTGCTGATATTGACATAAATGGACTGTGAGGATAAATGGTCATGTTGAAAATGATGCGGCTACTCAGGGAAAAATGAAGAAAACCAATGCCATCTCTATTTCCATACAAATTAACTTGAGGATCTTATAGTTCTCCCAAACACTTCCTGCACGGCTGGCTTGAGTAGTGTCTGCATTTCCCTGTCCTACAGCTGCCTCCATCTGGAATTTAATATGCACTCATCTCTTTTCCATTCCAGGAGGGATATGTAATGAAAATCTCCATATTAGTCATCAGCTGTCAACATTGACAAATTTCAATTACCATCCTCTGGTAGCAGTTCACACTAGAGAAGGTAATCAGGATGGCACACTGGGATAGAATACTTGTGACAGATCTATTTTAATTGCCTTTCTTATCCACATTTAGCCTCTATCATTTTGACAGGAGAAAGAAACAGAGGAGGTAACTTTTTCTGCCAGTGATAAAGCGGGGTGGGATGGGGAAATAAGCTTCTAGGAAGAGACTGGGTAACACGTACCAACATATAGACTGGCGTTGATTGCTGGGGGTGCTTTCCTTTCACTGTGAGGCCTGTGGTGGTAACTTTCCGCTTATCAAAATACTTTGCATTTAATCAGCTGCCTGGATGGATGCTCCTGCTGGTCGTCCATAAATTATTCATCAATTAAAAAGACTTGGCATGATCTTTTTTTTTTTTTTTTTTGCCTCATTTTCTGAGAGATGAATTTTCAAGAGCCCATAGCGGTAGTTTCCCTTAGTGAGTTCTCACTTCTTCTCATTCCTTTGCAGCAATACTGTTCATTTAGCCTTTTGGTTGCAGCTTGATGGTTGCCTCAGAGGCTACCTCTGCAGTGATGGATCATGTTGAGTTGTGCTATTTTGCTCTTGCTTCGTTCTTTTCCTTTAATCCGGACGGATCTAAGTGCTTTTCTCAAAATAAGGAGAAAATGTTTTTCTCTAATAAAACATGTCAAAAAATCATTTAAGGCCTCTGGGTTTTCACAGACCCATTTCTCATGGGATTTTTCACTGTGGGTTCTATTCCTTCGGTGACCTGGTTTCTGTTATGATCCAGTCAAAATGAAATTAAGGTATCTTTCTGTAATAACAATTTGCTAATATTTATTGGCCCTAGCTGTACTTCACGTTTGGATTACAATAGGTAACTTATTTTAATCATCAGAAACCCCTATGAAGTAGATACTGTTAGTATCCATTTGTTGCAGATGAGAAATAAGCTCAGAGGTTTTTAAGTAGCTCTCTCATGGTTACACAGCTAGAAAATAGTGAACCTGGGATTCATTCTCAGGGAGTCAGACTCCAGAATCTGATTCCCAGTTTCTGTGCTGCACTACGTGTTGGGAGCTCATGTCTGCAATGTTTTATTAACCGTTTTAGTCATTATTACTGCCCTGCAGAAGACTAGCATCCTCTTGGGGACTTACAAATTCATTATTGTTTTGAAAACTAGAAAGAAAGGATAATGTGGTTTCACCTATCTCAGGAAAAGACCAAAACAGCTAAGCTAGAGAATTAACGGCCAGAGACAAGGACAATAGTTAGATTTGAAAAAATTAGTAAAGGAGTTGACTAAGGCATTTCTGAATTTAGGAAAGAGTAACACCGGGAGTGAAAATGGAGCCAGATGGACCCAAACGGGTCTATCCATGACTTCTCTGTAGTCTTTTCTAGATATGGAACCACAGCGTTAGCCTGGATTCTTTCTCTCTTCTATCCCCTCTTCTCTCATTAAGTTTTTGTTCAGGCTGGATCCAGAGTATTCTAAGAGTTGTATTCACACAGTTATATGATAAGGGAAGACATGTCACTTCTTAATTCTAATCCTTAAACTAATGCAACAAAAACTGTGCAAACTGCTATGCAAATTAGCATAGTCCTCCTGAATCTTCAGGGTGTCAAATGGATGTTCCTTTCACCAGAAGGACTCTGAGAAACAAGTTATGAGTAAGGTGTTAATGAAGTTTCAATTTTGAGAAGGCAGTTAAGACAGGAGAGAGAGCATGCGGAGCTGTGGATGCCTGGCCCAGAAGGAGGCAAATGACAATCATTATAAATCATAGTGGAATTGAGAGGGGTTAAAGAGGTAATTAAAATCTTTCTTCTGAATAGAGATTGCAACCTTAAAGTTGAAAGAATGGCCTTGGTGGAATTTAATAGAACTCTTCCTAATTATTAAAAGGATAAACCCCATCATTTGATAGAGTGTTCCTTTTTAAATGCAAGCAAATCAAAACCACCCCGGGGCATGTGAATTACTGTGCTCATTTATAAACTATAAAGTGCCTTATATTTAAGAGAATGCATATGACAAGCTGAAGACAAATCTATGAATATATTTAGATTTGCTAGTGCCAAGATTTCTTACACTTTTTTAGGAAGTATCTCAAATGAGATATAATGCAGCTCTGGAAATATCAGGACTCATTTAATGCTTGCTGCTTGGTATAATCAAGGAGTCTGTGTAAAGTAGGATTGTCTTTAGAATGATTAGTATGTTAGCACAGATTTGAGTTATAAATGTCATAGTTATCCCTGCCCCCGTGTGTATGACACATATATCGTGTAGCTTTCCAGCACCTGACATATAAGTCTTGGGGAGGGGCTTACATTTATTGCATATGTATTATATATTAGGAAATGTTTGGTCTCTGAAAATTATTTTATTGAACTCTCCAAGCAGTTCTGTCCATAAGGCTTCATTAGTACTGTTATACATATGAGGAAACTGAGACTCGGAGAACTGAAGTCAGATGGCCACAGGTCATAAGACTGTCACTGTAAAAGCTGAGTTTAAATTCAAGGTCACTGGCCTTTAAAGTAAATACTTTCTATTATTATATCCTGCTGTCTTCTAGAATAATATAGGTACTTCCTGTATATAGTAGGTGCTTAATAAATCTTTGTCGTATGAACTCTAAGAATCAATCCATATGTACTCAATGGATTTGAAATTTTATTAAGAGAAAAAGTGGAATAAAGTACCATTAAAAGCAACATATGAATATTATTTAAATGATAGATGTAAACATATAGATATGATAACGTTTATAGAAACTCAGAAATTGCTACTATTGAAGTATAGTATTTATCAAGGGACTCTTCTCTGAGAAGAAAACTTTGCTTTTTTAAAATGTGCAATTCCTGAATAAAACTTCCTCTCCACATGTTCTTACCAGTCCCTTCAGAAAAACATATTATTTTTCAATATTACATACTAGAAGGTGCCTAAAAGCCTACTTATCCTGCAGTAGTTTTATCTCAGCACATTTTCGTTTCAGTAATAAGGTAAATTAAGACCACCTTCAGGTGATTTTTTTTTTTTTGACAGAGTACACAGGCAACCATAAAGTTCCCCCAATGAAAATGTCCTCAAGTGAAATGCTCTCCTTAGGTCCTCAAGAAAATTTTAGGACTGGCAGCGTGTCCTCAAGAATAAATATCTCATTTAAGTAAGGCATGCTTGACCTTGAGAAGCAGCTGGGGATTCTGAACATCAAGCCATGTGACTTCCCAAAGGCCACAATCAATTAATTGCTGACTGTGTGTTGACTGTATCTTTGTGAGTCCTGAAAAAAAAAAAAAAAGACAGAAGTAGCTTTTGGCTTAGTTTATTTGGTTAGAAGGGCCCCTGAAGACCAGTTTGGATGACACAAAAGTCAAGCCACTTTGGGATGATTTGATTAAGGTGCTTCAGTTGGCATCTACATAATGTAAAGTGAATTCCATCAAATTGCAGGGAAGCAGGGCTTCCCTGGTGGCACAGTGGTTGAGAATCTGCCTGCGAGTGGGCCTTTAGGCCCCAAAGCGGGACTCCACGGCCTCTCTGCTCACTCTTCTGCCTTCCGCTTCTTTCTCCGCCGCCAGAGGCCAGCCCAGGGCGTAGCCGCGGCTGGGCCTCCGTTTGGACCCGCCTCCGAGAGACATCACTTCCTGGTTGAGTGTTTCCGGGTCGCCGCGGCCCCGGGCTACTGGTCTCTGTTCCCTGCAGCCGGCCAGAGCTGCGAGAGCCCAGCCGGGCCTGGTTTCGGTGGCGGCTGTGGCTCCTTCTTGCTCCCCTTGGCCGGGGCGTCCTCGGCGGCAGTGCCGGGAGCACTCTGCTGGTCCAGGCAGGCGACATATCAATGCTTTTAGCAATGTCCCTGCCTCTATCTCAGAAGCCATGGAGGAAATAAGGTAGCCCCGTCCTTGGATTGGATTGGATGGGGAAGCCCAGTTCAATGGATGCAAAATATAAGGATGACTTATTTTGGAAGTACATGCAGTTTCATGAAGGTAAAGTGGACACCACCCCCAGCAAGCAGCAGCCTGGCAGTGATGAGTCCCTGCGGGTGGCAGCCTCGACCCTGCTCAGCCTGCACAAGGTGGATCCCTTTTATCGATTCCGGCTGATCCAGTTCTATGAGGTGGTGGAGAGCTCTCTGCGCTCACTGAGCTCCTCCAGTCTGCGGGCTCTGCACTGTGCCTTCAGTGTGCTCGAAACAGTGGGTGTCAACCTTTTCCTCTACCCGTGGAAGAAGGAATTCAGAAGCATCAAGACCTACACGGGCCCCTTTGTTTATTACGTCAAGTCCACATTACTGGAAGAGGACATCCGAGCCATCCTGAATTACATGGGCTACGTGCTCAAGTTGGGGACTGCGTACAAGCTCAAGGAGCTGGTAGAGACCCTCCAAGTGAAGAGGGTCACCTTTGAACTCTTTCTGGCCAAGGTGGAGTGTGAACAGATGCTGGAAATCCACTCCCAAGTCAAGGACAAAGGCTACTCTGAGCTGGACGTGGTGAGCGAGCGCAAGAGCAGCGCGGAGGACGTGCGAGGCTGCTCAGATGCCCTTGGCGGCGGGCCGAGGGCCGGGAGCACCTGACAACCTCCATGGCCCGCTTAGTGCTCCAGAAGTTGGCCAGCGAACGGGCAGCCAAGGACTACTACAAGCCCCAGGTGACTAAGCCCTCAAGGTCGTTGGACACCTATGACAATTACTGGGAGAGCTGGAAGCCGCCCCTGAAGACCTCGTTGAGCTTGCGGAAGGAGCCTGTGGCAGCAGACTTGGGGGACGACCTCAAGGACAAGATCATCCGCCCGTTCCTCTCACTCCTGACCATGTCCAGCTCCCCCCACGGCAGCCGGATGACCTGCCATCCCCCTCCCCCAACAATGGCCTTGGCTTGCTATGTGGCACGTACTTCTCTGCTCAGGAGGATGTGGATCTGTACACAGACTCGGAGCCCAGGGCCACGTACCGGAGGCAGGATGCCCTGCGGCCAGATGTCTGGCTGGTCAGAAACGACACCCACCCCATCTACCACAAGCGCTTGCCCCCCGCCAAAGAGTCCGCCCTCTCCAAGTGCCAAAACTGCGGTATGTCCTGCAGCTCCTCCCTCTGCCAGCGCTGCGACAGCCTGCTCACCTGCTCCCCGGCCTCCAAGCCCGGCGGCTTCCCCAGCAAGGCCTCCGCCCACGACAGCCTGGCCTATGGGTCATGTCTGCGGGAGAAGTATGCAGGCCAGACGCAGGGCCTCGACCAGCCACTGCACCTCCACTCGAAATCCAAGCCCTCCCCTGCAGCTGCCTCCCGCTGTGGCTTCTGTGACCGCCCGGGGGCCGCCAACATCTGCACGCAGTGTTCAAAAGCCTTCTGCGACGCCTGCCTCAGCACCTACCATTATGACCCCTGCTGCAAAAAGAGCGAGCTGCACAAGTTCATGCCCAACAACCAGCTGAACTACAAGTCTGCCCAGTTCTCCCATCTCGTGTACAGATAGACTCGACCTTGCACCTCCCTGCTACAAGGGCTACACCACTGACCTTTCTGGTTTCATGGGGAAGAAACGTTAACACGTTGATCTCAGAAGCACAGGCCTGCACTTGACCACGTGGTTGTGGGGGAGGGGAATCGTGTGGCTGGCTGCCCCTAGTGGGAGTTCCCGTATCGACTCAGATATGTCAGCTGATGACTGCTTTGCCACCTGGCAAGAGAGACTGTGGCACTTGCATTCAGATTCATTTTTGCTAATCACTCCCTGTTCCGTTCTTTTGTTTTTGTCTCTCAAAGAGGATTTCTATCTCTGGGACTCTTGCCATGCCGACTGCTCCCACGGCAAAGCCAACTTGGACTGGGAAGGGCCCTCCAGGTCCCCTCCAAACGCCCACCTGATGTGGTGAGCTAGAGACCTGTTGGCTTGTGAAATGAGCCCTCCTGCCACACTGGGCCTCATCCACTGGCTCATCTCTCCACCACACTTTCCCAAACACGAGGATCCCCGGCAGCAGCCCCCCACCCAACTTCACTGCCTCTCCACGTATCGAAGGTGACCGAGTCCAGGATTCGCTTAATGTCATCCTGTTGCCTCCACAGCTCAGTTCAGCCTTGGGGTTTGTGAAGTTGGCTCTAGCGCTCTGAAGAGTGGACCTTCCACACTGGCACTGACTTTTCCCCCCTTTCTGTTGTTTTCACATGCCTCTCTTACTTTACTGTAAATAGATATTTTTGAGATTTATTTTTAAATAAATATTCAACTTGCTGTATGTTTCAAAGTGGTTTAAACATTAACGATGTAGCTATTTATAAAAATGCCCCGGGTTCTTTAGTCTTCCAGGGGAGGGGCTCATGCCCTTCCACCTTGTATCCTCCACTCGCCACAGCCCAAGGGTAGAGTGGAGATTGCAGGGGCAGAGGAGGAACAGAGACTATGTCCCCTGAGTTGGTGGAGGGCCAATGTCTTCCCTACATTTCTAACACCTACCTCCAGTGTGCACTTAGGGGGTTAGTCCGGGCCGAGAGGTCTGTGCGCCTGCAGACTGTGACAACCTAGTGACAATTCAGGAACCTCACCCTGTGGATCTCCGGCCTGGTCTTTGCTGCTTGCTGAGTGTGAACCTTGCACTCCAAACTTCTTGAGTCTCAATTCAGAAGGAAAATCGTTTGGGATTCCCACCACTCCTCTATCTCAGTCCTCTTCTCTTCCTTCACCTGTTTCCCAGGATTCCTCTACAACATTTGTGACCTTTCTGCGCTAAAAGTGGGCAGGAGCCGGCATGCGCCCATCAGACAGATGTGTCCTGAGATTCTTAGCCGAGCCTCAGTGCTTCTAAACCCAAAGGCCTCTTAAACTCCTCATGTGAATTGCTGACCCCGGATTTCCTTTTGGGGTGCAGAGCAGGAGTGGGGCAAGAATTTGAAAATAAAACTGCTTCCTTGTGAACTAACGGTATATTTTAGCCATAGTGTTTGTGATGTACAGAACGTTGTAGGAATTTACATGCAGTGGGTTTTCTGATAGAAGGAGGTATTCAGCTCTTGAGCAAATTTAAATCTGGCGGAATCCTGAGGCCACTGTGAATTTGCTGATGTTCTTCCAACTCAGTTGCGTGATTTTAAGGTTTTCAAAATCTTCTATGGCTCTTTTTCTATATATCTAGTAGATCACGTGTAGATATTCAATGTGTATATAAAGCTGAATTTCAACCAACTTCATTACTAAGACCCACCCATTCTGGGGCATTCATCTCTGATGTTCTTCCTTTTCACGTTTCAGAAGTGGCCATGCCTGTCCCAGTCCTGAGTTTTCTAGTTTTCCATTTCCAGACTGCTCTAGCACTACACTAACTCTTTTAACCAACCGTGATGCCACGTAACTTACACAGCAGACAAAAGTAGGAATAACTAACTTGTCCTGGAAGAGAAAGGCCAGTGTGTGTATCATCACGGAAATACTGTGTTCGTGGACTGGAATAGGAGATGCTGTGACCATGCTCCTCCTCGTTGTGTATCTTATTGTATGAGGTTGCTGTGACTGAGATAAATACACGCTAATTTTAAAAAGCAGATGTTTTGCATTTGATTTCTACCAAGAGTTGAAATGTTGAGAGATGATTTTAAAAGAATAAATTAAATAAAGTGTCTTCCATTGTTAAAAAAATAAAAAGAATCTGCCTGCCAATGCAGGGGACACAGGTTCAAGCCCTGGTCTGGGAAGATCCCACATGCCGTGGAGCAACTAAGCCCGTGCACCACAACTACTGAGCCTGCACTCTAGAGCCCGCAAGCCACAACTACTGGAGCTCGCGTGCCTAGAGCCTGTGCTCCGCAACAAGAGAAACCACCGCAATGAGAAGCCCATGCACTGCAACGAAGAGTAACCCCCGCTCGCCGCAACTAGAGAAAGGCCGCGCGGAGCAACAAAGACCCAACATAGCCAAAAATAAATAAATAAAAATAAATAAATCTATGAAAAAAAAATTGCAGGGGAGCATGTTACCTTTAATTCCTGCCCCGTACTCTTCATTACTATATGAAAAAGTCTTTTCATCTCATTTTAGATTATTTCCAAATCATATTCCAGGTGCTCTCACTTTCTTACTTGTTCCTTCAAACTTTTATTTCCTAATTGGAGGTTTTGAGGCAGCTAAAATAAATTGAAAAATTATAGCATGAAAAAATATTCAATATTTAATTAATGAATATGTGTAAAACACTTACAAAGGCTTTATATATTATTTCACTTAATCCGATGAGTTAGTTACTCTACCATCCATATTTTGCAGATAAGAAAACTGAGTCGGGGCTTCCCTGGTGGCACAGTGGTTGAGAGTCTGCCTGCCGATGCAGGGGACACGGGTTCATGCCCTGGTCCGGGAAGATCCCACATGCCGTGGAGCGGCTGGGCCTGTGAGCCATGGCCGCTGAGCCTGCATGTCCGGAGCCTGTGCTCCGCAATGGGAGAGGCCACAACAGTGAGAGGCCCGAGTACCGCAAAAAAAAAAAAAAAAAAAAGAAAGAAAACAGTCTCAAAAGCTTGAAAGAAATTTTCCAAGGTTACACTTGTAATAAAAGGTGAATTCAAGTTTCAAACTAAGGCCTGTATTTTTTCAACATCCATGTTTATCTTATGACTCTGTGTTATCATCCTTCAGTTTAGGTGGGAAAGCTGTAACCTCACATTAATTGTCTCTTTTATCATGTTTCATCTACTTGTATTCATTCATGTAACAACCATTTATTGAGAGACTAATATATGCAGGTTATTGAAGACTGATACAAGGCACAATGTCCTCTCCAATTTTTTTCTTTTTTTGCAAAAGCTGAAATTTGGTGTGAAATATCATTATGATCCTTTTTAACATCACTTATTCAATGATTTTTATTTCATTTATTGATCCAAGACAAGCCAATATCCCTTGTCATCTGGTAATGAGCACTTAAAGCATGAAGATCCCTGCTCTTGTCCACTTAAGCCAGCATTTCACACTGAGCTACTCAGTTTCTCTGCATCCCTTTTTGTCCCTGTCTTGCTCTTTTCTGTGACTCTTCTCATTTTAGTTTTTTGGCCTTGATATTCTTTGGACTGATGTTCAAAAAATACTTCTACTCTCAGATAAGAAAACACGATAATCAGAATGATTTTTACCTCTCTTTTTGTCCCTCATACACAGATGTTCAACAAGAATAACAAAGCAGTTAATGTTTTATACTGGTCTTTAAGTTCAAGTGAAATTTTTTCATATTTCATAGGGATTTCTGGATTCAATATCTTCTTATGTCAACAGCAAAATCTCAGTTTTTTTGGGTACTATACTTTCCCTCTATTACGATAGTTATATTGCCTTGCTACACTTGTATATCTCTATTTCTACCACTATGTTGTATACTCTTTATAATCAAGAATTTGTTATGGTTGTCACCACATCCAGGCTTAGCACAAGGCCAAAGAGCAGACACTCAATAAAGATGACTGGTCCAATTTCCTTAACTAATAAATGTATGAACCTTTGCATTGGAGACACATCGATGAACTAAGTCAGACAAGGTCCCTACCCTTATGGGGTTTATGACCTTGAATTTATTTCAGAAAGAGTAGACAGAAGAGAGGGAAAAAATAAGGAAAGATAATCTAATACTATATGAGTAACTGCAGTGTGTGAAGTAATGTTAGCTATCTTATGTTTGCTGCCCCACTTAATGTTTTAGTGGGGCAGGAAATAAATCAATCTTTCATCACAAAGGCAGTAAATCAGTCTTTCCTAAACATTTGTGTTACATCCTAATAGGAAAGTAAACCTAAGTCATCAGCCTTTCTGGAGCATGATCATTTGGTAGTTGTTACTTCTGGGAGTCCTTTTCCTTCAGCAAAGGTAGAAACTGGATTTACTGTTGTTTTCACATTTGGGTTCATCATTGTGAATAATAAGCATGTCACTTTTTTTCTCTACTGATCTTCTCATCCTTCGGGCATTTGCTGGTAATAACTCACTACTCTGTTGTATTTATTTTAAGAAAATAAACTTATAACCATGGATCTATAAAACTGCTTTTCCCCTGTCATATCACAGTGTGGGGGCCAGGTGGGAGAAGTAAGTGGGCTTAACATAGCTATCAAAATGAGAGTTTTGTACTTGTTGTTGAGGCTACTTTCTTGAACTGAAAGATGATTTCTATTTGTTTTCTCTACACACTGTATATTTTAGAGCTAGGGGTTGGTGGAGACTAACTTGCAGGAAGAACACCTCCAGAAACTATATGCGTATATTCATTTGACCTAAGGGATTGAAATAGCTTTTTAACCATTTACCAGGAGTCAAGGCCTTACATCAAGGTTAGAAGCATAGTTGGAAACTAAAAGGCACTTTCCCTAGGAAATGAGACAGAATGCATTTTAAAGAAAGAAACAATTGTGTCAGGTTAACCCAACTGTAGTAGTGTGATTAAATCTGGGAGATGGGAGCCCCAAACCAGGCCCGATGGAAAGTGTAATACCACCTATAGTAAAGTTCTCACAGCAATTGGAGACAAAATGACAAGCGTCTGTTTGTAGATAAAAGAGATTAACATGGAATCTCAGGACTTTGATCACAGAATCTAAAGGAGCTAGATATTGGTTGGGTTTACAATCACAAGAGCCCAAACTCTGCTTAAGTAGAGTGGATGAGAAGAGAGGAAAAATTACCTGTTTTATTCAAAAGGGAAGATCAAAGACTCTAAGAAGATGATTTAAAATATAAATCATCAATATTGGTCAAAGGGTACAAACTTCCAGATAAACAAGTTCTGGGGACCTAATGTACAGTGTGGTGGTTATAGCTAATGATACTATAGTTCTGAGGACCTAATGTACAGTGTGGTGGTTCTGGGGACCTAATGTACAGTGTGGTGGTTATAGATAATGATACTATATTGGTGGATATAGCTAATGATACTGTTACAGGGGCTACACCAAACTAAAAATCTTCTGTACAGCAAAGTAAAGTATCAACAAAATGAAAAGGCAACCTAACACATTTTGCAATTCTAAAATTGTATTGGGTAGAGTATCCTAGTTTGCATATTTTCTCCTTTCAACTCTTTGAATATATTATGCCACTCCCTTCTGTGCTTCCTGTACTTAGGTATTTCTTTCTTTCTTTAGGTTTGGGACATTTTCAGCCATTATTTCATCAAATACATTTTTGACCATTTTCTCCTTCTGTTCTCCTTCTGGGACACCTATCATGCAAATGTTGGTATGCTTAATGTTACCTGAGAGGTCTCTTAAACTGTTCTCATATTTTTATATTTGTTTTCCTTTTTGCTGTTCTCTTTGGGTGATTTCCATTATTCTGTCTTCCAGATCATTTATGCGTTCTTCTGTATCACTTATTCTGCTATTCATTCTTTTTAGTGTGTCTTTCATTTCAATTATTGTATTCTTCAGTTCTGACTTATAAAAAAATGTTAACTAGTTGCTTATTAAAATTCTCACTTTGTTCATCTATTCTTTTTCCTAATTCATTTAGAGTTGTTATTACTTTTGCTTCAAATTATTTATCTGGTAAATTGTCTATTTCTGTTACATTTTATTTTTTTCCAGTGGTTTTCTCTTGCTCTTTCAGTTGAGTCCAGTTCCTCTGTCTTCTCATTTTACTTAATTTCTCTGTCTCTTTAAATTTAGGTGAAACAGTTACGTGTTGTCATCCTGAAGGTTTCTCCTTATGTGGGAGCATCCCTATACAGTCTTTGGGTACTCAGTCACTTTGGCAGGAGAGCTGGATTTGATGTGAACACAAGTCCCTTCTTTCCCCAGGGTGTGCTGTCCGCTACCACCTTGGTAGAAGGTGGGGCTGGAGATGGAGGGGCTAGGGCTGGAGCCAAGTGTAAGGCAGGGTTTCCCCTCTGCTCAGTGGCTCTTGCCACCCTATTGGAGATGGTGTAGTATCTCCAGTTCCTGGAGCATAAGGCCAGAGGATTGGGTCTGAGCTGGCTCTGTTCCTTTTAAGTGTGTGTTCTCCCCTCTCTCTGCATCAACACCCTTGCGCCAGAGGGGAATAGTGCTGGAACAAGAGGGGTCCGTGCAGGCTATCTGCTTGTGATGGGGCATGGGCTGTGGCAGGCTAGCCCCAGACAGAGGTCTGGGCTGCTTCTGATGAGCTGTCTGTGTCAGCACCAGTAATGGCTGCCCCTGTCCTACTTAAACTCAGCTTTGGGCCGGAGTATCCTTTGTCCCTCATAGCTATCACTCCCCTCCGTTTCTGCCACCCCCACCCTGATGTTGAGTCAAGCTGCTGGGCAGACAGGGCCTGTGCAGTCTCTCAGTGTGTATTGGGGTATGGGCTGGGGTGGTCCGGTTGCTGACAGAGATTGGGACCATTTCCAATGTGCTGCCTGTGTAAGTGCCAGAAGTGGCTGTCCCCATCCCACTCAGACACCACTTTGGGTCTTGGCTGCCTGTTTATTTCACAGCCAAGCATTTTCCTTGCTTGTGGCAGCCCTAGCTCCACTGTGGAGCTGCAATGTGCTGTAAGCAGGGCTGGAATGTTCACCCGGCTCAGGCTGGGGCATGCACTGAGACAGTAGTGGGAAACCAGGCAGACTCTCAAGCTGCTTTCAAGCTGCCCTCTCTGCCCTGCTTTGGGAGCAAGCCAGTGCATGTGTGCACCTCACACGTGAAGTCAAGGCTTTTCAGTTTTCCTGTTGGTCCCACTGGCCCTCCAACCAGCCAAGGGGGCTCCTCTTCCCTTTGTCAGAACCCAGAACTAGGGCACCCAATATGTGGCCTGAACCGTTCACTCCCCAGGGCAGATCTCCACCTGTGTTATCTCCTTTTTCCTCTGAGTCCCCTCCTAGGGGCACAGGTTCTGACCTGCTTGCTTCTCTTCCCTCCCTACCTGATTCTGTGTGGATATTTCTTACAGTCTTGGTTGTACAAGAGTCCTTCTGCCAGTTGCCAATTCATTTTCAGTGAAAAATGTCCACAGGTAGATGTATTTTTCGTGTGTTTGTGGGGGGAGGTGAGGTCCAAGTCTTCCTATTGTGCCATCTTGATCGATCACTCTAATTTATCTTCAGTGAGAAAATAATGGATGTCACAGGGTAGCAGCTGGGGCTATAAGTCCATTATACTCCCTGTGGCTGCAGATCAGAGAGGTACATTCTCATAGCCCCCAAATTCATGGACCCCAGGGTGAATCCTTGGCTTAAGGAAGAGTAGAAGTTATGATCAGAGAGATAATTTTTACAAGATGATTATCAAATCTACGCCTCTGATTTAATGTGAAGATAATGACTTAAAATGAGTTAGACCCCAGGTATTAGTACGGAAGGTATTTCAAATCTAAATGTACCGAGGATTCTGTCAATGGTTGATACCATTTATTTGTTAGTACCTATTCTGAGCTAGATATGATACTAAGCAATTTATATTAATTAATTAACTGTGAGGTATTATGATATTCAACTTCATAGTTTAGAAAACTGAGTATATTGCCCATTTATCTAGAAACACAAATATAAATTTTAATGCTTTTATTTTTTTTTAGCATATAAATTTCTACATATAAATCTCTACATTACCAGTGGTTGCAACCAGTGATCTTGAGATCACAATCTTCTAGAGAAGGAAAGATGGACTTTGGGCAGGAAGGTTAGCCTCCTCTTTGTGACAAAGTCCTCTTCCCTAGTCTATGAGAAATTATTTCTATTTCTTTTTATCTTGCTTAGCAGGAATGTAGTTGAGGGAGAAGAAAGCAGAACACAAAACTGAGGTAGGAAACAAAACTTATCCTAACGTTTAAAGAGAATAAGGCCACAAAACTGAAGACTTAAAAACTGTCTTCAACATAAAAGGGAATTATATGGAAAATCCTTATACACTGATGGTGGTACCATAAGAACAGTGTTCATCTGCAGCAGGAAGGTTTAGGTTAATTATAAGGAAGAGCTCCTTTTCATTCTTATTAATCAAAGAATTATGTATATACTGAATGTGAATATCTAAAAAGAGGATACAAACAAGATATGTTATTGAGCCTTCCATTTTAGAAGGATGCATCAGAAATGACCCTTTTGTGTTATTGATACTTTTAAAAAGAACATTCATGTAGTACACTGGCTTTCGAACATCTTTTTATCATACAAAATACATGTATACACACAAACACATAGTTCATAATGACCACGGCTACATTATTATCTGCAGTACATTCTGTTTTGTCTCTTTTGTTCTATTCATTTTTGTCCTATCCTATACTTTCTCGTTAAAGAATGCTAGTCATGGTCAACCCAATTGATTTCACTATCTGCTAATGGCTCACAATTTGAAAAATTGAACCAGTATGTTGTTCAGCCTCCAAAAGACAATTGATTCAATTACAAGAATCATGACACCATTGAAGAAAGAGGGAAGAGATGAAAGAGAGTTTTGTGTCACCTTACCTATGACATAGTTATGGAGTAACTGTACAGTAAGGATTCCTTTTTTAGGGTGAGGGAAGTGATGATTGATTCTATATTGTGTAAGCAATATCAGTTGTTGTTTAGAGAATAGTTTTCAGTGAATGATGATGAATCACAGATATTCTATTCTCTCTATTGCAGGCATCATACAGAATGCTGAGAATTATATGAAGGTAGCCTGGCCTTGTTTGTAAGAGCTGTTGGATACTTTAACATTAAAAATCAGGGAGCTGCCTTGAAGAGAATGTAGATCAGCTCAGGGCTAGGCTGTAAGATGGCATGAGCCTAAGGCTCAAGGTCTCATGAGTGGTCCATCTTTTCTGACAGATGGACCTAGAAGTTGAACAAGTTAGCCTGGGTCACAGTGGTATAGTGGAGTACCATAATTGGCATTGACATAAAAATCTTTATCATGTCAAGCTCAGCTGGTTATTTGTTCAGTGGTTGTTGAGCAAATACTGTGCACTAGATGCTGCTAAATACTGAACATCCAATGAAAAGAAAACACAGTTTGATCTCAGGGAATCCCACAAAGAAGATCTGCCATGTGGTTATTCCGTTTGCTACTCTCCTCCCTAAATTCACCCACTCCCTTCCCTGCCTGCCCTACTTCCTCACTCAGAGGTTCCCCCTGGGCTCTGAGTCATCTTGCCTTCTGCCTCATAGTTGGGCTTGGCCAAAGTGAGTCACCAGTAGAAGATTGGAAAGTGGGAAGAGAAAAGTCAGGGCTTTTCTTTTCTACTCCCTCCATATCTGGACTGTGCTTTCTGGTGATGCGTGTTTCCTCCATAACTACAGTTCTTGTAGGACGACCCCTTTCCATCGCAAGCTCTCAATGTTACAGTAAAGTTCTCTGCCCTCCTTGCTATTCTGTGCCTTTGGGTGCTAGTGATGCCTCACTGTGACTAATCTTTGCATCCTCGTCATCTATTTCTGGTTTCATTAACCTTTCCCACATCTTTGCAAATGTATTGTTAGGTCTCTTGTGTCATTTGAGTACTAGTCTGTGTCTGCTGAGACTCTGTTATAGGAGAAGCCATATATAATATAGGAGCAAAATGGAGGAATATCAGGAGAGGGGAACTCTGCAGTGACATTTTTAGAAAGTTTTTCTTTTTTTTTTTTGGTACATGCAGTGATGGGGGCAGGGCTGCTGAGAAAGGTTATTTGAGGTAGGTCATTAATAATTGGAATAAGAATGTGTTAGACGAAGCCTTAACAGAACTGAACCTGACATGATATATTCATTCAGATTTTTACTATTGTGTCTTTTCATTTTTGAATCTTGGCTGAACTATCTTTCAGTTCAACAAAAATGTTGCCACTTTGGACGTGTTCGTGAGCTCACCTCACATTTATTTACTGGTGAAAAATAATGATGCACTTAAGGGCATGATGTGCTTTTAGGCTGGACACTAGAGTTATGCCTTTGGGGAATATTTTATTTTTAATATAATGTTCACTTTCTCAGAGTACTATATCTTTAAGGCTCATCCTAACTTCATTAAAGACTGAAAAATGAGGACTTGTGCTAATGTATGTAGATGATACAGTTTTCTGTATATTGTTCTATCTACTTTTTGTAATTTTTTAGCTGCTGCAACCTTTTTACCTTGATCCCATTTGACAGGTTGGCTAATTTAGCATAAAACAGTAGCAAGCAAGATAAAGCTAACTTCTGCACATCCAAGGAAGACAGGGACATGCTGGATGAAACTAAACAAACATGAATCTTTGACCTTCTCCTTTAACTAGCACTCCCGTCCACTGAGCTCATTATAGGGAAATCTGTTAGCATCCTTCACATGTTGGCAGATGACTGGTACCGAGCACATGCTGCTAGCCCATCAGGGGATCAGGAGAAGCCCAGTTTGTGCATGACCCATCACTACTAAATAGCAGATTCCTGCAGTTACTTGCATTACACAAAACTGCTTGATGCACATTAAAGAGAAACTTTTTTTGAACCCCATACTCATTAGTTTTTTTCTCTTTAATTCCGTTTTCTGACTTCTGTGGTGAGATTGCCTTCAAGTCTTATCATATGTGCTCACACTCTGAGCAGCTAATGAATATGGATGTTGTTTGGGTGAAAGGGTTGTTGCATACTTTCTTGAGTAGGGTAAGAAGGGTGAGAATGCATTATTGTTCTCTATATGAAATACCAGTGAGTCATGTGTGAAGATGAGGCATGTCTTGTCTTCATAATTACCTAATCATTAATACCTTATTTAGGAATATCTACAATTCAAATTTAGTAAGGCTGTAAATATTGTTTTGCAGGCCTAAAATGAATATTAACCAGAGTTTGAGTTAAGTAGAACTAGTTACCCCAAATGAGGTGCTAATACATCTTTTACAGGAGTCTCATGTGACTGTGAGGGGAGATTGAGGAGTGACTAGATTCGGAATTGAAGCATGTCAACATAATTTGACAGTCTGAACAAGGAAACATTATCCAAGGTCAAGAGATCTTTTATTGTAGAGGATACAGTGAATTGATTCCATTTAGAAGATATTAAACTAGGTAAATCATCAAAATGTAAAAGTTAAGGGAGGGCTTCCATGGTGGCGCAGTAGTTAAGAATCCACCTGCCAGTGCAGGGGACACGGGTTCAAGCCCTGGTCCAGGAAGATCCCGCGTGCCATGGAGCAACTAAGCCCATGCGCCACAACTACTGAGCCTGTGTTCTAGAGCCCGCGAGCCATAACTACTGAGCCTGTGTGCCACAACCACTGAAGACTGCGTACCTAGAGCCTGTGCTCCACAACAAGAGAAGACACTACAATGAGAAGCCTGCGCACACCAACGAAGAGTAGCCACCACATGCCGCAACTGGAGAAAGCCCGTGTGCAGCAGCAAAGGCCCATAGCAGACAAAAATAAATAAATAAATAAAATATTTTTTTAAAAAAAGTTTAAAAGTTAAGGTAAAGCACAAATAGACTTACTTAAGCTAGGTTAGGAATTAGGTGTCCCTCAAAACCCACATGGCATATGACTGCGTTCTAGACTGTGGTATGGAAATAATATGCACCACTAACAGTCTTGGTTTATAATCTTTCATATGAACTCCTCCTTATTCTCATTATCACTGATTGGAATAGAGATAACTTACGGGAAAACTTTGGAAGACATATCCTGAAGATGGCAAAGCTTCCATCCGTTTGTATCTTTGGATGATGTCATTAAAAAAGACGTTTCTGGCCACCTATTTACTTGCCCCATATTTTTACATGAACAATAAATAATCTCCTATTGGCTGACACTATTTGTTAAAGGTGTTAGCTTTACCCTAATGAAAACAAAGTCTGAAAACAATATAGAATATATGGCAGTCACTCATAAACTTTTTACAGGGTCATGAATCCTTCTGAGAACCTTTTGAAAGTTATGGAAAATTTTTCCTTAAAAATGTTTGCATTCAGCATTTATGTAACATTTTGCAAATAATTTCCTGAACCTTATGAAGTACATGCCTGGATGTTAAAGATGTTTTAGGATTTCTAAAGAATCTTAAAATTCAGGCATGGAGCAAATGATCAGTGGGGGTCATGGGGAAAAGCCAATTGGCATAGGATATTTCAGACTGCATGTTAGAGATTTATATCATTGAAAGATGTAGTTCTGGGTTACCCAAGGAATTGGGTTAACAGGCAGGATACCCAACCACTGGTGGTAGAGTTGGGAAGGCTACAGAATCAGTGCCCAGCTTCTGGAATTTTAGAAGAAAAGGTCTGTAATCTATTACCCTTATTGGGTAATTTGTAATGTACACCCAGTATAGTTTATAGATTATGAATAGTCTGTTTTTTTTGTTAATTAGGCCTTTCAGTTGCAAGGAAGAAATACTCATGAAAGTGAACTAAAGTCCTGAGGGTTGATAGTAGGGATACAGATGGCATTAATGGAGAAGGCAGTCTCAGAGATGACAGCAGGTCTTGTGATATCATGTGTTAGAAATTGGTTCTGAATTCAAGGAAGCTGAGAAGCAGATTTTAGTGTCTCTTTATAGAAATAAAACTTTTTTCTTTTTTCGCTCTCTTAAGATGTGATCCATCATGATGTCACTTTGTTCTCCATTTGTCTGTTTGGCTCAGTTTCAGTCACATTCTTTTCCTCCTACTAATGCAATACTCTTCTTATGGTGTAGCAAAAGAGAATTCGGTTCATCTAGTTATTTACAGTCATACACTCCAGACATTTTTTCATACTAGACCATCACATAGGTTGTCGTGCTGTTTAAATATTGATTGTACTTGAGGTACCACTGTGGTGGTACAAATATCTGAAACTTTGGAGAGGAGGAGATAACATCATATAAAACAGAATTTGTCATCCAGGTCTTAAAGAAGAGCCTACAGAAACTTCTGTCAGTAGAAACTGCCAATGGGAAGCTTCCTAAAGATTAGAAGATAACATGGGCTTCCCTGGTGGTGCAGTGGTTGAGAGTCTGCCTGCCGATGCAGGGGACACAGGTTCGTGCCCCGGTCTGGGAGGATCCCACATGCTGCGGAGCAGCTAGGCCCGTGAGCCATGGCTGCTGAGCCTGTGCGTCTGGAGCCTGTGCTCCGCAACAGAAGAGGCCACAACAGCGAGAGGCCCGCGTACTGAAAAAAAATTAAAAAAAGAAGGTAACATGATGTGGCTGGCATCACATGTCTCTTTCACAGTTATGAATGTGCTGGTAAACCAGTTCTCTGGAAAAAAAGAGTTCTGTTTTGCAGTGCTTGCCAATTTCTGTGGTGTAAATACTCTCACCTTAGCCAATTTCAGCTACCTCTGGTTTTAAAACTGGCTGAATAAATCCTAAATTTTAAACAATTGGCTTTTATAAGCCGGAAGTTTCCAGCATCAACTCATCACCAATAAGAGAACCTGCGCTAAACCAGTAAATTGGTTAAAAAAAAAAAAAAAAAAGAACGAACGAGAGAAAATTAAACATCACTTGTGCCAAGATTGGAATTAGTCAAAATGACTAGAGGAAGTTTAAGACTCCCAGTGATCAAGGATGAGATTGTAGCACCAAGAAGTCTTTCAAAAGTAATTAAATTTTAGTCCTTGGCTTTGATATATTTGAAGGGCAGACCAGTAGAACCAAAGTAGTAGTCACTTGGGTAGTCATTTCTATTATTCTGCTTAGCTCATATTAAAATGCATAGCTCTAATAGTTTTGAATGATTAAATGGGTCTAATTATTAAAGAAGGTCTTAAATAACCGAATGGATTTGCTTAAGAAGCAGATGCTACCATTACATACAACACTGACAAAAATATCAGCTCTTCATCCTTGGGAATTGCAATGTCTGCAGCAAGATCCCTGCTACCTTTCTAGCAACACCGAGGGTTCTCCAATGAAAGGATGTTTGAAGGAGCTGTAATTAGACTCGACAGAGGTTTAACGTATTGAAGACCTAACACTGATTTGATTTTATATTTGCATTGATGATATATGCTTATACTTGATTTCCGTAACTGAGTCTGACACCTTTATTGGAATATTTGCAAAATAGAAAGGA
Organism: Globicephala melas; assembly: GCF_963455315.2. Taxonomy (NCBI): domain Eukaryota; kingdom Metazoa; phylum Chordata; class Mammalia; order Artiodactyla; family Delphinidae; genus Globicephala; species Globicephala melas. Next base: position 156,661,205 of record NC_083315.2, read on the forward strand.
ATGGCTTATATGAAATACGACAACATGGTTCAGACCAGATGGATGCTTTTTGCATTAATGTGATATGGCACCTGAGGATCTGGTAACTGCTAGACTCAATATGACCACTAACTGAATGGGAAACCATTGCACTCTTGAGATGAGCCAATTTGACCCACACATTTGGCCCATGCACTTCCATCCTCTCTTTATTCACAACAGATTTGGAGCCATGCAGTATACAGAGAACCTGCTTAGTATCTCAAGCCACACATTAACATTAGCTAGCAAAAATGAATGGAGGGGGAATCATTGCTGTGAGATGAGAGTAATACCAGAGAGATGATGATGACTAAAGGAAGGAATGATAGAAGCTGGTGTAAATAAATGCAAATGTTCATTTCCACATTTCTGTGAATGTATTGTAAATAAAAAGTATGGTCAATTTTCCTCAGAAATTATCTCCCTTTTTCTGTTTGGCCATAGAAAATATAAAGTCAAGGAAGCCAGATAATACTTTTTCTTTTACTCTCTGCCTCTTACTTTGATTTGCTTGGCACCTTTCCTACCTTCATTGTCTGAACCATTTGAGTTTGGACTCCTATAATTTTCAATTTAAGACATCACAATACAGGAATTAACCACTCTACTATGTTTAAAGAAGACTTTAACAGGTAATTCTTGAGCTGGGCTTTAAAATAATTGTGTGAATATATTGGGCTTTTGGAGACGTTTTCGGAGGGTGGATTGCCTGCAGAGTATCATTATTAGTTGAGGGGAATGTGTGTAAGCACGTGAGGGTAGTTTTTTTTCCCCAGGGAAGCCTTGCTTGGATATGAAAGCAGAATTCCAATAGTTGTACCTCCTTTTGTAATTTATAGACTAAATAATACTAAACTGTCCCTCTGAGATTTATTTCTAGAAGTTCGTATATCCTGACAGTTACCTTCCACAAGACCATATCTTTTGTTGAGTCACTGCCTCATGGCCAGCAATTATAGTCCCTCTAAAAACACCTAAAGAAAGTCTAACCTCTATAAAAATCTGAACCCTTCTCCAAATTATAGTTTGGTGCCAAAGAGTATCATGCTATATATACATCCAAATCATTAGGAATACTTGTTAAAAATGTAGGTTCCTCTTGGAATCCACTCATTGATGGAGGCAGATAACTCTTTTTTTTTTTTTTTTTTTTGCGGTACGCGGGCCTCTCACTGTTGTGGGCTCTCCCATTGCGGAGCACAGGCTCCGTACGCGCAGGCTCAGCGGCCATGGCTCACGGGCCCAGCCGCTCCGCGGCATGTGGGATCTTCCCGCACCGGGGCACGACCCATGTCCCCTGCATCGGCCGGTGGACTCTCAACCACTGCGCCACCAGGGAAGCCCAGAGAACTCATATTTTTAACCAGCAATTCATGGTTCTTAAGAATCCAACTATATTTCCAGCCACAATTTAGACATTAATTCTCAGATTCGAGACATAATAACCTATAGAAAGTCTTCCTTTACATCTCATTCCAATATGCTCACCTTCATCACTCTTAGATCTCTATACGGGCATCTTTTCTAGGCATAACCATAAGCTATTCAATAAGGAGAAAGGAAAAAGTCCTAGAATGCCAGTATAGAAACCCAGGAACAGAAATATTGAACAACAGAAAATACCAATAAAGAAAATAATGAAGTTGCCTGTATATATGTATGTGTGTGTATATATATATATATGCACATATATGTGTATGTTATGATATTATATAAATAGATGGGCCTGTTCTTATAAACAGACAGACATGATAGTTGTATTCTTCTATATTTCTAGATATTAACTACATAATGATATTTACAGAAGAGAGTTTGAAAGTCCATGTAGAATCTGGGAAAGTGAGAACAAGACTTGAAATGTGTTCTAGAGAAAGGAGTGATGTTGTTTAGAGTGTGGATGTCTAAATCTGAAGGCTTGGTGTTAATAACTTTTTTAAATATTAAAGAATTTCATACATTTTGGTATTGGTATTTTTTTTAAAAAAGTGCTTTTGAAAGCATTTCTAAAGAATATCTTTAATCTGGATTTCCCACAAGGTTTACTCCCATGTCCCAAATGCTCTCATGTTGTGAATTTTTCTTGTTGTTGTTCATGATACTTCTATTTAATACTTCAAAAGATCTTATAGATTCAGTGCAAGAGTATTCACGGGTATTTATATATAAAAGGACATTTTATTTTCTCAAGTTATGGGTTTTAATTACATGTACAAGCTCACTGGAGCTGCCTTGATGATTTTATTTGTGGAAAAAAGAAAGCATCCTCTGAAGCAGAACTCAAGCCATTTGTATGTTCATTTTTCCTTGGACCACAGATAGGGTGACAGTCTTTTTTTAACCAAATGGAACAGGGGGAACTTTTATGTATCTAATGTTTCATATTCATAGGTTACAAAACTATTACTGAGACTGGAGTCTGGGCATCTGGTGCTATGCAAGGGAAGTAGAGCAGTTATTATGGGTCCAACAGCATGGAACATACTGCTTTGGATTAAGTGTTTATTACCCAGAATATAAAGGATGTTGGCAAAGGTACTACTGGAGGGAACACAAGCAATTTATTAAAAAAAAACTCTCAAGACCCTCTTATCTGTCCATGTAGATTTTTCGTATTATTGCAGGTCATCAGTGGAAGATAGAGTCCACAGTAGAAAGAATAATTTAAGATAAGGCAGACCTGAGCTAAAATTCTTGTTTCCTTTATATGATATGTAAAGTTTGGCCAGTTATTGAACGCTTTTTGATCTCTGATTCCTCATATATAAAATAAGAATAAGCAGAATTACATAGAAGACCGAAAATGAAATGAAGTATGTGTCAGGGGAGAAAGTAATTCATAGAAAAGTATCTTTTGATGTGATAGATTACATTGATTGATTTTTAATTTGAAATGAACTTGCATTCCTGGGATCAACCTTTTAGATCATAATGCATTATCTTTTTCATATATTGATGGATTTTATTTGCTAATATTTTGTTAAGGATATTTACATCTATGTTTATGAAAGATATCAGTCTGTAGTTTTCATATGATGCTTTTGCCTGGCTTGGTTGTCAGTGTAATATTAGCCTCATAACACAAATTCACAAAGATTTCTTCCTTATTTTTGTAGAAATTTGGTCAGGATTGGCATAATTTCTCCCTTAAATAATAGAATTTGCCAGTGAAACTATCTGGACCTTTATTTTCAGGGAGAAGGTTTTAAATAACCAATTTTATTTATTTAATTGATATAGTAGTCCTCATTTTTTCTATTTTTCTTGAGTTAATATTTGTAATTTTGTATTTAAAGGAACTTATTTCACATAAAGTGAAAGGATTTTTGGCATGGAGTGTTTATAATATTCCCTTATCTTTTTACTATCTGAAGTCTTTGTATTGATATCCTCTTTTTCATTCTTAATATTGGTAATGTGTAGTTCATTCATTTCTTCTTCTTCTAGCTAAAGATTTAGCTAGATAAATATTTATTCTAGCCAGAGATTTCTCAGTTTTAGTGATCTTCTGAAAGATTTAACTTCTATTTTAGATGACTTCTTTTTCCTTTAATCCTTTTCCACTCTTCAAATTGAATAATTTCTTCTGGTATATTTTCAAGTTCACAAATAATTTTTTTTCTATCATCTCAGTGCTGCTATTAAATTCATCTAGTGAACTTTTACTTTTAGTTATTGCATTTTTCAGCTTTAGAATTCCTACTTGGTTCTTTTATATTCTTTTAATTTCTCTTGAGATCCCTATTTACTGCTTATTATTAGCACATTTCCTTTAATTCCTTGGACATATGTTTTTTTTTAATTTTGGGGACATATTTATAGTGATTGCTTTGAAGTATTTGTCTATTTTATCCAACATATGTGACTTTTTTTCCTGATTATGAGTTACAGTTATTAATTTATCTGCTTATCTAGTAATTTTTGGTTGAAAGCTAGACACCAGATAATACATTGTAGTGACTCAATTCTATTTTGTTCTTCTGACAGTTGCTGTTTTTATTTGTTTGTTTTACTAGTCAGTTAACTTTCCTGATCTCCAAATGTAAAATCCTTCACTTCTGTGGTGTGTATCCACTGCTGTCTCTGCTCACTTTTTTTTAGCCTTTGTCCCTAGGGGTCTACTTTGTGCCTGTGTAGTTCAGCAGTCAGCCAATGATTTAGACAGAGGCTATTCTCAGACACCAAAAGCTTTTTTATCTTTTATCCTCTGCACTCCTGAGCTGTGGATTGAGGAATTCATTTAAGATGCAACAAAGTTTCATGTTTCTCCAAGGCTTGCATGCATAGTTTAGAAGTCACCCAGGGATATGTGTAGAGCTTATCTCAGCTTTTCTATGATTATCTTGGTCCCAAACTCTTTTTTGGTTTCTAGTTGCTGTGCTTTGGCTTTGAACCAAATTTCTACCTCTGGAAAGTGAGGCTGTAGTTTTCATCCTCTGAGTTGGAGATGGGAACAATCTAGCGTGGAAAGACCACAAATTCACCCTTCTTAACCAATGAAACAGCCATTTTTCATGAATAAACACCTCTCAACTTGTTGCCTGCCTTTGGTCATTTTCAGTTCTTGAAGTGATTATTTTGAATAATTTCAATCCATTTTATACCTGTTTTCTGCTTAAGGGAGTGACCTAACTCCTTCATGATTTCAATGCTGAAAGTAGAGTTCTGATTTTTACTATTTAATTTTATACCATTTTAAAAGTAGTTAGTGCCAGGCATATAGCAGGGACTCAATTAATATTAACTCCTTTAATCTTAATATGAAGCACTGAATATGGCTATATGGTGAAAAAGACAACTTTCAGATAAGAAACAAAAGTATAACACTGCTAGTTTGGAGATAAGTAATGGCAAGCTAACATCAAAAAAACCTTGGATTTTTGAATAAGGAGACTGAAAGCAATTGATCAAATATCTTCAAAATGATTACCAAACTGGGTATTGACCAAAGTTATTTGATGAGACATCAGTGACAAAAATTCTAGTGAAATCTTCTATTATTTAATAGTCCTGTTCTTTGACCAACTCTCTATAATTTATGAAGTGGAGCTTAATCAACCTCTTTTGAATATTATGTCCTGTTCCTGAGAATGAAGTTGTGCTAAATTTTAAGGCATTGTCACTTGTCTAAGCAAGTTTTAAGAAGACTTTGTTTCTGAGGGTGCTGAGTCTCTGAAATATTTTCTATTCAGTACTACAAAACACTTATTATTTAATAAGACACCAAGCAAATTAAAATTGAGGGGTCCTTAGGAACAAATTATTTATACGAAGGACCTTAAGATACTTAAGACAGAAATTTCAGCCAAAGAAATATATGAAACAAAAGTCATTAAAGATTAAAAGGTAAGATGAAGAAGAGTAAGATGACAGAAGCGGCTCATATTATTGCCTCGAGTAGCCACTGAGAGAGACTCTACTTATAAATTTAAGGAACTTGCACAGTTTAAAAGCATCTTTCTTCAGAATCATCTGCTCTTAACGTCTTATTAGTAGTATAGAGCAAAATTAATATACAAGATGACCTATATAATGGCTAAATTTCAGAATAAAGCAAATAGTGGCTAAAAAGTCAAGTAGAGCGATCAAACCATACAACTTTACCATTTATTTTCCAGTTGGACATTACTTACATTACTGTTGATAATAGGACTGTTAACCATTAAATTTTTATTTTTATATATTTGGTCATGTCAATGACTAATTCATTTTATTAAAAATATCTGCCTTAAATAGATTTTGAAATGAAGCAGAAAGTGACTGGAGAGAGAAGAGAGAAACAGAGAATGACCAATAGGAGTAGAGAGAGACAAAGTGATGGGAATGTGAAAATAGTATTTAAAAAAATTTTTACCTGGCAAAAGTTGTAATGTAATTTAAAAATTCAATGTAAAGTAAGAAAAAAATCTACTTTTAAGAAAAATCTTTTAAAAAATTATACCTTCCGGGCTTCCCTGGTGGTGCAGTGGTTGAGAGTCCACCTGCCAATGCAGGGGACACGGGTTCGTGCCCCGGTCTGGGAAGATCCCACATGCCGCGGAGCAGCTGGGCCCATGAGCCATGGCCGCTGAGCCTGAGTGTCCAGAACCTGTGCTCGGCAATGGGAGAGGCCACAACAGTGAGAGGCCCGCGTACTGAAAAAAAAAAAAAAATTATACCTTCCAAATTGTATTATTTATTCTTCTGTCACATTTTATTGTTGTATTAGCTGAAACAGAAAAGGTAAGTTGAAGTTCAGAATGTATTTTAAAAAATGTAATGAATGACTCTTTGTCTCATTTATCTGACAATAATGTTATAATTTTTAAAATTCCTATCACTTTCCATAGTTCTAATTAGTTCATCTCTGAGGTTGCTTTCTCAGTGGTGTTCCTACCACATCTTTTTTTAGCATAATTTTGTCCATTTGCTGTCTGTCCTTATAATGATCTTTAATTAGTGCTTCCTGGGTGGCAAAATTCCTGATGAAAAGTTTTGTAATTCTGTGAAATTTGAGTCTATAGTTTTAGTTTTTCAACTTTACTTGTTTTGCCAAAGCCAAAGCCACTGGTTTCTTCTAACATTATGAATATGTTGATCCAACTGTCCCTAAGTCTGGAAATTTGAGAAAGGCAATTCATCTACAGGTATTAATTTATCAAAATAAAATCAATTTGGCTAAACTTTTTGTTTGCTCCATTCAGGAAACAAAAATTCTGATAACAAAATAAATGAATTTGCATTGTCATTTAGCATATTTGCTAAGAGCTTAATGTTTGAAAAAAATCATAAGTGTCTTAGGAAAACAGAATTCTCCATCACCATATTAAACATGAAGATCTATTTTGAATGTGGATGCACTTTTCTTACAAGTAGTGTATGATAGAGCCCAAGGAACAAAGATTTAAGAAAAAAAACAAAATAAGGACATTTTCGTTTCTACTTTTTTTATTTTCCTGGCATTTTCTCTAGTGAAACCAGGATATAGAAACGTGAAAATAAGACAGAACATTTCACTTCGAGGTTTCTTTAACATTGAATGATTCATTGTTCCTTTATTTTTTTATTATTATTTTTTTAACATCTCTATTGGAGTATAATTGCTTTACAATGGTGTGTTAGTTTCTGCTTTATAACAAAGTGAATCAGTTATACATATACATATGTTCCATATCTCTTCCCTCTTGCGTCTGCCTCCCTCCCACCCTCCCTATCCCACCCCTCCAGGCGGTCACAAAGCACCGAGCTGATCTCCCTGTGCTATGCGGCTGCTTCCCACTAGCTATCTACCTTACGTTTGGTAGTGTATATATGCCCATGCCACTTTCTCACTTTGTCACAGCTTACCCTTCCCCCTTACCCTTCTACCTTACGTTTGGTAGTGTATATATGCCCATGCCACTTTCTCACTTTGTCACAGCTTACCCTTCGCCCTCCCTATATCCTCAAGTCCATTCTCTAGTAGGTCTGTGTCTTTATTCCTGTCTTACCCATAGGTTCTTCATGACATTTTTTTTTCTTAAATTCCATATATATGTGTTAGCATACGGTATTTGTCTTTCTCTTTCTGACTTACTTCACTCTGTATGACAGACTCTAGGTCTATCCACCTCATGACAAATATATCAATTTTGTTTCTTTTTATGGCTGAGTAATATTCCATTGTATATATGTGCCACATCTCCTTTATCCATTCATCCGATGATGGACACTTAGGTTGTTTCCATCTCCGGGCTATTGTAAATAGAGCTGCAATGAACATTTTGGTACATGACTCTTTTTGAATTATGGTTTTCTCAGGGTATATGCCCAGTAGTGGGATTGCTGGGTCATACGGTATTTCTATTTGTAGTTTTTTAAGGAACCTCCATACTGTTCTCCATAGTGGATGTATTAATTTACATTCCCACCAGCAGTGCAAGAGTGTTCCCTTTTCTCCACACCCTCTCCAGCATTTATTGTTTGTAGATTTTTTGATGATGGCCATTCTGACCAGTGTGAGATGATACCTCATTGTAGTTTTGATTTGCATTTCTCTAATGATTAATGATGTTGAGCATTCTTTCATGTGTTCATTGGCAATCGGTATATCTTCTTTGGAGAAATGTCTCTTTAGGTCTTCTGCCCATCTTTGGATTGGGTTGTTTGTTTTTTTGTTATTGAGCTGCATGAGCTGCTTGTTCCTTTTTGAATCTGGCACTTGAGTGACACAATTTGGAGTCAGAAGATGTGCATTTTGAAGCATTAGGGTATAGGAGAAAATAAGTAAATGAGATATAAATGTGCTTTAGAAACCGAATCACTCTAGGGATTCTATACAGATCTTTAATAAGTATACTTTTCCTCCTATAGACACATTAAGGAACAACTTCAAATCTAGTATCATATCTATGTCAAAAATATGCCATTAGTAGAGAAAAGATATTTTAATTAGATGTGTTATTACTTACATATTTACTTTGTCTCTTCCCTCACCATATTCTAAGTGGAATTAAAATTATACCGACTAATATTGAGAATTTAAATATACATAGATTTAAACCATTTAAAATGTACCACAAGGGTTTTTAAATTTCTGGGTACCCACCTGGTCATCAACATGTAAATCACTGTCTTAATTAGAATATAATATAATGAAACATTTTTTCAATACACTTTTAAAGTTTTTTGGGTTTTTTTTTTTTGGTGGAGAGGATATTTAAAATTATCAACTAGATTTGTGTTTCAGTTTCTGGTTGCTTAAAAGCTGCCACACACCCCCACCCCAGCCTGTTTACACACACACACCCTTTCTCTCTTAATCCTCTAAAAGCTAAAAAAGAGAAAGAGAATTGAGAGATAGTATCAAATGTTCTCAGTGTTTAACCTATAAAAACTAACAAGAACTATTGATGACTTTGTCTATGGTATCTAAAACTGGGTTGAGTAGAGCAGTTGTTTACTGCTTGACAGGTAGAATAATGACCAAACACAAAAGGGAGGTTTCTTTTTGCAAATTCCCCAGTTGAGAACCCAACTGTCAATTCTCTCTAGTTCTGAAACTGCTTTTAATTCCTAGCTTAAATGCAAATTCAGCCCAGGGAACTTCCTCTGCCATCTTGCTTCTTAGACCTACAACTTCATAGTTCTTTACCAGCAACATTGAGACTAGCTCTCCTGGGCTGGTTTTGGTACATTTCTAACCAAATTCAGTCTAACTTGGCCATACTCACCCAGGGACAAAAGACCTTCAAACTATAGGAATAACTTAATTTCTTCCTCATGTCTAACTAGTTAATAATGACTGAGCACTTGTGCTGGACACTGAGCTAAGGACTATACTAGTTTCACTTCATTTAATTCTGGTCATAACCCCGTGAGGTAGCCATAGCTACTACTAATGAGGAAAATGATCCCTGGGATACTTGCTAGAAAGTCATCTAAGTGGTACGTGTCAGAGTCAAGATTCAAACTTAGATTAGTCTGAATCCCAAACCCATGCTGTTAATTACCACTCCCTACCATCTCCATCATGGCCATAGTATCAGGAAATGAGCTCCTCCATTCTATATAAAAATGAAAACAATTTAATGTGTTCTACTCATGGCTTTTCAGAATGCCTTATTCCAGTTATGGATTCTCCAGCATATAGACATATCTAATCCATTTGATCACCACATTTCTGTCTGTCATTTGGTGAATCATCTATTTCCTCTTCCATACAACTTCTTTCACTTCAAAACTAAAACTTTTTGTTCAGAAATTCTCTGCAAAATAGTTAACTCCAGATTTTCCCCCCTGCGGATCATCCATTTTCTCAAGGCTGCCTAGTCTGACATTGCCTTTCTTTGCCTCTTATCCTTGGGCTGTTTTATACCTAGAGACTAAAGATCAAAGTTATGGACTGTTCCTTGATCTTCCTCTGTAGGGTTTCTGTTTCAGCCTGAGTAAGGTTAATGGTGAAAGAAAAATAGTTACTTAAAGATATTTAAGGCAACTGATGAAAAGAAAAGGAGAGAGATACTTGAAATATTATAGTATTAAACTTGATGGGTTATTATCCATCACACATTTTAATACCAGTGGGGTGACAAAAAATCACGTAATCTTAGCACCTTATTTTATAGATGATGAATCTGAAGTCCAGAAGAGGTAACTAACTTGTGTAAGATTTCTGGGCTAGTTAATGCTAGTTAGTGGCAAATCTGATGTTAGCCTCCTAAATTCAAACATCTTTTCAATTATCACACACTGCTTTCTTATCTTATTTCCATGGATTTGGTAACATTTGTTTATTTATCCAACCACGCATCCAATCTGTAACTAAAATTCAGGACATGTTTATCAAGGTAATGCACTATAGCTTGTAAGAGATATAAATATAACATTGTGTTTGTTCTTAATGACCTGACAACTATATATAATACAAAACACACACATATGGGTAACTATATTACAAATCTTGATATATTCATTCACTGTGTGGGCCAGTAAGTGAATTCATTGTTATGAGAAGAAAATAAAGCACTTATTTTTCATAGAACAATTTTGTGACTAAGTAGTTGTTCATCTAGTTTGTGAAGTCTAAAGAAAGGAAAAGCTAGATGAAAACGAACAGGTTCTGGGCAGGAGGCACACAGTAGAGGTCCTCAAAGATGTTGCTAGTCTAAGAGCTCATTTGGGAAAGGGTCTGGTTCTAGGCTGACTGTCATGGACTTGAGACAAGTTTGGATCCAGCAGAGTGTTGCAGAGATAGGCAGAGTTGAGGTCATAGCCACTATTATTCTAAAAATTCATTATGAAATCAGGCAAGGGTTTATATAATTGAAACTGATAACCAGGAGACAGAAGATTTTTGTTGTTGTTTCTGTTTATGAACCATACCTTTGGTAGGGATTAAAAATAGGGAACAAAAAGAGAAAATGACTCAGAAAGCCTGATATATTTATTCCCTGAAATATTCAGTGAAGGAGAGTGGCTTCAACATCACGGCAATTCAAGAGTTCCTGGTACCACTGCCTTTGAGTGTTTTGTAGCAGAGTTATTATTTTCAAATCTTTTTGGAAGTTGTGATAGGGACTAAATTCATTGGGTGATGTGAATCAACAACCTATCAGTAACTGAATGCTTGTGATTATATAGAAAGAGTTGAAATGGATTACTAGGGGACTCATATTGGTGTAAAAACTTGCAAGGATGTGGGTGGGTATCAATCTCTTAATGGTTATGCATTAACATGATAATCTACTCCATCAAGATAGTGTGAACTATACAAATATTTGTCCAATGATACAACTATATGACAATGTAGCATGATTTGTTTGTTACAAAATGAGTGGTTTAAAGATTTTTCTTAGTGTCTGCATTTTTTCTTTCATCAATGTAAATGAGGTCAAAGAATGTTGAAAAGTTAGAGGCAGTCATTCATATATATATATTTAAAATTTTCTTGAGATGTGAGGAAATATCTGATTAGTTTAATTAACTATTTAATGTATTTATGGTAGAGTGTTAGACTAAAAACAGTCTCCTTTCAACTATTCAGTTGTCCTGCATATGTTAAGATTTTAAGGTCCTTCTCTATAGAAATTTTTGGTTTCATCTGACCTAGAAGTTCTTATTTATTCATGGTTCTGGACACTTCAAAACATGTTAAAGGGATAAGGATCTGCTACCCCATTAGAATAAATAGATGTAGAAGCCCATAGAAGACAACAGACTTAGGTCTCAAGGTTTCTGAGATCCCAGTTTAAGAACTTCGGATAGAGCTTTTCAAAGAATTCTTTCACCCAGGAAAAATAGTTATACCTGTACTAAAGGAAAGGGAAGAATCAAATATGCTGGCCTGATTACTTTGCTCAAAATGATAGATAGTAATTAGGGCTGATTTAATTAAAATTCAATTAAACTATAAATTGGTAATTATTTCTCATATACATGATTGTATTAATAAGGATAATCTATTCTTATGCTGAGAAAATAAACTCCAAATATTAGTGGCTTGATGGGACAGAGATTTACTTACACTCATGCTACTCAAGATAAGGAGGCTTCTTCAGAGATCCAGGGGGATGGCAACTCCACTGTCTTGTAGTTACAACATAACCTGGATACACAACTTCCTGGCTCAGGACAGTGAGGAAAGAGAAACTGGAGAATTGCACATAGATTTTCTTCACTCTCTCAATCAAAAAGTGACAACACCAATTCCAGTCCCATTTTATTGACTATAAATATTCACATGAGTGAGGATTACACAAGGTAATCCTCCAGTGTTCCCAGAAGGAGAAAGTAACTGGGTACAATTCTACATTAGAAGTTCCTAGCAGTGTTGCAAAAAACAAAAAGGGGCATTGTTCCCACTCTCAAGGTATCTACCCAAGAGCATGAATACACCATAAAGGATACTACCAAGGTTAGCAGTTTAGGATTACAAAAACAACAAGAATAGCAACAAAGTGTAGGGTGAATATATGTTATGGGAGAAGTCAAAAAACAAATCAAGTTGAATATTGTTTGGGAAAATTGAACGTTTCAGTGAAGTTGACACTTTTGGTTGATGAGCAAAGCTGATGCTGATGAACTCCGACATCTCAACTCATGAGAGAGAAATTCTTTTCTGGGGTCATCTTTGAATTGGTGACATTCAAATTCAAGCTTTTCCTATTGTTATGCTTAGGATGTCAGGCTTTGAAGGAATCAAGAATTACAGTGCCCAAGATGACAAGCTTTTTCCCTCATTTTTTTCTGGTGTTGTTAATTTATTAAAACAATGTTCTGACAAAATACATGAAGTCTGAAAGAAGTATCACTGCATCAAAATTCAGCAATATGCTTTGAGTTTGAAATTTTTGCTATTACAAATGTTTTAGCATCAGACTTCTTAATGAGTCCAATGAATAACAAATAAATGCCAAGAAAGAAAAATGCCTACCATTTGAGGAATAATCCGCTATATTTATTCCAGTTTTCTGAATGTGGCGGTAAGAAATCTCTCTATAGGCCACACACATACATGTACTCTTGCAGGGATCAATAAGTACAATCTCTTCCCATGTATTTAGGAATTAGATATCCAGTGGTTCAGCCTTCTTGAACATATAGTGAGGTGTGCAGAAATGACCTCCAAGTGGTGAGAAGATTAATTATCACAGCCTCGCATACTATTCCATGGCATAAAGTAGAGTAAGTCTTGGACTTTCTCCTATAATCCTAGAAGTTACATATAAAAAAAACCTTAATTTTCAAGTTTGGCTAGTCTTTTCTACAATTTAAAGCAAAGAGAAGGCCAAGTGAGGAATGAAATGCAGTGAGAAAATGATGCTAGACTAACACAGTGACAAGCAGGACAGAGAAAGGACTTGCAGTTAATTGAGAGAAAGGTCTACCAATGATTTTGAAAGTAAACACCAAAAACCCAACTCAAACCAGGTAAAACAATTTATTGAATTGTGTAACTAGGAACCAGTGATAGGGTGGCCCTCAGTCATGGTTCAGTCAGGTTGTCAATTCTGTAATCCTACGAGCGCCATGACACTGTGTTTGGTTTCACCCTCAGGCTGGTTTTTCAGAGTCCAGAAGTTTGGTGTCAGTTTGGTGTGCTTCCTTGCTCACATTCAGTGCACATAGGGAGCTTGTTTCTGATTTTGCCACATCTGAACCAATCAATGTTTTTGGTCAGGATACTGGCAAGCCCTAACAGTGTCATGCCTGAAACAATGACAGGGGCAAAAGAAATGGAGTTACCCTGATTGGACATCCCCCTGAAACTGAGAGAAAGGTCAAAGCCAGCCTCTTCCTCTAAACCACATGGCTGCTTTTCAAAAGAGTTATTAGTACAGTGTTGGGGAGAAAACCATAGTATCAGCAATGAAAGGACGGTATGCAAGTATAAAAAAAAGATGCACGAAATGGTGGAACATGGTAATGTGGCCCTTTAGGGAGAAATCAGTTCATTGCAATAGCTTTTTGTTCAATACAACAGCATATAATAATTAGCAGTTATAATGATGGCATGAGACAGCAATGTAATGTGAAATTATATTCTGTATATTCTTTTTAGAGACTATGTTGTCTCATGTCCTGGTGTTAAGTGTAACTTTAACAAGATACAGGAATGATCAATTGATTTTTTTTTTCACTTTCCAGCTATGTATTTGACTTTATTTATATTGAAGCAAAAACATAAACAGGCTTGTAAAAGAGTCCTTAAAAACCTATGGAGGGCTTCCCTGGTGGTGCAGTGGTTGAGAGTCCACCTGCTGATGCAGGGGACATGGGTTCATGCCCTGGTCCAGGAAGATCCCACATGCCATGGAGCAGCTGGGCCTGGGAGCCATGGCCACTGAGCCTGCACGTCCGGAGCCTGTGCTCCACAACGGGAGAGGCCCGCGTACCGCAAAAAAAAAAAAAAAAAAAAAAAAAAATCTATGGAGAGGGGAGACCTTCAAGATGGCAAAGGAGTAAGATGTGGAGATCACCTGCCTCCCCACAAATACATCAAAAACATATCTACATTTGGAACACCTTCTACAGAACACCTACTGAACGCTGGCAGAAGACCTCAGACCTCCCAAAAGGCAAGAAACTCCCCATGTACCTGAGTAGGGCAAAAGAAAAAAGTAAAAACAGATACAAAAGAATAGGGACGGGACCCGCACCTCTGGGAGGGAGTTGTGAAGGAGGAAAGGTTTCCACACACTAGGAAGCCCCTTCGTGGGCGGAGACGGGGGTGGCGTGTGGGAAAGCTTCGGAGCCATGGAGGAGAGCACAGCAACAGGGGTGCACAGGGAAAACCAGAGAGATTCCTGCATAGAGGATCGGTGCCGACCAGCCATCCCGAGAGGCTTGTCTGCTCACCCGCCAGGGCGGGCGGGGGCTGGGAGCTGAGGCTCAGGCTTCGGAGGTCGGATCCCAAGGAGAGAACTGGGGTTGGCGGCGTGAATACAGCCTGAAGGGGGCTAGTGCGCCACAGCTAGCCGGGAGGGAGTCTGGAAAAATGTCTGGAACTGCCAAAGAGGCAAGAGACCATTGATTCGCGGTGTGCAGGAGAGGGGATTCAGAGCACCGCCTAAACAAGCTCCAGAGACAGGCGTGAGCTGCGGCTATCAGCCTGGATGACTGAGATGGGCATGAGACGCTAAGGCTGCTACTGCAGCCACCAAGAAGCCTGTATGCGAGCACAGGTCACTCTCCACACCTCCCCTCCCAGGAGCCTGTGCAGCCCGCCACTGCCAGGGTCTGGTGATCCAGGGACAACTTCCCTGGGAGATCACACGGTGCACCTCAGGCTGCTGCAACGTCATGTTGGCCTCTGCCACCTCAGGCTCGCCCCACATTCTGCACCCCTTCCTCCCCCTAGCCTGATTGAGCCAGAGCCCCTTAATCAGCCGCTCCTTTAACCCCCTCCTTTCTGGGCAAAGAACACATGCCAGAGGGTGACCTACGTGCAAAAGTGGGGCCAAATCCAAAGTTGAACCCCGGTAGCTGTGTGAGCAAAGAAGAGAAAGGGAAATTTCATTGGGCAGCCTCAGGAGCAGCAGATTAAATCTCCACAATGAACTTTTACCCGGCATCTGTGGAATACCTGAACAGACAATGAATCATCCCAAATTGAGGTGGTGGAATTTGGGAGCAGCTGTAGACTTGAGGTTTGCTTTCTGCATCTAATTTGTTTCTGGTTTTATGTTTATCTTAGTTTACTATTTAGAGTTTATTATCATTGGTAGATTTGATTATTGATTTGGTTGCTCTCTTCCTTTTTATATATATATTTTCCTTTTTCTCTTTTTGCGAGTGTGTATGTGTATATTTCTTTCTGTGATTTTTGTCTGTATACCTTTGGTTTTACCATTTGTCCTAAGGTTCTGTCTGTCCGGTTGTTGGGGGTATTTTTAGTAGAGATTTTAGCGCTTTTTATAATTGGTGGATTTCTTTTTGGGTTTGGTTGTTCTCTTCTTTCTTTCTTTCTTATTTTAATTACATTTTTATTTTTAATAATATTTAACAATTGTTTAATAATTTTATTTTACTTTATTTTATTTTTATTTCTTTTTTTCCTCAATTTTCTTCTGAGCCATATGGCTGACAGGGTCTTGGTGCTCCAGCCGTGTGTCAGGCCTGAGCCTCTGAGGTGGAAGAGCCAAGTTCAGGACGTTGGTCCACCAGAGACCTCCCAGCCCCACATAATATCAAAAGGCAAAATCTCTCCCAGAGATCTCCATCTCAATGCTAAGACCCAGCTCCACTCAATGACCAGCAAGCTACAGTGCTGGACATCCTATGCCAAACAACTAGCAAGACAGGAACACAACCCCACCCATTAGCAGAGAGGCTGCCTAAAATCATGATAAGGTCACAGATACCCCAAAACACACCACTGGACACAGTCCTGCCCACCAGAAAGACTAGATCCAGCCTCATCCACCAGAACACAGGCACCAGTCCCCTCCACCAGGAAGCCTACACAAGCCACTGAACCAATCTTACCCACTGGGGGCAGACACCAAAAACAACAGGGGCTACGAACCTGCAGCCTGTGAAACAGAGACCCCAAACACAGTAAGTTAAGCAAAATGAGAAGACAGAGAAATACAGCAGATGCAGGAGCAAGGTAAAAACCCACCAGACCAAACAAATGAAGAGGAAATAGGCAGTCTACCTGAAAAAGAATTCAGAGTAATGATAGTAAAGATGATCCAAAATCTTGGAAGTAGAATGGAGAAAATACAATAAACGTTCAACAAGGACCTAGACAAACTAAAGAGCAAACAAGCAATGATGAAAAAAAACAAATGAAATTAAAAATTCTCTAGAAGGAATCAATAGCAGAATAAATGAGGCAGAAGAATGGATGTGACCTGGAAGATAAAATAGTGGAAATAACTATTGCAGAGAAGAATAAAGAAAAAAGAATGAAAAGAATTGAGGACTGTCTCAGAGACCTCTGGGACAACATTAAATGAAATACACCAACATTCAATTTATAGGGGTCCCAGAAGAAGACGAGAAAAGGAAAGGGTCTGAGAAAATATTTATAATTTCTTATAGTTGAAAACTTCCCTGACATGGAAAAGGAAAGAGCCAGTCAGGTTGAGGAACCACAGAGAGTCCCAACAGGGTAAACAAGGAGAAACACACGAAGACATATTAATCAAACTATCAAAAATTAAATAAAAAGAAAAAATATTAAAAGCAGCAAGGGAAAAGCAAAAAATAATATACAAGGGGAGCCCCGTAAGGCTAACAGCTGATCTTTCAGCAGAAACTGTGCAAGCCAGAAGGCTGTGGCAGGACATATTTAAAGTGATGAAAGGGAAAAACCTACAATCAAGATTACTCTATCCAGCAAGGATCACATTCAGAGTCAGTGGAGAATTTAAAACCTTCACAGACAAGCAAAAGCTAAGAGAAATCAGCACCACCGAACCAGCTTAACAACAAATGCTAAAGGAACTTCTCTAGGCAGGAAAAACAAGAGAAGGAAAAGACCTACAATAACAAACCCAAAACAATAAAGAAAACGGTAATAGGAACATACATATCCATGATTACCTTAAATGGAAATGGATTAAGTGCTACAACCAAAAGACATAGACTGGCTGAATGGATACAAAAACAAGACCCATATATATGCTGTCTACAAGAGATCCATTTCAGACCTAGGGACACATACAGACTGAAAGTGAGGGGATGGAAAAAGATATTCCATGCAAATGGAAATCAAAGGAAAGCTGGAGTAGCAATTCTCATATCAGACAAAATAGACTTTAAAATAAAGGCTATTACAAGAGAAAAAGAAGGACACTACATTGATCAAGGGATCAGTCCAAGAAGAAGATATAACAATTGTAAATATTTATGCCTCCAAAATAGGAGCACCTCAATACATAAGGCAAATGCTAACAGCCATAAAAGGGAAAATTGACAGTAACACAATAATAATAAGAGGGCTTAAACACTGCACTTTCACCAATAGACAGATCATCCAAAATGAATATAAATAAGGCAGCACAAGCTTTAAATGATACATTAAACAAGATGGACTTAATTGATATTTATAGGACATTCCATCCAAAAACAACAGAATACATTTTCTTCTCAAGTGCTCATGGAACATTCTCCAGGATAGATCATATCTTGGGTCACAAATCAAGCCATAGTAAATTTAAGAAAATTGAAATCATATCAAGTATCTTTTCCAACCACAGTGCTATGAGACTAGATATCAATTAAGTAACATACTTGTAAAAAATACAAACACATGGAGGCTAAACAGTGCACTACTAAATAACCAAGAGATCACTGAAGAAATCAAAGGGGAAGTCAAGAATTACCTATAAACAAATGACAATGAATACACGACAACCCAAAACCTATGGGATGCAGCAAAAGCAGTTCTAAGAGAAGTTAATAGCAATACAATCCTACCTCAAGAAACAAGAAAAACCTCAAATAAACAACCTAACCTTACACCTAAAGCAATTAGAGAAAGAACAAAAAAAACCAAAAGTTAGCTGAAGGAAAGATATCATAAAGATCAGATCAGAAATAAATGAAAAATTAATGAAGTAAATGATAGCAGAGATCAATAAAACTAAAAGCTGGTTCTTTGAGAAGATAAACAAAATTGATTAACCATTAGCCAGACTCATTAAGAAAAAAAGAGAGAAGACTCAAATCAATAGAATTAGAAATGGAAAAGAAGTAACAACTGACACTGCAGAAGTACAAAGGATCATGAGAGTTTACTACAAGCAACTCTATGCCAATAAAATGGACAACCTGGAAGAAATGGACAAATTCTTAGAAAAGCACAACCTTCCAAGACTGAACAAGGAAGAAATAGAAAGTATAAACAGATCAATCACAAGGACTGAAATTGAAACTGTGATTAAAAATCTTCCAATAAACAAAAGTTCATGACCAGATGGCTTCACAGGCGAATTCTATCAAACATTTAGAGAATAGCTAACACCTATCCTTCTCAAACTCTTCCAAAATGTAGCAGAGGGAGGAACACTCCCAAACTCATTCTACAAAGCTACAATCACCCTGATAGCAACACCAGACAAAGATATCACAAAAAAGAAAACTACAGGCCAATATTACTGATGAACATAGATGCAAAAATCCTCAACAAAATACTAGCAGACAGAATCCAACAGCACATTGAAAGGATCATACACCATGATCAAGTGGGGTTTATCCCAGGAATGCAAGGATTCTTCAATATATGCAAATCAATCAATGTGATAAATGATATTAACAAATTGAAGGAGAAAAACCTTTTGATTATCTCAATAAATGCAGAAAAAGCTTTTGACAAAATTCAACACCAATTTATGATAAAAACCCTCCAGAAAGTAGGCATAGAGGGAGCTTACCTGAATATAATAAAGTCCATATGAGAAACCCACAGCCAACATTGTTCTCAATGGTGAAAAACTGAAACCATTTCCAAGAGGGTTCCTAATTCCAAGATTAGGAACAAGACAGGGTTGTCCACTCTCACCACTGTTATTCAACATAGTTTTGGGTTTCAGCTACAGCAATCAGAGAATAAAAAGGAATAAAAGGAACCCAAATTGGAAAAGAAGTAAAACCGTCATTGTTTGTAGATGACATGATACTATACATAGAGAATCCTCAAGATGCTACCAGAAAACTACTAGACCTAATCAATGAATTTGGTAATGTAGCAGGATACAAAATTAATGCACAGAAATCTCTTGCATTCCTATATACTCACAATAAAAATCTGAAAGGGAAATTAAGGAAACACTCCCACTTACCATTGCAACATAAAGAATAAAATACCTAGGAATAAACCTACCTAAGGAGACAAAAGACCTGTATGCAGAAAACTATAAGACACTGATGAAAGAAAGTAAAGATGATACAAACAGAAGGAGAGATTTACCCTCTTCTTGGATTGGAAGAACTAACATTGTGAAAATGACTATACGCAAAGCAATCTACAGATTCAATGCAATCCCTATCAAACTACCAATGGCATTTTTCACAGAACTAGAACAAAAAACTTCACAATTTGTATGGAAACACAAAAGACTCCGAAAGCTCAAGCAATCTTGAGAAAGAAAAATGGTGCTGGAGGAATTGGGCTCCCTGACTTCAGACTATACTACAAAGCTACAGTAATCAAGACAGTATGGTACTGGCACAAAAACAGACATATAGATCAATGGAACAGGATAGAAAGCCCAGTGATAAACCCACACACATATGGTCACCTTATCTTTGATAAAGCAGGCAAGAATATATAATGGAGAAAAGACATCCTCTTCAATAATTGGTGCTGGGAAAACTGGAGAGCTACAAGTAAAAGCATGAAATTAGAACACTCTCTAACACCAGATGCAAAAATAAACTCAAAATGGATTAAAGACCTAAATATAAGGCCAGACACTATACAACTCTTAGAGGAAAACATAGGCAGAACACTGTATGACATAAATCACAGCAAGATACTTTTTGACCCACCTCCTAGAGAAATGGAAATAAAAATAAACAAATGGGACCCAATGAAACTTGAAAGCTTTTGCACAGCAAAGGAAACCATAAACAAGATGAAAAGACAACCCTCAGAATGGGAGAAAAGGGCTTCCCTGGTGGCGCAGTGGTTAAGAATTTGCCTGCCAATGCAGGGGACACGGGTTTGATCCCTGTTCCGGGAAGATCCCACATGCCATGGAGCAACTAAGCCCATGCAACACAACTACTGAGCCTGTGCTCTAGAGCCATGAACCACAACTACTTAGCCTGCATCCTGCAACTACTGAAGCCCGCACGCCTAGAGCTTGTGCTCTGCAACAAGAGAAGCCACCACAATGAGAAGCCCGTGCACCACAAGGAAAAGTAGCTCCCACTCGCCACAACTAGAGAAAAGCCCACTCACAGCAACAAAGACCCAACACAGCCAAAAATAAAATAAATTAATTTAAAAAAAAACCACTTTATAGCAGTACACCATATATACTCAATAAATATTTGTTAATCAATAAATGTTATTTAAAGCTAAATGTAATTTAAAAAAAAAGAATGGGAGAAAATATTTGTAAACGAAGCAACTGACAAAGGATTAACCTCCAAAATATACAAGCAGCTTAGGCAGCTTAATATCAAAAAAAATGAACAACCCAATCCAAAAATGGGCAGAATACCTAAATCGACATTTCTCCAATGAAGATATACAGATTGCCAACAAACACATGAAAGGATGCTCAACATCACTCATCATTAGAGAAATGCAAATCAAAACTACAATGAGGTATCACCTCATACCAGTCAGAATGGCTATCATCAAAAAATCTACAAACAATAAATGCTGGAGAGGGTGTGGAGAAAAGGGAACCTTCTTGCACTGTTGTGGGAATGTAAATTGATACAGCCACTATGGAGAACAGTATGGAGATTCCTTAAAAATCTAAAAATAGAACTATCATACAACCAAACAATCCCACTACTGGGCATATATCATGAGAAAACCATAATTCAAAAGGAGTCATGTACCACAATGTTCATTGCAGCTCTATTTACAATAGACAGGACATGGAAGCAACCTAAGTGTCCATGAACAGATGAATGGATAAAAAAGATGTGGCACATATATACAATGGAATATTAACCATAAAAAGAAATGAAATTGAGTCATTTGTAGTGAGGTGGATGGACCTAAAGACTGTCATACAGAGTGAAGTAAGTCAGAAAGAGAAAAACAAATACTGTATGCTAACACATATGTATGGAGTCTAAAAAAAAAAGATGGTTATGAAGAACCTAGGGGCAGGACAGAAATAAAGACGCAGATGTAGAGAATGGACTTGAGGACATGGGGAGGGGGAAGGGTAAGCTGGGACAAAGTGAGAGAGTGACATGGACATATATACACTACCAAATGTAAAATAGATAGCTAGTGGGAAGCAGCCGTGTAGCACAGGGAGATCAGCTCAGTGCTTTGTGTCCACCTGGAGGAGTGAGATGGGGAGGGTGGGAGGGAGACACAAGAGGGAGGAGATATGGGGATATATGTATATGTATAACTGGTTCACTTTGTTATACAGCAGAAACTAACACACCATTGTAAAGCAATTATACTCCAATAAAGATGTTAAAAACAACAACAACAACAACAAAATCTATGAAGAGGGAATTCGCTGGTGGTCCAGTGGTTAGGACTCTGCGCTTTCACTGCCAAGGGCCTGGGAGCAGTCCCCAGTTGGGGATCTAAGATCCTGCTTGCTGCCGTATGGAGAGAGATGCTGCATTTTCAGAAAGTCAGAGTGTTGGACTTACATTCAGAAAATTCTTATTGAGAAGGCAGACTGAGAAGCTGCAGTGATAATTCATCATGTTTCTGTATATCTATATGTCCCTCCTATCACTGAAAAAACAGCCATCTTAATAAGAAAAAAGCCTGATATATTTTTTCCACTGGAAAACTTAACTCTTTTTATTTATTTATTTATTTGTGGTATAGTCATTTTACAATGTTGTATTAGTTTCTACTGTACAGCAAAGTGAAGTAGAGTTCCCTGTGCTATACAGCAGGTTCTCATTAGTTATCTACTTTGTACATATTAGTGTATATATATCAATTCCAATCTCCCAATTCATCCCACCTCCCCTTCCCTGCCTTGGTGTCCATACGTTTGTTTTCTATGTCTGTGTCTCTATTTCTGCCTTGCAAACAGGTTTGTCTGTATCATTTTTCTAGATTCCACATACATGCATTAATATACGATATTTGTTTTTCTCTTTCTGACTTACTTCACTCTGTATGACAGTCTCTAGGTCCATCCACATCGCTACAAATGACCCCATTTCATTCCTTTTTATGACCAAGTAATATTCCACTGTATATATGTACCACATCTTATTTGTCCTTTTGTCTGTTGATGGGCATTTAAGTTACTTCCATGACCTGGCAACTGTAAATAGTGCCACAATGGACACTGTGTCTTTTTGAGTTACGGTTTTCTCTAGGTATATGCCCAGTAACAGGATTGCTGGGTCATATGGTAATTCTATTTTTAGTTTTTTAAGAAACTTCCATACTGTTCTCCATAGTGGCTGTCATGTTACATTCCCACCAACAGTGCAAGAGGGTTCCCTTTTCTCCACACCCTCTCCATTACTTATTGTTTGTAGATTTTTTGATGATGGCCATTATGACTGGTGTGAGGTGATACCTCATTGTAGTTTTGATTTGCATTTCTCTAATAATTAGTGATGTTGAGCATCTTTTCATGTGCCTCTTGGCCATCTACATTAATTACACATCTTTTTGCTTCAAGTAATACAAGGTCAGGTTAATGTGGCCTTTGGTTAACATTCCGTTGGGAATGAAAAGAATAGCAGAATAGCAGTGTCAGTCAGGGTCTAGGAAACAGATGTTATCCTCTAGTTGATGAATTTGCAGGGTGTTTAATATAGGGGATATTCACAAAACTAGGGTCAGCATATAGGAAAGCTACCCTGGAGCTGTTAACGGTAGGAATTATTAACACCTCTAGGTCTGAAAAGACAAGTGGAGGAAGCAGTTACTGGGCAGAGAGGACCACCTGATAGGGCTGTGACCTCGTTCCAGGGACCCATCAGGCCCATTGTGAGCCTCTAGGGAGGGTTCCAGGGGAATCAACATCGCTATCTCCTTGTCCTCCTTCTCACACAGAGCTCCTGCCAATAATCTGCTTTTGCTGATTCCAGTCAAAATCCTGAGGGGAAGAGGGCATGAACATGAGCATGCTCGGCACAGAGCAGGTAGAAAAAAAATGGAGAATGGAATTGACAGCCCAAACAATCGTTATCTAACATAGCAACATTTCTTGCTTTTTTACCTGAAAAAATGGCATTTCAGTAGTCAGAGCATTCGGTTTGATTGAGAAGATCCTTCCTCAGAATAATAAGATGCATATAACATTTGCTTCAGTAAATAATTCAAATGTTATTTCTTAATATCATTACTTTTCACTTATCTGCAAGCCATTCTAAGTAACCTGATAAGTTTGTCTAGTTCTTATTGCCCAGCAGGATGATTTTCATAAAAATAAAATCTTCAGACTTCTAGTCCCTTGAAGGGTTGTGGTGAAAGCAGAAAAATTGTGCTAGAGTCTAGCTAATGGTGTACCCTTAAATGACCTTCAGTGACAAGCCAATGGCTTGTTAATAGATTCAAACTAATGACGTGGGGCAAGAACTGGAGGGGAAACTGACACACTGAGGGCATTTCATAATGCTGACTTCTGTGCTCACTCTTAGCAAAGACTGGAAAGTTTGAGAAGCAAATCTCAAATGTAGGCAATCACAATATGTAACGTATAACAATCATATTTTAAGAAAAAGTAGTGGCATGCACTCTATAAAGGTTTGATGCCTATTTGAATGAATAAGGAAATGGACTGAGATTAATGTATATGTGATTTTCCATCAGATCATATAAGCACAGAGAGAGCTCATTATTACTAAACTGGCAGTGGTAGTGTGAGGATAGCTTCAGAGACTCAGCTGATGAAGGGGGACACCAATATCCTGTCTGCATCTGTCCAGGTCTCCTAACACTTCCTGCAGTGACTTTATCAGTGTACTTAAAAGAATTCTTTCTATGCGGACGAAGGAATTGGACAACTAGTGGAACCTTCTCCAGATGGTTCCAGTGCTCATAATTGTTCTCTATATTCTCTGGGACATCATGAGAATCTCTGAAGCAATGCTTCAACACATACTGTATTACTGCTAGGAGAATTGGAACTTATCTGAAGCCATGTTAAGGAATCCAGAGCAGATATAGTGAAAAAGCATATTTTTGTCAATTTCAGGAATTATGGAAAAAATAGAACTATCTTAGGTCACACACAAAAATAAATAAAAATGGCCTCTGAAAAATTTGAGAAGATGCTCAACTTCACTCATAATAAGTGAAATACAAATTAAAACTATGCTGAAATAATTATTTCTCATGTAACTGGCAAAAATTCAAAAGTTCAATGACATATTCTACTGGTGAGTCTCTGGAGAAATGAAACTCATATATTGCTGATAAGAATGTAAAGTGGCACAGCATCTAAGGAAGAGAATTTGGGTACATCTACCAAAATTATAAATGAATTTACCTTGTGACTCTCAATCCCAATCTAGGAATTTCACTTGAAGATGCTCTTCCACAAATATGCACAAGAGTATTCATTGGGCATTATTTGTGATAGCAAAATACTGAAAACAGCTGAATGTTCCGCATTTAAGGAGAGGAGACTTAGATTATTTATTGAATAATAATCAAAGGTACAGCCATACAATGGAGAACTTCACTGCTGAAAAATATTAGAAAATCTGTATAAATATGGAGTGATTTTGATGTCTCAGACCCATTGTTAAGTTTAAAAAGTATGAGTTCAAGAGTCCATGCTACTATTTGCATGTGAAAGGTAAAACACTAATATTGCCTATTTAGAAAAGAAAAACTTAGGAAAGATAAAAGAGAAACTGTTGAAAATGGCATCTATGGGGAGTGAGTAGAACTAGGATGAAAGGGGTAGGGATGGTGGTGAGACATCCTTGATTATACTATTTTTAAATAATTTTGACCCTTGAACTATGTAAATATACCCTTAATAATTAAACTGAAAATGGAAAAAAAGCAGACCTGAAATTGAATATAAACAAAAGCAAATAAGTCTAACTGTATCAAATTGATATATAACCACTTAGCAAAAAATAATTAATTCAAGTAACTTTTGATCACAGTACTTTTACCCTTCATAATTAGTGTCTAAAGACATAAAGAATTACAAACAACTCTTGAAACCTCTATTAGGCTTGGTTTTGGTGATGAGATTGATGTTTAATTATGAAAACATTTTGTTTGTATTGGTTGGAACAAATAAGGAAATATATTGATGTTCTTTGGAATTAGGTTTCTCACTTGGTAAAGAAAGATACAAATATGAAATTGGAGGAAGAGAGAAAGAACCCTGTGGTCTCGAATTTGAATTGGTAAAATTAGTATAAGCTCATTATATAATAAATATGGGAATCAAGGTAATGCTCAAGGACTAATGGAAAAAACTTAAAGACACAACATCCAACTTGAAGGGGAAATCACTGGTCAAATTTGGAATAATTTGAGCATCAAAAGGTATAATGATGGGGCTTCCCTGGTGGTGCAGTGGTTGAGAGTCCGCCTGCCGATGCAGGGGACACAGGTTCGTGCCCCAGTCCGGGAGGATCCCACATGCCGCGGAGCGCCTGGACCCGTGAGCCATGGCCGCTGAGCCTGCGCGTCTGGAGCCTGTGCTCCGCAACGGGAGAGGCCACAACAGTGAGAGGCCCACGTACCGCAAAAAAAAAAAAAAAAAAAAAAATAATGATGGCAATGTATTATAAATAGATTGTAACTCATTAAATAAAAAAAGAATCCAGATGGATAAATAATAAGGTCCTACTCTATAGCACAGGGAATTATATTCAATGACAAACCATAATGGAAAAACATACGGAAAAGAATTTATATATATATGTATAACTGAATCACTTTGCTATACAGCAGAAATTAACACAACATTGTAAATCAACTATACTTCAGCAAAATAAACAACAACAACAATAAAAACAATTAGAGAAAAAAAAGGAATCCAGGAGTCATAGTGATACTAAAAAAAGGGGGAGACTGTATCTCTTCTTCACAGAAGAATGATAGCTAATGAAGGTAGAAGGAATGATAGAATTAAAAACTCACCACTTTGAAAATAACACTCTAATGATTGTTTCAGGCAAGGATCGTAAACAGATATAAAGCTATTGGGTAAAATGTAATTGTGGGACAGAATATTCACATAGTATCAATGTACCAAGCCATGGATTTGTAATTAATTCAAAATGGAAATAAGTAACTTTACAGTATAGAGTTCTAGTAAGTACCATCTTATTCAAGTGATCAAACTCAGGATAAATCAATGATTATCCAAACTAACATCAAATACCTCATGATAATGATGCAGATACTTTTGAACTGTTCTCACCCAAACTCTTTAACTTCAATTTCCTCATGTGGAAAAATTGGATAAGTCTAGATTGTAGAACATTCTGTAAGAAAATGGACCTGAGTTCTTCAAGAATATTAATGTTAAATTAAAGAAAGAGATTAGGGAGTGTCCTAGATTAAAGACGGCTAAAGAAACATGGCAGTTTAATGCTATGCACAGTTCATATTTGAATCCTGGATTAAGAAAAAAAGAAGGCTAGAAGCCATAAATGAGTTTTGGGGAAAATGTGCACATGGTCAGTACATTATATATTGTTGTATATCCACATTCTGTTCCTTGGATATGACAAATTATTGTGGTTATTGAGAGTAATGATCCTGTTTTTAGGAGATACTGAACCATTTAGGAGTGAAGTATGATATTTGCAACTTACTTTAAAGTGTTTTCACAAAAAAGGTAGGGAGATAAATTGAAATAAAGGAGAAAAGGGAGAAACCCAGAAGGGAAGGAAAGAAGGATAGAAGAAAGGAAAAATGTAGCAAAATGCTAATATTTGGTAAATCTGGGCTCTGGAAATATAGTGTTCATTGCAGGTTTCTTTTAACTTTTCTGTAGGTTGGAAATTTATCAAAACAAAAGAATGAAATGCTATTTGCAGCAACATGGATGGACTTGGAGATAGTCATACTAAGTGAAGTAAGTAAGGCAGAAGAAGACAAATATCATATGATACTGCTTATATGTGGGATCTAAAAAATTATGATACAAATGAGCTTATTTACAAAACAGAAATAGACTCACAGACATAGAAAACAAATTTATGGTTACCAAAGGGAAAGGGGGGAGGGATAAATTAGGAGTTTGGAATTAACATATACACCCTACTATATAAAAAATAGATAACCAACAAAGACCTACTGTATAGTACAGGGAACTATACACAATATCTTATAATAACATATAATGGAAAAGAATGTAAAAAAAGAATATATATATATATATATATATAAAACTGAATCACTTTGCTGTACATCTGAAACTAACACAACATTGTAAATCAACTATATTTCAATAAAAATTAAAACACAAAAAAACGCCAAAATGGGGGAAAAGGAACACATACACATGAATTGGGGATCTTTATTTAGCATTACTATCCATTCTTATGGGTTTTTTACCTATGTGTAAAAGGTGTTTTCAATGTTTCATTGACAGAAATGTAGAGGGACACATGCTCAAAGAAGCATGAAGCTTTGTGTAATAGTGTCTGAGGCCTGATTTCCAGGACTGGAGCCTAGATTCAGCATGAAGAAAGGCTAAGATGCTATTAACTTTTCCCTTATTGCTCCTGCTGCTTCCGTCATACCCTGTTCCAAACCTTTCTGATGGTATGGAGTGCAGGTACTCTTTCATTTTTCTACATTTAAGAACATCTCTTTTATGTAGGGACTGTTCTGTTTACAGAGGTTGGCGCTCTCAGGGATTGTCTTTTGTAGAAGGATGGATATAATCATACAAATAATTGTTTTATAAGGTGGATTAAATAGATGCCTTTAAGGAGATACAGGCTTCATTGGAAATTGTAAGAGTAAGGAAGGAACAATTGTTTCCAATTAGAAGTTGGGTTGAATGAACTGTGCCTTGAGTGGTGAGAAACATAAATTAAAATGAGCAAGAGATTTATACCAGAATTAGAGCACTGTGAAGGAAGGTGGAAACATAAAAATGCTGTGTCTTTTGAGACTGGCCAGTTATAAACTGAATTCAAAACACATATGAAAGGGCCGGTGTAGTGCAACATGGCGAGGGCCTGCTGCAGACTTAGGAGTATGTACCTATGTATGTGTATGTGTCATAGCAAGAATTTCCTACTGGAGGGAATATCGAATGAGAAGTTGGAGCTGCCCTTTGCTAATCTTCACCATATAAAAGGCAGAAAGCCCATGGCTTTGAACAGGGATTTGTTTTTTTTCCTCTGTCAGGGCTGCATTGGACACATCTTCCAAGACAACTGAGGATTTTGGGAGGCAGGGTGAGCTCTCTTTACTCATTTGTGTCTTTATCTAGTTACACTCCTCACACTGTTTACTTTCTGATTTATAGTAAACTAAAGTGAAAATAACGTCTCTGAAGCAAGGTCACCATTTTTGCCTACCTTTGTGGTCTGGCCTATTTCAATCACTGTGTCATTGCTGGAGATAAAAAGGTGCATATTAGACATGGTTATTGATCCTGCTGCATTTTCACTATTCATTGAAACCGCTGGCTTATCTATATACTCTTATTCCTATCTCCTACATTTTGGCCTCAATTCTTAAGATTCTCTTCTGGGTTTGTTCCCCTATGTGTAAAATATTGTCCTTTTACATTTTTCAGGTTAGAAGACAGGTCAATAAAACAGAGGCTTAATTTTTATATTAGTAAAAAACATATGTATCTATATTGCTCTTAAATAACAATTATATATTTGAAGAAAATTATTAAGAAATACTTATAAATAAAGCTTTCTGTTTTTACTTTAATGAGCATGATAAAATAAACAGCTGATTTTAATAATGGAAGGACAAATCTCAGAATCTTAGATATATTTTATTGAGTAATTTTGCCTAAGGTATGGTACTTCCTGAAAAGCCATATCATGAAAAGTTAAATTTCTTTTCTAAGAGTCAATAGTATGATTGAACTGCTTTTTGGAGTTCTA
The DNA here is from genome assembly GCF_963455315.2 of Globicephala melas. NCBI lineage: Eukaryota > Metazoa > Chordata > Mammalia > Artiodactyla > Delphinidae > Globicephala > Globicephala melas. The sequence goes on from NC_083315.2 coordinate 156,690,881, forward strand.
GTTTGAGTTTTTCAAAAGGCTTCAGTATTTCCAAGGATACAGTTTCCATAATGAATAGGAAGGATCCATATTTTTGGTAAAATTTCTGGGAAGTTAGTAAACATGTGCACATATTAATTAACCTTATGCTATTAATATGTTTGCTGTCACGAGTGCTTAATCATTATCCTAGGAAAATGAAGGTCAGACTTCAAGGAATTGGGGAACTGGACAACACATGTAACTTCTTCCAGATTGGCTGCTTATGCCTAACCTAGCTTAATCAGTCTGCATACTATGAAGACTGGAATTCAGGTATCTCAGTAACATTGCTGTTGCATTTGAAAAGCTTTAGAGCATACTACACATCAGTTACCAAAAACAACTTTTTGGAACTATAGTGGTAGAGTTGCAGCCACTATGGAAATGACAGATGATCACCTTGGAGGGATAGCAAAAAACTGGAGAAGCTGGAAAGGTCTAGATGGATTGTGCTGTTCTCTGGTGTCACCTCTATCACTTCTGTAGCCTTTTATTATATTTCAAATACTATATATATATATATATATATATATATATATATATATACATACACACACACACACACACATATATATCAAGTATTATCAATTTTGTCAACAGCTGTTTGTATTTCTCTGTCCTTAGAATGATGTACAGAAAAAAATTAGCTATGATTTTATAACAAATGCACCATTACTAATACATATTATTTTTAAAAAACATATTAAGCATTGTTCAAATTACTTGCAACTAGTAACATCTTAAGGCATAACTGGATCAAACTGTAAATTATGATGCTTATTTCTTACCTGTTCTTTATTAGAAGTCATCTGAGCACTTTGAATAATTTTTGGTACAGCAGAGATTAAATAAATATACCTTTGTGGTTATGGTTATTGTTTTTCCAACAGAAGTACATCTTGGAGCAGCCACCAGGAATTTCTATTTCTTTAAACAAACATTTTATACTTAAGGGTCTTGAAACTTATTAATCAATTTACTTATATATCAACGCAATATAATGCTTTTAATTGTTATGGCACACTATAAACAAAAAAAGAAATAATTCACTGAATGAGATTAGTCTTGAATTAAAATAAAGATAGCAAATACAGAGTCAGGAATAAGTTTCTGAAATGTTGTCAACTGTATATTTAGAACTTAAACCTCAGAAATGGACCTTGTTTTGAAGCTAGTTTTTTTTTTTAAAGACAAGGTAGACTGGAACAGACGCTCTCACCTGTTTTTCCACTGGGACACTGTTAACTGATTGGTTATGTTCACACCAATGTAGAGCTGGATTGAGTCATAAGGACCCCTCAGACAGACCAACAATTGGTGATGTTTCAAAAGAACATTCTTAAGTATGTGTTCAACATTGATTCAGAGGAAATACTGTAATCTGTGGGAAAACTATAAAGAAGGAAGACTTTTGGTGATGTAGTCTCAGCTTGCCCACCCATTTAACATCACAGGAGTCCTGCTGTGAACTAGGTCCTCTTTAGAAGAGAGTTAATAATCTCTCTTGCTATTTTACCATGTTGTCCAGTGGTCTCACCCTCCTCCCCTAGTGGCTTATCAAGGTGTTTCTTCTAATCACATAGGTTTCCTAAAATATATTCTGGCATATAACATTTTCTCTATCTCATTATATTCCCAGGTTTTGGAGGGAACTCTGTAATGTTTGTGGAATTCTAGTATTACTTCAACATCCCCTATAGATGCCAGGTTGACAAGGTATTTAACCAGGATTCATATCAAGGTCAGATTTCCATATGCCTAAGTACTTGGCTGTCAACTCAGTATCCTCACCTCTCCCTAGTCTAAGGTCTCCTAAGGCAGAATTCCCCTCCCTGTATAGTTCAGAATTCCCCTCCCTGTATAGTTCTGAATTAAATTAAACAGAATTTAATTGAGACTCTTCCATGAGAGTCTCTTGGAAGGAAGGCAAGAGGGAGAAACCATCATTCTTCAGGAGATGGGGTAGTTAGTGTTATAGAGGGCAGGAGGTATGAGGTATATTTCAGGCAAGTTGGTGAGAGACCCCACCACCACCTCACTGTTGCATACTGAAAGTTGATAAGAGCTTACCAGAGCTTCTTAGATTTGTCGTGGTTTCTGGGAATGCTTTTGAGAACTACCTGCTTCTACCTGGTGCTGTGGGATGAGATCATTAGTGCTTGTTTTCTTACTTATAATTCTAGCTTTTCCAACAGCTATAGAGACCTCTCTTCCCTGTATTAAATCCCTTCATACATGTTTCACTTCATACATTTCACTTAGGCAGTCTCTGGAAGGCTGGGCAATTGTTTCTAAAGGCAGTATTTTGGCAGGATAATGGATGAAGAATTTATACATAGCCTTCCATCTCCCTCTGGTCAAATGTTTTCCCACAGGGCATCAACTACGTCCACACTTCCAGGTAGCTCGCTGTGCCTCAATATCAACACTAAACCTCAGGGCCAGGAGGTGAGGGCTGTGCAGTGTGGGTATGAGATGCAGTCTTGTCGGGGTGTCCCATGTGAATTTTGTCAGTTTACACACACAGTTGGTTGCCCCCGTGCAGCTGAAGTAGTCTAAATGGCCAAAGACCCCAGAAGCAGGTGAGGCTGAGAGAATCTGAAGTGAAATATAAAAAGGTTTTGCTCTATGAGATTTGGGGCCAGTTGATTTTGGGTTTAAGTCTTGTTTTATATTAGCCATATAGCTAGCTGATTTTGCTTGTCCTCTCTGCATTTCCTGAATTTTTTTTGATCATAAGTCAATAATGGTACATTATTGTAACACTGTGGAATCTTTCTAAAGATTAAATAAGGTAAAGTATATAGTGTGTTTAATATGGTACCTGCCACATAATAATGCTGAATAGATGGCTCTTTCCATGATAATTATTATTTGTGGTTTTCCAGGGGATTGCTAGTTCAAGTAGGAAGAAATATGGATAACCCAGTGGAACCCACTGCCCTTTCATTATGACTTACCATCATTAAGATGCTTCCCCTATCCCTGTTCAGAACCTTGGAAAGACACTGCAAATGATTTTTTTCTTCTCCCCTTTCTACCAAGGTTTCCTTTTTTAAAGGACGTGACTTCTGGAACAGTAGCCTTATACTTCTAAAGGGATGGTAGGAGGATGAAATCACAATTGTCTGAGCCTTAAAGAATCGTGGTTTTTCAGGACTAACTCCATCTTTACTGAAATGTAATTGAAAACAAGGACCAGAAGGCCAGATGCTATGAACAATGGCTCATGATGTTGGCTACACAGTTTTAATTCTAAAAGTCTATAAAATGAGTTAATCATGTTAGCGAAAACATCAGCTAAGAAGAAAACAAAATGATAAAAGACTATAAACATCTACGAATAAGTTATTACAATTGAGAGAGACATACACTTTAATCATCTCTTTCTCATCTGTAAAACTAAATTTAGAAGTTGGTAATAGTTAAAATGACCTCAGTTTAGTCTATGCTGATCATTGACTGTGGATATTTCACACCAGAGGTTTGGTATATTAAAGTAAAATGAAATTGTACTAATCAATTAACTCTGTTATACATTACCTTTATCTAGCGTGTTAAACTGCAGTGGGACTCCATAAATTTAAACGAAAGATATTTACTGAATAATAGTAGGTTAGAGTTAAAATAAACAAATATAAAGAGTCCTGATTTGTGATTTCTGGGATTTTTTTGATCCTAAAAGAAAAATCTAGTCCATTTCCTATTCTATATTCAGGTAAAAGCATAACTTCCCTCAATTTCTCTTTGCTAAACCCTTTCTAGAAAAAGGAAGACAAATCTCAAAGTTGGTTGGGCTCTGCTCACTTGAGGGGCTGGTAATCATCCATCACAGTCTGAACACCAGAACAAAGCCTTCTGAGAACAAATGGAAATTCTCTCCTTACTAAACGTCACTAACATTTTCTTTTCAGAGATGGTTAATTTTAGTGAAATCTCTTAGCATGACTAATCTGGCACTTTAGAGCATCTGCTATATCTGTGAAATCTGAGTGTATTTTTGAGGATAAGACAGGAGACAATTCTCTCTCCAAAGACAAATTATCTGGTCATTTGATTATCTTTGTGCAACAGATTGTGACTGACTCTTGTTGGCCTAGTGTGTACTCAATACCGCACTCTCGCTCACACAGTTCCTACCCATGACACCCTGTTATTTAAGAGAAAATCACTCAAATTAGTCAGTTGATGTCACAAAGAAAAAGCAAACTGTTGATTGCCTAAGTTCTCATTTTTCAGCTGGTTGCTTTGATTTCATTTATTGATAGTCATGGTGTATCATCCACTTAGGTCATCAGTTTTTCTTGATATTGAAAAGTTATGATCAGACAGCAAAATGCGAGAGGCGATATAAGCTCTTCATTTCAACCAGTTGAAATCAGTTGAAATTGCTGCTTCCACCCACAATTTCCATGTTTAGGAAGACAATTCAATCTTACTACATTTCATCCATAAAGAATTTAGAGACTCTGCAGAAAGGTTCATGGAAAATAAGAGTGTTTAAGGACTTACATTCACTCACTTGGCTTATCCTTGAGTACAAAGGTGAGTTGACTGTTGGCTCCAGAACATGCACCTAAGTCTGAGAGTTCCCCTTTGGTGGCTGGTCTAGGGTGATAAAGTCAGCTAGCCTGTAAGCCTCCTCCAGGTTTATGTATCATTATACCTTTTTATTTTCATCTTTCCTTCTTTGCTTTTTGTGTGTGATCTTGATATCACGTCCCATGATATCTGGAAGATGTGCAGGTAGAATTCATTATGAGACATTTATTACCAAAAGTTCATACTACTAACATCATGAACACAAGAGAAAATTTCTGATTAGTACTTGCCTTCCATTCCAAGTACTGTCAATTCTTGACTATGCCTCCAGTTTAGTTTTTCTTTTACATCTTTCTTTCTTTCCTTCTCTTCTCCTCTACCTTATTGGTAGGGTCCATGTTTCATCCTGGTAGTACCACATGGTCCAAGTGTGGAAGATAATCCTTCTTGGTTCCATTTTAGAATGGTTATGGTGATCCCATACTGAATCCTCCTTAGACTTTAACTCTTTTAGATTCTTCAAAATGGAGCTACAAATTTGGTAGATATTTAAAATGCTCATTCTTCTGCAAAGTGATTTTGTGGAGTTTCTAGAGGTCCTCCTTCCTATTCCCATTGATGGGGATGTTTTAAATATACTTCCCTTGAGGTGGGTAAATGCTTCTCTTCTGGCTGATGATTTTTTACTTTTCCTCAGACTTAAGACATTCTTTTGGCTGAGGACACCTTCCCAATTCAGGCAACCCTCTTGGGCAGAATCAAAACAATCCTTTACCACTTCTCTGACTATACCCTGAAAATTCTGGAAATAGAGCCTGGTACCCAAATCCACTGTGTTTGTCTTCATAATCAGAAAAGCTAGGCAACCATGGTCTCTCTCCCTTTAGGTTTCTCAGGTATGTTTTAGTCTACTGTGACTCTAAGATCCATAGAAAACAGATAAAGTTCTCTAAGGCATACTAGTGAAGATTCTTTCCTTGGTTTTGAAAAATTAAAGTGCTTTCCAATTTCCCCCCCACGGCAGGGGTAGAGTCACAGTGCTATAACAGCTCTCTCCAAAAATACTTTAAGTTTATCTCTTGCTTTTTCAGACTCTAAAGGGTGGATATAAGTGTTCAGGTAAGGGTTAAAAGCTGGCTTTTTACTCTCTCTTTTACTTGAAGGTCTTGTGTTTTGGAATTTTGTAGTCATTAATACCTATGATCTATGATTTCAGTTGAAATTGTTTCTAAATAAGACCATCGTGTAGAACCTATAAAATAAAACAAGAGCTATTCAGATGAGCTGGTTCTCTTAGACATATCTATTCTAAAATCTTTAATCTTTCTCTATGATAAACCTTGGTAATAAATATAGTAGACCTTTTTATATTTGTATTTTTTTTCACATGGCAATTCTTAAATTAACAGAATTTAAGTTAACAGGTCTTAGCTATGTATTGGTCTAGATCTATTGTATGAGTGCAGCCATTTTCATTTACTCCTGTTGTTTGCTTTAGAAAGCCCCAAGTAAAGCATCTGGATTGGATAAAATGCAACTGACTTGGATACAAGCTCAAGGGCAGGGATTGTATCAGCCGTCTCTTGCATGCAACCTCATATCTTTCTGACGTATATTTTCACTCCAGCCACTGCCGTGGCACACAGACGCATGCAGGTATAATATGACAGCACCTTGCCTTACCAACACTCTAAATCTCTTGCTTTGGGCTCTGGATTTTCTCCACTACTTCCAAATGGGATGCCTGTGGGAATCAGCTCAGCCATGTGACACTTGCAGAAGACAGTTAAGTTTCCGTGCACAACCCTCAGAAATTGGGGATGAGAACTGCTCTTCTCTGTCTCAGGTGAACAATTCTGAGGTGCCCATACATGGCTCCTCAGAAGATCCCAGGTGGAATTTTGTTCCAGTTCATTGAGGTAGTCAGTTCAATGATGCAATTTTAAATTAACTTTCCCTCCTGCCCTGTGTTGCTCTTCTAGTTCCCTACACCAGTTACTTGGGTTCATTTCCAGAATTAAACTTTATGCATTCAAGCCCTTCTCTCAGGACCTTTTGTGAAGGAACCTAGGCCAAGACCATACTTTTTGTTTCTCTGTTCACTGAAGAAATACAAACATTTAACAATGGTGCAGCCTGGAACATAGTAAGTATTCAGCAAAATGCTGTTGAGTGAATGACTGAATGGTGTCCAGAGGATGGACAAGATAAGTGCCAATCCTTGTAGAATGCAAGCATAAGAACATTTATTCCTTTGTGGGTTGTGCTGCTTCTTAAGATTGATGATTATTAATAGGTATCATCAGTGTCTTTCTGATGTATTATCTGAAACAGGCTGCAAGGCTCTTCTCAGAAAGAGGGAGTTGCCTCTTCACTCTAACGTCAGGATCTCCAGGAAAATGATGTTTCACAGGTGAATGATTGAGGCCTAATATGGAGTCCAGCATGATGCATTGTTCTTTGCTCATAAATAATGCAAAGAGGATACCAGGCAAAGATAAAGGCCAGTGATTTATTCCACATAACCTTTATGTAAACCTCATAAATTGTGTGCAGTGATGTCTGGGAATATGACAGAGGCTGTGGCACCGGGTCGTGTTGACAGTGGCAAGCATTTCATGCATTGAGAACAAGAGAACGAAGAGAACACTCCTCATACCTCTTGTACTGTCTCACTAGGGAAAAATGGAGGAAACAGCAAGATTTAAAACGGTAATAACATTCAGAATAGAGCAGAGATTGAAGAATTAACAGTAACATTGATATGGAGAAAAAAACAGTACTACAAAAAGCACATTATATAAGATATCATTATGAATAAATTCATTTGCACGAAGTTTTATTGTTTCTTACCTACCAAGTTATAGAAATTACACACACACACACACACACACACACATATTTGCACAATATCTTGATGACATGGGAAATGCTTATCCATTTCCAGCAAAGTGACTTTCTAAGAGTGGGATTTTAAACTCTTTTAGGATTTATTTTCATTGTCTTTATTAGTAAAGAATGATACATTTGCAAGGAGTTGGGGTGTTAAATAAAGGTCTAAGTTGTAATAATTCAGTCTTCACTCTGCTGCATTTACCATGGAAAGTCACAGTGTGTAGTAAAAACTGGGCTTAGAGAAATCATAATGGCTTCTTATGTAAGGAGGAGGTGAAACCCTAAAAATAATGAAATGCTAAGTAATTTAATGAGATAAAGCTAAACGAGAACTAGAATATTAACAGCTAAATCCAAACGGGGGGAAGGTCATAGAGAAAAACAAAAACAAAAGCAAACCCCACTTGCCCTAGCATCAGTTCGGTATTGTAGAGCTGACTGTATTCTTAAAGTACTGGGTATCATAACACTTCAAGTAATAAGTCACCATGAGATGCATAGGACTTATTCGACTGGAGTTATTCAGTCTTTCACCTTAACTCTGCTATGCAAATTTCTTCCAGGAAAATTCCTTTTTTCTTTTTTTCTGGAGTTCCAAAACCTTTGAAGGAATCAAAGGAGATCACAGAGAGGCAGAATTAGCTAAATTGACTAAGATAATATTGTTAATTATTTCTATCATCATTTGGCAAAGGCTAACTTTTACACTTAAATAAGAGATGCTATCATTTTCTTGTAAATAAAAATGCTGACTCTATTAAGCAAAGAAACAACAAAAACCACTGCGGTTTCATCTGCTACTTTGACCTTAAAAGAGAGATTTTTCACACAATGAGCATTGAATGCTTTGTTTCTCCATTTGATGGTACCTGGAATCAGATTTTTTTTTTTTTTTTTTCTTTTGCGGTACGCGGGCCTCTCACTGCTGTGGCCTCTCCCATTGCGGAGCACAGGCTCCGGACGCGCAGGCTCAGCGGCCGTGGCTCACGGGCCCAGCCGCTCCGCGGCATGTGGGATCTTCCCAGACCGGGTCACGAACCCGTATCCCCTGCATCGGCAGGCGGACTCTCAACCACTGCGCCATCAGGGAAGCCCTGGAATCAGATTTTGCTTTAGTCTTTTTCCTATTACAGACATTATTTTTCTAATTAGTTAAAAGAAAACATGACTGTAACATTAAGAATAGGAAGCATCCTATTAGAATTTCAATTTCTAGCAATGATCCTATGCAGTTATAAAGCAGCTACACAGTTTAGCTACCCTTGATATAAAAATACAAGTTATAGAAAGCACAGCTTCCAAGTCCCTAAAAAAAACAGCACTGCCACACACCTAAAGCTTAACCCTCTTACAGGCTGACTTTTAAGAGTCATGTGCCAAAACAGTGGAGCTATTGCTCTTTATAAATATAACGTAACCTGCACGTGGAGAAAATTCCCCAAAAGGACATAGCATTAAACAGATGATTACTTTTCTTGGGGAATTAAATAAGTACAATGTAATGAAGGAGCGTGAACAAATTCACGTTCTCTGTGCTGTGTTTCTGCAGCCAGACATTAAAAGCACTATCCACTCTTCTTAGCAACCCCCCAGATTCAAATTAATAAGTCATTGTACCAGCAGGGTATTTATTGAGTGCCTCCTGTATACTCAGCCCTGTGAGAGGGATGTGGGAAATAGCTAGTTTAATATGTAGTCTGGATTCTAAAGAGAAAAACAATCTAGTTAGGGAGTTAAGACAAACATAAGTCATGTAACAAATAATGTTTAAATATTACTTCTCATCTGGATGAAATGTCACTTTTTCTCTAGTCTCCAACCAGCTGTCAAACTTCAGTGGTATTATGGATTGTATATTTGTGTTCCTCTAAAATTCATTAGCTGAAACCCTAACATCCAATAGGATAGTATCAGCAGGTAAAGCCTTAGGGAAATAATTCACTCACGAGAGTGGAGCCCTCATCACGGGATTACTGCACCCGCCACCCCCCACCCCGAAAGAAGAAACTTGAGAGAAAGAGAGGGAGAGGGAGGAAGGAAGAGAGAGAGAGAAAAAGAGCTTGCTTCCTATCTCTCTGCTCTTTGCCATGTGATGATACATCAACCTTGTCTGAAAACCAGGAAAAGTGTCTTTTTCAGACACTGGATCTGCTGGTGCCTTGATTTTGGACTCCTCAGTGTCCAGAACTATGAGAAATAAATGTTTGTTGTTAAGTCACTCAGACTATGGTATCTTGATATAGCAGCCCAAACGGACTCTGACAAGCGATATTACTCTTTGTGTTTTTAAAAAATAACTTCTTCTCAAGTGTTTTTAATAACTCCCACTTCTGATAGGTAGAGAATAACCTTAATCATATGTGATAAGATAAATATTTAGTGGGGGAGAGGGTCACAGTCTTATCTTGGGAGACAATTCTTCATAGGTCTCTTATTTTTCAGCACATCTTTAAAGCAGACCATCTTTGTTTACTCTCTTTCCAAGAATGTTTGCGTAGTGAACAGCATTGGACAATAGAGATAGTGTCTCCCTTCAGAGCCACTGAAAGTTTGTTTCCTGTATAATATAATAAACATAATAGCTTCCTTTGGGGCAAAAGGCAGGCATGCTTACTGTCCATTTTAAAAGAGTTCAGTTCCATAAGCTTGGGGCTTCTCTCCTGTGATGTAACCCCTTATGGGAGTAGGTGTCAACCTGGCCCTCTGCGTTGCTCTGTTGGAATTTGGGTGAGGAGAAGCAGTAAAAATGCTAATCCTCTAGCTGCTGCTATTGCTGTGGGTAATGAAGTCCTTATTCTCCGGCCCAGAGGTCCCATGTCTTCTACCTGTATCCAAGAAACTGTGGCAGATCACCTGTTCACTCAGCTCCTTCGCAGCTTTTTACATCTTGCCCCTCTCACTTGTCTTTTTTTTTTACACTTCGTTTGGCTGTTCATTTATCTGATGAGGGAAAGGACAAAAAATTACTTGGTGGATTCTTGGGAAAAAGATCATTGGAGTAGTAGAAAAATTACCCTTCCCAAGAGGGAGTTTGTGGCAGGAAGGAGAGAGAAGATTGAGAAAGCAGTGGGTTGCAGAAGAGGGACATCATTTTAAATGTATAACACTTAACATTTGGATTTTCCGTAACTTGGCCCATCTTTCCTGTCTTCATTGTCATTATTTATATATATGAATTCTTGATTATTTTCAAACTGATTTGTGTGGCATGGTCCATTTTACTCAGATTATTCCCAAATACAACTTCTTCATTATTTTATAATTCATCTTCCTTTCCTTGCCCCACCCCTGCCCCAGCCCCTATACCATCTCTGGGGTCACCTGGGCATGTGATCACATGCAGACCTTCTGCTAGTGAAGACGAAGTCCAATAATTCCAAGTACTTCTTTTGATGAATCAGAAGCTTCAGAAAAGTTCTTGTTTCTTTCTTTCCCCACCTTTTGGTGGCACCTGGGTTTAAAAAGTGTTTACAGCATTCTTGTTCTGGTGAGGGAGGTATGAATTCACAAATTATTGGTATCTATACAATGTCTCCTGATCTTGCTGTTCTCTGCTATCCAGTGGCCAGTTAGATCTTCTCCCTAGACTGGTCCCTACTAAGATAAACTGGTCCTGTCTGGCTTTTTGTGTGTGTTATGCTGGCACACAGCTCTTAGGTGTGTGTCCTGGCCATTAGCTATCAGTCCTCAGGTCCCTGCACAGTGAAGGATGTTTGTCCAACCCTCCATGTCCCATCCCAGTCTCCAGGATTCTCTGGGTTCTCTGAGCATCTATACACAGACCATGGGGTACAAGAAACTCACCTTCAGTCTCATCTACTTGGCTTCTTTTTTTTTTTATATTGAAGTGTAGCTGATTTACAATGTTGTGTTACTTTCTGCTGTATATTTGGCTTCTTTGGTCCATTTCTCTTATTCTGTTTTCTGTGCTGAAGTTAGGTGCTCAGCCTCTCCCATGTTATACCCAGGGAACAACCACTACCTCTGATCATTTTTGATCTACCAAAACTCATATGGGTATCTTGTTTACTTTTTCTACCCAACAGGCACCACCCCCACCCCCACCCCCAACGCCCCATGACGTAATCTAACATGCAGAAAAGGAATATCCTAAGATAACAGAAACATACACACACACACACACACACACACACACACACAAGTCTATGATCTAAATGTGCCTTTTGTGTGTTAATGTTTGTTAAGGGAATGTAAATTTTTTTTTTCTTCTCCTCCTCAAAGTTTAACTTTCACGACTATTATCTTGATTCACAACTAACATTTTGGTATTAAAAACCTGAAAGACTCTCTCTGCATTTCTGTCCTAAAAGTTTTAATTCTCTACTTCCATGTTTCTCCATCATCACTCAACCCCTCAGGGTAGAGAAATAGACCTGAATGACTAAGACAAAGTTTTGTGCATTAAAATGCAGAGACAGATAATGTATTTTGCAAAGTATCATCTTATTATAATTGTTTATTTCCAAATCTCCTTGCAATTGCCTCCCTCAATGCTTTCCTCATGCTCTTTTCATTCGTCTGTAAAGCTTCCACACAGTTCTTTTAATCTACCCAACATCCATGCATGTTTTAAAAATCTGAATTCAGTCTCATCGCTTCTAAGAAGACTTCTCTTACCATCTAGGCTGTATTCCTTTTATTCATAAAATGCCAAACCCCTGTTGCCCTGTGGTTTTAAAATCATTTTCTTTAGGATGCTCAATTTATAAGGATGTGCTTTGCAAACCACCTAGAGAGAAGACCTAGGTTTTTTTTTCTCCTTTGAACCATAGCATCTCTAACTTTATTTGATATATATTGGTAAGTTATTTTATTTGTGAAGATAAAATAGTTCAAGAGTAAAAAAAAAATTTTAAAATTTGAAACCATTTATCATTAATTTTATAATTAACAATAAGTAACCTTAAAATGATTCAGTAATTTTCAGTTCTCACATATTCACTTAAGCCATATGTGCTTATGTCTTATGTTAATGGTATTATAGATTCTTTGAAAATAGTGGATATGTTTTACCTTTCTATGTTTCCTCTACACCTTCTAATTTGTACACAAACATACAAGTTGATAAATAGTTGTGGTTTTGATTGGCACTGCTATGATCAAATTCTATAGTGATGCAGGAAAGAAAAACTATGGGCTATTCATGCAGAGCTATATGGGTTAGATTGAACTCCATCTAGGCCTTCAAGGATGAATAAGGTTTGAAAAGATAACTAGGAAGAGGAGAGAAATTTATGAAGTGTGACAGCCTAAAAAAAGTTTTGGAGTTGGAAAAACAATCAATGGTCTCAGCTTGTGTATTTTATAACATGTGGCTGGTTAAGCTTCATCCCAGAGTCTTTAGCATAAGTGAATCTTCTCTTGAGAATAAAGGGCTATATAATTAGCAGGTTAAAAGACAAGCCATGTGTCATTATAAAACCCTCTTAGTATTTGCCGTTTAAGGACCAAACATGTTATTTTGTTCAAAATTGTCATGCATAGCTGAACTAGTATTCCTGTAATTAGCAAAGCCACCTTTCCATTGTATATAAAATGGTAATGCATATTTTTACTAGTGCTAAGCACCCGTAGTGATATAGAACTTTATAACAGAAAGGATCTTTGAAAATATAGTTCAATCCCTTATTTAAATAGATACTAGAAGGTGAGGCCCAGAGATGGGAATTGAAGTCTCCAAGGTCACATGACTGGTAAAGAACAGAGCAGGGACACAACTTGGGTCCTTTGACCCTCCAAACCTACACTCATACCCCTCGAAAGGAGATCTGCCTTTCCAATGGAGATGAATTATGGAATAAAATAAGAGGGTTTAGCATTTGAAACACATGATGCTCTCAACACACTACAACAATGCTGCTGTTCTCAGGAAATTAAAAAGCAATTTTGAGAAATGAAATGGGTCAAATGAGCTGTCACTGAAACTAAAGGCTGTGGATCAACCAGTAAATCAGTAACTGCTTCCTGTGCCTGAGATTTTCAACCCCTCAGGGTGGGAAGTAAACCACCAAATAAATTTAAAAGGATTTCCACTGAGTGTTTCTTGTGAAACTCTGAAGTCATTTATATGACATGCTCTACACCCTCAATTTCCGGTGCAAAAACAGAAAGGCATTCAGAAGTCTCATTTTTTAAGAGGATTATTTTCTACCATATTTTTAAAAATATCATAAAGGGTTTTATCAGGAGAAGTCTAATTCTCTTAGCTGAATTGAAAGGCTCAGATATTTTTATAACGAACGTTAAAATTTCCTTCTTCCTTCTCTTCTTATTGATGATCTACTGCCATTGCTTTCTTTCCTCTCAGGATTCCAGGGAAGAAAATCAGCCAAGATATAATAGCTTCATTTTAACTTGGCTTGATATGCAATTTTAATGACAATTTTACATGCATTAATCAACCAACCCCCAGAACACTCAGAGGTCAAATTAGTATTTAAATAGACATTCTAAATGGAAATGAGTGTCCAGTCATTTATTTGTGAATGGTTTGATAGAACAGCAACTCCCCAAATCATCCTAGAGTATTAGGAACCTGGAAAATCAACAGCAAGCATTGATTTCTTCACCTACTTGATTTTAGCAATTGGACTTCAACTGCATGAAAACTCAAGAAAGAAAAGTGTTTTGTGCTGTTTTCAGTGTCATCTGCACAGGTCAGAGCAAATTGCTCACTTACAGATGTTATTTTGGCTTTGGCTGACCACATCTACAATTCAGTTGCAGGTCCCTGATAAGGTTATCTTGGGTCTTCACTGAGCCTAGTTAAGTTCTATGATCCTTAGATTCAAAAGTAGTAAACCTTGAATTTCAGGTAGGTAACAGATGGTGGTAATGAGATTGCTATACTGTGCTCTCTGATTTCCAGAGTTACTTTCTATAATATCTACATAAATGAGCATTTTACAATTACCTACTGCTATACTGAACAGATCTTATCTCATGATGGTGAATCATAGTGCAGTAAAGTATCAGTGGTCAGAGGTATGTGGTAGGTGCAAATATGACCCCCCAAATATGTCTCCATCCTATTCCCCCAAACCTGTGAATATGTCGTGTTACATGGAAAGAGGAAATTAAGATTGAAGATGGAACTAAGGTTAGTGATCAGATAACCTTAAAATAGGGAGATTATCCTGGCTTATCTGTGTAATCACATGGATCTTTAAAAGACAAGAGGAGGAGGCAGAGGAATGTGTGTCAAAGAGATTGTGAGAAAGACTTGAGCAGCCAGTGTTGGCTTTGATAAGACAAGATGGGACCACAAGCCAAGGAATGTGGATAGCCTAGAAATGGAAAAGGCAAGAAAACAGATTCTACCCTAGAACCTCCAGAAGGCAGTCCTGCCAACACCATGATTTTAGACCGTTAAGAACATTTTTGGACTTCTGACTTCCACAACTATAAAACAATAAATTTTTGTTGTTTTGAGCCAATAAGTTTGTGATAATTTGTTACAGCAACAATAGGAATCAGGATATTTGGGCTCCACTCATCTGGATTGACTTAAGTATTGTGTGTGTGTGTGCATGTGCAAGTTTAAGGTGACTTTTCATTTATTCATTTTAACTGTGAATAATATTTTATGAATATACCACAATGTATTTTATTATAATGTATTTATCTATTCCTCTGTTTATGGAGACAGATGCTTTCCATAGCTTGTTATTACAAGCATCCTATAATAACCTCCTTTACTCACTTCCTTGTATTTTTACATGAATATTTTCCTTGGGCATAAACTTAGACATAGAATGGGATGTATGAAACACCCATTTTCAAATCAAATAGATATTGATAAATTGTTACTCAAAGTGGCCAGATCAATTTACACAGCCACCACAGTATTAAGGTTTGAATTTCTCCACATTCTGGCCACAACTAGTCACAGAGTTTTGTTTTGTTTTTTGTATTTAAAAAAATTTTTATTGGAGTGTAGTTGATTTACAATGTTGTGTTAGTTTCTACTGTACAGCAAAGTGAATCAGTTATACATGTACATATATCCATTACTTTTTAGATTCTTTTCCCATATAGGTCATTACAGAGTATTGAGTAGAGTTCCCTGTGCTCTATGGTAGGTTATTATTAGTTGTCTATTTTATATATAGTAGTGTGTATAAGTCAATTCCAATTTCCCAGTTTATCTCTCCCTCCCCTTTTCCCCCAAACCATGTTTGTTTTTTACATCTGTGACTACTTCTGTTTTGTAAATAAGTTCATTTGTACCATTTTTTTAAATTCTGCATATAAGTGATATCACGTGATATTTGTCTTTCTCTGTCTGACTTACTTCACTCAGTGTGACAATCTCTAGGTCTATCCATGTTGCTGCAGATGGCATTATTCCATTCTTTTCTATGGCTGAGTAATATTCCATTGTATATATGTACCACATCTTTCTTCATTCATCTGTCAATGGGCATTTAGGTTGCTTCCATGACCAGGCTATTGTAAATAGTGCTGCAATGAACACTGGGGTGCATGTGTGTTTTTGAATTATGGTTTTCTCTGGGTATATGCCCAGTAGCAGGATTGCTGGGTCATATGGTAATTCTATTTTTAGTTTTTTAAGGAACCTCCATACTGGCCTTCATAGTGGCTGTATCAAGTTACATTCCCACCAACAGTGCAAGAGGGTTCCCTTTTCTCCACACCCTCTCCAGCATTTGTTGTTTGTAGATT
Organism: Globicephala melas; assembly: GCF_963455315.2. Lineage (NCBI taxonomy): Eukaryota > Metazoa > Chordata > Mammalia > Artiodactyla > Delphinidae > Globicephala > Globicephala melas. The sequence goes on from NC_083315.2 coordinate 156,707,045, forward strand.
TTCTGATGATGCCCATTCTAACTGGTGTGAGGTGATACCTCATTGTAGTTTTGATTTGCATTTATCTAATAATTAGTGATGTTGAGCATCTTTTCATGTGCCTCTTGGCCATCTGTATGTCTTCTTTGGAGAAAGTCCAGAGACAAACCCACACAAGTATAGTCACCCAATCTATGACAAAGGAGGCAATAATTTACAACAGAGAAAAGACAGTCTTTTCAGTAAGTGGTGGTGGGGAAACTGGAGAGCTACGTGTAAAAGAATGAAATTAGAACACTCCCTAACCCCAGACACACAAATAAACTCAAAATGGATTAAAGATCTAAATATAAGGCCAGATGCTATAAAACTCTTAGAGGAAAACATAGGCAGAACACTCTCTGACATAAATCACAGCAAGATCCACCTCCTAGAGTGGTGAAAATAAAAACAAAAATAAACAAATGAGCCTAATTAAACTTAAAGGAAAGGAAGTGAAGGAAACCATAAACAAAATGAAAAGTCAACCCACAGAATGGGAGAAAATATTTGCAAACAAATAGACTGACAAGGGATTAATGTACAAAATATACAAACAGCTCATGCAGCACAATATCAAAAAAAAAAAAAAACAACCCAAACAACCAAATCAAAAAATGGGCAGAAGATCTAAATTGACATTTCTCCAAAGTAATCACAGAGTTTTAATTGAATCTATCGTATGGGTATTATAAGTTATAGCAGTTGGGTACAAATGAACTTATTTACAAAAGAGAAAAAGAGTCACCTATGTAGAAAACAAACTTATGGTTACCAAGATGAGAAGTGGGGGAGGGATAAATTGGGAGATTGGGATTGACATATACACAGTACTATATATAAGATAGATAGCTAATGAGAACCTACAGAGGGAACTCTACTCAGTACTCTATAATGACCTATATGGGAAAAGAATCTAAAAAAGAGTGGATATATGTGTATGTATAACTGATTCACTTTGCTGTACAGTGGAAACTAACAACATTGTAAGTCAACTATTCTCTAATAAAAATTAATTAGAATTCAAAAAAATTATAACAGTTGGTATTAATTATATAAGAATTCAGCTAACTTTTGATAGGTGGTGATATTTTTAAAGGCTTCACTTAGAAGTCTACAGTGGCTTCTTATTGCTTCCAGAATGAGATACGAGGTTGCTAATGTAATGTGAGGACTTGGCCTGACCTGTTTCTCCAGGCTCACTTCTCCCCACACTGTTTTGCTCTTTATAGTTCAGTTATGCTAAGTGTCTTGTACCTTTGAGCATACAATGCTGATTTTTGACTTTAAAATTGTCTTCAGTTCTATCTTCCACCTGGAGATCCATCACTTCCATCTCTCCTGGCTAATTCCTTTTTCCAGAATAAAACTCATATGAGGATACATATTCACCAAGAAAACCTTAACAACTTCTTTTTGGGTTCTGTGCCTTTCTCTTAGTTCTCACCATAATGCATCATTATGTTAAATTTTTAAAAAATAGATAATATAGACACATGGGTCAAATCTCCAAACTATGAAAATATATAAAAGCAAGAAATTCCACCCCCCCAACGATAAATGCCCCTCAGATGCTCAATTTCCTTTCCCTTTGAAGATCACAATTACTAAGTTCTTATTTAACCTTCTAGAAAAATTTTATTTATATATACAAGCCAATACAACACACACACACACACACACACACACACAGATAAATATGCTTTCTTCTCCCTTATTCATTTCTTTCTAAACATTGGCTGAGAAATTCTTTCTCTGGAAAGGGAACATAAAGACCTAGACATTATGAATAAGAAGTAGATGATTATGGGAAGATTTCAGAGAAGGCAACTCAAACAACAATTACAGAGGCCTTGGGGCAGTAGCTGGCCTATTCCACAATAGCAGGGAGGCTAGCAGTGGAGTCAGTGAAAAGAGGGTAATAAAAGATAAGATCAGATTATTAATAGATTCCTATTTCCATAAATAGAAATATTAATGTGTGTTGCAAAGCATTGGACTTTGTTCTATAATCTACTCTTAAATTTTAATAAAATAATGATATATATACTTTTCATTAGTTCTATGAAAATTGTTCATGGTTTTTCATTGTATTCATAGCTTTGTGTGTATGTTTTACTATGTGTTCCATTTTCTTCATTTTCATGTGTTTATGAATGTAGCTCTGATATTTAGGAAGCATTGCATTCCTTTAAAATAACAAAGTTTTATAACAAACTTAGTCCTTTTTAAAAAAATGAATCTCATGTTCGATAAGAGATGATGTAATTAGTGTATTTCCACTTCCTTTCCCCTCTTCTCTCTCACTTCTACCCTTCAATTTTAGTCAATTTAAAAGTCTTGTTTGATTATTATCATTCTAGAGTTAAATGCTCTTATACTTCTATTATTTGATCTGTCAGCTTTAAATGATGTCCTTTGACTCCCAGCTATTAACCATTCAATGCTCCCTCCTGTCCAGTTGCTCTGGTTTTCCCCCAGTCATTTTTGGAGGCTGAACTTTGTCCTCTAATAATTTCCCCGAGAAAGACTCATGGGAACAACTTTTACTCAATTCTCATTTATATAATGCTATTTGCCTGTAGCTTTTATAGCTAAAGAATAATTTGACTTAATATAATTTCCTTGGCTTATATTTCCTTTAAGTTAATTTTATATGTTGATCAACAATCTTATAAGTTTGAATGATCCTGTAGATTTTCCTACCATTCATATTTTAATCTGTTTTTCTGGCTGCTAATGGGATTCTGTACTCTGAATTCCATACATCTTGGTATCCACTATTCTGGGTCAATTAATCCAGCAAAGATGTACCTTTTCAGCATGGAGATTCAAGCCCACTTTTATTTCAGGAAAAATTTCTTGAATTATGACTCTATAGTTTTTCCCAGTAAGTTGTTTCCTTTTTTTGGAGACCCTGCTTAGGTGGATTTCCCTTCCCTAATTCTCTATCATTTGCTCATTCGTCTTTATTTTTTCTTCCATTTCTTTTTGTAAATATGCTTTATTTTTATCCTCTCTGCCAATATGTATTCTTCAGTGTTTTTTTTTCACTCTTGTGTGCATTCCATTTTCATCGTTATGACTGCATTGATTTTACTTTTTGTCTACTCTTTTCTTGAGACCTGTCAGCTTTGATTTCATCTCTTTCACTTTTTTCAACATTTATTTCCTGAGGATTTTGATTTCTACCTTGTGATATTATTCTAGAGAGGCAATAGTCATCCAGATTTTCAAATTCATAAAATATTTACTCACAATTTTCAACTGATACATGGATTTGTTGTCAGTAAACTTACTGCTTTTTGGGTTTTGCATCATTTTAGGTTTAATGGCAGCTGAAACTGATAAATGTTTTTGACATGTGCTACTGCTAAAGCTTCTCCTTTGTCTTTTGCTTATGCAGTTGCTTTTTAAAAATTGAAATATATCTATTCAATGTTTTCTCTCTAAACTTATCTTTTGGCTGTAGACTGCTAATACTTGACCTCATCTATTTAACTTCATCCTCCTGATTGATAACCATTGTCTTCTATATTGAGGATATTTATGAATATGTTATCTGGAATAAAACTAAAGACAGAGTTCTGTGACAATTCACTAGATCTCTTTGTTAGGCTGACATCTGTCGAGAAATCCATGTCCATTCACTTTTAATTGTTCCACGTTACTAAGTTCTTCAATTGTATCCTCCGCAGTCTATTCAGCTCTTCCAAAAGTACTTCAGTCTTTATCCTACCAGTAGTGCACTTAGCTCTTTCAGTAGAAAAGCCTTTCATTAGCTTATAGTTGGTTGCAGTTAAATTTGACTCTGAAATTTCTGGTGAGTTTTAGAGGGCACAAATGTAGATCTCTGAACTAATAATTCTTATCTTGTCATGTAACAAAAATGATGAAGTTATCATTGTCATCATGATACTATTGTTAGTATTATGAATAATTAGTGTTTATTGATTACCATCTGTCTTGCAACTGTACAGACCATTTTATACAAAATACCTTATTTAATCTTCATAGTAATCTCAGTATAGTAGAAACTATGACTCCCATTTATATATAGGATATCTGACATGCAGAAAATTTGAATAACACACTCAAAGTTACATAACCAGTAATTAGTGGAGCCACCATTTATACCAAGGCAGTGTGACACTAGAACACACTTTTTAAACCACTGCTCTATACTACCTTTCTCTATTGGCTCTATAATCTTGGTCTGTCCTCTAACCTCTCTAGAACTTTGCTCCTCATTTATTAAATAAGAAGATTAAAATAGATTATCTTGAGGATCCTTTCCACATCTAATATTTTCTGATTCTGGGAGAGATTTTCATTTTTTTATCTATTTTATATAAAACATAAATTTTTTCATGTAGAGTAGTCAGAAATCCACTTCCAACATTTCTTCTGGAATGATGCTGACTTTCCCATTTCTTGAGGGATTACACCTGAGTTGCTGTAGAGACGATGCCAAGTCAGTATTCAATCTGTGACAAATATACGAACCCTCAAAATGGAAACTTCCATCCTAAGTGAACTAATATTGTAAGCATATTCCTTGAAACACATGCCCTTGGGATCTCCTTATGTAAGAGGGAATCTACCTCGGTGGAGAATCCACTTACCTTCTATTAGTTTTCCTTCAACTCTTCATCCTCCTATGTGCTAAATTTAGGGGGCGAGTTCATACAGCTGCTAGTTACAAGTAAAAACAAGTTCAAGGCCATTTTGCAGTCTCAGCCAGTCCTCCTTGTACAACTGGCCCAAGAGTCACAAGTGACAGGCAGTCCTAAATTAATCCTATTTGGACTGATCCTCTGTCGTTACAGATTCTATGCCTCCAGCTTGCTGCACTCAGCATCACCAGCTCTGGCTACTAATACTGATGCCTCCTTGGTGTGTCATTGTCAGATCCACTTCAAATCAAACATGCAAAGCATTTGGGCTCATTTAACTGAGCTCTTTTCCCCCAAAGAGTAACTCAGAAAGTGATTTCTGTGGAGGAAAAGACTTTGACTCATCTTCCTGTGCCTTATGAGTTCTGTACTTCATGAAAACTTATCAGTGGGCAGGATGATGATTCAAACCAAATTCAGACTTGATGTTTAATATTTCAAATTTCTGGGTGGTCTTCTCTTTGCTATGATTTTCTGCCTCTTTTCCTTCTGTCTTTCGATGAGACGGTCTCCTTAGAAAAATGATACACGGTAGGCCCACTTTATCCATGAGGGATACATTCCAAGACGCCTAGTGGATGCATGAAACTATGGATAGTACTGAACCCTATGTATACTATGTTTTTTCCTATACATTCATACCTATGGTAAAGTTTAATTTATAAATTAGGCACAGTAAGAGAATATCTGGATGGCCAGCATCACTACTCTTGCAGTTTGGGGCCATTGTTAAGTAAAAGAAGGTTTATCTGAACACAAGCACTGCAATAGTGTGACAGTCAACCATGATGCTACTAAGTGGCGAACAAGCAACATACGCTGGACAAAGGGGTGATTCATGTCCCCAGCAGGACAGAGTGGGATGGCGGGAGATTTTATCACTGCTACTTAGAATGGCACACGATTTAAAACTTATGAATTGTTTCTTTCTGTGGAATTTTCCATTTAACATTTTTGGACCATGGTTGACCCTGGGTAACTGAAACCAATAAAAGCAAAACTACAGATAAGTGGGGACTATTGTACTAATAGTTTCAGATTAGGCATTGGGTTTCAGAGGAGATGACAGCCTCCCTGTATGCCTGTGACCCAGGAGAGTCTCCTTTCTAGGTACCCTGAGGCACACGGAGGTTCCTGTTCCTTTACTTTTTTCTTCTTTCATTAACACCATTTCTTACCTTTATTTGAAATCTTCCAAGAAAATCTGGAAACACACTTAGTACTCACAGTCCTATAGTCAGTACCTCATTACAGAGGAAAACTCAGTGTTATGAACATTTGTATCCTCCCCAAATTCACGTGTTGAAACCCTAATCCCTGATGTGATGGTATGAGGAGGTGGGGCCTTTGAGAGGTGATCGGTGGAGCCCTTATGAATGCGACTGATGCTCTTGTAGGAAGAAACATGAGAGAGATGATCTCTCTCTCCCCCACCATGTGAAAATATAGCAAGAAAGCAGCCACCTACAAAACAGGAAGGGGGATTTCACCAGCAAAGAATCTGCCAGAACCTTGATCTTGGACTTCCCAGCCTTTAGATCTGTGAGAAATAAATGTTTGTTGTTTAAGCCACTCACTCCCTGGTAATTTGTTATAGTAGGCCAAACTAAGACAACCACTTAACTAGAAATGACATCTGGATCCCAGTCCAATCTCTACACCTATGACCTTGAACAACTTACTAAACCACTTCAATTTTTAGTTTTTTTCACAGTGATTTTGATAATTTTTAAAGTCCCTATCAACTTTAAATTTCTGTGATTGTACTCATTATAAAGAACTATCTTCTTAATCTTAGTGACATAATAATCTGAATAATGGAAACCTTACTTTCTAAGTAACTGCCTATCATTCACAGTTCTTTCCCACACGTAGTAATTCTGGATAGCTAGCTAATTTTCCATCTTTGCTTTGAAGAGCTCCCCTGGGTGGAAAATAGGAAGAATAGAATATAGTTTTAGAAGTTTTAAACCTTTATTTTAAAGCTATATAATCTTTTATTGTCTTCTGTAGATGGAACTTTGATCAGAAGGTCTTAGGTGGGTTGTATCATTTCCAAGAATAATTCAAGGCTTTTTCACATAAATATATTGATTGATTACCCAAATAAAAATTGTGTATAAAGTTTTCTAAAGTTTTCTATTATAAAGACTCAAGGACAACACACCTACGCTGCTAACTGACCAAAAAACAGCTAGTTCCTTATAATAAAACAGCAGTGCACACACTTAGAAGCCAGAAAAAAAAAAAAGAGAGAGAGAGAGACGAAAATGGGGAAAATAAAAGAGAAAAAAAAGAGATTCAAAAAATCCCCGAATGCTGAATTCCCTTGAGTCACTGTCACAGTACATCAGCAAATGATGGTCAGATTTTACATCCTTGGGCATAACTCATGCTGCTTTGTAACCAAGGGCTGCTACTACTACATTCAGGGTGTGATCTTTTGTTACTAAATCCATCACTTAACCATCTTGCCCTTAGACCTGGGCAAGATGGACTTCTTTCCCAGGTCCTGGGCTTTAGAGGGCCCTGTTCTAGCTCCCCTGTGGCTGAAACCAGAGGAGCATAAGACCAAGAGGATGTCCTCACTAGTGGCAGTACCTCCCCCTTCTAGACCATACTATGAGTACCCAGTATTTTGTCCACATCCACATGGTCCTGAGTCAGTTTCCAGAGCCTGTGCAAGCATACTTCTTGAGTTCTTCACTTGTAAGTAGACCAAGCCACCAATATACTTACCCCCATACCCAAGGGATTTTTAAGGGGCTCCTTTTGAAGAAGGAAGTATGTAGCAAGACCCTCCCGATGAAGACCTAAGCTGGGACAGACAAGGGTCTGGAGACAGCTCCCCTACACCACCACATTATAGCAGGAAACTCTAATCTGTCCAAAAATTGTAAATTCAAACCTGAATTTCCTGGTTGTATGAAGGTATATTTGTAAGGTCAGAGGATCAAACATATTTTATTTAATGGTTTGATAGCCTTATTTATAACTTTTAAATATTTAGATATAAGATGCATGGACCTCCATTTGTACCCTTGTCCTGAGTCCCACAAATGTTAGGGCTGGGCCTGTCTTCAAGTGCTGTTGTCACCACGTGCCTAGTTTTCGCTATGTAGCACCAGCATTGGCAAAAGACATAGGTCTAGGTTTATCACTAAAAGGATCAAAGTGTGTCAGGGTTAAGCCCCCCTGGGAGGAGGGCCTACAGGTCTCCTTTCCCTCCATGACTTGAATCAGGGCCATTTAGGGTTGAATTAATTCAAGCCTTCTGGAAACCTCCAAGGTCAGTGGTCACTTCCAGGGCTATGCCCACTTCTCCAACCTATTTTTGTTGAGTTAACTGCTGTTTGTTCTTCTTATATGAAAAGAAAAAAATTAAATGTAGTTAATATTTATTAAGCACTAACAAATCAGATACTGTACTAGGCACTTTATGTTCCTTCTCCCTGCACCACTTAAGCCTTATAACAAGCCAGCTTTATCTCTATTGGACAGACGAGGAAGCTGAAGCTTGGAGCAGTTAAGAAGACACTGGCTCAGGAAGCCAAGGTTCTTTGACTCCCAACATTATTATTTATGATTCCACTAACCTTGTAATTGCCACAAAAGGGCCTTTTCGACCTGTAACTCTGCCTCTGCTCTTTTACCTTTCAGAGAAAGCTCCGGAAATCTTGCTCACACTTCTGTTGAAATCTCAAGCCAGCCATGCATTGGTTCTGATCCTGATACTTTGGTGGGAACTCCACCATGGTTGCTTTAGACTCAGGATAAATGGTGGAAAGAGTTTAAGTTTTGGTATGAAAATAAGAGCTGGTGTCGGCAACTGAAGTTTCCAGGTGGTGAAATTATTCAAGTTCATGACTAGGCTTGGATTACAAGAGAGGGTGTTGGCAGGAAGTTAGGCCCCATAGCAATGCCCCCTCAAGTTTACCCAGCTAGGTTATGAGGCTCAGTCTAACACCCCGCAGGGAGACTGAAGTACTCATAAGGGATCAGTGTGGCAGAAGACTCACCAATGTCTTGTACAAAAGGACAGGGAGCAAGAGAGGGGACATCTGGGAAGACACCCTGTTGCTCACAGGTAATGCTAGACTCAACCCACTAATCAGAGTGTAGCCCTTTATGGTTCAGTCAGAGCCTGAGTGGGGCTGAGGTTTAAGGCAGTTTACCTATAGCTGAAAGGAGTTAGGGAGATCATGTATGGACAAACTAACATTTTCCCCTGTGTAACCTATACGTTTATTCAGTTAAATTCAATAAGATTTTATTGAGTATCTACTGCCTGTAAGGAACTATTTAAGCATTGTGAAGGACAGTGCTAAATAAGGTATGATGGCCACCGTTTTCCAGCCCACCACTACCTCTAATGAAGAAGAGAGCAATGCACATATGTAGCTCTAATAAATTTTCATAGGGTGAAAATCTAGGCTAATAATAAGCTGTGATAGAAGTACAAACTGCAGTGAAATAAAAAGGGAGAGATTAACTTAGTGCCAGTGGGAGGGGTTTCTATCAATTTGTTAAATCTCAATGGTCCATGTATTATTTATTTTCTCCTTAGGGACTGTCTACTAAATTGTTTAGGAGGAAAATATTAATTATACAATACATGCTGTTTTTTTTCAATTACAGAAATGATCAATAAGTTCCTCCATATTTCTTATATGAACCAATCTAGCATTTCCCTCAAAAGCAGAAGAGCCAATTTGTAGTTATGTTTCTTCCTCTTCATTTTTAGACAGATAATTTTTTTTTTTTGCGGTATGTGGGCTTCTCACTGTTGTGGCCTCTCCCGTTGTGGAGGGCAGGCTCAGTGGCCAGGGCTCACGGGCCCAGCCGCTCCGCCGCATGTGGGATCTTCCCGGACCGGGGCACGAACCCGTGTCCCCTGCTCCGGCAGGCGGACTCTCAACCACTGCGCCACCAGGGAAGCCCTAGACAGATAATTTTAACCTTGAGTTGATGGTTTTAAAGCTTAAGGAAATTTCTTTAACATTATAAACCCAATTATGAATCCTATTAACCTTTTAAATTATGTTTTCTAGTTGGTAAGACAGACAGATTTCCCCACAGTGGAATTCCTGGATAACTGTTGTATTTACATAAGTATGACTTTTTGGTCAGAGAACAAACTTTAAGATAAATTAGTAGAAATGTAAAGTGATGCATGGAAAATCTCGTGCTTTTTTTTTCCCCTGGAACATAAACTACCTGAAGTTTCTACAGTAAGCTGGTTAAAAAGCAATTTATTGAGAAATGATATGGTGACTATCATTTGCAAGCTCCTAACATCTATCAGGTAAAGTGATTAAACCTGTATCCATCATTCAGCATAATTAATCAGTAAGACACAACAGCCCATGTTCATGTGCTGATTAATCTGTTGTTCAGGTACATACATCTCAGTCTTCAAGTTCATATGAGAAATACATCCGTCAGTGCTGCCACATGAACGGGTGTGCCCTATAGCAATTATAAAATGGGCAGATACTCTCTACAAAAGAAAGAGTTTTTTCCTACCTGGAAGAAAATACAGAGATCTTCAAGGACTGCTGAACAAGAAAACAAAAATTCAGAAAAACAAGTTTCTTTATTTGTTTAGTTTTTTGTTCCCCTTAAACCATACCAAGTAATTCTCCACTTCATGAAATAGATCTATGAGTAAAAAAGACTTAAACATAAGGGTTTATTTATTTAATCATGCAACAAATACATATTGGGCACCTAACATGCCCAATAAGCAATGGCCTGACAAGCTCCTTTCTCCCAAGAAGCAAACAGTGTGGGGTTCAAAGGCCAATAGTATTCAAAAGGAGATTGCTGTCACCTTGGACTTCATCAGTACCAACCTGAGGTTTACTGTTTTACAAAGATCTTTTTTTTTTATAGTTGGTTAACACGGTGTCTTAAAAATGGTTTAGCTATCTGAAATTACTTTAAATGTTTCTGTAAGATGTTTAATCTTGCTTATGTAAAACCAAGATGTGTTTTGATAGCAGAAGAGAACATAGTGGTTACCTGGTTCAATTCAATCTTCACAAATGAGGAAAGTTCAGAGGAGAGTTACTCAAGTTCACCCAGATTGTAATTACCAACATCCAAATGCAAATGTTCAGTCCACTTATACAGTTTTCTACTTCCACTCTACCATGCTCACTTTAGAAAAAAAATTTTTAAGTGAATATTGAAATGATTTGATATAGCTTTTTTGATGTATATGATTTTTAGTACCCAATTGTTTTCTTCTATATGATGACTGGTTTAGCGATTCAAGTGATACAGAGGTGTTATCCTTCCATATTTTTCCACATGCATAGAAACATATACAAATACATAGACATACACAAGAGTATGGTTGACAGAAGAAGAGATGATGCTTTGTGTATTGTTTAGCTGGTAAGAGTTTCCTTAAGGATTTCATTTCTGATTCTTTTCCTTATGTCCCACTTTAATCAGATTTACCTACAAGTTGGGTCTTAGTTTCCCACTGTGGACATTGGGATCCAACTACCCTGTCAGTTTTATGTTAAACAAAAAGAAGCTCCTTTCTCTTGGCTACTGTTATAACTGTTGTCTAATGATTTGGAGTGAGTTCTTCAGTCTCAACCTTAATATCCTCAGAAAATGGGCTGGTAGAGGAAGGAAGGGAGTGGTGAGAGAAAGAAGGTAGATGAGTGGGCAGATGTGTTTCTGACAAACTCACAATGGAGTTTTTCTGAGCAACCTGGTATATGTGCATATTCATAATCACCATTTTGAATACACTTTAGGCAACAAATATTGGTGGTGGAAAACCCTTAGAAAAGAGTCTTCCATTGGCCCACCCAGAAATGTGTCAGCACCTATGTCTGAGCTCAGAAATGAGAAAGGGCTTTGTCTAAAACTCAAAGGCAGGTGTTCCAAACATGTTCTCTCTCGCCAATTAACATTTTACAGTTCTACACTCCAGCTAGCAGCTAGGTGAGATTGAAAGGGGGTTGATATTCTGGATGAGTTGAAATGAATCATACTGTTTGAGATCCTCCCATTATGTAAAATAAATCTGATTTTAATTGCCTAAGTATTTTAGAAAGTCTGACTACTTTAAATAAGAGCTTTTGCTGACTGAAGGATATTTGTGACAAAATTAGTTTTCCTTTTAAATTTTGCCTTCCTAAGCCTGATAAAGTCACTTCCACAAAGTTGTCCACTTTTTGAATTAGTTTCTCTGGATAATCACATAAATTAAGCTGCAAAGTCTTAACTCTTGAAAAATTACAAAATCTATAAAATGGATTTTAAAAAGGGCAGAATGGAAAGAACCCTATACACAACAACAAGAACCCTTAATGTTTATTTTCTTCTTGAAATATTATTTGTGTTTTTAAAAAAACCTTAATCCAATATATATGTATATTCCCCCATATGTTTTCTGCTAAGCATGAAACAAATATCTCATTTTAGCATAGTACCAACTCTCTAAACTTCTCATAAGCTAACACTGCACTGTCTGGGTTAATAAAATTATCTTCTCATTTACATATTTTTCAACAGCTAAGCATTTTAATAAATGTTCTTGAGGAAAAAATAGAGGTATCCAAAATTATTAATAGCTCAATAACTTAACATCCAATAAAACCCACAGGAGGAAACCCATAGCAATCTTTTATTTGAGTAGCATTTCACTGTTTACAAGCACTTTTTTAAAAAATAAATTTTACATCAGTTGCATATATTACATCACTTATGTCAAGCATTAGAGAATAAAACAATGGGGTCCATCACCTACCTTGACAATTGGCACATTGCTTTTTGCTATAAAATTGAAAAAATGGTATTGATAGTTCATATTTAAAAGGTTGACAGTTACTTTACAAGAAAATTGGCAGCCTGTATTTTGTGGTAACATAATCTGGAGAAACTATCTGGTTATCCAAACTGAAGGAATAATGCATTATTAAAGTTCCTTTAAAATGGAAGTAGAAGAGTTCATGAGATAGTCCACATCCTGGTTTCCCTTTCCTTTGGAGACTTAAATGTTTATGAACGAGAAGAAAAAAGAAAAAGGAGTTGTTGCCATAAGGTGGCTTCTGTGAAGAAAGCAAAATGCCATGGTTCTGGGGGAGTGATATTATAAGAACCAACTGCCAAAATGAGCCCTGGTGTAATAACCTATTCTGGAACTGGCAAACCTTGATTAGATTTTGAACAAGTTGGATGAAATTTGTAGTTACTTGATTCTGAAAAATAATTCATGACTTTGTTGTGGTTCTAGTTTTATGGAGCCTAGGGTTCTAGGTGAATTTAAATAGGTGAATGCCTTTTTTTACTGATGTGTTTAGCCGCAATTAGGCGTATATGATTGTAATAAAGGCAAAGAGTAAGGCATTAAATATAACATCTGGGTTGAATCACAACTTGGTCATTTATTCTGTGCTCTGGTTTATAAATAGTTTTTTATAATAATTTATTACATGAAAATCCCATCCTTTCTTTTACTCTTTATTCTTCTCCTCACCTCTTTTCTTCTCTCTTTTTTCTCCACTTTTATTTATTGATACAGAAAATATATGTAATATATGTTTATATTATATAATTTATATAATATTATATAATGTTATATTAATATTTATATTCATCAGGGTGTGAAGTTTTATTTGTGGGGAAATTTTAGTTACAAATTTAATTTCTTTAATTGACTTAAGGCTATGAAAGTTTTCTATTTCTTCTTGAATTCAATTTTGTAATTCTGTCTTTCAAACAGTTTTTGAATCCAAATTTTCAAATTTATTGGCATAAAGTTGTTCATAATATTCCCTTATTCATTTAATGTCTGTGTATCTCTAGTTATATCCATTTTTTCATTCCTGATATTTACTGATAATAGTTTCTGCTCTTTATCATTTCCTCCCTTCTATTTTAATTTGCTTTAGTTTTCCTAATTTCTTAAGATGGAAATTTCAGTTATTGACATATCATTTCTCTTTTCTACATATAAATTGAAAGCCATAAATTTCCCTCGAAGCGCTACTTTAGCTGCATTTAAAAATTTTGATACATTGTATTTTTTAACAATTTTATTTAGATATAACTGACAATAAATTACACACATTTAAAATATATCTTCACATATTTATATTTATTTATTTAACACTATATATGTTATATATATCATATATTTGTCATATTATATATATTTGTCATTATATAATGACATAAGCAAGGTACTGAACATATCCATCTACCTGACCATTTGCCACTTTATAATCCCTCCATCCTGCTTCTCTTTCCCTATACCCATGCAACTTTCTTATACCATAGATTACTTTGCATATTCTAGAGTTCTTCTATAAATAGAATCATAAAATATGTACTTTTTTTATTCTGGCTTTTGTCAGTCAGAATAATATTTTGAGATTCTTCCATGTTGTAGCCTATATGAGTAATTTATTCTATGTTTTATTTATTAGTATTATTCCATGATAGAGTATGATTATATTTATTCACATACTCTTTCATGGAAAGTTTCCAGTTTTTGGTTATTACAAAGTAAGCAGCTGTGAACATTATGTATATGTCTTCTTCTGGACATATATTTTTCTTTTCTCTTGGGTAAATACTTAAATGGCTAAATTTTAGGCATATGCTTAACTTTTTAAGAAGCTATCAAAATGTTTTCCAAATTGGTTGTGGCATTTAACACTCCCTCTATTAGTGTATGACTGTTCCATTTACTGCACACCTTTGCCAATACTCCATATGGTCATTCTTTTTAATTTCAGCCATTCTAATATCTGTGTGGTAGTATCTCATCATCGTCTTAATTTGCATTTTCCCATCTCCTAATGACCAGTGATGATGAGCATCAATCCATGTACTTATGTGCCATTGGTATATCTTGTTGAATGTCTACTTTCAATTTTTTTTAAGTTGGCTCTTTGCTTCCTTATTTTTGAGCCTTGAAAATTCTTTATATATTCTGCATGCAAGTCCTTTATCAAATAATCTCCTGCAGTCTGTGATTTTTCTTTTCACTGTTTTAGCAGTGTCTTTTGAAGTTTTAAATTTGACAAAGCTCAACTTATCATTTTTAAAACAATTTTTTTAGGTCGTGTTTTTAGTGGGGTATCTAAAAATATCTTTGCATAACATATGACCATAAATATTGTATCCTATGTTTGCTTCTTTCAATAGAACTTTAATAGTTTGGGTTTTTACATTTAGGTTTATGATCCATTTGAGTTAATATTTCTATGTGAAAAGAGGTATGCATCAAAATTCCTTTTATTTTTGGCATATGGATATCCATTGTTCTAGTAGCATTTGTTCAAAAGACTATTCTATCTCAATTGAATTGCCTTTGAATTTGTGTTAAAAATAAGTTGATAATATTTGTATCTATTTCTAGGTCCCTGTTATTAATGTTAATATCACATAAATTGATACTAGAGCTTTATTATACATCTGATATTCAGGTAGTATTAGCCCTGAAGATATGCTTTTCTTTTCAATGTTGTTTTGGGTATTCTAGAGTCTTTGCATTGCCATAGGACTTTAGAATTATTTTCTCAATTTCTATAAAAAAAGAATTACTGGAATTTTGATTGGGGTTGAATTGAATCTATAGAACAATTTGGGGAGAAATGATATCTTATTAACATTAAGTCTTCTGGCCCAAGAAAAAAATGTATCTTTCATTTTTTATGTTTCTTTAATTTCTTTTAGCAATATTTTATAGTTTTCAGTGAACATGCCTTGAATATATTTTATCAGATTAATTCCTAAGTATTAAACATTTTTGATACTATAAATCATATTACTGTTTTTTAATTAAATTGTAAGTTCCAATTGTTTGTTGCTACAGACATACAATTGATTTTGTATATTTATCTTGTATCCATACTAAATTATATTCTTGCTAATTTACTTATTATTTCCAACAGTTTCTTTGTAGAATTTTTTTTTTTTTTGGCCACGCTGCACCACTTGTGGGATCTTAGTTCCCTGACCAGGGAGTGAACCTGGGCCACAGCAGTGAAAGCACCAAGTCCTAACCACTGGACCACCAGGGAGCTCCCATTTTTATAGATTTTTAAAGACCATCTATATAGACAATAATATCATCTGCAAATAAATTCAGATTTTTTTCTTTATTATCTCACAATCTATTTTTATTGATTTAGTCTTTTTAATTGAATTTTAGTGGATTTACAATATTATATTTGTTGCAGGTGTACAGCTAGTGGTTCAGTATTTTTAAAGATTATACTCCATTAAAAGTTATTACAAGATAAAGGCTGCAATTCTGTGTGCTGTACAATATATCCTTTTTGCTTATCCATTTTATACATAGTAGTTTGTATCTCTTAGTCCCATTACCCTATCTTGCCCCTCCCCCTTTTCCTTTCCCCACTGATAACTACTAGTTTGTTTTCTATATCTGTTAGTCTGTTTCTGGTTTGCTATATATATTCATTTGTTTTATTTTTCAGATTCCACATATAAGTGATATCATACAGTATTTGTCTTTGTCTGACATTTCACTAAGCATAATATTCTCTAGGTCCATCCACATTGCTGCAAATGGCACAGTAATATTTCATTATATATAATGAAATATTATATATATATAATACATAATGGTGGTTCTATTTTTAGTTTTATGAGGAACCTCCATATTGTTTTCCGTAGTGGCTGCACCAATTTACATTCCCACCAACAGTGTACAAGTGTTCCCTTTTCTCCATATCCTCACCAACGTTTATTATTTGTAGACATTTTGATGACAGCCATCTGACAGGTGTGAGGTCATATCTCATTGTTGCTTTGATTTGCATTTCTCTAATAATTACCTATGTTGAGCATCTTTTCATGTGCCTGTTAGCCATTTGTATGTCTTCTTTGGAAAAATTGTCTATTCAGGTCTTCTGCCCATTTATTGATTGGGTTGGGTTTTTTAGATATTGAGTTATATAAGTTATTTATGTATTTTGGATATTAACTCCTTGTTGATCATATCATTTGCAAATATTTTCTTCAATTCCATAGGTTGTCTTTTAATTTTGTTAATGGTCTCCTCTGATTTTCATTTTGTTAATGGTTTCCTTTGCTGTGCAAAAGGTTCCATTTGTCTATTTTTGCTTTTATTTCTTTAGCCTTAACAGACAGATCCAAAATATATTGCTATGGTTCATGTCAAACAGTGTTCTGCCTGTTTTCTTCTAGGAGTTTTATGGTTTCAATTCTTACAATTGGGTCTTTAATCCACTTTGAATTTACTTTTCTATATGGTATGAGAAAATGTTCTAATTTCATTCTTTTACAAGTAGCTGTCCAGTTTTACTAGCAACACTTTTTGAAGAGGCTTTCTTTTCTCCACTGTATACTTTTTTTTTTTTTTTTTTTTTTTTGCAGTACGCAGGCCTCTCACTGTTGTGGCCTCTCCTGTTGCGGAGCACAGGCTCTGGACGCACAGGCTCAGTGGCCATGGCTCACAGGCCTAGCCACTCCACGGTATGTGGGATCTTCCCGGACCGGGACACGAACCCGTGTCCCCTGCATTGGCAGGCGGACTCTCAACAACTGCGCCACCAGGGAAGCCCCCTTTATTGTATACTTTTGCTTCCTTTTTCATAGATTAATTGACTAAAAGTGTGTGGGTTTATTTGTGGGTTCTCTAGTCTGTTCCATTGATCTATGTGTCTGTTTTTGTGCCAGTACCATGCTGTTTTGATTACTATAGCTTTGTAGTATAGTCTAAAGTCTGGGCAGGGAGGTGATGCCTCCAGCTGTGTTCTTTTTTCTCAAAATTGCCTTGGCAATTAGGGTCTTTTATGGTTCCATATAAGTTTTAGGATTATTTGTTTTGGTTCTGTGAAAAATGTCATGGATTTTGTGATAAGGATTGCATTAAATCATAGATTGCTTTGAGTAGTATGGTAATTTTAACAATATTAATTCTTCCAATTTGAGGGCACAGGACATCTTTCCATTTCTTTGTAGCATCTTCAGCTTTCTTCATCGGTGTTTTATAGTTTTCAGAGTATAGGCTTTCACCTCCTTGGTTAAATTTGTTCCTAGGTGTTTTATTATTTTTAATGCTATCTTATACAGGAATTTTTTTTTCCTTTCTCTTCCTGATAATTATTAGTATATAGAAAGGCAACAGATTTCTGTATATTAATCTTGTATCCTACTACTTTACTGATTTCATTTATTAGTTCTAACAGCTTTTGGGTGAAGAGAATATAAAGTATCATGTCATCTGCAAATAGTGACAGTTTTACATCCTCCCTTCCAATTTGGATGCCTTTTATTTCTTATATTTGTCTGATTTCTGTGGCTAGGACTTCCAATACTATGTTAAGTAGAAGTGCTGAGAGTGGGCATCCTTGTCTTGTTCCTGAATTTAGAGGAAAGATTTCAGCTTTTCACCACTGAACATGATGTTAGCTGTTGGTTTGTCATAAATGGTCTTTATTATGTTGAGATATGTTCCCTCTATACCCACTTTGATGAGAGTTTTATCACGAATGAATGTTGAATTTTATGAAATGCTTTTTCTGCCTCTATTGAGAAGATCATGTAATTCTTATGCTTCCTTTTGTTAATGTGGTATGTCACAGTGATTGATTTGCAAATTTTGAGCCATCCTTGCATCCATGGACTAAATCCAATTTGATCACTGTGTATGATCCATTTTATGTATTTGGATTAGGTTTGCTAATATTTTGTTAAGGATTTTTGCATCTATATTTATCAAAGATATTGGCCTATATTTTTCTCTTTTTTTTTTGTAGTGTCTTTTTCTGGTTTTGATATCAGGGTAATAGTGGCCTCGTAGAATGAATTTGGGAGTGTTTCATCCTTTTCAATTCTTTGGAATAGCTTCAGAAGGATAGGTATTATCCCTTTTTTATATGTTTGGTAGAATTCTCCTGTGAAGTTGTCTGGTCCTGGACTTTTGTTTGCTGGGAGTATTTTTTTTTTAATTACAAATTCAATTTCACTACTAGTGATTGGTCTGCTCAAATTGTCTGTTTCTTCTTGATTCAGTCTTGGCTTTCAGTCTGTTCCACAAATGTGTGATTTAGGTTCCAGCCAAAGAGGTGGGTAGATAGAATTGGGAATCTTCTCTCCATGTCTTTCTTTTCTGGGATTCCTTCTCTATGACTAGTGGTCAAAGTTTCCCCAGATTCAGTCTTCTATTTTCCCCAGACCAGAAAGATTCCAGTTTTCCACTGTTCTACTTACTGTAGATATTTCACTGTCTGAGACTAATGATAAAAGCTGTGAAAATAGGAACTCATTTCTTACAAATCCCCTACTCTAGTTATAGACTATCAACCAAAATATATCTTCTTCTCTTTAATCTCCAGTTTGTATTATATTCAGAATTTATAGGTGTCATCTGCAGGTTGTTCTATAGTGGAATATTATTCAGCCACTACTGGATGCAGAAGAGTGTTCTATACTTGCTTTTTATATATTCTCTGACATTTCCCTCAATTTTAAACTCTGATTATTAGCCATGGTTTATTTAGTATGCCTGTGTCTAACAACCTCACTACCACTTCAGTATGCTACCTTTAATGCATGTGAACTTAGAAACTAAATCTCCTGACAGTAAGAATTTGGTCCAAATGAAGAATAGATGGTCTCAGAGACATTCTTATATCTATAAAGATTATGACATTAATTACATAAATTTTGTGTAATGAAGTTTGGCTGCTTTCAAATTTTATTTAATCACTTCCAGGATTTTATTTTTGCTATAGTTTTTAAAATTAGAAACTCATAAATTCTCATTTATGAAATTTTACAAAGCCAAATGTTTTTCTTATGCATGTACAGACTCTCATGGACCTACAGACATGCTTTTTTAAAATTTTGAGCCAATTTTTAACTTTCAACATCTTGAGAGAAATATGTGCAACCCCCTCGTAGATTTATCTTTATTAATTATAAAAACAGCATAATGATGTAAATATATTGGTTAGGCTGAGTATATGGGGTAAAAACTAAAATTCATTTCCAACTATTGATAACCAAAGGTGGATTTTTGATTCAGAATTTATTGCTAATCTTGCAACAGTATTTTTTATAAAATGAAGCATTTGATATTTTCTTCTTTAAAAGCTATCCTAGGATGCCCTTGTAAGTGAAAGGCTTAATAGGTTCTATGGCTGTGAATTATTTTCACCAATACTTGCATACATAATGTATTCTAGAAGTGCTGAGTCTGTTCTTCAATTCAGTACAAACTCACATAACTTATTGAACCTTTGTTCAGTTTCTCATTTTTTCTATTCATACTTGATTTCAGAACATTCTGTACTTTTTCCCAACTGAGCTAAACTTGAAGCTTAGGGATTTACCAATACTCTATGCACTTTTGAACTTTGCCATCTGGTTCTAAGAAATACATGTTCTTTTTGTTCTCATGCATAAAAATACATTATTTGGAAAGTGTTTTTACTTCAGTTTTATCTAAAAAAAAACTAATCCAGATGAATGGATGAGGTTGATATCTCCATTCAACCACTCATATCTTTGTATTTCTCAAACCAGGTATTTTCTATTTTACACAATCAGGCTAAATTTGAAAAATAAAGAAGCAGAATCTCCATTTCTCCCTTTGGATTCCCATTAGTTAGTTGGATGTGACTAAAATAAAATTTTCTTTGCTGGCTCCTGAAGACCAAAGAAAGGAAACATATTTGGAATATGAAAATAAATGCAAGCATTTTTTTAATTAACTTACAGTGAGCATCTTTCACACATTAAGATGTATCACTGTTATCAAAGAAATAATTAACAGAGCGAGGAGAAGTTACATGTGGCTGAAGTGAGTGAAAACTAACCCTCAGATGAATTAGAAATATTATGGTAGAAGAATTGTTTGAGGGTGATCTGAAAGGGTCTAAGTAATAGGAATAAATAATATTAAAGAGGAAATAGAATATCGAAAAGTCTCCAAATGACAGTCTCCAGTGGGAAATGATAGGGGCCTTGAGGAAAAAGATTTCAAGAAGTGTATTCTCATCCAGGTGCCAGAAAAAATTCTCTAGTAGACCTGAACATTTTATTTCATATTTCTGAGTCCTGAGTCATTACAATAGTCAGAATATGCTACAGTGATGACTGTGGATATCCGTGAAAGGAACAGTGTGTTTAACTCAGGGACTGGTTCATGGCTCCAACCTATGTGAGTTTTGGCAAAGTTGTTAAATGATCATAAGTTATAGTTACTAGTGACTAAGGCTAAAAATCAAACTTGTGACTTACATAGGAACAATACCTGTTGATCAGATGAAGATGTCTAAGCCATCCACTTTTTTTCTTTTTTCTTTGATGAGGCTGTTCTTGGCAGACATTAAGCAAAATCAAAATATACTTTAGATATAGAACATGACAGTTGTATAAGAAAACTCTAGAAAAAGGAAGGGAATTGAAGGACTGAGTGAATATAGAATCTTTTGGAGGATTGACTGGGACCTAGGCACCAGAATGGGAAGATGCAATGAATTTCTGGTCAATCCAGGAAAATTGGGAAAATGGTGGCATCTACAAAACCACAAATTAATCTTTTCTGCATGGAACTGGCAAACATTAAAAAAGCTGATTGAGCTGCAACTTACGGTGGCAAGACTCCTGGAATCTTGGGAGATAGCAATCTCAGCTGATTGGAACCCAAGCAGCCAAAGAGCTGGTGGCAGAAAATAAGCAGAGGGGGCAATTCTTCAGAGAGGTGTTCTAACTGCTTCCAGGATTCTGGGTATGCTTTGTGTGAGGGAAAGAAGGGAATCATGTACTCTGATGAGGATATGTTCTATGTATAAGACTGACAATGACACCTTCCATGGAATTCTGTTAGGAAACAGAACACACACTCAGGTTTCTCTTATGGGTAAGGTAAATTGATTTTATAGATGTGCAAAGTACACATTTAATGTTTTATAAACATGTGTATAGGTATATTTTTTAGCTAAAATTCTTAATATTACTGGAGATAATTTTTCCCCCATATTTTAAGAATTCTATGTTTCTGGAAAAGGGAGCAGACTACATACAAGTAGCCCATAAATGAATTAGCTGGAGAAATTCTTGAAAGATTGTATGAATTGTGACACTACCTATATTCCTATTTTGGACTGGAAAGGCAAGTGTAATATTCTGAGACTTGAGTGCCATTTAAAAAAATAGATTAGAATGAAAAGGATGAATGAGTTTGGAATTAGCAGAAGATTATGGTTGAGGGTAGGCCAACACACAGTAGGCCTAATGTCCAAAAGTCAGGACAGCCATAATGGTGATTTTAAATGGGAATTCTGAGTCATCTCAGCAGAACCCTGGAATGTGGGCAGCATTCAGATATGGGAAGCAGAACCCATAGAATCTGGGGTGAAGGTGACAATGTGAGTGAGTTCTTTCCACGTGTGACTGGTCCTTGGGCTCTGGACCAGGGTAGTAGCAAGTATGTTATCTCTGGAAACATGTTCATGGTGACTAGAGGAACTTTGATTTAGAGGCAAAATGAAAGTCTAGGAGTAAGAGTGCCTTGGGTTGGAGGATGCTTGTGGGTTAAATAACACCTATTTCTTATCTGAGAATGTCAGGAAAATGGAACAAAGCCAAAGATTCAGCTGTGCAGAAATTTAGACAAAAATAAAAGTGGGTGGCAGGAGAATTTAGTTAGACCTTGGCAGAAAGAAGTCTAAGTTCACTTTCTGTGATAGGCAGATTACTTCTCTTCTACTCTGCTTATACATGTACATGTCAAAGCAGTTATGTTCTTTCATTGCAAATACGATTGATCTCTGATGCAAATAAAATCTTGATACATCCAAATTACCTTGCCCTAATCATAATTCATTTACATAATTACCACCACTGTTTACTGTTTTTTGTTTTTTCTCTACATGCAGTTTTGCCATTGTGATTGGGTGGTTTATTTACTAAAGATGCCAGCTGCTCTCTGTAGAGGCAGAAACAGAAGGTCTCCTTGGAGAAGCTCTTATTTGTCCTAGAAAGGTCATGTAGCCCTTTGGTTATTTGCATGTATAGTGGGTAAGCATCTAATTCCCTAGGAATGTGTTGATAGAACCCCATATGTTTTATCTGTAGCTTTGTTCCTTCTTAGTTTTTTTTTTTAAGTTATAATATGTTTTATTTCTTCTTTATCTATTGATCAGATTAGTAATGGCATGTCACTCAAGATCCTAAGGCTTTGATTATTGAATACTGAACATTACTGTAAAAGGAAATTGTGTCCACGTGCTTATGGATCTTTGAGAATAAAATGTTAACACAAAATTTAAAATATTTACATTTTAAATTTCTATTTGCTAAGAAAATTCAACATATTAAGGGTCATTTTCTTATTAGATACATTATTTTTTGTCTACATGGTAGGCAGAATTCTAAGAATGATCCCCAGTGCTCCTCCATCTGTATAACCTCTTACCTTTTGAGTGTGGGTGGAACCTGTGAAAATGATGAGATATTATGATTATTTTACAGTATATAGCAGAAGGGAGATATCTGGGTGGGCCTAATCTATTTACATGAGCTCTTTAAAATAGAAAAGCTTTGTTTCTAGCTTGTGATAGAAAGGGAAAGCAGAGAGAGTCAAAGCATGAGAAGAATTCAACACACTATAGCTGGCTCATGGACACAAGGGGCCACATGGCAAGAAATTCAGGAGCCTCTAGAAGTTCAGGGGCCCCTGCTTATAACCAGCAAGAAAATGACAACCTATCAGTTCTACAAATGTAAGAAACTGAATTCTGACAGCAACCTAAATGAGCTTGGAAGCAGAACCATCCTCAGCTCCTGAGGGTCGGAGCTCAGCCTAATTGACCACTTGATTCTGGACTGTGAGACCATAAACAAAGAGCTTGGTCAGACCCATCTGTATTTCTGAACCATGAAAAGTGCAAGACAATAAATGAGTATTGTTTTAAGCTACTAACTTTGTGGCAAATAGTTACACAAAAATAGAAAACTAATAGAGCCTACTCTATGCTCTGTGTGAGGTATGGAAAACGCAAGATGGGTAGAACACTGTCGCTTCTTTTGAGATGTTTAGAGCATAGTAAACAAGACAGATGCATAAACACCAAAGATAATTATAATGCATTACCTGAAATGTTAGAAGTTCTTTATAAAATACTATGAGAATACAGATATATGGTGGAGAATTCTGCCTAGGGAAATCAGGAGAAACATTTCAGAGACTGTGGTTGTTGGCTTCTATCAATATAATGAAAAAGTAATATGTAACAGGGACAAATAATATTACCAGGCAAAAGAGACACAAATTCTTAATGCATGAATATTCACACCCTTACAAAACTGATTGAAGGCACAGTGAAGGTCAGTTTCAATTTTATAAGAAATTAACTGGCATAAGTGTGAGTGTACCTTGGTGTTTATGAAATAATTCTATCTCAGAATATTCATTTTATCATGTTACAGAGATTTTCCTGCAAGCATGTTCTGGCTAAGCGGTACCAATCCTCAATGAGTAACTTAATTGAATTTCTACTATGTATGTAATAGCTTCACTAAACTCAGGAAAGTAAGTATTAAACTTTGCAAACTGTACCATCAGATAACATTAGATTCAGCTGGGAGTGACTCAAACCCCAAATAACAGTGGCCTTAATAAGACAGAATAATTTCTCTTTCATGTAAAAGTCTTGAAGTTGGCAGTTGCGTGGGGGCGGTTATGGTGACTTCATGGTGTCAGGAACATGGATTTTATGACTCTGAAGCATGTGTGGCTTATATTCTCCAGGTAATCTCATAATCTGTTTGTCAGCTCTCCATGATATACATTATATTCCATTTAGTGGGAAGGAATAAGGACGATTATATTAACCCTCCTTTCACATCCCAGTAATGTTATTACCTAGAAGTTGCACATATTACTTCCACTTATAAATTGTTGATTAGGCCTTATTCATATAGTTACTAGCAGCAAGGAAGGCTAGAGAATGTAGTTCTATTTCAGATGGCTGTATGCACTACTAAAAGTCATAGATCCTATAATTGTTCATTATAAAGTTATGCACCTTGTACAAGTATCAGCTAAGAATAAGCACCCATTTATTATCCTTAAGTTTTAAATTTAAGAATACTTTAAGAAAGGCTGAGCCAGTTTTAACATACTGGTGGTGTTTAAAGATACTATTATAACACCGTTTCCCAAACTTCTTAATGTCAGATGATAATAGGTCATTTAACAATGAAATTGGAAGAAAGTATAGACGTACAAAGAACTATACTCATACATAGACTAAATGATAGTTATTCATTTTTTAAATGTATTTATTTAAAGTCTTTATTGAATTTGTTACAATATTGCTTCTGTTTTATGTTTTGACTGTTTGGCCACGAGGCATGTGGGATCTTAGTTCCCCGACCAGGGATCCAACCTGCACTCCCTGCATTGGAAGGCAAAGTCTTAACCACTGGACCTCCAGGGAAGTCCCTAGTTATTCATTTTCAAAGGGAGAGCATAACATATACTTTTTTCTAGGATATAGTGTTATTCCCTAACCTTTAAGAACTGGAAATTCAGGAAAAACAGTTTATAATCTTTTTGTTTGTTTGTTTAACATCTTTATTGTAGTATAATTGCTTTACAATGGTGTGTTAGTTTCTGCTTTATAACAAAGTGAATCAGCTATACATACACGTATATCCCCATATCTCCTCCCTCTTGCGTCTCCCTCCCACCCTCCCTATCCCACCCCTATATGTGAGGTCAGCACCGAGCTGATCTCCCTGTGCTATGTGGCTGCTTCCCACTAGCTGTCTATTTTACTTTTGGTAGTGTATATATGCCCATGCCACTCTCTCACTTCGTCCCAGTTTACCCTTCTCCCTCCCCGTGTCCTCAAGTCCATTTTCTATGTCTGCATCTTTATTCCTGTCCTCCCCCTAGGTTCTTCAGAACCATTTTCTTTTTTTTTTAGATTCCATATATATGTGTTAGCAGACGGTATTTGTTTTTCTCTTTCTGACTTACTTCACTCTGTATGACAGACCCTAGATCCATCCACCTCACTACAAATAACACAATTTCCTTTCTTTTTATGACTGAGCAATATTCCATTGTATATATGTGTCACATCTTCTTTATCCATTCATCTGTCGATGGACACTTAGGTTGCTTCCATGTCCTGGCTATTGTAAATAGAGCTGCAATGAACATTGTGATACATGACCCTTTTTTTTTTTTAACATCTTTATTGGAGTATAATTGCTTTACAATGGTGTGTTAGTTTCTGCTAGTTTATAATCTTAAAGTGTGTTACATAATAATTAGAGTGCAAGTTACGAAGAAGACTATGGACACAAATTTTAAAATTTATGCAGCTTACAAATAAGATCAAATTTAGCAAATCTAATTTGACTGGAGATGGCAAAGACACTTTCAAGGGAGCTTGAGTGAGCATAATATATAAGCAAGTAGTTTTTTTTTGGGGGGGTAACTATTCCTTATTTAGAACTTGACAAATGTTAGAGTGTGTGTCATGGTGACTTGGATGAGTGTTGGTCAAGTCTTCCCCAGAAAAAAAGGGGGTTGGAAGTAAAAAGCTACCCCGTAGTTGCCTTTAAAAATAACCTCAGAATCATAATAGATGTGAAAGTCAGCAGCTTTGTAGTCACTGGAGAGAGCAGAATGGATTTGGAGCTCCTCAAAAAGCTCCATCCTCAGAGAATTGTTACTATTTGATCTATTTGGCAGCTTTCCATCTTTTCTTTATTTGTAGAGTCTGTCTTTATTTGACCTGACTCAGAGCTCACTCAATGAGGAAAGCCCTATCCCCAGGACATTTGTCAAAAAACATGTTAGCAGCAATTATTTAATACTGTAGATGGCTGGAATGGCTAGAGCCATTGAGGCAAATAAGAAACTGGCCAAAAATATTCAGAGGAAAATATGAGGAATGAGAAATGTAAGGCAGAGATTGGTGGAATGTATTAAAACAAACATGATTCAACAACAAGCTGTCTATAAAAGATATGCTTTAGATTCAATGAGAAAAATAGATTGAAAAATAAAAGGATGGGAAAA
Source organism: Globicephala melas (assembly GCF_963455315.2). Lineage (NCBI taxonomy): Eukaryota > Metazoa > Chordata > Mammalia > Artiodactyla > Delphinidae > Globicephala > Globicephala melas. The sequence continues at coordinate 156,733,814 of NC_083315.2, forward strand.
GATATACCATGCAAACAGTAAACCAAGAGAACAAAAGTGACTTACTAATATTAAATTAAAAAGACTTAAAGTAAAAATTATTATTGAAGATAGAGTGACATTTAAAATTACAAAAGGGTCAGTCTATCAGGAGGACATAATATTAAACATATATGAACCTAACAATGAAGTCTCAGAATACATGAAGCAAAAACTGACAAAATTGAAGGGAAAATAGACAGTTCAATGAAAATAGTTGTAGAATTCAATACTCTATTTCCAACAATAAACAGAACAGCCAGCCAGAAGACCAACAAGGAAATAAAAGTTGGGAAAATAGTATAGGCCATCTAGGTCTAACAGACATATAAAGAACACTCTATCCAACAACAATAGCAGAATACACATTTTTCTCAAGTGCACTTGAGACTTTCACTAGAGTAGACCATATATTATGCCATAAAACAAGCCAAAATAAATTTAAAAGGATTGAAATCACATAAAGTGTGTTCTCTAACTATAATGGACTAAATTTAGAGATTAAAAATGGAAATAAATTTGGAAAATTCACAAATATGTGGAAATGAAACAACACTTTCATAAATAACCTAAATGACAAATGGGTCAAAGGAGAAATAGAAAAAGTGAATGAAAAATGCTTTGAGACACAAGAAAATGATAATACAATATACCAAAACTTATGCAGTGCAGCTAAAGCAGTGCTCAGAGGAAAATTTGTAGCAATAAATAAATGCTTGCATTAAAAAGTTAGAAAGTCCTCAAACCAATAACATAACCTTAAGAAACAATAAAAAAGAGAACACCAAGCCAAAGTAAAAAGAATGAAGGAAATAATAAAGACTAGAGTGGAAATAAATGAAATAGAGAGTAGAAAAACAATGGAAAAAAAGTCAACAAAACCCAAATTTGGTTCTTTGAAAAGATCAACAAAACTGACAGTCTTTTAGCTGGATTGACCAAGAGAAATTTACAGAAGACTCAAGTTACTAAAATTAGGAATTAAAAAAGAGCATCAGTACTGAATCATATAAATATGTTTATGAGAACACTATGAACAACTGAATGCCAGTATGTTAGGTAATTTAGATGAAAGGGGCCAATTCCTAGAAAAATATACACTACTAAAATTCAAGAAGAAACAGAAAATCTGAATAGCCTCAAAACAAATTTTTAAAAATTAGTACATTGAAACCTTACTAGAAAGAAAAGTCTGGAATTCACTGATAATTTTTACCAAATATTTAAAGAATAAACAATACCAATCCTTCACAAACTCTTCTAGAAAATAGCAAAGAAGAGAATAATTGCTTTAATACCAAAACCAAAGACATTATAAAAAAATAAGAAAGCTAAAGACCAATATCCCTTATAAATATCAGCACAAAATCCTCAATAAAACATTAGTAAACTGAATCCAACAACATATAGAAAGGATGGTATAGAATGACCAAGTAAGATTTATACAAGAATGAAGTTGTTTTAACATGTGAAAATCAGTGTAATACACTATATTAATAGAATAAAGGACACAAACCATATGATAATCTCAATCGATGTAGAAAAATAATTTGATAAAATCAAACCCTCTTTCATGAGAGAAAAAAAAAAAACCCAACAAAACAAACCTAAAAACAAAAAAAAAACCACTCAGTGACCTAGGAATAGAAGAGAACTTCTAGGAAAATGCACAGCTAACATAATACTTAATGGTGAAAGGCTGAATGCTTTTCCTTCAAGAAAAGGATGTCTATTATCCTCACTTCCATTTAACATTGCACTGGATATTCTAGTGGGGGTGACTGGATGAGAAAAAGAAACAAAAGTCATATAGATTAGAAATGGAGAGTTAAAACTATCCCTATTCTCAGATAACAATTAGGTAAGACAAAGAAATAAAAGGCATCTAGACTGGAAATGAAGTAAAACTACCTCTATTTTTAGATGATAATTTTGTATACAGAAAATTCTAAAGAATCTATGAAAAGTGACTACAATTAGTAAACAATTTCAACAAGCTTTCAGGATACAAGTTCAATGTACAATACAAAAATTTACAGCATTTCTATTCACTAACCATGAACATTCTGAAAATAATATTAAGAAAACAATTTTCTTTATGACAGCATCCAATAGATTAAAGTATGAATAAATTAAATAGGTTGCAAAACTTTTACACAAAAATCTGCAAAACACTGTTGAATTAAATTTAAAAAAGAAGTAAAAAATGGAAATACATCCCATGTTCCTAAATTAGTAGATACCATCTTAAGAATGACATTATTCCTCATCTGATCTGCAGATTCAATGCATCCTTTCTCTTTTTTTCCAGAAATTGAGGAGCTGATCCTAAATTTCATATGGAAATGCAAGGGACACAAATAGGTTTAGTGGGTGACAGAACAATATTTTATAAACGTAGTCGAATATATTTTGGAGAATTTTTCTTTACCCTGGCCCTTCTCCAACTTGAGGAGACTTTAAGATTGAGACTATTATTCAAGAAAGAATAAATATTAAACGGCCATGTTTTCCCTCCCTTCAAGACTGAATACAAACCATGAGTTTGGTTCAGGGGGTAAAAAAAAGCAAATGCCTGGTATAAAACAGAACAGAAACGTTTTCAATTAGGACACAGGGACCACTGGAGTGTGTTTACAAAACTTCTGCCCCATGAGGTCTTCCTAAAATGGATTGACATGCCCTTCTCAACATGGGAGAATTGAGCATAGTATTTTGATTTTTAAAATGTCTCCTCAAGCTCTGCAGTTCCTCTTAGCAGCCCAGTGGGAGAAACTCAGCCTGCTGCCTCTGAATTTAACCAACAGAAATGAATAATGCTTATTCAGAGAAATGACCTGCATTTTGTCAGATGCCATGCTCTGCCCAGCCTTCTCTCCATGGTACAGCCAGACAGCATGCAGTGCCACAGTGTACAAGGTTGGCCGCTGGGAAAGAAATCAGGGCAAGCCAAGGCTGTGTCACAATCCAGTGAGGAGAGATGGAGGTGAAGATTCACCATCCTGGAGAAACATAAGGGAAACAAGTACTATAATAGGCACTGAGTTGATACCGTTCATTACAAGACAGTTTCTGATAGAAGCATCTGTCTTTATCCCTGTACTCCTGGTTGTTAAAGCCAGATATGGCTTAGGTGTGGATAAGAGAAGCTACTGTGGTTAGGAGAATGGGCTTTGAGGGACATAAACGCAGGCTTGGGTTCTAGCTCTGGAACTTGCAGAAGCAAAGTAACATAGCCAAAGTCTCACACCTACTATGATTCAGTTTCATCTACTGCGAGATGCTGAAAACAGTAGTTTTCTTCATAGAGTTGCTGCAAGGATTAAATTATGTAAAGCGTAATGTGTTTTTACCATAAGTGACAGTTAATAATATTAGCTTTATTAAATATTAAGCTGATATTTACTTTATATCATTATTATAGCCAGCTTTGGTAGACTTTCAGAGTTTGAGCCCAATTCTCTTAACCAGATAAAAGATTGGGTTGTCAGAGTTGTAAAGAATTATTCCCCAGAAGTTATCCTAAACCTGGACTATGACTAATCTTCCAAGCTCATCACTTTTATGGAACTTGGATTATAGTGGGTCATATAGGAGAAAAGGATAAGAGACTTTCATAGTTGCCAAACTCAAGGAATACACACATCCTCAACTAGAAAGAAGAATGAGAATGATGTTTGGAACTATTCTGGCATATTGGTCTCATAAGGAGATCAAATGATTCTGTGTGTGTGTGTGTGTGTGTGTGTGTGTGTGTGTGTTTATACACTACTAAATGGGTTGGCAGTGATTCTTTTATAATATTCATGTATTTTTAAAGATAAGGAAAGTAAGTTATGCTACTCACTAAACAGCAAATAGTTTTCCAATTGTCTGTCTTGAAACAAGGTCTTCTGATTCTCAGCTGGTTGAGTTTTTCTTGAGGCTGCAGAGGAGAAAGAAAAGCAAGCTTGAACACTGACTGTCATAGCTTCCAAAGGAAAGTAGAACTTTAACAAATACCATGGTGATAAGTAGAGGAATACCAGAGGAAGTCCCTTTTTTCATTAACCCCATAAAGGCAAGAATTGTCAATCTTTTTTCCTGCAATCTGTCAGTATGCATATAGTACAGCTGGACAAAGTCATCCTGGAGAGAACTTGCTGTCTACTTATTCCAAAGGAAGATGTAAGCTGAGCCATTGGGGGTGAAATGAAGCCATCAGGCACAACTGTGATGGCTTTTTAATGAGATTGTTTTTACTAAGCCAGCAGGTAACTTTGGTGCTGAGTCAAACCCAAGGGAAAGATGGTGAGAGATCAAGGGAGGAAGAAAAGAGAGAGACAGAGTAGAAACTCAGAGCTGGCAGCTGGCCAGCAAGCTACAGAGAAGGAGCTAAATTATACATCTTATTTAGTACATTTATTAAAAGAACATTTCTAGGCAAACATCCCAAAACAAATGTGATCATCAGTTAAGCACTGCGCAATCCTGAGCAGATTTAGTGCATGACAATTTTCTCATAATGGCTTTGTGGTGTTTGCTGAGTTTCATCTCTTTATAGAATTTTATGAATTGTCATTCCATAGGGATTTTAAATAGGCTGAATTTGTCCTTCATTTGTGGTTGTTCAACAAAGTCAAAAATAGAGAAATGTGGAGTGAAGATGGCATGGAATGGGAAGAACATGCTTGTTCAACTGTTTGGTTTTTGGTTGGTATTTACCAACAAATCAGAGTACTACTCTTCCCTATTATTCATTATTCATCATTATTCATATTTGAACATCTATTTTGTACTGGGATTTGAACTGTAGATCCTAGGAGCACAAAGATGAATAAGATAAGGTTTCTGACACCAAGAAGAGTAGAGTTTTAGGAGGAGGAGAAAAACATAGAGAAGGTGAAGGCAGGGCTATATAGATAGAAGTATCAAATAGCGTGGGACAAAAAGGAGATGTGATTATGCTACCTGGAAAGTGATGGGTAGAGCAAGAGAAGTTTTCAGAAAGAAAAAGATGTTGAGGGTATCTGCAGTAGAGGAATAGAGTGAACAAAAGCATTAGGCAAGGCATAAATTACCCTGGTAGTTTGGATAAATGGAAGCAGCTCAGAATGACTGGAACATATAGGAAAGTAGAAAGGAGGGAATGAAGCCAGAGTAAAGACTGGTAGGAGGGGCCAGAGGATGGATTGCTGTATATACCACATTAAGGAGCTTGACACTTTTCAGGAAAATGGAAAACCATTGACACATTTCAAAGCAGGAGAGTAATACAAACCTTGATGCACTAAAAATAATAATTTTGGAAGTAATGTAAAAAATGAGTTGAAATGTTAGACTAAGTAGAGATATAAATTAGATCTAGTTCCATAGCCAAGGTAAGAGATGATAGATTAAGTTAAGTTGGTAGCATTGTGGCTAGAGAGAGATAAAATGACATATAATAGGTTGAAAGGCAATAGAATCTACAGTATTTGATGATATATTGAATGTGACTTGTATAGGGAAAAGTGAAGAATCTGAAATGAGTCCCAAGTCTCTAGGTTGGGTGGCTGGGTTATTTCGTCATGTTAAAAGGATTGTAAACTTCCAAGCTGGTGAAGCACAATATACTGATTAAATATATATGCAAAAAATACACTGGAAGGAAGCACTACACATGTCAACAGTGGTAACCACTGCAATTATACATTGCATTATTTCTTTCATTAGACTGTATAGTATTTTCCAAAGTAAAAAAAAAAAAAGAACGTGAATTACTTTTAGGACAGAAAAAATGCATAAATTCTCCTTTAATAATTACAAGTGTGATAGACAAAGAAGAAATGCTTATAAAATACTTTTCCTTTGAGCTTGACTTTGATAATATAGTCTTATCAACTAGAAAACAACTCCAGGAATATATTGAAATATATGGATTCCATTTTGGATAGGGACATGGTTCCTTCTTTATTTCTATTTTTTACACCTCTGTTATACTTCTCAAACTATATTAGCCTGAAAAGCAAACACCATGGTAGGGGAAAACACCTAAGGTTGCTGTATTTAAGAAGCTAGTGGTTAGAAAGGAAAGATACTGAAGCACAGAGAGGATTCTGCTTATTTCCCTGGCTTATTGACACCTGCTGGATGTACGGCTTGGAACCAATAACACTTCTTTGGAGCTTCTTGAATCATCATTTGCTGAGGGTTTCAGAAATGCTTTAGGAGTAAGGGATACTGCTAAGCGTCTATATTCTCACGGTTTCTTCGATAGTATCCATACCCATCCATTTTTCATGTCTATGCTGTATATATTTATACACACAAGCCTGTATGCCATTTTCCAGCTTTGATGTCCTCCAGTATTCTTTAGAGTGGCAGTTATTTATTAATATTTTAAGTGTGATTCGTCCATGGATGCCCCCAAACACTTTAAATGTCAGGGCATTTGTCCATTTTCTTTTGGATTTGGGTTGAAGTTTTATTTTCTGAAGTCCTGAGAATTATTAAGAACCCTTAGCACTGGAGGTTAAAGAACAATTTCCTGCTGTCTCTACAAGCAGGAAGGAAAAAAAAAAAGCTGGCCTTAATATGTTCTTATTTCATAAAGGCCACTGACTTTTTTCCACTACTTGTTTGCGAACCTATATCCCCATATGAGGGTCTTGGCTTTTGATTAAAAATGTACCTTATGTTTTTTGTTTATCCTTTGTCTTTAGTATGGCTTTCATCCAGAAGTAAAGTAACCCATTCCCTAGAAGCTGCTTCAAATCTGAGTTACTAAAACCTTGAGGTAGGACTGAACATTTGACTGGATCACATTATTGTGTTCCCTCTTGATGTGTCAATCTTTTTCAATTTTTTTTTTTTCTTTTTGCGGTACGCGGGCCTCTCACTGTTGTGGCCTCTCCCATTGCGGAGCACAGGCTCCGGACGCGCAGGCTCAGCGGCCATGGCTCACGGGCCCAGCCGCTCCGCGGCATGTGGGATCTTCCCGGACCGGGGCATGAACCCGCGTGCTCTGCATCGGCAGGCGGACTCTCAACCACTGCTCCACCAGGGAATCCCGATCATTTTCAATTTTGATACCAGTTTCCTTTGGTTATGAGAGGCCCAACCCTCCCTGTTATTTTACCACTCCTGGAAAGAAAGCAGAAGAAGCATCGTTGGACTTAAATTCTCATTGGACTGCTAAAGTTTTCAGATATGAGCTGTCCATCTTAAAGCGGCCCTTCCTTCTCTTCTCCTTCCCCTAATGCCTCGGCTGCTTTGTTGCCTTCTCTCAATGCCTATTGTAACGTTGAGATTCCTGAGTTCTCCTGGAGCTCAGAGATGGTAGAATAAGATGATACTCTGGTGGCAAGTAGGCAGCTACCTACTTACACATTTGCTAGGAAGAATGAGAAGGAAAGATGCACTTCAAGAATGCATTTTACCCAGGGGAATCATAATGATAAGCCATAGCAGGCAATAGATGACTTCAGGATGAACCATCCATCTTTGTAGAAGGCATTTCAATGTGGTGAGGACGATAGCTAAGAGAGCAACTGAAATTTTGAAATAGTGAATAGTATGCATCTGGGCTTTATATTCCATGTTCTTATTTTATTATTTCCCCCCAAGATTAAAGCACAGGACACATATTTTATTTTATTTCAAAGAGTAGACTTAGACCAAAAGAATTTCTTTTGAGTTGTGTGAGAAAACGAGCAGAGAAGACAAAGAGAGAAATGATAGCCCTTTACATCTCACTCAAACTGCACATTTCAGGAATGTCCTAAAGATTCATGAGGTTCTATTTGCCTATAATTGTGTTGAACTTATATCTGGATTGATGGCATGACTTCTCCAAAGTATAGATCAAGAAGATAAGCACTTCGACATAAATGAGAAATTGCCTACATGGTGAAATGAGACACAATTTAGGTTTGGAAAGCTTGGTTTTGGACTTTGTCCCTGACACTTACTGCCTGTGTGTTCCTATCCAAGTCACTTAGCCTAAGTGACACTATACAGTAGAGGTAAAATAGGGACAATGTCTCCCTGAAGTTTAAAGTATTTAAAACATGTTAAAATTGAAGATAAATTTTCATACCTTAGGATTTAAGATATGACATAGTTAAATGACAATAGTCATCATGAAGTTTGTCATGTCTATGGTTATAATGTCATAAAGAAACAAATTTGATCTTAATAAATCAAACTCAGTAAACTCTAATTTTCCAACTTCAACGAATCTGAGGCTGTGTTGCCTCTATTCTCCTACATGGTGACTTGCTATTGATATTTTAACAGAGTTTTGAACGATTGAAATGCTTTAGGCAATTCTTCAGAGATATCTAGTCCATGACTAGCAATCAATACAGGTTGTTATCTTTAAGTTGTCTTTACTATGGCTGGAACAAAACACCTCCTGACCCCACCTCCCACCCCATGAAAACTGTTGCCCATTCAAAGCAGTCTCAATGTTTACACACATGTCACCTAAATGTACTTTTCTTAAAACTTCTCCAGACAGAAGTTGTTTCAGTTAAGATGTAGACATAGTAAATGTGCAACTCTTGCCTATGGTGCGGGGAGCACAGTCGTATAAGGATGAAAGTAAAGACCTTTTCTTGCTCTCCTGGATGAATTCCATTGCATCATGGAAAGGAAAAGGTAGAAGACAGCTGCCTCTTTGGATGGAGAAAACATCTGGTTAAGTGTAAAATACATGGATTGTGCAATAAAGAAATAATTATGTATAAACATATCAAAGACTAAATTAAGAATTGCTGAATTTGCAGGGCAAAATTTAAAAGCTGCACCCTGGAGGACATGGATATCCCTTGACTTGGCCATAATTTTTATAGCATTTCTTCTATTTCTTGGTGATTTACTAGGGCAATCCCCTATTCCCCATACTTTTGGCTACCCCAAACTGCATATTTCACACATTCCAATTTACACCTCAATAAGATGTTGTAAGCCTTCACCTGGCCACCACATTCTATGAATAACTCCCAAGGGTGCTCTTAAGAGAGTGCTTGTGTGTAACAAATGGCACGTGATTTCTATTAAACAATTTTAGGAGATTGTGGGCCAGTATGTGCATAAATTTTTCATCAATTCTTTTGCTATATGATTGTAGTGGCAGTTGCAAAAAGTGAAGACTTTTCCCCTGTCTCAGAAAATAAGAAAGGATAAAGCGCAAGGTTCCAGGACCAGGGAAAGAGAATGACTCAATTTCTTTTATGGTTGGCAGGTGGTACAACTCTACTCATGAAGATCTAGAATCTAACAGCTTCTATGACTTTATGCCTTAATTACTCAAATTATACAGCTTCTTAAAGGGGTGGCTTCTTAAGCTTCTATAAGTCTATTTTCATTTCCTACGGGCAGACTGTTTCTTTTACATTCTCTCAATGAAGCATATGTTTGTCATATTAGTTTGTCAGTCAGGCAGGGTCTCAGCAGGAAACAGATGAATATAACTCAAATTGAGTCTTTTGGTAAATGTTTACTAAAGGGGCTATTTACAAAGATATGGACAGAGTATAAGGAAGCAATACAGGATGGGGCAGTACTCAGGAGAGAGTAACGGGGCAACACACACACTCCCCTTGAAGGGGTAGTTACCAGCTGCGAGAGAGGGAGAGAGATATTAAGAGAGAGAACTCTCCGCAAAGGGGAGAAGTTCAACTAAAGTGGACACAGAAGAGAGAGATCCGGGGTAATATATGCCCTGAATTTACCCTCCTCACTCTTACCCTTCAACTCCTACAGGTGCTGCCCTTCAGCAGAAGCAACAAGAAGTCAGTGATAAGTGAGGCTCCTGATGCACAGAGATCAGCCTCCCAGCCTCCGAGCCTCCCAGGGCAGGATGGAGGAGTGCAGAGAGTGGAGCTGAAGGAGTAAACTGAAGATATTCAGCACATTGTGTGAGTACGTTTTGATCTCCGTAGCCACTACCAACATGGCTGGGAGTACTGGCAGTGTCTTGATTACTAGACGGCGGAGATCTCCATTATAAGCTCATTACACACCCGCCAGAACTTCAAAAGTTGATAGTTTGCCCTGGGTAAAAACCAAGCATTTGAACTAGAGCTCTTTAGTCTTTGTGCAGTGAATACTTTATGGCAGTGTGCTGACTGTTCTTAAAGGTTCTTCCCTCCCCAGACCCATTCTCAGCAAAGTTCTGCCCTGCTCTGTCTACCTCTACTGATTACATCTCAGGATTCCCTGACTTCTAGCTTCTGGTTGAGGTTTGGGAAGCTCTGGCTATGCATATAGGTTTTATTTGTTTGTATTTTTCCTATATACTAGTAGACCTTAAGAGGTTAGGGGTTGTGTTTCTCTTTTGTTTCTTTCACAAAACCCAGCAGAATAAGGCTATATATATATATATATATATATATATATATATATATATATATATATATTTTACAGTGAAAAAGTGCTAAATAATTGATTGGCTGGAGGTTCATAAATATGTCTGAGCTTGCATCCCAAAGAAAACTTCGAAGTCAATTATGAACGGTGTAGCAGGGAGAGATTTATTTTCCACTGTTATTCATTCGTTCAACAAATATTAATTGACACCCCACCCACTCTGTGCCATTTCCTGTACTAGGAATTGCAGGTGGAATGGAGAATGAGGCAGACAGAGCACTTGCCTTGAAGGCACTTAGAGAATGACATGGTGATGAAGCGTGGGCTTTGGAGCCCAGCAGATGTGGGCCCTGGTTCAAGGCCTGGTTTTGTGTGTTGCTAGCAAACTTATATAACTTTCTAAAACTCAATGTTCTCCTCTGTTAAAATAGAGATATTAATATTTGATGAATTTTTTGGTGAGAATTAAATGAAATAAGCCAATTAAATCACTTATGTGATTCTAGATACATAACAAGAGATCAATAAATCTTAACTGCTATGATTATTATAGTGAACTGCATAGGGAGATTAAAGGGCATTAATGATGCCAGTAGTGTAGCACTGGCCTCAGAGGTGAGTGATTCCAAGGATTCAAGAAGCCATTTGGAAGAGGACTTATACCAAGATAAGGGACAAACCATAAAAGCTTTTTGGCCCCATAAGAAAACCTCAGTTCTCGGAGGGCAAGGCAATATTGAGTATGCTATGGTGTTTGTCACTAGGATTTGCCTGTCAGTCCAACCTTCTGGGCTCCATGTCTGAATCCTATGATAAATGTGGATGGATGGGGGAGGAGGGTAGAGGAATATTTGCTATTTTTCTAATAGAATGAAACTCGAGGAGGGAGAGCGATATCCTTCCCAACTCTCACACTTTCCAGTTGGGACACTTTAGAGCCACACTGGAGCTCAGAAGGAGAAGATAAGATGCTACAAATAGGAAAGACAGCTGAGTATCTGGTGAAAATTTTGGTCGAAGTGTCGGTCACCATTGCTTGGAGGAAGCAGTGGTCATGACCCAAGGAGCTCAGCTGAAGAGGAGAAAAAGTAAGAGAAGAGAGAATAAAATCCAGTCATTTGGTACACATAGCAGACTGGCCCATAAATGCAGAAAAGCTGTAGAGATGCATAGAAACATCCAAGGAGAAAGAAATTACCAGAAACTTGGGGTCAGGACCTCTCAGAGGTAAGAGAGACCCATTCAGTTTTCCTTTTGCTAAAAAAAAAATACTAAAACATAATTTCAAAAGTTGTAAAATGCAAATAATAATTTTTAGAATATTAATAGTAATGTAAAACTAATTCTCACATCCGTAAGTTAATTTTTATAAAAAAATAATATTTTAATAAAAATTGATAATTCATAGATTACAATGATAATGGGGCCCAGTATTTGGATAGAGTTTTACAGTATCCTTTTCTTTCAGTCCTGTTAGTGTCCCTCCGGGATTATAGTAAATCTTCATTCCGGGGCAACAACAAAACCCAACTTGGAAGTCTTATGAGTACGAAATACATACTAAATGGTCCTCCTCCCATTCTCTCTCTTCTCCTTCCCCCATGCCAGAAAGGGGCCCTAATTGTGGTGCTGAGGTAGATGGTGGGAACAAGAGAAGCTGTGGACACAGGTGATTATTGATTTTCACCCATAGACCACATCGGCCTGTGCAGGTCACATCACACATGTGGTAGCCTGCAAAACAGTTGGTGTTTAATGTCTCTACTCTCTTGACTCCCATTTACTTCTCAGCCTAGAAGCCTTGTCTACTTTCCCTATCACTCTCCTGAAATTCCTTTTATTAATGTGATGAGTGACCCAATAATTGGCAAGCCAATGACATATAATACTTGACTATTTTAGTCAACATTTTGATGCTCTTCTTTTCTTTGGTTTCTTGGATGCTCTTTTCTACATTCATAACCACTGATATTTTCTATTTATTTTGTCCTACCTCTTCCTCTGCCCTCTCACTATGTCTTCATTCCCTAGATGTCCATCCTAGGCTCTATATTGTTCCAAATCTCTGCTATTTCCCTAAAGAACATTATTTAAACCAATAATTTAATAATCTCCTTTATTATTTTTTAAAATTTCAGATTTATTGAAGTATAATTGACATATAAAATTATAAGATATTTAAAATGTACATCATGGTGATTTGATATTTGTATACATTGTGAAAGAATTCCCCCGTCTAGTTAATTCACACATCCATCACCCATTTATTTATTTTTTTGGTGAGAACACTTAACTTCTACTCTCTTAGCAAATTTCAATTGTACATTATAGTGTTATTAACTATAGTCGCCATGTTTTACATTAAATTCTCAGAACTTATTTATCTCATAGCTAAAAGTTTGTGAGTTTGTACCCTTTTACCAACTTCTTCCTATTTCCCCCACCCCCTAGCTCCTGAAAACCACTTTTCCACTCTCTGTTTCTATGAGTTTTTCTTTTTCTAAATTTAGATTCCACATATAAGTGTTACTATGTGTACTCGTCTTTCTCTGTTTGGCCTATTTCACTTAGCACAATGCCCCCAAAGTCCATCAATGCTCTTGCAAATGGCAGGATTTCCTTCTTTCTCATGGCTGAATAATACTCCACTGTGTGTGTGTGTGTGTGTGTGTGTGTGTGTGTGTGTGTGTGTGTGTGTGTATAAAGAATTACATCTTCTTGATCCATCCATCTGTTGATGGACACTTAGGTAGTTTCCAGATCTTGGCTATCTTGTGTGCTGTTGGTGAGAATGTAAATTGGTGCAGTTACTATGAAAAATAGTGTGGCGGTACCTCAAAAATTTAGAAAAATAACTATCATATGATCCAGCAATCCCACTTCTGGGTATATATCCAAAGGAAATAAAAACAGGATCTCAGAGATATCTGCATTCTTATGTTCATGGCAGCATTATTTACAGTAGACAAGATATGGAAACAACCTAGGCGTCCATCAACAGATGAGTGGATATAACTTCTTTACATATGATTCACAATTCCACATTACATCTCCAAATCCAAATTTTTTCCTGAGCCCCATACTCACATATCCAACTATATTTGCCAACTGTTTTTTTACTGAAGTATAGCATTCTCAACAAATATTGGCATAAAAACCACTGAATTCCTTGTATTTTCATTTTCCTCCACACACAAAGCCACTTTTGAAACTTTACTCTCATGCTCCACAGTAAATTGCAGTCATAGGAACTCTACTTCACAATACCTTTCAAGTATGACATTCTCCTGATTATTGTCTAACTTTTGAAAACTTGCACAGGCTTCTATTGGGCTCCCCCCAACACTCACCATACTGTCACTAGAATTAGCTTCTAATAAGTAAATAGGATCATGTAATTTTCTAGTTCCAAAAGCCACTCTTGACTACTGATTGCCAGTTGCCTGCAAAATTACATTCCAACTCCTTCCATGGGGATATAAGGACCTTGGCCTGCTGTTCCCTGTAGAATGCTTTTATTCATCTAAGGAAATGCCCAACTCTTCTCCAGTAGACAGACCAATTGCCATTTATTTTTGTGAAAACCTCCTAAACTGCCTCAGAAATGACTGTTTTATGTCTTTTCTATTCTTCCACACATTTCTTTATAATATCACTTTAAAATTTCCGAGAGTGTAATTTCTTGGTTTTCATATTTGGATCACCTGTTTGAGCCAGCACAATGCCTGGTGCCCTGGAGGGGCTCAGGATGCACTTGAGTTATGGATGGATGAATGAATGGAAAATAGTGAAATGTAGGGATTGGTAGTAATTTGCTGCTCCTCTGCCAGTTTTATGGAGTGATGGGATTGGTATATGACACCCAATAGCTTTGGTTTCCCCTGACAGAAAATGTGGGGGAAAAAGATTTATAAGGAAACAGCACTCTCCTTTGCAGGGGCAAGAGATGGAGAAAGCAATGATATTTATCAGGGAGGCAGCCTGGTGTAGTAAATTTATGTGCCAGGAGAGAAGTGTGCCCAATCAGGCAGTCAGCGATGATTTAGTCAATAACCCCAGAACTTGGGGTCAATTTCCACTGAGATCCTCAATTCCCACTGAGTTCCTTTGACCAGTGGACTGCTGTTCATCTTCATTATATTTCTGATTTACTTAAAATGTTAAAAACTATTAATTTAGTAATCACTTTACTATGCCTTCTGTTCATAATAACAAACTAAGGCAGTTGACCTGAACTATAAATTGTCATCTCTGTGATTTTTCTGGTTTGTTTTCCAAAGACAATATGATATTAAAAAGAAAGGCATCCCTGTGTACACACAGGCATTGTAAGCTAATTCGGTTTTTGTGGATGGATGACAAATGATTGTAAACAAAGACAGTTCCCTCCACTAACCTTGACCCATGAAGGCCAAGAAATGTATTGTTCATTTAAATAAAATTCATTTTGCTGTCATATTAGTTATGCTTGAAAGTTTTATATCCAGCAGAGATTTTCAGGGACATACTGTCCCTGGAACAGTGAACATGCTAATGCAGACAGATATTAGAACTGTAGAACAAACTTTAACCAGCATGGAAAATTAGTGCCAAGAGCAGAGAGGAGGGAGGATGGGAGAAAGAAGGGAAAAGAGAAAGAGAGGAGAAAGAAAGTGAGGAAGCGTAAGAGGGAGGGGAAGGGAAAGACAGAGGACTGTCTTCCTCTGCACTGTTGACTTATACTGATTCTTTAAAAATAGTTTTAGGAAGTCAACCTTTATGGCAGATTGCATTATTTTCTATTTTTGCCAGATATCCATTTCTGTTCCATAAGAAGATTATACATCTACACCCTGTCAAGACCCTGTGAAAGGTCTGAGATTTACCCTGCTTACAAACTAAAATTTAGCCTGTCACAGTTTCATGGATGCTGGCAGAAGACACAAGATTCCTAGGTCAGAGACAGGGGACTTAATTACTCCCAGCAATTTTGCTTCCTACTGCCTCCAATTTCCACAGAGGCAACAAAGAGGGGGTCCAAGATCAATGGTACACACCCAGTGGGTTCATATCCCAGATGAGGAACCCTAAGCTTAGTGAGCCCTCAGTTTTATAAAGGACCGTTAGCAAATCTGCCCAATTTTTGTGCTGGAGGGAGACATCTGACTGCCCTGGAAAATAAACAAATCTGCTCTCTACCCAGAAAGGAGATACTCTAAAACTGTTTATTGTATAATTGTCCTTGCAAAGATAGTCCTTTCCTCTATAAGGGTTTTTACAATTGTTTTTTTCCAGAGCTGTAAAGCTTTAAAATTGTAAAACTTGGTGCAAGCAATAAAGTTTTAATGCACACTAATTAAAGGTAAGAGTAATGTATGTCATGTGATGCCTTTCAGTTTACCAAATACTTTCCTATGCATTATTGTGCTCAATCATGAATAAGGTCAATAATAATGAAGCTGAATTTATTCCAGATTTGTAGTTAATGATACATGTTGGTAGGAAGTGGGTCTACATGGTCTACAATTATTATGACTGTATATATAGGGGTGCAGCTGGCAATGGAGGTTGTGGGAGTTATAACAAATTGTATGCGTGTGTGTGTGTTCCTCACCAGGTCATTGTAAAACAAATGTTATGAATCATCCCCCTACATGCACTGTTGACTTTCTGTCTCTGTTCTTAATCAGCATTATTAAAACTGCATCACAGCAGGATAAGGTTGTGGGTGTAACTTAGAATTAAGAATAGAGGTGCTAGATTTAAAACATAAATATAAAACATCAGAAATAGAAACTAAGATTAAAAAATACTAAAAACCTATCTCTGTGATTAACTTCCAGAGAAAACTGCAAGCTGAAGACATTTCATAGAGATGTCACTAGGCAGCTTATAGTTATCCTTGAGATTTTCCTTTCCCTTTGTCTGCAATAGAATCAAAATAAATGATGAATCAAAAATGCATAGACTATTAGTGTTGGAATGACCCTATAGACTCCTTCAGCCCAGTGAATCGCAAACATTAGTGCATGCCACTGGAATCAATTGAGAATCATTGGAATCAACAAAAACACAGAAGCCTAGGACCTTACTACCCAAGGATCTGAATTCTCAGATCCAGTCATTCTGATCAGACAAGTTCAGAGACCACTGTTTTAATTAATTTTATAGATAAAAACAATCTTCCCTTATAAAATCTCCAGTTGTCATTTGTTACTATCCATTTCCGTTAGTCCTACCCTCATCTTAACTTTTGTCACTCCAGTATCAAAACAGTGACAGATGTTATTGGACAAATACTTGTTAAATTAATGATAGTTTATCTTTTACTTTGGGATTATTTTCAATACTGATAATTATTCCACCTCTAGCCAATCTATGGTATGCTGTTGATTAATATTTATTTAAAAAATGAAAAAAAAACCATAAGTAAGGAAGGCATTATTTGACAGATGAGAAAACTGAGGCAAGGAGATGTGACCTGCATTTTTCTTTTTGTTTTTTTTAACTGAGCATAATGAAAGAGCTATTACTTGAATTAAGAAATAGTATGTTCATGAAGACATAATTCATAAGCCCTTTGTATAATGTAGACATGTCACAACTATTATGCATCAAAAAATATGTTAAAACAGAAGGAAAATGGAAGACAGAGGAAATGGGAGGTTGTGTATTGTAGTGGTTAAGTAGGCAGAGATTAGAGCTAGACTCCTGGGTTCAAATCACGTCTGACCTTTAGTTGTATGATCTCAGTATGTTTATTAATCTCTCTAAACCATACTTCTCTTCTCCATAAAATGATAATATTTTATTTCAGGGTTATTATCAGGATTAAATGAAGGTGACGTGTAAAAACTTAATGGATCATCTGGCAAATAGTAAACATTTAATAAATTTTACTTATTATCTTTTCATCATCATCATCACTGTCACAAATATGGGAATATTTCAGATCAAGTTTTGCTAAGCTCAGGGTCAAAGAAGGACACTGTGTTTATTAATAGGACTGTGAGCTCTTATATGGGGTTATAATTTTAACCAAAAATTAGGAAAATGGGTATTATCTGGGTATATATAGAAAAGAATAGGGGAACAAGTTCAAGCTGCCTTGAACAAATGGTTTCCTTTCTGCTGAGGTACATTCTAATACATGTACACTTGATTCTCTTGTCCAGGAGTATCTTAAAAATATCATGAACCATTTGGCAGTAGTTGTTCATAAATCCATACATTTAAATATCTGTCCAGTTTTAAACATATATAAGTGTGGTCATTTCTGTACACAGACTCTGAGATTCTTTGAATTGGAAATCAGGATACATCTCTTTTGCATATGAATATAATTGCATGAGTGCATTACAGAATTTAAGAAAATGTTATATTCATAAGCTCTTAGTAGATTAGCCTTCTGGCAACTTGAATTGTTTCTTTTGCCCTTCCCTGTCATTGTGAGCCATTCCATTGACATAAATACACAAATTAAGAGACATCAGTAGAATTGTAAACTGGTTTACTGAGGCTGTAAATCGGCATTGCCAGTGTCCATAAAACTTCATTGTCATTAGAGGGATCTCGCCATGTATCTAGTGCATTACATGGCTGCCCAGGTAAAGTCTCTGCAGCTGTGTGGTCAGACACTGTCAGAAAGATTCATGACTCCGCAAAAGAAATCTCTCTGTCTTGTCACATGATTATACCCCTCAGCTATCCTCTATAGAGGCTATTGTAAAGGGCACCAACATATGTTAGCCAATTGTCTGAATAGTAGCTTAAATTTGGAAAGCACGTTCCTTCAGAACTGTGTAAGTATTCCATCTAAATGTAGCAATAACAATAGTAAATATTTATCAGTAAGGCTTACTATGTGCTGGGGACTATAGAAGATTCTTTACAGGAATTATTTCATTTAGTCTTTATGGCAATGTATGAGGTAGATAG
This sequence comes from Globicephala melas, assembly GCF_963455315.2. Lineage (NCBI taxonomy): Eukaryota > Metazoa > Chordata > Mammalia > Artiodactyla > Delphinidae > Globicephala > Globicephala melas. The sequence goes on from NC_083315.2 coordinate 156,752,084, forward strand.
TGATAATATCCCCATTTTACAGATAAGGTTATTAAAACACAAGGAGGGTAAGCCATTTGCCCAACATCATTCGCCTAATAAAAGACAGTCAGAATTTGAACTCAAGCCATTTGTCCTGAAGCCCTAGTTCTTAAATATTAACTCTGTACAGTATTTTCATTCATATTAACTGTGTACAATTGATAAGACATCAGTAGTTTTTGATATTGCTTCTTCATTTCACTTAGGAAGAAAGGTTGGTCAAACAGTTTCTTATAATATTATGTTTGTCAGGCTAGGCTAAGTTGTGCTATAGTAAAAAACAAATCTCCAAATCTCAGTGGCTTATGGGGAAAGTGGTTTATTTCTCATTTACATTATAGATCAGGTGTTTTCCTCAAATTATGGCTCAGGGTCTGGGCTACTTCTGTCCTACAACACTACCATGCAGAAAATCTTTGCTACCAGAGAGGGATAGCATGAAGGACACACACCAACTTTTAACTTCCTTTCTTGCTCATATTCCCATTAATGAAATTTCAGAACTATGGTATCAGTCTAACTCCAAGAAGCCTGGAAAATATAGCTGTCCTGTGTGAAGAGAAAGAGGAGACCCTGTGGTAAATACATTGTTTCTCTATAAGTATCAGATCACAGCTCTTTCTTATTCCTTTAGTTCATTTTCTTCAAGCTCGCCCCATTGCACAGAAGAAAACCATAGATGTGAGATTTCTGAAAGTACTGTTTAAGGAAATTTTGAAACCAATACATTTATTGAATTATGCTGAGACCATAAATGGATATGCCAGTTTGCACACATAAATAATAGAATGCCAAGCATTCTCAATAACATCATTTATATTAAAACTTATGTGTATATATTAGATATAAAGATGGGAAATCATGCATCAATAATTAATTACAGTCTTGGTTAGGAAAGGAGTGGGTTCGTTTTAATTAAAGTTGACTGCTGAACAACACAGGTTTGAACTATAGTGGTCCACTTGTATGTGGATTAAAAAAAAAAAAGTGCAGTCATAATATACAATCCTGGTTGCTTGAATCCATGGATGCAGAGCTGCAGATGTGGAGGGCTGACTACAAAGCTATACTTGAATTTTCCACCACGCAGAGGGTCGGAGCCCCTAAGCCCCATGTTTGTCAGTGGTCAACTGTACTAGTTTCTCCTTAGTTACCTATATGTGTGTATGGGAATGTGTGTATATGTGTGTGGCCTCATCTCACTAGTGCAGTTAATTGAGGCTGGCAAGTGTACTTTATTTTCATTTATCTGAAACAGCTTCTCTTTTATTAAGGTAGCTGCTGTTATTAGAGCATGGAGGGAAAGAAGATAAACTGTTTTTGAAGAAACTTTTTCTTCAATCATGGGTCCTCCCCACCTGTACTCTAAAAGAGGTAGAATTTCCCATTCATTCTCTTCTTTGTGTCTCCAGTGTATCCTGTTCATTCTTCTATCAGAGCACTGCATAGTTTCTGAAGAAATGATGGATACATTGAAGCACACAAGAAGAGCGGTATATTTAAGTACAGTGTAAGTGTATATGTATTTAAGTATGGATGACTGTGCTTGACTCATGGATTTAGGAGTCATCAATTCATCTGTGATGGTTGAAATTATGTGTGTGAGTGAACCCAAGCAAGAAAAGCATACGCATGGCATATAACAAGTTCAGGATGAAGTGAGGACTGGTCTAGATTTTCACTGGAAATGAAGCAGCTGAAATGAAGAAGTAGAGCTATATAAAAACGACAATTTGAAGGAAGAATAACTTATGAATGTAACACAGAATGACAAAAGCAAAGACAGCTGTTTAAATAAAAAAAAACTATATCTGTATTGAGGAAAAGCAATCTTAGAAATTAGTAAGATTGTTTTTCCTCCATAGTTGTACTGAACTATTGAGAAAGATTTTATGAATTCTATTTTCTTTGAGAATCTGTCTTCCCTTGAAAAAAAAGTAACAATTTAAAGAGTCTTTCCTTGCTTGAAATTCATCTCGTTGCTTTTCATTATAACTTTTCTTCTCCCATGTTGGACCAGAAATGTAGACACTTGAATGTATCGCCTCTGACTAGTAGAGCTAATTTTTCAATTTACATAAATAAATAACCTGCCAAAACTAATTACTTCTCTTCAAAATCTAAATACATTATTTCTCCTCTTTTGCCAGTCTGTCTTGTTTTAATTATTTTCACATCAGTTGTCATTTTAGAAGCTGGTTTAGACTAAAAAGGGATAATCAGATGTGTCTTACTGTTTTAATTTGGCTAATTAAGACTGCTGCTTTTGTCTGGGTGTCTGGAGGCATACATTTACAGCTTGTTCCTAGTTTGGGGTGTTGGGAGGAAGTGCAATCAAGAAAAACATTAAAATAGTCGTATATATTTATTTATATTTACATATTATTAAGTGATCATTATTGCTCCTTTCCTTGCTTCCCAAACCTTGGTCTCCAATGCCCTAAGGACATTACAGGCAAGCCAAGGAAAGCTGGTCGAATCTTTCTGTTCTAATAGTTCATTATTCCAGAATAAAGAATGCCTCAAATATTGCACGTGAGATTTCTAAATCCTCTTTATGGTTTGAATCAAGAAAATTGTGAACGCAGCATGTGACTGCTCTTGGAAAGCAGATGGTTAGCTGACTAACCACACAATTCACTGGATGTAATTGCCTGGTTATGAGAAAAATTATACAGCAACACCTGGAAAGTGCAGAGGAAGAAGAAACAGGTGGAAAAGGAGTTTTCTTTGTATCAACAATCTAGTTATTGCATCCGAGGTGCTTAAATTTGTATTCTTCAGAGTAGTGCCTACTTGGATTTATATAGCACACTATCTTCCAAATTGATTGTGGGTTTTGTTTTTTCATACTTTTGTCTCATTTATCTTTACTACATGGTTGTATAAAAGGAATTGACCATCTTAGAATTCTTATTACCACTGAGGCTACTAAAATAGAGTGAATTCATTACTGACCCCAAATAATGCAGTTAATGAGATCTTGTGTCCTATCTGCAAAACTAAGGTATTCCTTGAAGTTTTTAATGATCTAAGAGGCAGATGTTCTGCTTGCAATGGTAGATATATAAATATATATATGTGTGTGTGTATATGGAGAGAGAGAGAGAGAAAGAGAGAGAGATTTTTTTCTATTTAAGTGCAACGAAGATTAAACCCAGTGCAGGGTACATATTATTTTTGAATAAAAAGAAGTTTAGGAAGAGGAAGTTATATTTCGATTGATTTCCTGAATTAACACAAGCCAAGTCTACTGTTTAGGTGAGATGTCTTTAATTATAAGAGTAGTTGCTACAGAAGTGTACCATAATGATCAGTTTACATGTCCACCTGACATTCAGTTTATGAGAGTATTTTAAGTAATTTAGTATTTTTTGTCATAGATGCTTTACTTCTTGATTTTATATTTGTAAAACATCTTCCTTCTGTTTTTGCAAGTACCTGATCGGGACATTCTTTACATTAGGCAGTTCTTGAATCTAGTTGGCAATGTTGGTGCTTAGGAACAAATTAAAGTGACTCTTTGGTAGCACATCAAACAAATAATAATAAGAATAGTGTTTATTGAGTGGCTACCACATGACAGGCCTTATTCTTGGTGCTTCATAGGTATTTTCTCACTTAAACCTCAGATAAATCTGTAAAGCGATATCATTATTATTATTAATATTATACTTTTATACATGAGCTACCTGATACTCAGAGGAGTTACATGACTTGACAACACTGACACATTTAGTAAATCATGCAGCCAGAATCTGAACTCACAGTCTGAAGCTGGAGGCACAGACCTCTGTCATTCTGCCTTCCATGTGCCCAGGATCCCAAGATAGAACCCATGTTCATCACATTCAGCTCACCCAGTAAGGAATTAGAAGAGCCAAATGCAATACTTTCTTGAAAAGCTATAGACTCAGTGAAATTCCTCTATCTAGCCCTTCTTTCTAAATACCATCAAAAGAACCTTTGGCCCTTTTTTTTATCCTTCATAATTAAAAAAAAAAAAGTCTTGTAGGTCAAAGAATATAAAAAGGAAGAAAAGAAAATGGTAGACAGAATTAAATAGTTCATTGTTTTAATGTTTCAAACTTTTAAATTTTATCTTCTTTAATTGACAGCATCTTGAATTATTGGCACTTCTGAGCACTTTATAAATTATATATAAAAATGTAGAAAGGTTTTCAGTCATTTTCATACACACAGACCAAGTGTAATAAATTTTAGATAAGTGTATTCCCCTTCGTCTCTTTGTAGTCTATGGCTTAAAGATGCACAGTGTTGGTTGGACTGTGAATCCTAGTGTTTGAGAATTTTTTTTAAGGTAAAATCTTGAGTCGCATACAGGTATAAAATGAACACAAGTTAAAGATTTTATTTAACTCTTTTAATGAGGGAATCAGACAGATGTTCAAAACAGTCAAAGATGTACAAATTTATATGAAATAAAGCAATGGTGAAATAAATTTACAAACAGAAGAAAACTGCTTGTCTTCTTTCCACAAGTGGAAAAGGGACTTCAATTTAACTTCCCCCAGAGGGAATTTATTTGCATTTCTATAGACAAGATTATTCTGCATTGTTACTCCTTGTCTACAATTTATAGAGTTGTAAAACAGCTCAAAGGCAATGAAAAGCTACAATCAGATAACCAAGAATGGTGTGCTCTAAACAATTCATAGTTTTCTTAACACTGGATGAACTTGTATTTGGACACCTGAGGCTGTCCACATGCAAATGGTAGAGATGAGATTACTGGTACTCAAAATAATCCAACAGAGACTTCTGCCAAAGCAATCTCTCAAAGGAGTACTTCTGCAGGAGAACAAAAGGCAGATACAAAGAGATTACTGGAAAGTAAAGGAGTTTTCATATAGAGAATTTAAGATGAGTATAAAAACTGCAAGAGAAAGATGACCAAATGCTATTTGCATGATAAATATCAGCAAGGCCTACCTGATACCTGATTGCAACCATGGCGTCTGAGGATGTCCATTCAAGAGCAAAGAAAATTGGTCATGATCAGAAACTTTATCTTTGAAAATTTTTGGTATACTGTTACTTGTTGGAAGATCATTAGGTAGAAAGGTCATTAGAGAATGTCTGGCAAATAGGAGAAACAAGGGGGTCATTTATGAGGCAGAATGTAGAGTCATGCTTCGCTGCTGATGACTTTCCTTTGAAATGTGACATCAGTAGATGACATCCTAGCAGTACCTACAACACAATGTTAGGAAATACAGTGACTTCTGTGCTATCTTTTCTGAATATGTCACATGAGGCAGAAGCATGGCAAAGCTTGATATTTTTGTACTTGTCTATCGGCAGCTTTGAAGGAAAGATTCACTTTTAAAGAGGGTCAGGTTGAGGATGGCTCTGACAATCCCACACGGATCAAATTTGATTCTTTGGACCTGTCACTCCTCACACAGTATTGTTCAGGCTCTCACTCATGGACACAGAATCAGTTTTCTAGAGAAGTGAGGCAGAATTCTGGGCTGATTGCTCCTCTTATTTAGAAGAGAATGAATATCTTCTTTTAAGGATATAAATGTAAAAGTAAGATATAGACAAATACAATTAACACACGCTATATTGCTAAAAAAAAGATATTTATTAGTAATTCTACTTAAAGCAACTGCTAATAAATATATTGGTTAAAAGGCCTGCTGAACAGTCAGATCATCTTAAGCTCATTCTAAGAAGCAGTATGTATTTTCTATTTAATTTGAGGTGTACAGGACCAAGTAATTTTTTAGTGCCAAAGCATGGCAAATTGGCTTTATTTATGAGATATTACTTTCTGATTACACTGATGTGATAAACAGTAGCAAAGAAATCTTTCTGTTTCAAGGGCCATAACAAGTCTCTTTTTTACACAGTTTGGGCAGAAGAGGGATGACTTTTGACCATATTATTCCACCCCATTCCTCCTCTGGTGTTACCTTCAGGGTGGCCTCTGGAAATTGAAATCATCTGTATTAGTGTGCTTCCAGAATATTCTCTCCTTCTCTGGGGACAGAGGCAAAAGGAAAAAATCTGTCCACACGCACTTAAAGATGTAAATATTTTAGTAGTTCTCTATTTGCAAACTTCACCTTAGTTAAAAAGTGGAAGCTTTTACACCATTTTATTTCTCTGAATGGTTTTCAGTGAAAACAGCATTATTTTTTAATTACTTCCATTTTCAGATTGCTTCTTTCCTCCACTGGCTCCCACTTTAGAGTCTCCCTTAGCGTATAAATGTCTCATAGATGAACCTCATCCACTCCACTCTGCTCTACCCTCTGCATCTGTCCTACCACAGTCAGAGAGTGGGGTAAACGGAGGAAGGTATGCAGGAGTGGAAAATTCCAGACTTGGCCAGTTAGAGATATGGCAAGGCCAAGCTGGCTAAATTGGGCAGTCTCCCATACAAGCTAGTTGCAGTATATCTTGTCTTGGATTTTTGTATTAAATGTTTATTTTTTACCTTTCACTAGCTATGCAAGTCACCTTTGAGTTACGTCTGAAATCAGTTTTGCTTACTTCTGCTTTTTTTTTTTAATGGATTTTACTGTACTTGTCACATTTGAAAACGTATTGTTATTGTTCAGAGCTTTTAGACTATGAGCAAAAAAGGACTGCAAAATGAAGTCGTAGCTGTTCTGGAGGTATTCAATCTTTGGGATTTCATACTGGCTTTTAGAAATCTGGCTATTGACTAGCCTTCCTGGATAAAATATTCACTGAAACTCACTTACAAAACACAATTCTCACAATATAAGCATAGCTATTGAGGTTTGAGAATATTTCTTAAGGTTTCATAAAATCTCTAGTAATGTCAAATATTCTTCAAGGTTCTTATTATCCTGGTTTGTGCAATAATGAATTCTATAGATAAAAATATCAGTCTTGGTAAGTAAGTGTTAATAGTCACAAGTATTGCCTTTACAATTTAAGTTTTTTGGACTTCAAAGACATTTTAACCTCTTTTCATGCAATCAACTTTAGATACAATGGCATTTTTGTAAATGGAAACCTTCTTGAGGTATTTAAGAAAATATGAATGTAAAAATCATGGAATATGGAACTATATATCTTATATACCTCCCTCCTATGAATGCATGTAGCAAGGAAATACCACTTGGATTCAGGAAGACATGGGTAAGAATTCTTCTTGGCTTTATAACTTCTATTGATTAAAGTTGCTTGAACTTTAATTGAATTTTCTATAAGCCTTCATTTTTTAAAATGTTTCCTTCTGCCTGAAATAAGTATTGTGTATTTTTCCATGTTCTTGAGGTTGTGAGAGGTAAACCGATAGCATATTTTAGCTCAATACCCAGGATAGAGTAAATAATAAAAGACACTGGTCAGTCTGGGCCATATGAAGATATGGAAGTGGGGTGGCAGTGGCTGGATGTAGGGGTGGCCTCAAGTCCTCCTGGGGCGCAGTGTAAAGCTTTCCATGTTTCTAATTTTAATAAAGTTTGCCTTAGTATTATTATGAGAAAGAATTTTTCAGAAACGTTTCAAGATGACATTACTATGTATGGTTGTATCGTTTTTAGGTTTTGAATTTTATTCTACTTCTTACCTAGATATTACATTAGAATATCTACCGTAAAAAGATCCAATGGGTGTATTCATGCCGAAACGTACGGAATCCATTTGGTACTTGAAGACCAACTGACTGAAAATGTAAAGATTCTAAATAACATCCAGGTTTTTCAAGTAATCCTGATGATATAAAGAGGTGAGCTGGAAAGAGTTGTCTGAACTGAAGCTCAAAATTTATCCAAGTTAAAAAACAAACAAACAAACATTTTTTAATGGATGGGGATGTTTGGTTTAAGAATGGGTAAGGGCCTGAAGAGAGAGACGTTTTCTCATCTTGAAGATCTGTGCAGACACGGTTGCTCTCCAGTAGCCACGCCCCCTTCATCTTTGCTAACAGAATCTCAGTTTTGAATGAGCTGGAAATGGGCCCACGTGCAGTCACTAGATGACGCTTGAGCTTTCCCACTTTCCCAGGGGATGCTTCTAGAGATGGATGTGTGACACTGTTGTGATAAGTGAGACCTAATTCATTATCGGCTAAAGGGGTTACGACAGGGGTCCCCAATCCCCAGGCCATGGACTGGTACCAGGCTGCAGCCTGTTAGGAACCGGGACACACAGCAGGAGGTGAGTGGCAGGTGAGTGAGTTACACTTCATCTCCTGCTCCCCCATCGCTGGCGTTACTGCCTGAACCCCCCGCCCCCGGTCCCCCAGTCTGTGGAAGAATTGTCTTCCACAAAACTGGTCCCTGGTGCCAAAAAGGTTGGGGACCACTGGGTTACGAGGAAGGCTTTTACTTTCCTGATAGAAGGGCTAGAGATGGCTGGCATCACCATTTTCCCCTTTCTCCCTGAACAGTGATGTGACTTTTTGGAGCTGAGGCAGCAATTTTTCAGCCTTCCCTTACAAGCACAAGGCTGAGAGCAAGCCTGTGGAGGATAAAGGAGTATAGAGGAATCGTCTTAGCCCTACAGGACATCACAGAGCTCCTGAAACAACACCAGCAACTGCCTGCTCAGGGGCAGGTGGTATATGAGGACAAGAAAACCCATTTTTTTTTAAAGCCTTTGTTAGTTGAGTTTCCTGTTATGTGTACATAAGAGTAATCCTAAATTATACAGACTCTAATGCCCTTCTGATTTTTAAATCAAAATAAAATAAATCCCATAAAGATTTTTTTTTTTTTTTGCAGTACACGGGCCTCTCACTGTTGTGGCCTCTCCCGTTGGGAGCACAGGCTCCGGACACGCAGGCTCAGCGGCCATGGCTCACAGGCCCAGCCGCTCCATGGCATGTGGGATTTCCCGGACCGGGGCACGAACCCGTGTCCCCTGCATCGGCAGGCGGACTCTCAACCACTGCGCCACCAGGGAAGCCCCTAAAGATATTTTATAATTTGATAAAAATTCACAAAGTATATTTATACCCAGAAACTCATTTTTGGTCCTAACAATAGACCTCAGAAATAAGTTATCCTGTCAATTTTTAAAATAGGAAATGTAAAATTAGTGATATTTAGGGAATTTCTCAAAATCCAAAGCTAATAATGGCAGAGGTGGGCTGAAGCTGTTGGAGTGGGTCATGGAGAGGACATGACTGCCAGTTGACCTGAGAAGTAGACCCAGGCAGTCAAAGGCTCCACACCCCCTCCCCTGTCCTCGGAATGTGCGCTCTGCCCAGTGTTCCCACAGTGGGAGATACTTTCAAGGATGCATCCTTGAGAGAGCACTGTATTGTTGAGACCATCTGGATTGGATATGTGACTAAACCCTGTTAAGGCCTCTATAAACTTTTAAGATTCTGGTGAGTGTGTATGGAGATCTACTCCTCTTGGGGCAACCTATGACAAGCCTCGTATGTAAGTTCCTTTGATTATTAAACCTGCCACCTACCAATCTGGAGTGGTCTGCCACTTTCTTCAGTTTCTCCTTGCCCTCTGTGTATGGGGGGCCAGTTTTGAATTTCACCTGGGGAACTCCCCAGTTTGCAAACTAACAGAAATCTGAATTTTCTTATGCCAAGACCAGTGCCCTTTCTCTAATGCTTTACTGAGTGCCATCATATACTCTTACCATTACTGGGATGTCATGGTAACATAGAGAAAACAGTTTTACATCTAGCTCTCTCCTGTTTTTTTATTCATACATTTATATTTTTACTTATATATGTGGGGCATGAAAGGCTCTCTCCAGCTTTCTGAATGCCTTTCTATTTAATATATTAAAAGAAAATAGGATTCTATTTTGTTAGCTTATAAGTAATGTTCTTAGGAATATTTCTGTCCTGCCCGTTATGTTTAAGGAGCATAAGGAAAAAAATAGAGTGCAGCTGAGCAATCCAAAAAAATTAAGAACTTTGTGGCTTCTTTCCTTCAAAAGATATGCACCAAAGTAAGCAGTACAGACTCCATGACCAAAATAACATATTTATAAAAGATCATGAAAATGGCCTATTTATCAAGGACAAAGGTTTGAGGAAATATATCCCATGAACTCTGGAGTCATTCAGAGCAAACCCATTTAAAATTGGAAAAACTTAAATCTGAAGGAGAATGTTAAATCAATTCTGATACATTAAAATGTAATGACATATTGATGGCCATTTGCTGTGTGCAAAGCAGTGTGAGAGGGTACGGTACTGATTAAGGTAGAAATGGTAATTATAGAGTTTACAGTTGATGAATTTTGTGTTATTAGGTCTATGAGCTCTGGCATCATAGAGTTCTGTCTTTTTCAGTGCATACATATTTTGGGTTATTATCATTTGTTATTCCTTTTATCATTTTAAATGTTCTTCATCCATTATTCTGTACCTTGAAGTCTACTTTGTTTAATATTAACATAGCCACTCCAGCTTTCTTATGCTTGCTGTTTTCATGGGGTATCTTTTTCCATTCTTTTATTTTCAAATTATTTGGCTTTTTATATTTAAAGTGCTTTTCATGTAGAGAGCATACAGCTGGATCTTGATTTTTACCAATATATAATTGTAACAATTTATGACTTTTAATTGACATGTTATTTTACTTATATGTAATGTAATTACTGATAATTTAATTTAAATATAGTATTTTGCTATTTGTTCTCAATTTTTTCTTTTATGCTTTGACCAACTGTTGCTTCTTTCCAGACTTTGTTGGAGTTGTTTGGCATTTTTTAGTAGCCCATATTATTTGTCTATGGGGTTCTACACCACCTATTATTTTATTAATGATGGCTCTAGGGCAGAGCTTTTCAATCAGGGATGATTTTGCCCCCACAGGGGACATTTGTCAATGTCTGAAGACATTTCTGGTTGTTGTAAATTAGCGGGGGGGGGGGGGGCTGCTATTGGCATGTAGTTGGTAGAGGCCAGGGATAATGCCAAGAAGCCAACAATGCTTTGGAAAGACCTCCAAAACAAAGAAGTATCCCACTCAAAATGTCAAGTCTGTCAAAGCTGAGAAACCCTGCTAACAATACACATTCTAAAATTATTAAAGTCAATTTAGAGTCAATATTGTACTACTTTATACTTCAAACTTCATACCTGGCCCTTTACATTTCCTATATAATATGTCTTTTTAACTGACTGCTTTTAAATTTGCTCTTTATCTTTAGTTTTCGGCAGTTTGATGGCCTTGGTTTGAGGCTATATTACTCATATCATCAATGTACTTGTTTTCTAAAACAATATAAAAAGACTTGGTAATTAGGCTAGGTCCTCTCTGTTATGGTTTTGTCAATTTCCCTTTGTATTTTTAACAGTTTAGTTGTGCTTCTTTCTGTTTTCTTTCATGCTGTAAATAAAGGTTTATACAGATTTTTTTTTTCTGCATCAAACTTTTTACAGTGGAATGTTCTTTCTTTGTGTCCTTTAAATGATTTTATTTTCAATCTACCTTGATATTAGTATTATAATTTTAAAATTATACTTTTTTTGTTTGCATTTAAATTACATAGATTTACACCTTTATTTTTAACAATCTTTCCGATGACTTTCATTTCTGATCTTTTTCTCTCCATTCTTGATGATTTTTTTTAAGCCTTTTCCCTAAATACAGTCTGCACTGTATTTGGTTGAAAGTTTTAACATATGATTAACACTGTTTCCTTCTTTTAATATTGATAAAGAATATATATACATCTGATAATTTGTTTCAAGTTTGGTGGTGGAAACTTGCTTTTATTCTTCTACTTCTTGAAATGTGTATTGTTAGAATTTAAAAACTTGAAGGGATCCTAAAAAGATAATCTCATGTAGTATCTATATCTTGGGGGTTATTTTTGAATTAAATAAGTTAATACTATCGTCCAACCTTAATAGTAGATACTTCTTACTAATAACAGTTCCTTCTTCCCTTCCACCTATTCCTCCTCTCCTTCCTCATTATTATCATTAATAAATTATGGTTTCCAAATACTTTTCCTTGTAAAATCACATCTCCAAAGAGACTTCCGATGGTCCTAATATCCCCCGATGGCAGTGATTCTAAAAGGGGAGTGTTGCCACATCAAGAATGATGCTAGAATCTGGTGGTGAAGATTCTGATATATGTCCCTTAGAAGTGCACTGTCTTCTCTAGCTGACAATCTGCTTCAATTCTGTCTTTTCTTTTGAGAACATTAAGCATTTGACAAATGAATTATCTTCTTCAGCTCTCAGAGATGGTTAAATTGTGGCATAAAATATCCAGATCTCTAGTGTTGCTTCTCTCATAAGGTGGAACCAACATCATACAGCATTAATGATTTTGGAGCCAGGAGGAAAAGAATAATATTCTTGTCCAAATTTCTCACCTTACAGATGACTGGACCAAAACCCACAGTGGCTAGTGGACTTGTCTTACCTGATAAACTCACTCATGATGAAGTGTAGAGAAATATTAGTTATTTTTTCCCCAGAAGTTTATCAAAAAGAATGTACTTAACAGGTAACTAGTTGCTTATAGAAATGCTCAGGACAATTTTTTAGAAAAATATAAATTGCAAACCATTGAATCAATAAGAAGTTTAAAACCCAAGAAGACCAATTTTTGCACTCCCTCAAAAAAGTTAAATTGTAGATAAGCTATTTCTATTTTATGCAAACTGTTCCAGAGGAAATAAAAAATGTAAAACTACTCACATACTTTTATAATAAATAGTAGTATAATTCTGTGTCTCAGTTGGAATACTCTAGAAGTAAGAGCCTAAGCCAAAGCTTATGTGCTCGTGCTCTATTGAGAATATAATACCAGGGAAACAAAGGATAGAGGGAGAAGTGGGAAAGAGATAAAGCAAATTCAAGGTGGCGTGCTACTAGGCTTGCCCCGCCTCTGTACAATCCAAAAACAATACTGCTGTTTGCTGGATTGCACTGGATGTTCTTAGACTGGCTGACTGAAGCTACTGTGTCTGGGAGCAGTCCTTCATGGGGAGGAAGGGCAGCTCTTATGCCTTCCCAGTCTTTCCCAGCTCCTATCTCTCGTTAGTTAAAATCCTCTCTATTGAGCCTTTAAGTCCTCCATACTTGTGGTTTTTCTGGCAGTTACTGGGGTTCTTAGAGCTTCTGTGAATGTGGCCAGGTCAGATCTAAGTGCTAGAGCCGCTGCAACTTCTACGAAGGTGGAGGTGATGAAGCCATGTCAAAACACAATATTTGCTCCTGGAGGAAAGGAGGCAACTGATCCTGTTAGGAGGTGAGACAACTGCCATGGAAGCCAGGGCCTTATGACCTTGGATCATTTTGACCTCTTCCTGGGTCCTTATGCAGCTTTTATGGTCATAATGCCACAGGACTAGCAGCTCAAGTGCTATTCTTACAAAGGAACATTGATGCAAAAATGTTTTATGAAGTATAAGCAGAATGACTCTAATAGTAGAGTAAAATTATATCACGATTAGGTAGTATGGAAGTTTTTTAAATGTCTGCATGTTCTTTGATACTTCTTCCAATGAGGAGTTGGGCTTTGTGTCTCCTTCCTGGAATTAAAGTGTAGAGAGGTGGGAGGAGCTTGTGACTGTTTTGATAAAAACTGTATATGGCAAAAGTAAAGCTGTATTACTTTCAGGGCTAAGTCATAAAAAGGCAAGAAGCTCCTACTTCTCTTGGGATATTTTCTCTGCGGGAAGCCAGTTGCTATGTAAGAAATCCCAAAAACTCTGAAGCTATCGTGATGGAGAGAACACATGTGGGTACACAATTAATAGCCCCAATTCAGTTCAGCCTTACTGTCGTCGCCCTAGACTTGGAGTGAAACATTTTTGGAACCTCCTGACTAGCCTATCTGCCAGCTGAGTACAGCTCAGCTGATACCACAAGGAGCACAGGAATTGCCCAACCAAGTCCTGCCCAGACTTTCAGCCTACAGAATTGGTGAGTATAATAACATGCGTGTTGTTTTTTTGCCACTATGTTTGGCATTGTTTGCTGTTCAGCAGTCATAACTGGAATAGGTGGGTTTATCTCAGGAAAAAAAGATTGGTATAATTGTAACAGATTAAATGAGAAAGTCTATAACATTAATTGATGGATGCTGAGAAAATATTTGATGAAATACAATATGCAATACCAATTTCAAATAAAACAGCAAGCAGGGTAAATATGGAAGGGAGTATCTTTAAAATGTGACAGAATGAATAAAATAATTGTAACAAATATCAATATTTCATATTTATGATATACTAAGATTTCTCCTTACTATGATCTGAATGTTAGTGTCCCCCCAAAATGCATGTGTTGAAAATTAATGCCCAAGAAGATAAATTTAGAATACGGAGCCTTTGGGAGGTGATTAAGTCCTGAGGATGGAGTCCTCATTAGTGCCCTTTTAAAAGAGGCCCCAGAGAGCTAGTTCTACCCTTCTACCATGGAAGGATACAGTGAGAAGTCTAAGACCCGAAGAGGGCCCTTATCCAACTGTGCTGGCATCCTGATCTCGGACTTCCAGCCTCCAGAAGTGTGAGAAATAAACATCTGTTGTTTATAAGCCACCCAGTCTATGGTATCAGCCTGAGAAGAAATAAACTGTCCGTTAATAATAATTTTAAAGAAATACTAATAAGTAGAAAAAATCAGTAGAATAGCAAGGCATTTTCAGAAAACAAAAGGCAAACTGTCAATCAACATTTAAAAGATGTTAAACCTCATTACTAGTTACGTAATTACAAATTAAAACTCCAATGATATAGCAATGTTTTACCCATCATTTCTGAACATTTTAAATTATTGATGATAATCAGTGCTCATAAGAACTTGGGTGGACAGGTACGCTTATTCTCATCTGGCAGAAATGTAAACAGCTACTGTTATTTCAGAAAATGATTTGAGAAACAATTTTTTAAGGAGAAGAAAATGCACACAGCCTTTGAAGTAACAGCTCTACTTCCAGCAATTTTCCCTGCAAGGAAAAAAATAGTGTGTGTGTGTGTGTGTGTGTGTGTGTGTGTGTGTGTACATTCATAGCAAGCACTTTTTGTATAATGACAAAATACTAGAAAAATCTAAATAATGTTTGTCAAGAGAGAAATAGCTAAATGATTTATGGTAATGCAGAATACTATACAAAGGCTTAAGATAGAAAGACAGAGAGATGAAAAGGTATTTAATACATCGTCAGATAAAATGAAAGTAGAACAATATGCATAAGTCCATCCAAAATCATCCTAATTATGGACACACCTCAGAGACATTGTGAGTTTGGTTTCAGACCACTGAAATAAAGTAAATGTGACAATAAAAGGAATCACATGAATTTGTTCACTTCCCAGGGCATGTAAAATTATGTTTACACTATACTATAGCCTATCGAGTGTGCAATAGCATCATGTCTAAAAAGACCATGTACATACCTTAATTAAAAAATACTTTATTGTTAAAAAATGCTGTCATCTCAGTCTTCAGTGAATTGTAGTAGTAACATCAAAGATCACTGATCACAGATCACCATAACAAATATAAGAATAACGAAAAAGTTTGAAGTATTGCTATAATTACCAAAATGTGACACAGAGACACGAAGTAAGCAAATGCTGTTGGAAAAATGGTGCCAATAGACTTAACTCAATGCAGGGGTGCCACATACCTTAAATTTGTAAAACAAATGCAGTATCAGCAAAGCGAATAGAGCAAAGTTCAATAAAGCAAGGTATGCCTGTGCTTGTATATATATTTCATATTCATAAATATGCCAGCAATTATCTGAAAGGAAACACTGTATATTCTTATCAATGTTCACTTTTAGGGAGGATGGTATTAGATTGGAGAGTTTGGAAATAATGTGGAAAGGAATGTTTTAAAGACTTTTACTTGAATTTTTGTTTAATGAGCATACATAGAAATGTCATTTTATAATTAAAAATTTAGCAATCCAACAAACCAAACACAAAAAAGAAAACCCATAAACTTTGTGATACAAACACATGGATTGTTAGCTACAGTGACAGTCCATAACTCAGGCCACTGGCTTTGTCTTCTCAGGTTTCCTTACTGCTCCACAAGGTTATGGATTCTAATTGGGATAAATGCGTTTTCTCCTCACTTGGCTTTGGTGGAATGAAGACTTGAGCACATTTATATTATGATACCAGCATAGCTCCTCAGACAAAAACACGTTCAAGTCCCTTCAATTTTGTAGAGAACAGAAACATTTTTTCTGTTATTTTGCCTTCCCTTGCTGCTCATGGGCCATGGGCCATTTAAATAAAACAAAACATTTTTTGTTTGTTTTATGTCAGATAATGTTTCTATTATGTCACATTTTTTATTCTGCCCTTAGTCTGCTTTCTCAGCCCACACTGATCCTGCCAAATAGTCTACAATGAGTGTTTTAACTGAGACTACTTCAAACACAGAGCCTTCTGTGTGAGGATCTGAGACATCACTATCAGGTTGCCTCTTGAAGCATTACTTTTCCTACTTTAATTTCTTTTTATGATATTACTAACACCACATGCCTTTCATGTTGAAATTGTGTTTCTTTTGTGCTGATTATATTCTCTTAGTTCCCAGATTAACAAAATGGATGTTGCCGTCTCTTCTGAGTTTCTTTCCCCTTCACACTCCCATCTTCTCTCATTATATGTGCTCCTTTTTTTTTTTTGCGGTACGCGGGCCTCTCACTGTTGTGGTCTCTCCCGTTGCGGAGCACAGGCTCCAGATGCACAGGCTCAGCGGCCATGGCTCACGGGCCCAGCCGCTCCGCGGCATGTGGGATCTTCCCGGACCAGGGCACGAACCCATGTCCCCTGCATCGGCAGGCAGACTCTCAACCACTGCGCCACCAGGGCAGCCCTATATGTGCTCCTTTTATTAACACATCCTGGTTCTCACCTGAGAGCTTGGATACATTCTGCAACTCAAGAGTCTGGACATTTCACTGATCAAAAGACCATCATCATTGGTTATCTCGTCTATCAATTTAACAACCGTTAAGGGCCCGGAACCATACTTGGTATTCTATTTTAAGTGATCCATTCACCAATTCCCCTCCATTCTTTCAATGCCACCTACTTTCTTCCTCCCTCCCAACTAAGCACCCATCTGCAGTCCTATTACCCTGTTTCTTTTGGACACATGCTGCTATACACTATGCACCCTGCCAAGTTTAATTATTGTGCTCAAACCTTCTCTCCTTGTTGATGATGCTGCAGTGATCTTACTAGTATTCCACCTCCTTTCAACAATGTGAGTGGTTTCATCTTGTCTCTCTTCTTGCGGTTCTGCTTCTCTGAGATTCCCCCATCGCCACTCTTTTCATGAAGAGTGATGATAATAAAACATGAGACCAGGTAAAATGTTACCGCGTCCACTACACATCTCTTCTTATGCAGCTTTGTATTTAGGGATATAGTACGGTCTTTGTCTTGATGACTTTTCCATAGCTTTGGAATGTATAAAAGAACTAAAATGGCTTCTCTCTTGCCTTTTGAGTAAGTAAAATTATCGCTGCTACTTGTCATCTTTATTACTGCTGATGAGATACAAAGCAGAAAGAACACAGACACACTTTAAAAGGATCATTCGTACCTGGAAAGTTTCACAATGCTCAACTCTTTATGAATCTCTTTACTGTAGAACATACATATTCAAATAAAAAAAATATTACCTCTCTGTGGTAGTGATAATAATGCTCACCTCCCCCCAAATATCCACACTCTAAACCAAGGGACCTGTGAATATGGTACCTTACGTGACAAAAGGGGCCTTGCAGATGTGGTTACGTTCAGGATCTTGAGGTGGGGAGATTATTTTATATAATTTGTTTAACTCAAAGTAATCACAAGGATATTTATATGTGGAGGAAGGAGGCAGGAGAATCAGTGTCTTAGTCATTTGATATGGGAAAGACAATTCTGCCATTGTTGTATTTTGAAGATGGAGGGAGGGGCATGGGCCCAGGAATGCAGGCAGCCTCTAGAAACTAGAAAAGGCAAGGGAATGAACTCTCCCCTAGGGCCTCGGAAGGAACACACCCTAGCCAATGCTGATTTTAGCCCAGCAAAACCCAGGTTGGACTTCTGACCTCCGGGACTGGAAGATAATAAATCTGTGTTGTTTTAAGCTACTAATATGTGGTCATTTGTTTCACCAGCAACAGGAAGTAACATACTGCCCAAAGAGGCTGTTTCAGTAAGCGCTTTACTGGAGCAGTAGAAACATCCAGTTAAGATCCTATAGCGTAAAAATAGACTCAGATTCCTTCTCGCTTGCACCTTCCCAAATGAGGTTCATTTTTATTTCAACAACCTAAATGTCCATCCTCTATTTTTCCCCTTAGGCTGAACTTCCCTTGATATCTTCAGCAATTCACCACCTCCATTCACATTTGCTACAATGAACTCATCATATGATACAGAAAAATCCCTAAGCTTTCCTTTCTTTCTTCAGTAAAGCAGAGTCAGTGAACCTTGGGGGACTTTCCCTTTATTGGAGCAATAAATTCTTCTATGGAGATGAAGACTTATTTTTACAACCAGTTCCTTTTTTAATTATAGTATAACCTACCACAACGCCAGTTGAGGCTGAGTTGCCAGAAGTACCACATCTGCATTTTCAAGTAAAACACTTTCCACCAAATACATTGATTACTGTAGAAAGAAATATTCCATTAAAACACAAGGATATTCAGGAAATAAAGCATTAAGCACTCTTTATATTTTACTGTTTTCCTAGCTTGGCAGTTTTATAATTTTCTCAAGTCCTTTCAGACCAGGCCTCTATTCTAATACGCTGTATCACTGTTAAGCTATTTGAATTACTTCATGCCATACTAAATAGAAATTGTACTATTAACCTTCCCTCTCCCCACTATATATATATGTTTTTAAACAATGAAGACTGCTTGCTGCTGTTTTGTTTCCATCTTTAAGCCTACACTAAATTATTGCACGCTCCTGGGATAGGTGTATTTCATTCCAAACCAGATCTTAATGACAGAATCAGCTTTATTTCCCATTTCATTCCAAACTATTAATCCAGCCAGTCATTCACTTGAAAAAGGTTAATTGAACGTTAATTGACTAAACCTTGTGTGTATATTAATATGCTAGGATTTATGTTGGTTAAAATTTCAAAGAAAGTGTAATGTCTATGGTCTCTGCCTTCAAAGAGCTTACTTGCACCTTTTGCATATATTAGTTACTTAATATTCTGCAGTATAATGATCACACACAAAAATTTCATGGTAAATACATTAAGAAGCACGTTTTCCTCATCTCACTGGCCTGCTAATCTCTCTTCTCTCATTAAAATAGATATGTTCCCCAAAGTTCAGGTTTTAACACCTTTTCCTACCCATGTAGCCAGGGTTAACATGACTAATTGTGTATACTTTACCTCTGCTGAGTCTCTCTTCAAGTTATAGATAATTGAAGACTTTATGACATCTTGCCCTAAATAATTTCCCAACTCATCTCTGATTTTCATGGCTTCACTATCACTTTCACTGACTGTATATTAATGCTTCTGAAGCGTGTCTCTGTATGATTGTCTTTTTAAGATAACTTCAGCATCAACCTTTGACAATTGAATAAATATGTATTTCTTATCTTGGCACTTAAGATGCTGCACAACCTATTTTTAGCCAACCCTGAAAGGATTTTAAGACTTGTTTCTTTATGCAAACTTGACACCCTAGAGACACCAAGCTACACTCATTTCCTTTGTCTGCTTGTCTTCCAAGTACCGTAAGTTTCTTGCCGCCTTTACTTAGTGATCTTCTATTTCTCTTCATCTCTCCCTCGCAGGTAAATCACATTATCTGCTGCTTTCCTTTCTCTTTTCCCTTTCCTTGCATATCTGGAAATCTCTCTTTCCTTAAAGCCCTTCTCTTTTAACAATCTTAACACACATCAACTTGGATTATTCATTTAATCACTGAACATGTTCACATGCAATCAATATTTATAGAGTGCTTGTTATGTGTATGGGGCTTCTTCAGCGAACGAGGAGTCCCTGCTCTCCTGTGGCTTATATTCTTTTGGGAGAGACAGATAATCAACAACAAAATATATGTTAGGTGGTGATAGGTAATAATAAGAAAAACAAAGAAGAGGAAGGAGGCTGAAAGACGGAGGTAGCGCTGAGCAGTTTTGAATAAAGTGGTTTGGTCTGGAGACGCCTCTCTCATAATTGACATTTTATGAGAGGCCCCAGTAAGTGAAGGAATGAGTCACATAGCTGACTACGGGAAGGCTTCAAGAACCACATGCTTGAAGTGTGAACGCTGGGACAGCAACATAGTCACTGTAAAAACTTGGAGTTTATTCTACGTGAAATGTGAAGCCATTGGAAAGTTGGGCAAACAGAAGTGATACAATATGATCTACAGTCTGAAAGACTATCTGGGCTGCTCTGTCCAGAATGTAAGTTGGGAGCAAGGATGGAAACAGAGAGATCAGTTGGGAAGCTGAACAATAATCCAGGTGCTCTGAAGGAAGAAGTGTCAGTAGAGAGGGATTCAAGAGGGAGAGCTGGCTGTGTTGGAAAGATAATGAATAGGGGATGAAACTATTGAGTTTAAGATGCCAAGTCTGTAATGAGGAAAATGTGTGATTCAGCTGTTTGAATATTGTATTTGTTTATCTATTTATTCTTTCATTCATTATTAAATGAAAATATTAATTTATTTTAAAGAAAGATAATGTTACAGCTTCAATAGATATCCATGGGTTTATACTTATACATCATATATAAGTAAAGAGGTGGATTTTTCTTGAAGCCAATGAAATGACTTACAGAGACCTCCTCCCCCCAAACTTGGCTCTCTAAATGCTTTGGAGGAGAAGGGGAAGCCAGGTGGCAATTTGAAAGCATTTCCGATATATTGCCTACAAGTATCTCAGAAAAAAAGTGACTTGAGTAATTAGTTGTGATTTCTTTTTTCAATCTAAATAAATATTTGTGTATCTAAGTTATAGTTTTCACTTGTAATTTTGTATTCTTTTCCTTAAAAGGCTCCACATATTATATAGTAAACTACACAGATAAATGTGTGGTGTATTTAAAGTTACATAAAGCATGTAATTTTCTGCATGTGTTACTAATTTATACTGTTTATGACATACCCATATTTATATGTATATGTAGGTCTGTTTTATGCATTTCAATCTTTACATGATATATTGTGATATGGTGAAACATCACAGTTTACCCATTCTTTGCTTATTGGAAAATTAGCTGGTTTTAAAACTTTTTGCTATTCAAAAGAATGAACATGATAATAGACGCCTTGATACCACTTGCTTGAGTTTCTCTATCTAGAAATATGATTGAATTTTCAAATTTCAAGACTACTCAAAGTGGTTAAACTGATTTACACTCCGTTTGGCAGGTTATGAGAAAACTTGGCCTTGTCTTAATTTAGTTCCCATGATTGCTAATTGTGGTAGGCAGAATATGGACCCCCTCCCCAGATGTCCGTGTTCTAATCACCAGAACCCATATTTATTAAATTGTGTAGCAAAGGGGTAGGAAGGTGGCAGGTGAAATTACTGTGGTTATCAGCTGACATTGAGAGCAGCTGGGATTGTCCAGGTGGATCCAATTTAATCACAAGCGTTCTTAAAAGTAGGAGACAGCAGAAGAGGAGAAGCAGGGAGGTGGTTGTGTGAGGAGGTATTGCCCCAGCATTGCTGGCTTTGAAGATGGGAGAAGGGAACCAGCCAAGGAAGCAAGTGGCCTCTAAAAACTGGAAAAGGTAAGGAGAGCCTCTAGGAAGGAGTGTGCCCTGCAGCCATCTTGATTTTGACCCAGTGAGATCCTTCTACTGAATTGTAAGGTAAGAAACTTGTGTTGTTTTAAGCCGCTAAGTTCGTAGTAGTTTTTAAAAGCCATAGAAAACTAACATGCTAGTGAAGGTCAACATGTTTTCACGGATTTGTTGGGCATTCAGGTTTCTCATTCTGTGAATGTGCTGAGCTTCCCCAATCTTCGTTCCTCTATCAGCGTGTTTGTCTTTTTTAAAATTGATGTACAGCAGTTCTAGAAATATTTCTGACGGGGACTGTTTGTCAGTTACGTGAATTGTGTTTTAAAGTGCTTTTCAGTTTGCTTTTTTTCTACAGAACAAGACTGTTTTGAAGTTTTTTGGGGTTGTAAACTGATAATTTTGTAAAATTAAAAGCTAAAGAACTGAGTTCCTTCTTGGGCTTTACGGTTAGTGTAAAAATTTCATCAATACATTTAGGTCTAGTAATTCCTTTTTTTTTTTTTTTTCCGGTACGCGGGCCTCTCACTGCCGCGGCCTCTCCCGTCGCAGAGAACAGGCTCTGGACGTGCAGGCCCAGCGGCCATGGCTCGCGGGCGCAGCCGCTTTGCAGCATGTGGGATCTTCCCGGACCGGGGTACGAACCCGTGTCCCCGGCATTGGCAGGCAGACTCTCAACCACTGTGCCACCAGGGAAACCCAGTCGTCCCTTTTGAGACCACTGACTGTTTCCTCTAGGACACTGACCCTTACCATCCCCATTTTACAGAGCAGGAAGCTCAGGCCTGGAGAGGTTTAGCTGGGTCAGGAAGGAGTGCAGGGCGAGGGCGGCCCATCTTCTGTCTTGCCTGTGCCTGGGCAGGGCTGTAGCCGTGTGCCCAAGTAAAGCACCTGTTACCTGACTAAGGCCTTAAAAAGGCTGTAAGAGCTTCCCTGGTGGTGCAGTGGTTGAGAGTCCACCTGCCGATGCAGGGGACATGGGTTCGTGCCCCGGTCTGGGAAGATCCCACATGCCGCGGAGCGGCTGGGCCTGTGAGCCATGGACGCTGAGACTGCGCGTCTGGAGCCTGTGCTCCACAACGGGAGGGGCCACAGCAGTGAGAGGCCCGCGTACCGCAAAAAAAAAAAAAAAAAAAAAAGATAAACCCCATCTCAGTTGGGGCTTTCTATTCACTAATGAAGAAAGACACCATAAGGTAAACTGAGATTACTTTCTCCCAGACATTTTGTTTGGGCAGGAGATTAGGAGCAGCAGAGGGCAGTGTGATTCCCTTCCCTGCACCAAATCATAGTTAAGCCCCATTTTTAATTACAATGTCCCACCCGTGAACTTGAAGGATGTTGGTCTCATTGTTCATATCACCTAACTTTCTGTCTATATACAGAAATCTACAATCCCTATACAGGTTGACAACATTAAAAATACATATATTTGGGGCTCAAGATATACACTGATATAACACCTAAGTTGTTTGAAATAATGGGATTCTAGGATATGTAACTGTACTTTCTTCATGCAAAAGTCCTTCTTAATTAATGTGATCTTTTATTCTTTGGACCACAACACTTCGGAGGCTTAAAATTTGAGTCTTTAATAGCTCATGAATTTTTTTGACCTGTGACCACAGTTCATGAGATCATCCTTCTGATATGCCCACACATTGTGAGGTCTTTTGTTTTACCATACAAAAGACTTATTTTCATAAATTTATTCTCAATATTTTTCTGTTTTGAGGTTTATGTGAACAGTTTAATCTCCCCATCCAATATCATGAAAATATTCTGTAACAGAATATTAAATATTTTTTCTAAATTTTAAAGTTTTGCTTTCTTAATCTGCCTAAAATGTATTTTATGTGAGGTAGAGATTTGACTTAATATTTACCCCATATTGGCAACTACTCGTTCCAGCACATTTATTGAATAATCTACCCTCTCCTCACTTATTTGAATTGGCATTTCTAGATTGTAAGCACATTGAGGGGCTGGTATTTTTGTCCATTCTGTTCATTTGCTGTGCCTCTAGTACCTGGAATTATGGGTGCTACTCAATAATTGTTTATTGAATAAGTATTTTCCACATGAATTTGCATATTTTTCCTTGAAAAAGTCTAGCTCCATTCATGCTAATCAATTAAGTATTTTTTTATAATTCTGAGACTAATACTTTCTGCTTTTCACATGTATAAATATTCAATATTTAATGCTCAAAATGTAACATTCTTTATGGATTTAATTTAGATCAATCCAGAGCACAATAATCTCGTATTTCTTATCCCACCCACCCTTATACCTAATGATAAGTAATGGGAAAAAGTAAAAGTAACAATAATTGTCAACTAGACAGCAGAATATAGAAAGTATGTGAAAAAGTTTAGTTCAAATCTTTATCATTTATCTTCCACTTAATCTTCCTAACTTTGTATTACTCTATCAAAGCTTTTTGGAATTTGAGAAAATAAGGAATATACAATAGTTAACATAGTGGCTGCCATAAAAGTCACTTGTTGAATGTTGTCTTCGTAATGAAATTGCTTCATAATGAAATTGTCTAGGAACTGATGCTTAAGTATTTGTGTTAGCCCAAGGTCACTTTTGAGAGGAAAGAGGGAGACTTACTGTGCTCTAGGAACAAGAGCATGGGGTATAAGAGGTGTTCATTCTGGTTACAATCTCCGTTTCACTGTGTGGCAATTTGTTACCTTCCTGACTTGGGTTTTATCACCATTGATAAGAGATAAGACTAAGCTTTCAAGGTTATTGTGAAACTTAAATATAATATTTATAAAGTCAGTACTACATGATAGGACATTTGGTAAGTTTTTTTCCTATTCTACTTGAAGAGATCAAGACTTAATCCTGTTCAAATCAGTCAGTTGCCTACACAATACTATTCATATGTAGTAGATGCTCTAAAAGACTTTTTGATTAGTAATTATTTAAGAAATAAAGTGTGGCTAAAGGAAGATGTAAAGAAAGGAAGATAATGATCGTTCTGAGTTTGTGTTCTTCTTAACGCTCCTATTTTATTTGTGTAGAATTTATTTTAAGGCTATTTTAGTATTAACGGTGCGATACATGTTTGTGTATGCAGGTTAACTCTAATTTACACCCTAAGGTAAGTTGTTGTTTACAGTACCTTATTCAGGAATCCACACTTCAGAGGTGGTTGAACAGCATATCATATGAAGCACTCCAATCAGAAATCAACAGCTTCAGAGATGGTACCTTAGCACTCATGTATGAAAATTTACACAAGAGAGGTTGTGTATTATTAGCATAAGTGGTGTTATAAACAACTTTTCATCAGTGAAATAAAGGTGTTAAACATGGGTGGCGACTTAGGAAGAGTGTATATTCCCCATGGCAATTGCATGAATGAGCAAACATGACAGTGGAGTATCAGTGTGGCTTTTGGGATCCTGTGACCATGTGACCATTTATTTCATGGAGAACCTTGTCATTTAGGCTTCCTAAAGACTGACTCTTCATCAGAGTCTTACTGAGTGTGCTTCCTGAGAGCCTCTCATGAGCCTGCTAGTCAGGAGAGCTTAGCTACTGAAAATGTGGTCTAACTCTCATTTGTTTCCACTTGCTAATAAGTGTTTATATAGTACACGGAGGAGTTTAGTCTTACACTTGCTTTAACATACTGGTTGCAAAGTTGTGAGAGGGAGGGATATCTTTTTGTACTTATTAGGAACCTCTCCTAGAGTAGATATTTATTTAAAGAAATTTTGCTCTACTAAACCTTTTTTAAAGGTGAAATCATAATTAATAGCTTTAAAATGAACACATGTTAAAGATTTTATTTAATGAGAGAATCAGGATGATATAACTGGTTCAAAGGAAAATTCTAGGAACAGGCACACAAATATGGAGTATTGAAAAGAATATGCAAATGGAGGTAGGTTGGGAGTCCCAAGACCTGCCTCAGGCTCAGTGATTTGGTAGAAGACTCACAGGACTCTACCCCATAGTTATGGATTATTACAGCAAAAGGACACATTTTAAAATTGGCAAAGTAAAAGACATACAGGGCAAAGTCCAGGAGAAACCAGCCATAAGCTACCAGCTGTCTCCTCTCAGTGGTGTCACACAGGGATGCATTTAATTCTTCCAGTAATGATGGACAACAGGTGTGAAGTGAAGCACACCTGACTGTTGGTGTCCATGGATTTTATAGGGGTGTCAGTCATGTAAACATGTAGTGCCCATGTAACTGACATCAGCTATTCAGACTCTAGCCTGACCCCCAAAACAAAAAAGGCTTTCACCATATATCACACCATTAGGATAAACTTATGTAGTATAGAGTGGCCAAAAGCATTAAAAAAGGGCACAGAGGGCTTCCCTGGTGGCACAGTGGTTGAGAGTCCGCCTGCCGATGCAGGGGACATGGGTTCGTGCCCCGGTCCGGGAAGATCCCACATGCCGCGGAGCGGCTGGCCCTGTGAGCCATGGCCACTGAGCCTGCACGTCCGGAGCCTGTGCTCCGCAACGGGAGAGGCCACAATAGTGAGAGGCCCGCGTACCGCAAAAAAAAAAAAAAAATGCACAGAACATTATTATCAGGAAGAATGTTCAAAGGGCCCAGAGATTATCTCCCTGGAACTGACCACGAGCCAGTCCTAAAGACAGGTCTTTGTTTGGAATGTGCAGGGTTTGGGTAACTCAGGCCTGCTCAGTTAACCCATTCCAGCTCAAGGGTCAAAACTGTCTTTTCCATGGGGGTAGGGAAAAGTTGTTCTTCCAGCAAAAGATTCATTTTCATGCTTATACACAATTTTCCATTGATATCAGTTATCTACAACTTAAATGTAAAATAGCTCCCATAGAATCAGATGACATTGAAAAGTATGTTAGAGACAATGCATAGCTTTCTAGTGAAGCACAACTTTTTCCCTACATCTAAATGCAAATTGTTTTTGTTCAATCAACCACTTTTAGTATATCTTGTACTGTTAATCATAAAAATAACACATGCCTCTGCATTCAGGATTAGTAGACTAGAGTATTACTCTGGTGTTGAAGAGACCGTATTCCAGAGAAGTCTGTGGCCTTGTTCAAATCAGACAGTGAAACTATAATTCACAAGTCACAAGTGCTTGTTCCACATGAATAAACTGTGGTCGGTCACAGGCATTTAGGGAAATGGTGCTAATATCTTTCAAAATAGAAAAAAACAAAATGATTCAATATTGGCTTTAAGTCTTTGCTAGTAGGCTAGACTTAAGCTTGAGTAAGCCCAATTCTTTTTTTTTTTTTTTTTTTTGGCCTCCCACTGCTGTGGCCTCTCCCGTTGTGGAGCACAGGCTCCGGACGTGCAGGCTCAGCGGCCGTGGCTCATGGGCCCAGCCGCTCCACGGCATGTGGGATCTTCCCGGACCGGGGCACGAACCCGTGTCCCCTGCATCGGCAGGCGGACTGTCAACCACTGCACCACCAGGGAAGCCCAGCCCAATTGTTTCTTCACTAAACACATTCAGGTAAACTTGGAACCCACCCAAATCCTCTCTACTTATGTCTGAACACATAGGTGTAGCTCGTTACTATAGTCCAGTGAAGGCAAATCTGAGTGGCTCGTTGGGCAGTGTTCAGACCAGCTGAAGTTCTCTTACTGCAATGATCATCCCCTGGTGAGTTCATGCAAAATATTTTGGAGGTTGATGTTCACAAAATTACAGATTTTGAACCTTCTGATTTTCTCTTCTTTAAGAAGCATTTCAGTGTGCTCAGTGCCAATTATATTCGTAGCCTCCTGTTTCTCCAGGCTAGGCAACTCCTCTCCTAAGCTGTCTCTGTTAACAGCTTTCAATATACTCTCTAAATTAGTAGCAAACTGGGAGGTTATCTTGCTAGTTGGAGCTTTACTTATATATTTTAAGGCATGTCTTCTCCTAGGCTTCACTGAGAAAGGTATTAGTGAAAATTTCATGTTTTATATTTATCTAGGAAGATATTATGCACATGTGCTTGTGACTGCGTGTTTGAGGGAGATAAATGGATAGATTGTATAATTTCTAAGGCAATAAGAGATGCTACAAACAATATTGGAAGAATGGCCTTGATTTCTAGTGTGTAAGGAGAACTCCCCATAGTTTTAGGGAGGCATCCTTGAAATGGAGTCAATCTGTGTGTAACTCTCACATTTAAAAATGTGACAGGTCATTTTTTTTCCTTCTAAAAGATGGCGGGTGGGCTCTGGGCTTTTGAAAGATAGATGGATAATTATTGATATAAAAGTGTGATACTTCTAAGTAGGGGGAAAAGGGCTGGTTATAAAGAACAGGTTGATGTGGTCTCATTAATGTATGAATATATGTGTATAGAAAAGATCTGGAAGCCTATACATTGCAGAGTTAGTAGTTTTTCTGGGTCTGTTGGGATTATGAATGGCTGTAATTTTCTTCCCTTTGCTCAATAATAATAATTTCTAAATGCCCTTATGAAGAATATCTCATTTCTTTTTAACAAGAAAGTGAACAGAAAATCTTTAAGTTTAAATGGAGTGCAAGGAGAATAATTGAATATGCGTTACCTCACCTCCCACAGTGGCAAATGTCTTCAGCTATAGGAAGAAAACAATGAAGTGGGTGGAATTGGGTTATATCTGGTATTTCATCCAGCTGTCCTAAAATCAAATTCTCACTTTGCTCTGTCATTGAGATCTTTCTAAAGTTAAAAAGGCAGGGGAATATGTTCTTTATGATATTGGAAACCTTAAACCTGCTACATGGTGTAACTTTTCACTCCAAATAAGGCTAACCAGAGGAATAACGGGGCTTTATCCAAGACTACTTGGGCAACTTCTTGTATGGACTAATCATTCTGTATTAAGAGGAAGGAGTGAATTGGCTTAGTTCATGCATGATTTCTCAACTTTGGCACTGTTGACATTTTGGGCCAGATGATTCTGTTGTGAGGACTGTTATGTGCACTATAGAATGGTTAGCATCACCAGTAACCTCTACCAACTAGATGCCAGTAGCAGTACTCAAGTTGTAGCAACCAAAATGTCCAGACATTTCCAAATGATCCTTGGGACAGTATCACCCTTAGTGAGAACCACAACCTTGATGAACACTTGCCTGTAATTTCTATATGCAGGGTTTTATAAGTTAGGATTATTTTTGGCTACATGTGGCAGATTAAACCCAAATAATGATTACTTTAAAAGACAGACTATTTTTCCTTATATAAACAGAAATCTGAAGGTGGGCAATTTGGAGCTAGTATGGCAATGCCGTGGTCACCAGGGACCCAGAGTTCTTCAAACTTCTCTTCCTGCATTTCTTACCTCACCTTTTTTGTTTTTCTTGGCTGCCCCATGTGGCTTGTGGGATCTTAGTTCCCCAGTCGGGGACTGGACCCGCGCCCTCTGCAGTGAAAGCGGGGAGTCCTAACCACTGGACCGCCAGAGAATGCCCTTGCCTTCCTTTCTTAAAGTCACCTCATAGTTTGAATTGCTTGTGTTGACCAGATGTCCAGTCATTTTACAGACAAGCGTCAAGAGGAAAGGCAAGGAAGTCTGAGAAGCTCGTCTTCCCTTCCCTTTCAAGAGAACTCCTGGAAGTCCTACACTCTTCCACTTTCATCTGATTGGCCAGAACCTGCCAGAATTGGGCACACAGCCCCACTTAGCTACATAGAAGACAGAAATGTAGTCCTGGATATGAGCACATCATCTCCAAATTACTGGATGGGGTTCAGTTAGAAAAGGGGTAAATGGATGCCAGAGTTAACATTCTTATAGCATTCTGCATAATGTTACAAGTCTACCCTTCTAGAGAAAGATTTGATTCCGAATAAAATATTTTCAAATTGCTACAGAATATCTGTAACAAAGCGAAACCTTAAGTAGTGAAAATCTAATTGAATTGAAAGGCTCAAAAAATGCTACTTTTGTTTTATCTCTTAATATTTGAAAACCATCCTAAAAGGTTTGTTGTTGCCTAGACAAATGCAGTGCGGTGAATATCATTATGTCTGTCTTCAACATTTGGCTTCATTCCAAAGACTTACCTCTTAGCCTGTGTTCTTAAAGTGGATCCCTAGACCCAGGCTTCCATGCAGGAGTTTATTTAGGAAGCCATCTTGGGGAACAGGAGTGGGAAGGTAAAACAGGGAAGGCAGGGAAGACAGTACAAGGATGTTTTTGAGCTGATCATTGCTAGGGATGATTGGTGTCAGATTCTGCAGGACCTCCTGAGGACTCTTATGAAATGCATTTCAAAACTGTCTATCTGGGAAACAAACATTTATCCAATGTTTCCGGTGGCTCCAAAGGAATTGAGTCACCTGTACTCCTGGGCTGCTCAGGTATGTGTAGCAGGTTCCTGGCAGTTTCCCAATTCTTGAAGGCAAAGTGAGAGTTCTATCATGTGGGTGTAGAATCTAGACTTCTAGAATGCCTGTATGAAGCTGATTTAAGGCTTTATAAAAGTGGTCCCTGGGCAGTGGCTGGAACAATGGGTGGGACACAAGGGAATAGGAGGCACTTAACCTTTTGATCTTCATGGTTTAGGAGACCAGATGGAGTTCGTGAGAACACACTTTGATTACCACTGCCCTGGATCAGTTATGGGGTATAAAGTTTAATTTGGAAATAGTATATGGGAGATATATACATGTGTGCATATATGTGTATATGTAATTTCCCATTTTAGTATTAAAGAGTCTAATTATAATGTATGTTTATATTTATTTTTTTATATATATAATTTTTATATGTAAAAATTATATTTATAATTTTTATTAAATTATAATTATATTATAATTATAATAATGTATGTTATAATAATGTATGTTTTTCCAAGCCTGTACGCCAGGAGAATAGGAGCCATTAAGTGCTGTACATCTCTGCATTTGATTTCACTGCTGATGTACTACACTAGTTCTCTCCACTTTAGCATTCATTTGACTGGCCTGTTACTTGATTATCTCATGTACAGATGTGACTCACAGTGTCTGAGAAAGGGTGTAGATTATATTGTGCAGAGGTGGCATAAAAATTTTCAAGGAAGACTACCATGCTTGATGTTGAAATTCTTATGTTGGTTGGGGAGCTGCCAGAACCTTGAATGAACTGGTGGTAGAAATAAATGGTAAAGACCGTCAATCAGTTAGAAAGTAAATATCTTTTAACATCATGAAGGGCATACTCCTCATCAGTGAATCTTTGGAGAAAGTTACTTGTAGTATACACAGCAACTAGGAGAAATTATTGTTGGAGATATATCCAACTTCAGGATATTTGAAAAAATATTGCCAGTGCATATTATTGTAAATGCATTTATATATAAACTGCTAACATTTGTATAGCGCTGAATCATGTAAGCTCTTGTTTTTAGGAACAGACCCAGAGGCTGACAAGGATAAAATTTTAATCTGCCTTAACCTTAAGGCTCCCAGTGGATTTTTGAAAAAATGTAATACAGACTTCTGATCTTGCCACTTGCAAATATTGCTTGATATTAAGTTTAGCCTATATTCCAATTAACCAAGTCGTGGGTAGTTTGAATTCTTATAACTAAAGACGTCACTGCAATTAGAATGAGTTTGGCTCAGCGTTACTGCTTATGTTCCAAAAGGAAACATAAGAGTGAAGTTCTAACTGAATAGGATTTTTTGAGTTGAAAGTCCTTCAGTTCCTATTAAACTCCTTTCCCCAAATTTTACAGCACAAAAACACACAATTCTCTAGATGCTTAGAAATGGTTGCTTAGCTCTCTGTGGAAGCTTCTGGCTTTAAAGAAATAAACAGGTTGATTTGAGCTAAAGGGAAGAGCAGGCACAGAAGCACATCTGAGACATCAATTCAAACAGCATGAGTAAATGAACAGAAGAGAGATCACATTTGCTGGAATTCTCACAGTAAATAAATGAGGTGACAGAAGAGGGTTGCTTAAAAGGTGGGCCGAAGAGAACCAGTAGCCAGGAACTTTGCTTTCAATTCATCAGGTATTGAGTCTGTAAATCTGAAAATCTAGTTTCTGTTTACCACATCTCTAAATAAGGTTTACCTACACTGTGCCAACAACCACCTTCCAGCCTTCTGAAATTACTTCATTAGCATTTGTGAGAAAAGTCTAAGCAGTAGCAATAAAGAATGTTAATCTAATCCAGACTGTTGGCCTGTGTTCAGGAGTGGTGGGTGGTTAATTCTTCCTGTGTGATCTTCAGTGTTATTTCTCTACATTAGCCAGCCCTCAGACATGGAAGGCATAAATAATGCCTCTTGGCCTGTCTTTTGGTCTCTGGAAAGAAGGAATTTATGGCAGAGTCTTTCATATTCATACCAGGCAAATCCCTAAACTCTTAGAGATCTCATTTTCCTTTGAATCTAGTGACTTATCCAGGTAGGGTAGGATGAGAGAGGATAATATTGGAACTCACTGTCTACAACTTGAGGGGCCTCAGCAAAGCTTTTACTGGACCTTAGTTTATCTCCTTGAAGAAAATTCAGATACAACTGGGGTCCTTGGCTTCTACTGTAAATTGGATTATTGTTGAGAAATACTCATTCCCTTTCCCTGACCTCTGTGGAAAGAGTACAATTCCTTCCCCCTTGCTGTTGGCCTTGGCTGTGTGACTTATTTGATGGGAACTTAGAAAATGGGAGGTGAAGTGAGGCTTGGAATATGCCAGTAAGTTTGGGCTTGTCCCTTTGCGTGCCTGCTTCTCTCTGTGAAAAGAAATGCCTTGGCTAGCCTTTCATCCAAGGGGTGTGAGACAGGTTTTGTGGAGCTGGCCTGGACTGAACTCATGTCCTAGAATCAAGCTCAAACTAAATCAGCAAAACTCTAGCCAATCCACAAAGGCAGAATCAATGAATGCTTGTATGTAAGCCACAGATATTCTGCGATTTTCAAGCATATTTTAGCTGACCAATTCAGCTGGATTGTATTTAGGGGCCTGGAGCAAAGTAGGGAGTTCCCCTCCCATCTCCAAGTATTCGTTTACATGGGCGATCCAGTGTCGAGAGATTTGCATTGTACTCCTAGAGTTAAGACTTACTTTTTTTGTGAGATGTGAAGGCATGTTTGGAAAGGAATTTTTAGTATGATTTGAAATCCGGGGTCCACAATGCCATCTGAGATGGCTAGGCCCTGACAGTGTTCGTTCCTTCCTGGGGTGTAGGATACACGGTATTATGGACACTGTATTTGGTTTAGGAGCCTAGTGGTTCCAAATGTGTATAAATACCTCTTACTGAGGCATAAGTTACATGTATAAATTCTTCCTGAATAATAATGTAGCTGCTACTTTTAAAAAGGGCTATAGCCTAGAGCACAAAGTTCCTCCTCTTAGATTTGATAAAATCTTAACGTGTAGTAACAGTGTCACCATTAACTGTGCCGCCTGTCTTCTCCCCCTTCCCCCACCCCCCAAAGGGATCTGAAGAGTCAAAAGTAACTCCTCTGCCATGTGCAACTCTTGTTCCTACTATATGTGACCACTTACATTCTCTAAACTTACGCATCCTTGGCTAAATACATTGCCAGTTTTTAGTGGAAGTAGTTATATGGACTCTTCTAACTAACCTAGTGACTGAAGGGACTTAACATTCCCCTCAGCCAGTCAGGATTTTTCCTGACTCTAGGTCCCTGACCTAACTTTTCTTAGAAATTTACTTTAGAAAACATGTAATTGTAAAATTTTCTCTGCCCCCTTGAGAGAGAAATCTTCCCTCAGTCTCTTGCCAGTTTTACAACCATGGGGTATCTTTCTTAAGGACTTGGGAGCCAACCCTTTGAAATGTCTTTATCAAGAAAGATGTTATCCCTATCTCCCAGTCTCTGCTGGAGGATAGGAGCCTAACTTAGATAAGTGCCAAGTAGCTAACACAGATGGCGTAATCACACCGATCAACCTTCTCACCAGTGTCCTCTAGTACTTTTCCACTAGCTCACCTCAGCACTTAAAAACTCTCCTATCTTTTGTTTCAGCAAAGTTGAACTCAATCTCAACACCCTATTGCAATGGTTTTGACTTTTACTGCAATAGTCTTCTAAAAAATATTCAGTTTTATTGGAGTATAGTTGATTTACAATGTTGTTAGTTTCAGGTGTGTTGACTCTTATTGCAAGTCTTGAGTAAAGTCTCTTTGCCTGTCTTAACTGGTGAAATTTTTCTTTGACACCAGAGTCAAGTGTTGCAACATACCACAAAACAACAGACTGTTTCTGAGCTACCATGAGATAGAGGTTAATAATGAGAGGGAAAAAAGCTGGAGAGTAGCTATATTCAGTAGAACAGTGTCCTGAAAGGGCAGTCAGAGTAGACACAGTTACTGGGACTCTCAATGGATGGGATTAAATGGAAAGAACAATGACAGACTTGGCCCTGAGCTCATGGGAGATATTCCCAACACTAGGGACTTCTTGAATTCTTGTGGGGGAGACTCTGAGGCATCTGTGTATAAGGGGGAGTAGAAGAGTGTTAAACCAAGCAGGTGAGGATTCAGAATTTGGTAGAAATTTGAGTAGTCTTGTTAATGAGACATTTTTTACTTATAGAGAAGATAAATCAGGCATACAAACAGCAACACTTTTTTTCCTTCCTTATATACTCCACACATGCATTGAACAGCTTCTACTATAGCAATGACTTCTATAATCATAATGTCATTAAATGTTACAAAAAGATTAGTTTTAACTGACAGAAAACCCTAAAAGAATATTAGCTTAAATAAGAGAAGTTGATTTTTCGCTGACATTTATGAAGCGTGGAAGTAAGCAATCCATGGCCAGTATGATGGCTCTGTTCCATAGTATTCAGACCAGACTCCCTAGGTTATCATTGTATCATCCCTAGGATTTGGTCTCTGTCTTCATGGTTCGAGATCATGGTATCCATATCCAAGCACACTGATATAGAAAGGGACAAAAGAGAAGGTGGGAAAGGGTAGTACCCACCGTCTTTTAATGAAAGTTCCTAGATCCTGCTGCATTAAATCCACTTATATTCCATTGACACAAATCTTACCATAGCTGTAAGGGAAGCTAAAATATATTCTCTAGTCTTTAAGTCTCCATGCTAGGTAAGTACACACTTAGCTAAAAGTTTTTATTACAACAGAAGAAAACAGATATTGCGGGACAAGTTGGTGTCTTTGACATAGTTCATCCCATTGGCTCCTAAATAGCCTAAGAAACCCTTCTTCCTGCTCATGGAGCTGCTCATCACCTTCCCCAAAGAAACCTTAATCTTACCACTCATCTATCTCAAAGTCTGGGGTCTCTGATATATAATCCTTTTGAGATTATTTAGATATGGCTCTTACTGCTCTGGAAACTAGTAAAAGATGTACTTGCCCCCCACACTCACAACATGCCATGGTGGAACAGGGACAGAATCACAAACATAAAAATTTCTATTCAGAAAAGAGGATAAAAGGTTGTACATAGCAATCACCAGGTCATTAGGCCAAAGTAGTAGCCATTCCTTTTTCTGAGAATTGATTTATAAGCCGCTCTGGAAGACTCTCATTCTACTTTCTGGAAGGGATCTTTGTAGTCCCTGGCCCTGTCTTTTTGGGATCCTATATCTGGGGTGGATATTAGACATTTGGTCTGTTAGATCTACACAGCTTGCAAATCCCAATTCCTGCTAGTGCAGGTTAGAGGGCCCAGCGATGCC
This sequence comes from Globicephala melas, assembly GCF_963455315.2. NCBI lineage: Eukaryota > Metazoa > Chordata > Mammalia > Artiodactyla > Delphinidae > Globicephala > Globicephala melas. The sequence goes on from NC_083315.2 coordinate 156,787,456, forward strand.
ATTGGGAATAGAATACTGACAGGTTTTTATAAGTCAAGCTTGCAGTTTCCTTGAAAAAACAATTAGTAGGCTTTCAATTTGTTTCATGTAAACTATAGCCAGATTATCCCTGTACATAGTTTTTAAAGTAAATTACTCTGGTCTTTGATTTATTAGTATCTGAGCTTTACCCATTCCCCTGCACCTTCATGTAATGGTTCCTGAAGATGTCCATTCCTGTCTTATACTGATTGATGCAGACAAGCCTAAAATCAGTACCTAGAAAAGTAAAGGTTTGGCAGGAAACTCTTATCATAATAGTAACTTAGGGACCTGAGCCAGCAGAGTTGCTTTTTTTTTTTTTTTTTTTGCGGTATGCGGGCCTCTCACTGTTGTGGCCTCTCCCGTTGTGGAGCACAGGCTCTGACGCGCAGGCCCAGCGGCCATGGCTCATGGGCCCAGCCGCTCCGCGTCACGTGGGATCCTCCTGGACCAGGGCACGAACCCGTGTCCCCTGCATCGGCAGGCGGACTCCCAACCACTGCACCACCAGGGAAGCCCCAGAGTTGCTTTTTAACACATGCTTCCAGGATCATTGGAGAAGGAAGGAAATATACTGAACCACTGACTATTTTAATGAGTATGTCAGAAATGACATATGTTAATTACACTCACATTTCACTGGCCAAAGTAACTCTCAAGGCCACACCTAACTTCACAAAGAATGGAGAAGTTCATGCCTACTATGTGCATCTAAGGTGAACAGTGCTATGACTATTATATCATCTGCAATAATGGGTTGCATTATTAGTAAGGCAATTTCTTTAATCTGATCTTTATAATTTAGATGGCTTCTGCTGTCTGGCAAAGAACTCTTAACAGAAAATGCTGGAAAATCTTGGGGCCACAGTTTTATCTTCTGTTCAAAGTATTTCTTCAAGGCATTCTGCTTAAACTGTTTCAGCTTTGGGTGACAAAGAAGTTGACCTTTTTAATTCCATGAGAATTCAAATGTAACAGACTCTCAGTTAACTCAGATTTTAGGCCAAATGCAGAAACTGCATACAATTCTAGCTCAAGCCAAAGTTCATGTCTCATGCAGGGATTTGCTCAAAGTGGCAAGAAGCAGTAAGTCCATATCATCACTATGATTTTTTCCTATCATTTACTCTGTCATTTTACATTTAAAAAAAAAATTAGTATGGCTTGTAATTGATGAAAAACACAAATTACAGTGGCACAAACAAGACAGTTAATTCTCTTGCACATAAATGCAAACATATATATAACTTAGGGCTAGTATCTTAGTGCATTTGGGCTACTATAACAGAATGCCATAGACTGGGTGGCTTATCAAGAACAGAAATTTTGGCTTCGTGGATTTGATGTCTGGTTGCCTGCTTTACGGCCAAGACATCCCATGGAAGATCCTGAGGAAGCAAAACATGGGACAGATTATTTATAGAGCATTCCATCTGAAAGCAGCAGAATACACATTCAAGTGCACAGGGAACATTCTCTAGGATAGATCACATGCTGGACCACAAAGCAAGTAAGTTTAAGTCTTCTGTGACTAAGGAAAATGGTGGTCTGTATCACAGATGCTTTGATATTCCTCTGAGGTGATATTTACCACCATTGTACAGGTAAGGAAACTAAGATTTAGAAATATGCAATTAATTTGCTTAAGGCTACATGGCCACTGGAAAATTAAGGATGTAACCCAAGTCCTCCTGAGCCACAGTGTAATCCATCCAGCTACTTAAACTGTGGCATTCAAGTGCAGCCCTCACTAAAAGATGAGCATGTAAGATCCCATTTAGCACATTCTCACCAGCTCTATCATTGAGATACTCCAAAGAATGACTGACCTGAAACCTTTCCTACCTCCAGCTTTGTCAGCCATTCCTCCTGCTGTGCTCTGAATCTTTGTTGCCCCCAAATTCATATGTCGAAATTCTAACCCCCCAAAGCTGATGGTCTGAGTAGGTGGGGCCTTTGAGAGGTACTGAAGTCATAAGGGTGGAACCCTCATGAATGGGATTAGTGCCTTTATAAAAGAAGCTCTGGAGAGATCCCTAGCCTCGTTCTGTCATGTGAGGACATCACAAGAAGTCTGCAACATAGAAGAAAACCTTCACATGACCATGTTGGAACCGTCTTCCTGGATTTCCCAGCCTCTAGATCTCAACATACATGAGAAATGTATGTTGATGAGCTACTCAGTTTGTGGTATTTTGTTATAGCAGCTTGAACAGACTAAGACACCTCCCCGATGATGTTAAGTCAGTATGGCTGAGATGGTTAGCTTTTATAGTACCTCTTAAATTCTTTACAACGTCTATTTAAAATTTAACTTTTAATAAGTTCATCTAAATCAAGTTTGTCAATCTAGATCATTCATCTAACTTCCCAGGATGCTAATTTCTAGCTCACTCTTCTTTGAATTTCAAGATTTCACTCAGAAGTATACAGTATTTGAGACTGCAGTGTCAGAGTGCTGATGAAATTTAAATCTTAAAAAATATCTCATGACCATCCACCAAAGAACACTAATATGTATTTGGAAGCCCTTCAATCTAACACTTTGTGTTCTTATTGTTTTATCCCTCTCTGGGTTTCTTAAAAGCTAACTGAAGCTAGACAGACAGATTCAACAACCCATTTTATTTATTTATTTAAAATCACAGCTCTACAGCTTTTTCATTGTACTCATGAAACTCTTTCCTTGTAGAGGTGGAAAAGGTCTATTTCAGTGAGCCATCTAGTCTACTTTTCTCTGCATGCTTTTTCAGGGTGGTTTCAGATTTGAAAGGATTTGAATATCTACAAAGACCTTGTGGTGGAATTATTTTAAAGCTATCTATAACCTTAAGGAGTTTTTCATGAGAATGGATAAAGAATATGCTAAAATTAAGAAATCTAAGAACTCTCCTCTCTCAGAATTTCTAGAGAAAGCACTGTGGTTTTCAAGGTGGCTGTTTAAATAATGGCATTGCTGTTTGAGGGGAGAAAAAAAGAGCTCTGAGTCAGGAGGCTAAAGCTCACTGTTATTATGAGGGAAGAATTAATATGATACAGTCTTTGTAGTTATGACTCCCTCCCCAACAAGAGCTTCCAAGTGGGTAGGGAAAGTCTGGAGGCCAGAGTCACAGCTGGGACCACAACCAATGGGTTAGAATTGATCATTTGATCGCAGAGCTTCCTCTAGTTTATCTCCAAGTTGTTGTTTGCCAATGTGATGTGATATTCTATTGGTTTATAGGGTACTCAGGAAGAAGGAGCACACGTCAACATTTATGCATTATCACCCCCTCTCTGCTACTTGGGGAGGACAGAGCCTTGGCAAAAGAAAGTCATTCATCTCTACACAAAGCCTGTGAAACCCATTCTAATTGACTCACTCTAGAGAGCAAAGGGCCCAAAGAAATCTGTGAAAGCATTCCCATGGCAGCAAGTGTTGCAAAAACACAGGCCCTACATAGTCATGTTTCTGGAGAGCATTTCTAGGACCTTTTTTGTACCAACCCTTTTGATAGTTTGAAGCACCTTGATGAGCCTTCATTCCCACTTTGGAATCCTATCTCTCACACTCCCTTTCCCCAGAAGGAAACACGCACATATACAAACACAAACACATAAACAAAATACAACGAAAATTTATAATCTTTATTCATGGGCATGACCTCCAATTCTGTTTGCATCACCTGGGTTGGACTAATCTAGAAGGAGGCCTGAAATTCAGGCTTTCACTAATTTCTTAATGTTACATGTTCCTTCAACCTCTCACTGAAGCACCCACTTTCCCACATGTATGATATACTCCTTTGAAGTTGGTAGAGAAGGGACGGGATAACTTCCCCTCTTTCTATCCTAGGGAAGACTATTATTTCCCTTCCTCGAAGATTTCTTATTTTACCCTAAACAGTCTTCATTTAGCTGGCTACAATTTTTTTTTATTTTTGCTGTGGTTAAATCCCTTTTGCATGTTAATGTTTAGTCCAGAAACTTCCAACCATACTTTTATACTTTAATTATATCTTGACCTTCTCCAGGTCATTTCTGAGAATCATGGTGAAATGGGTGAACAATAGAACCACCTAAGATCATGGTCCCTGTGATGGAAAACACTTGAAGCTAGAATCAATCACTATACATTGAATCCACAATTCTGCTACATATTCTGGGCAAGTGACTTTTTTCAGTTAATCTTTTCTTGTCCCTTATCTTTAAAGTGACAGAACCCATACTAAATTTTATGCTATTGTTGTAAGAATAAAACAATGCACAGGTAATCTGTAAGATACTATACACACGTCTGTGACAAGTATATTAACATGTCAGATTAATAGTTTCCTAAAATCATATCACCTTTATATACTCACCACTACTTAATATACTCATTCATTCATCCATTTTTCCATTAATTTGTGTATTCATTTATTATTTATGTTCTGTCTCCCCTCCTCTAGAATGTAAGCTCAGTCCTAATAGGGACTTTATCTCTTTTGTTCTCTACTGTATTCTCAGAGCCTAGAATGGTTCCTGGCATACTGGATGCTCAAAACATCTGTTGAATGTGTAAATGAATGGATGACAACTCTTTATTGTGAACAGTGTTATTATATAAGGGAAATTGCTCACTTTAAAGAATTTCCAAATTTCTTTCTAGAGGTCATTCGCTTGCCTTTTTCCTTGCTATTAGGTTTTGAAATCTGAGCATGCGGAAGATTGTCTTGCAAGAACTCATACCACAAAGGGACTGCCATACAGGTACCCTGTCCCTGCTAGCTCCTTTCTACCACAATTCAAAGCCAGTTTTTTAAAATTTATTATCTTATTTTGTGCATCTAGAATTATATATGGAGAAGCCCATATGATACTGAAATTTTGAATCTGAAAAATGCTATTGAATTATCTGGATGGAGATATTAGAATATTGTGGTGCCTGGGAAAATAAAGGTCTGCTTTGGCAGCCCCTGAATCTCATCAGGCTTATGCAAACAAAGCATGAAGTGGGGAAATATATAGACAGCCTAGTGTTTAGTAGCCACAAAGAAAGATGTTTGTGTCTTACTAGAAGAAATGGCAGTGTTGAATATTCATGAGGGAGAGCCATTTTATACCCCTCCCAGGCACAGAATATTTGTATAAATATGAAATCTATGCATAACTATGTGAAAGCAGACATTCCCCAGAGGTTAAATATGCTAACATAGTAAGAAAGGTCTTATCCTCCTGTAGATTTTACTAAAAAAATTCAAGTAATTGAAAGGATGTAAACATCAAGTAAGAGCATGATGATTTAGGGTTGTCCAAAGGAGCATAACCAGAAACAGTGAGACTATACTAAAGAAGGACAGGTTACTGAGGAACATTTTTAACTATGTTGTATTTTACTCCATAGCAATACTTTTAGAAATGGCTTCAACCTAAAATTCACAGTCTAAGGAAATCTGTTAGGTTGAAATTACCTTTCCTGCGACATGGTGAAAGCCTTATTCCTTGAAATGCTGAATGTGATTGACTCAGTTGCAATCCGTCTTAAAACTGGATTGAATGTAGAAAGGCAAAAATAGTACGTATCTGGATGTCTGCTGTGTCAGTGACTGGTGTGTGACCTTGTGTAGTAAATTCAATAGCTTTACATTCTTATATCTTTTAAAGATCACTTCACATTCTCTTATAGTTTGAAATATTTCAAACTCTCAATAGTTTGAAAGTTGATTCTTGCTTTTAGATTAACTGTGTTCTCTCTTTTTAAGAAGAATGAAAATTCCTAAATTCCATTTTTTTCCCTCTGACTCTATGTAGTAGAATGCACAATGCCTTCCAGACTCCCTATAACCACAAATGGTGCAATGAAAAGTTTGCTTTCAGTGGTGGAATATTCAAACCTCTAAATGCAGAGGAGAACAAACTTGTTGGTGCCTTCCTTATCATTCTGTTCTCTGAAGTTACAAGTTCAACCAAATGTGTGCCTGCCTGTGTGATCATTATGTGTGCAATGTTTATGGTAGCTGCTGAACTGGGTAGATGTGTAATGAGAAAATCGAAGGGAGAAAGCTCTTATCTTCTAACACAACGAATTTATCTCCTTTGTTGTTTATAGGAGTTTCCTATCTGATTTGGCCACTGACCTCTATAAAGAGTTGAGATGTACTTTGACAACATAGGTTGTTGATATAACCAGTAAAATAAAATCACATTTTCAGGTTAGGAATTATTAATTCATTGCAGTTATCTAGCTCTTTTGTAGGAGGAAGGGGGTTAGCCATAAAGTGGCTGAGTCTTTCTGCAATCTTACCAAGTGTTGCCAAGCTTCAATAGCATGTCTTCCTTACCACCCTCTATTCTTGGCCATATTGACACTTTCTGGGTAAAAGACAACTAACAGTTCTCAACTAGGACAAATTCTTTGTGTGGCAGGATCTTCCCATATCTCCCCATGTTCCCAAATTGGTCAGGACCCAATGCAAACACATATTTGAGCCTATTTCTCCAAACTCTTCACTACTCTTTCATTTTTAAGACATGAAACTCTTGATTTTCCCCAGCTTTTGACTTTAAGGTCTTAGGAGCTGAATTTCTTGGGTGCTGATTTGGCAGTTAGACCATGTATATATGATAAAATAAAATGACACGTCACATTATAAAAGGACCAGATCTTTTCTTTAGATCAGAAATATCCTTGATATAGTGGTGCTAGGAGATAGGCTTCCCTTCTAAATGTTGTTTTGAGTACAGTCCCCTATTAAATACTGACCTTCTCATTATGCCAAGGCACTGTATGTGAAATACCAAGCTGATAATTTTACTATCTACCTTATACATTTCTGCTGATCCCCTATTTCCCCCAGGATACAGCTGAACTCCAACAAGTGGCCTATGGAAACTTTCAGGATATGGGTCCCTATCTACCATTCCTTAGTTCACCCTGTCTGTTCTTACATCAAAACTCAGCCGCACTCTGCTCAGTTTTCTAAACATTCTGCATCTTTCCTCTGATGTTATATCTACTTTGCCTTACGGGGCCACAGCTGAATTTAATTCTCTTGATCACTCTCCCTAAACATCACCACTCTGCTTGTTTTGCTCTAAATTTTCTTTTTTCTCTTTTCCCTCTTTAACTTCCTTTGTGTTTCTCTTTGGCCTTAGCTGCAAATATTTAAGAGTATTTACTGATTCTTCTTTCTATGACTTTACACATTCTGACCTTACCTCCAAAATAGCTCCTAAAGTGGTTCCTTTCTCACGAACTGCATTACCACCTTAGGATTTTAGTCCCATGTCATTTCTTAACTGGACTATTACATCATGTTCATTAGTGAACTTCTAGTGTCCTATTTTCTCAGATGCATTCTTCATACTGCAACCTGGAACGTTGTACCTGAAACAGAAATTGTCCTGTTAATTCTTTATTTAAAATTATTTAAAAGATATTCACCCCTCTATCTAAACTGTGACAATTTTGAGAGTGAAAGGGACTACTATCAATATTTGACACTAGATAGTAGGTATAAATTATGATTGTGCTAGGTAAACCTGGCCGAGTGTTCACCCTGCTTCTATAGGATCTGTCAAAAAAACAAACAGGTAAAACAAGTGAACAAAAAAGCTGTCCAAGGTGCTTAATGTAACATAGGAAGCCCTCCACAATCAGTCCCTTCTAATCTCTTCATTATAATCTGTGTATATCCCAAATCTGGTATTCTGTATTCCAGTGATCCTGTGCTTTTCTTTATGCTAATTTCCAAGGTGGAACATTCTTTCTCTTTTTTTCCACCATCCTTTCTCTGACTTATCTGGGAAGGCTTCAGAAACCTTTGTCCTGTCCAAGTTAAGTAAAATGCCTTTCCATTGTGCTCCAATAATAAACATCACATACATACGTATCTGTCTCTGCTCTTGTTATGTTTCAATTATCCCACTGGAACATGAGCTACTTCAAGGCAATGAAATGTCACTCATTTTTAAATTATATTTCAGGATGCATAGGATAAGTAGATTTTAAATTAACATTTGATTGAAAAAAAGGAAGGAAAGTAGCTAAATCAGAGGTCATCCTATGAGTAGGTGAAAGGATTTTGACACTTAAAAATTTTGAAAATCATATTCACCAGTCACCCTAGACCCCTCCTGTTATTTACACCAGGGCTATACATTATGTGCTTTAGAAATTTGTGCTCTATACCCCCCAAAACTTTTCCTATTCTTCAATTCATTTCTTCATCCACTTTCTTTGTTTTTACATTTTCTTCAATCCACCCATAGTTACTTTCTCTATTTCTTTGTAACTTCTCTGTGCTGCCAATTTAGTTCCATCTTTCCTCTGGGATACTAGGGATGAGTAAGAGGGTGATTTAAACCTTAGCGCAAACCTGTTCTTACAGTCGTTTAATCATTCTAACTTATTTTGATACTCTATAGAAGTAATTTACAAAAAACAATTTTAAGTGCACAATTTGTTTTGGTAAATATGTACACTGTATAATTGAAACATCAATAAAGATATGCATTTACATTGTCCTAGAAAGTTTTCTTGTGCACCTTTGTAGTTATTCCACATACTTCTGTCTCAGGCAGACAGATGAATGATCTGATTTTTATTGTTATAGATTACTTCTGTAAATACCACAATTTTATATAAAAATATACAGTCTGTGTACTTTTGTGTTCAGCTTCTTTTGCTCAAGGCAATTTTTCTTTTAATGTTTCATGTTACTTACATGGCTCTGCTTTTATTGTAGTTGTTACTGTGTAGTATTCCATTGTATGGATATGCCACATTTTGTTTATATATTCACTTGTTGGGCAAAAAGCAACAGTTTTGTTTGCTTCCAGTTCTTGGCTGTTACAGATAAAGCTGCTGTGATCATTCAGGTACAATAATTTAAGTAGATATCTCTTTTTCTTTCCTTGAGTAAATACTTAGGAGTGAGATTGCTGGGTAGGATGGAAGGTACATGTTTAATATCATAAGTCTATGCCAAAATGTTTTCTAAAGTAGTTGTGACGTTTTATACCTCCAGTATTACAATTGTTCCACATCCTCATCTGCTCTTGATATTTTAGGTGTTTCAAATTTTAGCCATTCTAATGGTTCTAGTGGGTATGAGGTGGTATCTCACTATGGTTTTAATTAGCATTCCCCTGATGGCTAATGCTGTTGAGCAGGTTTTCATGTGGCTATAAGCCAATTATATATCCTTTGTGAAATGTCATCCAAGTCTTTGCTGTTTTATGTTTGCTTTCTAATTATTGAAAATAAATTGGCTAGTTGCATTTTCATATGAAGTTTTGAGTCACCTTTTCAATTCTTGTAAGATCTTGCTAGAATTATGATTTGAATGGAATTGGCTTTATAGATCAATTTGGGGAAAATGAACATCTTAGCAATAGTGAGTGTTTCAGTCAATAAACATGACAAAACTCTCCACTTATTTAGGTCTTATTTCACTTTTCTCAGATATGTTTGTAGTTTTTAGCTAGAGGTCTTGCACATATTTTGTTAAATTTATTTTAATTTTTAAAAAAAATGTTTGAGGGTTTCCCTGGTGGCACAGTGGTTGAGAGTCCGCCTGCCAATGCAGGGGACGTGGGTTCGTGCCCCGGTCCGGGAAGATCCCACATGCTGCGGAGTGGCTGGGCCCGTGAGCCATGGCCACTGAGCCTGCACGTCTGGAGCCTGTGCTCCACAACAGGAGAGGCCACAACAGTGAGAGGCCCGCGTACCGCAAAAAAAAAAAAAAAAAAAAAAAAGTTTGAAATAGTATTTTTATTTCCTTCTCCAGTTGCTTGTTACTACTACATAAAGAAATACAATTCTTTTGTTTTACATTAGCCATGTGCCTTATGGCCTTGATAAAATCACCTAATAATCCTAGTAAGTTTTTATGGTAGAGTCCTTAGAACTTTTAATGTATATCTCTCTATATGCAAACAGTTTTTTTTCGATATATGTGCTTTTGCATATGTCTTTTACTTATTTTTCTTGCCTTAATGCACTTGCTAGGACCTCTAGTAACAATATTGAAAAGATGCAGTGGGCATATACATTCTTGCCTTGTTCCCAATCATATGGGGGAAGTACTTAGTTTTTCACCATTGCACATGAGATTAGCTCTAAGTTTTCATAGACACCTTTATCAGGTTGAGTAAGTTTTATTCTATTCTAATTTTCTGAGTTTTTGTTATGAATGGGTGTTGACTTTTATCAGTTTTCACTTTTATTCCTTTTATATCTGCTTTCTTTGTATAAAGCCTATATGATCTTAAAATAGGGTCCTTTTTTGTTTTTCTGAACTGAATTTGCTTATAGTTTGAGGAGTCATGCATTTATTGGTCTGCCCTTCTTCTAATATCTTTGCCAGTTTTCAGTAACAGAGCTTCAGAAAACAAAGTCATCCTTACACCTCTGCATTTTAAAGGAGTGTGTGAAGGATTGGTTTTATTTCTTCCTTTAAAGGTTTGATGGGATTCACCGCAGAAGCCATGTAGTTCTGTACTTCAAGGGAAGATTTTCGTTATTAATTCAATGTAATATGTTACTAGATATTAATTATATTATAGCAATAAACATGGTTATTCATATTTTCTATTTTTCTTCAGTTCACTTCTGCATTTGTTAGGAATTATTTATTGGCATCCATTGGTATCATAAATCCCTATATTCTCTTAATATCTAGTTTCAAGAATAATAAACTCATAACTTCAAAATAAACTTTAAAATGATTAATAAAATTAACACGTTGCAAGCATATTCAGAAGCACATTCAGAAGAAACCAACCCTGTTGACACCTGGATTTGGAACTTCTGACCTTTGTTTTAAGACACCCAGTTGGTGGTAGTTTTTTACAGTATCTCTAGGAAATTAATATGCTTGCAAGGTGTTAATTTTATTAATCATTTTAAAGAAACTTTTATTCCTAATATTTTAATTTGTTTTTTATATTTTTTACTTGATTGGCCTTATAGTAAGTTGAACAGTGTCCCCCAAATTATATCTACCTTGAACCTCAGAATGTGACTTTATTTGTCATAAAGATCTTTCCAGATGTAATTTAAGGTAAAGGTCTCAAAATGAAATCATTTTGAATTAGGGTGGACCCTAAATCCAATGTTAGTGACTTAGTAAGAGAAAGAAAAGAAGACACAGGAAAAAAGCCTCATGAAGATGGAGGCAGAGATTAGAGGGCAGTCACCAGGCAAGGGATACCAAAGTTTGTCAGCAGTCACTAGAAATTGGGAGGCATGGAATGGATTCTCCCTCAGAACATTCAGAAGAAACCAACCCTGTTGACATCTAGATTTGGAACTTCTGGCCTTTGTTTTAAGACACCCAGTTGGTGGTAGTTTTTTACGGCATCCCTAGGAAATTAATATGCTTGCAAGGTGTTAATTTTATTAATCATTTTAAAGAAACAGTATTTGATCTTATTGACTTTCTTTAATGTTTATTATCTATTTCTGCCCTGATTATTTTTTCCAACTTTAGGTTGAGTTTTTCTAGTTTAAGACTGAAACTTAGGTCATTATGTGCATATCTTTTATCTTTTTAAATATAACCATTTAAAACTATGAATTTCTCTCTAAACATTGTGTTCCTCACATTTTGGTATACTGAGTTTTTATTATCATTAGTATGAAATAATAACTTCCCTTTATTTCTTTTTGGAATTATAGGGTATCTAGAAGTGAGGTACCTAATTTACAAATATTCAGGGGGTTTTGTATGTGTTATAGTTGTTAATTACTAATTCAATTCCATTTGTCAGATAACAAACATACCTTTACAATTTTCTTCTTTTGAAATTTATTGACTTATTTTATGACTTGTGGTCTGTCTTGGTGAACATTCCAAGTGCAAATGAAATGTGTATAATCTTCATTTAAGATACAGTGTTAAATGAACTCAGGTCAATTAGGTTGATAAGGCTGTTCTAATTTTCTTTAATCAATAGTATATCTGACTTTGTAAATTTATATATTTCCCCCTTTAGTTATGTTAGATTTTATTTAATGAATTTTAAAGTCACTGTTATCTTTTCCTGATTATCTAACTTATTATGAAATTACCTGCTTAATACTTTGTTTCTTGTTCTACTTGTTGAGATATTAATGTAGCAACAGCTTTTTTAAGCTTACCATTAACATATCTTTCTTTTTATGATTTTTACTTCCAACTTATTTATGTTATCTGTGTTTAAAGTGTATCTCTTGTAGACATCATGTAGCTGAATCTTGGTTTTTGATTCAGCCTGCCGGTTATTGATTCAGCCTGCCATCTTTGCCCATAAACTGGAGTATTCAGGCCATTTACATTTAGTATAATTTTTTTATATGGTTGTGTTTAAGTATTATCTCAAAAAGAGATAATAAAAGGCAAGGGCTTAGGGTTAATAAAATTTAAATCAGAATCAAGAGGTGATAGAATATTCTTTTATTTTGACTAAATTTAACCAGTTGGAATTATTTTTAAAGCACTAGTTCATGTTTTTGAAATGAACTTGCCTTATAATAGGAAATCTGTATTTTGTCATAATAGTAGAACAGTATTGACTTATTCTCAAATGTCCATTTTTATTTTGTGGATTTATTAGAGTTGAGACATAACTCATCATAAATCACCAAAAATGTATATATCTTATTACACACTTGTAGTATCATCCTATACAACTTCTTGGAATTATTACTTGCAGTATTTCCTGACTGTATTAAAAATATAAATGACATTTGTAAACTTCAAAATTAGTCAATATTAGAGTGGTATGTACGACTTTATTCTGGAATAAAAAGGGTAATGTTATTTTTCATACTTATTCAATAAAAATGCTTTAGTGTTCACAATGTCCTATGTGTTGGGTACACAGATCACATATAAAATCCTTGTTCTTGTGAGGGTCAATCTAATGTTGGTAGGGGCTGATAAGCCAGTTGACAATTATACATTATTAAATAATAGGATATGTATGGAGGAGAGGAGAGAAATTTAGCCACAATTTTCCTGGAGGTCATGAAGCATCAGCTAACTCCTAGAGGATGAGTATAAGCTCTTGAAGCAAATGCTGGAGGGATATATTAGAAATGGAGAACAACATATAGGAGAAACTGGCAAGGGTTGGGGCAGACCTGATTCATTTAGGAAACTACAGATTGTTTACTATGATTCCTTGATGGAGTATATTTTGAAGGAATGGTGAAAGTTGAGAACCAAAGAGACTCTAAACCAGAAGGGGCCATGCTGAGAGAATTTGGACTACATCTTGATAATGATGGAGAAAATTGGATGATGGTGAGCAGGAGAGTGATCATATTTAATTCTGGAAATAGCACTCTGATAACAGTAAGAAGGACATATTAAAATGGGGTAAAACTGGAATTGGAAGACTAGTTGAAGTTTCTGCAGTGATTGAGAAGGTAAATGATGAGGGCTTAAACTAAAATAGCTTCCAAGAGTATGGACAAGGGAAAGATGAGAGAGTGAGTAGGTAGAATCACTGTGATGAGGTACTTGGTTTTTCCTGCCTATTGTGGAAGAAAAACTTTGCAAATTTAGCTGGTTGACCTGCCCTTTGTTTGTCTAAAGGAATTCTTTAAAATTAGGATTTTTGTAAGAATGGCTGGTATTGTGGAATAAACTTTTCCACTAGATAATTAAATTGTATGTTACAAAACTATAACTAGAAAAATGATTTAAATTCCTTATGACAATGGTATTGGTAACAGTAGCTTGCTCTAGGGACAGAAATAAAATTTTTATCTGATTTTTTTTTCTTTTGACATTATTTCAGAAGTGTATTTCTTCTCAGGAATAATATAATAATTTAGAGATAATTCTCAATCTCTTGTTTTCTGAAACTATTCAAATTTCAGACTTAATGCCTCATATTTTAAAAATAGCTTTTAATCATAATTGCAATGTGTTTTGCAAAGTGCATAGAAGTATCAAAGCATGGCTACTCTCTCTTTCACATAAACTCATGCACCAAAATTTTGCATATGAGTTTGTGTGTAGGAAATTTGAGTAGATGGGAGATTTTATTAGATCACTTTGAATTAGGGCGGGAAGAAGAAGAAAAATAAGAAAAAAACCATATAGCATAAATGTGACTTCAGAAATTCTTCCATGACTTTTTATTCATTAGACCTAGCTGTCTCTGTTTCTAATTGTGATCAGTTTTATGCTTATGTATATCTAATTCATTCCAGAGTTTGGAATTTGTGTAACTCAGTCTTATTGTTTTCTCATATTACAACATAAATCTTGATATACTTACAGAATTTAGTTTTCTCATATAGATATCAGTACATCCTTTGAAGATAATGTCACTCTTAGTCTCATTTAAATGATGTTCTCTTGTTAAAGTTGCATTTCTTGCCAACCATTAAGAACATGGTGAATGGAATGCATAGGCCTCTAAGAGACTTGCTCCAAATACCTTATGATATTACAAGCTTATTCCTTACAAGCTATGCATTGGAGGAATGTTATTTGCCCTCTCTGGGACTTGGTTTCTACATCTTTTAGTGGGTATAATCTCATTGTTCGGCAGAATTATTGGAAAAATGAAGTAAAATGTTTTATATGAAGTTCATAGTACAGTAACTACATAGTGTAGGTGCTCAATTATCTTTTCTTCTTTTCTTTTGTGTTCCCTACTGTCAGGATGTCTACTGCTAATCTTGTTCTCCAAGACTTAGGATGGTAATTCTCAACTGGAAAGGTACTACTTCCTAAGGCAAATTTGGATATCTGTTGGAGGGGGTTTTGGTTTGTTATAAGGTTTGGAGGACACTATTGGCTCTAGTAGTTGGGGGACAGATATATTTGAACACCTGCAAATGAATATTTTGCTAGACCTATTTATAGCTATCTGAGACTATTACCCATTTCTAGTCTACATACAAACATAATTTTTGCGTGGCTTTAAAACACACTGAATTTTCCAGGCATGTAACTCTTAAGCATTTGTGCAAAGTTTTCACTTATTAGGATAAAACTGTCCCAAGATTTCTCCACTACTTTGAAAAGTGGCATTAATGACTATTCTGCCCCGTAGGTTACATAAAGACCTATCTGTATTGATCTACTTTTATAGCTTTAGTACTCAATTTGTTTTGTTTTGTGTATAGATCTATCTACTTCAGTATTTAGGGAAGTTGTGCCAGGATGATTAATGTATTGGAAAGATATGTTTAATTCCATTCAGTGACCTAAAAGTCATATAAGAATAATTTACAATAAAAATATCTTATTAAGTAATTATGTATGAATTGTATTTCAGGATTTTGAATGGGTGATAATGGTAGGTTTTTAATACTTAATTTGGTGTGATGGTTTGAGACCCCTTAGCCCAAGCCATTTACTTTATTCTATCTTTAGTGGTGGACCAGGTCCAGGAGCTTCTCTTGAATAATCATAAACTGTGCGTCAGTGATAAGCTGGTGAATATTGCCTGCTCTTGCCAGTTGGTTTCCATTCTCTTGACCTCAAGAAGGGTGACCTGCCAGGCCAGCCCTCTGATTGCTGCTGACCTACTGATACTGACCCTAACATCTGTGAATCTGAAAGACCTAGTGAATAAAGTCATGTAAAAGAATTACTTTTCAAGCACTCAAGCTGTCTCATTATTCCATTACTGTCTACCTGCATTTCTGTTGTGGCTTCCTCTGAAAGTAGGAATTTAATCTGTTCACTTTTGCACAACTGCCCTGTAAGTTAAAATAACTTGCATTAAGTCATTTCAAGTCTCCTTAATTTCCTATGAGAGTAAATATGACTTTTTCAATCTTGATGAGTAATATGAGACATAGCTTACAGCCAGTAAATTCTGGAGTAATATTCCTATCTCCTTTGATTTATATTTTAGTTTTTTTAATAATACACTCTAGCAACCTGTGTGACATTTTCATTACTGCCTACATGCTTGGGGTTAAAGATGAAGCTTGAATGCTACATAATGCCTTTGGAAAAAGAATGTATATACTTTGATTCTCAATTTTAGGTTCATTTTCAAAAAATATTATTTCAGAAGGTTCTGAACAATAGTTCTTTCTCCTCCAAACAATAAGAATGTACATGTACATGAAATGACTGTTAGAAAATACTTATCAGTGACACATAGCAAAATTGAATTATTTGGGTAATTTTGCAGCAATTTTACCAACTCACTTTCTGAGTAGAATTATTTTCATGTGACCTTTCTGAGGTGTGTGTGTGTATAATTTTTTACCTCCAAAGAATTTATCTTCTATTTGGGGGTAGTGATCACCTACTGTGTTATGGGGAAACTGTCTGTTTTGCAGAGTAGGTTAAAAAAAAAATGCTTTCCATATTCCCTAGGGTCTTTGTGAGGTGGATTTGTTTCAAATATGCCCACCTGGATTCTAATTCCTATTTCACAGGGTTGTGAATTCCTACAGGGAAAGGATTAAGTTTTATTTTGCATTCTTAGTCCCTAACCATAGTTCTCATTTTCCATGTCTGTCTTTCCAGAAGTTAATCAACAGAACAATATTAACTAATTGTCAAATGCTATACTTGGAGCAATGGGAGATAGTAAATAAATGAAACTCAGTCTGTCATTTTCAAAAGCTTGAATCATGTTTGAAGAGGAGAAAAGCCTTAGAGTAAGACATAATTGGCTAAGATACAATGTAATGTAGCTCATATAATGTAAGAGCTATAGAAACTTAAACACAAGAAAGGAAATGTCATTACAAATGGTTAGAAAAATTCTCTGGGAAAGGTGAGGAAAGTTGAATTTTCTTAAATTGCTATTTGACTCCACTTTTGGTTTTTATCCATACTTTTGCTGATATAGGCATAATCTGCAAACAGTTTTGACTTTTTCTTGTATAATTTATAACAAATGTATTCAGCATCACAAGAGCTCTCTGGCGGCATCTTTTTATGTCAAGGGAAAAGTGCTATAAACGGTGTGGTTGTGATCACTGATTGGCAGTAAAGCATCTGAAATTACCATGTTTATATTGCTGAGAAGTGTCACCTGTTAACTTGGGCCTGATGTTGATATTCTTGGGATGTCTCCTTGCACAAGGCAGGTTTTCTCACCTTGTTCTACACTCTTTTGGTGCTACTCACATGACAAAGTTTCCAGTAATCTGAAAAGAAGAGCTGGGGCAGGGGCTTTAAGTATAAATCAGAGCATGTGGGTCTGGATGAGAATTTTATACTCATATAAAAGTCTTTTTCCCCTCAATTTCCCAAGGCTTAAACGCTTAGGGGGTGTGTGTGTGTGTGTGTGTGTGTGTGTGTGTGTGTGTGTGTGTGTTTAGTTTAAGTAGAATGAATAGCTTTTCTCAGTCTAGTTAGCATTTGTGGACTTTTCCCTTAGATTTTCAGAACGCCTGTGAATTAGAAAATTAACTCATATATCAATATTTTGCCTTAAGAATTAAACCTCAGAAACTCAAAATTTCTTCCCTCCAACCCTTAAATAACAGTTGTCCCTTTGCACTACTTCTGTATTATTAGGATAATTGCCCCAATCAAAAGGCACTCTGGGCAGTATCTCTTGTATAATCATTTAATGCTGACTGAAAAACAATTGTGTCCTCTCAGCTTGATTTTATTTAAATCTCAAAATAATGCTTAAATATCCCTTTGAGTAACTGTTTACATGCAGTTTCTAGATAAGATTCTAAACAAAAAGTTGGACCTTCTGATCCAGGTATCAGTACTTTTGTTAACTCACTGAGGACGGGATATATGACAGGTAGAAAGAACCAGGCAGGACAACCCTCAAATCCTAGTGCCACCTTTTCAGTTTCATATCTAGGTTGAGTCACTTAACCATGCTGAGCCTCAGTTTTCTCATCTGAGAAAAACTGGCAATAATAACTCCCTTGGAAAATTGCTCCTGTTGAGAAGTGATGGAATGTAAAGAGCCTTAAGTCCTTCTGGTACTATTTGAACTCACAAAGAGCAGCCCTTAGTATCAAACCAGGAAAATGCCATAAGTGGTTTCATGACTGTGGGACTCCCAAAGGTCAACATTATAATGATTGGGGATACAGTTGCCCCTCGGTATATGGGGGGGATTTTTCCAAGGCACATGCAGACCACAAATCCATGGATGCTAGAGTCTGTTATATAAAATGGCATAGTACACTGGGCCCTCCGTCTCTGCGGGTTCCACATTCACAGATACAGAGGGCAGACTGTGATAAAAAGTTTACAGGGATTGGGGAAAAGGTAAAAGGTTAAATGTCTGGAAGAGCGGGAATAGATGTTTTCTTTAGCAGCTATGGGAGATGCATGTGCATTTGATACCACGTATGCTGGGACCTTGGTCATTGTCTTTCTGTATTCCTTAGGAAGAGGAAGCCAGGTTATGGTCCCTGACATAAACTGACAGGTGCAAGAGATTGAAGAACTATATCTGGATTCTTAATTTTACTACGCTTCTGTGTCATGCTTGACATTATGGGAATATTTTCAGGAGTTGGAAACCCTGTTGATGATCATTAGAATTTTACAGTAAGAACATTTTTTTTCCTGAGTGAAAGATTTACTTAAAAGATTGAATGTTCATTTTTTCAATATGAGGTATAAATATGCTGGGATTTTATCTTCTACCTAGGTGTACCATGCAGCCCTTTCCTTCCTTAATAGCTAGTAAGGTATCCCCTGCTGTACATCCCTTTTTCAGATTCCAGGGAAGTTTCCCATCTCTTTGCTATATCTCAAAATCCTTTTCTTGCTCAGGACACCTAAAGTAACCTCTTTACTGAGTTTAGACTTCTATCAGAGTAGGAGACTCAAGCGGCATCTGCTCCCTGCCTTGTATGATCTGAGTCAGGGTATTGCAATGGGCCTGGCTACCTTCTTAGAACATGGGTGTTCTAGTGTGTGAAGAGGTGTGTCGTGTGTGTGTGTGTTTTGTGTCATGTGTTGGGAGAGAAAAGAAATATAGATGGAATAGACTCAAATTAACATTTCAAATTATCATGCTATAACTGGATTGAACAGCTTTTAATTTTTTAAATTCACTATGCCCCAATCTTGTTGAGTTCCAAGTAAAACACTGAGATAGATTAAAAATTGTATTTGAATTATATCATGATTCATTTTATTGTCATTAATGCAGATATCAGAGGACCCCTTGGTCCCTTTATCAGAGATTAGTTTTCAGTGAAAGAGGCCTGGTGCCATTTAGACTTTTATTATAAAGAGGGGAAATAAGTCTGGACTCTAGTATCCTCAAGCAAAGGAAAGATTAAATCTTAGCAAAAATCATGTGAGTGTGATATTTTAAAGACATCAGACAGCAGGTATAAAAAAACTTACTTACAACAGCAATCACATTTTATCCAATAAAAGCACTTAGAGACAGCAGGTTATACCCATACAGGTGGTATGGATTTTGCACATTAGCTAGAAGTTTAGGTCGCTATGATTTCACAAACCAAACAAAAGAAAACGGTGTTAATAGATGTGCTTCTCAGTGTTTAGACCATTCTGTTCCTGCTGTATTCCTTACAGAGTCCTCTTTTATTTCATTTATTTATTTATTTAAAAAGATACGGTGAGTTTTGTTCATGGGGATTCAACTGCCTGATTTCCAAAGAGTAGCATAAAAACTGTGATTATAAAAGCAAGACTGCAGGGTGGAATGGGCATGGTTAAATTATAAAAGAAGATGCTATTTGGTCCCAGTAAAATTTATCCATTGAACTGGCAGTTGAGAGTGTTATAAATAGAATGTTTCTAATTAAGGGAAAATAGGGTTGAGCTGATTGGAATAAACATTTGGCTACCATGGTACATGGAAATTGACAGAGTATATTCTTTGCCATATCCTTGGTCTATTTCAGAAGTCATAGCTATATCTTTCTTTCTTTTTTTTTTTTTTTTTACAAGCTATATGTTTCTAACCTGCCACCTTAGATCTGGTAAAGTTTCTTGTACAATGTCTTGAATATTAGCAATGTCTTATAGAACAGCACCATGGTCAGCTAAGACCAAGTGTATTAGCAAAACTGTATGGATGCAGCAGTGTTGGGTAATCAACTGGCTGCAGAAAGCTGAAAAAGGTATTCAGGATGTGATCAGTTCTAAACGTTGTGTCCTTGGATCATTGTCTCAGCTCAGCTCAGCTTCCATATGGCCTGCAAGCAACACAGACCAGTCATTCCAAATGCTTAGTCTTTCATGCAGGCTGATAGTACTATCACAGCAAGAGCTGATTTCTTAAAAACATCTGCCTTTGTAGGGTCCTCAGCCACCAGTTCAGGAAAAGCAGGCCATCCTAATCTCAGTCTTCTTGCTTTTCAGTTTTGTGGAATGAACCAGAAGTCAAAACATGAGACCTTGCTAAGTAGTAAATTAAGCAACCACACTAATGTCTAAAAGAACCTAAAAACTAGACTATTACCAAGTCTGTATGTGTGATCTCGTTCCCTTACCTCTGAAGCTGTTTCTATTCTTCTTTGCTAGTGCACTGTTATTGTGAAATTGCACACACATCAGCAACCCAAACAAAAATGGGTGGCTCATTGATCCCAGAATAGTCACCCAAGTCAAGAAATTACAATTTAATACCCTAGAAGGCTATTTTCTGTCCCTTTTGCAGTCTCTTCTGTCTCCCCCTTCTAAAAATAACCATTACATGTCATTAATTGTGACTACTTTCTTCTTTGCTTCTCATTTAACCACCTAAAAACACATCCCTATATACTAAAACTTCGTTTTACTTGTTCTTGAACTTTGTTTAAATGGAACCATATCATATGTGTGGTGTTGTAATTGACTCTTTCATTCATTTTGTTTGTGAAATTAATCCATGTTTCACTAAACACATCTCATTTTCATTGATTCAGTATTCCACCATATGACTCTCACAATTAGGTATCTTTGGTTAATAGACATCTAAATAGTTGATCATCTCCAGTTTGGAACTTGTATTCGAGTTCACCATAGAAACAGAAACAATAAGGGGTGTGTGTGTGTGTGTGTGTGTGTGTGTTTATACACACAATCATATATTTGTGTATACATATATATGTATACATGTGTGTACACTTGTATATATATGTGTGTATGTATATGTGAGATTTTAAGGAATTAGTCCATGTGACTTTGGGAGCTCATAAGTCCAAAGTCTGCAGGGCAGACCCAGCAAGACTTGACCTTACAGTCTTGAGTCTGAATGTGGTCTGGAGGTAGAATTACTTCCTTTTAGAGGCTCTCTAAATTTTCTCTAAAGGCCTTCAGTTGGCTAGATGAGGATTACCCGTATTATGGAGGGTAATATGCTTTACTCAGTCTGTTGATTTAAATATTAGTCTCATTTGAAATACCTCCACAGCAACATCTAGACTGGTGTTTCACCAAAGATTATGTACTTGGCCTAACCAAACTGACATAGAAAATTAACCATCACAGGACTATTAGGGAAAATGCTGGTATGTATATTATTGCATGTGTTTTGAGGAACATAGTTATGTTTTCTTCATGAATAATATGTAGGAATAAAACTTTCCCAAAGTTTAGTACCGATTTCCATCCAGCACTGCATAAGAGCTCTTAGTGCTCTGTATTCTCTTAACTATCCAAATTCCTCAGCTATTTTTATATTAGCTATTACCTCTGACTTGTTTGTCTTTAAAAATTTTGGATACAAGTCCTATATCAGTCTATATGTTGAAAGTAAGTTTTCTACCACACTCTGGTTTGCACTTTAAGGTTCTTAATGGTACCTTTTGATGAATAAAACTTAATTTCAACATAGTCAAACTTATCTATCTGTTCTTTAATGCTTAATGCTTTTGTGCCGATTGAGAGTACATGACAGTGGTTATTATGTTGCATATCATATATCATGAAGCATATTGTATATTAAATATTACATGTATACTTACACCTTTCAGGAGGTATAGTTTTTTGACTTTCACGTATAGGTTTGCATCTACTTTCAGCCAACTATTTTTTGTGTGTGTTATGTGAAATAGATCAATTTTCATCTTTCCCCATGTGGATATTCATTTATTCCAGAACCACTATTATTAGATTGTTCTCTCATCAACTGTATCATGGAGTACCATGTTATTCTTAAATCAAATATCTATATATGAATTAGTCTGTATTGAGTTTTCATCCCTTCAGTCTACTTCTGTTCTTGCACCAAATATCATGCCGTTACTATGCTTTATAATACATCTATAGTTGGTTTTTGTTTAAAATGTGAGATAGGAATTTCACTTTTTTCCATATGGTTAACCATCTCAACTGTAACTATTTGTTGAATGGTCCAGAACTTCTACAGTAATCTAAAATATCAATTTTGTAATTCAAGTGTTTATATAGAATATGAATCTATTTGTATATTCTGTATTCCACTTCATTGGTCAGTGTTTTTATTGTTCACAGTGTGGAAATTACGGCAGTTTAATAAGAATATAGACTTGATATCTGGAACAGCAAGACTCTATTCTAATTCAATACTTTTTTCTTAGATTTTTTTTTATGTCCAAATAAATTTTAGTATAATTTGTTATGTAGTTCCTCAGGAAAGAAAAATCCTGTTAAGATTTTGTTTATAATAACATTGACTCTGTAGGTAACTTGGAGAGGTTTGACATCTTTCCAGTATTGTTTCATACTAATTAACATGGTACACTACCTATTTGTTTAGGGGTTCTGTTATGTTCTTTCAATGTATGGAGTATATTACTGTTTTATTTAGTCATTATGTTTCTTCAAAAATTTTTCTCCATCAATATCATATATATTTTATTGGATTTTTTCCTAAACACCTTATATAACTTTGTTTCTTTTGTTTTACCTTTGTGATGGTGGTGAGGTTATTTCTTTGTTGCTAATATACAAAAATGCAACTGACTTTTGGTATTAATGTTATGTGGTTTTCTTGTAATCTCATTAATTTCTCAATTTGCCTGTAGTTCTTTGGGGAATTCTTTATCATCTACAAAAGTGTTTTTTTTTTTCCTTCTAATCCTTTTAAAAATTTGTTTGGCTTTCAGTTTTTCCTTTATTAAGGTATAGTTGCTATACAATATTATATAAGTTTCAGTTGTACAACATAGTGATTCACAATTTTTAAAGATTATATTCCATTTATAGTTACTATAAAATATTGGCTATATTTCCTGTGTTGTACAGTATATCCTTGTAGCTCACTTATTTTATACATAGTAGTTTGTACCTCTTAATCCCTAACCCCATCTTGCTCCTCCCCACTTTCCTGAGAGTTAATCAGAGATCATGCAGGGCCATGTAGATCATGCTATAAATGTGGTCTTTATTCTCATAACAAGGTATATCCATGCAGTAGGTAGCTGAATTCATCATGGATTATTATGTCCTGTAGTTTCTGTTACTATTTCCCAGTCATACTTGGCCAATTCCCATAAATCAAATTACTGCATTTTCCCCTGATGGCTTTAGGTTTCTTCCTTTTGTTTGTTCTTCCCTATTAGAGACTGAATTGTGCCACCTTCCTCCCCCTACCCAAATTTTTGCTGAAGCCCTAACTCGTACTGCCTTAGAATACAATTGTATTTAGAGATAGGGACTTAAGAGATAATTAGCATCATTTTAACTTAATCATTAGGGCCCACCCTAATGATTATCTGACTGGTGTCCTTATAAGAAGAGGAGATCAGGACATACAAAGAAACAACAGGGATATAAGTGCACAGAGGGAAGGCCAGGTGAGCACACAGTGAGAAGATGGCCATTGGCAAGCCAAGGAGAGAAACCTCAGGAGGAACCAGCTCTGTCAACACCTTGATCTTGGACTTCCAGCCCCCAGAACCATGAGAAAGCAAATCTCTGTTGGTAAATCACCCAGTCTGTGATATTTTGTTATAGCAGCCCTAGCAGACTAACACTCTCCCCTCTCCTTTTTTCTTTTTTTTTTTTAAATTTAAGCCTACAGTCTTACAACTGGGGATTATCATGACAAACCATTTGATATTGGAGAGATAATGAGTTGTTATTTCAAAGACACTCTAACATGCCATTTCCTGGATGCTGTTGATTACAGTTAAAACAAATTCAGTTAGGGAAACATCAAATATGGGATCATGTTTTGTGGCTATCATTCTGGTAAAGCTCTCCTATTGAAGCCATGTCGGGACTTAAGGCCTAATAGTTGTACC
This sequence comes from Globicephala melas, assembly GCF_963455315.2. NCBI lineage: Eukaryota > Metazoa > Chordata > Mammalia > Artiodactyla > Delphinidae > Globicephala > Globicephala melas. The sequence continues at coordinate 156,811,586 of NC_083315.2, forward strand.
ATCCAGAGCCCTGCAGCTGGTTCCCTGGGATGGTTCTAATAATTTCTAGCATGATTCCTTCAATAATTAATGCTTCAGTTATTTTAAATGTCTTAATACAAAAAAGCTCACATGTGGTGTCAGATCTCCAAGTTATAACACAAAATGGATGTTTTGCAGTAATTTACACGGAATTAATTCTATCCTAGAGTCCTAATAAAAATTAGAAGCCATTTAAAGCCGGAGCTCTGGTGGTTACGTGTCTCTAGACTCCCTCTATGGAACCATTTCCTTGTACATCTTTGTAGTCCATTTGTATTCTGTACACATTTGGTCTCTTGATGGCTTTGATGGTTCTTAATTGCATTTCTCATAGGCAACCCCAGTGGTAGTTTTCTTTCAACTAATAACTAGTAGTGATGTGTCATCATGCACACACACACACAAAACCTAGTCTCAATTTAATTATTAACAGTAATATCTTTCTAGCTTCTTCCAAGAAAACGAAAGCACATCACTTGATTAACAGAACATTCCAGTAAATGAAATATAATTTTATTTGGTCAAGTTTGTCTCCTAAATTTTCAGTTCTTATTTATGGATTCTGAATCTCAGGTGCCAAGTACTGAGTTAACACACTCTTCAGTTTCTAGAGTTCTAGTATTGATTTCCCAAAGAACTTCTGCATTTTAAGTGTTTTAATTATTCTTCCCATTTGTTACTCTCATTCAACTTCCCTCTTAGGAAGTGTTCCAAAGTAATTTAAAAAATTTTTTAATTCCCAGACTTATTGAGGTGTAATTGACATAATGTATAAATTTAATATATACAATGTAGTGATTTTTATATATGTATATATTGCAAAATGATTACCACAATAAATTACCTCACATAATTACAACTTTTTGTGTGTATGGTAAGGACTTAATCTATTCTCTCAGCAACTTTCAAATATACATTGCAGTATTATTAACTATAGTTGCCATGTTGTACATTACAGCCTCAAAACTTATTCATCTAATAACTGTTAAGTTTGTATCCTTTAACAATCTTCACCCGTTCTCCCCCAACCCCCAGTCCTTGGAAACTACGTCTGTTCTGTTTGTATTTTATTTGTTTTTGTTCTCCTACACGTCTTTTGCTTGTGTATAATTGCTATGTACTCTATGTGCTCTATTTTTTTTCAAAATACCAAGTTTTGTAGGACAGTTTCCTTTTTTTGAATGGATAAAATTGTTTATAAGCCCTCATTTGAAAACAAACAGAGCAATGGTATGTTATGCTCATTACTTAACTAGTCTTAACTCCAATTAAGCAAGTAATGCTACATATGTATGAGTGGGTATGTAATTTAATATGTCAGTAGCTGAGAAATGCACTCTGTATGGAACACCAGGTCTCCAGGCCCCACTGGAAAATCCATTATGAAAGGGAAACATATTTCTGTTTAAGAGGGAAAATATGACTGAAAAAGACAAAGGATGGCAAAGGCCAATTGAACTACTGTAAAAGTTACTTCCTTTTTAAGCAGCTGGATGAATTTGGCCATGCATATGCTTCTAGTGCAGAATAGACCAGGTAGGCATTAGCTAAGATTCAGTCTATGGCTTCACAGAATATAATAAGTAGCAACAGGGCAGCCAGAGTAACCTGAGAGTAGGGATCACTGTCTGCAGAAAAAGGGGATATGCGTGTTAGGCTAATAGAAATTAACACCTGACTATTTCTGCTATTCAGAAAATGCAAGGAAATGGGGAAGCAAAGCACAGAAGGAATATACCTCAAATCTTTTCCAGCTGCCTAGAAAAAGAAAGCAATGGTCCATGGTACAGATGAGGTGATTTGGCTCTGTTAATTAAAATTGTCCAATGTATTTTTATGAACTCAGTTCACTAATGATATGAGTATTATATATTTATGTAGTTTTTCTGTTGCTTAAAGCTATTAGTTTTGTGATAAGAGTATTGCCCTGATTTCAGATATTCCAAGAAGAGCTGGAAAGAGTGAAGAGAAAGAGACAAACTCCAAGAAGTCTTTCTTTAAATGGATTATCTGGGGAAATTAGTGTCCAAACGCTTGACGCACTCATAGACAATTTGGTGAATCTCTATTGTGGTTCAGTGTGTTTGACTAGAGCAGGAGTATGCAAACTGCAGTGTATGGGTTAAATTTGGCCTGCTGCCTATTTTTGTAAATTTAGTTTTGTTGGAATACAGTAACATTCATTTGTTTATATATGATTTACAGCTGCTTTTGTGATATAACCGCAGCGGCTGAGTAGTTGTGAAAGAGACCATTTGGCTCTCACAGCCTAAAAATATTATCTGGCCGTTTACAGTTTGACAACGCTTTGACTAGATAATACCAACAGGTCAAGTTTCAAAAGTGAGTGTGAATCTATGAGAAGATGATTGGATGGAGAAACATTGAAAGGAGGTTACACTTAGTGTCATACTGTGAGCGAGTATTTATAAACCAGAGAAAATAAAAGTAGACTGATGGTCTTGGTGAATGAAAATAATCAAACATAGATCTCCACACTAGAGGTAATCTGAAGACAGCAAACTTGAATCCTATAGCTTTCATGCATGGTTTGGTAGCCATGTCTAGGCTTCATAATTTGGTTATTGAAATGACAAGACTTGAATGAGTTTATAGGTACTTTGTTCCAAGTACAACTTCATAATTTTAGGGGCTAGGAATAGAGGCATAACATTAATGTACAGATCAGTTTATTTGCTAGAAGAAAGCTGCAGATGAGCCCTTCACATTCACTTTTTTTGTACATGTCACACGCTCTGGTAAGTAATTATTTACAAAGGGGAAAATAACATAGTTCTCCTGGTGAAAGGGGGCATGCTCGGTTTGGGGTGGAAGTTTAGTCTGAGAAATAGTCTTCTAGAAAGTCATCAATATTTTCACAGAAAAGGGTTTTTTGTTTTTTAAAGCATTTGGAGATTTTTGTGAATTCTGAGTTTGTAATGTTTCTTTGACCAAAATCTCTAGGTCAGAACCTTAGCTTGTTTCAAACACGGACTGCTTTTCAGTTTGAGGCCATGTAAAAAGAAGTTTACGTGACTCCCAATATGTAAAGTCTAAACATAAGCCTGAATGTAAGAGTGTCAATAACATGTATTAACTGCCCTCATGTGGCTGGGACCATGAGTATAACTAAGGAGGATGCTGATGAGTAGTTCTACATTTATTTCAGTTAAGGATAAAACTTTAAAAGAAAAACAAAAAAACCTCTTCCTTAAAGTGAAGTTGATAGACCCTTATTTAGACATCAAATGTAAAATCTAAAGTTATACATTGATTTGTTTAATATTTTACAGTGGCAGTTTTTAAAGGAGAGTGTAGATGAATGAAGTATAATATTTTGAGAAGGAAGGAATCCAAGTGAATATTACATCATTATATGTGTTTATGTGAACTAACCTTAGAAAATGATTCCAATGTTAAAGGCAAAATTTCCTGAAAATGCCTCAAATCTAATTAGAAACCTCAGATTATAACTGGCAACCTCGAAGTTAAGGAAAACCTTGCTAAACCACAGGAAACCTCTTGTTGAAAGGTTCACAATAATATATTATGTGATAATCCTGCGAAATTTCTAATTTGAACTTAAATTTATGGCCATGTGACAGGTATCTTGGGTAAGTTTATAGCATGAACTAGAAATTTGTGTAATGCTGTTATTTTGAATGAAGGGAGCACTACTTAAAAATTATTGAAAATGTTTAACATTTAACATTTTAACACAATCATAATTTTTTTTTTTAGAATTTTTAAAAATTTATTTTATTTTTGGCTGTGTTGGATCTTCGTTGCTGCGCACGGGCTTTCTCTAGTTGCAGCAAGCTGGGGCTACTCTTTGCTGTGGTGCGGGGGCTTCTCGTGGTGGCTTCTCTAGTTGAGGAGCACTGGCTCTAGGTGCGCAGGCTTCAGTAGTTGTGGCACGCGGGCTCAGTAGTTGTGGCTCGCGGGCTCTAGAGCGCAGTCTCAGCAGTGTGGTGCATGGGCTTAGTTGCTCCGCAGCATGTGGGATCTTCCCAGACCAGTGCTCGAACCTGTGTCCCCTTCATCGGCAGGCGGATTCTTAACCACCACGCCACCAGGGAAGCCCCCATAAATATTTTTTATAAATTCATTACTGTAAAAGTTGGAGAGAACCAATTAAATAGGACTGGAGGGATGATGGTCTCCTGTTTCTGCTTTTGACATTGGTAATGGGTATAAAGAATGCTAGACACATATGAACCTAGGTGAGTATCATGGAGTAAGGAAGCTTTTTTTCAGCCATGATTGCTATAGTTCAATACTCAACAAGGAAGCTGTGCTTGGCAGTGAGAACAGGACTCACTAAATTTAAACTAATGAAACCTACACCCCAGTCCTACTCTAATTAGATTGATCATATCCATGGGGATATTCTGCATCATTCATGTTTAGCACCCGGGGACAGCCTAACACCACAGATTAAACTCTGACACTTTGGCAACATTTGGGACATAGAAGCAACAGTCACATTGAGTTTCAGGAGTAGTACTTTTTTTTCCATTAGCAATTCTTAATTTTCAAACAAAAGCCATTCTTCATCCAGAAACAATACTAGTGTGTGGTTCTGTCCAAGATCTCCTTTATTGCTCTCTAATATCCCATAATCCTCAGTAACAGTTTTAGCCATAACGGAGCACCCGTGTTCATTTATGCAGTGCTAACTCCTGTGGTCCTAGGCTACATGGTGTTCCAAGGATTCGTATTTAAAATAAACATCTCAGTGAATCTACCCTCCCCTCCCCATGCTTTGTTTCCTTGTGGTTTCTTATATGGCAGCTTCATAAACATTGAGTTGCCAAAAAAAATTTTTTTAAAGCAAGTTGATAATGCTGTGGAATGAACTTTCAATATCTCTATCACTGACAAGTTATCAAGGGCTGTTAATAACTCATTCCTATATCTTTAAAAGAAAAAATAACCTACCTAGATGGGAAAAAACTGCATTAAAGCTTTTCTGAGGAAAAATTTGAAAGTTCATAATAAAACCTATGTTGACGGCTTGGGATTTTTCTTTGCATATGTGTACATATTGACTTTCATGGTTTATGGTATCAGACAAGGGCTTGATTCCCAGAGAAAGCTTTGTGGTGTCTTGGGCAAGATACTGAACTTTTCTCAGTCTGTTTTCCCATTTATAAAGTTGGGACACTGTGAGACTTAAATGAGATAATGTACATGTAACAGGAATGTGATGAGGAAGTTTTCAGAAGTAGGTGCTGGAGGGCCATAGGTGAAAATATCCTTCCTGATTTTGAAATCCAGGGAAAATTTCTCAGAAATGGTGTTAGAAGACAGAAACCAGGAAGATTCACTGATCAGTCTTCTCTTTTTAGGAATAATACTGTAAATGTACAGAGATGATTCAGAGGAGGACCACACAAAATTGAGCACACATTACAGAAAAGAGAGCCAGACATTGTGCCTGGAAGAGCTAGAGGTAGAAAAAGCAAACTCAGAATTGACTGAAATGTACTGGAAGCAGGACATGTATTAGAGACTCAATGACTCTGGGCTAGAAATACTATCAACAGTGTTAAGGACATATACAAAATGAATGCTTTGTGTGTTTCTCTTTCCATAACAAATTGTCTTTTTTAACATTGTATTGTTCAATATTTCATTAGATTGTATTTTGGAAGCAAGCTTGCAAGTGGAGAAATACTGTCTATACTCTGGCCTACTTCTCCTATTTGTGTGAGTGATAGCTTGTAATAATTAGGGTGTTAACTACACAAAGATTAGAACTGTGATGTATCATTATACACATGAACTCAAAATTCTCATAGGGTCTTGTAATCCTTTCCCAACTCTGGGCTGCATATCCATGAGGAGCATTTCATCCCTTACAGTAGCACATGTGAAGTGTAAATTACTGATGAGCTTGAGCAAAACGCAACTCAAACCTACGCCTTCACTGTCTGTGATTTCATTCTGCTGCTGCCACATGCGTGCCCTCCGTATCCTGATCTTTTGTTGCTGTTGCTATTTTGTAAAATGTAAAAGCTATTGCAGAACTTATCATGAATTCAGTGAATCTAACCATTGGAAAAGACTCTCGGCCATATAGCTCAATATTTCAGTCAAAGAAAAGATTCCCAGCTTCTGAAGGATGCAAGAAAAGGGAGTTGTTGTTTTCTGCCATGCGTGCCTGAAGTTCAGACTATTTCACTCCCTTATACTTCGATTTAATCTAACTGTTAGATGTCTCTCTGATTTAACAAAGTCCAAATCTATTTCTTTATTGCTACTACCTCAGTCCTCATTCTGTTCTCGGAAGCTACCCAGAAAAATTACAATGTCCTTCCTATGAAGGACTTAATAATTTTAAGAATCATCTCTTGATTCTGCCTCTAAATCTGCTTTTACTTAGCTATAAATATGTGATTCCTCCTAACTTTCTTCTAACACATGTTCTTAGTGCTTGTTTTTTGAGTGAATAAATATGGAATGATTTAGATTCTCTGTCATCCTTTCCTTTCTCCTGGATTCCATACAATATTTTATTTTTATGTTTCTCTTCAAATACCATGCCCAGAATAAAATATTACGCCCCAGACTTTTTCTGAACACTTTAGAGTAGAACAAAGTATTTCCTTGTTACAGAATTTGTACTCCCATTATTGTAACCTAAGATTTCATTAAGTTTGACTAGCATATCACACTGTTGCTGCATATTGAAATTAAATCCAACAACTCTTATCTATCCTTCTCTTACAACCCCGTTTAGTCATCTCTCTCTCATCTTGTCCATGAGTAATCGGAACATTGTAGATGGTAGTTTTTTCTAATTTAATATTTGGGAAATATTCTGAAATTTATTAAAACATTATAGATATGTTCACTTTTGAGTGTAAAATTATTATATGACTAATTCTATTACCAGTCTCCCCCAGAAGGCACCCTACAAAAACTAGCACCTGGAAAACGTCCTATTTATTGTCACTGAAAGGCCTATGGTGCCTTACTTTAGAGAGGATTAATGTCATGTCTGATCAAAGGAGCTATTTAAGCTAGAAATAATACCCTTGAGTTAAAGAACATTTAGTCTAATTTGTCCATCTCTTGTTAACCCGGAATTCATGGTCAGTGGGGATTAATAGTGCATCTTGCAATTCTTTCTGCTTCATTCTTACCTGGTCTAACATCTCCTGCTGTGGTACACTGTAGAGACTTAGAGAAAGCTACTACATTAAGCAATCCTGCTACGATGTTTCTAGTTTTTAGAAGTTTAATGCATTTCTGCAACACATATCCACAGGTGTCTTATGAATATTTATTGATCTGTGGTAAGGTGGTCACAGAGAGAAATAGATTTCTAGTAATGTATTATAGAATTGAATTATTTTTTAAATCATGTCTTCCATCATTAGAACTGTAACCTGCCACAATGGTGCTTCTTAGTTAATGATCTAATTTTTATGAGATCCTTTCAATAATTTTTTTCCTCCATGTGTTTTATTGCTTCACATAAAATTATATGAGGTAAAGGTAAAAGTATTGTGGATAGAACAATGGAAAAAACATACCCACCAGTCTAGGAGTTTTGAATGGTGGATAAATTGGATACGGAATCTAGCAAACAACAAAGGGTAAATGTGCTATATTCTGATAGAGTAAAATTTTACTAACAGTTCTATACTTTTTCTGTCATTAATATACTAGTCAAGAAATGATACTCAGCATTCCCTTTACTCTTGTATTGTAGCATAGTCAGTCTGCCATGACCCAGTCAGTTGGGCCAACGCTTTATCGGAAAGGATGTATTAAAGAACAAAAAACATACAAGTGAGCTTTACTTGAGGCAATATCAGTATTTTCCTCACACCACGGATAGGACAAATGGCCAGGAGCTAGATATGGTTGTTTTTAATTTAAAAAATATGTGCAGTATATCCATATGAGAAGATCATACTAGTCTCCCCTCTTCTCTCATACAGACTGGACCTGTTGCCATCCAAGTTGGCCATGTTTCATGTTGCGGTTAATTGAATGTGAGCAAAAGCAATGTGTGTCACTTTCAAGTAGCAACTCTTGGAGCCATTCTCTGAGTCTGTTTCTCTTTCCTCTGCCACAAGATGGGTATGTTCCTAATAGTGGTTGTTTCTTGAGCTCTGGTCTCAGAATAAAGAAGATGTGGAAGGAGCCTTTGACCCTGTGTTGGATATAAATGTAAGAACAAGTGAAATCATTGTAGTTATAAACTATGTATAATACAGGTGCTTCATCATGTATAAACAATCAGCTTTCAGTGTTCAGAGCTTAGCACCAGAACAGAAGCACATTGCTGCATATTAAATAACTGTAATTGCCAATTGTGAGTTGTAGTAACATAAGTATTTCCCAAATAAGTATTTGGAACATGTATTAACAGAACAATAGTGATGGTTTATAAGATCTAACGTATGCTTTAATTGAAATAGTGAGCACAAAGCATATTATTGGAAAATTGATAAGATAATGTGATCAAATTACAATTTAAATAATAAAACTACAATAAACTTTAGTAGTTCATAGTTGCATTTTTAATTTTTAAGAAAATTCTATGTAGTGGGTTACATGGTATCACAAAATATGTCACATCCTAATCCCTGGGACCTGAGAAATATTACCTGATACAGCAAAGAGTAAATCTTAAGGCACAAGATGGGATTAAATTAAGGATCTTGAAAGGAAGAGTTTATCCTGGATTATGTATTTGGTCACTAAATACAAATACAATAATATGTTTCCCTCTATTAGATAGAGTTTTGAAACAGATACACAAGGAAGATTATATAGAAACAAATGTGAAGATAGGGCAGAGACAGAGGCAGCCACAAGCCAAGGAATACCACCACCACCACCAGAAACTGGAAGAGTCAAAAAACAAAATCCCTCTTAGAGCCTCCGGTGGGAGCAGAGCCCTGCTGACAACCTGATTTTGGACTTCTGGTCTCCTGACCTGAAAGACAATAAATTTCCAATGTTTTAAGCCATGACATTTGTGGTAATTTGTGACAGCAGCCCTATGAAGTTAATATACATAATAGATCAATAAGCACTGAATAAACCAGCAATTCTGGGAAACTAAACTTTATGTATACTCAAGGTCACATGTCTGTAGAATCTAGTTCAAGTAAATCCACAGTGGGACCCATGTTTGTATATCTTTTTAACAGTTGTTCTAAGGGATGTGAATACTGTAAATCTGAAGATCTTTTTGGGGAGGGAATATCTGGAATAGATAGATGCTCAGTGGTACCTACTGACTAGTAGCTTGTGGGTAAATATTGCAAGTTCATGTCTCCAGTGACCTAGAACACAATTTCTTAGTATATCTCTATTTCTTAATTTCATATTATCACAAAATTTTTTTTACATCTTTATTGGAGTATAATTACTTTATAATGGTGTGTTAGTTTCTGCTTTATAACAAAGTGAATCAGTTATACATATACATATGTTCCATATGTCTTCCCTCTTGCATCTCCCTCCCTCCCACCCTCCTTATCCCACCCCTCTAGGTGGTCACAAAGCCCTGAGCCAATCTCCCTGTGCTTTGCAGCTGCTTCCCACTAGCTATCTATTTTACGTTTGGTAGTATATATATGTCCATGCCACTCTCTCGCTTTGTCACAGCTTACCCTTTCCCATCCCCATATCCTCAAGTCCATTCTCTAGTAGGTCTGTGTCTTTATTCCTGTCTTACCCCTAGGTTCTTCATGACATCTTTTTTTTTCTTAAATTCCATATATATGTTAGCATACGGTATTTGTCTTTGTCTTTCTGACTTACTTCACTCTGTATGACAGACTCCAGGTCCAACCACTTCATTACAAATAGCTCAATTTCATTTCTTTTTATGGCTGAGTAATATTCCATTGTATCTATGTGCCACATCTTCTTTATCCATTCATCTGATGATGGACACTTAGGTTGTTTCCATCTCCTGGCTATTGTAAATAGAGCTGAAATGAACATTTTGGTACATGACTCTTTTTGAATTATGGTTTTCTCAGGGTATATGCCCAGTAGTGGGATTGCTGGCTCATATGTTAGTTCTATTTGTAGTTTTTTAAGGAATCTCCATACTGTTCTCCATAGTGGCTGTACCAATTCACATTACACCAGCAGTGCAAGAGGGTTCCCTTTTCTCCACACCCTCTCCAGCATTTATTGTTTCTAGATTTTTTGATGATGGCCATTCTGACTGGTGTGAGATGATATCTCATTACAGTTTTGATTTGCATTTCTCTGATGATTAATGATGTTGAGTATTCTTTCATGTGTTTGTTGGCAGTATGTATATCTTCTTTGGAGAAATGTCTATTTAGGTCTTCTGCCCATTTTTGGATTGGGTTGTTTGATTTTTTTTTATTGAGCTGCATGAGCTGCTTATAAATTTTGGAGATTAATCCTTTGTCAGTTGCTTCATTTGCAAATATTTTCTCCCATTCTGAGGGTTGTCTCTTGGTCTTGTTTATGGTTTCCTTTGCTGTGCAAAAGCTTTGAAGTTTCATTAGGTCCCATTTGTTTATTTTTGTTTTTATTTCCATTTCTCTAGGAGGTGGGTCAAAAAGGATCTTGCTGTGATTTATGTCATAGAGTGTTCTGCCTATGTTTTCCTCTAAGAGTTTGATAGTTTCTGGTCTTACATTTAGGTCTTTAGTCCATTTTGAGCTTATTTTTGTGTATGGTGTTAGGGAGTGATCTAATCTCATACATTTACATGTACCTGTCCAGTTTTCCTAGCACCACTTATTGAAGAGGCTGTCCTTTCTCCACTGTACATTCCTGCCCCCTTTATCAAAGATAAAGTGCCCATATGTGCGTGGGTTTATCTCTGGGTTTTCTATCCCGTTCCATTGATGTATCTTTCTGTTTTTGTGCCAGTACCATACTGTCTTGATTACTGTGGCTTTGTAGTATAGTCTGAAGTCAGGGAGCCTGGTTCCTCCAGCTCCGTTTATCGTTCTCAAGATTGCTTTGGCTATTCAGGGTCTTTTGTGTTTCCATACAAATTGTGAAATTTTTTGTTCTAGTTCTGTGAAAAATGCCAGTGGTAGTTTGATAGGGATTGCAATGAATCTGTAGATTGCTTTGGGTAGTAGTAGTGTCATTTTCACGATGTTAATTCTTCCAATCCAAGAACGTGGTATATCTCTCCATTTATTGTATCATCTTTAATTTCTTTCATCAGTGTCTTATAATTTTCTGCATACAGGTCTTTTGTCTCCTTAGGTAGGTTTATTCCTAGATATTTTATTCTTTTTGTTGCAATGGTAAATGGGAGTGTTTTCTTGCTTTCACTTTCAGATTTTTCATCATTAGTGTATAGGAATGCCAGAGATTTCTGTGCATTAATTTTGTATCCTGCTACTTTACCAAATTCATTGACTAGCTCTAGTAGTTTTCTGGTAGCATCTTTAGGATTCTCTATGTATAGTATCATGTCATCTGCAAACAGTGACAGCTTTACTTCTTTTCTGATTTGGATTCCTTTTATTTCCTTTTCTTCTCTGATTGCTGTGGCTAAAACTTCCAAAACTATGTTGAATAATAGTGGTGAGAGTGGACAACCTTGTCTTGTTCCTGATTTTAGTGGAAATGCTTTCAGTGTTTCACCATTGAGGATGATATTGGCTGTGGGTTTGTCATATATGGCCTTTATTATGTTGAGGAAAGTTCCCTCTATGCCTACTTTCTGGAGGGTGTTTAATATAAATGGGTGTTGAATTTTGTCAAAAGCTTTCTCTGCATCTATTGAGATGATCATATGGTTTTTCTCCTTCAATTTGTTAATATGGTTTATCACATTGATTGATTTGCGTATATTGAAGAATCCTTGCTTTCCTGGAATAAACCCCACTTGATCATGGTGTATGATCATTTTAATGTGCTGTTCGATTCTGTTTGCTAGTATTTTGTTGAGAATTTTTGCATCTATGTTCATCAGTGATACTGGCCTGTAGTTTTCTTTCTTTGTGGCATCCTTGTCTGGTTTTGGTATCAAGATGATAGTGGCCTCGTAGAATGAGTATGGGAGTGTTCCTCCCTCTGTTATATTTTGGAAGAGTTTGAGAAGGATAGGTGTTAGCTCTTCTCTAAATGTTTGATAGAATTCGCCTGTGAAGCCATCTGGTCCTGGGCTTTTGTTTGTTGGAAGATTTTTAATCACAGTCTCGATTTCAGTGCTTGTGATTGGTCTGTTCATATTTTCTATTTCTTCCTGATTCAGTCTTGGCAGGTTGTGCATTTCTAAGAATTTGTCTGTTTCTTCCAGGTTGTCCATTTTATTGGCATAGAGTTGCTTGTAGTAATCTCTCATGATCATTTGTGTTTCTGCAATGTCAGTTGTTACTTCTCCTTTTTCATTTCTAATTCTATTGATTTGAGTTGTCTCCCTTCTTTTCTTGATGAGTGTGGCTAATGGTTTATCAATTTTGTTTATCTTCTCAAAGAACCAGCTTTTAGTTTTATTGATCTTTGCTATCCTTTCCTTCATTTCTTTTTCATTTATTTCTGATCTGATTTTTATGATTTCTTCTGCTAACTTTGGGATTTTTTTGTTCTTCTTTCTCTAATTGCTTTAAGTGCATGGTTACACATAATTTTTTTCATGGAAGTGTAGTTGGTTTACAATGTTGTGTTTCAGATGTACAGCAAAGTGATTCAGTTATATATATACATATCTCTTCTTTTGCAGATTGTTTTCCCTTATAGGTTATTCCAAAATATTGAGAATAGTTCCCTGTGCTATACAGTAGGTCCTTGTTAGTTATCTATTTTATGTATAGCAGCATGTATATGTTCATCTCAAACTCCTAATTTATCCCCCCTCTCCCTTCCCTTTGGTAACCATGTTTGTTTTCTATGTCCGTGGGTCTGTTTCTCTTTTGTAAATAAGTTCATTTGTATCATTTTATGATTCCACATATAAGCGATGTATGATATTTGTCTTTCTCTATTTGGCTTACTTCACTTAGTATGATATTCTCTAAGTCCATCCATGTTGCAGCAAATGGCATTGTTTCATTCTTTTTTATGTCTGAGTAATATTCATATACATATATATACACACACACACACATACCACATTTTCTTTATCCATTCATCTGTTGATGGACATTTAGGTTGCTTCCTTGTCTTGGCTATTTTAAATAGTGCTGCAGTGAAAATTGGGGTGTGTGTATCTTTTCAAAATATAGTCTTCTCCAGATATATGCCCAGCAGTAGGATCCCTGGATCATATAGTATCTCTATTTTTAGTTTTTTAAGGAACTTCCATACTCTTCTCCATAGTGGCTGTATCAAATTACATTCCCACCAACAGTGCAAGAGGGTTCCCTTTTCTCCACACCCTCTCCAGCATTTACTGTTTGTAGACTTTTGGATGATGGCCATTCTGACTGGTGTGAGGTGATACCTCATGGTAGTTTGGATTTGCATTTCTCTAATAATTAGCAACGTTGAACATTTTCTTATGTACCTTTTGGCCCTCCATATGTCTTCTTTGGAGAAATGTCTATTTAGATATTTTGCTCATTTTTTATTTTTTTTGATATTGAGCTGTATGAGATGTTTGTTTATTTTAGAAATCAATCCTTTGTTGGTAACATCGTTTGCAAATATTTTCTCCCATTTTATAGGTTGTCTTTTTGTTAATGGTTTCCTTGCTGTGCAAAAGCTTTTAAGTTTAATTAGGTCCCATTTGATTTTTTAAATTAATTTTTTATTGACGTATAATTGATTTACAATGTTGTTAGTTTCTGATGTACAGCAAAGTGAATCAGTTATACATATACATATATCCACTCTTTTTTAGATTCTTTTTCCATATAGGTCATTACAGAGTACTGAGTAGAGTTCCCTGTGCTATACAGAAGCCCCTATATGTTATCTATTTCATATATAGTAGTGTGTATGTGTCTATCCCAATATCCCAATTTATTCCTCCCCCTACCCTTTCCCCCTGGTTACCATAAGTCTGTTTTTTTACATCTGTGACTCTATTTTATAAATAAGTTCATTTGTAGCATTTTTTTCAGATTCCACACATAAGAGATATCATGATATTTGTCTTTGTCTGACTTCACTCAGTATGACAATCTCTAGGTCCATCCATGTTGCTGCAGATGGCATTATTTCATTCTTTTTTGTGGCTGGGTATTATTTCGTTGTATGTATGTACCATATCTTTATCCATTCCTCTGCCAATGAAGTCCCATTTTTTATTTTTGTTATTTCCATTACTCTAGGAGACAGATCCAAAAAGATATCACTGCAGTTTATGTCAGAGTGTTTTGCCTATGTTTTCCTTTAGGAATTTTATGATATCCAGGCTTACATTTAGGTGTTTAATCCATTTTCAGTTTGTTTTTGTATATGGTGTTAGAGAATGCTCTAATTACATTCTTTTACATGTAGCTGTCCAGTTTTCCCAGCAGCACTTATTGAAGACCGTCTTTTCTCCACTGTAATATTCTTGCCTCCTTTGTTGAAGATTAATTGACCATAGGTGTGGGGGTTTATTTCTGGGCTTTCTATCCTGTTCCATTGACCTATATGTCTGTTTTTGTGCCAGTAGCATATTCTTTTGGTGACTGTAGCTTTGTAGGATAGTGTGAAGTCAGAGAGCCTGATTCCTCTGGCTCAGTTTTTCCTTCTCAGGATTGCTTTGGCTGTTCAGGATCTTTTGTGTTTCCATACAAGTTTAAAATTTTTTTGTTCCAGTTCTGTGAAATATACTATTGGTAATTTGACAAGGATTGCACTGAATCTGTAGAATGCCTTGGGTAGTATGGTCATTTTGACAAATTAATTCTTCCAATCCAAGAACACAGTATATATTTCCATTTGTTTGTGTCATCTTCAATTTCTGTCATTAGTGTCTTATAGTTTTTGGAGTACAGGTCTTTTACCTCCTTAGGTAGGTTTATTCCTAGGTTCACATATTTTTTTTAAAATGTGTTTACTAAAAATTTTATGAGAAATATAATTAGCAGCCCCCTCACTCCCAGAAAAAAAGATGAGTAATAACCTCTCATTGAATATCAGGGTTCTATAGTACACAGTGTAAATCTCTAGAAACTGCTTTTAGGTATTAATAAGACATAGTCTTAAAAATACCTAAAAATCATAAACTACCATAAACTTTGCTGTTTCAAATCATATCAGTGAGAATGGAACATCCCATTCTTGCTTGGAAGATCCTAGCTATTTGGGTCACTTTGATATAGAGAAGCAGCTTTGATTTTCAGCTAGCTTTAGTGTCTCTTTTGGACATAAAATTCCACATTTCCCTAACTTGTAGTTTCCAAGGAAATGGACCCCGAGTCCTGCTTCTCAGACTTAGTCTAAACCTTTAAACATAAGGGCTGCTTTTTTTGTTCCAAACAAAACACTGCATCATTTAAATTTTACCTAAACTCTCCCTTTTTCAATACCCTGTTATATCCTTATGTCCTCTTTTTATTTGATAGGGTACTTTATGGTTTCTTTGGGAGTATCCTCCCTTTTTGCAGCAAGTTAATAATAACTTTTTTGACTCTCAGTTGGTTCTTGTTGGTCTTTGGCTATTGGGATTTATCAGCAGTTTGGGACATGCTGGAAAGGAAAAACTGAGTTCTGGAGAAGATGTGATTATTGTAGAAGGGAGTAGTCTGAGGAATCACGCAAAGGGAACTTGAGCTGGATACTAATGAGTATATCAGATTCATGTAGGCAGAGATTTTAGAAGCAGCATTTAAGTCAGATCATCAGTGTGAATAAAGATAAAATGGTGGGACATCGGTTTTTTAGCAAATCCTATGAACTCTGTCTTCAAATTTCACCACTCTCATCACATCTCCTGCTTCCACACTGACCCCAGCCCTGTATGGATTAATGCAGTAATTTTCTTTTTTTATTATTTATTATTTTTACACACACACACACACACACTGTATTTTATTTTTACAAGAGAGAAATAAACTGATACCAAGCATTGTAAATGGATGGCCACAACAAAAGCAACAATGATTGCAATGACCAAACACGAAACACACTCATACTATGTCATAACATTGACATTCAGTCCAGTAATCCTCCACTGTAACAGGTCCTTTACTTTGCAGTGAAAATTGATTTGTATATTTTTTGTCTCTGAGTCCTTCCATGGCCTGTGTGTGTGTGTGTGTGTGTGTGTATGTATATGTATGTATGTCTACCCAACTTCTAAGAACTCTTCCCATACTACTCTGCCCGGGCTCTCTCTGATCTAGCCATGCAGGCATTCTGTTTTTCCATCAGCCTGAGAGACTTTGTATTATTTTTTCTGCCTGGGGCGGTGGGAGGGGAGAGGGGTGAGATTAGAATTTGAAGGAAGAATTTGACATATATGTGTCAAAAAAGACAAGTATACAGATTTGATTGTAACAATGTGAATTTATTTTTACATGTGGACATTCAAAAATCTTATCCAACAAATTCATATAAGGTGCCTCTTTCACATTTAGAAAAAAGATTCATTTCAACAGGAGCCTCTCAGGTCAAGTCCCTTTGACTCTCGATAGCAATAATGATGCTGCTATTTTATGACCCAAGTTCCCTTTACATTTTCTTTCTCCTTTCCCACCTTCCTTTAAGTTACCTCAAAAGGGCAAAACCGTCATCATTGTCATCTGAAATTAAAGTCTTACTATGGAAATATGAATGTCGTATAATGATGGGATTGAGATAAATACACACACACACATTGTGCACAATTGTGCTGCTTCTACAAATGATGGATTACATTTTTAATGCCAAACTCAATGAAAACCCATAAATTTGCATGTATTTTTACTGATGTGACCTAATTAAGTGAGTTGAATTTTATTAAAATCTACGTTCCCAGACCTCATTCTATTAAAATACTCTTAGTGAGCTGCCTTTCATGTCTCACGGAAGGGTTTGTTTCTACAAGCTGATATATTGCAAGTTTTGACTCTTCTGATTGCTTTCAATTCCATCTGTAAAATTTTCTTCCTTTCCTGGTTAGTAGCATGTCTTACCATCATAGGTAATGGTATTCCACCTCCACTACCACACCAGTCTTCTAAATACATTACTATGTATATAGATGAATGGTCCATTATAGGATGGTGTTATGGACTGAATGTTTGTGTCTCTCTAAAATTCATATATTTAAGCCCTAACACATAATGTGATGGTATTTGGAGCTAGGGTCTTTGGGTACATAATTAAGTTTAGATGATATCTTGTGGGTAGGGCACCCATGATAACATCAGTGTCCTTATAAGATGAGGAAGAAAGACCAGAGTGTCTCCCCACCATGTGAGGACCTTATAAGAAACTGGCTTTCTACAATCTGGGAAAAGAACCCTCACTGGGGAAATGAATCAGCTGAAACCTTGATCTTGGATCTCTCAGCCTCTAGAACTATGATAAATTCCTATTGTTTAAGCCCCCCAGTCTTTGATATTTTGTTATAGTAGCCTGAACTAAGACAGATGATCATGTTTGTATCAGCAGATGGGACTAGGCATATAGTATAAAAGTTCAAACATTCATTAACTTGATTTTTTATTAGTGTTCACTGTAAAGCTTTATAACTTCTTATTCTCATGGACTCCATTTTGATGCATTTAGATTTAGAAACTTTAGGTCTATTATATTTATAATATTTGTAATTGCATTTCTAAACTTATAGGGTTTATTCTAAAAAAGATGCATGGGGTTTCCCTGGTGGTGCAGTGGTTGAGGGTCCGCCTGCCGATACAGGGGACACGGGTTCTTGCCCCGGTCTGGGAATATCCCACGTGCCGTGGAGTGGCTAGGCCCGTGAGCCATGGCTGCTGAGCCTGCACGTCCAGAGCCTGTGCTCCGCAACGGGAGAGACCACAACAGTGAGAGGCCTGCGTACCGCAAAAAAAAAAAAAAAAAAAAAAGATGCATGATCATTTCCCTATTTTAATGTTTTCATTATTCTGATCATATAGTTCATAAATGTCTTAAAATTAAGCAAACTGTAACCATACATCTTCACGTTTGCTTTTATTTATAGAAAATGAAAGGTTATTATCTTACCATAACAGTGGTAATAATTTATAGAAAAACTCACACCAACTTTAAAGTAATATCTAATTCTCTCCCCTCTTCCACAGCACTAGTAAATACTCTTAGATTTTTAAACTACATGTTATGGTATAGAAAGTTGATTCTATTGTTTTGAAAAATTGCATACAGTAGCCTTGATACAGGTGAGAAATAATAAGTTTACTATTATTTTTTCTTAGTTATTTTTTCTTAGTTTCATTGCCATTATGTTTATCATTGTAAATACAGACTAAGGATCAACAAGGAATAGGCATAACACTGGTGCTATTTTTAGGATAATGATATTTTCCCATGCATAATCAACTCACATATACCTTACCTGAGATTTTTCTAAAATAATTGGCAGTTGAAGTATAATATACAGCACTAAAAGAAAATGAAGTCATACTTACTCCCAGAATTTACTCAGTTTGCACTTCTGACAGACTAACACAAAACATGTTCATGACCAGCATGCAAAGTCAAAATCATTCACTAAAAACAGATTGATTTCAGACTCAACAATATAGGCCCATTTAAAATTTGTACTTGGATGAGTCACGGAGATCTTGACCCTGAATTCCTTGTTTTCTGAAATGATTTCTCTCTTTTAAGTACTCTTATCCTTTACCATACATAACTGGACACTATGGCCAAATGAGAGTATGGAATTTGTTTTAAATATGCTCTTCAATAAAGATTATTTTGCAGTAGTTTCTAAGATCTGTGAAGGAGTTCAAGGATTTTCCAGTCGTAGGTTTATGCACTAAAAAAAACTTAACATTCAATAAAATTCACTTTGTGGCGTATAATTCCATGGGTTTTGACAAATTGACAGATTTGTGTATCCACCACCACAGTTAAGATAGAAAGCAACTTTGGCACCCAAAGAAATCCCCTACTGCCATTTTGTAATCAACCCCATCCCACATGCCCAGTTCCTGGCAACCACTGATCTGTACTCTGTCCCTATAGTTTTGCCTTCTGGAATGTCATATAAATAAAATCATATACATTATATAGTCTTTCACAACAAAATGTATTTGGAATTCATATTATTTGAACCAATAGTTTGTTCCTTTGTTTATTTCCTTGAATAGCAGTCCATAGTATGACAGTTTACCTATCTGTTTACTAGTTGAAAGACATCAAATATTCCTTGAGTTCCATTATTTGTGCTGTAAATGTCTATGGGTTTTAACAGACACGTAAGGATCAATTTTCCAATGTTGGATCAACCTTGTGAATAAATCCCACTCAATTGTGACATATTATCCTTTTTAGATATTGTTGGATTTGATATGCTAATACTTTGTTGAGGAATTTTTGCACTGATATGCCTGAGGGAGATATTGATGAAAGAAAACTTTTGTTAGCACATTTCTAGAGCTCTTCATATCTTTGTGTACATCGAAGTTTATGCCTGGCCCCATATTCTTTCTGCCTCAGAACTTCCTTTACCACTTCAGCATTTCTTATAGTGTAGGTTTGCTGGCCATAAATACTCTGTTTATTTGTCTGAAAAAAAGTTTTGTTTCTTCATTTAAATAATGTTATATATTTCCGGATTTAGTTTTACTGTTTTTTTCTTTCAGCACTGTAAAGATGTCACTTGATTAACTTTTGGCTTACATGGTTTCTGTTAAAACATCTGTTGTAATCCTTACCTGCTTTGTGTATAAAGTGTGTGAAGGAGAGTGTGTGTGTGTGTGTGTGTGTGTGTGTATTTTAGCAGTTTGAATATGGGATAGCAGTTTGAATATATGATTGTGGTTGTTTTTCTTGGTATTTTTCTTGTTTGGTGTTTCTTGAATCTGTTACTTGTCTGTCATTAATTTTGGAAAATTCTCAGGCATTAACTCTATAAATATTTAGTCTGCCTTATTTTTCTCTTCCTTTGGGATTCAGATTATACATATGTTATGTTAGAACATTTGATATTGTCCCACATCTTTTGAATGCTCTGTTCTTCCCCTGTTACCCTCCTCCCCTCCCCTTCTCTGTGTTTCAGTTTGGGAAATTTCTATTGACCTATCCTCCAGTTCACTGATCCTTTTCTCACCTGTATCAAGGCTACTGATGAAACCTGTGAATGCATTCTTTATCTGTTACAGTGTTCCTGCCCCCAACGTTTGATTATTTCTTATAGTTTCTATATTTCTATTAAAATTTCTCATGTATCTTACATATTTTGCATTCCATCATGTATGTGTATCAAATCACTGTCATATACTTTAAATATATATAATTTTATTTATTAATTATCCCTCAATAAATTTAGAAAAAAGAGGTAGTTTCTTATTCTTAGAAATGAGCATGTCTTTTCTTCTACTTGGCCTTTAGTTTCAAGATTTGGACTAATAGAGTTCAGAATTGTGCTGGGTTTAATGTTGACTAGTGCTGTGAATAAACTCAGTGCACCACAGGCTTCAGATTCCTCTAGGATACCTTGTGCTTAGGATGAGCTGGTTTGTCAGAGGACTTTACTCAGTGGCTACTACATCCTCTACTTTAGGTCTTTTCTTTGTGCTTGACCTTAGAAAGGATATGTTCTTACAATTCTTCCAGCAGTATTTCAGTTTTACTTGATATTTGTTAGCCTGATGCTGGGCGTTTCAGATGAAGAATTTTCTGTTATTTAAACATCCATTTCAGGTAAGCACTGTGACCTTACATCTTTGGGAAACGAGCTTCTCAGAGGTCCTGCCTGCTTTCCAGATTTCTGGACTAGTCAGTATTCCTGGCCTTCCTCCACGCTGTCACAGTTTCCTTTCCCTACCTGCAATGTGTTCTCATTAGTGCCTAAGGGTGACGGTATTGTTAATGCACTGCTCCTCAGATTAAGTCTTTTGTTCTACAGAGAAGATAGGGGAGGAGCGTCCAGTTTGGGGTTTCTTGTGTCTCCTGCAGTGCCTGCTGTTTTCCTTATTCTCATAAGGAAACGCTTTCTTAATATTCTTGCCAAAGATTTTGTGAGTGCTCACAAAAAACTGCCTAGAGGAAAAGCTTAAGGAGCAGACACACTCCCTGTATATCTGAGGGGGGGGCTCCCACCTATTTGTTAACTATTCTAGCTGAATTCTTTCCAGTGCCAGGATATGTTTGCCTCAGATAAGCAAATGTTGCATCCTGTCTCCTCTGGGCTAAATTTACTGTGTGTCTAACTTATTTTTGTTCTAAGTGTGGGAGTGACTATTGAAGTCTAGCTTTGTACATTTTTATTTACTAAAATGTATTATACCTCTACATTTGAATGTTTTAATTTTATATTTCTGTGCAGTGTATATGAAAACAGAGGTATATATCTATCAATGCCGCGTTTGTTTCTCTGGCTACGCTAACTTAGAGAACCGGGTGACAGGACCTATATCAATGATAACAAGACCATATTCTGACATTAGATCTCAGAAGGAAACCGGGGCCTCTCCTTGCCTTGCGAGATCTCTCATGTTGGCCTGAAGGTGCACATCAACTTCTTTCATATTCCTGGAAATAAAATTGCTTGTTGGGGGGGGCGGGCAGAGGTGGCCATGCCCTCCCATTGTGTTAAACTTCATTATATATTAAGTAACACAGCAGAGTAATATGTTCTCATTTTCCTGCATTGTCTCCAATAGTAGCATTTGTGTTTGATTTCCTCTTTTGATTCGTGAGAAGCCTGGACTAGAAATTTTGGAAAAACAAACAGTAAGATAAGGGACAGGGTTGCAGGGGGGGAGGGGAGAATGGAGATGAGCAGTGTGTATGAGACTAGAAAATAATTTATGCTGTATTCACCTCCATCCTTCACTGCCACTTTCTCCTCCACCGAAATCAAGCTTGTTGGCATCAATCTCTGCCATGTGTGACCTAACATCTACGTATTGCTTGGATCAGTGTCTGCCATGTGTGACCTAACATTTACGTATCACTTGGGAGTGAGATTGATGGACAGCACGAGCTGGTATTATGGAGAGAGTTACTATTTACTCCAAATAATTGAGTGTTAGGCCTCAGGAGCAGCAATCAGCTGTGCTGTATTATTCTCATCTTTTCATTCATTCCAAAACATTTATTAAACTTTCTATATGCCAGACATTCTGCCAGTTGCTGAGAATAAAGTGCTGAACAGACACAGTTCTCAAACCTTAAAGGGTTTACAGTAGAATTTCTCATCAAATCCTTCTGCAAAATGAAATCCTAACCACTTCTCCCCACCTACTAAATCATCATATCGTATCAGAAGATGTTATTTGTGTTCTGATGAGTGCCAGGTCTCTTACAATCTTTATCTTATTTCCTTTAATCCTCAGAACAGTCCTAGGAGGTAGATTAATATCTCTACCTTACAGTTAAGGAAACTGAAGACGTAAATGATTATGTAAAACAGTCATGTAGCCACTGGAGAAAAAGGCAAGGAGCTTCAACGTTAAGCCAGGTGGGGCAACTTGAGTCTAATAGCTGTACTCTCAGGTGTGCAAAATTTGGCTTCTCCTCCCTTTAGTCTGAATTAGAAGTGGGCATCTCTGTTCGGGGCTTTATGCCAGGGAGGGGCATATTTTTTCATCTACATCTATATTTTACTAGTCACATCTATTTATGCTTTTATATGCCTATGTATTAATATATTAAATGTAAGATTAAGCCTGTTCTTGCAGCAGTGGTTAGATTGATATAATTAATATCAGGAAAATGACAGACCTTACCAAATGTGGTAAAATAGTAAATATAATTCACAACCAACTGAAATGTCAACATATTTTTAAAAAGCTATTGCCAAAACAAACTTGAAATTGCCTACACTTGAGATAAGACTGTCAAACAAAACAAGAAAATGTATTTGGAAACTTGCCTGTACTTGGTGTTAATGAGTTATAAAGGTAAGAAAGACCGTGGCTCATTTTCCGATTTGACAGGGCTTTTTAAAATGGTGCTTATTAATTATACTCCAATAAAAATGTTAAAAAAAACAATTGTAAATGACACATAATATGATTCTGCCTATGCATAACTTTTTAAAATGAAAAAAAAAAGCCTTTGCTAATGAAAGAATAATACCAAATACAATAAAACATGTAGTGGTATACTGTATGTCAAGTTAGTGTAGTGGTTTCCTTAGGGAAGGAAAATAATTGAAATTGTACAAAAACCTAATGTGCTGGGCTGCAAATCTATCTATTTTTTATTGCAATGAAAGTACCTAAAGAGAGGATGGTGAAATGTGTGAATTTGATAATGTTGACCAGTAGGTACCATCCTTTATTACTAGTCTCTATACATTTTGTTATGCTTGAATAATCCCTAATAAAAATAAACATAAGTATGTAGGTTTAAAAAAATAATAATAAAATAGTGCTTATCAGTAGCCAAAGCCAGCACTTTTAATGGTTTTAAATGCCCATGTGTTTCTCCCTGTGCCTCTTTGCAAAGAGGCCATTTTCCATATTTTTGGCCATTGCATATTTTTGGACATATATTTGTATTACTGTCTTTTTATTAGTGTAGACCTTTTAGAGGGCAAGAAATGTGCCTTAGTAACTTACTTATTCCTAGCTTGTAAAACTACCATGATGCACATGGAATCTTAATGTAATTTCATTGAGCTCTGATTGAATGAGTGTGTCAGGTGCTAGGAATCCAACAGTGTCATCTAACCTTAGTAGAGGTAGTATATAGTAGTAGAAAGAGTATAGATTTTGGGGGCCAAATAGATTTGATATAACTTTCAGTTTTACTTCTCCACAGAAGAATCCTTTGGTCTTTAACTTGTCAAATGATTTGCATATGATGTATGTGACTGGAAAAAACCGTACTAATGTACTTACCAAAATATATGGTACAAAAAATGATGTGCATGCAAATCACTGGAACTAAATTTGTAAACCAAAAGTCGAGTATAAATGTGCATCCTCATTTGTAAAATGGGGATGATAGTATCTATTTTGCAGGGTGGTGGTCAAAAGGTTAACAATTATATTTATAGCAGAAAGGCCAGAACCTGTTTCTAAGCAGATACTCATACACAGATGATATTGTTTAATTTTAATTATTATGAGATTAGTCCCTGGCTTCAATGTGCTTATAGTTCAGTATAATTATTTTCAATGTTTTTAAACCATGGCCCTCAGCAAGAAATCCTTTATACATTATTTTCCAGTGTGTGACATTGTGCGTGCACATACACATGAAAACACAGGCATACACATTCCTCTTAGTGTGTGAGAAGAATTTGCTAGCGCAGTATTATCTTTACTATATGTGATACACTACTTTCTGTCCTAACCTGCCCTACCCTATCTTATACATTCTTATCCTAATTTGTGACTCACTAGCGGGGCACAACTCATAGAAGAAGTGATTGAATCTATCTTGAAGTGTTAGGGAGCACTTTATAGAAAATATCTTCTGTCATAGTTTGGGACAAAATAAGGTTTCGAGGTAAATGATAATTGGAGGCAGGTAGGGGACTTCTATTTGGGATGTAGAATGTATGGAACTTTGGACAATTCTAAGCTATTTAATGTATCTTGAACATGAAGTACATGTATATGCTATAACAAGTGCTAAGGTAAAAAAATGGGATAATGTAGATAGGAGCAGAATCATGAAGATGATATCAAGTAACCCTGTGTTTATCCTATAGTTACTGAGAGTCATTAAACACTTTTAAGCAGGGGACTGAAATGGTCATATTTGTATTTTAGAAGAGCCCTGTGCTGGTAAGCAGAGAGGATGGCCATGCATAGTTTGAGAACAGAAGCTTTGAGGAGGCACTTAGATGAAGCCATGGAAAGATAATGAGGGCCTAGAGGAAGACCATAATACATATTTAAGAAGTAATTAAGTTTTCAATACATATTTAAGAAGTAATTAAGTTTTCTTAATTTATTTGGGTGATGGGATAGCAGGGATATTTTATTTGATACGGAGCTAGATAGGGATGACATCTTTCACTGGGAATGAGGACATTAGTCTAGGTAGGCCATCAAGATGGGAAACCAGATAGACATATAGGGAGTAGAGAAGAAAAGCAGAAGGTTATGTTGTTATTTTTTAGAATGTGTTATTTTTTTTTAGAAAAACTGAATTTCTAAGTTTAATTGGTTTACAAAGGAAATTCCTTTTTACTGTTTTTCACTGTAATGAATCTACAGGCCTTTTGACAGCAAGCAGGGGAATCATCTAACATGAGGGAAACATTTAAGAGCTGGGCATTGGAGATTCTCCTCTGCACAAATGAGCTAGACAGTGTACTTGTCCTGTTAATCATCTTTGCCTAGTCTTAGTTTTTGTAACGATAGGATTTTTTTTTTTTTTTTTTTTTGCGGTACGCGGGCCTCCCACTGTTGTGGCCTCTCCCGCTGCGGAGCACAGGCTCCGGACGCGCAGGCTCAGCGGCCGTGGCTCACGGGCCCAGCCGCTCCGCGGCATGTGGGATCTTCCCGGACCGGGGCACGAACCCGTGTCCCCTGCATCGGCAGGCGGACTCTCAACCACTGCGCCACCAGGGAAGCCCGTGATAGGAATTTTTTTAAAAAACATAGCAAGAGGAGATTTTGAGGGGAGTCTCTTGGTCTTTATCACATCAAGAGTGGTTTGCACATAAATACATATAACTAGAGAAATGTATTTATCAGAGAAATGGGTTAGAACCAGAAATGAAATGCATTCAAATCAATGGAATTGAATTTTTGTAAACCAAAAAGCAAATAGTCTTTCTCCTCTTCCTTTTCTATTGTTTGTTTTATTTCTGCCATCCTCCTATCCTTAAACCATTCTTGAGTCCTCTGTCATTCATTAGGTGTTATACCTATTATCATTACTGTGTCACACAGATTAACCCCAAACAGCTATTTTATTTTGCTCACAATTTTGAGGTATTTTATGGGGTTGCAGTATGTCCTTCCTTGGGTGGGAGATTCATGTAGCAGGTCACTTAGACTTCAACTTTAACACTGAACCAAAACCTCTACTTTTAATCATCAATAAAGATAATATTTTGAACTTCACATTCCACTACTTTTGTTTTATTTTTAATTGTGTTTAGAAGCCATGTGGTGAAAATACTATTTATTGTGTCAACAATAAGCCTTCACTTTCATGACCTTTTAGTTAGCCCTTCTTCCGTTTCTTTTTGTTCGAATTTTTATTGATAAATTCTGGAGGGATTTTTAAAATTATTGGATGAGGATATCTTCAAGTTGCTATATACTCTTATTCAGAATGGCTGGGGACACTAAGAAAGGTAATCTCCTTAGCCACTGTGTTGGTATCTTAGGCTTTTGCCATCATAAGCTGGTAATTTAAATACATATGTGTAACAAGCATATCTGTTCATTATTTAACTATTACGTGAATTAAATAATCCTATAATTGATCAGAGGATGAGGAGAGTTATGGGGAAAGGAGGTGGATCCCCTCTGACTTATAGTTCTCCAGATGAAAATAATATGTAAATTGGATACATTTCAATTTTTTTCCCACTTTCTGTTTCTTCCCCATGTCCTAATGACTTGCATGTCTGTCGCTTGATGGGGTGGAAATGGCTTTCTAGGAGGAAGGCGTCTTCAGGACCTGGAGAAAGTTTTGAAGCAGGGTACATCTTTAATGAACTTGGCCTTGAGAAATATAAAAACTAAAGGATATTGGGGTATTCAGTGTCAAAGACTTGGCCAACAGAAAAGAGGAAGTCTTATTACACAAACACACATGCTGTTTTAACTAAGTTATTAGGGTAAGAGGCGAGGTGATTGGAAAGAACCCTCACAGGCTAGAAGCTGAGTTTTTTTCTCATTTGAAAGAGAGGCATCAGAATGAGCTGTACGAAGTGAGAACAATAATAGGTGATGCAAAGATGTTTGAGGTTTTAATAAGTTTTGTTCTAAGCTCTGTATTTTAATCTCCTCCCCGTTTTCTTCAAGTGAGGATCACCAGTACAGATTTGTTTTGGGCTGTTTTCTTCTCTTCTTAACATTGCTCTGAGGCAAGTTTATTGTTGTTGTCATTTAGTCTGCCTCACTAAATGATTAGCAGAGCTGCTCTCAGAAGCAAATCTTTTGAGTTGTTCTTCTGAGGTATAGCAAGGAAAGGAGAGGCTGGGGAAATGGTGATCCGTCTGAAGCAGTATTGCAGAGGAGTGGGCTGACGTGAAGTAATAAACTCTAGGTAAAAAAGTGAACGGTGACAGATTGAAAGAGGGAAGGAAATAAATGAACCCCTGGAGGACCAGCAGAAGAGAGAAACATGCTTGGCAATAGAAAATTCATGGTCAGTTTATAACCAAAGAGAAAGCTCTATGGTCCAACCAGAGTGCTTACAACAGAATTGCAAGAGATGCATGCTCCTTTTAGACAAGGATTATGTGTTCTTATTTCCCTTCATTTGTTACTAAATTTTTCATTCAGAAATGTGCTGCTGCATTTGAGAGCAAAGTTTGGCAATATTTTGTGTCTGAGAGGACTTTAGGGTGGGAGGAGACAGTCTAAGAATACCGTATTCTTACTGCACTACCTGGTTATATGAACATGGTCTGATTACGTGTCTATATCCACCACTAAAATGAGATCTTTGAATGTAGGAGCAGTTCATATACTCCTGTATGTTCCCTGTGCCTAGCATGGTATCGGGTACAGCATAATAAATGTTTTTGCAATTAAAAATTTGCCCCACCTCCTGACCAGCATAAGGTGTGCTCATGATATCCTTTATAGTTTTAGTTTTATTTTATGTGGACGATATATATCCTGGGGAGAAAAAAATGATTTTCTGTTGGCCTCTACCTTCTTCAACTTCAAAGAACTCTAGATAGATGTAACTTCCCCTGTAAATTCAGCTCTACTTGGATCCCAAGCCAGTCCTGATCAGGTAAGAAAGACAGCAGCTACATCTGTATCAATTTGAAGAGTCTAGAGTTATATGTGTTGCTCTAGAATTGATATGCTTTGAGTGAGCTGGACCTGTATGTTAATCAAGAGCAGAAGGAAAGAGGGTTCTTTTTCAAAAACATATTTTAAAGTACAGCTATATTTCACATTTCTGGGAATTTTCTTGTATGACATCTTTGGGCTTTTTGGATCATGTAAGCATTTGGATTTCCTGTTGTTAGTGTATTTTTAACCATAATTCTAGAGTATTTTTCTGCCACACTGCCTTAATTCAGAGTTCTTTTTTGGAAACCTGAAGCACATGGTAGATGCTATATATTGGGGAGTGGGAAGGGACTTAAATACACACCCTATATCCTTCAGAACCAAGATAGCTGCCAGACATCTGATTTCTAAGTTGTCCATGAGGGAATGAAAACTGAAGTAGAAATTATTAAAAACATACAGCATTCTTTAATAATAGCATGGAATACTCAATTTCAAATCAGTCATTAGCAGGTAATTATAGTATCATTTACTTGTTACATATTCTGTTAATCTGGTGATGGTAAACTTGAACATGGTTTGGGGCAGGATTTGATTTAAGAGGTGGAGCAGCTGCTAGCTTGTTCCTACAGTGACACTTGCAAATGCTTTCTTTATGGTGACCCCTAGTTTAAATTTATGTGGCTCACTTAAATGTCAAACAAGCTAAGTGGTGCATTTCATTAATGAAAAATTAATGAAAACCTTGGGCTGGCACGTACTACTTGTTTACAATATATATAATTCATTAGGAAGACATCCATCAAGGGAGGGCTTTGGCATGGGTCTGGTGGCATTGTAAGCAGGCTCTATTCTCTTCCTTCCAGTTAATGAAAGTGCAAGGCTGGGAAAAATTCACATAAAACACATTTAATGAGTCTTTAGGGGAAGTTTTACAGAATAGGGTACATGAGTCATAAATATCACACGTAAAATCTATTTGGCCCAAATTATTTAGGATTGGAAATGGCTATAATTTCATTTTATAATAAAAAAATGCCCAAGTATTTAGATCAGGAACTTAAGTCCAGGCAAAAGTCCCATGTTATTTATAGATCCTTGTCATTAACTAGGCTCAATATTGAACGCATCACTTTAGGATTTTAGAAAGCTGATTTATGTCCTCTAAATGGAGGTGAAACTAGTGGCTACATCCATAGATACAGGATGTATCTACTTCTTACAGTAATCACTTATTTTCTAAAAGTCTCTAAATAGTGAATATCATTACATATCCATTTTTGTATGTGAAACTTCCCTGACCTTGATAATTTAGTTATAAAAGATGGTAGAAAGTTTTTTTAAAAAAAATTTACTTCAAAGGAGTGCTTTATTTCTGCACAAGTAATGGTTCTTTCAATATTCAAATAGCTGACAATATCATTGGTCTCCTGTTTCTATTTTTCTCATTTTCTTGCTCAAATCTTTCCTAATTTTCACTATTATTTTCAAGTGTTTATAGATCTTTGATTTGCAAGGCATGATAATAGATGCCAGAGGAAAGATGAGCTATTGATCATGTAGGCTACATGACAGTTACTTTATCAACATTATTTTTTCAACACATTCAAAAGGTCTTGATACATAGGTGGGATTCCAAAACATATTTAATAAATGGAAAGAGAATGGTCCCTGTCCTGAAGTAGTTTTTCTGGTGGAGAGATGGAATATTCAACTACAAGCATAATTTGTAGAGTTGATTACTGTGATGGTTAATTTTACGTGTCAATTTGACTGACCTAAGGGAGGCTCACATAGCTGATCAAACATTTTTTATGGGTGTGTCTGTGAGGACATTTCTGGAGGAGATTAATATTTGATGCAGTAGACTGAATAAAAAGAACCACCTTCACCAATGTGGGTGGGCATCATCCATCCTTTGGGGGGCCCAAATACAACAAAAAGGAGGAAGAAGCAAATTTCCCCTCTTCTTATGCTGTAAAATGGGAATATTTGGTCATTCTCATAATAATCTGGAGCTAAGTATAAGCTGCCTCTTTAGATATGAATTTATGTATATCTTTTTACCAAATAGATTGTATGCATCCAAGGATGAATCTTATTTTTCTTCGTGTCACTTCACTTCCTCTTGTGCCTTGCAATATGCTTGGCGAAACAAGCGATGATTGTTTACACATTTATCTAACGTATACCACCTAGTCCTTCAAAAAATATTAAATATATATAAATTTTTGATGGAAAAGGTGGTATACGTTAGATAAAAACATTACCTTCTAACCTATTTGGATTTTACAAATGAAGAAAGTATCATCTCCTGCATTGCCTTCTGCCTGTCTTATTTTCCCAGCAGTCTGCCGTGAGGTATGCAGTCTAGCTGAAGGATTCCAAAGTTATCTCCTTGCTGAGTTGAAATCAACTCACACTGCTGCTCAAGCAAAGGTCTTGGCTGTCAAAGCAGTATCAATGCAAGCTAAGGACATCGGAATGGCAGCTGCCAAGCTATACACTGTCATCATCAGGAAGCTGAGAGTCATCCCCAGAGTCACTGAAACAACAGCATCTTAGGATATCACCAGATGGGGCAATCTGTCATACTCAGGCTTTAGAGGACAGGATGGAGGTTCTTTATATGATTTGAGGGTGCCAAGTGCCACAACTCTTCAAAAGAGAGGCCAAGCCCTGCCAATCATGACAATCATTGTAATGCAAAAAGGTCAGATAGTCTTGTCTCTGTATATCAGAAATGCCAACCTTCTGTCAATGATGAGGTCAAAAATCTGTATTAGATTAAAAGTATTTGTGCTAGGAACTTCATATTTCCAAAAGATCAGAGTCAGTGCCAATCAAAATTCATGTACAGAATGAAAGTTAACTTCTGCCTAAACTTAAATGAAATAGCTTCTTGGCTTTTATTCCCTCACTAAATAATCCAAGCTCTATGACTTTATCATCAGACTGTTGGCAAATACTCCCAGTGCTCTATGTAAACAAGGTACAGATGTGGTAACATTTTATCTAAACCAAACTTGAGGGAAGGTACTCAGATTCACATGAAGGCGCTTCTTAGAACACAGATTGCAGGGCCCCCTTCCCAGACTTCTGATTCACTGAGTCAGGTATGAGTTTTAATAATTTGCATTTCAAATAAATTCCCAGGTGATACAAATGTCGCTGGTCTGGGGACCATACAATGGGAACCACTGTTCTAGATGGTCATACAGAAAGTAAAAAAAAAAAAATGTTAAAGGGTTAATCTCCTCACATATAAATAATAGGAATATATCACAGTTGTTGGCTTTTATTTTATTTCAACTTTTATTTTCTTAAAGTGTTTGGCTGTTCTTTGAGTAAACAACATGACTATATTTCTTTATAGTCAGATGGTTTCTAGTATTAAGCTAAAGGAATTTCTAGATGGCTAATCTCTCTCTCTCTCTCTCTCTCTCTCTCACACACACACACACACACACACACACACACACACACCTGTATATAAGTTCAAGGAAGGAAATGCTATTTGTGTTGACACTAGTGATGTTAATGATGAAATGACAATAGTGATAAAAATTCAAATGACTCTCCATGCTTCCTGCTTACAGGTTTGCATGAAAAAAAGCCTGTGTACTTCGTAGATACTATAGGTCAGGGACTTTCAAAATGCAGCCTTATTTTCTTCACACCTGAACAGACCTCTGTGCTGAAGTTCTTGCCTCCTTGATGTCTCCCCTGGCATGAATAAACAGGTATCTCAACGTAACAGTTACAGAAATGGTACACTATCTTTTTCTCCAAATTAGTCCTGTTCCAGTGTCCCCACAATCTTATTTTATAGTGTCTCTAACCACTTTGTTTTAATTCCTGGAAAATAGGTGTATTCTAGACATTTCTATCTCATACAGCTAATCCATCTATTGGTTCTATTGGTTGATTCAATTTCTATAGTATATCCACAACCTGTTCACTTCTCTCTCCTCCAGTATCAATACTGAATAACTATCATCTTTCCCCCTGACTATTACATAAACTAAGTATTCCAATAATTTTAATTTGTCTGTTAATCTGTTTTCTTAATTTTTCTAATCCTGTTTTTATTAACCAGATAACATATGAATGTATTTTATCATAAATGCTTTAAGCAAGTGAATATTATGAAACATGAAAGTCCTTCCTTTATTCTCCATCTCTGACTGCCCATTTCTCTCCAAAGTTACTTCAGTTAAAAATATGATATATGTCTTTTATGCAGAGATATATGTATTAGATTATATGGGAGCTTACATGTTAATATTTATGTTCATCAATCCATTGTTTTGATCTGGTTTTATCTGCCTTATTCTTAAACTTTATTTATCAAATTATAATTGACTTGCAATATTAGTTTCAGATGTACAACATAGTGATTCTATATTTTTATACATTATAAAATGATCACCACAATAAGTTGTTACCATCTTTTACCATACACATTTATTTACAGTATTATTACTATATTTCCTATGCTTTACATTACATTCCTCTGACTTATTTTGTAACTGAAAGTTTATACCTCTTAGTCCCCTTCACCTATTTTACTCATCCCCCATCCCCTCCCCTCTGGCAACTGCTAGTTTGTTCTCTGTACTTATGAATATGTTTGTTTTGTTGTTTGTTCATTGGCTTTGTTTTTTAGATTCCACGTATAAGTGAAATAGTATGGTATTTGGCTTTCTCTGTCTGAGTTATTTCACTTGGCATAATACTTTATAGGTCCATCTGTGTTTTCACAACTTTATTCATCTGTAGATGGACATAGGTTCCATATCTTGGCTATTGTAAATACAGCTGCAGTGAATACTGGGGTGTATATATCTTTTCAAATTAGTGTTTTTGTTATCTTTAGATAAATACTCAGAAGTAGAATTTTTGGATTATATGGTAGTTTTACTTCTAATTTTTTTTTGGGGGGGGGGACCTCCATACTGTTTGTACTACTTTACAATCCCACTGGTGCAGGAGGCTTCCCTTTTCTCCATATTCTTGTCAACACTTGTTATTTCTTGTCTTTTTGATGATAGCTATTCTGACAGGTGTGAAGTGGTATCTCGTTGTTTCAATTTGCATCTCCTTGCTGATATACTGAGCATCTTTTCATGTGCCTCTTGGCCATCTGTATGTCATATTTGGAAAAATATCTAGTCAAGTAATTTGCCCATTTTTAAATTGAATTATTTTTTTGCTGTTGAGTTTATAAGTTCTCTACATATTTTGAATATTAACCCCTTACTGGACATATCATTTACAAATATTTTCTCCTGTTCCAGTAGGTTGCCTTTCTGTTTGGTGATGGTTTCTTTCAATGTGCAAAAGCTTTTTAGTTTGATTTAGTCCCATTGTTGCCCTTACCTGAGGAGACATATCAAAAAAATATATATTGCTAAGACTAATGTCAAAGAGTGTACTGCCTGTGTATTCTTCTGGGAGCTTTATGGTTTCAGGTCTTACATTTAAGAGGTCTTTAATTCATTTTGAGTTTATTTTTGTATATAGTGTAAGAAAGTAGTCTATTATCATTTTTTGCATGGAGCTATCCAGTTTTCCCAAAACCATTTATTGAAGAGACTGTCTTTTCCCCATTGTATATTCTTGCCTCCTTTGTCATAGATTAATTGAACATGCAATAGAAACGTGTTCATTTCTGGGCTCTCTTATGTCCCATTGATCTATGTGTCTGTTTTTGTGCCAGTACCATAACGTTTTGATTATTATAGCTTTGTAGTATAGTTTAAAATCAGAGCTCTGTTCTTCTTTTTTCAAAATTGTTTTGACTATTTGGAGTATTTTGTGGTTCCATACAATTTTAAGACTATTCTAGTCCTGTGTTTTCATTTTCATTTGTCTCCAGGTATTTTTGATTTCCTCTTTGGTTTCTTCAGTGACCTATTGGTTGTTTAGTAGCATGTTGTTTAGCCTTGATGTATTTGTGGTTTTTCCAGTTTTCTCCTTTTAATTTATTTTTAGTTTCATACCATTGTGTTTGGAAACAATACTTGATATTATTTCAGTCTTCTTAAATTTGTTTTGTGACCTAACCTGATCTATCCTGGGGAATGTTCCATGTGCACTTAAAAAGAAAGTGATTTTTGCAGTTTGGGGATGGAATGTTCTGTATATATTTATTAAGGCCATCTGGCTTAGTGACTTTTTTAAGGCCGATCTGTCTTTATTGATTTTCTGTTTGCATGATCTATCCACTGATGTAAGTGGGATATTAAATTTTTCTACTATTATACTGTCAATTTCTCCCTTTATGTTAATATTTACTTTATATATTTAGATGCTCCTATGTTTGTTGCATA
Organism: Globicephala melas; assembly: GCF_963455315.2. Lineage (NCBI taxonomy): Eukaryota > Metazoa > Chordata > Mammalia > Artiodactyla > Delphinidae > Globicephala > Globicephala melas. The sequence goes on from NC_083315.2 coordinate 156,845,865, forward strand.
AAAATTTCCAAATGTTATATCCTCTTCTTGGGTTGACCCCTTTATCATTATGTAATGCCATTTTTGTCTTTTGTTACAGTCATTGTTTTAAAATCTACTCTGAGTATCGCTACCTCAACTTTCTTTTCTTTCTCATTTGCTATGGAATATCTTTCTCAGTCCCTTCAGTTACAGTCTCTGTGTGTCTTCAGATCTGAAGTGAGTCTCTTGTAGGCAGCATATACATCAGTCTGACATTTTCATCCATTCAGTCACCCTGCGTCTTTTTATTGGAGCATTTAGTTAATTTACACTTAAAGTGATTATTGATAGGTATGTACTTATTGCTCTTTTGTTCATTATTTTCTGGTTGTTTTTACCATTCTTCTCTGTTCCTTTCTTCTTCTCTTGTGGTTTGATGCTTTTCTTTACTGTTGTGTTTGGAGTCCTTTCTCTTTGTTTTTTGTATATATATTGTAGGCTTTTTGTTTGTGGTTACCATGAGGCTCATATACATTGACCTGCATATAGCACTTTATTTTAAGCTGAAGGTCATTAAGTTCAAACACATTCTAAACGCACGACATTTTTACTACCACCAGCCCCCAAAACATTTTGTGTTTTGATGTCATATCTTACATCTTTATTTTGTGATATCTCTTAACTTCTTATTGTGGTTATAGTTGATTTTACTACTTTTATCTTTTAACCTTCATACTATTGAATAGCTTTTTAAGTGGCTAATCCATTGCCTTTACTATGTATTTGCCTTTACCAATGAAATTTTTTCTTTGATATATTTTCTCACTCTTAGTTATGGCCTTTTCTTTCCCACTTAATGAGGTCCCTATAACATTTCTTGTAAAGCCAGTTTAGTGGTGATGAACTGCTTTAGTTTTTGCTTCTCTGGGAAACTCTCTCCAATTCTGAATGATAATCTTACCAGGTAGAGTATTCTTGGTTGTAAGCTTTTTTCTTTGAGCATTTAAAATATATAATGCCACTTTCTTCTGGCCTGCAAAGTTTTTCTGAAAAATCAGCTGACAGCCTTATGGGGCTTCTCTTGTATATGACTATGTATCTGTTTCCTTCCCCAGGTTAGGGAAGATTTCAGCCATTATTTCTTCAAATACATTTCCTGTCCCTTTCTCTCTTCTCCTTCTGGGACCCCTATTATGCAAATATTAGTCAACTTGATGTTTTCTCAGAGATCCCTTGAACTATCCTTATATTTTTTAACATTCCTTTTTCTTTCTACTGTTATGATTGGGTGAGTACTACTATTCTGTCTTCCAGTTCACTGATCTGTTCTTCTGTGTCATCTAATCTGCTGTTGATTCCCTCTAGTGTACTTTTCATTTCAGTTATTGTATTCTGCAGCTCAGATTGGTTCTTTGTTGTATTTTCTAGCTCTTTATTAAAATTCTCACTGTGTTCTTCCATTCTTCTCCCAGGTTCAGTAAGTATATTTATGATCACTACTTTGAATTCTTTAACAAGTAAATAATTTATGGTATTTTTCCAGGGTTTTATTTTGTTCTTTCATTTGAAATATACTCCCCTGTCTTCTTATCTTGTTTGACTTTCTGTGTTTGTTTCTATGAATCAGGCAAAACAGCTCTCTCCCCCTGTCTTGAAGGTATAGCTTTGGTAGGAACATCTTTTATGTAAACTGTTTGTGGCAGGTGACTTTGGCAGGTCAGGTGGAGTTGCAATGAGTTCAGGCTAGGGGGTCCTGGGGTGTTCCACTCTGGGGTTCCCCTGGTGGGACAGCTAGAGTAGGCATGGCCTGAGGGGTAGTCTCAGGGCACTCTGTCCTAGGGCTGTCATAATGGCATAATTGGAACTAGAGCAGGCACAGGTCAGGAGACCCCAGGGCACACTGCAGTGGGGCCACCTTGGGGGATAGTTGGAGCTGGTATGGGCCAAGAAGCTGAACATGCTGGGGTGGCCTTGGTAGGCCAGATAGAATGCCTAGATTATGTTCCTGCTTACATTAAGGTGCAACAAAAAAGCAAAGAAAATGGTGCTTTCTGGCATCTCTGACCCTGGAGAGAGTTCTAGCAGTCCATTTGGCAGATGCTCTAAGGTTAATAAATGATTTTTCTTCACCTGTCATCTAGATGCCTTTTAAACTGCCGTTTTTTTCTATTGCTGTGCCCCAGGGCAGGTGAGTCTATACACATGTTCCTTAGGAATCTCTCTCCTACTGCAGGTCACCACATCAGGGGTGGGGTTCCTGTTGATACTGTGTTTCTGTCTCTCCTACCCATCTCTTGTGGTCCCTCTATAGTTTGTTGTGCAGAGGGTTTTCAATCAGGTTTCAGTTCTTCAGGAAGAATTGCTTTATATGTAGGTGTTGATTTGGTGTGTCTATGGGAGGAGGTGAGTTCAGGATCTTCCTATGTCTCCATCTTGGCTTAAAAATTGATACAGTATTCTTTAATACAGATGTTCCCTGCTTTATTTGACTACTATTCTATTAATAAATGTTCAGATTTTATTTTCCATTTCCACTATTTTACAAACATAATGAACATATTTTTAGATAAGTCTCTAGGAACATGGGTAAGCATTCTTTTTAAAAATTTAGAATAAACTTAAAAAATCAGATCAAAAAAATGGTTTTCTGCTGCAGTTGAGAATACAATCCAAGGCCTTTAACATGTATGACAAAGCCCAAACATCTAGTGTGTACCTCCTTTCCAATCCTGAGGCAATCGTCCTCTGGCTTGTTTGGTTCCAACTATACTGGCTGTTCATTAATTCTGAAAATATTCCACAGTTTTTGTATTTTTCCCATGTGGTTCCCACCCCCTGGAAAGCTCTTACCCAACTCTTATTCCTGTTAACTCTGATTTTACCACTGTCTCATTTAGATACTCAGTCCTTAGAAATGTGGTCTGTATTCCAGTGACCCCACTTCCCCTAATGAAACCAGGCCTGCTTATTATTATAAATAAATCTTTTATAATATTTTTCATTTAAGCCCTTATAACAAGTTGTGATATTACTTAAGATCAGCTCTCTACCCCAGCCACCTCACCCTATAATCTGTAAATTCTATGAGGATGAGAACTATTTTATACATAGAGTAGTGACTCAATAAGGTTATTTTTTTTGAAAGTGCAAAGTTGAACCTGTAGAGTCTTGGGGGTACTTTAGTACTCTGCAATCCCCAAACAGACAACTTGCTTTTTTAAAAAATAATTAATTAATTAATTAATTTTTTGACTGTTTGGTCTTCATTGCTGTGTGTGGGCTTTCTCTGGTTGCGGTGAGCGAGGGCTACTCTTCTTTGTGGTGCACTGGCTTCTCATTGAGGTGGCTTCTCTTGTTGTGTAGCATGGGCTCTAGGCACATGGGCTCAGTAGTTGTGGTTCGCCGGCTCTAGAGCACAGGCTCAGTAGTTGTGGTGCACGGGCTTAGTTGCTCCGCGGCATGTGGGAACTTCCTGGACCAGGGGTTGAACCCATGTCCCCTGCATTGGCAGGCGGATTCCTAACTACTGTGCCACCAGGGAAGCCCGACAATTTGCTTTTTCTGATGGCTCCTGCATTATAGGGTGTATGTGGGTTAGGGTGCTCTGTTTTGTCTGTTTTGTTTTGGAAAAGAGCTCAGATGAACAAAATTGAGTTGATGACATTTCAAAATTCATGGTACACTGTCATCAGCAGTCTGTGTACAGCCCTTTATTTTAGCATTTTTACTCTTTTATTCCTTATCCCCAAGCTCAAACCCCAGTAGTTACCCACACCTGTGTTTTGAGAATGCTTTCTTTCCACCTTCCATGGTTATTTATATCTTACATTTTCACGAAGCTTAATCTGTTAATTGTTCCCTTAATCACTTGTGTTTTCATGCACCTGTTTTAAAGATTTTTCCAATCTTAAGATCACAAATATATTCACCTACATTTTCTTGTAGGAGTTTTTATATTTTTTTCTTTCACATTTATGTCTTAGGTCTATTTGGTTTTAATTTTTTAATATAATTGTGGTAGGAATCTAATTTTTATGCTATATATTGACCAATATTATTTACTGAATAATTCATTTTTTCAAATTGTTATATACATTTATATGTTCCCATATAAATGCTCCCATTTCTATATTCTCAGCTATGTATCCTTGTTATATTAACATTGTTCCAGAACTGGTCTGTTTTAAATTCTAAGTATTTGTTATATGACTTAATATGTGATAGGGAAAGTTTTTCTTTTTTGCTCTTCTTTGAAAAATTATTTTATCTATGTATTAAACTTTGTTCTTCCATGAACATTAGAGTCATTTCTTCTTAGAGTCATCTTCTTAGAGTCATTTCTTCTCCCCTAGCCTAAAATTGTAATTTAATTAGAATTGGATTTAATTTTATTAAGAAATATGGAGAAAATTTATATCTTTGCAATGGTAACCCATTCCCAATGGAGAGGGGATAGCTGACCATTTATTTAGTTCTTCTTTTAACCTCTTCATCATTTTGAAATTTTCCTCCATACAGTTCAAAGCCATCTTCATTTGGTTAATTACTAGAAACTCTAGATGGATAGGAGGATAGAGATAATGATATTGTAAATGGTATTTATTGTTTTATTTTATTGTATTTTCAATTGGTAATTACTGGGGTGTAAAAAACTTAATTAGTTTGTATATTGACATATTATCCTGTAGTCAAGTTAAATTCTTCTACTAGTTTTAGTGTTTTGTCTCTTGATATTCTTGTATTTGCCGTGACAAATGAAAGCAAATATCTGTACATGTCTTTGGTTTTTCTTCTTGTTTTGCTTGACTCTAATATTATATGATAAGCAGTGTAAAGAAGAGAAGGTGCCCATATCTTTTTGCCACTTTAAAGGAGATGTTTCTAAAGTTTCTCTCTTTCCATATGATGCATGCTACGGGTTAAGGTAGATAGACTTTATAAGGGTAAGAGAGTTTCTTGTTTATTCCTGGATGTTGATGTTTATCAGGTAAGTTTCTTTAGCTATTAAGATAATTTAACAATGTGCTGTGTACCCTGAAAGATGTGGTAAAATGGGTAAATAATAGTGCCTAGTAAGAGCTAGTTTTTATCCAGAGTGTTTATAACACAGTCATATATAAAATAATATACTCCATTAATCAGTAGTGACCCTTTACACACAGTATAATCTATACTTCTATCTTTGTAGTTTAGTCTGCACATGTTCTGGTATGCAGCTTAAGTTAGTTTTAAAAGTTTCATCTTTTGAATAAGGTAATTTTAGAGATTTTTATAGAATCAGTGGAAGACATGATTCCAATCTTCTATACATGTCTTGGTTCTTTATTTCTCCTCTTGCATCCTACTTTCCATTTCATGCTTTCCTGTATTCAAAATGACTTTTCTATTGGTCCTCATCTTTTGAAATCTTACCCATCATTTAAGTAAGTTTCAGTGTAAATGCTCTATTCTTCTAGAAGACTTCTCTAATATACACAGAACAATAAAAATCTCTCCATTCACTATGATCTTAGATTAGTTCTTGCTCCTATAACATTTTCTACTTTGCACTAGTTTAATAAGCATGTATTGGGTAATCATGTGTGTTAGGTATTGGGGTTACAAAGATGAAAAGAAAATTCGTGGCTTCCCACAAGTGGGTCAACGTATAGGAAGAGAATGAGACATACTTAAAAACAAAACGTAATGTGATAAGCTCAGTTCCAAGAACTGATGAAGCAGAAAGAAGGACTGAGCAGTACTATATGGAGTTAAGGACAACCTTCACAGAGAAAATGATGCTTAAAGAGCAGAAATGGGAAGTCATTTCAGACAGAAGCCACTGCATCCAACAAGGCATTGAGGCATGACATGGTGTGTTTTTGGAAAACTATGAATAAGCTGATAATTTGGTTGCAAATAGAGCACATGTGAGAGTAGGGAATGGGCAGAGAGAGTGGTGGATGTGAGACTGGACAGTTGTGCAACTTCCAGCTGTTTTTTTTTTTTTTTTTTTTTGCGGTACGTGGGCCTCTCACTGTTGGCGGCCTCTCCCGTTGCGGAGCACAGGCTCCGGACGTGCAGGCTCAGCGGCCATGGCTCACGGGCCCAGCCGCTCCGCGGCATGTGGGATCTTCCGGGACCGGGGCATGAACCTGCGTCCCCTGCATCAGCAGGCGGACTCTCAACCACTGCGCCACTAGGGAAGCCATCAACTCCCAATTTTTAATGCACAAGATTAGACTGGCAGCACTTTGAGTGAATGAAAGAGCAAGGGAGGAAGAGATACAAGAGGTCACTGCCAAAGATCAACCCGATGTGTAATGAGAGTCTTGAGTGAGGCTGTGACATCTGAGAGGGGAAAAGACATACTTAGATGATGTTTTGGAGATCAGCCCAGGAAGACCTTCTTTCTGACTTATTAAAAGAGACGTATAAGAAACTGGGAGTTTTCTTTCTTACATGCTATTTAAGGTGAGACTTGCAGGAGGAAAGATCAGTTTTATTGAAGTTATTCAAGTTTGGAGATGTGGAAATTAGTGATGGAAAAGATTAAATGTATGAAACTGAAGCTCAGGTACCAGAATGAGAATTGCAGGTCTTAAAGAAATCATTTACATATGAATATATGTATATAAATAAATAAAATTGCTGTACAAATGGTAGTTGGATGGTCGCACTTAATACTTCCCAGAGTAAGCATGTACAGTGAGAAGATCTCTAAGGCCAAATCCTGAATGACACTAAATTTACTTTGAGAACAAAGAGGTGAATTCACAAATGTGGCCGATAAGGATAGTCAAAGATATAGATGGATAATAGAGGGGTTAGTGTTGACATAAGAAAAAATTTCCAGAAGATTTTTGCACTCTCTACCTTCTGTCATAATTCTTCACCTGGATGAAGCTTCTATTTCTGTGGTCAGTTCCTTGACACCAGTCTCCCAACGATTGTCTTCTAACCTACCTTCACCACTTATCACCACAGTCAAAACATGCAGTGCTTTTCAAATGTGACTTACCATCAGAGGGTCATTAAATGAATTTCATGGGTTATAACCAATATTTAACATATGAACATGGAAAGAAAAGAGTACAGCAGGATAAGATAAAAAGGAATCAGTGTAGCAGATGATATAGTTAAGTCATGAAACTCCTGTTAATGAAGCTCTCTTGTCCATCCATATGCCAAGCGGGAATGATCTCATCCCTTTCTGAATTCTTGAAGCACCTTCTCTGCATCTCCCAAAGGGCGTTTATAAATTCTATCATCCTCCCACTAGAATAGAAAGTCCTTGAGATCAGGGATCTTTCTGTGTCTGATTCTCCGTTGTATCCTCAGCAACTAGAATAGCACTTAATACTAATTAGGCACAATACCTATATATGTTGAATAAATAAGTAATAAAGTGAACAAATTCTTCCCTGTGTCATGTGTTAGTGTTAATAGAATCCACCAATTACTATAGATACATGTGAAAAATGTGATTGAAATGAATTCAGTCATTTATGTACTCAGTTCTCCTATCAACAAAAGCCACTATTTTGATGAAGTAAGAGAGTCAAGTTTTATTTTCTTTGCAGTCACTGAAGTCTTTATTCATAACCATTGTATAATTTTTCACAGGTTAGCTGGGATCATACTTGTTGAAACCTGAATTAATAAAGAATAAATAATGTATTTTGCTTAATTAGAATATGTTTTCTAAGATGAAACTACACTCATTTGTGTTCAAGTAATTTTACTGTTTGCTGTATTTCTTTTCTTTTTGTAGAAAACCTTTTTTCCTGACTATAGTCTGAATCTGCTTCCTATTTTTAAAATTTGAGAGCAGATGGCCTTGCTACATGAGCAATACCCTATAAAAAATGGTGTATACATGACCATATGAACAGGTTTTTGATGATATAATCAAATGAAATTTATATAAGTTGAACTGACACATGTATAATTATATGTCCAATTATTTTCTGCATGGAAATTATACAGAAATGAGAGCAGTGCACATAAAACATAACATTGCATTTATATAACCAAAACAAGTTTTTAAATGGCTTATTTTTCTTTCGTTGTTCACCAGTATCTATCTAAAGTCCCGGTCAGTGTGAAGAACATCTCCTTACCCTATGGGATACATGCACATGACATGTCCACATACACACACACACACACAAATTCTGTCTCTGAGGGATACTTGACAATAGGTCTGGGTGGAAACCCACTAAGAAGAGAATAAAACTAAATTTGGTTTCTGATTCAATTGCATGTAGGCGTTCTGTAGCCAAAAGAAGTATGAAATAAAACCATAAGTCTGCTCCACCCAAATAGTATCTTATGAGAACTCCTGAGAGGAAACAACTTGGTTGTGAATATAACCTCTTTGAAAATCCTATGCTTGCTATTTACCCTTCTTAGAAGAAGTAGTAAATGCAAAATGTTAGTGAATATTTACAGTAAATCCATTCAAACTCTTTTTAAAGAATTAAGAACTTTTGGGCTTCCCTGGTGGTGCAGTGGTTGAGAGTCCGCCTGCCGATGCAGGGGACACGGGTTCGTGCCCCGGTCCGGGAAGATCCCACATGCCGTGGAGCGGCTGGGCCCGTGGGCCATGGCCGCTGAGCCTGCGCGTCCGGAGCCTGTGCTCCGCAACGGAAGAGGCCGCAACAGTGAGAGGCCCACGTACCGCAAAAAAAAAAAAAGAAAAACTTTTGTTCAGTGTTAACTAAACATAACGGAATTCCCTGAGATGTGAAACTGCGAAAAATATTTTTATATAATTTCCTAGAAATGTCACATTTCATTCTGAAGCAGGTTATAAACACAAATTATAAAGCTTATATTTTACAGGAAACTGAATTATTAAGTAATTTTAAAGTAATCTATAGAATGTTTTTTAAGTAGGAAAGGGAGGTTGTCCCTGTAGCTTGTAAATGAAATTATCCTATAATTATTAAGACCCCACTATGTAAATTATGTAAATTAATGGATGTCTTTGTATTAACCTACTGGCATGGTGTATGAGAGCACATGGTATTTACCCTTGATGAGGGTACTCTTGTTGAACAGAAAGCACTAAATTCTTTGAATATGTTAGAGACACCCTTTATTCCAAGTAATTCACAGAGAAAAGGCTGGGTCCAAACATAAAGCAGAACGTATTATTTCACAGAAGCAGAAACTAAAATGAAAGACTACATCTAAGCTTTTATTTAGTCTATTAAGTTTAACTCCAGGATTATCTCTCATCTCTTTTTCCAATTAACATGTAGAAAGTTAAGATATGGGCATCAACACAGAGTCTATGTTTAATTAATTTTCTCCTCTGATTTCTATTTTTTTTTCTTTTTTCTCTTTGTTTTCCCCTGTGTCAAGAATATAATGTGTCAGAGATTTTTGCTATAAGAAATGGATGATAATTATTCATGTTCTTAACTAGAGCCCCACATCCTGATTTTACAATGAACGTTTTTCTCCTGGAGGATTGTAGGAAGTTGGATTTTCTGTCTCATTTTTAGACTTTGTTATAATGAAAGAGTTTAGAGACGTGCCATCTAGTAAGGTCAATGTCTGGCTAGACAAGAAGTCATATGTTAGACATGTCTCTTATCATTATGATATTCCAGGGACTGGTTTTAAGCTTCTCTGTCTCCAAAACCTGGTTGTTTTAGGGCATCTAGAGTTTGTTAATACCTGTGGAATTGATGACTAAATTCACAAAAGACTGATGTGAATAAACTAAATTACCACCTTGGTAATTACAACTGTAGAAGGGAGCCAAATATTCTCTTCCTAAAAGGAAATGGTCACTGGTTGCCAAAATTTCTTCCGGTGTATACCTGATTCATTGCAGAAATGGGAGATAGTTGGATAATGAGAAGCAGCTCAGCTGGACAGCTTGATGTATCCATCTCCTGGGTAAGGGTATACTTGCCAAATTGATACAGATTTTGCTATCAGATCAGAATACCCTCTTTTAATTAATGCTAAAGATACATTAATAATTTGTCATTTATGGATTTTCATTTGTCTAGACTTCTTAGAAACAGCACTCATTCTGTCAACACAATCTTTCTTTAAACTGGGAACATGCAATCGTTTAGGTTTTGGTGTAACTACAGTCATAGTCCAAGCCTGCTTCCAGAGTCCATATTTTTATGAAAACAGTTGGGCTTTGGCATTCCCAAAACTCCTTTATTTTTCCCTTCGTAATTATTTACAATGCCTTTTATAGTTTTCCCAGATCCATCAGCATGGATTTTACTTCTGTAGTTGTTGATGTCACCATTATTCCTATCACAATTCCTACTACCACAATTTCTACCAACTAACAAGTACTGAGTGTAAACCAAGTGTCAAGTTTAATTTAATCTTCACAACACCCCTAGAGGGTAGGTATAATTATTATCATACCCATTTTATAGATGAGAAAACTAAGGTTTAGAGAAATGTGAGGCCAAATAGAAAGTGGTTGAGCTGAGATTTGAACTCGGTTATAACTGCCTCAAATCTGGATTCTAATTCATAGTGATTTTACTCTTACAGTGGAGCTCTTTCACATTCATAGACTTTGAAATAGCACTAAGCCATTTCTGAGATTTTTTTTTTTGAGGAAGCTAGAAAAATTGAATAGAATCTGAGAGTTGCTTTGGAACTTAGATTTTTCTAGATAAAATATTACGAAGTAGGTCACTAATGTAATTTAAGGAACTTTAAATCTACCAGGGTATAGTGACCCTGGTAAAATTGCTTGCCATGTTAGACTTGTCATAAATGTTCCGTGAGAATATTTATAAAATATGGTAAGTGTGCATGGAACTTAGCAAAGCATAAAGCAGCACAGGCAAGGTGCTTGCTCCAAAGAGCTTGTGATCTAATTTAGATGTAGACAGAATACTAGATTCCTATAAAGTACCAGAGTTGGTTGGTTGACTCATAACCTCATTCATAGTGCCATAAATCAGATGGTAACACTCTTAACATCCATTGAGCACCTGGTTAGATCAGCAAATACATGTTCTAGACATAATGACAGCAGCAGGTGGTTTTACTCTGAAATAAGATGGGAAATGGCCAAGAAGGCAGGGGAAAAAATGTAAGATATGACTGTCCACATTGCATGCTACACAACACAATATCCTGGAAGGACAGCTATGGAAAGTCATGGCCAAAGGAGACTATTTCTTTTTGGTCAATGAGGCAATTTCATTGCTACACCAAAGAAGGGTCATTTTCAAGCACTTTATATTAAACATAATTTTTATCAGTTACTCATTTTTTTATTATTTTATCAGTTACTTAAGAGTACTTACTTATAAGTAAGTATTTATAAGTACTTAAGAGTACTTAAGAGTACTCAAGCCAAGTAAGGTAGTCACTAATGAGTGAATCATACAGTTGCTAGTGAAGATGGTACCCTGGAAGGAAGTGTCATTAGACCGTGTGCTCCTTGAGTCATTGTTCACTCTGGATCCCCACCACTGTGACACACACACACACACACACACACACACACACACACACACACACACACACACACACACACACACTCTCTCTCTCTCTCTCTCTCTCTCTCTCTCTCTCTCTCTCACAAATTTAAAATGCAAAAAGCCCATCCAGTCCAGTTACTTGTTTCTTGAGTTTGGGAGAGAGAACAAATATATGCGGCTCAGCTCCTTCTAGGCTTTCTCTTTCGGACCAATCTTCCTACTAAACCCATGCATTTCCTTTGTCTTTTCTCCTTCATTCCATGTGTGTAAGTCAGCTTCCACTCCAGTGGGAACTGGGCATGGGATGGCCAACAGTTCTGAGTGGCCAAGTTTAAATCAGTGAAAGTATCAGAAAGTCTGATTGTGGCCAGATACTTAATTTGTATCAGCTAGTCCAGTTTTTATCAGTAATAAAACTGTTTTTCTCTCCATTTGATTTTTTTTTTTTTTTTTTTTTTTGCAGTACGCGGGCCTCTCACTGTTGTGGCCTCTCCCGTTGCGGAGCACAGGCTCCGGACGCGCAGGCTCAGCGGCCATGGCCCACGGGCCCAGCCACTCCGCAGCATGTGGGATCCTCCCAGACCGGGGCACGAACCTGCATCCCCTGCATCGGCAGGCGGACTCCCAACCACTGCGCCACCAGGGAAGCCCCTCTCCATTTGGTTTTGAGTTTTGCTCTCAGATGGATCAAAACTTGAAAGAGAAAGGGTGGAATTAAACATCAATACACATAACAAGTGTTTATTAAATAAAAGAGCCAGGTAAATTAGCTGTAAAGGAAAAAAAGAAAAGCTGAATAGGTTAAATGAGCTTGTTGATCTCAAATATTTAAAATTATCATTCATATATATGTATATATACACATAATTCATATATATATATTTGAAGATGTAGATATAAATCTTAGTTTTCTTTTAGGTCTTATTTTAGATTGTGGGTCTCCTGAAGTCAGGGTCTATATTTTATTCACCTTTATAGGAACCAGCACTTAATGGTTTCAGGCATATAATAGATACCAACTATACTTAGTATTGAATAGACATGGATTTTTGGTTCTAAATAATATATCTAATCATGTATAATTAACTGAGATTTTGAAAAGTTGGCCTTGTATATTAGAAGCTATCTATTAAATGGGATCACAATTTAGCTTTTTGTTATGGAGGAGTAGAGCAGATCCTTACCCCAACAATCTTTTAATTGAAAAAATATTTTAAAAATCACTTAGAACCTCCCTGGTGGCAGAGTGGTTAAGAATCCGCCTGCCAGTGCAGGGGACACGGGTTCGAGCCCTGGTCCGGGAAGATCCCACGTGCCGTGGAGCAACTAAGCCTGCGAGCCACAACTACTGAAGCCTGCATGCCTAGAGCCCGTGATCCACAACAAGAGAAGCCACCACAATGAGAAGCCCGTGCACAGCAATGAAAAGCAGCCCCCGCTTGCTGCAACTAGAGAAAGCCTGTACATAGCAACAAAGAACCAATGCAGCCAAAAATAAACAAATAAATTTATTTAAAAAAATCACTTAAATTCTTTGGAATTTGTTCTCAAAGCATACAGGAAGTGGAAAAATATTCATTCCAGAAAATTGACTAAATCTTGAAAAAAACAGGGAGAGACGCCAGCATTTCAAATATGACTGCTCTCCCATTCCCGGTTCTGTCTTACTGAAACTACTCCGGGAGTTCTAACTAGGTGATGCTGTAATAAGACAGGGACTTAATTCAGATTTAAGACTAACGTTCAGTCTAGGGCTACTTCATCTCAGAAGGGAAAGGCCACAAGTATTTCTCTTGCCTCCAGCCTCTGGGTGCAAAAGCTGTGTGCCACATAGGCAGGGCAGAGATGTCTGGAGTGACCTTCTTCCACCCAGACCTCACTTGTATGGTAAATGCCTCATTCCAGGCTCGCAGGCTGAGAATACTGGGCCCTGATCACCCACTACCGCAGGCTCTATGGGTAGAAGTTCCACACCAAGAGAGGCAAGTCAAAAAAGCATAGGACGTGTCCTCTCCCAGCACCCATTTGTAAAGCAGGAGTGTCATTCTGGGAGGAGTGTGCACTGTCACTGCTTCCAGTACTTGTGTGGGGATGCAGAGGTCCTGCTCGTGAGGAGAGGCAGGCCACAGAGGCAAGCCTTAAAATGAAGCATTCTTTAGCTCTGTCTAAGGAAACTGGCTTTATTTAGAACAGGGGGTATAAAATTCCATGCCAATGGATGATAAAAAAGAATTAAAAAATGGAGTTCTTGGTGGAAACCAATTAAGTGAGTACAGTTATAACTCCGTGATACAATAGCAAGAAGTAAAACAGCAGGGCAATCAGAAGTTTAACACAGAAAGCCAGGGAAAGAGATAACCAAGAGTCCTTCTGGGATCACTGTGAACCCTGGGGGGTTGGGAGTGCTGTGCATAGGCAGGATAGGACTTGGGACAGATGTGAAAACATCCTCAAATTCACACGGCCATCAGCAGAACGGAAGCCTTACTGACACAAGGGTTTAAACACAATGTCTGCTCCATGATTAGTTGAATAATTTACTCTGACCCAGGGGCAGCTCCTATTTCAGCCAGGCTTAAAAATATGATCGGACACAACCCTAGGAGCCTGGAAGACTCTATGCCAAATGGTAAGCCCTCTCAGGAGTGATAAGAAAGGAAAGATACAAACTACTAGTCTCTGTTCAAAAATGGGTCATAAATGTGAATTCCTAGAACTGAGAAAGCAGCCTCCAAGCCACACACATATCCAATGGTAATGAGTAAAACCTGGATTCCTAAGGGGGATTAAGTACAATCTTTAACCAGTAAGTGGCTTATGCTGATTCAGGAACAAATCATAGGTAGCCAGGCTACAAGATAAATATAAGAAAACAAATCTTAGGACATCAGAAGCTGCACATTACAGGAGAAAGATTTCAGAGTCAGTTCAGCTAAGTCACTAATCAACCAACCAAGTGAACAAACGACAGCATCAACTCTCCAGGGATGGGAGAAATCAATATCCAGAGTTGCTACAATATATTATCTAAAAATGTCCAGTTTTCAACAATATCATAAAGGGGGTAAAGGGATCTATTAAAAGGGCAAAGGCACCAACTTGAAGGGGATCCCACTGGACAAATCTAGAAAAATTTGAACATCAAAATTATAACCGATTACAAGCCATTGACTAAAATAAAATTATGTGTCCATGCTGATATGAACAAATGTGTCCATGAACATATTAAGCTACTCTTTATGGTAAAATACCAAGTATTAAATGTGACAGAAATGGAAAATCATCATTTGGCAATCATTGTGGTGGATATTTTAGGTGAGAATCAAGGGATACCAAGACTGACCATTGGAATCAAATAGGAATAGGATATTGCCATAATCTAAGGATATCTTCCCATAAAATTCCACTTATTACAAAGGGAAAAGCATGTTTTTGTGTGTGGAAAAGCCTGGCAGAAATGTAACCCATAATGTTTACATGTATCCTGTTATATCACCAGTGGTGATGAGGTGTCAACCTTGTGTCCCTTTTGATGAGCTGCATTGAGAAGAGCACATCATAGTGTCTGGGATATTCCTGATGGAGATGCTTCACCTGAGTCTGCTCAAGGAGAAGAAGCAATGGACAAACCTGCACTGAAGGTCACCTAGACTCTGAATCTGTCAAGGACATGAATGTGATGGCAAGTCCGAGGAACAGCTCCCTATTGAAGAAAGGAGATGATTGTCCAGACATTTGGCCAAATTTAAAGGAGTCTGTGGATTGGATTATAATGTTGAAACAATGTTGACTTCATTTGGAGGTTAGGTGGAAGTTATATATAATGTTCTTTTTCTGAAGGAGTCTGAAATATTTTGTGTGAAGAGGCAAATGTAGTAAAATATTTTATATTTGAAATTATTTTAAAATGCATTACTGGACTTCCCTGGTGGCGCAGTGGATAAGAATCTGCCTGCCAATGCAGGGGACACAGGTTCATTTCCTGGTCCGGGAAGATCCCACATGCTGCGGAGCAACTAAGCCCAGGTGCCACAACTACTGAGCCTGCGCTATAGAGCCCGTGAGCCACAACTACGGAAGCCCGCGCGCCTAGAGTCCATGCTCTTCAACAAGAGAAGCCACTGCAATGAGAAGCCTGCATGCCGCAACTAGAGAAAGCCTGTGTGCAGCAACGAAGACCCAGTGCAGCCAAAAATAAATGAATAAATTTAAAAAAAAACTGGAAATAACATTTTCTAAAATAAATAAGTAAATAAATTAAAAGCATTACTTTTATAAATGACGAAAAAAATTTCTAAAATTTAGTTGTGCTTCTTTACCCAAATATAAAAACCTAAAATTGAATTTGGTTTAAGGAAAAAAGGAATAAAGCAGATTAAAGTCTGTTTAATTTGTTTTGGCTTTAAAGCGTTATTTGCTTTAAAAAGTAAGAATCTGGGTTGAGGGAATCAGGGATTGATACCAAGAAGTTTCTACTCCAAAACTTAATATAATAAATTCAGGACTTCTCAAATAGTGTTTAAAGTGATGAACAAGGATCCTTATGTGGAACTCAGCATTGGAAACATTCTGTGAACAAAGTTTTCCACAGTCTAAGGAACAAATGATTTGTAAATATTTCCTGAATCTTGGCTTACACTTTTCCTTTATTTCATATCATCAATTTTTTTTGAATTATTTCAAGTGATTATTTTTTCTCGTGCTGAAAACCAAGTTCAAAATTCAGTGAAAGCTCTTATTCTTGGCCCTGGAAAGTAATTATTTTTGGTTTTCATCTTTGTTTTTTAAGATTCCTTTATCATATGAGTCTAGTCATGGGTGAATGCAATGTTTTTAAGAAGAAGCAAATGTTTATTTTGTTAATATTAACTCAGTCTTCAAATTGGCACATGCCTTAATGTTTAATTTGGTATTTTGTTCCTTAGCACAGAACTAGCTTCTATTGTGGCTTTGGAAGCCCTTCAGCATAAAAAATCAATATGATATGAAAAGGCTAATATGCTGTAAATTATATTGTTATGACCTGGCCAGAAAAGCTACTCCATGACTTCATTCAGCTTCTGCTGTGAAAACAAGTCAGATTGACACACTGCCAAAAGTGATGCTATGTTTATTTACAAAATCATGAACCAAGGACAGTTGTAAATTGACTCAATAGTACATGATTCAATTTTTAAAAGAGAAGAAAAAAAAAGGGTTTCGTATGCTTTTAACCTCTCTTTAAAAATAAAACTCCAATTTTTTTTTCTTTTTTTTGGTCATGAATTTAAGGTGGTCCTAGAGTTCAACAATGGTACACTCTGGGACGGTTGTTACGAATCCACCTGCCAATGCAGGGGTCATGGGTTCGATCCCTGGTCCAGGAAGATCCCACATGCTGCGGAGCAACTAAGCCCGTGCACCACAACTACTGAGCCTGCGCTCTAGAGCCCACGAGCCACTAGAGAGAGCAGCAGTGCAGCTCTCAAACGCAGCCAAAAAAAAAAGTACACTTCGTGGATAGTAAAATATTGTAGAAAGAGTAAATATTCTAGATTTGAATATTTGTTCAAATCCTGTATCTGCATATTTTAGCATATTTGGTAATGGACAAATTAAACTTAATCTTCTTCCTTACAATTTCCCTAAGTAACTGATAGCCATTCAAAAATGTCCAATTTTCTTCCCTATTTATTTATTTTGGGGTAGTTCTCTTAAAGTTTTGTACTTTCTGGTTTCTCAAGGTAGTTTTTACATTGAAATTACATAGGATTTTACAAAAATTTCTCTTTGCTTCAGTAAATAGCTTGGTTTTGGAAATTTGCTCATCATTCCCAGTTTCATCAGGTCAAGAAGATGGATTTCTTTAAAGGGATGAAAGGAAAACGGAGACATGTCAAATAAAAACCATGAGAATTGTAAGTAATCAACTGAAGCTGAACTTTGTCCTCTAAACATACCCTGTAGCTAAACATCTATGTTCTGGAAAATACTGAATGGTTTGATGCCAGTCAATGTTCTTAGAGTTCATATGTGAAGAGGAGTTCACCTTGTCTTGAAGCAAATGCAAGAACTATCTTGGAGAGTGATGTTCTCAGGTCTGAGTGGTCTGTGTAGTCTATAAAAACGCGATTTTGAAGTGTCCTTCAATCTCAGCTTCATCAAGTCCTGAAGTCTTCACCTGATGAAGGCTCTCTTCCCGTCCACTCCATCAGTCATCAGTTAAATATCTGCCGAAGGAATCCAGAGGAATCAGAGCTCATCGGACTCAGTGTAAAAGCAGAAATGAGTTATGTTGAGGAAGACCCTTGGGAGAGAGAGAGATGGGGGAGCTTCTCCCTGGTTTTGCTCTTTGAGAGCTCCAGAAATTTTGATTTTGTGCCCCATGTAGGCCAAGCATATATATCTTGGAGTGTTTTGAAAATCGACTTCAAAGAACAACAAATACATTTGTTTAAAATAACTAAACTTTGAAATTAAAATCTCATACAGTTTACTATGAGAATTTATATCTAACAAAATGATGTACAGTATATTTTGATATCACCTTTCTGCTCCTTTTAAGTAAGGAACTATTAAATTTCCTTTTTCCAATTTGACTAAAACATGAGTTTACCTATTCTGTATTTTTTTTTCTGCTGCTGCCCTTGGAGAGCTTTTCAGTCTAGGAAGAACTGACCTATTAACTCAGTTGTTTGTTCTTGTCTGCATTCTTCTACTTATCCAATATGTTGAACTTTCATTACCTTATCATATTTTTTATTCCTAAATCAGGCAAACAACTGACAAGCATTCAACATGTCCCAGTTTCATAGTCCATCTTATTTCATCACCTGATGCTTACAAGAACTTTATGAAGTAGGTGTTGTCTCACCTGATTGACAAGGTGCTAAGGAGGCCAGGAAAGTTAAATGATCCACTCCAGATCCTAATTACATAAGTCAGTCTGAACTTCAACTCAGCAATCTGATCATAAGCATAGACTCATTTTACTATATTGCACCCTCAGCATAATTACATAAATAACCACCGTTTGTTGGTGGCTTACTATTTGCTAGAAATTATGCTCATTTTAGGGGAAACGAGAGTATAGTGTAATAAAGTGTAGTCTGGCAATGTATCAGATTAACTTGGAGAGAAATTTTTCTAAATTAATGCAGTAGTTCTGAGTGATATAAAAAATGTGGAGTAGACAGAAAGAGGCAACTGCATATGTGGGAATATATAGGAAAGGCTGCAAGGAAGTATGCAATTGCTTTGTAATTCTTTATATGTTTTGCACACTAAATTGTGGCTCTTGTATCCTTTGCATCAGGCTCTTGGTATGAGCTCAATAAACATTTGTTGAATTAATTAATGATAATTAATCAAAAGGTCAAATGTCAGCTAGATTTTTCAGAAAGGGTAGCGATGATTAGCCAGGTCCAAAAGAGCAGAAAGAAATTTCTAAGTAAAGAGAGTAGAATGTGAAAAGGCAAACAGGGAACATAGAAAGGGCTTTGCAGAGAGGAACTGCAGAGAACAACTTCTTCATCCATTCAGCAAGCATTTTATTCAGTGCTTACTGTGTTCTAGGAACTGTTAAAGGCACCACTAGTGAACAATGCACAAATTTCAGTGTGTCCAAATTATAATATCTATGGGGAAAATAGTAGGAGGTCATGTCTAGGATATAGATGATGGCCATTTGTCTGAACACCAGGCTAAGGAGTTTTGATTTATACTGAGAACAACATGCATCAAATTCATGAAAGTAATTTGTCGAGATTAAAATAAATTAGAGCTGACTTTTATCTATTTCATCAAGTTTTACTTCACAAAGTATATTTTGCCATGAGAAAAGTAAGTATATTCATCACTAAACATTTAAAGTGAAGAGCAGAATATTTGATGTTTGAAAAATAACACTGGTGGGTGGGAAGGAGATAAGCATGGTGAGAGCCTCAAATCAGACAGATAGGGGCTGGGAATCATCCAGTTAAGAAATGAGGAGAAACTGACAGCAGGTAATAGTTCCCAAATACGAACACTTGTGGAGTTAGGATTGAAGTGATCTGATGACTGACTGGCTGTGGTGGGATAGGATGAGGGTAAAAGAAATGATTCAGGGATGAACCTGAGGTTTTTCTTTCTGTGCAGCATTGGCAACACAGAGCACAGAGACATCAGCTTGCCGTGGGAGCTCTCATGGAAAAACAAATATGGGCTTGAGGGTGGAGGAATAGCATGAGCCAGTTTTGGAATTGGTGGTTTGAGTTGCGTTTAGTAGGCAGTTGGAAATACAGGTGTGGAGCTTCTGAAAAAGGCTGCTGCTGAAAATATATAATTAGAAGTTAGCATAATAGAAATTTTAGCTGAAGCCAGGAAGGCAGATGTGCCCACCCAGGGAGAAAGTGATCAAAAGGGTGGAGAGCCAACAGTTCATGCGAGAGTGGAAGGAGACCAGGAATGAGCAGGCAGAGAAAAAGGTGGCATCCTCACTGGGGCCTCTGCATAAGGCTTCTGATTACATTTGTTTACAAGCCTAGCAGAGCAATAATTAATGCTGATGAGCTGAGTTCCTTGCACCATCACAGATTCTGTTGTGCTCTTGACACTGGGAATTACAAGGCTTCCCTGAAGATACAAAAACAAAACGCAGCCTTTGTGGAATTTGAAAGCCAATCTCAAGGGAGCCTAGGGAGTTGCTTCAACTCTTTTCAGAGAAGACACTTTCTGTAGCTGCTACTGAGCATCCACTTTCTTAGCCATAATCTTTGTTACAAAGATTAATCTTTGCAGATTACAATTGTTTAAATACTGGATCCTGGCAGCCTAACCAGAGGTCACAGGGCTTGGTTCAATAGGACCAGGAATGACTAGGTAAAAGGGGTTCTCTCCAAAATGAGAAAAGAAGAAATTCTCTTTTAAATGTTTGATTAAAAAAAAATAGAGACTGTATATGTCTCAGAAAGATGAGGTTTATCATTGTCATTTTTATCTTCTGACTTAAAACAAATAGACTGCCAGAAAACAAATTTCTCCAGCAAAGATGAGTTTACTCTCCAACAAAGGTGGAATCAGCACAGAATTGCAATTCAGGGTCTGCAACCACTGTGAGCCACATGCAAGTCTCAGGACAGCAAGAGAAGGAGACACTTTCATAGGGAAGAAAGTTGGGAGGGCTTTAGTAAATAAAGAGTCCATGGCTTTTCATTGGCCGAGTTGTTGCCAGGGAAGAAGAGGAGTTTTCCTTCTCCCTGTTGGGCTCTGCTCTGCTATTGTTTCAGGGCATGGCATGGGAGCTCCCCATTCTGGTTTCCTGACTCTATTTAATTGAGGTTTCTGTTTATTAAATTTTTTACCCTTCCCTGTCTTCCTGTTTGTGTGCACTACACTAATGTTGGTTGGATTAGTTCAGAATTATGCTCACTGAGGGTCTTCCCTAGTGGTGCAGTGGTTGAGAGTCCGCCTGCTGATGCAGGGGACATGGGTTCGTGCCCCAGTCCGGGAAGATCCCACATGCCGCGGAGCACCTGGGCCCGTGAGCCATGGCCGCTGAGCCTGCGCGTCCGGAGCCTGTGCTCCGCAACGGGAGAGGCCACAACAGTGAGAGGCCCGCGTACCGCAAAAAAACAAAACAAAACTGGAAGAATTATGCTCACTGAGATAAAAAAGTTTTATTTGTTTGCTATTACATAAACCTAATTTTTTCTTTGGCATTTAAAATTTCCCACCAATTTATCTTTCTGTTTGAGAAGACAGTCTTATATCTAGAGAGAAACTCCAAAGAATGCTCAGATGTTAAAACTCAATGGCCTTTGCTAAATCTGGGCCAGGTTACTACTGGCAGTTAGGGTCAGACTAGTTGTAAATATAATGGGGCAATAATTTATGGGTATAGATGTGTTTTCTTCTACAACTTCCCCTTGTCAGCACTTAATCTAAGTCATCAAGCACATCTAGAGGTCAGATCAGCATATCTAAAATGACGGTATAGCAGTGCATTGAATCAAGAGGCAGCTCAGCATGGTGGTGGGCTGTATTGAATCTGGGGCTAGAAGCCCTAGGTTTCACCACCTAATTATTGTGCATCCCTGGGCAAGTTACCCCATCTCTTTGTGTTTCAGTTTTCGTTGTTGCTGTGTAGGTTTTTAACTTGTAACATAGGAATGGTGACAAGGTTGTAGTGTGGAGGGTCATAAGAATCTGTTCTAGGGTTGTCATAAGGATTAAATTGGGTAATATATAAATACATTAAGTGATTCATCTGTGTCCTAATACCATACAGGCCTACCTGTATTAATAGTATCACTAATATGTTCTGCAGCCTTCTGTATTTAACCTCTTAGTATTTATAAAATCTTTTAAAATAATTTATCTTTAAGTATTTGAAGTTATTTAGTAGAAGGCATTATTCTAATGGCATTTAACAGCACTGACCTTCCATTTTCTTAACCTCCTTTTGGCTATTCATCTGCATATTTCCTTTGGCCAGGTTGGGCACTTAATCTTTCTATCTTCCATAGTTTCGGACACATTTTTAAAAGTTGCTATTAACAATTTTTAAAATTTCTTTCATATTTATATCACTATAGTGTTAGTGTTTTAAGAATAATATATCCTGGAGCTAGACCACATGTATTTCAATCCTGGCTCCTTTGTTTATACTTTCTTTGACATTAAGCAAATTATGTAAATCTCTGTGCCTCAGCTTCTTCTCCTACATATGTATTGTATATAGTTATGAGGATAAAATGACTCAGTATAGACAAAGTGCTTAGAAAAATGCCTGGTATATAAAGGTTTGCCTTTAAGTTCTATGACTTTTGAGTGATGGATCTACCATTTCAATTACTGATTGGGAATGAAGAAAACATCACTCTCCTGCTACATTTAAATTAACTGATATAACCAGTAGATGTAAATATTTGAAGTTTTTTGAAATTACTTTTTAAATGGAGAGAAAAACCTTATTTGAGAAACTTAACTGTGAATGATAATGTTGGGATACACACTTGGGTCCAAAGCCCTAGGTCTTTGGTTCATTTCACATTGATTTCAAGAGAATTGATCACTGATAAAAATCTTTGGACCAGAATTTTTTTTCCAAATTCTCTTATTTCCTCTCAGAGTATGCTCAAATTATTTGCAGAGCTACAATTTAAGGTGGACAAACTCAAACTAGTTTTTTTCTGGTCATTCTTTAATTGACAGATACTTCCTGTGTTTTCATGCTTCTGATTTTATTTTTTGAGTCTCTACAATTTTACTAAAGAAAAAAATTAATAAAGATCAATTATGTTGAATTGATTAGCATTAAGTACAAGACAGAAAATATGGCTATAATTAGGTAAAAATCTTCCCTTGGTTCACTAATTCATCATTACTAATTTTTCATATAATTGAATTATTTTGCTAAATTGTCATTTCATTTGCTCCCTTTACTTTTTAGTTGTTTGATTATCATATATCCTTGTTTCTCTTTCATCCCATGCTTTTGGAATAAAATAGTAATCAATTTTGAGGTCTGAGAGTGCCATTCAACACTATCTAGTATAACCATTTTGTTTTAAAACTTAGTCACAAAATCACTCTGGACCAGTTTACTCACCCAAGATCACGCTTATTACTAGTTACAGAATTTAACAATAGCATTTGAGTCTTCTCAGATCTCTTTTTCCTCTGGTCACATACATTTTCCTTAGGTTCATTGTTTTTTAATCTATTTTTTATTGTTTTTTGTTGTCTACTTCAGTGCTTTAGTTTTTATCTTCTTTTTTTCTATCTACCAATCTCTGTGAAAGAATGACATCAAATTCAATCTTAAATAGAAAATGCAGTTATGGAAACTTGAACAAAGAAATGACAAAAATATAAACATTTTTTATATTTTCATGTTCAGTCTTTCATTTACCATTGATTTATTCCTATAACTTGTAGGAGGAATGGCTTAAATATGTGATTGCCTCAAAATGCAAATTTTTTTCTTCAGTTGGGAAAATCCATGAATATGTCTGTTGCTACTTCTATCCATGAAAGAGCAATGCAGAAAGGGTAGTATTTGAATGTATATTTAATTTTAAAGAAACTGTTCAACTCATCAGTAAGAATTTAGAGCTATGTACCTATTCAACCAAATATAATTGTGTGAATATATATTTTTTAAAGAACTGAACAAATGAAGATAACATAAACTGGATGATAGAGATAATTCAAACACATACACACATACAACATAGTGAGCTTTCTAAATATAGTAGTGTTAAATCATAGGCCTATCTTATTATCAGAAACCTTAACCTGAATAAGATATTGAGTTACTTCAAGTTTAATATAGAGGATACTTTGGTGGTTCAGTAATTTTAGGAAATATATAAAAAATTATGTTTGAATATTAGTTTACCAGGATGGAACTGTGAGCTTTTAAATTATTCAGTTTTTAGTTTAGGGGAAAAAAAAGTCATAATTAATTCTGATTTAGACTTAACAAAAGCACAGTGTTTTGGGGACTTAAGATTCACTATGCACATCTCCAATTCTAATATTTAAAAGCATATGATGCAAATGTTCTGAAAGGTGGGAGCTTCTTATTCTTCACCTATCTTAGTATTTCCAGCCTATTATTTCAAACAGCACATCTTTATTAGAATTTCCTTGATCTAGTGATTTGCATAACGGATACATATAATATACATCTATTAATTCATTCACCTCAAGGTAATTTTGGACCACCTGGCCTGGGAAATTTTAAAAGAAACCTCTTTGGTTCTTCTGGATACAATTTTTTACATCTTTTTCTTTTTTAAGATCTTTTTTTTTTTTTTGATGTGGACCATTTTTAAAGTTTTATTGAATTTGTTACAGTATTGCTCCTGTTTTCTGTTTTGTTTTTTGGCCATGAGGTATGTGGGATCCTAGCTCCCTGACCAGGGATCAAAACTGTACCCCCTATATTGGAAGGTGAAGTCTTAACCACTGGACCTTTAACTTCCTTTTTCTTTAAAAAAATAGTTCATTATTGGAGTATAATTGCTTCACAATACTGTGTTTGTTTCTGTTGTACAACAAAGTGAATCAGCCATATGCACACATACATCCCCATATCCCCTCCCTCTTGAGCCTCCCTCCCACCCTCCCTATCCCACCCCTCTAGGTGGTCACAAAGCACTGAGCTGATCTCCCTGTGCTATGCTGCTGCTTCCCACTAGCTAACTATTTCACATTCGGCAGTGTATGTATGTCAATGCTACTCTCACTTTGCCCCAGCTTTCCCCTCCCTCCCTGTGTCCTCAAGCCCATTCTCTACGTCTGCGTCTCTATTCCTGTCCTGTCACTAGGTTCATCAGAACCTTTTTTTTACATTCCATATATATGTGTTAGCATACAGTATTTGTTTTTCTCTTTCTGACTTACTTCACTCTGTATGACAGACTCTAGGTCCATCCACCTCACTACAAATAACTCAATTTCGTTTCTCTTTATGGCTGAGTAATATTCCATTGTATCTATGTGCCACATCTTCTTTATCCATTCATCTTTTGATGGACATTTAGGTTGGTTCCATGTCCTGGCTATTGTAAATAGTGCTGCAGTGAACATTGTGGTACATGTCTCTTTTTGAATTATGGTTTTCTCAGGTATATGCCCAGTAGAGGAATTGCTGGGTCATATGGTAGTTCTATTTTTAGTTTTTTAAGGAACCTCCATACTGTTCTCCATAGTGGTTGTATCAATATACATTCCCACCAACAGTGCAGGAGGGTTCCCTTTTCACCTTTCCAGCATTTATTATTCCTAGATTTTTTGATAATGGCCATTCTGACTGGTGTGAGGTGATAGCTCATTGTAGTTTTGATTTACATTTCTGTAATAATGAGTGATGTTGAGCATCTTTTCATGTGCCTCTAGGTCATTTGTATGTCTTCCTTAGTGAAATGTCTATTTAGGTCTTCTACTCATTTTTTAACTGGATTGTTTGTGTTTTTGATATTAAGCTCTATGAGCTGTTTGTGTATTTTGGAGATTAATCCTTTGTCGTTTCATTTGCAAATATTTTCTCCCATTCTGAGGGTTGTCTTTTCATCTTGTTTATGGTTTCCTTTGCTGTACAAAAGCTTTTAAGTCTAATTAAGTCCCACTTGTTTATTTTTGTTTTTATTTCTGTTACTCTAGGAGGTGGAGTTCGCAGGCTGGTCCCCTGCCCTCCAAGGCCCGCCCTCCCCCACATTGGTCCTGGGGGCATAGGAGGGAAACCCAGGGAGATTAGGAGAGGAAGGTGGGAAGAGCGGGAAAGGAGCGTTTGCCCCTCCCACTGGAGCCCAGGAAGCCTGCTGGGCTCCCAGGTGAGGTCCCCTTCCCTCTGAGACCAAGGGTTGGTGGGCATGACTGGGCCCCTTCTGTTCCTTGAGCCTAAGCCCCAGCCCCCACAGCCCCCAGGGCCTTTCCCATCCCTGTGGGTCCTAAGCATAGGCCCCTCCCACTGCCCAAACCTCACCTTTGCTTAGGCCCCACCCTCCACAGCCAAGGCCTTTCCACCCCCCACTTTTTCTTTCTTTTCCCTCCTCCTCCTTTTTTTTACTATTGTGGTACTGATGTACCTTCCAGTTGTTGATTCATCTATATTTTTATTTTTATATTCTTTCTAACATAACTGTTAGCTTCCTAGTCTAATTTTATTTTTTACCTTTTTCTTTTTTTTTTTTTTTGCCACACCATGAGGCTTTCAGGATCTTGGTTCACAAGCCGGGGGTCAGGCCAAAGCTCCTGCAGTGGGAGCTCTGAGTCCGAACCACTGGACTAACAGAGAACCTCAGACTCCAGGGAATATTCATTGGAGTAAGATCTCATGGAGATCCTCATATCAGCACCAAGACCTGGCTCTACCCAACAGCTTACAAACTCCAGTGTTGGAAGCCTCAGGCCAAACAACCAGTAAGACAGGAACACAATCTCACTCATTAAAAACAAAAATGAGACAGCAAAAAACTATGTCACAGGTGAAGGAGCAAGGTAAAAACCTACAAGACCAAATAAATGAAGAAGAAATAGGCAATCTATCTGAAAAAGAATTCAGAGTAATGACAATAAAGATTCATCTTCCAGAATCTCGGAAATAGAATGGAGGCACGGATTGATGAAATACAAGAAATGTTTAAAAAAGATCTAAAAGAACTAAAGAACAAGAAACAGAGATGAACAATACAATATCTAAAATGAAAAATTCACTAGAAGGTATCAATAACAGAGTAACTGAGGCAAAAGAACAAATAAGTGAGCTGGCAGGCAAAATGGTGGAAATAACTGCCTAGGAGCAGAATAAAGAAAAAAGAATGAAAAGAATTGAGGACAGTCTCAGAGACCTCTGGGACAACACTAAGCACACCAACATTTGAATTATAGGGGTCCCAGAAGAAGAAGAGAAAAAGAAAGGGTCTGAGAAAATATTTGAAGAGATTATAGTTGAAAACTTCCCTAACATGGGAAAGGAAATAGTCACCCAAGTCCAGGAAGCACAGAGAGTCCCATACAGGATAAACCCTTTGAAAAACACACCAAGACACATATTAATCAAACTAACAAAAATTAAATTCAAAGAACATATATTAAAAGCAGCAAGGGAAAAACAACAAATAACCTTATCGGGATTCCTTTGTATGTTATCAGCTGATTTTTCAGCAGAAACTATGCAGGCCAGAAGGGAGTGGCAGGACGTACTTAAAGTGATGAAAGAAAAACCTACAACCAAGCCAAAGACCCCACCAGGCCGCGTGGGTCCTGGGGGTATAAGAGGGAGGCCGGGAGATCAGGAGAGGCGGGAGGGAGGGGCCCTCCGGGACAAGGAGAGGAGTGGAGGGCATTTTACCTGCTCATTCAGGCCTGGGGAGACTGCTGAGCTCCCAGGCCAGTCCCCTGCCCTCCAAGGCCCCCCTCCTCCCCAGCCACATTGGTCCTGGGGGCATAGGAGGGAGGTGGAGGGGAGAACAGGAGAGGCAGGCAAGGCAAGTGTTCAAATTTCAACTATTTAGTCATCTATATACTCATATTTTCATATTTAAGGTAATATTTTAAAGATAGTGACACTAAATTCACTTTCCTCCTATGTGCTCAAAACTCAACAATACACAAAGCATCTCTGGCATTCTGCTCTATGAAATAACAGTAATTTTGTAACTGTTTCAATCAACTGCTTATCTGTTAGACTCACAGAAAGTAAAGACTACTGCATTCTCAGACTAAAAGAATCAGGAAGAATTTTAAAGTACAATATAATACATTAGTGGCTCTTTAAAATGACCTCATAATAACATTCCTCTCCAGATTCTCTGGCCCTCACTGAATTTTAGCATTTCTTAATTTCATTACAGTCCATTTTAGTGTGTTTTTGTCATCTAATTTGTGTTTTCATATATGCTACATTTTTTTTCCTCAACCAAATTATGTTTGGAAGTAGGATATATGTCTTACATAGTCATGCTTTTCCATCCTTCACAGCACTTAGCCTAGTGCATGACACGAGTTGCTTAATTGCTTAATAATTCCCTGAAAATATACTGCTGTTGGGGTTAAAAGTTACCTTAGGGATCATGTACACATTATTCATAAAACATTTGAGTGTTTATTCAGCATAGCATTAAGAAATTGGGCTCTGAAGTTACAGAACATGGCTCTGTCATCCTGAGTTGCATGACTTCAGGCAAGTCTCCGAAGGTTTCTGTGTTTACATTTCACATGCTCTAGAAGGAGCATAATTTACCAGTAGGAAGGTTCCATTATTCATATAATATATGTAAGGTTCATAGAACAATAAATATCTCTTGATAAAATACAATAAACATTTTTCTGTGACCATGGTGATGAAGATGATGATGATTATGTCAGGGACTGAGTACATAGAGACAAAGTTGTCTTTCTTTAAAGAAATTTACTGTCTAGAAGTGAGACTAAAATGGAGACCACAAAAGGTGATGCAATGTCATAAGCTATGGTACAAGACTTTGCAGAATAAAGTAGAAGCCTGGGAGAAGGTTCCCTATGGTTACCTAGGGAAATCAGTAAATGCTCTCAGGTGAGGGTACATTTAAAAGATTATTTAAAAAGAATAGCACTTTGGTAGGTGGACAGACTGTTAGTCCTTGTACAGTTGGGTAAAATCATTCAACCAGAAGGAACTGTCAGTGCCAAGTATTCAGATTTGGGAGAACATGGGATATTCTGAGATCCAATAGACTAAGTATCACAGGAACATACTTTGAGAAAGGATGTTCTATGAAATTGGACTGAGGTAGGTAACTGACAGGATGATTCTAGTGAAAATAACAAAAACAGTAATAAAAATGACATAGCTATCATGTTTTTCAAAGTGTTTCTTCTTAGTATAGTTGATTTACAATATTGTGTTAGTTTCAGGTGCCCAGGAAAGTGATTATCTTTTTCAGACTATATTTCATTATAGGTTATTATAAGATATTGAATATAATACCCTGTCCTATACAGTAAATACTTGTTGCTTATCTATTTTATGTATAGTAATTTGTATCTGTTAATTCCATACTCCTAATTTTTCCCTCCCTCCTTCTCCCCTTTGGTAACCATAAGTTTCTTTTCTATGTCTGTCTGTTTCTGTGTTGTATATAGATTCTTTTGTATTATTTTTAGATTCCACATATAAGTGATATCATATATTATTTGTCTTCCTCTGACTTACTTCACTTAGAATAATATTCTCTAGGTCCTTCCCTGTCATTACACATGGCAATATTTCATTCCTTTTTATGGCTGAGTAGTATTCCATTGTGTGTGTGTGCATATACATGTGTGTATATAATACATATATATATTATATATATATATATATATATATCACATTTTCTTAAGCTGATCATCTGTTGATGGGCACTTGAGTTGTTTCCATGTCTTGGCTATTGTATATAGTGTTGCTATGAACACTGAGGTGCATGTACCTTTTCAAATTAGAGTTTTCACTTTTTTTTCTGGATATATACCTAGGAGTGGGATTGCTGGATCATATGGTAGTTCTATGTTTAATTTTTTGAGGAACTGTTTTCCATGGTGGCTGCATCAATTTACATTCCCAGCAACAGTGTAGGAGGGTCCCTTTTTCTCAAAACCCTCTCCAGTATTTATTATTTGTAGACTTTTTGATGATAGCCATTCTGACCAGTGTGAGGTGATACCTCATTGTGGTTTTGATTTGCATTTCGCTAATAATTAATGATGTTGAGCATATTTTCATGTGCCTTTTGGCCATCTATACATTTTCTTTGGAAAAATGCTTATCTAGGTCTTCTGCCCATTTTTTGGTTGGGTTGTCTGTTTTTTTGCTATTGAGTTTTATGAGCTGCTTTTATACTTTGGATATTAACCTCTTTTTTGTTGTGCTGTTTGCAAATATTTTCTCCCATTCCATAGCTTGTCTTTTCATTTTATTGATGGTTTCCTCTGATGTGTAAAAGGTTTTAAGTTTGATTAAGCTCAATTTATTTATTTTACTGACCTTAGAGTTTTTATGCTTCAGTCTCCTTGGAGTGGCTATTCTGAATGTACCTAGATTTTGACTTCCAAAATCCTAGAGCCTCCTGCTTCATATGGCTATCTTGGAAGGCTATAAGAGAGACTTAATATTTCCTTTCTAGGACTTATCACAACCCTGACATTATATCATATTATATTATATTAATTTTACCATTGTATGCCTGCTATGATAGCATGTTAAATATAGGTATATGTTAAGAAACATTTAATTGTCTTTATTGTTCACTGTTGAGTCTCCAGAGCATATTAGTTGATCAGTATAATTGTTGAATGAATTAATACATAAATGTGTGGTTGGAAGAGAAACATATCCTTATTTATAAGAATATGGTTTCAGATTCTTGAGATTGCTGTAAAAGAGCGAGGAGTATCAGACCTCCTCAGTTATAATTTAAATGTGCTTCTAATAGAAAAAATATCATATATATTATATATTACATATGCTGATAGCCTTTTGTGAGACTTATGGCCTAAGAACACAACTTTTTATTTTTTTTACTAATTTTTATTGGAGTATAGTTGATTTACAATGTTGTGTTAGTTTCTGCTGTACAGCAAAGTGAATCAGTTATATATATATATATATATTATATATATATATATAATATATATATACACACACACACACACACACATATATACACTCTTTTTTAGATTCTTTTCCCATATAGGCCATTACAGAGTATTGAGTAGAGTTCCCTGTACTACACATTAGGTTCTTATTATCTATTTTATACATAGTAGTGTGTATACGTCAATCCCAGTCCCCCAATGTATCCCTCCCCACTTTTCCCCTTGGTAACCATAAGTTTGTTTTCTACATCTGTGACTCAATTTCTGTCTTGTAAATAAGTTCATTTGTACCATATTTTTTAGATTCCATACATAAGCAATATCATACATTTGTCTTTCTCTGTCTGACTTCATTCAGTATGACAATCTCTAGATCCATCCATGTCACTGCAAATGGCATTATTTCATTCTTTTTTTATGGCTGAATAATTTTCCATTGTTTTTATGTAGCACATCATCTTTATCCATTCATATGTCAATGGACATTTAGGTTGCTTCCTTGTCCTGGCAACTGTAAATAATGCTGCAGAGGACATTGATGGGCATGTATCTTTTTGAAGTATGGTTTTCTCTGGATATATGCCCAGTAGGGGGATTGCTGGGTCATATGGTAGTTCTATTTTTAGTTTTTTAAGGAATCTCCATACTGTTCTCCATAGTGGCTGTACTAATTTACATTCCCACCAACAGTGCAAGAGGGTTCCCTTTTCTCCACACCCTCTCTAGCATTTATCGCTTGTAGGTTTTTTGATGATGGCCATTCTTACCAGTGTGAGGTGATACCTCATTGTAGTTTTGATTTGCATTTCTCTAATAATTAGTGATGCTGAGCATCTTTTCATGTGTTTGTTGGCCATCTGTATGTCTGTTGGAGAAATGTCTATTTAGATCTATCGCTCATGTTTTAATTGTGTTTTTCTGTTTCTTTGAGTATTGAGCTGCATGAGCAGTTTATATATTTTGGAGATTAATCCCTTGTTGGTCACTTCGTTTGCAAATATTTTCTCCCATTCTGAGGGTTGTCTTTTCATTTTGTTCATGGTTTCCTTTGCTGTGCAAAAGCTTTTAAGTTTAATTAGGTCTGATTTGTTTATTTTTGTTTTTATTTTCATTACTCTAGGAGGTGTATCAAAAAAGTTATTGCTGTGATTTATGTCAGAGACTATTCTGCCTATGTTTTCCTCTAAGAGTTTTATAGTATCCAACCTTACATTTGGGTCTTTAATCCATTTTGAGTTTATTTTTGTGTATGGTGTTAGGGTGTGTTCTCATTTCATTCTTTTGCATGTGGCTGTCCAGTTTTCCCATCACCACTTATTGAAGACACTGTCTTTTCTCCATTGTATATTCTTGTCTCCTTTGCCATAGATTAGGTGACCATAAGTGTGTGGGTTTATCTCTGGACTTTTTATCCTTTTCCATTGATGTATAAGTCTGTCTTTGTGCCAGTACCATACTGTTTTGATTACTATAGCTTTGTAGTATAGTCTGAAGTCAGGGAACCTGATTCCTCCAGCTCTTTCTTTCTCAAGATTGCTTTGGCCATTCGGGATCTTTCATGTTTCCATACAAATTGTAAAACTTTTTGTTCTAATTCTGTGAAAAATACTATTGGTAATTTGATAAGGATTGCATTGAATTTATAGATTGCTTTGGGTAGTATAGTCATTTTCAAAATATTGATTCTTCCAATCCAAGAACATGGTATATCTCTCCATCTGTTTGTGTTATCTTCAGTTTCTTTCAACAGCATCTTATAGTTTTCTGAGTACAGGTCTTTTGTGGCTTTAAGTTGGTTTATTTTTGTAGCTATTTTAATTTTTGATGCAGTGGTAAATAGGATTGTTTCCCTAATTTCTCTTTCTGATCTTTTGTTGTTAGTGTATATGAATGTAAGTGATTTCTGTGTATTACTTTTTGTGTCCTGCAACTTTACCAAATTCATTGATGAATTCTAGTAGTTTTCTGGTAGCGGTTTTAGGATTCTCTATGTATAGTATCATGTCATCTGCAAACAGTGACAGTTTTACTTCTTCTTTTTGAATTTTTATTCCTTTTATTTCTTTTTCTTCTCTGATTGCTGTGGCTAGGACTTCCAAAACTATGTTGAATAATAGTGGGGAGAGTGGACATCCTTGTCTTGTTCTTGGTCTTAGAGGAAATGCTTTCAGTTTTTCACTGTTGAGAATGATGTTTTGCTGTGGGTTGTCATATATGGCCTTTATTATGTTGAGGTAGGTTCCCTCTATGCCCCATTTCTGGAGAGTTATTTTTTATCATAAATGGGTGTTGAATTTTGTCAAAAGCTTTTTCTGCATCTATTGAGATGATCATATGATTTTTATTCCTCAGTTTGTTAAGATGGTGTATCACATTGATTGATTTGTGTATACTGAAGAATCCTTGCTTCCCTGGGATAAATCCCACTTGATCATGGTGTATGATCATTTTAATATGTTGTTGGATTCTGTTTCTAGTACTTTGTTGAGGATTTTTGCATCTGTATTCATCAGTGATATTGGTGTGTAATTTTCTTTTTTTGTAATGTCTTTGTCAGGTTTTGGTATCAGGGCAATGGTGGCCTCCTAGAATGAGTTTGGGAGTGTTCCTTCCTCTCCAATGTTTTGGAAGAGTTTGAGAATGATAGTTGTTAGCTCTTCTCTAAATGTTTGACAGCATTCACCTGTGAAGCCATCTGGTCCTGGACTTTTGCTTGTTGGAAGATTTTTAATCACAGTTTCAATTTCATTACCTGTGATTGGTCTGCTTATGTTTTCTATTTCTTTGTGTTTCAGTCTTGGAAGATTGTACTTTTCTAAGAATTTGTCCATTTCTTCCAGGTTGTCCATTTTATTGGCATGTAGTTGCTTATAGTAGTCTCTTATGATCCTATGTATTTCTGCAGTGTCAGTTATAACTTTTTTCATTTCTAATTTTATTAAGTCCTCTCCCTTTTTTTCTTGATGAGTCTGGCTAAAGTTTTATCAATTTTGTCTATCTTCTCAAAGAACCAGCTTTTAGTTTTATTGATCTTTGCTATTGTTTTTCTTTATTTCTATTTTATTTATTTCTGCTGTGATCTTTGATTTCTTTCCTTCTACTAACTTTGGATCTTGTTTGTTCTTCTCTAGTTGCTTTACGTGTAAGGTTAGGTTGTTCATTTGAGTTGTTTCTTGAGTTGGGATTGTATTTCTATAAGCTTCCCTCTTAGAACTGCTTTTGCTGCATCCTATAGGTTTTGGGTTATTGTGTTTTCATTGTCATTTGTTTCTAGGTATTTTTTGACTTCCTCTTTGATTTCTTAAGTGGTCTCTTGTTATTTAGTGGCATACTGTTTAGCCTCCATAAGTTTGTGTTTTTTAGGGTTTTTTTCCTGTAATTGATTTCTAATCTCATAGTGTTGTGGTCAGAAAAGATGCTTGCTATGATTTCAGTTTTCTTAAATTTACCGAGGCTTGATTTGTGACCCAACATGTGATCTACCCTGGAGAATGTTCCATGTATAACTGAGAAAAAAGTACATTCTACTGTCTTCAGAGGAACGTCCTATAGATATCAATTAAGTCTATCTGGTCTAATGTATCATTTAAGGCTTCTGTGTCCTCATTAATTTTCTTCTGGATTATCTGTCCTTGGTGTAAGTGGGGTGTCCACGTTCCCCACTACTATTGTGTTACTGTCGATTTTCCCTTTTATTTTATTTTTATTTATTTATTTTTTGCGGTACGCGGGCCTCTCACTGTTGTGGCCTCTCCCGTTGAGGAGCACAGGCTCAGCAGTCATGGCTCATGGGCCTAGCTGCTCCATGGCATGTGGGATCTTCCTGGACTGTGGCACGAACCCGTGTCCCCTGCATCGGCAGGTGGACTCTCAACCACTACACCACCAGGGAAGCCCCAATTTTCCCTTTTATTGTTGTTGGTGTTTATGTATTGAAGTGCTCCTATGTTGGGTGCATAAATATTTACAATTCTTATATCTTCTTCTTGGATTAATCCCTTGATCATTCTGTAGTGTCCTTCCTTGTCTCTTGTGACAGTCTTTATTTTAAAGTCTATTTTGTTTGATATGAGTATTGCTACTTGAGCTTTCTTTTGATTTCCATTTGCATGGAATATCTTTCTCCATCCCCTCACTTTCAGTCTGTATGTGTCCCTAGGTATGAAGTGAGTCTCTTGTCGACAACATATATAGAGGTCTTGTTTTTATATCTGTTCAGCCAGTCTGTGTCTCTTGGTTGGAGCGTTTCATCCATTTACATTTAAAGTAATTATCAATATGTTATGTTCCTGTTACCATTTTCTTAATTGTTTTGGGTATCATTTTGTAGGTCTTTTTCTTCTCTTGTGTTTCCTGCCTAGAGAAGTTCTTTCAGCATTTGTAGCAAAGCTGGTCTGGCAGTGCTGAGTTCTAGTAGTTTTTGCTTGTCTAAAAAACTTTCGATTTCTCCGTCAAATCTGAATGAGATCCTTGCTGGATAGAGTAATCTTGGTTGTAGGTTTTTCCCTTTCATCACTTTAAATATATCCTGCCACTCCCTTCTGGCCTGCAGAGTTTCTGCTGAAACATCTGCTGATAACCTTATAGGGATTCCCTTGTATGTTATTTCTTGCTTTTCCTTTGCTGCTTTTAGTATTTTTTCTTTGTATTTAATTTTTGTTAGTTTGATTAATATGTGTCTTGGTGTGTTTCTCCTTGCGTTTATCCTGTATGGGACTCTCTGTGCTTCCTGGACTTGATTATTTCCTTTCCCATGTTTGGGAAGTTTTCAACTATAATCTCTTCAAATATTTTCTCAGACCGTTTCTCTTTCTCTTCTTCTTCTGGGACCCCTATAATTTGAATGTTGGTGCATTTAATGTTGTTCCAGAGTTCTCTGAGAACTCTGTCATCAATTCTTTTCATTCTTTTTTCTTTATTCTGCTCCATGGCAGTTATTTTCAACATTCTGTTTTCCAGCTTGCTTATCTTTTCTTTTGCCTCAGTTATTCTGCTATTGACTCCTTCTAGTGTATTTTTTATTTCAGTTATTGTATTGTTCATCACTGTTTGTTCTTTAGTTCTTCTAGGTCCTTGTTAAGGATTTCTTGTATTTTCTCCATTAGGATTTTGGATCATCTTTACTATCATTACTCTGAATTCTTTTTCAGGTACATTGCCTATTTCCTCTTCATTTATTTCATCTTGTGGGTTCTTATCTTGCTCCTTCATCTGAATCATATTTCTCTGTCTTCTCATTTTGTATAACTTATTATGTATGAGGTCTCCTTTCCGCAGGCTGCAGGGTCGTAGTTCCTCTTGCTTCTGGTGTCTGCCCCCAGTGAGTGAGGTTGGTCCAGTGGCTTGTGTAGGCTTCCTAGTGGGAGGGACTGGTGCCTACATTCTGGTGGGTGGTGCTGTATCTTGTCCCTTTGATGGGCAGGGCTGCATCAGGTGGTGTGATTAGGGTGTCTGTGGGCTTAGTATGACTTTAGGCAGCCTGTCTGCTGATGTGTGGGTTTGTGTTCCTGTCTTGCTTGTTGTTCGGTGTGGGGCATTCAGCACTGGACCCTGCAGGCAGTTGGGTGGAGCCTGGTCTTGGAGTTGAGATGGAGACATCCGGGAGAGCTCTTGCCATTTAGTATTCCCTGGGGCTGGGAATTCTCTGGTGTTCCAGAATCCTGGACTAGGCATTCCCACCCCAGAGGCTCAGGTCTGACCTCTGGCCTGGGAATGAATACCCCACAAGACACATGGCCCGGCAAAAAAGGTTGGTGGTGGGGGAAAGAAAGAGGGCAGGAAGAAAACAAATGAAAACAAACAGACCAAAACCCCCCAAGATAAATAGCAAAGACAAAAACAAGGAAATGCTTGATAAGATTTCAATTTTCTTAAATTTACCAAGGCTTGATTTGTCACCCAAGGTGTGATCTATCCTGGAGAATGTTCCATGTGCACTTGAGAAGAAAGTGTTTTCTGCTGCTTTCGAATGGAATGTCCTATAAATATCAATTAAGTCTCATGTCTAATGTGTCATTTACATATCAAAGGCATAAGAGAAACACCAATTCCTTCTAGCTTAACCAGTTACAAAAGGCTCACTTTGATACAGTAGTACAGCCATTAGAGGCCATTGTTCTCTAGATCTCTTGGCAGCCCCCATTAATCAAGGACAGACACCACAGGACCCCACATACAGTGGACAGCCAGACTGGGATTTCCCCTGAAACTTTTGGGATTACCCTGCAACTTTTGGGCCCCATGTGTCAGTGGACAGCCACTCCAGGATTACCCCTGCAACTTTTGGGCCCCACATATTAGTGGACAGCCCCCCAACTTTCCATTCCCTGTCTTGTATTTCCTGATATCTCAGCACTCATGGGAATTTCTTTGGTCTCCTGGCTGGCTCTGCCAGTTGTTGGGCTGCACCCTGCAGGCCTGTGTTTGCCCAGCTTCAAGACCAAAAAAAGAGTAAGCAACAAAGTCATCAATGTTTTAAAGGATGAGAGAGCTTAAGCATCTGAAGCAAGGTCCTGGAGTGATGCCCCACCATGTGCGGTGCATGACGGGCAGGGCATGGTGGCAGTCTTTGCTCTATCATTTGTTAACTTAATTACTGGGTGTTCATAAGTTATTTCATTCAATCCTAACAATAACCCAGTGAGGGAGGTACTTGATCTCCATCTTACAGAAAGGAATACTGCTTATTGAGATTGAGTGATGTGCTCAGGTTTACACAACTTTGAAGTGATAGACCCCTTTTTGAACCCAAACAATTTGGTTGGGACACAAAGCAAGGATTATTAAATACAATAAAAAGTTTATGCTACTCAGTGCTAAATTATATAGTAATAGACCATGGGAGGGTTGTGATGTGCTGTTTCCGTAATCTTTGCCAACACAAAAGCCTTTTCAAGTTTTTTGAACATCTTATAGCATTACTAATCATTAGAACATACTTTGGGAAAGTTTGAAGTACGAAAGTTTGAAGTTGAAAGTACGAAGTTTAAATGGAATATGTTGCATACATTTCTGTATCAGTAGTTCTAATCAGTGAATGGGAGCCACCCCGTCTATTTGAACAGAGAATTCAATATTAAAAAATAACTGGGTATAATGCTGTTAACTAGTAACGGAGAGGGTAAAATGAGAACACTGATATATGTAGATAACAGTTGTGGGAAGCGAGTACTACTACCAAAAAGTCTATGCTACATAGTTCTTAAATAAAATACTTTGCAAAAATTCTGTTAAAAATATCAAGTATTAGAAGTCATTATTTGGGATATTGAATTTGAGTCTTTGCTCAGATCCTTAGATTGGCATCACTTTATGTGATTATAAATCTTGAATATAAAATAATAAAAAAATAAAATACAATTAATGAAATTGAGGATTTTAGGGAGGTTGAAGGTAGAAAGAAAACTTTCCTTCATTTTTCATAGCAGAGAAATACTAAATAAAAAATGTGATTTTAAAAAATATAACATTATCAAGCAAAACTTGTAATTTTCTTAATCAGTTTTCTATAATCATATATTGTCATCAATAAATATCTATTTTTCTCTAGAAATACTTATAAGCTGTCCAATAGTTCCTTTAGTTTTTAACTTTTTTCTTTGGCAAATGAAATTAAATTTAATAATTTTATAATGGCTTGAGAAATATAATCACAGTATTACCCAGTATTTCTAATCATTAATATTTCTACTGGCTTTTTTATATGGAAATGCATCTGGAATGATGTTCTCCAGCTATAAAAGTTTTAAAACACTTATATATTATTGTCACTGGCCTGTTTTTTTTCTTTGTCTTTGAAAACTTTATGTTGCTTGTATAATTTGTATGGTGAGTATGCATTATTTAATATGCAATACATTTATTTAAAAGACTTCATTTACAAGGTGGGTATTAGATACCAAAAAAAGTAGTCTGTCATGTGTTTTGAGGCTCCATTTGCTAGTGAGAGTGGGCTTTTCCTGTTCTAGCGGGTCTGTTTGTCCAAGGCCCAGGAAGGGGGTCAACCTCTGGCAGCTGCAGCAGACCAGAGTTAGGGAGGCACAAACTCTAAGATTCATTCTTCCTTTGACTTCAAACCCTCAACAAAATCTTGCATTGTCAATGATATCAACTCCCAGTTCTTCCTCAGGGCTCTGTCTCTGTCTGCATTTGGAGCTTTCCTCACTGCTTTTGGGTGATTATTAATCCCCAGTCAGTGCCAAGGTCTCTAGTTCATCACCTCGTCCCACTGAGGGCCACATTCTGTAAGGAGCTCTCCTCCAACAGTAACATTTGGGTTTGTCTCCATCCATTGTTTGCAGGTTGCTTCAGTGCCCTGATAACATCACACAGGGAACAGTTGAGTGCTGCAACCGGAAATGGTACACACAAACTTTAGGAGAAAGGGTGGCTTTTATACCCGTTCACATCTATGTCTTCTGCTGATGGTGCCTGCCTTGGAGTGGTAGCATGATTAGACCCACTGTTCCCTGATACTCACCATAAACAAGAAAAAGTTTCAGGACTTTTTAGGAGTTATTCTTTCCTCTTCCTATCCTCAACCCACATCTAGAAATGTCTGTGTTTTACAAAGACAGTGACATGATAATTAAAAACAAAACTAGCATTGGCACTATCCATTATTTCTTTCTTCTGAATCTCTGGGTCACATGTATACTTGGAAGTAGTGTATTACTTGCAAGGCACTAGGGCTTTGGGGTAGAATAAGAAATTCTCCAATCAGGATCAAGTTCAATAAACTTGCTGCAATTAAAATTTTCTGCATCATTGTTGAGATTGACAAATGGACCCACAACATGTCTTCAAAGGCATTAGGGGCAAAATGAGGGTGAACTGACCTCACTAAACTACACCTGACTCCTCCCAGAATTCTGTTGAAGGGAAGAAATGTCCTTTTTTTTTTTTTTTCTTTAAATGTTTAGCTTAGCTGAACTGAGTTAAATACTAGTACTACAGGGATATAGTACATGGACACAGATTTGCCCTCAAGACCCCAATCTGATGGGGCAGACAATCAAAATTAAAATCCGGGGAGATAAGAGCAACAATGAAAGGGAGTCCAGAACCATTGATTAGAGCGTCCTAACAAAGACTGGCAGTCAGGGAGTCTTCCCAGAAGAGGTGACATCTCAGTTGAGTCTTAAAGCTTCCCTGGGAATGAGCCAGGTAAAGTCTAATGAAATTCTCAGTGAGGAGATTATGTTTAAACTTCCCAGAAGAATTGTTGCAAATGAAAGTGCTACTTGTTTTCCATTTGGAGCTTTCCTCCTCCCTGAGGCAATTATAGAAGCAAATTTTCTTGCCTAAAAAAGAATCAACAGGGGCTGGCTTGCAACTTTACTGGACCCTTAGAAAACTGGCAGCCATACCTACAGATAGAGGAACTCTCCAAGGACAGGGAAGGAGAGAGAACTGGGCCCTGGGCTGTCTCAAGATGCCTGTTTGTTCCCTGACCAAAAACCAAAAAAAAAAAAAAAAAAGCTGAGAGCAAGATTCCATATCAAAGAATCTTTCCCCAGGAGCCTCAGAGATACTGAGTGAAGTTGCTGGGTTATCAGTGCTGTGAAGAAATGGTGTCAGCCGTGACATTTTCTTGCTGGCAGAGACAGAACACCCCTGAGGAAAAGACACTGATCTTAGTTTTGTTTATTCAGTTAGGGGCGATGTCTTGCCAGGTTTTGATAAATGTGTTTAGAAAGCAAAGGGATGAGGTTATTGTGCGGCTTCTGCTTATTGCAATGCTGGTGGTACCTGTCTGAATTTCAGAGTGGGTCCCAAGTGGTGCATAGTTAGAACACAAACCATCAGGTAATAATAACTGTGGCCAATGCTTATTAAGATATGCCTAGCAATGCCCCTCAAACCTTCTTCCTCCATTAGCCATGCTGGGGTGTATTTGTATAGGATTTTTAAAAGATACCTTGTTCCCTGTAATAGCTGGTCACTGATGTATGAAATTCCTTTGAGTGAGATAAACTTTTAATTCTGCAAGCTGCAGCTGAGGCTCAAAATGCAAATAGCCCTATGGAGATAAAGCTTTTGATTTTAATACTTTGCTGTGAGTGAATTTAATGAAATCTTCTAAGAGCAAATTTTTAAATGTGTATGGGGACGGGGGTGCTTATGTGTTTGTGTGTATATGGTACGAGAGAGAAAAAGGAGAACGAGAGGGATAGAGAGATTGAGAAAGACTGAGAGACAAACCCATTGCCACAGTGGAAAGGTGACAGGTGGAACGATGAAGAGGGGTGTACTGGGAGAAAAGACTAAGATTTTTGGATAGACAGGTGCCATGGTGCCATTCTGCTTTTAAAAATGACATAATGCTTAAAAAATAATAAACTAACAAGTATGTCAATAACCCACTTATCCTTGGGGTTTCTTGGAGGGAAAGGGGAAGATTTCGTGGACAAATGAGGCTGTTGGCTGTGCTTATATCCCTCTTCAGCACCACTAACTCACCAACCTGGGAGGCCTACAGGACCCTCACTTCTGGAGGAGCCTTGATGGTAAACTGAAGTTTACGAAGAGGGTGAGGTGAGACCATGGAGGTCCTTACAAGTGGAGATAACAAGACAGCAACAAATGCCAAGAAGGGCCATCTGGCTCACTTAAAAAT
Source organism: Globicephala melas (assembly GCF_963455315.2). NCBI lineage: Eukaryota > Metazoa > Chordata > Mammalia > Artiodactyla > Delphinidae > Globicephala > Globicephala melas. The sequence continues at coordinate 156,886,995 of NC_083315.2, forward strand.
GCAACTCCCCTGAAGCCAGTCCTGTGAAATGCCTTTTCTGACATCTTTAAGTGGGTGGGCTGCTGAAACAGGGAGGTTTCATGAAAATTGTTCTGGCACTAGTCTCAGGAAAACCTAGAATTAAATCTAGGTGCTGCCACCTGTTATTTGTGTGATCTTGAGCCTGTTACTTAAAGAATGTGAAGCTTAGATAGTTTGAAATAGAGGTAATACTATCTAGATCATACTATTTGTTATGATACTCTGTGAAGCACTTCACAAGGGAAGAAATGAGTCTGATTATTTTGATATCATCGTCAGACAAAACTCATTAGAAAATGTCCACGGACTTCCAGCAATGCTTCTGCCGTGTGCCACTGGGTAGAAGCATAGCAAAAGTACGAACTGGTTATTTTGTTTGAAAAGTGAGTATTGAAGCTCTGCTCTCCTGGGAAGTAGCAGAGTGGAGGCTGTAAAAGCTGGTACTCTTTCTTTTTTTTTTTTTAAACATCTTTATTGGGGTATAATTGCTTTACAATGGTGTGTTTCTGCTTTATAACAAAGTGAATCAGTTATACATATACATATGTTCCCATATGTCTTCCCTCTTGTGTCTCCCTCCCTCCCTCCCACCCTCCCTATTCCACCCCTCCAGGCGGTCACAAAGCACTGAGCTGATCTCCCTGTGCTATGCGGCTGCTTCCCACTAGCTATCTACCTTACGTTTGGTAGTGTATATATGTCCATGCCTCTCTCTCGGTTTGTCACAGCTCACGCTTCTCCCTCCCCATATCCTCAAGTCCATTCTCAAGTAGGTCTGTGTCTTTATTCTTCTCTCATCCCTAGGTTCTTCATGACATTTTTTTCCTTAAATTCCATATATATGTGTTAGCATACGGTATTTCTTTCTCTTTCTGACTTACTTCACTCTGTATGACAGACTCTAGTCCACCCACCTCACTACAAATAACTCAATTTCATTTCTCTTTAGAGCTGAGTAATATTCCATTGTATATATGTGCCACATCTTCTTTATCCATTCATCCAATGATGGGCATTTAGGTTGTTTCCATCTCTGGGCTATTGTAAATAGAGCTACAATGAACATTTTGGTACATGACTCTTTTTGAATTATGGTTTTCTCAGGGTATATGCCCAGTAGTGGGATTGCTGGGTCATATGGTATTTCTATTTGTAGTTTTTTAAGGAACCTCCATACTGTTCTCCATAGTGGCTGAACCAATTCACATTCCCACCAGCAGTGCAAGAGTGTTCCCTTTTCTCCACACCCTCTCCAGCATTTATTGTTTCTAGATTTTTTGATGATGGCCATTCTGACTGGTGTGAGATGATATCTCATTGTAGTTTTGATTTGCATTTCTCTAATGATTAATGATGTTCAGCATTCTTTCATGTGTTTGTTGGCAGTCTGTACATCTTCTTTGGAGAAACGTCTATTTAGGTCTTCTGCCCATTTTTGGATTGGGTTGTTTGTTTTTTTGTTATTGAGCTGCATGAGCTGCTTGTAAATTTTGGAAATTAATCCTTTGTCAGTTGCTTCATTTGCAAATATTTTCTCCCATTCTGAGGGTTGTCTCTTGGTCTTGTTTATCGTTTCCTTTGCTGTGCAAAAGCTTTGAAGTTTCATTAGGTCCCATTTGTTTGTTTTTATTTCCATTTCTCTAGGAGGTGGGTCAAAAAGGATCTTGCTGTGATTTATGTCATAGAGTGTTCTGCCTATGTTTTCCTCTAAGAGTTTGATAGTTTCTGGCCTTACATTTAGGTCTTTAATCCATTTTGAGCTTATTTTTGTGTATGGTGTTAGGGAGTGATCTAATATCATACTTTTACATGTACCTGTCCAGTTTTCCCAGCACCACTTACTGAAGAGGCTGTCCTTTCTCCACTGTACATTCTTGCCTCCTTTATCAAAGATAAGGTGACCATATGTGTATGGGTTTATCTCTGGGCTTTCTATCCTGTTCCATTGATCTATCTTTCTGTTTTTGTGCCAGTACCATACTGTCTTGATTACTGTAGCTTTGTAGTATAGGCTGAAGTCAGGGAGCCTGATTCCTCCAGCTCCGTTTATCATTCTCAAGATTGCTTTGGCTATTCGGGGTCTTTTGTGTTTCCATACAAATTGTGAAATTTTTTGTTCTAGTTCTGTGAAAAATGCCAGTGGTAGTTTGATAGGGATTGCATTGAATCTGTAGATTGCTTTGGGTAGTATAGTCATTTTCACAATGTTGATTCTTCCAATCCAAGAACATGGTATATCTCTCCATCTTTTGTATCATCTTTAATTTCTTTCATCAGTGTCTTATAATTTTCTGCATACAGGTCTTTTGTCTCCTTAGGTAGGTTTATTCCCAGATATTTTATTCTTCTTGTTGCAATGGTAAATGGGAGTGTTTTCTTGATTTCACTTTCAGATTTTTCATCATTAGTGTATAGGAATGCCAGAGATTTCTATGCATTAATTTTGTATCCTGCAACTTTACCAAATTCACTGATTAGCTCTAGTAGTTTTCTGGTAGCATCTTTAGGATTCTCTATGTATAGTATCATGTCATCTGCAAACAGTGACAGCTTTACTTCTTCTTTTCCGATTTGGATTACTTTTATTTCCTTTTCTTCTCTGATTGCTGTGGCTAAAACTTCCAAACCTATGTTGAATAAGAGTGGTGAGAGTGGGCAACCTTGTCTTGTTCCTGATCTTAGCGGAAATGGTTTCAGTTTTTCACCATTGAGGACGATGTTGGCTGTGGGTTTGTCATATATGGCCTTTATTATGTTGAGGAAAGTTCCCTCTATGCCTACTTTCTGCAGCATTTTTATCATAAATGGGTGTTGAATTTTGTCAAAAACTTTCTCTGCATCTATTGAGATGATCATATGGTTTTTCTCCTTCAATTTGTTAATATGGTTTATCATATTGATAGATTTTGCATATAGTGAAGAATCCTTGCATTCCTGGAATAAATCCCACTTGATCACCGTATATGATCCTTTTAATGTGCTGTTGGATTCTGTTTGCTAGTATTTTGTTGAGGATTTTTGCATCTACGTTCATCAGTGATATTGGCCTGTAGTTTTCTTTCTTTGTGACATCCTTGTCTGGTTTTGCTATCAAGGTGATGGTGGCCTCATAGAATGAATTTGGGAGTGTTCCTCCCTCTGCCATATTTTGGAAGAGTTTGAGAAGGATAGGTATTAGCTCTTCTCTAAATGTTTGATAGAATTCACCTGTGAAGCCATCTGGTCCTGGGCTTTTGTTTGTTGGAAGATTTTTAATCACAGTCTCAATTTCAGTGCTTGTGATTGGTCTGTTCATATTTTCTATTTCTTCCTGATTCAGCCTTGGCAGGTTGTGCATTTCTAAGAATTTGTCTGTTTCTTCCAGGTTGTCCATTTATTGGCATAGAGTTGTTTGTAGTAATCTCTCATGATCTTTTGTATTCCTGCAGTGTCAGTTGATACTTCTCCTTTTTCATTTCTAATTCTATTGATTTGAGTCTTCTCCCTTTTTTTCTTGATGAATCTGGCTAATGGTTTATCAATTTTGTTTATCTTCTCAAAGAACCAGCTTTTAGTTTTCTTGATCTTTGCTATTGTTTCATTTCTTTTTCATTTATTTCTGATCTGATTTTTATGATTTCTTTCTCTCTGCTAACTTTGGGGTTTTTTTGTTCTTCTTTCTCTAATTGCTTGAAGTGCAAGGTTAGGTTGTTTATTCGAGATTTTTCCTGTTTCTTAAGGTGGGCTTGTATTGCTATAAACTTCCCTCTTAGAACTGCTTTTTCTGCATCCCATAGGTTTTGGGTCATCGTGTCTCCATTGTCATTTGTTTCAAGGTATTTTTTGATTTCCTCTTTGATTTCTTCAGTGATCACTTTGTTATTAAGTAGTGTATTGTTTAGCCTCCATGTGTTTGTATTTTTTACAGATCTTTTCCTGTAATTGATATCTAGTCTCATGGTGTTGTGGTCAGAAAAGATATTTGATAAAATTTCAAATTTCTTAAATTTACCAAGGCTTGATTTGTGACCCAAATATGATCTATCCTGGAGAATGTTCCATGAGCACTTCAGAAAAATGTGTATTCTGTTGTTTTTGGATGGAATGTCCTATAAATATCAATTAAGTCCATCTTGTTTAATGTATCATTTAAAGCTTGTATTTCCTTATTTATTTTCATTTTGGATGATCTGTCCATTGGTGAAAGTGGGGTGTTAAAGTCCCCTACTATGAATGTATTACTGTTGATTTCCCCTTTTATGGCTGTTAGCATCTGCCTTATGTACTGAGGTGCTCCTATGTTGGGTGCATAAATATTTACAATTGTTATATCTTATTCTTGGATCGATCCCTTGATCATTATGAGTGTCCTTCTTTGTCTCTTGTAATAGTCTTTATTTTAAAGTCTATTTTTTGTCTGATATGAGAATTGCTACTCCAGCTTTCTTTTGGTTGCCATTTGCATGGAATATCTTTTTCCATCCCCTTACTTTCAGTCTGTATGTGTCTCTAGGTCTGAAGTGGGTCTCTCGTAGACAGCATATATATGGATCTTGTTTTTGTATCCATTCAGCCAATCTGTGTCTTTTGGTGGGAGCATTTAGTCCATTTACATTTAAGGTAGTTATCAATATGTGTGTTCCTATATCCATTTTCTAAATTGTTTTGGGTTTATTATTGTAGGTCTTTTCCTTCTCTTGTGTTTCTTGCCTAGAGAAATTCATTTAGCATTTGTTGTAAAGCTGGTTTGGTGGTGCTGAACTCTCTCAGCTTTTGCTTGTCTGTAAAGGTTTTAATATCTCCATCAAATCTGAATGAGATCCTTGCTGGGTAGACTAATCTTGGTTGCAGGTTTTTCTCCTTCATCACTTTCAGTATGTGCTGCCACTCCCTTCTGGCTTGCAGAGTTTCTGCTGAGAGATCAGCTGTTAACCTTATGGGGATTCCCTTGTGTGTTATTTCTTGCTTTTCCCTTGCTGCTTTTGACAGCAAGGGAATTTTTTGACAGTTTTTTGACAGTTTGACAATTTTTTGACAGTTTGATTAATATGTGTCTTGGCGTATTTCTCCTTGAATTTATCCTGTATGGAACTCTCTGTGCTTCCTGGACTTGATTAACTATTTCCTTTCCCATATTAGGGAAGTTTTCAACTATCATCTCTTCAAATACTTTCTCAGTCCCTTTCTTTTTCTCTTCTTCTGGAACCCCTATAATTTGAATGTTGGTGCATTGAATGTTGTCCCAGAGGTCTCTGAGACTGTCCTCAGTTCTTTTCATTCTTTTTTCTTTATTCTGCTATGCATTAGTTATTTCCACTATTTTATCTTCCAGGTCACTTATCCGTTCTTCTGCCTCAGTTATTCTGCTATTGAATCCATCTAGAGTATTTTTCATTTATTGTGTTGTTCATCATTGTTCGTTTCATCTTTAGTTCTTCTAGGTCCTTGTTAAATGTTTCTTTCATTTTGTCTATTCTATTTCCAAGATTTTGGATCATCTTTACTATCATTATTCTGAATTCTTTTTCAGGTAGACTGCCTATTTCCTCTTCATTTGTTTGGTCTGGTGGGTTTTTATCTTGCTCCTTTATCTGTTGTGTGTTTTTCTGTCTTCTCATTTTGCTTATCTTACTGTGTTTGGGGTCTCCTTTTTGCAGGCCGCAGGTTTGTAGTTCCTGTTGTTTTTGGTGTCTTGGGACCAAACTTGGGAGTTTAGGTCACTTTTATGTTGTGAAGTAGTTACTAATGCTAAATTTAAAGAATTAATTTTTCGCACATGTTGAAACACAATTCAGCAAATAAAACAGGAATCACCTACAGGTTATATGTGTTCCTAATATTTCATTCAGGTCAGCTATAAACATTTCTAAAGTATGTGTGAGTTTGAGTGCACACAAATGTAGGTAAAATTTGAGTTCTGACATTATGTGGACTATATGTGAACTGCTTTATAAAAGTAGAATAATACTTTCCATTACTGAAAACATCATTTCTATCTGTGTGTCCCCATACAATTATGGGCTCTGTTGTATTATACTGTATGCCATCCCAGATCCGTATTCAAGTGAAAGCTTTTATTTAGAAGTAACGTGAAAATCTATTACAATCAATCTAATATCTGTTTCAGTAGAAAAATATCATCTCTCACTTTTATAATCATCGGATACACACTTATTTGTTTTGTGTATTTACTGTTTAATTTCCTCAACTAGAATGTAAGCTTCCTGGGAATCTATTTGTTTATTGTTAGATACCTAATGCTTAGAATAATACCTCATGCATAGCAAGTGTTTAATGTGGTTTTCTTTTTTAATAGAGTTTTATGTGTTCCTCATTAAAGATAGCCTCTTAAATTTGAAGGTGCTTAATAAGACTTTACTAATAAAAATTATTCTGGGACCTATGCTGATTGTGCAACTATCATTTCAAATTTGACAATTTTCATAATAGGTGAAAATAAGAGTTAATTGCCGATCAAGACCCTCAATCAAAACAAGTGCTAGAACTACTTGCATGGCTCCACCCAACCACAAGACAGCCAGAGATATCAAGTCCATAATTTTCCCAGAAAGGGAGCCAACTGTTAATACCTGGCAAACAGCACTAAGGACAAGCCCACTGCATGCATATACCCTTTGGGGCCTTAATATTTAATTTTTTATCATGTTAAACATTTTCCATTACTATTTCTAAATGGGAGCATAATATCTTACATCTGCCATGATTTGATTTATTTTACCAATCCCCTCTTTAGTTTTTATTTCTTTTTTTTTTGCAGTATGCGGGCCTCTCACTGTTGTGGCCCCTCCCGTTGCAGAGCACAGGCTCCGGACGCGCGGGCTCAGCGGCCATGGCTCACGGGCCCAGCCGCTTTGCGGCATGTAGGATCTTCCCGGACCGGGGCACGAACCCATGTCCCCTGCATCAGCAGGCGGACTCTCAACCACTGCGCCACTAGGGAAGCCCCCCTCTTTAGTTTTCTTCAAAATTTTGGTATTCTAAATTACTACATTGAAATAAATGCCTATGCATAAATCTCTGTCCATGTTTCACGTTTATCATTAATAACAATTAGGAATTTTCCTATGAAAGAAATATTAGGTTATTATTGATGATGATTTTCATTCTGTTATATTATCTACATACTTCCACCTTTAACTTGGTTGACTTATTTCTGCAATAGCACTGTCAGGAAAGATGATAAATTAGTTTTTAATTTATCTGAGACTCGCTGGAAGTGAATTCTATAAATTTGATTTTTAAAAATGGCTGGAATTTAAAATCCCAAGTATCATTAAGAAATACTGGTACTCTGTAATATTATTTTTATCTCCTTAAATGGAATATAATCATCATATACTTATATCCCTTTAATGACTCAGATCACCATTAAGAAAATTAGGGGTCTTTAGTTTGCTTGGTTAAAAGAACACCTTCTTTGGACATAGCCAGTACTGTGAGAACACCTTTATTCTATATCTAGTAGCCATGTAATCGTGGATAAACTTAACTTTTTTGGAATCTCAGGTTTTACTTTTCTGTAAGATGGAGACAATAATACCTGCCACAAACATTTGGTGTGTGGATTAGGAATAATATCTATAAAATTCTTAAAATCATGGCAGACATATTATAGATGAGAGTAAATGAGGAGATCTCTGAAGGAATTTTGAATAAGTGAGGTGAGATAGCCAGGTTCCAACCAACTGATATTAAGCTGTAAATATTATGCATCTAAGAATTTGTTCACTTATTTGTTCACTATATTTTTTGGGTCATGGAACACCAGGGTTCTACTAAAAGTCATTTGTCTCTAACCTCAGTCAACCCTTTAGATCAAGATTAAGAAATTAATTATAACTATTAATCAGTGTTCTAAAGATTTAAAAGTGTTTCTGGAATGAATTAACTCTTCATTTACTGCCTTATTGCCTCCTTAAAGTTTTAAGCCAGATGGTAAGCCTTTTCAGTTGATACATAAATTTAAATTCAATTTTCCCCCTAATCTTAAATTGAGACCAATAGAAAGCAGAGGAGCAATAATAGCAGTGGAAGGAGAGGAAATGACTGGGAATTCAAGTTCATGCTCCTCCTCTATTTTAGAGTTTGTAGTTTGAGGTTATCTTTAGAGCAGTGTTTGGCTGGGTCCTTACCTGCATGACCAGGACAGGAAGCATAAGCCGCAAATATCCCAGCTCTGGGGAAGTAGGAGCAGCTACATAACATGTGGTATCCTGTGAAAGATGAAAAGGAAGAAAACATATGATCATCTCAACAGATGCAGAAAAAGCTTTTGACAAAAATTCAACACCCATTTATGATAAAAACTCTCCAGAAATTGGGCATAGAGGCCCACATATGTCAACCCACAGCAAAACATCATTCTCAACAGTGAAAACTTGGAAGCATTTCCTCTAAGACCAGGAATAAGACAAGGATAACCACTCTCCCCACTTTTATTCAACATAGTTTTGGAAGTCCTAGCCATGGCAATGAGAGAAGAAAAAGAAATAAAAGGAATCCAAATTGGAAAAGAAGTAAAATTGTCACTGTTTGCAGATGACATGATACTATACATAGAAAATCCTAAAGGTGACACCAGAAAACTACTGGCAGTAATCAATGAATTTGGTAAGGCTGCAGGGTACAAAATTAATGCACAGAAATTTCTTGCATTCCTATACACTAGCAATGAAAAATCAGAAAGAGAAATTAAGGAAACAATCCCATTTACCATTGCAACAAAAAGAATAAAATACCTAGGAATAAAACTACCTAAGGAGGCAAAAGACCTGTACTCAGAAAACTATAAGGTACTGATGAAGGATATCAAACACAACACAAACAGATGGCAAGATATACCATGTTCTTGGATTGGAAGAATCAATATTGGGAAAATGACTATACTACTCAAAGCAATCTACAGATTCAATGCAATCCCTATCAAATTACCAATGGCATTTTTCCCCGAATTAGAACAAAAAATTTTACAATCTGTATGGAAACACAAAAGACCCCGAATAGCAAAAGCAATCTTGAGAAAGAAAAATGGAGCTGGAGGAATCAGGCTCTCTGACTTCAGACTATACTACAAAGCTACAGTAATAAAGACAATATGACACTGACACAAAAACAGAAATATATGTCAACGGAATAGGATAGAAAGCCCAGTGATAAACGCACACACCTATGGTCACCTAATCTATGACAAAGGAGGCAAGAATATACAGTGGAGAAAAGACAGTCTCTTCAGTAAGTGGTGCTGGGAATACTAGATAGCTACATGTAAAAGAATGAAATTAGAACACTCCCTAACACATACTCAAGAATAAACTCAAAATGGGTTAAAGACTGTTGGTGGGAATGTAAATTAGTATAGCCACTATGGAGAACTGTATGGAGGTTCCTTAAAAAAACTAAAAATAGAGCTACCATATGATCTAACAATCCCACTCCTGGGCATATATCTGGAGAAAATCATACTTTGAAAAGATACATGCACCCCAATGTTCACTGCAGCACTATGTATAGTAGCCAGGATGTGGAAGCAACCTAAATGTCCATTAACAGAAGAATGGATAAAGATGTGGTAGATATATATAATGGAATATTACTCAGCCATAAAAAGGAATGAAATTGTGCCATTTGCAGAGATGTGGATGGACCTAGAGACTGTCATACAGAGTGAAGTAAGTCAGAAAGAGAAAAACAAAAATATTGTTATTAACGCATATATGTGGAATTTAGAAAAATGGTACAGATGAACCTATTTGCAATGCAGAAATACAGACACAGACACAGAACAAACGTACGGACACCAAGGCTGAAAGGGTTGGGGGGATGGATTGGGAAATTGGGATTGACGTATGTATACTACTCTGTATGAAGTAGATGGCTGGTGAGGTCCTACTGTATAGCACAGGGAGAAAAAAAAGAAGTAACAATTTTTTTGCAGGACATAAGTTAACCTTAAAAATGCATTCCTATATACATTAGGTGCAGACAAATACTGTTTGATTCTACTTATATGAGATACTTAGAATAGTCAAATTCATGGAGTCAGTACATTGGTAGATGCTGGGGGTGGTTGGGAAGGGAGAACGGGGAGTTAGTGTTTAATGGAGACAGTTTCAGTTTAGGAAGGTGAAAAATTCAGGGGATGGATGACGGTGAGAGTTGCATGATAATGTGAATGTACTTAATGCCACTGAACTGTACAGTTAAATATGGTTAAAATAGTATATTATGTGACTTCTACCACAATAAAAAAACATTAAAAAAAGAAAAAAAGATGAAAAGGAGGGGTTCCTGTTCAAAACTACTAAAGATTTCAAAATCGCAATAGTAGAGCATGAAATCAAGCATGGCTGTCCATAAAGCTGGCCTGTGAGGAAGCACTTCCCTATGATGGGCCTGGGGTTGAGAGTGACTCTTTTATCCCTTAGCTGCTGTTTGTTTTCTAAATTAGATCTTGTGCAAAGGAAAGGGGAGGGAACTACCCTTTACCGATCTTTAACTATGTGTCAGAAGCTTTCTTGCATGTTATTTAATTCTCACAGTGACTCTGCTGGGCAAATGTTGTCGCCACACTTTACATGAACTTGAGTCAGAATATTTGCCTACTTTGTCAAGATCCTGAGACTTTCTTCCTCTGGGTCTCTGGTTTGTTCTACCATACCTCCTTTCCCTATCCCAGCATCTGCTGAGCTGCTCTTCCATTTACAGATCCATACACCTCTTAGGGAATGTGTTCAACTGTTGGGGCTCAGAGTGAGGCTTAAATAACACTCTTGTTTCCAACTCTGGGCTTAGTTGATAAACACAGAACTAAAAGCAAGTTAGCTCAGAATCTGTGTTGGTCTGATGCTTTGCTATAACTAGGCCACATATTTAATTAATTAGCAATGATCTACCTAAGCCCATTAGCTGCCCAGGCTATGTGTCTATGTGTCTATCTAAATAAAGTAGCACCTACTCACTTTTTTTTTTTTTAATGGCATCTGGGATTTCTCATCCCACTATCTAAAAGCAACCACTACTGGGGAAAAAAAAAATTCTTCATAAAGACTCTTAAAGCTACCTCAATAAGTAAAGAAAACAATATTCACTTTTGAAATTATCTAGGAAGTTACATGAAGCAAAATAATTTTCCTCTTCTATTTGGATGGATACAACTGTTTATACAATTCTAAAGAATGCCCTTGCACTATCCACTTCTAAAAGGACTAAAACAAAACTTAATATTATGAAAAATTAAAATTTAAATGCAAATGATTAAAATAATTGTGAATAGAGAAGGAATGAAACTTTGATCATTTTCTATTTCTGGCTCATAAATATGATGGAACAAATAAACTGCTAAAATGATCTTAAAAAGCTGAGGGACACACTAAGTTACCTGGTATAAGAAAAAAAAAAAATCCTGGAATAGAGAATGTAAATCTCTATAAAAGGAGATCATAAAATTCACTTTCACAAAATCTTTGTACCTCAATAAGCAATCATTTTAATTATCTAAGCATTTTAGTACTACAGGCACATCTTGTTTTATTATGCTTTTCTATATTGTGCTTTACAAATATTGTGGTTTTTACAAACTGAGTGTCAACCCTGTGTGGGGCAACTCTATTTTTTAAACAGCGTTTGTTCACTTCATATCTGTGTCACATTTTTATAATACTCATAATATTTCAAACTTATTATTTGTTATGGTGAACTGTGATCAGTGATCTCTGATGTTATTATTGTGATTGTTTTGGGGTGCCATGAACCATACCCATATAAGATAGAGAACTCAATAGATAAGCGCCTGTGTCCTGACTGCTCCATCACTCGGCCATTCTGCCATCTCTCTCCCTCTCCTTGGGCCTCCCTATTCCCTGAGACACAACAACATTGATATTAGGCCAGCTAGTAATGGCCCGTAAGTGGTCAAGTGAAAGGAAGAGTCTCTTGTTTCTTACTTTAAATCAAAAGCTAGAATAATTAAGCTTTGTGAGGAAGGCAGGTTGAAAGCCAAAATCTAGGCCTCTTGTGCCAAACAGCCAAGTTGTGAATGCAAAGGAGAAGTTCTTAAATGAAACTAAAAGTGCTGCTCCAGTGAACACACAAATGATAAGAAAACAAAACAACCTTATTGCTGATGTGAAGTAAGTTTTAGTGGTCTTGATGGAAGATCAAACCAGCCACAACATTCCGTTAAGCCAAAGCTTAATCCAGAGCGAGGCCCTAACTGTCTTCAATTCTGTGAAGGCTGAGAGAGGTGAGGAAGCTGCAGAAGATACATTTGAACCTTGTAGAGGTTTGTTCATGACGTTTAAGGAAATAAGCTGTCTCCATATCATAAAAGTACAAGATGAAGCAGCAAGTGCTGCTATAGAAGATACAGCAAGTTATCCAGAAGATCTAGCTAAGGTAATTAACGAAGGTGGCTACACTAAACAACAGGTTTCCAAGGTAGATGAAACAGCCTCCTATTGGAAGAAGATGCCATCTAGGACGTCCAGAGTTAGAGAGGAGAAATCAATGCTTGCCTTCAAAGCTTGAAAGGACAGACTGACTCTCTTGTTAGGGGGTAATGCAGCTGGTGACGTTGAAGCCAATGCTCACTTACCATTCTGAAAATCCTAGGGCCCTTAAGAATTATGTTCAGTCTATTCTGCCTGTTCTGTATAAATTGAACAACAAAGCCTGAATGACAGTACATCTATTTACAACATGGTTTACTGACTATTTTAAGACCAAGGTTGACACCAGCTACTCAGAAGAAAAGATTCCTTTCAAAATACTACTGCTCATTGTCAATGCACCTGATTACCCAAGAGCTGTGATGAAGTTGTACAATGAGATGAATGTTGTTTTCATGCCTGCTAACACAACACCATTTTGTGGCCCATGGATCAAGGAGTAATTTTGACTTTCAAGTCTTATTATTTAAGAAATACATTTTGTAAGGCTATAGCTTCCATAGATAGATCCCTCCAATGGATCCGGGAAAAGCTAATTGAAAACCTCTGGAAAGGATTCACCATTCTAGATGCTATTAAGAACATTCACAATTCATGGGAAGAAGTCAAAATATCAATATTAAGAGGAGTTTGGAAAAAGTTGATTCCAAATGTCATGGATGACTTTTGAGGGGTTCAAGAGGTCAGTGGAGGAAGTAACTGCAGATGTGGTGGAGATAGCAAGAGAACTAGAATTAGAGATGGAACTTGAGGATGTGACTGCATTGCTGCAATCTCATGACGAAACTTGAATGGATGAGTTACTTTTTAATGGATGAGCAAAAAAAAAAGTGTTCTCTTGAGATGGACTCTACTCCTGGTGAAGATGCTGTGAAGCTAGTTGAAATGACAACAAAGAATTTAGAATATTACATAAACATAGTTGATAAAGCAGTGGCAGGACTTGAGAGGACTCCAATTTTGAAAGAAGTTATATTGTGGGTAAAATACTAACATCACTGTATGCTACAGAGAAATCATTTTTGAAAGGAAAAATCAATCAACATGGAAAACTTCACTGCTGTCTTAGTTTTAAGAAATCGCCACGGCCACCCCAACCTTCAGCAACCACCCCCCTGATCGGTCGGCAGCCATCCACACTGAGGCAAGAGCCTCTACCAAGGTCAGATGATGGTTAGCATTTTTTAGCGATAAAGTCGTTTTTATAATTAAAGTATGTACATTGTTTTTTAGACATAATGCTTTTGCACATTTAATATGCTATAGTGATATGCACAGGGAAACCAAAAAATTCATGTGACTTGTTTTATTGAGAAATTTGCTTTATTGTGGTGGTCTGGAACTGAATCTGCAATATTTCCAAGATATGCCTGTACATTTGACCCTTGAACAACATGGGTTTGAACTGCATGGGTCTATTTCTACACAGTTTTTTCAATAAGTCCATCCTCCAGTACTACATGAGTCATGGTTGGTTGAATCCACAGATGTGGAACCATGATATGGATGGCCGACTGAAAGTTATACGTGGATTTTCAACTGTGCAGGGGTCAATGCTCATGAACCCTGTGTTGTTCAGGGGTCAACTGTATTTTGAAAGATTATTTGGTTGAAAAATGAAGTAAAACCTTAATTGGTTATAGTTAAAATTAAACCTAAGTTTCTTGCTCAGGAAACCATGAATAAGATGAACTACAATAATTTTTGTCATTGGGTGTTTTTACTTGGTAGAAATAATCTGCTTTATTTATTTAGCTTTGATGAAAATTTTAAAGTCCTTTTAAGTCCAGTTTAATTTTACATATTCCTTTGGAGAAACCTTGTTAAGGCTTCTTGATGGTAAATTCTTTTAAAACTTGTGGGAAAAAAAACAAGTACCTGGGATAAACTTTCAGAAAAAATGTAGTAGGAGACTCCCATTCTGAGTTCATGAAAGAGTACCTCTCTCTGAATGAGGCAAGTCACAGAGCTGAGAAGAAAGATTACTTTTCTAGCTATGAATAGGTTGTTTTAAAAAATTGGTACTCTTTTTGTTTTTAACTGTTGTCAACTTGATCTTAGTTTCAATTGTGAAGGAAGTAGAGGTAGAGGTAACAACAACCTAAATACCAAGGTATGAAGAAATTGCTTATTAATATGCCATTACATTCATTCACTTACTCCACAAATATTTATTGAGAACCTAAGTTTGCCAAACTTTTAGATAGGATTTGGGCATACAGAAACTGAAACCAAGCAGGACCCTGTGGGGCTCCTCAGCATGGAAGCCATTCTGTCCCCTGTTTCTTGTTTGTAGGGGACAGACTCCAGCCTCCATGACCTTCCCTGAGTCCCAAAGGCAGATTCAAACAGTTGCTAATCAGGGAAAAGGGATGAAAAGACAAGGGAAGAGCAGTAAAACAAAACAAAAAACCTGAGACCAGATTAAAGGAGTTCAGGCCCTGCACACACCCAAATCTTATCAGCAACACCAGGCTTGAACTATTTATATGAAACTCCTCACTGGGTTGGGACACACAATTTTGAGAGGCACAAGCCCACTGTGCACCCTTTTGCCTGGCAAAGAAATAAAGCTATTTTCTACTTCACCTAAAACTCTGTCTCTGAGATTTGATTCAGCACTGGTGCACAGATGCCAAGTTTTCAACATCAAAATGAACAAGACAGAGAAAGTTTCCATTTTCCTGGCTCCCCACAAGCGTTTAGGTAGGTCTAAAAGGGGAAGCAAAGACAAAGAAATTAATTCATCGATCAATCATTAATCAACAGGCACTTGTGTATATAGAGTTCCTGCTCTGTGCCAGACACAGTAACTGAGCTTTAGAAGTGAAATCTTGTGGGGCTTCCAGGCCAAGCAAAATTGATAATCCCTGGAGGTTGAACAGGAAGGGGGTGGGGCACAACCTTTAAAAGAACGACATAGCTGTTGAGGACAAGACATAAACTGGTTAGAACAAACTAGGTCCAAGATGATGGATGACTGACTTCCAGTAGACCTTGAGCCTCATTATACTCTCATTGTAATACATCAGCATGCTAAATGACACACCCACAGGCGCCATGACAGTTCCCAGGCTGACCATAAAAGGCCAAAAAGTGGTCGGTGACCCAATTCCTGGAAATCCCTGCCCCTTCTCCAAAATAGTTGAAATAATCCTCCCACTCATTACCCTATGAAATTACCCAGTCTATAAAAACTAACCACCCC